>NC_055698.1:27567868-28926618 GCF_017639745.1 Melanotaenia boesemani
TGTATGTATCTATGTATGTATTTATGTATGTATGTATAAATGAATGCATGGATAAATGTATATAAAGTCTTGTTTGGTTGTATTTATGTGCTGTTGTATATATGTTTGGATGGATGGATGGATGTATTTATATTAATTTCCAAGTTACCCATAAATGGAAGTAGTATAATAGCAGGATAGTGCTCAGTGTCTTAGGTCATGGTCAAGTTCGAGTTCAAGTTGTTTATTTGTCACATGCACATATAAGATCGCAGTAAAAGGCTGTCACACATGCTTCCGACGCTGTGCACACTTTCTTAACACCTTAAAAAAACAACACAGGAATTAACTTAAAAGACATAATAAATATATGTAAAATGTGCTTGGTTACAAAGTGAGTGTTATTGGTTGTCTTGATGCCTGTATAAACACAGTCAGGAAACGGATGGTTGAGGTAAAGACATCCAGCAGCAGTTTACAGAGTGCTGAGTGTCATGTATTGACACAGCACAGTTGTTTTCCTTGGGCAGCTTTTTTCTACTCTCTGTTCGTTCCTCTTCATTGATTTGTGGTGAAGTTGTTTGTTCTACTCAGGACGTCCTGCATGCCCATCCAGGTAATCTGTCATAGTATTGGGACATGCCTGTAATCTGAAGAAAGTGCAGCTGACTGGAGGGAAATTTAAAATAAGATCTGGAGAAGAAAAGACTAAATGTGGTGGTGGTGGAGGTTGGAAAATGCAAACAGCCAGGCAGACTAGTAACTGCTTAGTAAGGTTTTTTGTTCCTTTTTAGGAAAGAAATTCTTATTTTAGTTCCGCATTTTCAAGAAAAACTGCAATAAAAACAATTTAAATAAATATGTATGATTAAACACGTTCAGTTAAATTTATAATAAATGATTTTCACTGAAATAAAAATAGTGGAAATTTTAGCAGGTAACAATCTACAAGCCAGACTGTCTTCCTTTTCTTTTCCCAAATACCTTTAGTTCTGTAGTATCTGAAGTATTTATAAGTGCTTCTAAAGTAAAACAGAACAAAATCCGAGAAGTTTTAGTTCATTTCAGGCTATTTTGGTAAAGTTTGGCACTGTCTTAAGATCTCCCAGTTAGGGGACAGCAGGTTATAAAAGGTTAATATTTCATCATACGTGATTTATTGCAGCATACTTTTTAAAATGTTAACTGATTTTATACAACCATGAATACACACACGATTTAAACTTTTTGTCTGAAAATAAGGTAGAAGTATTAAATGGATATATTAAAGTTAAGATTACATAAAGAAAAACACAACAGATGTTTTGGATGTAATTTATTCTGTGCATCATCTCAATTTGTTCAAACATACAGCTCTGCACCCCAAAGCTAAATAACCCACAGAACCAATCTACCTACAATTTCTTCACCAAACATGTCTGGCATGGTTTGCTTTGTGGCACTTCATTCACACACATTTCAGACAGTTTTACTTCCTTAGGGTAAAACCTGCAGCATCTTAGTTCACTCCCCACTTGATTCTGTATTGTTACTCTGATTAATTAGCATTTATTAGAGCCACATTGAATTCTACTTTGCTTATTGAGCTCTTATTTTTTTCTGCTCCCCCTCTCTCTGTATTCTTAACATCAGACTATACAGATAAACAGTTCAGTTAAAGCAGCGACTGCACTGTTTCACATGGTGAGCGATGCGTTCTGGAAAGTCTTCTGAAGACAGTTTCTGTGTTTTTCTTGATATTTAAGGAGTATGCTGTTTTAATTCCAGCCCCTTTCTTCACTGAGCAAAGATAAATGTGTAAAAAGTGCAGAACTGTAGAAACAAGCTATTTGAGAGGTTTTCAGTTTAGTTTGGGACACATGTAAATGTACACAGTGAAGAAAAGTGGACTAAAAGTAAAAATATTCCTCTAATAAGTCTGTTTTCTGTGATGAACATGGCAAGTTACTGAGCTAGCAAATGTTAATGTAATTGAAGATGTGAATAAGGTATCATGAGCTGAACTTAAAAATGAGGCAGAGAGAGAGAAAAAAAACAACTCACAGAATGAAGATTTAAAACTCGTACGACGGCTTTTTCACCACCATATAGTGTACAAATACAACAACTCCCTTAAAGTAACCCTTCCTGAAATTGCCTTTTCACTTAAATATTGAAGCCAGCATTATGAATACACCACAACTGATAAGTCTAATTCAATATTTTAAACAATGGTATAGATAAAATGTGAAATTGCATCACTCTCTGCAAAGTTTACATCAATTGGACATGAAGCTTGCAGCATTCGTAGTTCAGCAGTGTACACAGCATTGTCATTTACATCAAATACAATATTTAGCCTTCACAAATGGTATCATTTACAGGACAGAAAAATATTTTAACAAATCTGTCACATGTTGCAGCACTTTTACAGAAAAACTGGTTGTATTTATTTACTTTTACTAACTATAGTAACAAATCTAAATATGGAGAATGGCTACCACTTTAGGTGTGACAAAAAAAAAGTTGTATAATATCAATGAGAAAGCTGAATCCAGATTTTTCTTACACTTATTTTCTCAAACAAAAACTGAACTTATCAACTTATCAACAACAAAAAAAAAATTATAAATATATAAAAAAGAAAAATCTGCACCTTTTAGATCATGTAAGGACAGTGTCCAGAATGGAAAGATAATTTAGAAAAAATTCAGCCATCATATCCCTTGTCACTGAAACCTCAAACATTCAGAACTCATGCATCAAATTCCTTCTAGAATTTGTCTAGGCATCAAAATATCTGTAAGTCGAAACATTTTTCTACCTTTTAAGTATCATTATGATCTAAAAATGCAACATTTAGCTATTATAATTTTTATTTTTCTCAACCAGAATCAGTATTTACAAACCTGCCACAAGGATCTTTTTAACAGCTCAGCATAAATATGTCTGTCCTCTTAATCTTAAACTTGCAAAAACAATTGGCCATTTACGTTTCTTTCGAGAGTTAAGTTGGTTGTTTTTAATGCAGAAGAAAAATCAAAGTTTACATAAGCTGCCTCGAATAATTTCGGTCAAAATTGATGATTCAAGTAGCTTAATGTGCCATTTCAAAAGCCAAACATCAGCATTGAACCTTCACAACATTGTCTTAATTGTCACGTCAACATTGAGGGTGCCATGTTCCTCAACTGCTGGATATCAGTTTAAGGCAAGTTGGGCTTTAGCAGCTTTATAAGCTCAAAATCATAAAGAAAATTGCCAAAATAACTTCTGGGTGATCAATTCATTATTCATTATATTATAATTTTAAATATTTTAAAGCTGTACATAACTGTAGATGATAATAAAAACATTCTGTTTTAGTGCCTTGTGCCAGCTATTTTCTTTGTGCATTGCTGCCTTTCTGTACACTGTTATAATTCTGCTGTTAAAAGGCAGTTTTACTGACTGTGCAAATAAGTGACTCCTGCAAATAACAGCAAGATCAGTGTGCAAAATAATAATTGAAAAAAAAACAGAACATCCTGTTCATTTCATCACACAAGACTAAATGAGAGAAATCAGTCTTAAAGTGCAGTTTCCCCTTTATTCATCTGGTGTAGTTACAGTCAGTAACCACAAGAGGGCAGCAGTTAACATAAGCTTGGTAACTTAATGCTTTATCTAATGTAACTCAAATTTTCTCGTTACTACAATGAAAACGACTATTGCAAATATTTGTGTGCAAATTCTAGGTTTAGAATGAAGCTGGAGAAACTTTCTGTGGCTTCATACAGAAATGACTCAGCTTTCTGCTTTAGCTCTGCCGCTTGGTTGGTTTCTGACATCAGGCGTCATCAGGCTGCTTAAATACAGCTCAAAGAATGAGGGACCAAAAACAAAAAACTTTGCAGTTGCTGTTTCTAAAATTCCTTCTATAAGTGACCAAAATGAGACACAATCTTAGATGTGTGAAAGTTTAGTTTTCCCATCAATCAGCAGCACTAAAGGAAGTATAAGCTGTGCGTGTGTGTGTGTGTGCTAGGGTTTTCTCCAAGTCAGAGGAGGGATGGCAGCATTAATATCGCAGCAAGAATCTCTGTTCTCAGAGTTGGCAGGTAGAGCTGGCTTCTTCCTGTCCTTCTCCTCGCTGTCCGAATCATCCACCGTCAGAGTGATGAGGGAGGTGGACTTCCTGTAAAGGAGAACAGAGATGGATGAATGCAGCAACACACTGGTGTCCAATATAAACTCTTAAACTATGGAACTAGAAAAGGGACATACATTTTGTAACGTGTATCTTCAGAGTTGAAACTAACAAGTACAGGTACAAGGTCAAATCTACAAGTACAGATTAATTCTGCAAGTCTTAATATTTTACAAGTACAAACATTTGTCCCACATTTCAAGAACCAATTGGATTTCTCATATTCCTAACCAATCATGTAGAGCGGTGTAGAAGTCTGTGAAAAGTACCGCTACGATTGTCTGGCCAATGCCAGTGCAAATGCCAGTGGAACAGTCATAGATCCCTAAAGGTAAATTGATTTATGGACAAACATTTACATTCACACCAGGATAGTCTGGGGGGGACTTGGTTTGATTGGGCAGGAAATTCCAAAAACTTTTGCACTTTTGTTGGTTTGGTTTGCTTTCACACTGCACTTCAATCAACTGGACCATACTGTCTGGATAATAGTTACAACAGCTGCTCACTAGGGGTGATTTTCCCCAAAACAACTGCTGACAAAGAAGAAAGAAGAAAGAAGAAGAACGGCTTATTGATTGACCAGGGTCGAAAACCTAATGGGGTTTTCACCAGAATCTGCCCACTTGCAAGCAAATCAAGACCCCGGAATTCAAGCAAGCTACATATTATTAATTCACCTTAAATTACCTTAAAATCACAGAGCTAAAAGTCTATTTTTCATTTGGAAAGAAAAGCAAATCCACAATCACATCATACTAAATTTAAATCCTTTTCCCAAAGTCAACCACTAAATCTGAATATAAAATAAAATATGACAGCAGCAAAATTAAAATAACAGGCTAACACACTTTAAAGAAGGGTGGCCAATATATCAAGATTTTCAAATGTGTTGAGACTTTATTACACACAATGTAGAATGAGGGAATATCGTTTATATCGACATAGCTTGTTAAAAGTTAAAAGTATCATCTCTTTGGATTTTGCACAACTGTATTTTTGTTATGGTCATTGAAAAGTATTTTTCATTAATTTTGTTTTAAGCGCATTTAATTTAATATACAGCTACATTAATTTCAGTCAACTGTTTAAATGCACATGTGGTGCTGATCCTTAATAAAAGAGCATTTAGGGCTTAAGGCTGTAAATTAAAACGGTCTTTTTGGTTACTTGACTAAATAAATAAATAAATAAAAGGTCAGATTAAAAACTCAAACCTCTCTTGTTGCTTCCCTGGATTTATATTTTGATTTGTGTACATTTCTGTCAGAGTGTATCTTAGCAGATCTGCCTATGGTAGGCAGTCTCAGTGTGTCTCAGTGGGATTGGTGTGGTGAGAAGAAGCTGCTTGTTGATTCCTTCTGTCTGAACAGGTTTCTCAGCACTTCTGTGGCAGCAGCATTGCTGATCTTTAGGGTCCAGAATTTTTCTGCAGTTGCTGTTTTTAATTTCATGGGTAGAGATTTGCTCTCACACTAGAATCACTCCAGCTGATTGAGGACCATGAATCAGACTTTTTACCTGCTGCAGCTTTTATGGTTAATGTCAGCACTGAATGCTTTAAACCACAGTGTTCAGAGTATCTACAAAACTAGAAACATAAAGTTAAATCCTATTAACATCTATTATATTAAGTCCTTCCATGTAAAGGTTGTTTCCGGTGTGCTACCTGTCTCCACTCTGCGTGATGAGTCTCCTGCAGGTCTCCATCTGGACATCCAGGCCTCTTTTCATCGAGCACATCTCCATGTATTCGTGCAGGTGACGGTTCATGTCACTCTTCGCCGTGGCCAGTTCCAGCTGAAAAGGACACCAGGAACAGATGCTGACATTGAGCTTCTACAGTTCTGTTTCACTTCTTTCTTCTTCCACTGAAGCAGGCAGTTTGACCTTCCTCAGCCATTTTTATGACCCATAAGAGTGTAAACGTCTCACCTCTATTTGGTCTATAGTGTCCTGGTATTCCTTCTCTCTGGATTTAAACAGAGACTCTGTGTCTTTAATCACTTTTTCGATGGACTCGTCCTGCACCTTGATGCAGCATGCATCATTTGTCAGTGTGGGACAGAGAGAAGAAAATAACATTTTAGGGAAAAAAAAAAAAGTTTGCAAATAATCCCAACATCACAGTAGTTTATCATCTGTGTTATTTAATAAAGAGTGTGCTTAAAATATAGAAACATTTCTCTAATTTAATTTAGCATCCAAAAAGGTAGATGGTAGATGTTTTTCAGGGACACTGATGCTTCGATTGACTGTCTGCACAAATACTTGCTAGCCATATTTAATGAGAAATGAAGAGTTGGAGCATTAACAATTAGTATTATATTAAAATAGCAGCCACCATTATGCTTGCACTCTGATGAATGATGACCCATCACTGCTGAGTTCGTCTGTCCACTGAAATGGCTGCATCAGTTTAGCCTTTTGCTTTGCTTGTATACTTTACTAGGTCTGGCTTCGTGATGACTACGTTGTAACAGCAGGATGCTCATTCAGACATGGAGCAGGTGCTTTTAAGTTGCCGTCAGATTAATGAAAATGACTGAAAGGGGGTAACGTGAAATAAAAATTTTAGAGAATAAAAAAACTAATTTGTTATTAAAATTTGGAAAGACTAATTTCCTGTCAAACTTGCCTTTTTGCCACCAATATAAAGAAGTAGAGCAGTTTATACAAATTTAGGGGCTTATTTTGTGAATTAAAAGAAAAATAAAGGAATTTCTTATTAGTATAAATGGTTGAAGACATCTGCGTGAATGCTCTGCAGTTACACTGAAATCTTTTAATCTCTTACGGTTTCCTTGCGGCTCCTTTTGGTGCTTCATTAAGCAGATTATTGACTTCCTCTGCAGGTTTATGTAGTTGAAAAGCTTTGACGTCATCAGGATGAACTAGTAATCTGTGTCATTAGACTGACCACAACAACAAAAAAAGCACAAACCTGCGCACTAATCATTACAACGGACTAAAAAGAGCTCATTCATCAGGTCATGTCAGTGGGGCGAGGTCAAACCGGCCACCTTCCTTCCCTAAATGTGGGAGACTAGATCTGAGAAAATCATGACTGTTGTAGAAGAAAAACCGCTTCATGTGAAGCCGATTGTTTCTGCAGCCTCTCTCACTCTTGTACAATTTTTTTTTAATTAAAACTTTTAGAAGCAAAAAAATTCATTTTATTTTAGTTTTATCTCCATTTTATCAAACATAATTGCATGTAAATTCAGTTTTACGTACATATGTTTGGCTTCTGCTTTCTCTAAGCTTTGAGTTGGTTGTCTGCAGGGTTCATTCACTGACACTAAACCATTACTCAGCTATGCAATATCAATGTAAATGTTAATGCAATTAATTAATGTGAGCTATAAAATTTTAGAAAGATGAAAATGAAATATCTTTTAAACAGTATTAAAACTAGAGTTTAAATGATTTGATGAAATATTTAATTAAGGAATCAAAAAAAAAATTAAAAAGAAACATTTTTACATACAATTCAATAATGTGATTTTTAATTGTTTGCTTTATCTTTCATTTTATGGTTGAAACATGAGGATTGACTACTTTTTTTTTTTAATTGTCCTATCTGTGCTAGAAAAGACAAAAAACCAGCAAACTGACTTCCTGCGCCATCTGAAGGAGAAACGTCTCAAACTTTTTTTTAATAGCTGTGTTGACACCAAATCTGATTTTAAGTTACCTTTTTCATTTTGTTTGACTTAACTTGAGTTTTTCCAAAACTTGTGAATGTGTCTTAATCTTTTTTTGAGGGGTTCAAACTTTTGAAAAAACTACCAAAACTGACAACTTAACCCTTCAAACTCTGTCTCTATCTTTTAGGCCTATGCTTGAAAATTTCACCCCCATATAAAATGAGTCTTTTTGAATACTTCTGGAGTTATAGTAAAGGGAAAACTTGTGAAATTAGTTCATATGTGTATATTAAATATGAAATAATCAGTATATTATATTAAATTTATTGTACAGCACTTTGGTCAGCTGTTGTTTTTAAAGTGGTTTAGAAATTAAATGGTATGGTCTGGTTTATGTGTTACTTCTTCATATGAAGTGACAAATAAATGAAGATGGCACATGGCACAAATGAAAAATGTTTCAGGCTTGCCTTAAAAAACATTTTCAGGATGACAGGATGAATATTCCTTAGGAATGATGCAGCTATAGCTCTTATCCTCTATCAAATCAGAGTACAATAAGGGCACATGATCTCAGAAAAGGTCTACTTTGCTAAAATTAGAGAGCTAAGAGTACAGACAGTTCATGTGAGGTTTAAAATTGCCATTTTATCAGAGATTGGCACCATCTCATGATGGTACAACTCAAGTTTTAACAGGTTAAAGAATAATTCAGTTTAAATCCGTGTGTGTACCTCTCCTTGTGTTTCCACTCCAAGTGTGCATCCAGGAAAATCTTCCCACAGTAGAAGAGTTTCTTCTGTTTCCTCCCAGGCCAGGCTGTCACAGTCATCTTCAAACTCACACTCCCTCCTTGGACAACACACACATACACACACCAGTCACATGATGATTAAACGTTTTTTTTGATTATTGCTTCAGAAACTTTCAAACTGGCGATACCTACAGCTGATTCAGCATCCTCTGCATCTGCTCGTTGATCTGATTGGCCGATGTGCTGCACGACTCCTCATCTTTGGCTCCGCCTCCCTCGTTCTCAGACATGCTCTGTTCTTCTCCATCCCCACCCTTTGACGACTGCCCACTCAGGTTCCTGGCACGGCGGCTCAAAGTGGAGGGAGGCGTGGTTACCTGATGAATGAACATGTGTATACAGTGGTTTTACTCAACTCAACTTTATTTATGAAGCCCTTTAAAACAACCACAGCTGAAAAAGTGTTGTACATAATGGATAAAGCAACACAAAAAAATACAAAATAAGGAAAAAGGATATAACTGAAAGTCTGGCTTAGTTTAACGGCTAATACATAAAGATTGGCCCAGGTACAAGTCACCCACCCTACTCCACAAATTTACCGGGTTTACCAGTAAATTTAGATGATTTGCATGTGAACAGATGTCTGTGTAAAAAAGATGTGTTTGTAGACAATTTACTTTTAGACTTCAAAATAGGGCATTGCTGAAAAATATGACATGATATGAAATATATGTAAGAAAAGTAGACATTAAGTCCAGCTTCTACTAAATGATACACTAAGAGCTGAAGTAAAGCCTGAGGAAAAAATGGTTCCAACAATCTGAGGTGGAGACTTGATTGCTGCAGATATGTACCTGGAACATGTTGATAACGTCTTCACAGTTCCTCTGCTGGGCGACATCACAGAGGCGGGCAGTGATGTCAATGCGCCGGCAGATGTCCATGTCCACCTTCATGGCTTTTTCCTGGATCTTACTGTCTAGATCTGACAGATTCTGAAGCAAATAGACAAAACTCATCTCTGGTTTCAAGTGTTTCACATAAATCTGGTAGCAGGCTGCAGAATAAAGCAATAATTTACTGAGCTATGTTATGATAAGCATAATTATAGGCGAATGTACGTTTTAGTGAGTCAACAGTAAATACTTGTAAAGTGTAAAATGACATTTGTACGGAAGCGTAGAGCTGTTACTCAGATAAAAAAAAGGCACCTCATCACGTTATCACATGATAGTTTATATTGTAAAAATGTGAAACTTATTATGTTATAACATGATACATTTTGTGGTGAAAACTTGGAAGATAAACAGAATTTGTCTACATGCAATAGATCGGAGAAACGTCTAATTTATTAAATGGAATTGAGTTGTACTTCCTGCTAGGCTGAGACAAGGAGAGGCTGGACAATGGTGAAGCTTGGAGGACACTGTTGCACGTTCTCGTCGCCATAGATGTTGCATCCTTAAACCAGACAGGACTGCATCTTCCTGTCAGCAGCTTGATTCTCCCCGTTCCAACGGTGCATATAGCTATTATCATTTTAACTTCAGTTTCAAAAGACAGCTAGGCCTAATGTAAAGCAACACACACGCATACACCCTCCCTAAGCACACATACTGTGTTGCTAATAATTTTCCCACATTCCTGAGTGTACAACAAATTAAACAGAGTAAAACAATTAATCTTTTACAAAATGATTTGAAATAATTTTGCTTGATGAGAGTAATTTCAATAAAATGTGTTTTGCTCCAATATTTCGATGTTGCAAAGACATCTGCTTACAGAACTTTGTGTTTCATGTTTATACAATAAAACATATGTTATAACGTGATAAGGTCACAATTTATTTTTATTCGGGTGACAACTCTACGCTTTTGTACATTTGGACTGCATCGAAATGAAGAATTTCAAACATGTGTGGATTCATAATCTCTCATTTAAACCTTCCTGTAAGTTTAAAAAAAGTGAAACACATCTGTGAGCAGACTTACGTTGCTGACGAGTCCTTTAAAGAGAACAAGCTCTGCTTTGAGCTGCTTCACCCTGAGAGCCAGCTCATCCTGATACACTTCACTTTCCTGCAGGTCCTACAAAACACACACACTCTGAAGTTAACTGCTGGAGGAGAAAAGCTTACAAAGTTTATCATCTGTTATGCACTGATAAGTGCATGTGTCTCTTCAAGTCGACTTAAAACAAACAAAAAAAAAAAAAAAAAAACAATCAAACAAACAAAAAAAAAAAAAACATAAGGAATTAAACAGCTGATGCAAACTATTAAAGTTAAATCATTATTAGCCAAATCCCACTTAAATCTGAAAGATCATGTCCATCATTTGGTCCGGTAAGATAATCTAACTATATTGCAAGCAGCTGAATGTGCACCTAAAATCAAAACTTTTCCCTAAAAAGAAATATTTCAGTTTAAATTCTGAACTGGTTGCATACCTCTTCAAGTTCAGCCACTTTCTCTTGCAGGTCCATCCTGGCCGCGTACTCTTCTTCCCATCTATAAAGACATCATTTTTCACAAGGATTTTTTCAAACTAGTCAGATTTTATTAGCACACAGAGAAACTGTTATAATCACAGAAAGATGCATTTCCATGCCTGGAGTTCCCCAAAGACTAAAGAAAGACTTTTTGTGGGTTTTACAGTAAAAATCTTCTGATGGCAAATTTTAAAAAGTCTTATCATGGAGCCAACAGATTGTTCAGAATGCAATGTTTACACCTATCCAAAACAACTGTCCTAAAAACACCTATATTTGATAAAAAGATTTACTATCTTCCTTTTCTGCACTAGAACTTCACTGGAGCCAGTGTTACCAGATGTTCTGACAAAAACAAGTAATCAGATCTCTAAAAACAAGCCCAAAACACACGGTGGTGCCTGTAAATTCTGCTAGAATGCGAGAGTGCAATTAATGTGTATAAATGTCTAGATAATGTGACAAAGATCAATACTGCTTAATCTGTACTACCTACGCTGAATAGGACCTTGTGTAGGTAAAAGTGATCACAAAATGCTGATAACATGGCAGAATAGTTTTAAATGGGTTAATACCGAAATATTGCTGCTGCATGCAAACATGACCAGGGTTAATCACTTTGGAGATACGGAGAATAAAAAGGGATGTAAAGTACTTTTTTAATGTTAGAATAAAAATGCCCAGTGCAAGTAAGAATTAGACATTCAGACATGATAGCTGGAGAGTGAGAGTGAGAGCGAGAGCGAGAGAGACAGAGAGAGAGAGAGAGAGAGAGAGACAGTGGCAGCTGATGTCCTTGTCGCTGATCTGTTTTAAAGTCTCAACACGTGGCTCTGCAGCAACGCTGCTGATTATATTTAATCACTCATCCGCTGTGATGATTTAATAACTGCTGGATGATGTAAAAACTTGCTGACAACAATCAAAGAGGTGAATTTTAGGATTTTATTTTGATATATATATATATATATATATATAATGTAAAAATTAAAAGAGGATGCACTTTAATTTTCACATAACTGCAAATGATGCATTAAGCTTTAATGGCCTCGCTGCAGGTGAGCAGTGAGATCATCTTGAGCTTAACTGAACAGAGAGGACAACAGAAAGAAATCCATACAGGGTTTTTGCTACTGTGCTGTTTGGTGGTGACCAGTAACATGACAAAGCTGATGATGTCAGCGACTGTGTGACGCTGTGGAGACTTAGTTGGGATGAAGAGGGGAGGAGAAACAAGGTGTGTGCGTAGGCTGACAGGCAGAGATATACGAGGAGTCGGCAAGGACAGAAGGAAGCAATTTAACAGAAGCAGAGAGATTTAGAGAGCAAGGGCACATAAAAAATGGAGAGGGAAACATTTAATAAGTCAAAGATACCAAAGGGTAAGGAATGAGATGACAGAGAAGCAGAGAGGGAGATGGCAGAGTGGGTGACATCACTGCTGGTGGTCACAGGCCAGTGCTGCATTGCAGGTAGTAAAATAAAACTCAGCAGGGAGGCGGAGGAGGAGAGGAAGGGATTTTTGAGAGAGGAGAGGGGTAAAGAGACTAAACACAGGAGGATGAAGAGAGAAAGGAAGAAAGGCTCTTAAGTTAAAGGCAGCATCACACTGTAAATTTGGTCTGCATAGACTGCACATTTTCTTATTAAAATCTCACAGCAATGAAGCCATTTTGAGCTTAGTGCACTTACATTTTTTAAGACTTTGAGACATTTATTCCAAAACATGATGAAAATGTAAAGTTTCTTAAAGTTTTAACAGGAAAATTAGGCTCTCAAATTAGGTTTTCAAAGCACAAACTAAAAAACTGGACAGCGTTTAAAATTCAGTTACCTTTTCAGAAGGTGAAATGACCTGTTAAGTATCTAAAAAAAAACACGTCCATTTTTTAACTTGCTGAGGGGAAGAACATGCATGAAAACTAACAGTTGAAGGTTTAGAGATTCTATAGCTTTTAAAAACAATAAACTATCTTCAACACAACTTTTCAGCTGTTTTTTGTAGTAACCAGGAGAGTTTCAGGCCCATTCAAACCATTAAGAGCTCTAACTTTCACCTTGCTTTGCCTTTAAAGGACACAACGGAGCATGAAGCTATGCTGCAAGCTGGGAAGCAAGTAGCATTTTTAAATTTACACCCTCTCTTACCTGTGCCAGCTGGGAAACTAAATCACAAAGTAAAGGAACAAGATAAGATAAATGGACTAATTGGATGCATTTGAGTTTACTAATTCATTCTAGTGTGGAGTCCTGCAGGGCTCTGTCCTTGGGCCAGTGATTTGCTCCATTTACATGTTTTTATTTAGACCTATCCTGAGGAAGCATCTTATTATATTAACATGTAGATGACAGTTAAATGTACTTACCTTTAAAAAGCAATGATTCGCTCTCTTAAAGCTACTGCTGGCCTCGACGTTTCTAATTTTAGGCCATGTCCACATGGAGATGAGTTTAGGTTTGTTAACATGAAACCGGGTTTTTGGAAACCAAAGAATGCTAGATTTTTAACCTGGGTTCCCAAGTGAATACATCTAAAATGCCATAGTTTTTTTTTTCAGTGTTTACAACTCATACACTTCTTTCCTGAACCGTTGATGCCATAGCCCCACCTGTACAAACCCCGCCAATAGCTACACCAATGTTGGATTAGAGTGTTTTGTTTGTATAGCAAATGCTACTGATGTACACATCCTACCTTGTTGTCAGTCCACACAAATGTCTCCTTTTTATTTGTGTTTTTATTTAAGGGTCTAAAAATCACAGACTGACTAAAAATCACTGACCAAGTTCGTAACCTTGGAGTGTTGATAGACTCAGACCTGACTTTCAGCAGCCACATCAAAGCTGTCACTAAGAAGCTTTTTACCAGCTGATAAACATCAACAGAATTAAAAGTTTAGTCTCCCAGAAAGACCAAGAGAAACTCATCCATGCGTTCATCCCCAGTAGGCTGGATTACTGTAATGGTCTTTTAACAGGACTTCCTAAAAAGAGCATTAAACATCTGCAGCTCATCCAAAACGCTGCTGCTAGAGTTTTAACCAGGACGAAGAAATCTAAACACATCACACCAGTTTTGAAATCTTTACACTGGCTTCCAGTCAGTCACAGAATAGATTTTAAAACCCTTCTGATCGTTTACAAATCCCAGAATGGTTTAGGCCCAGAATATATCTGTGATATGTTCAGAGAATATAAACCTAGCAGAGCTCTTAGATCCAAAGACTCTGGTCAAGTAGTCCAAACCAGAGTCCAGACTAAACATGGAGAAGCAGCATTTAGCTGTTATGCTGCAAACAAATGGAACAAACTGCCAGTGGAGATTAAACTTTCACCAAATGTAGACATTTTTAAATCCAGGTTAAAAATATGTTTTTTCTCATGAGCCTACGCATCAAATATGCATGTTAATTTTTTAACTTATCCTGTTTTTAATAATTTTAATGTAATTTATGATTTTATTGTGATTCTTGCTATTTGTTGCCTTTTAGTACTTTCTAATGCTTTCTTTTTACCATCTCTAATGCTTTTTATGTTTTATGTAAAGCACTTTGAATTGTCTTGTACATGAAATGAGCTCTACAAATAAACTTGCTTGCATTTTAGCTTGATTCTCCACCATTTTCTTCCTATGTTTGTTTACGTCACATAAGCTTCTGCACATACAGTACCACTTAGAAGCCTGGCTTATATATTTATACATGTTTTCATCGGTTTTGTGAGGATGGACAAAATCACTTTTTTTTAAAGAATTCACTACACTCTTTGTAGGACAAATGAGTAAGCTAAATCCAATATAAAAATAAGTATTCATATTTGCATTCTTTTTATCAAACCATAAGCAATACGCTTCATAAGTAAGATATTTTTAACATTTGCTCCTGTTGAGACATGACATTTAAAGGCCCGAATACAAAACACAGCGTCAGTGTATGTATGATCGAAGTGAGATCAAATTCAGATTCTACATTACTGGCGAAAGAAGTTGCGACTGGTGTCCCAAGAAATCTAAATATCACTCTGGCCAAAGTATCAGTGCTGTTCAGTTAAACTTACTGTTGCTGAAACTGATGTGGCTGTAGGTTTGTCCTTCCTCATGCTGCCTCAGCAGACTGATAGTGATGACAGAGCTTTTTAGCAAAACGTGTTAATGTGTGTCCAGGTACAACAGAGGAGAAACAAGTGAGGAATAACACACGGCCTCTGGTACTTTAACATATTTACAACTGAATAAAAAAAATTGAAATTATATATATATATATATATATATATATATATATATAAACACATTTCCAGTCTTTAATGACACTAGAGTCTTTGTTCTGTTGACTTTGATGAGTTAATCATGATATTGCTTTTTAAGACAAATGTATCAATAACAGCTCTGCACTCACTGACCTCCTGAAGTCAGGTACATTAAAAGGGGGAGGTTCCTGGAAATAAACTGCACAGGGAACTACCGTTATGTTGGGACACATACTTATCAGACCCCATCATATATCAGGTTTAAAGTTTTAAGACAAAAAAAATGTATAAGGCAGGACACAAGCTACTGTAGTTTTGCCATTTGCTCACTCAACACATTTTACTGCAACTTTACTTAAAAATTATTATAAAGCAATATTTATTTTATTGGTCAATAAAAGAGCCTAACTGGTTAGTTTCATGCATTGCAGGAACACTGGTATGTTGCCCAGGTCTTGTGCTGCTGTACCCTGACTCCATAACACCTCTATTTAGTTGTTTGAGCTGGATATTCTTCTCAAAAAAGCAGCTAAGTCACACTGAACATGTCATTTCAACATCAACAACTCTCCCAAACTAACATAACCACAGTTTTATTTTTATTTATTTTTTTATTGCACCAGAACATTAGTATATTGTCATTACTTAGGCCTTTACAATGCAATGTACATTGACCAAGACATAGACTGTCATTTACAAATTAAACATACTAAATATAAATATATTTTGAATTAAGACTGCAGTTCGAGAGGAAAACATGCAAAACCTAGCTGCAATGGACTGGTGACCTGTCCGGGGTGTTCCCCGCCTCTCACCTGTTAAAAATGCTGGGTTAGGCCCCAGCTCCCCCACGACCCTTAATGGATGAAGCAGTATAGATGATGAATGAATGAATGAACCTGTAAAACCTAAATAACCTTTAATATTTTTACCGTTTGTTTTATATTCCACTTACAAATCTTCACCTGAACACTAACATGGTCAAAGAAACTTGACTGAGTGAACTCTCGGTATTTGTCTGAGTGGGCACGTCCAGAATCACTTTTGTTAAAGACAAAGTTACTGAAATGTAAATAAGTTTAATGAGTCCTTACCTTCTCTTGTATTCATCTCTTTCTCTCTTCACCTTGGCCAGCACGTTGTATAGAGCCCTGATTTCCGGGGTGATGGTGTCAATCTGGACCCCCACACCGTCAGGGTGCGTCCAGGAGACCCCAGGCCCCGTTACGCACGACTCCTTTCCGACGCCAAACCGGCGGGTGTGGTTGAAGGACCAGATCGTTCCGGGCAGGAAGCGCGGAGGAGGAGGAAGAGTGTTAGTGTTTGTCCCGGTGTGATGAGAGTGCTTCTCGTTGATGTTGGTTCTGGACGGGTCGCTGGGACTCAGTGCTGGGCTGATGGAAAAGCCGGACATGGTAAGGTTGGAGTTCGAGTCTGTGTTGAGGTTGTTTCCCAGGAGGTATTTATTGTCAAAGAGTGAAGGTGGGTTCAGGGTGGGAGAGAGGAGGCCACCAGGTAAGTAGGCCGAGTTGTTGACGTTGTGGAGCGGGATGAGGTTCGGTCTGGTTGGAATAGGCCCGATAAATCCAGTCTGGACCCCCATGTCTTTGGTGAGAGGTTTCTCTACATCTCCCCCGCTGTTGTCCTCTAACGCCTGCTGCAGCTGCTTCTCCAGTAACTTGTTCCTGCGCTCTAACTCGTGCACTTTAGCGAGGAAACAGCGGAACCGCAGGTTTAAGGTTTTCAGTACGCTGATGTTGGAGCCCAGGTCGTTGCGGAGCGCTGTAGCCGCTGGAGGCACGCGGTGGAGGGGGGTGTTCAGATGCAGGTAGGCCAGGCCCGACGGCGGCAGGGCGCCCAGGTCCAGTCCGGTCAAACCATCAGGCCCAAATCCTCCATGGTCTCCAAGGAAGTAGCCTGGCTCCGGGATGGCTGAGTCTGTTTGTCCCATCATCTGGTGATGCTGCTGCTGCGGACCCAGGAAGCCGCTCTCCCCCAGGAACGGATTCATGCTCGAATAGGAAAATCTGAAATGCTCGAAATCCGGCATGAACCCAGACTTATATGGATTCAACTCTGCAGGTAATTCCGTGGAAAGGTCTATGGACAAAAACTGGATTCAGACACTGCAGCGTCTTTTGCAGTCGTATTCCTGGTTTCACCAGATGATCCCCAACACCAAGAAGAGCTGTGGGCCAAAGTCAGATGGTACGATTTTTTTCTTTTAGAATGACGGTTTTATCATGATCAGCAAATGTCAAAACCCAAAGCCAAAATCAGTGTAAATCTTTAATGACGCACAATAAAGTGCTCCAACATTTACGCACAACTGGACCTTGCAGCAAATTAGCAACCGAGTTACTTTTACGCAGCTCTCTGAGAACAAACGTGATGATGTATACATGTTTTAGTTCTAATCCTCCCAGTAAAGACCTTAGGAGACATTCCATGTTTTTAAAATATATTTTGATTTAGGCAACATACCTGGCTGAAAAGCAAATTCTGGTTCCAGTTCATGCGGTGAAGTCAGTGCGGAGCGGCGGTGCAGCAGAGCTCAGAAATAAACAGAATGACTGCGGCTGTTTGATCCCGCACTGATTCTAAAAGAGGGGCACCAAAAGCAGCTTGTGTTACCGTAATAAGCTTACGAAAATGCTTAAACTAGTGCTGCAGGTCATTTTTCAGAAGAAACAAAAGCAAGTGCACACCTACCAACCTACAACTTGTTTACCCTACTTCATTTAATTAGAATTAATATTATATACCACCTCTGAACGATGTAGAGAAAGTAGAGAAAAACTGCAGAATGTGAAGAGTAGCATTCAATAATCTACTAAATATTCTGCATATGGACAGGGATAATCAGGAACATTTTTATTCCTTGGCTTGCACAGTCAATGGCCTACAATGTCACAATTTCTTTAATGTACTCAAGTCAACTGTTTGGGAGATGTACAGACCACCTAAGTATTTGGCCAAAGTCTGAACTGATTTAGCAATAGTAGTGAAACAATTAAAGTACAGCATCCCAAATCTCTGAGAAGTTTCAGTGTCCACTGATTTAAGATTCCATTTGCTGTCTTAAGTTGTTCCGTTTCCTCAGAACTCCACATTAAATACAGTCTTAGAGAAAAAAGCCCGAGCCGTGGAGCATATAAAATATAAATCCTGTGCAGATGTAGTTGCAGTCACCGAAATTGCCAGGCACATTTCTTCCGTGTGCTCAACAGTTTGGTCAGTGAGCATCTGTGAGGGTTAGAAATAATATTTATTCTTAGTAACTCCTTCAGGAAAAACTGCATGCCTGCAGACTTGCAAACACATTACAAATTAGAAAAAGTAAAACATTAAGTACTTTTTTCCAGTAAATGTACCTTTTAAAATGTCCTGTTTATTTACTGTTTTGAAAGAAAGCCGTTCCCTGACAGTATAAAAGATCCAAGCCATTCTGCAAAGCTAGTGCAAAATAAAAACTGCACATCTTCCCACATACCTGTACTAGAGGAATTTACTTTAAGTGCAGGACCAGAATTCATTACAGCAGTTTAGTGGTGGAAAAATCTGTACAAATCGATGCTGAACACAAAAGATGAAGTTGTCAAAATAAGAGATATTTATTGTTGGAAGATGTTTCTTGTAGAACAGTTTAATCCTGGGGTGGATGATGCGGCATCTAGTTACAGGTGAAAGAAATAATGATGAGTCACGACTTTACTCTTTAGAGAACATGTGCTGAACCAGGTCACACACACGGTTGCTGTATCCAAACTCGTTGTCGTACCTGCAAGCAAGCAGAACATATTCAGAAGTTAAAGCACTTGTGGCGTATTGGAACGTCATCTTCGTGATGTCAGTTAGTTAGCAGTAGAACTTTACATTGATGGTTTTAGGAACTGTAGCGTTATCCTGGTTTCAATACACCAACTCACCATGAAACCAGCTTAACGAAGTGTTCATTAAGAGCAATGCCAGCACCGGCATCAAAGATGGATGAGTGAGGGTCACTGTTGAAGTCAGTGGATACAACCTGAGTAGAAAGAGGTGTAAATGTTTAGGAGTAATGATTTAGAAAAATAATTAGGATCATTTATTTAATTTGTGAATACATCAATGTCAGTGAATCCTGGAAGGAATTTGAACAGAAAATATAGTTACACCTCATGTTGCAATGTTTAAAGCCTTGCTGCCATCTGGTGGCTTCTGGACAGCCACATGAGCTCCAACAATAATTTATGGAACATTTTCATCATTTAATCCAAGTCTAAATCTGATCCAGCTGTACCTGATCTTCTGTGTATCCCAGAATTCCCTTCATGGGTCCCTCTGCAGCAGCCTTAATGGCCTTCTTGATGTCATCATACTTGGCCTGAAAGGGTTTGGTTTTTAAAAAGAACAGCACTGAATAGATTAACCTAGATCAGTTGTTTTACACTCAGTTTTAGTCATAACCAACTATGAAATGAGAGTCAGGGATTTGGATTTTCCTCATTTCACTAAATTTACAGCAAAACTCAACCTAAAAATCTATATTAAAAAAAAAAAAAAAAAAAATCAGTTCCATGTTGGTTTTGAGGTTGTTAATGATTTATGTGACAGACGAAACCCTTATCCGATAAAAGTTGGGAATACTTACAGGCTTCTCCAGACGGACAGTGAGGTCAACCACAGACACATTGGGGGTGGGGACACGGAAAGCCATACCAGTCAGCTTGCTGTTATGAGATAATCAGAATAAAAGCAGAGTATTTTAATCATAATGAGCAATTTCTAATCTCCCGTCAACATCCAACATCCACCAAGACGTAAAAAGACTAAGCTACGTAAAATAATTTGCGGGCTGCATTTCTGTGTATTGATTTCAAACAATTACTTTGATAACCACAAGAAAGTTAGATGAAAGAAATCGTACCCATTCAGCTCAGGGACGACTTTGCCAACAGCCTTGGCGGCGCCGGTGGAGGCAGGGATGATGTTCTGGGAGGCACCACGGCCATCTCTCCACATCTTACCTGAGGGACCGTCAACTGTCTTCTGTGTGGCAGTGACTGCATGGACCGTGCTCTGGAAGAGTGAACATGTATTCATGCATTTTACATTAAGATTGTTGTACCAAAAACTACAAACACATGAAACTCTGCCACCTCTACAATGAAGCACTAAAAGCAGTAATGCAACTCTAAATAGCTTAATTGCCTTCATGAAGATTAATCTGGCCAGGAACAATGTTTTAGGGTGAGTTTAAGTAAGATGACTACTCTGATAACAGAGGTTGACTCAATGACCTGGAGGATCATGTTAGAAAAACTGATTTTTTCCCCCCTCCTTTAGGTTCCAGTGTTACAGTTTCTGCATTTTAAAGTACATAATTTTCACTGCTGTAGAATCTCATGACAATCATTGCTCTAACTTAAGAAAAATCTAGCTATTCAAATATATTTAGCACTTTTCATTAATCCATTATATCTCCAGAAGGAAGAAAAACAGACTAATAGAGCAAATATCCTAAATAATTCCTTAAAACATATCAGCTGATCCAAAGGTGCAGAGCACTGACTGATATTGCAAAGACAGATCACATCATCTGTTTACAATATGTAAATACTTAGGGAAACGTTAATAGTCACTGAATATAATCTCATAATTTAGCCTACTAAACACACCGATATAAAAATAAGATGTACTGTATTTTACTAGCTGCGACTGCTCAGCTCCGTATGAATACCGCTGCCTGGTTTGTGTTTAAAGTGCTCTAATGACAGTTTTATATGAACACAGGATGTAGGTGGATCACTATTGTTACATCAGATAACACTGTAATTAGTTCCTTACCATGAGACCCTCAACGATGCCAAAGTTGTCGTTTATGACCTTGGCAAGCGGAGCCAGGCAGTTGGTTGTGCAAGAAGCATTGCTGCAGGGATGAAAAAGGACATTTAAACAAAGTTAATGTTTACCAAGTTAATAGCAGGGGTGTATGATGAAAAGTAGGAGTTTTCCTTCAGAGTTTCCAGCAGGTCAGAGCACATTAAAAACACTCCTGCAGACCCAGGATCAGCAGGGACTTGCCTGACAATCTTCATGGAGTTGTCGTACTTGTCGTGGTTGACGCCCATGACGAACATGGGAGCATCAGCACTTGGGGCAGAGATCACCACCCTCTTAGCTCCACCCTTCAGGTGAGCCTGCAGGGTAAAAGCTGAGACTTAATGCGGAAGAAACATAAGTTTTTTTTTTTTTTTTTTTTGGTACACACAAACATACACAATCTCCAGAATCCTTTATGGTAAAACATTTTATATGCAAGTCAATTTAATGTAAGTCACTTTAGTTTAGAGTGTAAGAAATGTAAATTTTGTTTGGAGAAAAAAAAAAAAAATATATATATATATATATATATATATATATATATATATATATATATATATATATATATATATATATATATATATATATATATATATATATATATATATATATATATATATATATATATATAGTCCAAATACCACATTGACCAATTTCTCTTAAAAACTCTGCTCTTAAATTTAGTTATCCCTTATCCCAAAACAGTTCAAATCACTGATGGAGCCGTTGCCATGTTGAAGAAAGGCAAAAAAGACCCAAGGGCACTCACCATATAGTCGAGGTCAATAAAGGGGTCATTGATGGCTACGACCTCGACCTTACTACCTGTAGCTGCAGCACGGGTCACCAGGCGGCCAATGCGTCCAAATCTAAAACGCAACAGAACGTCAATGAGCAGGACAACTTCAGTTAAAAAGAAATTGCCTTAAACAAAAGTTTAATTAACCTTTCAGCCTTTCATCTTAAGTAAACAAAAATTACTGATGCATCTGATGAGGCAGGATTAACTGAACTTGGATAATTTACGGTCGTAGTCGCCAGCTGTTAGAGACCAAGTTTGAGCTCTTCAAACTTAGAACAACTCAAGTCTAAAACCAAGACAACTATATCCACTGAACAGACTTCAAACCAGCAGGTGGCACCAAATCTTAAACTACAACAAGTCACTGTAGACAACAGCCAGGCCGTACAAGGCCTGCCAGCACTGTTGGCACCAACAAACGAAAGGCTTCTTTACTCTGAATATGGCTGCTGTCACTGTGGGTCCAAGAGTTTGAGGGATGAAACAGGAATGAACATCAGACAGGATCACATTACCCACATCACACAATTTCTAGTGGGAGAACAAAAACAAAAACAAAAAAAAGCAGGGTATTAATGCAGAGCAAATCAAGGAAAAACATGAGTTAAAAACAGTAGAAAGAAATCCTCATTAAATTTAGATTACAGAAGGCTTAAAAAAAAAAGTGGAAAAACGATAAAGGCTGGAGGGGGATACAGACTGATTAATATAACTAATGAAGTTTTTATTTATTTTTCCTCAAAAAAGAAGTCTAAAAGTTTTCAGACTTCACTTAAATTTGGAGCAGAGGGACCCCAAGTTAAGTAATTAGCAGGCTAAACCTCTGGCTTTCAATCTGTATGCAGGGTTAGTGCACAAGCCATAAAAATGTTGTCTTATTTATAAAATATATAAAACTTATTTGATCTTTCCTTTAGAGCACAGACAAGGCTGCTGAAGTCAGAAGACACCTTAATCCCAGCTGGTTTAATTAAGGTTCAGGCCAAACATTATAAACCATTTGATGAAGCAGGGGGCGCCTGTGTGTAATAGCAGCTTGGACCAGTTAAATGCCTTGCTCAAAGGGAAAATGAATGTAAAGATAGCAGCTGCAGACTTGGTGTAAAACAACTGGCTCTGTGATAAAATGATGATAGGAAGCTGGTGTGGCATGTGAGCTATGCTTGCATGATGGAACACGTCCAAAGCATTCACATTACATATGGTTTGTGGAATAGTTTGAAACCTTATCCCACGACGAGACAATTCAAACTTCATCCAAAATAAATGACTAAAAAGGTCAACTTGCAGCAGGAAGTAAGGGTAATTTATGTAGGTTCTTCGAAATCACTCTATTCCTTCTAATGGCTTAGAGTTATGTAACGCACTGATTATTTTCACCACTGTTGCTTATACATTTTGTGATGTAGAGAACATTTACCTCTTCCTTAGAAATACAAGACTCCTTAAGCCGATTACTTTGGATACAGACACTAAATTCAAGTTAATTAGTAAAATCTGCAATAAGACTAGTGAATGCATTTTTTTAATCTACAGTTTTATCAGCTGTGACATCAGCAGGATGGTCTCTAAAAACATTCTGAACCACTGACTGAATTGGGGTTTCCATGGCAACACAAAAAGATGCAGTTTACTCAATGAACTGAATGGTTTTATCAGTGACATTACAGTTGTAACACCGAACAGGTCTGTAAACACAACACGTTCTGTTAGCTTAGATTCTGTGTGACTCCAAAATATCAGTGGTTGAAATGTGACACTCCTAATGGCAGATTAAAATTCAGGCATGTTGCATGTCAAAGCAAGAGATGGACCTTTGTGATGCATCTTTAAACAACTAATGTCATTTACTGGAGGTCTGATGTAGAGATAGGCAGGAAAACAATCAGAGCCACAATGCAGCTGGCGGTATAGTCGGGCCTAAACATGGCGACTTCCTTCTTCTAAAGAGCATGAAAACACATCAAAATTGGACAAAATTTCTTAGATGTCAATGGCACACACTTAAGATCGATAGTAGCTGAATATTTTAAACTCAATTAAAACAAGAGCCACTCAGTCAGATTCCTCTTAGTTCATTATATAATTAAACAACTTAACACATGCAATGTGTGAAGCACAGATTGCATGTGCCAGGCTAATACACTGTTCTACTGATGTCAGAAATAATTTGGACCTGGTCTATCATGGCTAAGGAAGAGACTCCTAAAATGAACTATAAGCTTTCAGAGTTAATTAATCAAAACTTGCTGAAATTTTAGTTATGAATTGCTTAGAAAATATGATTAAAAGTGAACAGGAATGAAGTCAAATGGATGGCATAAAAGCCTGGCTACAAAGGACATGAGGGGAGAGTGCCAAAAGGCATGCAGTTTCCATCAGATATGGGAAGCCACCAGGTAGCTAGACAGCCAAAAATGGACTGCAGCCCATCCTCCGTGTCTGCAGCTCGCTGTTGGTGTTGGCATCTGTCCAGGATTAACAAGCTAGATCTCCCAGCAGCTGCTTCAGAACAAAAGAGCATTTTAACCATCTCAAAATCTGAGCAGCATCAATAAACTGCTGGAGGAATAATCTCTGGACTCAGGCAGAAAGGTTAGGGAGTTAAATTTAGACAAGAGGTGAATAAAAGGAATGTGACAGCTGAGGAGAACAGCGATACAGACAGAGGGACTGGAGGGGGATGAAGGGTGTGAAATAAGAGGGGGTGCCAAGCATGACACCACAACACAGCTGGACTATAAATAACCAGAAAATAGACAGGCCAGACACACAAAATTAGAAATACATATATTTAAAAAAAAAAAAAAGAAAGGCTAAAGTCGAGCAGCATGACCTACTAACTGCCGAAAAATTTTACATTTCAGGATTTATGCCTTCTTTGACACCAGAACAAAATTCATGCAAATCTTCAGTATGTTAATCTTCAGCATCACCTGGATGGACACAGAGTAAACAATACTCTCCTTTAGGGCTTCAACTTCTGTTTATTTTGTTAAAGAAATCTAAAAGAATTTTCTCTTCATCTGCTTCAGAAAAAGCTTTTACTTTCAATGCGCCACATCCTCTCAAATTTCCTTTCACTCAGTCACTGGGCTCTTTAGGTGAAACGATTAAATTCCACTCTGAGATAATCACCAAAGGGTCCTAAGAATATTGTCCAGGTCCTCTGGGACTGGAGGACATTTGTACTCTCAACTACAGAGTGCTTATGAGTGATTGAGGAAATTAAGCCTTTGAAATAGTTGCCATTTCAATCTGGATTTGAAGCACTGCATAAAAAGCTCATTTATCCTTTAGTACTTTTACCCTTACGGAACACACTGGATGTAATTCATACTCCCAAGGACAGACGAAGTAGTCCAGCTCCTGAATGTCTGAGGGTGGGGGGAGATACATCACCATGGCAGAGGTGCAGCTTTGTAGGTAGGGGTAAAACTTGAAGCCATTTTCTATACCTGCTTCGCTCCATTCATGCCATGAGGGGGCTGGAACCCATCACAGCTGGAACTGGGCAAGAAGCAGTACAAAGTAAACTACCAAAAACTAACAAATAATTTAAAGTCAATATAAATTAGATTTTTAATGACAACCAGGTATATGGTAGAAAAAAAATCACAATACAACATCCCCCACATAAGAAGCTGAAACATCAGCGTTAAAAAACGAAAAATGAAAAGACAAAATAAGATAATAGACTCTCTAAACGCTTCGTAAGAAAACAAAATCCACTCACCCGTTGATCCCAATCTTCACCATCGTGTCTAATGTTGTCTAGCCTTTACAGCAAAGGAAGAGAATATCAACATTTTTAAACATCAGTTAAATCTGCGTGAGTAATAACGAAACACGTGTAAAACTGAGAATTTAAGCTTTCTTTAGGCTCGTTAAGGTGTCTGCAAACTAATCAGTTTAAGGGCTGACACTCGGAAACGCCAAAGTTCCACACAAGCCATTTTTTTCTTTGGTTTTCCACCTGTTACTTTAAGTCAGATGAGCACCTGCACTACTGTCACAACCCCGGAGGGGAAAAAATATATGTGTTTAGGTTACCTGAATCGTTTGTAGCGGGACTTCCGCCTGGCTGTGCTGGAGAAGAATTTATAACCAAACTGTCATGAGGACACAATTTATCTGCACCGCGCGCCTCGGGGCCACGCCCCCCTCCGACCTAATGTCAAAGTTAAGTAAAACTTGTCAAGTACTTGAAACCATGTTATTTATTTTATTTATTTTTCTTTACTTGAAACACTTAAGAAAAGACTTATATTCACTTAAACTCAGGTGGTACCATCGACTGAGACTCTTTTGTTAAAATTTTACTGAACGTGATGGGCAATTTCTTCAGTTTTAACTGATATGACTCATCCGCCAAGCAAAGTAGTTCCCAAGCAGGGGCGAATAAGGCGATACCAAAAATGTTCCCCCTTGATACAATACCATTAGTTTATGGTATTTTTTTTCATCATACCTATATCAATACTTTTTCCCTTTAAAAGAAAATTACAATCGACAGAGTGCATTAATACCAAATTATAATTAAAACTTAAGAACACCAGTACTTTTAAAACAATAATAAATTATACTGATGAGTAAATTAAAGAAAAATAAAATAAAAAACAAATCTTTTTAAATGATAAAATAATTACAGATAAATATAAGATTACATTTAGAAATAAAAAAATATAATATTTAATGGCAATATGATAATAAACCTAATGCAAAGTGACCTGCATTAAACCAGTAAAATATCATAACAAAACCTCATTATCACTAACAGTACCAGCATCACCATGACATCTGATGCTATAGTGGTAAAATCATACCATTTGTCACAACCATGATTAATAAATCGATTTAAATAACAAACAACCAAATTAAAAACACAAACTAAAGTTTAACATGTAATTAGTGTAACAACTGGGATACCTTCATTTGCATTTTGCTAACTATAGGACATAAACTATATACATTTTTTTTAATTTTAAGTAAAGAAATTATACTTTTTATTAGGTCTGTTTTCATTGTGGTCCTTGGAACTAACAGAATTGCAGCTTTTGAAACAGGAACCAGTAGAAAAAGCTGAAAACTAAGAACAACACCTGGAAAGCATATACCAGAAAACCGATTAATCTGTTAAACACAAATTAATAAGCAGACTAAAGTGGATATTTACATGTGGCATAGTTTTTCTTGTCTTGTTAATTTTTTGATGGTAATGAAGCTGACTCTTCTGGTGCTAGGAATTTTATTTATTTAATGTTAATGGAACCTAAAAAGGTAGGTTAGCATTTGCTCAGCTGATTAGCCGTTAGCTGAATTGCTGGTCATATAGTGTTGTTTTCTTATTTTGTTCAATGAATTTTTACAAATATTAGACAATTAAGCTTATTCTTAAGAGAAAAGGGCCTAAAAGTTTAGATTCTGAATTTACAGTGGATGTTTCATTTTAATCGTTCACAGACAAAATGTGAAAAATAAAAAGAATTTTAGGAAATAAATAGCCTTCTTAACACAATACAACTATCCTACTGTTGTATGATAATTACTTTAAGGTGAGATAAGCTGAAAGAGAATGAGTTTAAAACATTTATTTAAAACAGATGTTTTCCTGTCAATGATGTTTTAAGTGGCCTCCAGTCAGAGATCAGTTCCCTGAAGCCCCCTGACATCCTCCTGTCTATTCTCATGCTCACCATATGACTGCTGGTCATGTGAATCTGCTACGTGAAGCACAGCATGCATAGGAGGAGGAAAGATACTGTAAGGTGCGTTGGCATGTTTTCAACAGCCGTGCTTGCTTTAAATTTGATTTCTTTCTAATATGTACTTGAGCAAAAAGCACAGGGATGACTAAATTAATCACTTAAATGTGGTGAAGCCACAGTCATTAAGTTCCAAATATTGTATATTTAAATCTCTGAAGAAATGCATCTCATAAATACAGAATTTGTAAAGTTCTGTAAGGACATTATAATGTTGAAAAGAGCTGATCACTAGGTTTATATTACAATCTGAGTCTGCAGATAATAGTTAAGAGATTGTAAGCTAGATAACATAATACACAGATCACATGGTAATACTGGGTACAAAATGGCTATTTAAGAACTCACAATGTACCAGAACCTTCTAACCCTAAAGGCCAATGAACATACAGGTTTTTAAAATCAGGCTCTGGAGAGAAAAGTAAAGGTCAGACTATAAATATGACGTCCAACCCTCTCTTGCATGTTGTCCTCTTCATATAGTCTCAATATGTCAAAAGGATCTGACATTTGGCAGGAAAACCGGGTTGGTTGGCCATCACTTGTT
The DNA here is from genome assembly GCF_017639745.1 of Melanotaenia boesemani. Taxonomy (NCBI): domain Eukaryota; kingdom Metazoa; phylum Chordata; class Actinopteri; order Atheriniformes; family Melanotaeniidae; genus Melanotaenia; species Melanotaenia boesemani. The sequence goes on from NC_055698.1 coordinate 27,596,137, forward strand.
GGGGTCAAAAATACCCGAGAGATTAGCATCATCAGAAGCAGGCATGAATGTCTGTGAAAAACTGACAGAATGTTGCTTAGAGTTGTTAAAAAAAAAGAATGGGAAGACCACAAAAGCTGCACAAAGATAATAATGTGCTTCTTTTGTGTGAGCACATGCATGTTATGGGGTAACAGTGTACTTATCTTCTGTTTATATAAGATTCAGCTGGATAAATACATTGTTTTTGGTCAGGAGTTCATTCCAGTTACGCTGATAAATCTCTGATCTACCACAACCATGCCTTATCTGAAAATGAGGTACCTGGTTGCTATGACAACCTTAGTAGTTAGATAGCTGGTTAATAATTCAGGTCTCGGTTGGTCCTGCTTGATATTTGTCTTTCTTCTACTCAGACTCCATAAACATGATCTAAAATTCAGTGACTGTTTAGCTAGCTTTCTAGAAGTCAGCATTCCTCCTGGCCTGCAGCTCTTATTTTTTTTATCTTCTCACTGCTGCTTTTGGCTTTGATTTTCCACTGCAGTGAAGATGAAACCCTTCAGTTAGATGAGCTTTCTTATAATAAACAAATACATAAATAAATAAACAAACCTGCCACACTGTGGGACTGTGTTCTCCGAAATAACCTGTTTGTAAAATTCTCCAGTGTTCATAAGCGTTTACAGTGAAACAGACCGTTTCTGTCTCAAAATTATGAGTCATTTATTCTTTCCCTTCGAGAACACAACATTTGGAAATGAATCAGTTGTCTTTCTGCAACACCAGTACTGAAGCACTAGTAGCCAAAAACTGGTTTGGCTTGAATGGTGATGATGCATCTCAGTACCCAGGTCAGTAAATAATAACAGAGCTGTAAATAAACTATATACATAATGTGTAAAAATTATGAGTGGGGATCAACAAGCTTATGCTGTAATGGGCAATGGCAAAAAATGAATGTGCAAACTAGAAGGCAACAGTAAAGGACAGATAAGTCAACACGTGGTGCTGAGTATAAATGAGATCCTCACTAATGTAAACCGCCATGTCCACTATTATCTCCTTCATCTTGTCAGTGTTGAGAGTGAAGCTGTTGACCTAGACAACAGACTGGCCACCTCCCTCCAGCAGGCTGCCTCGTCCCGACATATCACTCAGGGAAAAATCACATGTGTATTATATTATATAACCATGAAAGATCCAAAGTAAAAACCATTTCAGGACTGATTAGTTAAAAGATAAAGATTGCAGTTTTTGCCTGCAAAACAGGTCAAACTATCACAAAACCGGAGAGTCAGAGAACTTCAAGGACTTCAGCTCAGTTTTACCTGTCAGCAGATTTAATTTAGATCCGGAAAAGGCTGCTCGTGTTTCATTATAAGTAACTACTACTACTACTACTACTACTACTACTACTACTACTACTACTAATAATAATAATAATAATAACAACAGTTCACAACTAAAACAAAATGCCATGTAAGAATCAATTTCTAATGTTTTGGAGAACAATACATAATATAAAATAATCTGGTCCTCATTAGATAAACACAACCTTAGAAGACCAATGATACTAGGCATCCCACACTGATATTATATTTCTAACTTTAACTAAACCAAAATGTAGAAGCAGTGTGTAAAAAAAACTAAGCACACCATTACTGCTAAGAAAGTAATAACAGCTGACTGCTGCTAATCAAATGCTTTTAATTAACTGATCATCATTTTGTGTTATTTACATCTACAAAAGCAGAGGCTTGGGCACTTTACTTCTACAGAGCCTAGAGGAGTGTGTTACCACAATGCCAAGAAGGGATGGTATCGGCAAATATCTTAGAGCAGCTAATGTTGAAGTCCTAAAAGGAAAACATTAAAGACAGCTGCCAATTCAAATGAATGGACATCCCTGCAAGTTCAGCCCAAAATAGCACACAGAGTAGGACTGTGTGTATAATCTGCACTTGCAAAGTTGCATCTGAACAAACCACATGCCTGTGGAGCATTTTTATGGTTTGTTTATGGAGAATTTTTTTCCATTATACACAGAGCCATGTTTGAACCTGAACACTTTGCAGCCACCGAGTTGACCAAGAACTCCTCTGTATACCAAACTATTTCAGAACCAAATATGAAACCATCTGTTTGACAGCTAAAGCTTGGCTGAAATGAACAAATCGTTGCATCAATGTCCAGACCAAACCGAATTTCAAAGCTGTGCTTCAGAGAGCTATACATGAACAAATACCCATAAACATCAATAAGGGTCAAACTCTGGCCCTCGAGGGCCACTGTCCTGCATGTTTTAGTGTGGTGTCAAACGTACGTCCCAGGACCCGGGACATGTGATTCATTTGTAAGTGATAAACTGAAGCAAAATATTGTTAAGACTGACCTTATTTTTCTTAAGAAATTCCAGGTTGTTCATAATATGTTTTATATATGTAAGTATAGTTCATTAAATTTAAATATCTTAATAACTTGCCCTTCTAAAATAAAGGGAAAAATGAGAAGTTTTGATTATTTATTCACTAGTCCATCCCAAATGAGATCAAACTGTGCTGTGTGTGGCTCCTGATCTAAAGTAAGTTTGACACAGCTGTTTTAGGTGTTTTCCTGACTAAAATTAATCATTGTGCAGAAATTAATAAGCTTTTGGATCCATTTGAGGTGAATCAAGTGTGTTGGAGCAGGGAAGCAACTAAAACCTGTAGGCTAGTGGCCCCTGAGGACTGGAATTTTACATCCCTGAACTAGAGCAACATTATAAAAAACGGTGAGCCAAAATTGGATGTGAATGACTGAGAGCGAGAGAATGCCACACTAAAAACAAATGTTTAATGTTATTGCTGCTGAAGGTGGTTCTGCTGGTTACTGGTTTGTGAGATATAGATGTTGCATTTTCCTAATTCTTACAATATCCTGATGTTTTTCCTTTATTCCCCACTCATTACAGTAAAGAAACTTTCTCTGGAAACAAGAAGAAATCCACAGTGTAAAAATAATTAATCATTAATAAGAATCCAGCTTTTCATTTGGTTTCTAATTTATTATTTACCATGAGATGATTCAATCCGAGTCGCCTCAGGAGGCTCAAACTTTTTATGAGGGTGACCTTTACTAATTCATTTTTAAGCTGATGACATTTATGGCATTTCTTTCTTTTATCTTCTTCTTTTATTAAAAACTGAATGTGACAGCAGGAGAAGAAGGAAAGAAAGAGAAAGACATGTTACAAAGGTCAAGAAGCAGATTTAAACCTCGATGACGGGAGTGGGCGATTGAACCTGCTGAGCCACCAGAACTTCAGTCATGCAGTCTCTGTGGCCTCTCACATCCACATTTTTTAAAAAACAAGCTATTCTGGAGGCTTTATCCTTGATTAACACCTTTTAACTCAACGTGATCCCTGATAGCTACTGTGGTATCTTACCACCATGATATTCTGCAGCTGGAAAAATGTACCAGTCGAGCAAAGATGACTTTCCTCTTCACTTCTACACGGTAACCAGCAATGACAGAAATTCATAAAGCTTTTATATCCAATGCAATAATAATACCAGCATGATAAGGAAATATGTGCAAATAAATATAACAATCAGCATGTAAGTTGGTTTACTTTGTGGGCAGGATTTATTCAACAGAAATGTTTTTTTTTTTTTTAAGTGTAACTATACCGCCTGCCTTTTGAGTAACTTCATTGCTAAATTTTGAAAAATGGAAGAGGCTGGTGGAGGTGTGGGTTGCTGGTGTGGGTCAAGAATACACAAGGATGAGAATGGGAGAAACGTCAGCTAATTTCTAATTCGTGTTTAATGAGCAATGGTAGAGCATATTTTTGAAGCAAAATGGCGGAGAGCCGAACAAAACATTGACCAGAAGACGACCACAAACATTATGTCGAGAAAAAAAACAAAAAAAAAAAAACAGTGGTTGTTGGCAAAGAAGTTGTCAGTAGAAAAAGGGACATAACCCGGATTAATATTGGTCTTATATTTCAAAGTGGAGAACAATGCAAGAGCTAAAGAAGCTACAATTTGACTTGAAGGTAACTCTTCTCCTGCAGTAAGTAACAATTTAAGTGTTACTTCGACAAGTTTCACAAAATGATATTGTTTTGCTCATTGTGTTTGCACTTTCGTTTGCAAACAAGACGAGTGGAGGGAAGAGGTAGAGGGAGCTGTGGCTCATTGCACGCTTTGTTTTGTTCTACAGGCAGCGCACAACAGCAAACCTTGCGGTAGAATGATTTACCTTATTGCCACTTTAAATTAAAATAAAGCACAGAAGAGCTTATGAGCTTACGCATTATTAACAGCTATTTTTTTTCAGGGGAAATTTTAGGGAAAAGCTATGGAAGAAAAAAAAAATCTTGAAAAACAAAAATCCTAAGGCATGTATGGAAAATGTTTTCACTCCTAATAAACTGCACAGATGTTAGTTTGGGAAGGAAAAAAAAAAACAAAAAAACATTTTTCTCTACACAGACTCTTGAGGCCAAACACAAAGGTAAATAAAATTAATTAAGGACTATCTGGCAGATCATCACAAGAGGCTAGAGCAGGTTGTGATTATTTCATTAATGAAGTCCTGTGTGACAGTCCCTCTGCTACCTACCATTTTAACCCGCCTTTACCCAGAGCAGCCATCTTCATGGAGCTGCAGCCTCTGCCTCGGCATCTCCTGGCAGACAGGGAGCGGTTCGACCTTGTGTCGTCCTCTGTTACAGAAGGGGCATCTAATCAGCTCTGCAGAGAGGATGTGTGGATAACTGGCAGGAAACATGGTGAGGAGAAGTAAATGAGATGTTGCCAAGGAAGGCTGAGGTAGACCCTGTGGGATTTTTCCTTCATAATTCATTCACCCAGTAGTTTATTTGTCTGCACCATAAATATAATGTGTATGAGTCACTGTGACATTTCAAAAGCTATAGAATGACATTTAAAGAATATCTCACTCTGAAAAAAAATAAATAAAACCAATGTATAAGTTAATAGTTGAGGAAAATTAAACACATCATATAGACTTAAAATTGTACACACAAGAACTTGCATTTCAGATTTTATAATGTGCATACATCAATTTACTTATTCTTATTTCTTTTATTTATCTTTCTATCATCCTGTAATTTGTTCATTAACACTGTCTGTCTACACAGCTCAAACATTTTGATGTTAGAGATGCTTTTAACTGATGACCTGAACTTTTTCTGGTTGTGGGTGCCATTTTTTCAAGGTAAGCAAACCTTTGCTGCTTGAAAATTTCCCCCTTAATAAATGATTATTCTGCTCTGTTTCATTTTTACAATATGTGGATGTAAAGGTTTAAAATACAATTTAAATTTTAAAAGGCACATTTTTTATATAGCACATTTTATACAATATTCATACATAAGGCAACCAAATGAAACAAAAACAGAATACATACATTCATCCATCCATCCAGTTTTTTTTTCCTTTCCTTCTTTTTCTTTTTTGATCTTTGTGAGGACACAAGCAGCTTTATTCTGGATTAGTTCTCTTAATGATTTTTCTTTTAGAGAGAGACCTACAAAAACTCATTACAGTAGTTAAAACCCAATAAAAACAATGCATGAATAAGTTTTTCCCACGAGGATGTGATTAAAACGTACAACACATTTTAATCACTTTACAATAAAAAAAAGTCTAAAAGAGACCATCGTAAAAAAATCAACCTATTTTTTAATAATTTAACGGATGATTCAGATTTGCTGTAAGCTGTTGTATTTCACATTAATGAGTTCATCTTAAAGATACAGTGTGTCTGACATACTGACATCTAGTGGTAAAGATGAGCAATGACTTCAAATGTCAAGCACAGCTGTGACTTAGGCCTGGTACACGCAACGATTTTTTTAATCGTATGAGATTTTGTATCTGACCTCACACGTGAAGATAAAAAAGTCAGTTTTGATTGTATTGTGCGTGGTGTGCTCCGAAAATGTAATCACAGAACAACACACACATAACGATGCTGTCCCACAACTCATCTACAGTCTAGTCTTTCAAGCTGGACAAACGTTGAAATGTAGAAGAAGAACCATAGCAACAACAGGCAAAAAAACAAAGAAGAAGAAACATAGTAACAATCGAAAAACACAACACACAGCATGAAAGGGGATATATAGGACGAGGGAAAGATGGTGGTTTTGGGGTTTTTGTTAACAGAAAATGCCAGAAATAAAAAAAGACTAGAAACGACGTGAACACAGACCAAATGACAATCGGAGAAGGAAATCTCACGATGATCAGGCATTTGCCCTCCGAGGTCGGGAAGAGGCTGAATCGGGACAAAAACAGCCCAAAACTCGTTATGCCTGTACCAGGCCTTATGAAATTCCCCCAGACATAAACATGGTTTCTTCTGCATGTGGATCCAGAGGCCTCAGGTGCAGCGATGACTGCACTTCAGGTAACTCTTTTAAAATTGTGTGCATGTATACGGTCTTCCTCTATGAGCTTTATTAGGCTTTACTTATCCCACACAGTGCTCCTGCACCTTTCAAATGAAGCTGATACTTTAGTTTTAAAGTTCAGAGGGTTCTCGTTTCACACAGAGTTGTTTGTCCGTTCACAGACACTGTAGTAAAAATAGTGGCACTGTCATGGCAGCTTTAAGTATGTGGACCCACAGCAGTTGGAAAAAAAATGGCTGTTTCTAAAAGAATAAAAACATAACAGGGATTTTTAGTAAAATGATTAGATACCAATAGAAACACAGTTTTTACTGATATGTTCCTTTTTTCTGTCACCTTTGATTTTGTTACGTGCTGCACCTTTAAACTATACATAAACCAGTGATGTTGTTTCTTGAGGCAGGTGATGTGGAAAAGATGGTTGTGAGTAAAAAGACCTCCTGACAAACCTGATGAATATTAAAAAGGTTTAGATCAGCATGGACTGAGTTGATAGACACAAACCCCTTGTAGCTTTCCCTGAAAATATTATTACAAACATGACATAAAAAGTTGAAATTTGAACAAATATTCTTTGCCTTTGTTTTTTTTAGATTTGTCCTCTCAAGAATGATGGTCTGGCTGCTGTGTTGTGCCAAACATATTTGCTTTCCCAAAGGGAGATTAATGGGTATAAGGCTCCTCTTGATAATCTGATATTTTTTTTAATATATTATTCTTTCTTTCTTTTTTTTTAATCTTATTTATTTATTTTTAATTATTTACATCATCTTGCTGGACCTGAACGGAGGGGACAGAAAAAAAGGAAAATAGTGAACAGAAGTAAAAAGGAAAATAGAAAAAAGAAAGAGGAGACAAAGATTCAACAGACAGAAGGCTTTTATGAGAAAGTGCAGCTGACCATCATCATCAAGAGTTCCTAACATAAATAAAAAAATGAAAAAACAACAACAAAGAAAGAAAATAAAAAACAAACATGTATCACAACAACAACCAAAGTACCATAAACACACACACACACACACACAGAAAAACCTAAACCAAAGTAGCTCTTAGTGTATAAACCCACTGGACAACTCAGTGACTGTCAGCATGCAGAGGATGAGGAATGGGAAGTGATCAGAGATCAGTGTGATCGTGCAAATATGACCACACCTCTACGGAGGCTAGAGGTAGACCAGGGTGGCCCAAAGGCGATCAGCAGCACAACCGGACCACAAACCCCAGCCACTCCACCATGAAGACGTCCCTGGACCCACCCAGAAGGCGGCAGCCAAAGACCCCAGCCACAGCTGTCCTGCTGTGGTGAGGAAAAGGATGGCTTGGGTATCTGGTCAGGATGCCTCCTGGACGCCTCCCTGGTGAGGTGTTCCGGGCACGTCCCACCTGGAGTAGGCCCAGTGGAAGACCTAGGACACGCTGGAGGGACTAAATCTCATTTATTAATGAAACTGGACAATAACTGGATGGAAGTGTGGGGGTCTTTTCCTGGTTTTAATAGTAGTATAACGAGCTAAGTTCATATTTGAAGATATTTTTGTTTTTCCTTAATTTCTATTATCATTTTGTAGAAAGTGGGTGCCAGTGTTGTCCAGAATTCTTTGTATAATTCTGTTGGATAACCATCTGGATCTGGACCATCTGGACCTGGGGCTTTATTGTTGGGCATATGCTGGAGAGCTTCGTGGAGTTCACCGACTGAAAGGGATTAATCTAAGGCCACTTTATTTGCATGTTTTAATTTTGGAAGATTGATGTTACTAAGAAACTGATCAATATTCTCATCTGTTGTGTTTTGTTGCGATTTATATAATGTTTTATAGAATTCTCTAAAAGTGTTATTTATCTTGTCAGGGCTGATATTTCCTTCTGGATCTTTGACAGAGGCGATTATTGTTTTCTCCTTGTCTGTTTTTAATTGTTTAGCCAGGAACCTTCCAGATTTGTTTCCATGTTTAAAGTTCTCCAAGTGAAGTCTTTGCACCAAGAATATATATATATATATATTTATCTATTATTTCATTATATAAGCATCCTCTAGGGATTTAATTCTGAGTTCTAACTCAGAAATTCTCAAAAGCTCCATTTTCTTAGGGAAAGAGAAGGAAATTATTTTCTCTTGCATTACTGCTTTTCCTGCTTCCCAAAGAACACACGCTGAAGTTACTGGCAAGTCGTCTTCTAGATAAAGAACCATTCTCTTTTAAAGTAGCTGATAAACTCAGGGTCTTTAGGTAATGACGCATTAAATCTCAAGTTTATAGTTGCTGGTTTTTTGTGGCTCTCCATTAAAAAAAAAAAAAATGCCCTAACTTAATCATCCTGAATATTCATCTACGTCCATTAGTTTGTTTGCATTTGTGAGGCTGACTTTGTGGAAGCTCAACAGCTGAATGTGCTGGAGGATTATCACAGGCAATATTACAAAGATGGTTGCAACAGAACACGAGTTCCCAAAAAAGGAGGCAAATCAAATGAAAGATATGGAGGAGTTTCAGAGCCTGACAGACCCCAAAGCTAGTCTGAGGTCCTAGAAGAAAACATGCCTTAGCTAAAATCTTATTGTTCCCTGACAGTAATTTTAATATGCACAAATTACTGTTAGTATAACATTTGTACTTCTTATTTCACTCTGTAGCTTCAGTTCTGTTATGCCACCAGCTTAGAACAGCAGGAAGTCTTTACACTGTTAAAATACTCAGAGCAAGCAGAAATGATGCCGGATCATGTTCGCAGTCAGTGGTAAAGTGGCACTTGGAGAAGTAGGTGTACCCTTGATTTCTGCCATGATATTTTTTGAGGATGTTTTGTAAAGGAAGAACAAACTGTAATAAATATATAGTGAAATGAGACTATGCTGCCACATGTGGCATCCCAGAGATTGCTTTTAGATCATTTTTGCATATCTTCAGGCATTTGACATCTGTGAGTAAGCATCACTGCAAATAAGTGCCATAATTCTCATGTCCTCACTTAACCAACCCATCCAGTTAACACATGTTAGCTACAAAGAGGCAGGACTGAAAGATCATCATTAGACTCTCTGGAAGAATATTTGCTTGCAGCATATGATGCACATCAGAAGAGATTTAAACGTGGGTAAACTCTTTCAAGAATGGATTTGGGTGGATATACTATGAATACCTGTGTAACAGGACGCATCTTGGACACATTTTGTGCACCTGTGACACGAATTCAGAAGCAACTGAATTACCAAAACTAAAAGATGTGAAGCATATTTATCTGGATAGTAAACTCTTTTAGCTGCATGCAGGTAAAAAGGACAAAAAAAGCATTTATCTCATTGTTGCTAGTGTTGTTGTTGTTGTTAATGGTTTTTATTTTGTTTTTTTTTCAGTTTTTTCAGTTCTTATAGTTGCTCCCGATGATTGTCTGCTTTGTTTTCTTGCCGAGACTGTAGGGTGTTTTCTGTTAAGTCTTTTACAGGTTTTGGTTGTACAACTGGTTACTGTCGCTTTTTATCTTTTGTATATTTGTCTCCTTTTTCTTCCCTTCATTCTCCCCCTTCCTGCCTTCCCCCTGTCGAATGCAGCATTAACATGGAACTCAGCAACAACCAAAATAAACAATACTTGAGTATCAAGGGGATATTTACATCCACAAAGCTTCATTTCCTTTTAATCCATTAAGCTCCTCTTGGAAAAGAAAATTTGTTCAGCACAGCTCAGGAGCCAGACCATCATTCTGCCAGCCATGATGCTGGATAGGACAAAAAAAAAAAAAAAAAAAATCAAAAGAAACAAAAATAAAAAAACATTGTTTTATGTATCAGTTAGTACGATGTGAAGATCTGTTTGTATTGAAGACTGAGCTGTTTTTATGTCAACTGAAGACCCTAGTCTATATGAAAGTTTTCCCTTCTCATCAGCTGGATGCTCTTAAAAGTTTTTGTACCAGAACGTTGCATCATTCTGCACAGTTGTAGTAAAGTCAACCCTCAGGAGCCATTTTGTTTTGATTTCAGAAGCCTGACAGGTGGCCTGAATGCAGCGTCAGAGGCCTGCGAGGAGCCGAACAGCGGGACAACACCGTGAGCAGAAAACAAACAGTATTGATTCAGCTGGACTCAGTTGTGAGATCAATTGTTATGACATTTACTGTGAGCTCTGTGAAGCCTATAAGGTGTTGCTGGACTTTGGATCTGTGTTGCTGTGTGGGTGTCCGTATGTGATATCATTTATCTCATTTTGTTTCAGCGTTTCATTGGGAGAAAATTGTGTTGACAATTAACAAGTCTTATGAAGGCTGAATAGAAGCAGCAGCCTTAATGGTACAATTAAAACATAAATGATCTGGAACAGCTAATCCAGAATTTTTTTTAATTACAACATATAAAATAACAATAATTTGACAGTATGCTCTTTGTGGTTACAGCTGACAGCTGTTTTACAGTCCCTACCCAGAACGTAAGAGCAAATTAAAGACCAGTTGGAATCATAGTGAAGCATTTCGCAGCAAAAAAGACAGATTTCTTAGTAGGGAGATCACCCTTCAGACTATAATTATTAGGTGGCCACAAACGATTATTCAGAATGAATCATTATGTAATTACCAGAAAAGGAAGATCATTGTTCAGAAATTTGTTTATGTTAATGCCGACCATGCATGCCTTAGGTGTCAATATTACAGATCTTATTTTGTATTGATTACTGTATTTGTAAGTTGTCAAAATTATATAAATTATATAAATATCTTCAAATAGCTTCACATATAAATGATAATAAACAAATATATCACTCTATAGGTAGACCTATTTAATTGCTTGTTAATACAAACAGCTAATCAGCCAAACACATGGCAGCAACTGAACGCATTTAATCATGCAAACATGGTCAAAACGACTTGCTGAATTCAAACTGAGCATCGGAATAAGGAGGTTTAAATGACTGTTAACATGGCATGGTTGTTATGTACCAGACAGGTTGGTATGAGTATTTCAGAAACCGCTGCTCTACTGGGATTTTTTTACAGACAACCATCTCTATGGTTTACAGAGAATGGTCTGAAAAGAGAAAATATCCAGTGAGCAGCAGTTGTTTGGACCAAAATGTCTTGATGTTAGGGGAGAATGGAAAGACTGGTTGGAGGTGATAGAAAGGCAATAGTAACTCAGATAACCACTGGTTAAAACCAAGTTATGCTGAATACCATCTCTGGATCTCTGTTTAAAATGTCAAACCTTGAGGCAGATGGACTACAGCAGCAGAACATCACACTGGTACCTCTTCCTGTCAGCTAAGAATAAGAAACTGAGGCTACAATCCACACAGACTCACCAAAACTAAACAATAGAAGAGGGAAAAATGTTGCCTAGTCTGATTCAGCACCAGCATTCAGATGGCAGGGTCAGAATTTGGCATAAAACAACGTGAAAGAATTGATCCCTCCTGACTTGTATCAATGGTTCAGGCTGGTGGTGGCAGTGTAATGATGTGGGCCTACTTTGGGCCCAATCATTTAAACATCACAGCCTAACTGAGTATTGTTGCTGACATTATCTATCTCTTTACTACCACAATGTACACATCCTCGGATGGCTACTTCCAGCAGGAAGTAAATCATCTCCAGCTTTGTTTTGAGTTCACTGGACTCCAATGCCCTCCATAATCACCAGATCTCAGTCCTATAGAGCAACTTTGGGATGTGGTGGAACGGGGGATTCTTATCATGGATGTTCAGCTGACAAATTTGCAGTAAATGTGTAATACTGTCATGTCAATATGGAACAAAATCTCTGAGGAATGTTTCCAGCATCTTGTTAAATCTATTCCAAATCAATGGCCCCTAATGTGTAATGAGTGTGATCTGTAGCCCCTGTTACAAGGATATCTCTGAACTAAACACACACTGGAGTACATTTCTTAATTACTGTGACAAGTCTACCAAAACAAGGTATTTGGAGTTTTTAAAGTTGCACTTTAAAGTAAGCCTTCTTAATTGTGTGATTAATGTGAAACACAGTCATCATGACATGCTGAAATGTCAACTTTATATTTAATAACCTCTGCTTCTGCTCCTTCTATCCCAAAGACAAACCCTGAATTTCAAAGCATCTAGCAGAGCCAAGGTTAGTTAAGGACTGAGGGATCCTTTCAGGCTGCCAGGGACAGGATTACCCGTCAGACAGCCACCCTGCTGCCGTCACCCCATCCTGCACATTTTCCTTTTGAAGAAGAATCTCACTAACTTTACCTCAGCATGTCTGAACTGACACCAAATCCTAAAGCTAAGGTTAAAGCCTCTAGTTGGCAGTGAACAGGGACTGAATTCTGATGTAAGCAAGTCACTCTGAGCATCAGTAGCAAAGGAACAGAAAAATGGAGAAGTAAAATTAAACACATGACCTTTAAATTGTATGGCAGTTAAAACTTTCATTTCCTTATATTACTTTATTTTTCTGTACTTCTTCCTTCCTCAGACTGACTTAAATTTTATTCACACACTGCCTATTTTCCTAAATGGGTATTAACTCATATTTTCAGTTAAACTTTGACATACATCGTCTCTTTGAAATACTCTGTATACTGATTCGACGGCTTGTGTAAAACCACATGTATGACAGTCGAGGACCTTACACTAAAGCCTGGTAAGTATTGCATGTGATAAAATACGAGCCCTCAATAAAAGAATGGATCTGTGGCAAATTTCCAGTGGCTAAGCAAATCCAAGCATTTAAACCAAAACATAACCCAATACTCTAAATAGTAAGCGATAAAGTTAACTGAATAAAATGTGCATATGTAAAAACAAAAGAAAGACAAAAGAACAAACTCAGAATTTCCTGCTTTCTATTCCTAAGACTTGTATTGAAATTAGAGAAAAGACGAGACCCAACAAAACCATCCAAGAACCAAAACTCTGAGCTAACAGAGGCTAAAATAAATAACTATTTAATTTAATTGGACCACAATGAAATTAGCTTGAATTGATTATGTCTGTGAAGTGCCTTAAGATGACTTTGTTGTGAACTGGTGCTATACAAATAAAGCTGAATTTAATTGGATAAAAGGCAGCCAACATCCAAAGAGCTTTGGAAAGTCAAGACGCCCGAAAAACAATTCCTGAAGACTTCTTAAATAAATTAAAGAAGCACTTTTTAAAAAGAGTTCAGACTGTGCTGAAGAATAAAGATCTTAATAACAAATATTGAAAAGCAAGCTCCTAGAATAGTGCAAACTATTTTTGCCTTCTATGCTATATTTCCATTCATGTTTTTAAATAAATCCCTCATCATAATTACAATAGTCTTTTGTCTTACTGTTCAGAACTACAGTTAATCATACAACTATGCAATATGCTGCCATTACACATCAAGTGCAATAAATATATCATTATAATCAATAAGCTAAAATATCACTTGATCATAATCACTACTTTCTTTGTTATTTATTATCTATTTTAGAACTTATCCTTCTTCTTCTTCTATCCAGATTTCCCTTCTTTCATGTGAAACATGATGTTGAATGACAATAAAGGATCTTGAAGTCCTGCACCTATTTCCCACTTTGGCTCAATGGTTTTGAACATACCTTAACAAATGCAGCATTTGCAAGGTGTTTTTCAACATTTGCATCATGAATAAGAAGATGCAGCTCTTAAACCCACAAACAGATGTGTGGTTTTGGTTTTGTTTGAAAGTTTTCATAACAAAGGTTTTTTTCTCTTGGCATTTTCCTTTGAACACATCCAAACAAAATATAGATTAATATAATGTACACTGCTTTAACACATTTGAACAACTTTTATTAACTTTTGTCCACTGTTGTCATCTTTTCAAACATACAGCTAACCATCTGTAAAGTCATTTACCCAGACACAGTTTCATATACGCTTGCTACTATAAATAGTTTGTACCATGTTTGGATGAAAATCTATCTCTAATTCTAGTCAGTTCCTATTATTTTGCACAATCTCTCTCACTTTACCTAACCCATTTATTTTATTTGTATTTTTCTTCTCCTACTCCTCATCTTTTCTTTTCCCTCTCAGACAGAATACTAATAACCCTCTCTCCTCATTATCCCCCCTCCTTGCCCTTTTTCTATCCATCTTATGATTTTTTTTTTATTCTTATAGCAGCTCCCCATGAATTTTCTTTGCTTGAATTCTTTCCTCGTTTTCTGTATGAGTCATAGACTTTCCCCCCCTCCTCCATCCTCCTCTCCATCATCCCTCTATCTCTTCATCCTCTCAGGCAGTTGCCTGGATTTTACCTCCCTCTTGCTCTTCTAGTAATTCTTCTTCACCCGTCCTGGCTTCTTCTTTTTTTAATATGCTTCACCAAAAACCTCCCACTTGGTCCTCTTCTCTCTGCCCAAAGATGAGCGGAGTGCAGTCTGCCGGACATTACGTCGTCATGGTGATGTCTGCCTTGAAATGTTTCTTCGCATAATTTAAAGTTTTTCTGAGATGCATGTGAAGACAGATTATTCTCCACTAGGATCCGGCACATTTTATTTTTGGTTGCAGGACCTGAACCTACAAGTAAAATGAGTCATTCTGTCTTGGATTGGTGCAGAGCATCGCTCCACTGTGACATGTTCTCTAAAATCAGGCAGGAGCAGAGCTTATGACTGCTTTCAACAGCCTCTAAGTGAACACCTGTTGGACTTTATGAACTCTGCTGGGTTTTTATATAACATCAATAGAGCCTGCTCAAAAGAGAAAGAAAAAACATTTTTATTGTTGGCTATGTTGTGAAAAACTTTGCTTTTCAGTCATGAGTTAAGGCAAAAATACTCAGAAAGTCTTTCACTCTTAGATTCCCAAAATTATTTTAAGACAACAGGAAAAAGAAAAGTCTTTTTCAGCTATCTGTCTCTTTCATTTAGGTTGAGACGATCAATCCCATTAAATCGTTTGAAATTCTATTAATTTAACTAACTTCAGTTCTTGTGTCAGTTTATTATATTGTTAGTCCTCTGAAAGCACCTTAAATTGCTTATTATTGACTTATTCGCTCACAGAGTGTTTCCAAATGGGTCTCATTGTGAAGCTCCTGCAAAACAAAAATTATTATTATTTATGCTGCTTATAGAGAAGATCCTTACTTGATGCTTTGAGAACTATGATGTTTTCTAAACCTTAACACCCTGGATTTAATGTTTAAAGGTGCAATGTGTAACAGAATTAAATGTCAATTACAGAAAAATTGAATATATAATTAAAAACTGGTTTAGGGATAAGTAACATCTTAAAAGGCACATAGAAGAAGACAGTACACATGTACACAATTAAGTAGTTACCTGTAGTGAAGTCATCGCTGCCCCTGAGGCCACTGGATCGACTCACAGATGAAACCCTGTTCATATCTGGAAGAATTTTGATCTCTGTCGGCCACTGTCAACTCACAATTGTAAATAATTTCTAGGATGCCAGTAATTCTTGCACCAATAATTATTAACTATTCAATTTAACAGAACAGAAAATGGAAATAAAAGTGAAGTTTGAATTTTAAGTATGTGCAGGTTAGCGGACAAACTCAAATCAAAGTTATTACACCACTAAACTCTGTCTCATTCATGTGTGAGAATAAATAGTTATGTACTGAGTCATTATAGGAGGAAGTAATGTAGAAAATGTGCAGAACGGGAGACAAACTAGCAATTTCTTGAAGGTCTATGGTTCATAAATCAGGAGCTAAACCAAACAAAAACCTTCCTCATGTTGATATTTTGGCTTTTTGTATTTAATGTCTTTAAAAAAAGAGTACTACCTTTAATACCATACCTTTTCCTACCTTCAGTAAACACCTGAAGACAGAGAGAAGAAAAAACATTTATTAATGTCATTTTTACAAACTAACAGCATGAACATGAATAAAGAAACAATATTAAAAACAACAACATCTCAGAATAATCCGGGAAGTAAAGTTGAGACATCGCATGGCCAAAATCCTCTGTGTTCCTAGAATAATATCTTGATTTGAGACAAAGGGAATAGATTCCCAAAATAAATAAAAAAAACAAATTGTTTACTGCCAAGGAGATGAAGTTAATTTCTGGTTATTGCTGACGTAAAACTGAATTTCAGACTGTGCTCTCTGACCTGTCAGCCTGGTAAGATCAGTCAGTAATTAGCAGTTAGTGATTGGGGCTCTTGTCTCCTTTCACTGACGTCAGGAACACAGAGGATGGAAAATTTGTCGAACACTTCACAGCGCTGGTACAACTGTGATGACAGCGGAAGGATGACACGTTGTAGGAGTCATGCTGCCAGGTCTGATGATGCAACTGCAATTAAAGGTTAAAATGCAGACGGGTCAAGTTATACATCGATGCAGGGATTGCTTGCTTTGTATCTGAAATAATTAAGAATTTTGAGAAAATAAATGTAATAATAAAACCAATACTGATGAAAAAAAATAAGAAAAAGATGGAAAAAATTCTGAGACTGAAGAGTTCAGAGGGGGAAGTTCAGGGCTGCGCCTCTGCCCTCGGTCTGAAATGAAGATCCGAGTTAATAGAATTGGGAGCAGCTGTCATCCTCCCTCGTCTGCTCTCTGTAGCTGAATCACTATGTTTTCATTTTGTGTGAGATGAAGAGGAAGAGGCTGAGAAGGCAGAGAGGAGGTGAGGGCAGAGATGTTTGGAGGAGGGAAACAGCTGCATTGTATTGTCAGAGGGAGAAAGGAGTGAGTGGAAAGCCCAGCTGCAGACTTCAACAGACTGTGGTGTTATACATATTACATGCATCAGATACTGCCTGTATCAACACTTGCTCACCTTTAATCAAACAGAATGAGATTTTTGCATAATCCAATCATGAAAAATATGCGCTGAAGTATAAATCTGTTGCCGTCAGAGCTGAACTGATAAATTTATTATGAGTGGATTTATATTTGAAGGCTGCAGATGAATCCACAACAAAAACAAACGGCTCAAGGACTTTACTTGAACTGAGTCTGCTTTAAAACATTAAAAGTATTCTCCTTACTTTTATCTGACTTTCCCATTCATGTGTGTTTGGTTGCCAGACACACAAAAAAGAAAATTAAAAGAAAATGACCAAAAAGTGAATACATGTGAGAGATGATGAGCTATCATCAATCACATGCAGCTATATTGGAACCTTAGCATTAACCACTGTGTGCAAAACAATGTGCCGATTTCACTTTCAGGCAAGTTCGATTCAATAGTGGTGGTTTTAGTGGAATAAAGATGAGTTTTAGGTCACTTATTACTTGATATTGTGCTTCCAAGAAGCCATATTATTTAAATAGTCCTTCAGACCTTCTGAAGGTCTTTCAACATGTGTCTTTAGATTTTGACTCCCTTTTCCCTCATTTTTTTGCCAGTTCTTGTTCCTAAAGATTTGTAATGAAGTTAAAGTCTAAACTCTGTTTTTAGATAATTTAAATAAATCTGGATTTTCTCCAATTTTCCTGTAAAAATCTAAAATCAAATCAGTGGTGATTAAAGAATTGCATATCCTATATTCTCACACACTCAGTGTGAGGAACCTGAGCAGGTTTTTTTTCTGTAGTTTATTATGTGGCTAAATTGCCAGAGACATGAACACCAGTAGGGATTTAGAGTAGCCAATTAAACTAAATGCCCTAAAGAGAATATTAGATTATATTACTTAAATGCTACCTAAATAAAAAGCTATGACCAAATAAAACCAGGTTGATCACTTTCACTGAACAGGTTTGAAATTCAACACTCCTTTGGACCAGTTTGTGCAGCTTTTGTTGTCCAGGCACAGAAAAAAATCTATTCAACCCCACATCCATGCAGGTTTCCTTGACAACAAAACAACCAAGGTTGTTGGACAGTAGAGCACAGCATGAGGCTAGCTCATAGACGTTTTGACTTATAGCAGGAAAATTAGAGGTGAAAACAGCTAAAAGGCTGTTTCATTAATTACAAATAATAGACAAGAGTAATTTCAATGGAATAAAGCCAATATTTTAGTGCTAGTCCTGCTTTAAAAGGTCAACATACTTGCTGTTTACACTTTAGCCTCCAGTGTACATAATGTTTACATAAACCCATTTATGGACCATATGAAAGCAACTGTGTAACTACAGTTTAATATCATAACGTCATAACAGAAGAACCTGGTGCATAACAGCTTTTTAGCCCCTGGATTAAAATGTCAAATCTGTGCGAGGGAGAGGTTTTGACTTCTTTATCGCTACAATCAGTGGGGTGCTCTTAAGCAAGGCAGCATATCTGACTGTGGTCATATACTTAGCAGCCTCCAGAAGTAAATACCAAAACAATTTTACTCAAAAGTCAAGTTTCAGTGCTGAATTATTATCCTTGACCTATTTTTGTCCTTTTTTCATTCAGTTACAATGTAGTTACACTCTTCAGTGTGTCAGAAAAGTCTCAAAATCTTTAACCATTTCTGTGATGTTTTCAGCTGCAGGTTGGAATAGTGGTGATACTGATCAGTGTTTGGGTGCTTCTGTTAAGTTACATGTGTAGAAACATATGATGTGCAGGACATCCAACTTGTGCTAACAGAAAGCTTGTGGGGGTGGTAGTGGCTCAGGTGGAAGAGCAGGTTGTCCAATAATCAGAAGTTTATTGGTCAGTCAGTCTGTCAAAGGTCAATCTGTCGTTGTGTCCTTGTGGAAGACACTTCACCCTCCTTGCCTCCAGTGTCGGCATCGCTGGTGTATGAATATGGATGAATGTTCATTGGTGGTCTGAGACACCGTATGCGCGGACTGGCTGCCACGTTTCTGTCAGTCTGCTCCAGGGTAGCTGTGATATATGAATCTAACCTAATATTATTATTTTTACAGGAAATTTTTATAGCAGTCAAAGCTGAATTATGGCAGATTTGGACCAGATTGGCACATTTATTCAAATTCAGACTGACAAATGATCGCTGGTGGTAACTTGAACCAGCAAAAAACACAACCTTGGTTAATTCATGTCACCCTAGCTCCCACACGTGGGCTGGTATGCTGGAGCTGATGCAGAGGCTTCATTAAATTTAATTAAAATATGATGTATTATTGCAAAGGGAAGCTACCTTGTTGCTGCACTGATTTTTTTGAGAAACACATTTAGCATTTAGAAAATCACAGTAGTAAGTTTGACATCTGGGCTACAAAGATGCTTCTTCCCAGTAACATTTCCTGGATTACAACATGTCATTAACAAGCCCTGCGATCCCTCCTCCTTCACTCAAAAGCACTTGTCTACAGTCTCTGTCTACCCTTATACTGTAGCATGAGAGCCATGTAGAGAGGAAGATTGGAGTCTGGAACATATTCCTGCAGCTATGTCTCTATGAAGCACAAAATACAAAAACAGCAACAAAAAGAAACAGCTAAGTGTTTTCAAAGAAAAAAACAAATCTCAGGAAGGTATTCTTTGCCTATGAAGAACATTTTGCCCACAGTGTTCAGCAGTCACATTAAGACAGTTGTAAAGTACGCCTACTTTGATGTAAAGAGCATACCAAGAATTAAAGGACTGAATGAATGAATATCTCGACTTTTTAATGCTCCCTCTTTACTTTGTATTGTCTTGTAGATTAAATGTACTGTACAGATAACTCTGCCTTAGCTTGTAAATAATTACGTGCATGTTTACGTTACAATTTTGACAACTTCAGAAGTTGGATGTTTAGCTGTAGATGTTAAAATGTGAGTGATTTATATTTTTATTTGATCAAGGGGTCTCATATGTTCATATTTAAATTTTCTTCTATATAAACTTGCTCCACAGAAGTATGACAAAGGGAAGGGAAGAGGAAAATTAACCTGTCCACTGGAGCTTGATGAGCGACCCCTCTGGCTCCTGAGTTGGTTTAACCCTGAATCTGAGCAGCCAATGAGAAGTGAGGAGGCTCACGCAGTCAGAAAAAAATGCCATAAACTTATTAAATTGACTATTAATTAAGGCTTAATTAACACCTTGGTTGGACATGTAGACTCTTTTTTTTTGTTGTTGTTATTTTTTACGCATTTTTAACGTCTGAAATATTTACACCAAAACGACGCATCAACGCTGCGTGAAAATTCGCGTGTTTTTGGTACTGGCGGCTTTCCATACACTAACGAGCACACATTCACGGACACACGCACACACCCTCTCTGTGTCTCTCATACGGAGGAGAGGAGGATAGTGAGGAAGACAGAGTGGATAAAGGAGGAGAAGAAGAGAAGGAGGAGAGTGAAAAGCGCAGAGAAAGAGATCCGGGGAGAAATGCTCGCTGGACGGATGGATTTTATTTTCCCCGACCTGTACGAGCCTCTGTAAAACAACATGGGCTGCATTGGATCCCGGACGATCAGTAAGGACGCCGCTTTATATTCTGCCATGTGGAGGGAGGGATGGATGGATGGATGGGTGAATTCGTGCAGAGAATAAAAAGACAGGAATACGTTGTAAAGAAGAGAAATGTATGAATACTTTTGCATGGAGTTGGAGCGCTTTAAAGAGTCTCTTTTCGTGTATGTGAGGTGTCTTTTTTTTTTAGGGTGCATTGCTTTTATAGTTTACTGTAGGGATTACTACAGTACCTTAATGTGTGCGTGCGCTTGGGGTGAGTGTTTGTAGGAGAGGCAGAAGAGACGGGATGTGAGCGGAATAAGATGTGGCTTGATGTTTTTGTCTCCACATGGATGACACCGGGTATGCAGGCGATGTGTGTGTGTCAGACAAGAAGAGAGACCTCCGCCTTGACATGAAACTAAGGTCATTGCATCCTGGGCGTCTGAGAAAATTCACCCCTTTCCTGTCTCCTCCTCCTCCTCCCTTCTTCCCCTCCTCATCTTTTCTTCCCCTTTATCCTTCCCCTCAGTCCTCTCCTCTTGTCTCTCTACTGTGCGTCACGCAGCGACGTAATATATTGAAGATGCAGGCTGTGCACACCGGGCATCTCTTACACGCGCACACGCAGGCTGGCACACAGGGTTATGAACAGGGAGGCTCGGAGATTTACTCGTGCAGGATGACTCAGAACCTGGCTCAGTAAACTCAGGTGTGAGCCTGAATGCTCTGCACATGTAGGTCAATTCTTCAAAGTCAATGGTGCTTTTCTGCACACACAATTTTCTACTATACTCTTTTGGACCCTTGACCTTAAGCATTAGACTCACTTTTCATCAGGTTTAAATGTCACCATATAGCCATTTTAACTGAATACATCTAATTGCAATGACAGTGTCTCTTATTAGTCAATATCTGTGTGGGTGGGCTCTAATGTCATATTTGTCTTCAGTTCCAGAAAGGTTGAGAGATGGGATTGTGTGCTGATATTGCTATTTTAGGTTAATTATTAAAACTGTCTAAACATATGAAGTCTGACTGACATTGATCCTATCTGTGCTGGAAGTAAAGCAGTAGTTGTTTAATTGGCTCTCTTGTGGCAAAACTCATGGATGTTTAAAGGAGATTTTAATAGCGGCTGGAAAAATGGCACCCACTCACCGGAAAGAAAATTGTTCACCTGCTGCATGATCCAGAAACACACTTTCTAGTTTCTGGGTTTCAGTATACACAAGCCTTTGGTGATAAGAAATACCACCCAGTCTGTTTCACATGTCTTTTTTCAAATGTTAACCTTGCAAAGCAGGTGGTTTCTGAGAAGAATTTCAAGATTACAATCACAAAAGAATCTGTTTATAGGCCAAGTGAAAATGTTTGGGAACAGTCAGCTTTTAATACTGGTAGCTAAGAGATTCTATGTAATGCCAGTCAACAATTGTACCTCCTGAAGAGGTTAGCATTGATGTTAATGTGCTGTAGCATCACTTCTATCTGAACTGGGGAGTATTTGTTCATCATAAGGGGGGGGGGGACAAAAAAAACAACACCAAAGGCTTTTTGAATGGAAAAGAATTGTTTCCTGATTGGATTCATCAACAATTTCTTTCTTTTTACTTTCTTTTCTTCTTTTTTCTTTTCTTATATAAAGCCTGGAATACCTCTGGAATATTATTAGTATACAGTGTTATGTAACATATATGAGGTAGTTAATGTTGTCTGGCAAAGGGCTGGGATTGAATAATCGCTGGCTTCTTCCAACTCCCTTTGGTAAAAAGTTTATTTACTTTTTTTCCTTTCTTTTTCCTGTTTTTCATTTGTCTTTATGTTCAAACAAAAACTTAAAATTAAGTTCAAAACAAGGTGTCATTAATATGAAAACCTTGTTAAAGCATTACTCAGAGATTCTGTACTTCAGTTACAAACTATATATGTATTTGTATATGTTTATGTGTGTATATATATATATATATATATATATATTTATATAGATGGATGGATGGATGGATAGATAGATAGATAGATAGATAGATAGATAGATAGATAGATAGATAGATAGATAGATAGATAGATAGATAGATAGATAGATAAGAAAAAGGCAAATAAAAACAGGTTAATAACATAATAGTGCAAGCAGTGAATTACAGTGCAGTGAGATAAGATCACAAAAGTAACTCTCTACTTGTGTAATATTCTTCATTTTTTATGTTAAGCCCTCAGCTGCTCTCACAAACATGTCAAAGCTTTCCTAACCAAAACCATTGAAGCTGATAGTGAGACCATCACTTTGGCAGCTTGGAAGAATTTAAGCCCATTTTGAATTAGCATAAAAACGTTATTCTAGAAGTGTCAATTAGTCAAGTGTGCAGGACCTTTTAGGTCTTGAATAACACAAGCAAAAAGTTATGTTCAGGAGCAATCAGTGCCTTCTTTAACAAGGTAGGCTTAGAAGTTTTTCCTTTGAAGTTTATGGGCGGTAAAGTTAAGTGCAGGTTTGCTTGGTTGTATCAGCATTTGCAGCCTAAACGGTCCAAGCTAATGGTGCGTCTTTGAGAAGACGTGTAAAACACCTAGATTAAATGCAAAAATAAACAGATTTATCAAATTTTCATACATAAAAAGTAAGATGTATAACTTGAATATATAAAAATAAAATCTTAAACTAACACGACTTTTAAAGAAAAGAAGGAAAACAAAATATTTCTTTCTCTCAACATCTAAACTTGCTCCTCCCAAAGACAGAAAGTACGTGATTTAAAACTTCTTTAACTCTTCCACAAACGCTTCCTCACAACATATTAAGATCCAAGGGATGCACTTCAAAGTGCTGTTCCAGGAAACATGGTCACCCCTGTGAAAGTGTGTATCATCAGTCAGTTCCCATTAAGTGTAGCATGCAGCTGGTGTCTCCTGCCTTCACATGCTCATATATGCAGACACACATTGTTGCAGAGTACTGTCACCCCCCCACCTCCTCTAATAATGCACCATCAAAGCCTCATCAGCTCCTTTATAAAAACAAATGGAGGCTGCCGGAGAATTTCAATAAAAGAAAGGAAGGGAGATGTGACCTTTGGTTGTCATTGAGCTCGGTGGGTGCATGGACGAATCTTGAAAAGGATCGTGATATTAGTAGCTGAGGACAGATTAGGATGGAGGTTTTTTTTTAAGGGAAAAAGCCTGAAGTGTGAAAGGTAAAAATAAATATTCTATTGTTTTCTTTTCCTCATATGTGGGTGTGTTCCCTTTGTTGTTGTTTTCTTTATTTTTATCTCATCCCCTTTGGCTGTTTCCCTCCCTACCATCCTCATCCTCTCATTATTTTTTTCCGTGTAAGAAGTAGATCAAAGCATATTATTGCACCAGATACGTGCTGGACATGATCTGCTCAGTTTGGAAATCGTTTCATTTCATATGCTCTCAGGTGAGGGTGACATCTGTAGTTAAATACACTTGGAAGAGACAGACCAGTAACGTGTGTTTATGGGGGAGAAAGAAGGACAGATGCCTGATTGTTGCATCATGTCATCAGACAGCGGCTTAACTGACAGTCCAGGATGCCTTATGCAAATTTATGCTTCTCCAATATCTATTTGATACAGTTTTATTTGAAAAATGCAAGTGAGCATCTGCTCTGTACTTTGGAAGTATTCACAATCAGATTCTTCATAAGAAGTCTGTAAGTACATGCTGATAAGAGGTGCTGCTTCATACTCTTCCTCTGACATATATGTTGCATTGTTCAATGATATGTTTGAATAAAGGTTTTGATGTCGAGACAAAAACATCCATCAGAGAGCTTGATCCATCTTTGTCAATGTGCTCCAAGCAAACCAAGTTCCAGACATGCCACTCCATTGTATTATTAGCTTATACATGCATGTATTTACTCTCCAGTAGAGAAACACTTGCTGTGAAGTACAGATGAGAACAGCAACAGGAGAAAGTACAATAATACTTATACTGATTACTCAGGACTGGCAATTTGTCAACAAACATGATGCATATGAAGTTAAGTTCCTTGAACATTTGAGACATGCACCCAAGTACCACAGACTTATATGACCTTTCAATAAATCAAAAACATGTTTTCCCCCTAATAATGTGGTAATTGGGAGTTGGTAAACACACAATGAGAGACATAGTAATCTTTGTACATAGTTTGTACAAATTTGGATTCCAGCACATTCTGCCTTCAAACATTTTCTATTTATTGAGCAGGATATCCAGATACAGATAATGAGTAAATGGAGTGTGGTCTTTCTTGGTTAACTGTAGAAAACATGGATAAAGTAAACACACTGTGACTGTTTGTTGGAAAGACGTCCGTAGCGTGATCGTAAAGATTTAGGTCATGTACAACATAGATAGCAAGCCAAGTCTGGTTTTAACAAAGAAGCCAGGCTGAAGTTGTCCTATGCTGTCCAGATCTAGTCCAGTTTTCATTCAGATTCTAATTTTAGGGTGTTTAGATTGAAATAATTATGTTTCCTGAAGACTTTTCAAAATCAAACCCAGTTCCATTCATAACCCTTTTAGCATGTTAATAAAGGTAGTTTAATACAGAAGTACATTTGTGGTAGACGGTATGTTTTTAAATCACTTGCAATACCAATATGGGATTTTGAAAATCAATAATAATAATAAAAAAAAACAGTAAACCAAAATTAAATTGTAAATATGAATCACTTTTAATAATTTTTTCCTATTTGGTCATTTTGACCAAAATTAAGCTTTTAGTCTTGATTGAGCATATTGACTTTTAGTACAAAAGCTCAGCTTTTATTTTATTTTATTTGATGCATTTTACTCATTTTATTTGACAACAATTTCTTTTCGATTTAATCAGTCTTACATATTTTAATTATTATAGCTTGTAAAGCACTTGGGCCAACTGAGATTGTCCATTCATCTTCATTTTCAACACTCATTTATTCCAATGCAGAGTTATGCTCAAATTCACTCCTAGGGAGAATTAAGATTCTCCAATTAACCTATCCAGCTTGGTTTTGGACCATGGGAGGAAGCCAGAGTACCCGGAGAGTACTCAGGCAAGCATGGGGAGAGCATGCAAATCTCTGCACAGAAAGGCCCCAGCCATGGTTTAAACCTGGAATTTACTTGAATTTACCTTACACTTTGAAACATGGCATATCAGAGATATAAAACTTAAATAATTAACTTTTTCATTGACCACTGGTAGAAGTACTGCAAACTACTTGCACCAAAAGGAGGATATACAGAAAATATTCCAGCTCTTTCAACAAATTTCTCCTTTCTAAAGTTGGAAGATAAAAAGAAAAAAAAAAAATTTTACTCACTTAAAATGAGCTACGTCCAGATTTTATGTACGAGTCATGATTAGAGATCATATAAGCTAAATTTGGTAGAAATTTAAACTGTTGCTTACACGATAGACTATCTACAAGGCACAAGCTGTTGTTTTGATCCTTAAATGCTAGCAGCGTGCTGCAAGTATAATGAGACATGTCAAAACGAAGCATCTGAACAGGAAGAAATACACTTATGAGAGATTTATTATGGGCACCATTATCTTCCGTGAGAGGAAATCTCTGTAAGAGGTTCTAAGAACCAAAACCCTCCAGTAAATCAGACTGAAGGGTTGAGCAAAAGTGTTACAAGCATCAGAGACAAACTGCATGACAGAGCTCTTCAAATCGGTCTGAGTGACAGGACAGTAGGCACCCCTCCCTCCAACTTATTGCCTGCAGAATATTTCCTGCTGTGCTTCTTCTGAGGAACATCTATTCTTATATTAGGCCTGAGTGAGAGTGGCTGCTGCTAAAAATAAACCGGGGTAAAACATGGAGGTCAATGAGAGACGAAGGGAAGGGGAGGGAAAATATTACAGTAAATACTGGTCAACAGCTGACTCTTTGTTATTCTTTATGTTGCATTCGTGTCTCAGATTTTATTTTCGGAGGTCTCTTCTGTCTGTTGATCTGGAAAAAAAAAAAGACTAGAATCTTTTAGCAAAAACAGCTCTGTTCTGTTTTTTTTTCCAATATTTCTATCAATTACTTCAACAACACTTCTGTATTACATTGGCTTGATGTTGCAGTAATCTATTGTTTCCCCTGCAGGGTGCCATTTAACGAAAGCATCACCACCTGTTATTACACTCGATTATCCTCCAGTTACGTTAGACCTGATATCTAGCAGTCACCACTCAGACAGCGGGAATTCACACTGAAAGTCTTTGCTTTCAGGCAGTCGTATCTCTTACTCCGCACTTTGCAGTAGGGGTTAGAAAGGCAATGCCTTCTGCAGAATCTACCACTAATTAGAAATGATCACACTGAAGAGGATTGAGGCACCAGCTGTCTGAGGCTCTGAAGCTCTCTAAGCTGTCACCTATCATATCACCATGTTTGAGAGATCTTCGCTGTAGATTTAAGACAAAATCTAAAATGCAAAGCTCTGTCTAAACTCAGCCTCATCTTCATCTCTCTGAAAATTTGGAAAATTTACAGATAATTGCGATATTTACTTTATTTTATAAGTGCACAACCAAACTCTTTCACAGCAAGGAATCTTATAAATTATAATTTATATGATAATAAGATTTAGAATTTATAGCCTGATTAGCTCTTTTTACAATGACGTATAACTTGTAAGGATTACAAGGACTTATACTAGCTTGCCTTAAGTTGTAATATAAATTTCACAGAAGTTCCTTTACATTTAACTAACTAATCAATTTGGCTGACAGGACCACATTAAAAGTGCTGCAGGGTAGAAACTTCAGGGGAATAATAGACACAAACAATGTCCCAGTAGAATTGTCCCAATAGAAACAGACAGGAATGAAAACAGTCCAGAATCCACGCTAGAGGAAAGATGATAATCTAGTGAAGAACAAAGAAAAATGTGCAGTATATGCACAGGGGTAGGAAATCAGAAATAAAAAGATGGGGAACCAACTCATCTGGATGCACAAAGATAAAGGCTATTTCAATATAAAGCAACAATAAGAAAAATTCTAGTTATGCAGAATAGGAGCTTTCCAAAAGCAGTGAACGCAATTAATCCAAGATTAACATAAAAAAAGGAAACCACAGATATGTGTTTCTCAATCCTGGTTCTCAGGACCCACTGCCCTGCATGTTTTAGAGGTAACCCTACTTTAACACACCTGAATGAAACAAAGGGCTCGTTAACAGACTTGGAAAGAACTGATGAGGATGCACGTTAATCTGAATCAGGTGTGTTGGAGTAGGAACATGTCTAAGACATGCAGGGCAGTGGGCCTCGAGGACCTGGAAACAACACCAAAAGCCACAGACAATGACATATTACACGCAAGACAGGAAGGAATATTCTGACACATAATTTTATTGTCTCAAGCTGGATTTATACTCGCGTACGGTAGGGCCAGCGCAGATGAAGCTGGTGAAAAGTGCTCTCGCACTCAAACGTAAGGTTACAGTGTCGTTGTCTCTCTTCTGTGGTTACCCCACAAGTTTGCTGAGAAGTTACAGAAATCAAGAAAAACGTAATCACAAACTGACTAATCAAAAAGGAGTACTTCCGTGTAACTACTGCAAGCATGGGTGCACTTCAGGTCTGGAAGAGGTACGCGTCTAGCCCACATGGACTTACACGGAGCAAACAAGCTGCAACTGAACTTACGCCGACACTGCACAAGTATAAAGCAGCTTATGACTCTCAGAAGTGAAAATGGAGTTTTTTGTATGGCACAGTGGCATTGCGATATTTAAGCAGGTATTGATGCCAAGATGTTGATTGGCATATATTGAATTATCGATTCCAAACGCCCATCCCTAGTTGTGTATACACATAACACTTAGGGATACCTATCAAGGCTGTTTGTTTCTCTCTACTCAATTTTTAAACTCACAAGTCAGTTTCTCATATCAGCTTCAAAATTCCAATAAATATAAATTTACAGAAAAATTTATATGAATATAAAGTAACTAAATACATTAAATCTCATTGAACTTTGTGCACTAAGTACAGTTAAAAGTCTGATTTGACTTCTTTTTCACTAACATTACATTGTTTAAGAGGCTATGATTAAGTTTTTACATCCCTGAAACAAATAACAGTTTTGTCATGACTTCAATGACAATTAAAAATTAAAAGTAAACAGTTTGTATTCCCGAGAAACTTTTACATTTTTAATACCTTTTTAATTTTCTTCCGTATTAAATAAAGAATTTTTATTTACTTTTTATTTAATTTCATTCTGGACAAACACAGCTTCCAGCAACTGTTCCCAATCCAGCAGATCTTCCTCCAAATCCAAGCCAGCGGCTGATGCTCAGCAACGCTTCATGGAGGCCTTTTAAGGACGCACATCTTGCTTACAGGGTTTCACTGTTTTTCTGTCACTGAAGACAGATAATGAAGCCCACAAACACTACATAGAAAAGCACAAGTTACAGTAAATGACAGCTTAAAATCAGGTGTTTGTGAATACTGCTGGCTTTGTTATTTTAAACATTTAAAATTAGGTATGTTTAAAGTTAAGAAAAAATTCTTTAAATGATGCATTAATAATGGGAATTGGAACAGATTTCAGAGAATTAAATTACAATTCTGAATAACTGTCACCACCAATAATTACATTTCCAGAGTGAAAAATGTCTATAAGATGAAAGAAAAGATGCTTAAGCTGTTATAACTCAGGGATTTGGTCTTACAGCTGTCACACTTCAGCCTCTTAGACCAGGAATATTACTTGTAAGTACATACTTGAGTGGTTATGTTGGCAAACTCATGTATCCTACTTTTTGGTTATGCACCACCTCAGCTGTTTCCAGTTTATGCCAGTGAACAAACTTGTGACTCAATGGCATTTTTCCAGATATAAGATCCCTCTACAGATTAAACTAATTCTTAAAGAGGAGTTATTCCCAGTTTCCCCTTGTGGATTTCCACCACAGTTGTTGTCTTCAATGATGGAGACACTTTACCAGTTATCCTTCATTCTTCTTCATTGGACACTAGCAACACACTCCATTTTACCCTCTAGTGACACTATACAGCTGTGTTTGTTTACTTCGAACCCAAAGTACAGGCTAAGGTTTGTTACTGATAATCAT
Organism: Melanotaenia boesemani; assembly: GCF_017639745.1. NCBI lineage: Eukaryota > Metazoa > Chordata > Actinopteri > Atheriniformes > Melanotaeniidae > Melanotaenia > Melanotaenia boesemani. Next base: position 27,625,896 of record NC_055698.1, read on the forward strand.
GGATTGGCAGGATTGGATGGATTTGAGCTTCAACCATCAATGCTCTGTACAGATAAACTTATTTCCACACCAAACCCTTTGCATCATGACCTGTATCATATGCACTCCACCCAGACTCCACTTCTGAATATTGCTAGGGTTCATTTAGAGTGAAGGGTTTTTTAATGCGTACTCGTGTTAGCACCAACTGTATAGAAAGTCCAGCCCCAGTTAACCAAACTTTTTTCCAGGAAATCACTGGGCTTCATGTGGGAAAAGGACAGAGCTGATTGTTTCATCTTTGTCATGATGCAACAATAGATGGCTCCATGACGAGGTCGAGTGACTAGAGATAAGCAGCTAGATGGTAATTTAGATAGAAATATTCAGACATAAATGTGAGAACTATAGTCACTATTAAAAAGTGTCTATCAATATTACAAGGACGTTGGTATTGACATTTATGCATTATACAGTATTTGTTTTTGCTATCTGAGATGTAATGTGATCCCTCAGTCTGCAAGTGCAGTGTTGTTTTGGCTTATGGGTTTCGGTTGGCAGCAGACATCGTCAGAGTGAGACACTGAGAGTAAAGAACACACTCACAGTTTGGCATTCAGCAGCTTGATTTCCACATAAATAAACACAGGTTGGATGATTCAAGTCGCATCTGATGTGACACTCTGGCCTGTGCGGTCATCTGCGTATTCAACAGGATCAGAGTTCTGCTGGCTTTATTTTTAGCTGTATCGATTCAGGCCAGAAATGGAAAACGAAGGTGACGCCTCCTTTGGGCTAGTCTTTTTTTGAGTCTCTCGTTTCCCGTTTTCTTCTCTAAATTTGTATTGCAGTGACTCTAGCTTCAGGTTCTCGACATGGAAGCCCGATGCTGCCAGATGCATTTAGGAAGCAGCTTTGATAGACACTAAAAGCCGCTCTGAGCAATTTTACTATTTATATATGGCACCTAAAAGTAATAGCTTGAGTTTCAATTTTGGAAAATTGTGCAAAGTCATGTCAGTAAACTGTATATCAAAATGAAAAATTATTTAAAAAAAAGCATTTAGTTGAATTATATGAACTTACAAAAGTTCATGCTCATACAGAGTAAGATATCACGTGTAAAAGAGGGCTCGGTTTGAGCTCTGATGCAGACATCAGTGGCCAAAACTGTCCTCAGACATTTCTTAATTAATTGTCTCAGCCTACTTACCCCATCCAAGGTCACAGAGGGGCTGGAGTCTGTCCCAGCACAGATTGTGCTTTCATGAAGCAACCATCAAGACAAGCACTAAAGCTTATCTACTGGCTCATCACACACTTTGATAGCACAGAGTAGCTCTCATGGTCATACTGTCTGGTCTGTTTATCACTTATTAACTCTGACAGGGACAGTTAGTCTTGTTAGTCTTTGACTGATAATTAAAATGAAAAAAATTACAATTTTCCCTGATTTAACTTTCAAATAAATTTAATTGCTTGCAACATGTCTATAGACATGGACTAAATAAATGAGCCAAAACATTACAGCCACCATATCACAATTTATGATATTAGTCCTTCGTTTAGCACCAAGTCTCTTCTAACCTCTTAAAGCGTTATTTACTAAAAGTGAGAGATCACATCTACTGTTAAAGCCACAATACTAAACCTTTGTAGAGTTTTACACTTTGGTACCCTCTAACAAAGACTAATTCAGCATCTGTCTCACATCTTGTCCTTTTTTTTCAGCTCTCTCTAGCTAGTAAGTCAGTCAAATTGACTCTTGCTTTATCGCTTATCCCTTCTTTTTCTTGCTTCCTCTGACAATGTCGTCTTGCATTTCCTATCTTAATCAGCCATGTTGCATGTTTCCTGGGAAGACGTAATGTGCCATAAAACAAAACAGAGGTGTCACGTGATGCGCCAAGCTGGAATTTTTATTTTTTATTTTTCAGGTATGATTTCTCAGCCCTGTGAAACTGCAGGTCAACAGTGGCTTAAAGAATGTGCAAAATGAATGTTACCAACTCTTTGTCGTTATATACAACAACTCTAAATAAAGAAAAAAAAAGTGATTACCAACAAATTTAGTGACTTTTTCTGGTTTGTTTACATCTGCTTGCTAGCGTGTGACAAGTGCACAAAGCAAAACCCACATACACAAACCCAGCTAACAGCTAGAACGATAGTGGATTACAGAGTTGCGTTCATGCTGCAGAAGCTGCTGAATGTGCATTTGTCTTTTATTATTTACTGTATTTTGTACCTTGTTTTTATCAGTACAGTGACCTTTACTATTGAGAACAGCACCTATAAATAAAATGGATTATGATTATTATTATTATTATTATTTGTATTATCTGAATTTTACAGCAGAAGTTTTACCTCATTGTCAATCCACACAAACGTCTCCATTTATGCTTGATTCTCTACCATCTTCCTCTTTGATTGTTCTTTTTTTTAACATCAGATGAGTTTATAAGCATGCTCCATCACTTAATCTAAGTTGTTGTTGCATTTTTGTAACAGTATTGCAGAGACATGTACAGGCCTGGCATAGACAGCGTTTTCGTTTGTGTAGATGCACACATTTCTTGAAATGATTCAGTCTTTTTACTGTAAACGTTTTTAAAATTGTAATTGGTTGTGTGTATGTAGCCTTAAGGCTCATTTATACTCCCTTTTGTGTACATAAATAGATACATCCGTTTTAAAACGTCACTGACCTCATACTGTCATGCATTTTTTATGTTGGTATGGCGGCTATGCAGTCCACCAGAGGGCAGTGGAGAGTTCAGCTTTCCCTTCCAAGTTCTGAGTCGGTCTCATGGTAAACACGGTGATGATGGAGGAGATCATGATCATCAGAAAGAGAAATAAAAAGCAGCACAGTAGATGGCAGTGGTCTGTTTGGCCATTAAATACATTACAGCTTCTTTTTGTTCCTTTTGCTGATTGCACCGCCCTCGTGTATTCTGGTGGTACTACTTTGTTTACTACGTCAGGCTACGTATTTGCAAGCACAACAAAAATGGACCAAATTATGCATGTAAAGAACTCAGATGACAGATGGGAGTCTCCATATTCATCTTTAGAGTAGAGCATAAAGTAAATAGGTATATAGTCAGTTAGAAGGTGACTTAAGGGGTCTGGTACCCACAAAAATGTTTTGTGGGTAACAATTACAGATATAATTTCACAAGTACGGGTAGATACTTATTTACTGAGGGTACGTTGGGGGTGACAATAGGATTTTTTTTCTTTCTCCTTTTCTATCTTATTTTTGTGGACAAGTGTTTTACTTATCAGGCGCTGGGGCCTCCTTTACTGCGAAGCCTTGCAAGAGTTTTTCCAAACCTTGTGCTTATTGCGAGGAATGTTCTCGCCATCACGGCGTCCAGTGCAGCAAGTTTGAGAGATTTTTCCGCTGCTGGTTATTTGATTTAGGAACAGAGAACACAGCTGAAACCAGGGATGGTGAATGATATCTTGTTTATGCAGCAATCTCCCAATCAAATAAATAAAGCCCCCAACTGGCAAAATAGCAGAGACTATAGGGAGGCAACCTCGTGTTTCAGTGCAATATGGGAGTTATGCAGAACACAAGTTTTTCTGAACACATGCTTTGTTTTTCAGCAAGACTGTAAATTTCACCCTATTTTAAGCGTAGAATGAAGTGTAGCTTGATGACAATTTCCCTCTGGGATAAATAAATTATTTTTCATTTCATTTAATAAAATTAGTCACTCCAAGTCACCGTCCTGAAATTACTCACAAACATGCCATGTTTGACCTTGTCAACATGGCTGATGCTGAGTTTTTTATTTTAAAGCATTTATCGACCAATACAGATTATGTGTCTTTTATTATTGTGCATCCCTGGTTTTCCCTATGGACCAATGTCTGGCATTTACAGTTGCTTAATGCATGAGGCCATTACGAGAGGAAGGAGGTGAAGATATGAATTCTAGTGCACAATGAACATCCTAGTGCACCATGTACAAAGTTACGCATAAATATTGAAAATAAAAAATATATGAAAGCTGAATCATCCATATTTTTGTCCCTGTTTGCATTTCTCTGAGTGTGAAGTGACAAACAGCCTGTGATGTTGATCCACAGTGAAGTCTTGAGTCTGACTCACCTCTGCTTCAGTGGTGGATGCTCTGAGCTGACACCAAGCACTCTGCTTGCTATGATTTGTTGAAGTAATCCATCCATCCATCCATCCATCCATCCATCCATCCATCCATCCATCCATCTATCCATCCTCGGCCATGCATGTCATGCTGAATAATACATTTTGCTTGATGAACATTACAACACAACAAGTTTTAGTCATTCAGAGAGAAAGAAGCTCATGCAGAAACACTCTAAGTAAAGAAAATTGTGTTTATAGAAGGCATATTATGCTTATTTCTTTTTTTTTATATGTGTTGACTTCTGAAAAATGCAGCTTGTAAGTTAGAAACCTCAGTTACTTTAAGTTAGGAGCATATAGCAAGAACTTCAGTATTTTTTATTTATTTTAAACACAGAACATAACACAGCTCAACAGTAACATTGCATGAGTGAAGGCAGCAGTGTTAGATTGAGTTAAGAAATGTGGACCCAAAAAGGATTCTTGACAAAGAAACAGATCAAAAATGTTAATTCTCAAGCACATGATATACAATAATCTAAAAAGCTTGATGTCATAGAGACCAGGAAAACACAAGGATAAGGAGAAACATTGTCCATCAATGACAATTATTTGTGCTGTAAACCAATGGGGAACTGAGCTGATGTGATGAGTTAGCAAATAATTTCTAATGTTATAGAAATACAGAAAAATACATATTAGTGTGACAAAAATAAAGATGGTTGTTTACCTCTCCAATAAAATAGATAAATAAAAACAGGACATGAAGTGGAACCTAATGGTCAAGGAATGGCTGGAAGGCACATTTAAAAAAGTACCTATCCAGATATGTCAGTGCAGGGAGGGGAACTCAAGCAATACTGAATGAAAGATGAATGATAGAATTAGCAAACAAGACTTACAATGCACAGTTCCTGTCTCTTTTGGGTTGTATGTCAGTGAGGCATCATGATTGATCCTACAAATACCAGTGTCTTGGCAGCCTGATACTGATGGAGATGTACAGTAGACGTATCTGTGTGGAGTGAACCCGTCTGCTATCAATCTCACATAATTCTGACAGCTTCTGCGTCACACCTCTTAGTATCCCAGTAAATAATCCTTCCATTCAAAATGACCACCACATGTTGTACCATGAGCTGCATCAGTAAATTCCTGGATCTTCAACAAAACAAACAGAATCCAGGCAGGCGCTGTCTACCAGCTTTCTATCTTTGTTTAGACTCTGTAAGTCGGAAAAACTGTTGGCTTGTATTCACGGCAGAATTTCATCTCAATATCTCTGCACTGAGATTGGCTTAAATGTAAGCCTGTATTCCACAGATGCACACACATTCTTGTGCACACACGAAACTAAACCAACCACTGCATGTAAAAAGGAATAAGTCATTCCAAAAAGGCTCCATGTCATCAGTTATTTGAAACTACTTCGGTTTTACACCTTGGACTCGGACCAAGTAATGACACGTTGCTAAATTAGTTGAAAGGTTCTTTCTACCAAGGGTGGGAGAAAAACCAAAAACAGAGACATGCTGCTGAGTGGGAGAAATGACTGCAGACTACTCAGACGGCACTTAAAAAAATTCTCAGCTGTCTAAATATATTGTTTATTTTGAAGTGTTTACATAGCATTTTTTAAGATAGAAAAAAAATCCATTAAAACTGGAAACTGAACTTTGTATGAAAAAAATTGGAGATTTAATTATTTGGTCATATCACCCAGTCCTACTATTACCCGTTTGGTGCAGCAATTAGCACAAAGTTATTCACGTCTTTATCTCGCTTCACAGTCAACAGCAGAATTAGTTGTTTCACCTTGGCAGAGAAGATTTGGCAAGTTTTTCCGTGGGTGTAACTCAATAAAACTCAACTTCCATTCCTTAATGTGGGACCATTTAAAAAGGAAATAAATTGGCTTTTCAGCAGTATAAATTTTATTGCCAAGAAGCATTGTTATAACAAAGAAATAATTGACTAAACACGAATATCCTCCTTTACTGTGTTAAGTGTTAATGTGTTCTTCAAACATTGTGACATGTGGTATGCCACATTTTGTTTTAGCTTTACAGACCATGGTATTTTAAACTATGATTTAAAGGTTCACTTTGTAAATTAGTCCATTCATTCATTTTTACACACTTACTTCAATTCAGGGTCGCAGAGGGCTTGAGTCTGTCCCAGCAATTAGACAGGCAAGCAGCAGGGCACACCCTGGACAGGTCACCAGGCCATCGTAGGGCCAACACACAGACAGACACAGACAGCCATTCACACTCATATCCACTCCTAGGGAGACTTTAGAGTTTAACCTAACATGCATCTCTTTGAATGGCGGGAGGAAGCCGGAGAACCTGGAGAGAACCCACAAAAACACAGAGAGAACAGGCAAACTCCACACAGAAAAGCTGTTGTTCAAATCCCTCCTCGCTTTGTAAAATGATGCATAAATGCTAGAAATAAAAAATACATTGGACATTTTTTTGTTCAGCCATGGTATTCCAGTTTACTCCCACAGTCTAAAGACATGCATGTTAGTCCTGTGATTGACAGGTGATGTACTGGATGTGTCTCTGGTTTTCATTTTGGAAATCTTGTTATTTTACCTAGATGTATTTATATTTCAACTATTGTTGCTGTGGCCGTCACTCATGTTTAACTGTGTTCATTTCTTAAATGAACTGACAGTTCATTCACTATCTTATACATTTCAGGGCTTGACAAGTACCATTGCTCCAATATTTTTCACTTTATTTCTGGGGAGTTTCTGATCAGAAGGCATTCACAACATAGTTGGCACTACAATATGGTACCAACTATAGTTTAGACATAGAGGCAAGAGGTGAAAATTTACATTTACTCTGTATCAAACTCTAGTGGTTTCTCAGCCATTTTCCAAAAGTAGAAGCTTCTTAACAGCTGTTCTTATTCTGCTCTGTCAGAGTTGGTATCGGCTTTCACAGGAAAGCCCTCTTCCCTCCCCATTTCTAAAATATTGACCGTGTTACCTCTGCTGAGTGACCAACAGAAAGATGTGCTTGTAGATAAACACAAATGCGCATTTAAAGATGGATTGTGTGATCTGGCTATGGAGCCAGGAGGTGACACATCCTAGTAAGGCGAATTTTTAGTGATTTTGATTTACAGGTGGCCATGAACTTGACTGACCTGAAGAACTTGAGGAACACCAAGTGTTTTTGATGTTACACAGTCCTACCATGAACTAATCTTACAATTTTATTTATGATGTCACAACAGCATGGACATCCAGTTAATTAAAAAGCTGCAGTGGGAACATACCTGCTGCTGAAACGGCCTGCACTGCTGGTTTCAGCATGTAGGACCCGACTGCAGAGACTGGCTCCCATTCAGGCAACAGGGCATTAGTGAGGTTCAGCACTGATGAAGGGCGATAAGACCCGAGTTTCATTTCATTCTAAAATAGAATGAACTTGATCTGTGCTGGCCAGTTAATCTTCCTCCCACATCAAACTAGGGAAAAAGGTCTTTATAGCCCTGGATTTCCACACAGGGAGTTGACATTTCCACTAAGTTTGGAACATGCAACAATCAAGTTTGCTAATATATTTTTTTATTTTTTTATATTAAATATAGCAAATTTCAAGTTTAGCACAGCAAATCAAAAATAATTGCACCTGACTCTAAATTAAACATCAACATGTTGCATTTTGGTCTTAGAGTACATTTATCCTTAGTTTCTCATGCTGGATTACTCTCTCCCTGGACTTTAGTTGGACTTGTTTAATTACTTTCTCTGCCAGGTTTTGTTAATTAGTCAAAAAGTGCAACAAAATCAATATTACTGTCAGGAAACAAGAAATTATATTTTGTGAAACAACATTTTATGCAGGAAAAATGTCTGTTCTGTCCTAACTGAGAGGAGACACTGGACTGAAATGGACTCCTTTACACATAGTTTTGTTTAAAGCAAAACATTTCTCCATTGTCATTAAATCTGCAGGGATCAGCTATGCTGTACTTGAATTCAGAAATCACAAAGCAGAAGCACTAAAATAAAGACATGAAATGAAAGTCGAGAATCTTGGTTACTGTGAAGGTTAACAGCTCCAGGGCTGCAAGATGTAACAATCCTCATGTGGTACTTAGACAAATTTCTAACATGCACAACAATCCCCCTATTGGTTTGATTGCTGGTGGCATCTGTAGGTAGGTAACTACACCCCTTACGTTTTGCGTAACTCCACCCACTGCCAAATTTGAAAAATGCCAGTAACTGCAAGGGGTGGGGTTGGAGGTGTGGGGTGATCAGCTAGCGGAAAGTGGGCGGGTCGGGATACACAGCCAGAAATGATTGACAGACAGCAGCTCGGCTCACTGGCAAGATGGAAAGCAAGATTTACAAAGCACCTACACCACAGATCGGTCTTTGAGGTGGAAGACTTTTCCCTCCTGAATCTTCTCAGCTACACATGAACAAGGTGGTCCTGAACTGTATCAGTCTGAGCCATTAGCTGTTACACTGGCCTGTCAGCAACTCCAGCAGCTCTGGAAAGCTGTGGAGACTCGCGGCAGGTCGTGGCAGCTGCTGGAAGTGCTGTTGTAAGTGGCCATTGCCACGATTTGAGCTGCTGTCTGTCGCCAGATGAGGATCAGCAGGTAAAGAATTAAAGTCCGGTGTTACTTTTGCACCCCTCAAAAGCACAAATCTGTCCCATTGCAGCAATATTTCATCTGAAGCTCTGTGAAAGAATAGAAGTGTAAAACTATAAAATTTACACCATTTCACCATTCATATGCATTGGTGGGTGCGGTTTTATATGCCTGCAAGGCAAGGACCAGCCCATCTGCATCTGGAGGGAGGGGGCTGTGAGGTTCTTAAAATTTCTTATTTCTTCTTTTCTACTAGCTAGTAGGAAGCTGGTACTAGGTAGTGTAGCTCATCTAGCATGGCATATTAATGAACACTGTGGCAAGGTTTGCTGTGTCAAGTGGCACAGTTTGGAGGAAAAACCAGGGGATAGGCCAGTTTACCAGGAGATGTGAATGGGGTGCCAGAGGTCAACAACCTAGCAGTACGACCATGATCTGCTCCCTTTGTGCAAGGAGGAACACGCAGAGCACTGCCAAAACAACCTACAAAAATATCTCCATCAGGCCACTTATATGTATGTTTCTGCTCAAACTGTCAGACTCCATGTGCAGCCCAGCTGGCATTCACCACCAGGATTGGCAATTGGCGCCTGGTACACTTCATGGATAAGAGCGGGTTTAACGCTGAACACATGCAACAGACACAAGTGGGGCCTGTACCCACAATCCAACACTGTGAACACCAGGATTAGCAGCCTGGCCACTGGTGCTCTGTGCTCATCACAGCAGGTTCACATTGAGCACATGTGAGAGTCTGGAGACACTGTGGAGAACGTTCTGCTGCCTGCAACATCCTCCAGCATGACTGGCAGTGAGTTACTGATGGTCAGGGGATGCATATCCTTGGAGTGCCGCACGGCCACCATGTGTTAGCCAGAGGTACCCTGACTGCCATTAGGTACAGGCATGAGATCCTCAAACCTGTTGTAAGACCATATGCAGCTAAAGTGGGACCTGGATTCCTTCTGATGCAAAACAATGCTCGGCTTCATGGGGCTGGAGTGTGTCAGCAGTTAATGCTTAACGAAGGCATTGATGCTATGGACTGGCCTGCCATTCACCAGACCTGAATCCAATCGAGTGCCTTTGGGACATCACGTCTCATTCCATCCACCAAAGCCACATCGCACCACAGGGGTTGACTGATGCCCTGATCCAGGTCTGGGAAAAGATCCTTCAGGAGATTATCCATCATCTCATCAGGCATTGTAGAGAGTACATACAGTCATGTGGAGGCCATACACACTACTGAACCTCATTTTGACTTGTCTTAAGAAATTTCCACAGAAGTTGGGTCAGCTTTTGATCTTATCTTTCCATTTTTATTTTGATTATGATTCTGAATCCAGACCTCCATGGGTTAATGATTTAGATTCCCATTTATCATTCTTATGTTATTTTGTTCTCAATACACTCCACTATGTTATGAATAAAGATGTTCAACTGGAATATTTAATTAATCAAGATCAAAGATGTGTTAAGTTTGCCCTTTATTTTTTTCTTTGAGCAGTGTGATAATTATACAGTATCCCTTTCACAGTTAACACAAAGGGATGATTATATTCAATGAAATCTGAGTCATACTATATCCAGTATGTTTGTTTCAGTTCCAGTAAATGTATTTATTTTCATTACATGTTTCAGGGGGATAAATGTACGTTATCAAGGTGTGAGCATAATTGATATTTTCTGAGTTGACCAAAGTAATAAATGAACTGCACCTTATAAATTAATATGAACTAATGACAAAGATGACCAAGATATTACTTACATTAAAAGGCTTCTGCCACTTACCTCTGCTTCTAGTTAGGGGGTCTGGACCTTTCAGGAATGGGGGAGTTTCTCTCCCCTCTGTAGCGCCATGTTTTCTTTCACATGACTTTTCATCAGCTTGCTGTGTTACTGTTGTATCTTACAGCCTTCATGCAAATTAAACAGCTAGCTGCTGTTTCCTTGCTCCTCTTCTGCTCTAACACTTTTCTGCTCTGTCGATGTGCTGTTTGTGTGTGCTGCTGGCTGGTACCTGTCTGCTTGCTCGTTTACCTGGCACAGCTGAGTCACATGACGGTACAACTTCAAAACACAAGAGATGGGGGGCAAAATATGAGGAGGCCCCAGGTCACTTCTTTTTTAAAATGCAGCAGTACATGCACTGCATACAGGAACTAAACTGAAACTAGCAAATTAATCTTAATATACAGTCATACGATCAATAAGTATCAATACCAACATTGGTATCAATATTCAGATCAATCTGCCTACCACAAACAAACACACACACACACACACACACACACAGTCAGACAAAGAAATGAATGAACCCTAACTTGCTGTAGCGAGCAGGACTTCCTTAGTCTTTGGTGTCGGCTCAGAGCGTCCGCTACTGAAGCGGAGGTGAGTCAGACTCAAGATTTCACTTTGGATCAATGTCACAGGCTGTGTGTCACTTCACACATACACACAAAAACACGCAATGAGTTCCCAGAGCGATGGCAGCCGACAGGCGAGGGTTTGCCAGAGAGAGCTGTCAGGACCTATTGCTGCTGCGTCCCACAGCCCCACCATTCCTTAGACATTCGCTTGTGTGTGTGCTTCTGGGTACATGTGCAGGTGCATGTGTTTGTGTTCATGTTACTTTTTCTTCACTCTTTATACCCCTGCGCACTTCACAAACCACACTCTTTGAAAAATATTTCTTAAACTGTCAATTTCTTTTCTCTTCTCCCCAAACATCCTCATCCTCCATTTAGTAATTCCCTGGTTGTTACAGTCATGTTTTCTTTCTCTCTCCCACCTGTCTCTGTTGTGCAGTCATTGAGGTTCATTAGTTCTTATACAGCAACTGAAGAAAGATGGCACATCAAATGTTACACATTTTGCAGGTCAAAACCACCTTTAGATCTCTTTGCCCCCTCCATGCATGATGAATTTTACTTGTCATTTGTGCTCTTTTTCCTCTCAAATTAAATAAAAGATGATGCCATCGATCTTTCTTGCTCCACAGAGATGTTTGTTAATCAGGTTAGTTGGAAAGTGCTTTCAACAAAAGCTAATGAAGTCAACTGACAGGAAACAGTTTATTGTTTAAAGAAGCACTACAGAACTTTAGCAGATTTTCTCAGTGAGAAAACAACGGCTGATTTGGCATCTGTCTTTTATCCTATCTTTTCCATGAGCTCTCTACAGACGGTTAAAGTCAGTCCGTAGTTAAATATTGTCTTATCTCTTGCTCTTTTTCTTTTTCTCTCTTCCTCCAATTACATCCTTGTCTAGAAATGCACATAATACATGCCGCTGTGCCATCAAACGAGGATTTCCAAACTGTCGGAATCTTCATAAATAAGGAGGGTAAAATGGTTTTTGGTGGATTCAATTCTCAAATATGACAAGGCACATTGAGTACATGCCCAAAATCAGCTTCTCTTGCCGAAGTAAAGATGCACTACAGAATTTCTGCAGTTTTCTCAGTCATGTGCCCCCTAGCGATGACAAAATACGGCATTCATCTTGCATACTGTGAGTTCTCCCCAGCCAGTAAAAGACAGTCTTATCTTGACTCTTGTCTTATCTCTTGCACTGTCCCTTTCTCTCTTTCTTTTCCTCACTTCTACCAATAAAGTCTTCTTGTGTTTATTTGCTAAACACTTTTAAAACGGCCAATTTGTTTATATCTCTTTGCTAGCACGTAAAGTGGTGGCTAAATTGAAACTTGGCTGTAACGGTACATGATGTCCTGGATAAATTTTTTTTTATATTTCTCGTTCTCGTGATGTTGCTGGGCAGCGACTGCTCCGGAAATGCACATAACAGATGTCACTGTTCCATCAAACAAATCTGGACTGCGAAATTTTAAAGTCGAAAAGTTACATAATGCATTATAAATGCCAAATTTGGATATTTAATATGGAATGAGTAAAGAGACTGGGGCTCTTAAAATCAGCAACCAAGTTCAATACCTTGAAGTGCTGATAGATCTGACTTTCAGTAGCCTCATCAAAGCTGTCACTAAGGCAGTTACCAACTCAGAAACATCAACAGAAGAATCAAGTTTAGTCTCCCAGAAAGACCAGGAGAAACTCCTCCATGCATTCATCTCCAGTAGACTCAATTACTGTAATGGTCTTTTAACAGGACTTCCTAAAAAGAGCATTAAACATGTGCAGCTCATCCAGATGCTGCTGCTAGAGTTTTAACCAGAACTAAGAGATCTGAATACATCATACCAGTTTTTTCAAAGCCGTTCTGATCATCTACAAATCCCAGAATGGTTTAGGCCCACATAACATCTGCAATATGTTCGAGAATATAAACCCAGCAGAGCTCTTAGAGCCAAAGACTCTGGTCAACGAGTCCAGGCCAGAGTCCAGACTGTGTTATGCTGCAAACACGTGGAACAAATTACCAGCGGAGATTTGAGCTGGATTTATACTCATACAGTGTCTGGGTAAGGTTGGTTATGGTGTCACTGCCGTAGGCGCCGCGTAGGTCCGCGGAGGCTCGATACAGTGATTCGTTACACTTAAGTACCCCCTTGTGTCAGTTTGGGATTACGCATTTCCAGATTTCTGGATCATCTCGCTGAATTTGAGTGGTAATTGCCATTTTTAAAAACAACACCCAGTGGATCAAGTTGATGATAAGAGGCTGATCGAATTATTTATTTGTTTGTTTCCACAAGGTCATGAAGCCGCTGCACCATGTTGCAAAATAACTCCATCCTGTTAAGTTTACCAGGCGATACAATCCCCCACATTAAGAAGAGAAACTGCAACACGACACCAAAACGATTGTATCCATTCACACTTGTTGATAATAAGCTAAACGTGTAGCCACAGCTGCTCTGGAGCCCACTGATGGAAACGTGACTGCCAACACTGGAGGCAAGGAGGGTGAAGTGTCTTGATGACTGGGGGAGTGGGAATTGAACCATGAACCGTCCGCTCTGAATGACTTCCACCTGAACTACTGCCACCCTGTGGCATTCATGTTTCCAGCCCACTTAACTATTTACAAATTGATTGTCTTCTTTTACTTAATTTATGTGAATTATAAAGACACCATGGTACAGGCCTGTTATCCACTCTATAGATAATATTTTACAGATTATGTTATATTTTTACCAAATTGTAAGAAAATGGATTATCACACTACAAAAAAAAAAAAACATATCCTTTTCAAAACAATAAAAAGAGTGGCATTTTGTATATTTTAGAGTAGTATTTTAGAGGAGTAACTCGTGTCTATAAACAACATCTGAGGTCACACAAGAGGCGGCCTTCCGTTTTATATCTGCTGGTCTTTTGTTTTTGTACAACTTCACTGCAGTGTTTGGATTTGTGCACAAACACTCATGACCTTTTCCTCAAAGGTTAACAGGCTCATACATACTGTACCAAACCTCAGAGGCTGCGAGCTGCATGTTTCACAGTCTAACAAGCAAACATTACACTGCAGTCTCAGAAAAACACAGTAATTCATCATCAGACTATTTCTCCAATTAATTACCAAGTCCTCGTACAATGAATAAGCAAGAGATATTACTAGCTAAACAGTCACAGAAAGGGATCAAACACTTAATTATGTAAATCATCTACTACTGTACCTAATTTTAAACATCCAGTTTACTATAATTAGATAATATCGATTTTTTTATAAATGAACACATGATTTTTCATATTTTTTTTAATAACTACTGAGTCATGTTTTATATGTTGGTTTACTACGCTGGACTTTAGACTGATGAGGAAACAGTATTAGAAATGGGCAATCTACACAGATTTCTGTCATTTTTATGGTAAAAAAAAAATTTCCTTCATAGTTGTGGAACTTATCTTGAGCTTTAATTTCTTGTAAAGCTACTTTGTTGGACTATAGTGGAAATTAGAGCAAGGTGCAAAGAAATTTTGTTAGATGTGGTCACAAAGATGTATATTTGTTATCATTTAATATTTAATTCTTAATATTTAATATTAACCCTTATTTATACAGGCAGTCCCATTGAGATATGCAGTCTCATCTACAAAAGAGAACTTTTTTGCTAACCTAACATGCATGTCTTTAGATGCCACCTTCCACCTAATACAATATTGCTGGTTGAGCATAGAAAATCTGTATACAGAATATAAAATATGGCCTAATAAAGAACAATGCTATAACTACTATAATTAGTTTTAATAACATTATTTAACATGCTGAGGGTTCAGCCCTGCAAGGTAAGTTGCAACGGAGCAGGAGAGGGAGAACATTTTTTTCCCCTGCTCACCTGTCGTCTTGCCATGGAAGGTCAATCAGAAAAACTCCAAACGTAGTTAGCTCTGTTCTCTCAATGGATCGGTCTTTCCATGAACACTTACCTGTGGACTGTGTGTTGTCATCTTCAGTCTTCACCGTTTCCCCCCTCTTGAGCAAATCCTCTGCAGCCCAATAGAACTATTAAAAGGAGAAGTAATAATGTTATGCTGAGGCTACCTCAGTAATAAGTAAAGCTGTTAGCTAAAATGAATATGTATATTAACATATTACATTAATATTGCACAGTTGTGTCATCTCTTCTTTTTTTGTTGCTGCACAGCACTGAACGTGTAATAAAACTTTTCAGTTTCAGCTATCATATTAGGGTTTTGTGGCTGTGAGAGTTTATAAGAATTTTTAAATCAAACAACAATCATCAATCAATAGATTCCAAAATTTCTGCTTTCTCCCAGAACTCCTGTTTATGCACTGCTTTTCTGTTTATGTTTGGTTTTTGTGACTTTTTCACCACAAACTTGGTAAAATGTTTGATTACAACCATTTTAAGCCCAAATTGATGTGGCTGCTTGCACTATGTGTCTGTTGACATTGCAAATCCCACAGTGTGAGAACAACTGAGTCTGATTAGTCCACAAGTTGTAAATGGAGTCAGTGATTGGTAGACAGGCTTTGCACACAGCATCATGGATGTTTATTAGATGGTTAACAAGAATGCCAATACAAAAAAATAAATGAAGGTTTCACGTTTATTTTTACTTGCTCAATCAGACTTGTGCACAAGATTTTCCACTTTAATCAAACACAAATTTTAGTTCACCTAGGCAAGCATTATATTTGTTCATTTCTTTATACCTTAATTTGAATATATAGTCATTGATTTAACCTTAATCTCTTAACCTGGCCTAAAAAGTATCCCTGTTTTCATGTCTTAACATACAGTAAAAAAGCAAAGCACATAACTGAAGGAGTCGTCCAGTAAAACGATATTTTCCAGACATTGGTCATAACATTTTCAGAGATTCAGCTAGGAAGTGAATGGCTGATGCATGAAGCAGCTAAATTTCCTAGTAGCCCGTTCACACTGTAACTGTAAAAGCACTGTATTCCATGATATGCTTTGAAAGAATAAAGAAATAAAACAGCGCCAAACCGAATTATCAATAAGATTAAGAAAGTGAAGATGGGATACTAGTTTGCACTTAAGACACTTATGCACATCAGTGAAAGTATGAAGAATTTGTAGTTTTTTTTTAAGGTAGGACTTATTTTTTTGTTTTAAATTTGATTGGAATTTTTTGGACACTATGTTGTCATCTTCCTCGCCATATTTGTCCAGGTTTCCATATTTTTTCAGCAGCTCTTGCTGTTCCCCCCCTTCACAAAGCTGCTCCTCTCCAGCTCTGATTTACCATCAGTCTCTTGGTTTTTAATCCTCTCCTGCGTTACCACTTTAATGTTTTTTCTCTGCTTTTTGGAGAGCTTCCCTTATTTGCCCCCCTTTACCTGCTCCTTCCTCTCCTGTGGCTCCAGCAGGGAGCTCCATCAGCTCCAGAGGTCCAGAGTCGTGCGCCTGGAATGTGTGTGTGTGTGTGTGTGTTTGTATGGGTGTTTATCTCTTAAAGATGTGTGTGTGCTTGCATGGGTCTCCATGCGTGTGGGTGTGTTGTGCGAAGTAAATGGCTTCCAAGATCCCCTGGGTTGCATCTCAAATTTGCTCACAGAGAGCAGTCATGACTAAGACTGCATGCCTTTCATTAACACAGAGAGAGGAGGCGGCACAGAGCACAGTGAACAAAGTTGAATAAGTCAGCTGAACTCACTGCTGCAGCAGAAATGTTTCCTTCACCTGAAGAACTGGATAAGAACTAAAAGGAAGGTGATGACTTTCCTGTGTAAATAACTATCTAAAAACACAGTGGGCTACTAGAGAATTCAAACCTCATTCACATAAAACTAATGTGTCACTTGCCATTCTGCCATGCCTTTAGATCTACTTTAACCAAGCAACAAACTCCACCAGTAAAATGTGGAGCCTATGCGGAAGTGCAAAAACTTGCAGTTCACCCCTCATCTGCTAGGGACTGGCTCCAAAACAGAGTCAATCCCCATAGACTCCCATGTTAAAAAAGGCCAACTTCACAGCAAAAATAAATGTTTAAAGCCTGGTACAAAAAAACATTTTAGGATTAATAGCTCAAGTTTACCTTCATGGCAACTGTGAGGGTGGTGAAGTTTTTTCTCACTCATCCGTTTGGATGTTCTTAATCTTGAAATTCGGCATAATTAAAGGTGTGTCCTTTTGAGTGACAGCTATCTAATATCCACGGCAAGAAGGAAGAGTGCAGCACAACTGTTGTTTTTAGTCGGCAAATAGCGCGCCTTAGCTTTAGCCCGCCTACTTCCATTTGCTGGTTAGCTATTGTTAGCTCAGTTAGCTCTTAGCTACAGGCAGCTCGGAGTTTGATGGATGTCAATCATCCACCCCCACCTTCACAGTCTCCCTCTCAGCTCCACCTCTTTGCCCATTTTTGGATTTTCCGGGAATGACGACACGTGATGCTGCCAAGATCTTACATCTTTTAAATACAGTCTATGAGTTTAACACACCATTAAAGAAGTACTGCTGAACAAATGCAGGTCTTCTCAGCGAATCACCCCTTACTGACGGCTAATTTGGCATCCATCATGAATCCTACTTCTACTCTAAGCTTTCTCCACTCAGTAAAAGTCAGTCTGATGTTGACTGCTGTCATATTACTTGCTCTTTCTTTTCCTCTCTTCCTCTGATAATGGCCTCTTGTGTTTCTTTGATGAATCCACCACTGTGCAAATTCGAAACAGCTAGTGTGTTGATATCCAGTTGCTGGCATGTGCCGTGGTGCGTAAAGCAAAACTCAGCTGTAACATCACACAGCATCCCAGAAAATTAGGGTTTTTCAGGATGTAGTGGGGCAGCTGCTCTGTAAATGAACATAATAAAAGTCACTGTGCCATCAAAATGAGTCAGACATGCATATTTCTAAGGTCAGAAAGTTACATAGTGCTACCAAGCAATTCTTGCAGTGAGTTTTAGTGGGTGTGTCAGGGGCGGGACACTGAGAATGCTAAATAGGCTATGGTGCAAATAAAAACAATAATTAAGTGAATTAAATACTATAGTTAAACCTGAGCGCATGCTTCCTTCATCATGTGGAGTTGGTTGCTACTTTTAGGACTGTGCCCTAGCCGATGTAACTGATCTCCCTAAGTGGTTTGACCCTTAATGGTGTTTCACTCAAATCTGTCCCATCAACTTTGGACAGAAAATGTCAAAAGAAAGCATGATTCTTTTTCTGGTTTATAGTCTGAACTTTTCTCGTGGTTTTTGGATTTTTACGCTGTGCATCATTTATCTTTACTTCATGTTTAATTTTCAAGCTGCATCAGCATCCCGGTTAGTTTCGCTTTCTGTCTTTTTCCACACCGGTGTTACAATGCCTTTCATCACTAATCTGCCTGGTTTCCTTGGTTTATTGTTTTTTCACCATCATTATTTTCAGTTCTGCTCTGCTTGTGTTCCCTTCTCTGTTTTTATTAACCATATGGAATTCTCTATATTAAATTTCTTGCCCCTGCAGCACCTTGTGGTTGAATAATTAAAGACGGTTTCCTTACTGACCTGCCTCCTTAGAATATGTATTTGGAACCTGTCCTGAACTCCAGCTGCGACAGTAATGTCTGTAGAAGATATGGAGATATGACAAATTTGCCTGCATATTGAGATGGGAGCGCCATCTTGTGAGAAAAGCTCTCCTGTTATCTGTGCTTACTACTAATGTAACTGGCTTAGCCAAATTTTATTTTAGCCAAAACATTGATCATAATAGTCAAATTTGATGGGGTATGGGAGAGAAAAAAAATAAAAAAAAAATAAAATTTACTTTTGGAGATAAGCTTAATTGTGCTGCCAAGGCACAACATAATACTGCACAACAGTTCTAGACTGAGTGGATGCACCTTGTGTGAGTTTAAAAGTTGTAAATCAAAGTAGGCTGATGAACAGTTTTACTGTGCTCCTGTGTAAAATCTACAAATGAACAAGTAACTGTGGTGCAGAATCTGATTTCCAACAGAATAAAACTTCCTTGGGGCAGCGTTTAGCTCAGTGTAACTGGTTGAATGGCTGCTTCATGGTCAGAGGTCACAGCTCCTTGGTGCAGTTGGCCCAGGTTGGACTCTTGACCTGGGGCCCTTGGCGGTATGTCATACTGTTGTAGGGTTAATTTATGCTTAACGGTAAATATGCATATGCACATGGATGGAACCCTCTGTCCATTCTCTGTGCTCATTTCATGTGTATTTCAGTGAGCTTTTAGAGAGATGGCGGATCCATAGCTAAATGTAGCAAACTGTGCAGTTCCACCAGAAATAACGGGTGGGAGTGTTGCACAGTGTAGCTAATGTGTGATCAGGGAAAGGGACAAAGAAGAAGTCATGATTAATTTAATAGTCATTCAGACCATTGTAGTGTACTGCAATGCCTCCTTTTGAGAATGTGCATTACTTGAACTTGAACATTATCATGTTCTCTTCCATTGTCACCATGTTTGCAATTTTGCTGTTGAAAAACTGAATGTGAAAGTGAACTGCACTGCCCTCTAGTGGATATATTGCCTAAAAACATGCAAATGTAAAAGCATGCATGGGAGTATGTGGGCAGTGTTATTTGACAATATTTGCCAAGGATGTAACTACAGATGTAATGGGAGCATAAATGAGGCTTTAGCAGGCTTTCAGGGTTGGCTAACAGCATGTTGCTAGCATTGTTAACTGACCTGTTACAACGAAACAGAGCATGTCTTTAGCTATCATCTTTGAGATTAGGTCCGCTATGTGCTCTTTAGGCGTAACATCAGCCTTCATCTGGTGACAAAGTTAACAACTGACTGCTGGTTGTTGATGGACTTTTTGTTGGATGCTTTGCTGTCATATAACTGTGTATAATTGTGGTTGACTTATGGTATAGTACCTTTACTTGGTTGAGGTTGCACTTATTGATCATTTTTGATATTTTCTTCAAGGGGATCCACTCAGACGTTTTGGCAGTTTTTGCCTTTGCTCTGCTTGTTTCTTACATTTTTACTTTATTAGCTTCGAATCTCACAGTGCCACTCACTTTCTACCAGAGCATCAGCTCTTCAGTTGTTTAAATTGGCGTTACAACCGACTATGCATTACTCCCATGTTGTGGTGGTGGTAATGTATCACACTCAAGCACTTGTTAAAACAAGACAATTGAAATGTGGAAAGGACAGTCACACAAACTATTTGATTTCTTACAATCAAATGATTTTCAAACATATTCTACTGCATGTTCATGACATGGAACTATAGTCAATATGTGCTATAACTTGCTTTATCATTAGTGAAGATTTGCTATGATCTGGGAAATGTTCAAACTGATTTTCTTTTTTACTTGAAACAGGCATTTATGTTTATTGTTAGCCTATATCAAGTAGAATTGGATCAAAACATGATCTTAGTCTTGAACTTAACATCCAATATGGCTGAAAAAGGAAATAAATGAATAAATAACCGGGCCTCGACAATTGTCTAGAAGGAATCCATTATTCTCTGTGTGCATGTTCAGTGCTCATTGGGAATAAAAAAATAAAATAAAAAAAGCAGAGCATTGTCTGATAGCAAAATTATCCCTGTTGTATCTTGCCAGATAAAATATTGTATGACAGGGCAGAACAGCCTCGACACCATCTATCACAGCTGGTAGAAAATGTGGATGAGTCATCATGCTTTCAATACTGAGTGACTTATCAACATGAGTCTGGGAAGTTATATCTTCTCTATCTATTTAAAGAAAACGCTTGTGATATATATGTGTATATATATATATATATATATATATATATATATATATATATATATATAATATATAGCTCACTGGTATCGTCCACCACTAAGAAAAAGGCATTAACTGCCCCTTCACACCACTTGCAGTCTTTGCCCTGACTGATTTTAGTGACACCTATTTGCATAGAAAGCTTTGGCCTCCAGTGCAGGCAGAATGAAGCCTGGGGTATTTTTAGGTGCTGTCAATTGGCAGTTCTCCCTTCAGCGGGGGTGGAACCTGCCATACAGCATGAAATCAATGCAGACAGTATCGATGTAGATGTTGGGCCATTTGTTGGGAATACAATACATATGATATATTGGCTCTTAGTGTAAGGTAGACTGATGAGCGAGTCCATGCTGTTGTATTGATTTCAGCTGTTAAATCCACTTCTATCAGACTTTCATCAAAAAAGAGGAGGATTTTTGAGTTTTTGATAGTAAAATGTTCAGAGTGAAGAACTCAGCATTACCCCAACAGAGTGTTGTTTAACAACACTTTTACTATGACCTTTGTCATGTGCAGCTAAAGTTGGGGTAAAATTACTTAAAGAATTCTATTTCTTCTGCAGCAACCTAGATCCACCATAACTGTTTATTTTTTTCTCCAACATAAAATATAGATGTAAGTCATATTTCTGTTAACAAGAGGTAGGTCTCTTCTTTCATTGCCACTTAAATATAATATCCTTCAACATCTCAGGCGTTGCTGACTCATGCAGGTGACAGCTTACTGTGCCAAGTCATGGCATGGAAAATTAATCTAATTTTAGTTCTGGCTCAATGTTAAATCAGACAGCTATTTCTTTTTTACTAATCTTAATGCTGCAGTAAAGGAGGGTGGTGCTAAGAAAAAGTCATCTGATTATTATGATGCATGAGAACACCGAGTAGATTTAAATGCAGTTAAATGCACTTCCAAGTTAATGAGTCATATCCTGTTTTTGTTTACATCTAAGACATGATGCTTACAGGATAAACGCTGTGACAGAATGTGTCAAAAATCTGACAGTAAAAGAAATAATGCAATTACCATATTAATTATTGAAAAAACAAAGACTTTCTCAACCTAAAAATGTGATTAACTAAATTAAATCCATTTGAAAGAATAACAGCTTATTCAATACTGAAAAGATCTGCTACTTGCTGGTCTAAATTCATGCATTCAAGAGCAAAAACAAAAGCTGGAGTACACCTGGAATAATGGCAAAAAACCAAAAACTTTTATTTGATTATTTTCTAATATTTATAGTAAAAAAAATCTTGTATTGTAATGAAACCATTGGCAGAAATTTTAGGGTAATAAAATGATAAAAACTTAAGTGTTATGATATGTGAATCCATCTTTTTAAGTAATGATCCTGCGTCATAAAATCTTGCTTATTTTAACGTTAATTAGCATGTGGCTAACTACAGATTTCTGTGCAGTCTATCACAGTTACCGTAAACTCTTGCAACAGCTTTCCCAGACAGCTCAAAAAGGTTGATTTTTCTTTCTTAATATATTCAAAGTTTCCTCTTTTATATAAAGTTAGAGTGGAAGATGTTTGTTTTACCTTGACATGTTTTGACTGGCATCTGCAGTCTTTCTCAGAAGCGTCATCCGACCATTGTGACATGTTGTTTATCATTTCTAGGTGCTGAAAACATTTAAATGTTCTACATGTAATGCTCTTGAGGATCTCTCTCCATCTAAACCTCCAGAAAATCTCTAGGGATGGTTGTGTCAGCATTCTGGAGTTGATACTTTGATATCTGCCAGTCAAAATATCAAATTTGATACTCATTTGATTATCGAGGTACCACTCAAAACATGGAATTTTCTTTTACCTTGAAGAATTTTAGGCAACAGAATAATGTCATGATGATGCTCCTAGTGTTGGTGATGATATTGTGTTTTATTTTACTGATCTAATGCAGGTTCTTGCTTATTATGTTCCATTATATTTATTATATTACTATCATATATTATATTTTATAATCAATTTAAGGAAATGTATATATTCATATTATTTGTGGTCTAATCATTTTATCATTTCAATTCTTTCTGGCAGAAATTTCACATAATTTCTATCGTTCAGCTATATGTTCATGAGTTTTATTATGAACATATAATAAAATGAATGGCTTTTTATCAGGCCTCTGCAGAGCTGAATGGAATGTGCATAAGGAAATTCAGTAATTTAATTTAGTTGTGTTGAAGAACAGATGCATCTAAAAGTTGCAGGATAGTAGCTCTCGAGGACTGGACTTGGGCCCACTATTAAAGAGATCACAGCAACATCTGTTTGCAGGAAAGGAACAACCTCTAATGAGGTAGTGACTTCTCGAATTTCATAATGGACTATGTTCTGTAACTCACATTCAGTTTGCAAGGAATGTTCAAAAGTATTAGGAGTAGGAAGTACCATCGATCAGAATTAGGCCTACATTTATTTTGACATTAACTGGAAGGAAATGTCACTCACTGCAGATGGGTTAGGACAAGCATAAACAAGACAAGTGGATTTGATTAACTGATATACCAAAAATCATAGTAAAAAAACTAATTGTACAGTGTTATCTCCTAGAAACACATGGATAATTTTCATTTTGTAGTATTTAGTTTTTATCAGATAACCTACTCAGACTTTGGGTCACCATGTTAAGTCTGTTATCCTGTAATCTTCATATCCATGTTCATGCTTTACCAGAAGTCTGTGAATCTGTTTCTTTATAAACCATGGTAGTATTACTCCATTATGTGTGATAATATCAATGAGTATGGCTCATCACTTTCAAATATTTGCAGATCGTTTCTAACCTTCATGACTCACATTGGTCAAGCCTTCTGTGAGGTAATGCTTGCCGTGGATAATTAATCTAATTTTAGCTCAATATGCATGTGTGTGTGTGAGAGAGAGAAAAATACTGGACGGTGTTGTCATTTTCTCTCAGCGAGGATGCTGAAGGCGGCATCAGTTTGACACAGTTATCTCCCTGTTTGTCAGTATTTACTCCCCTCCCTCACCCTCTGCTATCATGGACAGTTGGGACAAAATAATTCCAGGCTTATGTTGCCCGTTATCTTACATCCATGTTTTCTGATCATGGCTGGATACCTGTTGCAAGTAATGCATCTTATGCAGAAATTCATCTAATTTTTACTTTTTATCTTTTTTCCTCTCCAGCAGCGGATGCGGTGCCGGTGCGGAAAGATGGGGATCAGGTAAAATGCCACTGTGTCTGTTTTTTTTTTTTTTTTTCTAGAAATGCCACTGTCATTTCTGTACACCTCAGTATGTACTTCTATTTTACCAAAAGCTGCTGTTACAAATCACAAAACCCTGTTGCTGGTGTTCTCATCAGGAATGGGGGGTGTAAGAGAATTAATTCTTGTCCTAAATCTCTTAGAAGTGAGAGAAAAACATGGTTACTCACCCAGAACATCCTCCTGATGTTAAACGAGACGTCTTGGTTTGCCCACATCTAAGCTTTGAGGAAAAAGCTTTTCACAGCAAGAGACTTGTATTTTCTTCAGTGTTTTTTGTTTTGTGACTCATTCATGCACATTTTCAGGAATAAAAGCACGACACTCACCTGAAACATTCAGTGTCCAGTAATCTCACATCCTGAGCCAGAGGTACCAGCTTCATCACTATAAATTGTCTTTAACTTGTAGACGTTGTTACGCCAGGTCAACTGATACTTTTTAAGCAATGTGCTTTTTTCAATTTTTTATTGTTAATCATAATCATGTTTCTAGGGCTGCAATAACTAATGACTTTGATCTGTTCTTACAGCTTTGCTGAAAAACAAAAACTATATTTTTTTAAAGCCAATATCTGAAAACAAGAAGTGTTCAAAAAGTTAAAAATGTATCACATATCATGTGTTTCAGTGAAACTTACATCAGTCCCAGTGGGTCCCAAAAAAGTAGGACAGCTCAAATTGGATATTCTGCCACCTTTCCCAGTTTTTGCCTGTGGAAAATCTGCACTGAGCCGGACCGCTTGGTGGAAACGGGGCTTAACTTAAACTCTGCAACCACCTTAAGAATTATTTCATCACATGTGATGTGCAGTGATGGCAAAATTCAGACAAAACAAGCTAGCATTAATTTGACTGGCATGAATCATATAAAGCAGGGATGTCAAACTCCAGTCTTCAAGGACCTCCATCCTGCAGGTTTTGGATGTTTCCCTGCTTCAACACACTTGGTTCAAAGTAATGTGTCAGTGTAACGAATTTGACAATAAACTATTGGGTCCATTTGGTTTCAATCAGTTGTGTTGGAACAGGAAAACATCTAAAACCTGCAAGAAAGTGGGAGTTTGACATCCCTGATATAAGGCAAATGTTTCCCTGCTTGAATGTGCCTATCTTTAAGTAAAGATGCTTAAAGCACAAAAAGAGTAGCATGCAATGAAAAAGAAAAAAGCCAGAAATAAATGCTAAATGGGCACTCGAATGGAAAGAGAATCTTGACCCATGTCAGACATTAAAGTTTCCATTATGGTGTTGGGAAGTGTAAAATCTGTTTTAAAACTCTAGACAGAGCTGTGTGATGTAAAAGCATGTCCTCTGAGTCCTGAGTCCTGAGTCGGGACCAAAAACTCCATTTTCTCCTGGAGGTTTAGGGTTTTCCTTCTAGAAAGCCTCCAAGAAATAAAGCTTTCTCCAGTCAGGGTGATAACCTTCTGCAAGCCTCCCTTCTTCTCTGCTTGAGACTAGAGCCCCTGCTAGATGGTGGTTGCGATGTAATATAGTTATGTAGGTATCAGGTATGTAGTTCTTGTTCACTAATTAGGATCCTTCTTTAAATAATCTCATGTAAGACTGAAAATGAATAATTTTGAACTCCTAAAGATAATCTGTTTAAAGTTTTTACCTGAAATAAAAGGGGGGACATATCTTCTGTATTTTAGCAACAATTACAAACTTCTAAGGTTAAAATGAACAACCATAGACTATATAGATGCAAGACTGTCAGACTGAGGAGAGAGCGCAGCAACTCACTAAGAATGTACACTTGTATCCGGTGCTTAACAGCATCTTCTTGTTTAGCATTTCAGAACCTACAGGGACCACCAGACTAGACGGGGTTAACAGCTTAGAAGTGATTACTTTCCACTTTGGTCCGGTATTCTAATAAATAGTCCCCCTGTTTTAGGGTCAGTGCACCCAAACAAGCATCCGTGTAGCTTACAGGCGAGGCAGCCAAGACGTTATTTATATGCCTTATCAGTGGGATGTTCTCAACAAGCTGAGCCAGTCGCCTGACCTCAATTCAAATGATTATTCGTGTAGCTGCTGATGAATAGGCCGAAGTCCTGGAAGTCTGTCTGCTGTGTGGGTCTGGCAGCGGCACAGGGGATGTCTGCAAGGCACAGACTTCAGACAGTCATTCAGACATTGAGATGTTAAGTATAGTGGAGTGTCAAGGGATTAAAGGACATGCAACTCATTCCCAGTTGTTCCACTTCCATTTGTTGCATTTTGTTTTTTCTTCTTCATCATTTGTCTCAGTAATAGCAAATCTAAAGACAATACCAAAAGCATTAAAACATATTTAGATATAAATTATAAACATAGAAATGCAGCTTTTATGTTAATTCACCCCCCCCCCCCCCCCCAAAAAAAAACCCACTTATTCTGTCAGCTAAAATGGTTATTTGTTTGAGTTTGCTCATATTTTTTCTTAAAGTGCACAGTCCAGATTCATTAATGACTGCTAAATAGTGGAGGTGTGAATGGTTGTCTGTCTTCATGTGTGAGCTGTATGAGAACCTTGCAGCTTGTCCTGGATGTCCTCAGTCTGAGCTTGATGTGAGAAGGAAAGAAGCTTAGACCACCTTGCATGATAAGTGATATTTTGATGGAGATTCTGGAGGTTATGCACGAAATTATCAAATTAAAGGGGTAGCACTTTACACCTATTTTAAATATTTTATATAGAAACCATTGGGTGAATTTATCCTTCGTTCAGCATCCTGGATGTTTGCTGTGTGTCACCCTTCCTTAAATATATGCAGTATTATCTTTTACTTTAACGGTCTCACAGTCTTGAATGTGTCTCAGTATCTTGTGTGAAAATGTAGAAAGAGGAGAGTAAAGGCTGATAACACCCTGCAGCACCTCGTATTAATCAAACCTGCGTGCTCTCCTGTGTGTTTGACTGCACTCTCGTGACTGGCTGTGCGTGACTCGGTGTGAAGGTGCGTTTGCGTTGATAGCCTCTTACCAAGGCCACAGAGCTGCTCTCCCCAGGGTTCAGAGTATTTCTGAGCCATGTATCACTTCTCAGCTGTGGACTCTAGAGAGAGGCAGAGGAGAAGAAAGAATACGACGGTAGGGAAGCGTAAACAAAGACATCCATCTTATTGTTTTTCATGACTGAATGATGCTTTTTTTCTGTACTAGTGTCCTTTTGCTTTTAATGTAAGACCTTGAAGGCTCACAGATATGTTCATATTTTAAATATCTATTTTTCAACAACATTGTATTACTGCTAAGTAAATAACATTTTTTCCAACTATGGCCACATTTTCCACAAATCTTGTTGCTTTCAGCCTCCTGCACAAGAAGAAAACACATCTTAGAACTGATTTCTGCCTTCCTGCAATCAAAAGAAACCCTACAAAATTAGACGCATTTAAATTTTTTTATATAGTTTTGGCCTTTAGTGACTTCAGCAGCAAGATGCATTTTTGATAAAGTGTTGTTTGCGTCGAGCACCGATCCCACAGCAGCTTTCAAGTTGTTTACTCCCACAAACATGTCTCCTCTGTGTAATTTAAAGGCCAGCAGAGAGAAGGAGGCCAGCAGTTGGAGGGGGATTTGGCAGAATATAACAAAGGAGTTCACAGACATGATTCAGACTTAGGATCAAGTGTAACAAACAAAATTATAGACTGACAGAATAAATCAAATACATTATGTGCAAAAGGAAAAAAAAAACAAACAAAAAAAAAAAACAATACAGGCTTGAAATATTAAAGAAATAATGAAGGTTTGATTGAAACAGATAACTGAGTTGGCAGAGTAGCTCAGATTTAAATCTATCTGCAGACATAGCCATGCTTACAAAGACAGCAATCTGTCCAGTTTATCATTT
This sequence comes from Melanotaenia boesemani, assembly GCF_017639745.1. Taxonomy (NCBI): domain Eukaryota; kingdom Metazoa; phylum Chordata; class Actinopteri; order Atheriniformes; family Melanotaeniidae; genus Melanotaenia; species Melanotaenia boesemani. The sequence goes on from NC_055698.1 coordinate 27,653,861, forward strand.
CAAAGTTTTTTAATTTATTGTGCTAGCATCAGAGACAGTATAACACGGATAACTGCATCCAGTGTAAATTCATTAAGTAATTTGTGTACTGCCATGTTTAAGCTTAAAGTTCAGAACTTTTGTTGTTGCCATCCTGGTCATGTAAAACTGGATCTTAACTGCAAGCAGTGGATCGATGAACAGAAGCGAAAGAAATTTAAAATGCTTTACATGACTGCAAGTTATTGGGCTTCTTTGGAGTCAAACATTCTGATGCATTTAGACTTCTGACTACACAAACAATAAAACGTGTTAATGAGAGCAGCTTCATTGGGAATTTGTATCAATAAACAGTGATGCTTTAGTCCAGTGGTTCCCAACTTGGGGTTCGGGACCTTCCAAGGGGCCCCTTAAAGAGCACAGGGGGTCTCGGATACTCTGAACATTATAGCCATTGTGATTAATGTCCACAATTTGTCCCTATTTTAATGAATAAAAGTAAGGCTTTATGTTGTTCATTTAACTTTGGTTTTTATCAAAGGACAGGACTGAACCAGAATACATTATTTATGACAAGAATCTCATTTTTGAAAGCCGAAAACCAAGCATGGTGTTAGCACGGGATGGAGCAGGGCGTCCATGGCATTTTAGTACAGACGTGGACAAAATTGTCTGTGACCATTGTGAGTTTTTCTTTCATTAACCGAAGGGTACCAACAATAATGTCCACGTCTGTATATGCATGAAGGGTGTCCCCGGGAAAAAAGGTTGGGAACCACTACTTTAGTCTTTAAAAAAAGATGAAACTTCAAAATGTGTCAAGTGTTTATGCTCACTTGAGTTTACTTTAGCTTTTACATGTAGTGATCCAAACTTCAGCCACAATATCTGGGTGGGTTAGTCCCATTTAAGAGTTTTGATTTTGTATGATTTTGATCAGACTAATGTGTTTTTATGTGCTTAGGAAAATCTAGCTTAGGTCTGACTAACATTAGTTTTTCTTGTCTCGTGTAAACATGCTTCAAGTTGCTTTGTTTTCTCTCCTCTTCAGTTCTGTTAAACCAGTCACCTTCACTGACAAAAAAAACAAAATAAAATACATCAACAATGAACCAGACATAAACCTAAAAGTAAAAAATACTGCAAATATTAGGCTTATACCTAATGTTTTGATATTTTGGGGGTTTTATCAAGATACATGATACATTTTCAGTGTTTTGAAATCTCTAAAACCCTGTAAATGCTGAATTCAACATTAAACACGTACATTAAATGACAAAAAATAAAAATAAATAAAACTCAAGCTGCCATTATTACCTCTTGTTCCTTTTTTTAAAAAAATATTTTGGAAAAGAAGGCACCAGTCATTTGCTTTGCGGCAGGTTTGTATGACATTTTCTTCAGTTTGGGTGGAGATGTGACCATGTGGCCTTTGAGACATTCTTTGTGTTACAGTGAAGGACATTACTGGTGGTAAAAGGTGCCACCTTTATTGGTGATGGTTTTATGGCATATTTCACAGACAACTGCGTTGTGTTTAACGTCTTCCTTTTGAAACCTGAACCACTGCAGATGATAGAACCAGTGCTTTTCTAGTGAACTAAGGCTGAAAATGTACTTGCTTTAAATGAACTTACTCATGGTTTTCATGGCAGCTTCATGAATTTTGTATTTGTTTGAAGTGTTGTTTAAAGCATCCTCAGCTGTGCATTTGCAAGCTGTATATGGAAGTAACAGCTAGGGGCCGTGTTGGGACTAATTTGACTGGAACTCTGATAAAAGAAGAAAGTTTAGAAGAGAATACATGGCACGTTGTTTGAAGGGATCTTACATACCATCTACGATATTGCTACTGTCATTTTGTTCTGCTGAAATTTCAAATCTAACCAAATGATAACTTCCTCTATTGTCACCATGTTTATCTTATTTATACCCTGAAAGTTCAGCATCCCTATCCCAAAGACTTCTCTAATGTGTCTCCTGGTACTCAAGCTAGTATATGAATGATTACGCTGACAGCTGGCTGATCACACAAATTCTAGGTTAAAAGGCAGGTACAATCTTGGCCTAAATCATCTGTCATCCTTCTTTCCTGTGTCTTTTTACATAACACACATATATAAAGGAGACTTTACTTAATGGGTGGGGGAATTTTCTGTCTGCTGCGTGAGGGGTTTTAATAGAGGGTGAGAGAAGCCAAACTACAAAGGAAATCATATGTAGATTACTTAGAAAAATGACCATGATAATTTCAACTCAGTGGTCATGATATAGCCATTTAATGCACCACATCTTACACAACACAGGATATGTTGAGTATATTCAATACATGCCCTACCACTAACTGCAAAATAAAGAGATTTATCTTGGACTGATAGACTTCATCATAAGGGTTCAGAAATACAGTACCTCTGTATGCTGCTTCTCTCAGGCCTTGTAGATGCATGTCCCTCTGTTTTAGCTTTTTTATCACTTGGAGGCAGTATCAAAAATATGTAGGAACAACCTGAGCTGTGGACTTCTCTGTTGTTTCAGTGGTGTGGTTGGTGCTTTGGCATTGCTTTAAAATTAACCACAAAGAATGAAAAGTGGTCAAACGTGTGTAGTCAGTGTATGGTTTTAAACAGCCAAAGATTGGCTTTGTGATGAGATAATTAAGCTGTTTTCTGTGCTTTTCAAATTGTTTTTATCAGCCTCTTTTGGCTTGTGCTAACAATTAGTCAGTCAGCATTCAACAAACACATAGCATCATCTCTAAGAAGTACAGTATGTGATACTAGGTTTTTGGAGGGTTGGATGTCTGCCTGTATAAGTTATACACACACACACACACACACACACACACACACACACACACACACACACACACACACACACACACATGTCTGTACACAGTTGTAAAGAATGATACATGCAGGTACCTCATTGGACTTAACTGTGTTGGCAGCACAATTGGCAAAAGTATGATGTCTGTGACAAAGTGGGTGAGTTCCCACCATTTGCCATCGTTTCATATCATTTCAACCACACCTGTTTGATTTTAACAATGTTAGCTTCATCATTGCTCAGTGGTCAGCAGACACCAACTATCCCGGGCTCGTTTGTGTTTTGCTTTCTATTTGAATTCAGCCAACATACATAACAAGCTGTTAAAGCAAGACTCAGACCACTGTTAATATCTTTAGTTCTGTTTATTTGGTTAAAACAGTTTTGTTTGTTAAATATGTCATTTGAATATATTACTCACCATGTGTTCCAGGAGCAAAAGGAGGAAAAAGCACATAGGGTTTGCCCTGATTTAATGATGCCACTGGAAGGGTTTAAGTATGGGGGGGGGGGTTGTTTGATTATGTTTTGTTACAGGAAATGTTTGATTTTCTATTGCCTGTGGGTGGTACCAGGATTCATTTAATACCAATTGTGTTGGTGTTTATTTAAGTTGACTGGGAATTACTAATTTAAATTGTATGTTGAATTTATGTTGAAAGGATAGACTCACCTGGTAAGTGAGAAGAGCCCAGGGAAGCCATTTTGTGGATGGAACTCAAGCTTATATAAGGCTGGCCTTTAGTCTGTGATGATGTAGCAGAGTGCATGTCTAATTTAAGTTTGGTTTATTAGATTTCAGTTATGTTGGTTAAGTTAACTGTTAAGTTACATTATGTTTCTTTGCATTTGTCCACATATATTTTTGTTGAAACATGCACTTTGGTGAATAAATTCTTGCCATTTTGGAAGACCTCTGCCTACTGCCATCTTTCTGCCACTCTGGCCACACAACCTACAACAATGGCAATAGATGCTCATTTAAGTCCTGCACTGTAGGTCTTTACTAGCACCCATGAAAAATCAAAGGTATGAGCTCATCCTGCTGGACTCACATAACATATTAAACACTGCCAGCTAAAGTGAGGAAAACATCCCTCTGGCATAAGGCTCAGTGAAAGGCACATTAGCAGAAACATCAGCCTGTTTGTGGTTCCGCTAAAAGTCTGATCAATACTGAATGATTCAACCAGATCTCCTCTGAGGATATACGCCCTCCAAATTCACAGCAGCCTGACTCAAAGAACGGAAAGTACAGACAGATCTGAGTGAGATTTAGCTTCAGTCCATCTGAAAATGTTAATCTCTATCAGCAAATCTTTCCTTTGTTCGTGGCATTGGACTTGCAGTGAGCTATATGAAAACTACCAGAAGATATTCACAAAGTGATGCATTTCCTTTATTTATAATTTGGCATTTTAATAGTGAAAATGCGGAAAAGCTTCCCAAACAGCATTTCCAAACATTGTTTTGTAAATTGGATCCCACTACTACTACTACATAGCGATCTAGCATGTATTAAAAACCTAATCATTAGTTTCTATGGACCTTTTTTTTTTATTTTTGACATAAAGTTTTGTGTACATTGGGCTACCAAACTGTTAATGTTTTTTTTTTAAAGTCACATTTTAAAAGAAGCCTCTAAATCCCTTAAAAAACAAAAGGTACTGCACATTATATGAATAAAGTCTTGTTTATACCAACGGGTCAGGTTTGGTACAGTGCAGGTTGGTATGCATTTTTTGCATTTCCAGAGGCATCCAACCCCAACATTTACTGTGGAAACGCAACAAATATCAGGGTTAACCGAACAAAACCACACCAAACCGTTCCATATTGACCAGGACCCATTGGTGGAAACAGGGCTTAAATGACCATATAGGACAGAAACGTCTAGCTGTGATCCTCCAGGGTCACTGTGCTGCACGTTTTAGTTGTTTTCTGCTTCAACACAGCTGACACAGGCAGTCCTTGAGGACCGAACATATCTGATGTAGTATGTTTGTTATTAAGTGCAAAAGAGCTTTGGAATATGATGTCAGAAGATTTAAAAAAATGCAATGCATCATGGGACTTGATGAAACTCTACCTCTTGAGTCTATAGCTCTTTTGTTTTCAGATACTCAGTTTGAGAAAGAGAAAGAGCTGCAGCCTTGTTTACAGCTGGCTAGGAAATCAAATCTTGAAAGATGTCAGTTTTTTTTTTCTGTTTTCCTTCTCAGTAGCAAAACAAAGAAATAAAGTTGCTTAGCTATCAAAGAGGAATCATATGCAGCACACTGGCTGTGACATCACACATCACCTTTGGCAGCTTTCACCCGACACTTGTGGGGACACAAAATGGCCATCATAGTCAGACAGAAGAGAGATCAGAGCCAGAGATCAGAACTGTGTGAAGCTTAATCTCCAAATCTAGCTACACTTCCAATAATGAATAAATTGACCACTTTATTGTTAAATTGATCAACGCGGCTCATTTCCTTCTTTCTTTGACATAGGTCTGCTTTGTATTCCTCTGTGTGCAATCTTTAAACTTATCTCCACGTGTTTAGTTTTGTTTCTCCCATTTCTCTGATGAAGCTGACTGTCCCAGTGTGTTGCATCACATGACAGCCAGTATGATGTCATTTCATGCTCTCTATATGTTTCATTGGGGTTGGTGTTTCCATATTGGAGAAAACAGAACTCTCAAGTGTTCGCTTAAAAATCAAATTAAATATTTGCTTTGTTGAGGCTCATGTCAGCAACTGGATCTGTTGTTGTGCCTGTTATTGCTTCATCTAAGATTCCAGTTGCAGCCAAACCAGCAAACTCAGATTGTACAAGTCTGGATTGGCCCTACAAATCAATTACATCAGATATCTGGTTACATTTACTGCTAAACTGTTTCTACCAGTTACTTGAATAGAGAAGGTCACGCTGTGTGTATGCGAGGATGGGAGAGCCATCTTAACCTGCTTAAACTTTGTATTGGTTTCGTAAAACTGATAAATCTAGGGTAGAAAATAGATGGTAAAAGACAAAATAGAAAGAAGACTGACTTGACAAGGAGTTATTGAATCACACCAGTGATTTTTTTTTTTTTTTTTTTTGTGAAGTAGGAAATTTGAGTTGTGTAATAGAGTTGGAGAGTTACAGTGTCTTGTAGAAATGGGGTAGGGCTATATAAGTTTATACCTCTGCCTACCTACTCCTTTTCAGACATGAACTGTGAAGGAGTAAATATTGTAAATGAAAGAACATGTTTGAAATAAAGTTTTAAATGAATGAATTCATGATCTGCTAAAAAAAACAAAACAAAAAAAAAACAAGCCAGCATGTACCAAAATCTGATCTTCATAAAATCCAAACCTATTTCTTAACAAATATAAATAAATCATAATAATTCCAAATACATTTATTGATATGTTTATTTTATAGTAATTTGTTATGGATGTAAGAGTCACTATAATGATAATAAAGCTATTTCATACTGTAATTCTTTAAAAATGTCTTTGTACAAATAGTGGGTGGATGTGTGTAAAATGCACTGAGCTATGAGTTTCTTGGCTACAGTTTGGGAGTAGAAACAACACACTGAACTTAGAATTTAGGGTGCATACAAAGTACATGCATATGTGTTAGGTTAATTTCAGAAGTCGTGTATAAATGCTGCATGCTTGAGGCAGCCATCATAAAAATATGAAGACATAAGCAACTATACTGTTGGCCTAAAGAAGAACTTTTTTTATTCATTTCTGTAAAAAATGTAAAACCACTTTAAGAAAAGGCTTTAGTCCCGCCTGGTTGGGTTCAGCAATAACCTTACATGGTTAAAGCTAAAGTGTACCCTTCTTATTACAGCACAGTCACATTATTAGATGTAATTTTAACACTTCACATGCAATTGCTCTCAGCAAATAGAGTCCATGTATTCTTAAAAAATAAGGTTTTGTTATAGAACAAATGATCCATGAAGTAATTTTTTGGGAGGACTGTCTCAGCAGTTCGTAATGAAAACTTTAGCAGCAGACCTTGCTATGACTGTAATGCAGAGAGAATAAAATAACCAGAAAAGAAAGTCATTATCTACTCAGCCTTTGGCCCAATACATACTCATATTAAACCCTCTGTTACCCTGATTAGGATAAATACAAGAAGCAAATTATTGGCTGGAAAAAATGGAAAATGTGACTGCAGCATAAAACACAGATTTATCCATCAATTATATGTTACACTAAAAATTTCAGTTTACTGAGCTCCTGTCAGTGTTGCTGCGTCTTAATGAATGCAAGTTTCAGCTTGATGTTGAGAAACATAACGTTGACGTGGCTGCATGGCAGAGCTCAGCTGAACAGTATGTCCATGTGAATACTAAACATGAGCATGCAGACACAAACACACACACTACAAAGGTGTGATGATGCCCAGTTTTTTATCTAAGGCTGACCGTGAAAGCGTCACACACTGAGCTGCATGTGAATCCCAATCCTGCAAATGCTACTCTGATGTCCTTGGACTGTGTTAACAGCACCACTCTGAGCATTATAAATTGTGGTTAAAACATCCTATGCACACATTGGTTGTGCTGATCTTTGTGAACAACAAACTGACCTTGAGCTGTGTTACTTTAAAAGCAAATACCCAGTTTTCTGCTCCATGGCACAAAATATCTGCATCAGTTAACAAGGTCACTGATCAAGATCACAGCTTCATTGATTAGGAGGACAACAGCAGAGATTTTAAGATTTCAAGGCTCACTGCTGCTTGCGAGACTTATTCAATAAATGAAAATGTAAAGTTGAGCAACAGAAATGTAGAAACATGATTCTCTGGTAATGACAGAATTGTCAAAAAATGTGGTCCCAACATTCATGGTACCAGAAAATGAACTGTACTGACAGATTTGAAGTGGCCTGATGTCTCCTCAGCAAAAAAAAAAGATTATATATATATATTATTGCCGGCAAGCCAGTCGCCTCTCGTTTTCAAGCCAGCCGCTGCTGCATTTCAAGTGCAGATTTACTCTGAAGTTTATGGTGAAAGCAACTGCCACCAATGATTACATTTGGATTTCAAAATACAGCATTTCTTTCTCATTCTGTCTGTCTCGTCTTCCAGTCTCTTTCAGATAGCAATGACACGCAATTTCATCTGATATGAAATTTAAAAAACAAAACAAAACAAAAAAAAAACAAACAATTTATTCAATTAGTAGCTCAACACATGCTACTGGACTGAGTACTTCATAATTACTTGCAAAAAATATAAACTTTTACAGTGTAGTTTTTCAGTTATTCAATTCCAAAGTCCCTTGCAGATAGCAATAAGAAATGTTTTTGTCTCAATTTAAAGTCCAATAAAAAAAAAGTTTCTTCAGTAATTAGTCCACAAAACTTGTACTGCTCTAAGTACTTTATACTACTTGCACAGATAATATGAAGTACTTTTACAGTGTAGTTTTCCAGTAATTCATTGCCAAACTCCCTTATAGATGAATGTATGCACATGAAAAACTGTTCAAATATAATTGCAAATTTATTATATCAAATGTACAACACTGAAAAAAAATAAAGGGAACATTTAAAAAATATATCTTTGATCTTGATTAATTAAACATTCCAGTTTAAAATCTTTATCCATTACATAGCGGAATGTGTTGAGAAGAAAATAACTAAGAATGATCAATAGAAAATCATTAACCCATTGAGGTCTGAATTCAGAATCATACTTAAAAAAAAAGTGGAAAGATCAGAGGCTGACCCAAGTTCTGCGGAAAGTCCCCAAGGCCGTTTGAAATCAGGTTCAGTAGTGTGTGTGCAGTGTTGCCAACTTAGCGACTTTGTCGCTATATTTAGCGACGTTTCAGATCCCTCAAGTGACTTTTTTTCAAAAAAGCGACTAGCGACAAATCTAGCCACTTTTTCTGGTGTTATTGGAGACTTTTGGAGACTGACGTAAATGAACGTAGTTTACTCTTTTAATGAGGAGTGGGTGCGGCGCAGACCCCTCCCCCATCCAAAAGCACTCAGAAGAGGCTTGGTCCTCACGCAGTGACAGCAGCAGCTTTCAGCTGCATTCAGAGCAGATGATCACCTCTGCTCTATCGCCAGGCTGAAAATGAATTGTGCAAAGCTGCTGCTGGCTGATCCCACGCTGGCTTACAATCAGATATTAATGCCCATGTGGGCGAAAACATTTCAAAATTGAAAAGTGTTGTGACATGTTGCAGATTCTTAATTAGAAAAAAAACTACACTTACTAATAAATAAAAAAAACTAATCTAAAAAAACAATGAAAATATAATATTATATTTATTTTAACTTTTCCTTATTCATTTTGCTTTTTAAACATTGTCTTTCTGTCAATTTTTTCCTTTCCCACAACATTCCCCTCATGGCAGCCTCCATTACAACTATATGTACCAGGCTGATATGCAAATTAGACAATGATGTCATTTAATAACTTCTAGTGACTTTTAGGACGGCCAAAAGTTACTTTTCTTACCAAAGAGTTGGCAAAGTGTGTGTGTGGCCTCTACGTGACTGTATGCACTCCCAAAATGCCTTGGCATGCTCCTGATGAGACGATGGATAATCTCCTGAGGGATCTCCTCCCAGATCTGGATCAGGGCATCAGTCAACGCATGGACAGTCTGTGGTGCAACATGACGGTGGTGGATGGAACCAGACATGATGTCCCAGAGATGCTGGACTGGATTCAGGTCTGGTAAACGGGCAGGCCAGTTGATGGCATCAATGCCTTTGTTATGCAGGAACTGCTGACACAATCCAGCCCCTTGAAGCCAAGCATTGTTATGTATCAGAAGGAACCCAGGTCCCACAGCAGCAGCATATGGTCTAACAATGGGTCTGAGGATCTCACCTCGGTACCTAATGGCAGTCAGGGAACCTCTGGCTGGCACATGGTGGTCGTAATGCCCCCAAGGATATACCTTCCCAGACCATCACTGACTCACTGCCAAGCCAGTCGTGCTGGCGGATGTTGCGGGCAGTAGATTGTTCTCCACTGTGTCTCCAGACTTTCTCACATATGCTCGATGTCAACCTGTTCTCATCTGTGAGATTGATGGCCAGTCTGCCAATGGTGTTCTCTGGCAAATGGCAGTTGGGCTGCACAAAGCTGGGTTGTGGGTACAGGCCCCACTTGTGGACATCAGGCCCTATCTGACTCATGGAGTCTATTCCTGACAGTTTGAACAGAATCATGCACATTAGTGGCCTGATGGAGGTCATTTCGTATAATTCTGGCAGTGCTCCTCATGTTCCTCCTTGAACAAAGAAGCAGATAGTGGTCCTGCTGCTGGATTGTTGTCCTGCTATGGACCCGTCCGCATCTCCTGGTATACTGGTCTGTCTCCTGTTACCTCCTCCATGCTCTTGACATTGTGCTGGGAGACACAGCAAACCTTCTTGTCACAATGTGCATTGATGTGCCATCCTGGATGAGCTGCGCTACCTGAGCAACTTCTGTGGGTTGCAGACATCGCCTCATGTTACTTCTAGTGGTGAGGGCACTGACAAAATGCAAACATGACCAAAAATCAGCCAGAAATGATGAAGACAGGGGAACGGTATGGACCCACCACCTGCAGGATCATTCCTTTATAGGGGTTGTCTTGCTAATTGCCTCTCATTTCCACCTGTTGTCTGTTCCATTTATACAGCAGCAGGTGAAACTGATTCACAATCAGTGTTACTTCCTAACTGGACAGATTAATATCCCAGAAGTGTGACTGACTGAGTTTCATGGGAATGATTATGTTCTATTCTATTCTACAGTCATTTAGCAGATGCTTTTCTCCAAAGCGACTCACATCTGAGAGTAAGAACAACAGAAGCAAGTCAGACAGCTGTGTGTCCAGTTGGACCCAGGTACTGTCGTGTAGTGCTAGAGGCACATCATCTTGGGCATAAGTGCACACAGCTTTTTCAGTGCTGAGTTGAGCCAAAGAGCTGGACAAATCTTTCTAACTCATTCCAACAAGTAGAAGAGTTAAGTGCAGAAATGCTCCTGAAACAGCTGAGTTTTTAGTTTGCTCTTAAAAGTGGATAAGGACTCTGCGGATCGGACGGAGTTTGGTAGATCATTCCACCACCAGGGAACAGCAGAGAAAAAGAGTCTAGCTACTGCTGTGGCTCCACGTTGTGGTGGGAGCACTTTCACTGGCAGAGCGCCGAGAGGGAGTGTAGCTCTGGATTAAGGAGTGAAGGTAAACAGGAGCCGTTTGGGTTATTGTTTTGTAAGCCAGAAGCAGAGTTTTTAATTTAAAGTGCATTGCAACTGGAAGCCAGTGAAGAGCGATTAGCAGCGGAGTGACATGAGCTCTTTTGGGCTGGTTGAAGACCAGATGTGCGGCTGCAATCGTCTGCAGAGGTTTAACTGAGCATGCAGGCAGGCCTGCCAGTGAGGAGTTGCAGTAGTCAATGCATGAAATGACCAGAGCCTGAGCCAGGAGCTGCTGTGTGTTATGTCAGTTAGGTGCTGATCCTCCTGATGTTATAGAGAGCAAATCGGCAAAACCCGAGTAACACCAAGATTCCTGGTAGAAGACGTAGGTACAAGTGTGATAGAGTCGAGCTGCACGCTTATCTGTGGCAGAAAGGAAGGATTGGCTGGACAGACAATAAGCTTGGTTTTGGACAGATTTAGCTGAAGGTGGTGATCCTTCATCCATGCGGAGATATCAGTAAGGAAAAGCTGAGTGTCATCTGCATCACAGTGGTAGGATAAGTCATGAGAGTTAATGACTGCACCAAGTGAGGAGGTGTACAGTGAAAACAGAAGAGTGTTCTCTTTATTTGTTTGAGCAGTGTATTTTTTCCCCCCAACAGAGCAAACCGTTAGTCTAGATTAAAAATGTTAAATGCCCTTGATATTGGTCACAGTTAATGGTAAAGGTTATCAACTTCAGTCATAGTAGCAATTTAAAACAATGTCTGTGTGGTTTTATGGCTCTGCTGTGGGACATTGCTGCTCTTCAACATGCAAGGTGAAATGCCTGAGGCAGGGGGAGCAGCAGCAAAGACCCCCTGAGTACAGAACAGCGCATCACTGACAGACATGACACTCATTGGGTCAGACGCAGATTGATGTGGAGGAGTCAAAGTGGAGGCAGTTTGTAGAGAAGAGGAAGCAAAGGAAGGAAGGCAAAAGCCTTTGCGGACATGGCTGAACTGCGTCCCAATTTAACCAATTTCTTTTTATACTTATTTTAACTGTTTATCTACTTTAAATTGGATAATATTGCACATAAACACAAGTGCAATAAAACAAAATGAATCTAATTCCATAGGCCTCTGTGGGTCATTTTTATGTTCCTACCAATATCAAAATCAAACTAACTCCTTTGCTTGGTGAAGATTTGTCCTTGTGCTGTTTCATTACAACTTTATGAATTATTCCCCCTCATATTTCCCTCTTGTTAATGCAGATTCAAGACAAAAACCAACTGAGGCGACTTGTGGCGTGCACAAGCCTTCTGCCATATCAGGGGTTTCTTTGTTATCAAATAATTGTTATTCAGGTACCATAATTCTAAACATTTCTTGCAAATATTGCAAAATATTCCTTCAATGGCTCAGAGAAAATGGTAGGGACATGCAAAATGATGGAATTAATTCTAGTTCTTAGCTTTGGACCACCCTTGGTTTCAATTTGCCAAATGCCCCCTGACATTGACACCTGATGAAAAATGTTAATCAGGCCAGCAAGAGTAAGGCCTCAAACCAACTTAGACCCAAGTACACATTAATTCATGTACGCTATAGAGTCTCAGCGCCCAGCAGCTGCTGATTAAAGCATGAATAAATTCTGAACAAAGGCTGAGCTCCTCCATGTGGCATGTTTTATGCCACATTCATGCAGTTTTTTACTCTTTCTTTTACTGGAAACATGAAATGAGATGATCCATAATAGTATTGCATTGTTTTTTTTTTTTTGTTTTGTTTTACCCCCCTTTTTTCTACTGTTAGCTTTGCTTTTTCATTGGAGTTTATGTCATAGCCATATCAGTTGATATGATATGAAGGACCCCTGACTGGTGACTCTTGTCCTTTAATATCACATCAATGTTATTAGACAAACTCAGGTTAACTAGTGTACATTAGATTTTCATGTAAAAAAAACACATGTGATTTAATTAAAGTCATAGAACAGGTGTTTCAGTAAAGTCAGTTTAAGTCTAAAACTGAACGGATTACTTTTGTATGCCAATGAAAAAAAATGACTGCCACATTATTTTATATTCTATTGCAAATATTAGTATGAAAGGCATAACACATACTCAAAAACTTGAGTTTTCTTTCCTCTTTAGCTAGAAATCTGAAGGAAACTACAGCAGTAAGGGATGATTCAGATTCAGAAAACTTTATTCATCCCATTTGGGCAATTCATTTGCTGTTACATGGTGTTACATGGCGTTTAATTTCAAGGTTTAAGGTTCTCCTGAACAAAAATTGCTACTCGGTTTTCAGCATTTTCCTTTATATCTAATCTATATACTTTAAACAGCTACAAACTGCAAGTTCAATGCAAGTCAAACTGTGAAGCAGTCATTTATTAAACTTGGATATGGATATGTTACATCATGTTAGATGAATGCAGACTGCACAATGTTGATACTAATTGGCTGCAACTGTGAAAAGCAACAGATTTTAAGTATCATATTAAATTTAAGCCAGTTTTATAAGCTCATTTTGTAGCTACAACCTTTTTCTTTCCAGTTATTCTACTTCTTGGCATGGTCTGAGCTGGTCAACATGTTAGACAGAAAAGGCTTCTGCTGCCATTCATTGTTATGTTTCCTAGTTTGGCTTCCATCTACACTGATTTTACACAATGATGCCAGTGTTGCACTGAACATGTCATTCCATGCTACATTCCTGTAAGCTGTTTAGCAAAACAGCAAAAACCCCTTTGAGGGGTGATTATCTTAAATTTCTGACATTGACAGAAATCTGTCACAATGATGATCTTTGAACCTTTATGTATGTTTTGTAGATGTTCTTCCATGCTAATGATGGCAACGATATCCAAATCTAAATCAAAGTTTTTACATCACGCTTGACCATAAATGGAAATATCTGAGAAACTCTGAATGAAGTGGACTGGTAGTAACAGGAACCGCTGGGCAAGGACAGAAGATAAAGTTTGACATTTACATTGACATAAAGTAAATGCCATTTTCTCGTTTTACCTCACTGTGCAGTCTGTGATCTGTGGCTTTGAACGGTACAACTATGATAACAAACTGACATTGTGAAGAAAACCCTTTAGAGCACTGTGTCAAAGGGTCTGATGTAAAACAATGAAAAGTAAAATATCTCTGTGACTGTCTGCTTAAATTCTCCCGACCGCCACAGCCACAGACGAAGATGCAGCTCTTCTGTCTTTATGCCAACTGCACATCACAATGAATATGCATAACTGGCCATTTGCATACACTTTATATGTATGTGCATGCATGCGAGGACACAAAAGAAATGGTGTCCAGGTTTGAGCATCCATCAGAATCGCTGTTGCCCCTGGCAACTGCGTCACTACTGTAACCATTGGTAACCTAAACATTCTGGCTAGTGTGAAGCTGATCGCATGCAAACAGAGCCTCACACTGTTCCATCATTTCTGCATCATTTCAACTGTTCCACAATCTTTGCCTCTCTGTCTGGACGTTTTCATCAAAATAAATTAACTATTTTGACATTAGACTTTTTGGTGCACTGCAAAGCTAACAAAGAGCCACAACTGCTTTATTAATATGTCTTAAAATATTTTTGTAGAATTACAGAAATTTGCTTACAAAAGTGAATGAGCTGATTACTTTTCAAGAATGTAATGTATGCTTTCAAAACATAACTTAGGAATAAGGAGACACGATTTGCAAACATTTCATTTCAGGCAAAGATTAGTTTTTATTGTACCAATCCCTACCTTCTTTCTTTTAAATCTCCTTGTTCTCTTCCCTTCTTTCCTTTTCCTTCCTGTAACTTTCTCCTTCCTTCCCTCTGCCCCAGCATGGCCGTACCGAGTTTTCCTGGGAAGGAATCAATGTAAGTCTCCTTGTTTAAATTTTTTTTTTTTCCCCTTAAATCTCCTTATGTCATCCCCCCCCTTCACCCACCAACTACCTGAGTTTGAGCTTTGAGTACATAAGTTGACATCCTGCTCGTTTATCCTTCAACCCCTTCCTGCCACTCTTTCTCTCTTGCTTATCTCTCTCTGCCACTGCTGCTCCCCTATCCCCAGGTTTACTTTTTCAATCCATAAACTCTCTCCAATGTCTCCTCTCTTAGCCCTCTGCTAATCTACTGTACTGCAAGCCACACATATATACACACAGAGTAACAGATAACAGGCTGTAATAAGCTTATCTCATACACAGCTGAAGCCTCGTACAAGTCCCAGCTTTTACTGAAAGCAATGCATGATGAGGTGCATCACTGGCCAACAGTTTGTGTACTTTCAGCAGAATTTATTTGCACATGTACATTTTGTTTGTCTCAAAGCTATCTGAAAGCAAATAATCTTACAGAGACATTTCTGGGTTAAAGCAACAGGTATCTGAACAGATCGTCTGATAATGAGGACTTTCTGACAATAAAAGCAACACCAGCTAATTTAAAGGGCACATTTACCCTGGCGCTGTTTGGTCCGCTTGGTGCGAACCAGAGAAGCAAACTCTGGTCCACTTACAGGATGAAAGCAAACGGACCATCCAGTGATCCAAAGAGAGGAAGTGTTGCTTGCTGCCTCGCCTGCTGCTCATGCTGGGCAGCTTTTTGTGGAAATCATATCAGGTTTTAAGACCAAATTAAAAACAGAAACCCCAAGACTGCATAAATCTGGTGTTGTTCTATTGTTTTCTTGTGGTGAACGAGCCAGCAGAAGAGGGAGGATTTCTGTTTGGAGCCCTGCCCAATCATTGCACCAGCTTTTCTTCTTCCTCCCGATTTTTTTTCTTCTTGGTCAGGGGTCGTTTCAGGCAATATCACCTCTAGTGAGCAGTTGTAATTGCATGATGTTGTCCAGACGGTTTGGTCTGCATGAACAAGTGCAATGTGCCCTAAGATTGATGGAAAAACCCTGGATGTATTACATGTTAACTTAACATTGTAGTTTCTCTTATTATAATAATGGTTGGAAGTGAAATTATTTCCACATGTACACGCTTAACTCGACTCAAACTGGACCAGCCACCTCTGCGTATGCTCCCTATGTTCTTGGCTTTGATCAAAAAAGTAGCAGAAAAAGAAACAACTGGCATAAATAACATAAAAATCAATAAACTGATTTCCTTTTTGTAATGTTAAAACAAAGAGAGTAGTCAATTCTCATGGCCTCATCAAGCTTTAAATATAACTTGTGTTAACTGAGAGTGTAAGCATGCAGAGTTTCTGAAAAGCTAGATGTTTCCTGGCATTGGTGCCTTCGCTCTATGGATCCATGTCTGAGATGATTCCTTTAAAGCCCCTACTCTTTAAAGCTATCCATGTAAACAAACAATTATGTTTAGTCCTGTCCAGCTGAAACAAAGGAAAGTGGCTAGTCCTTTTAGCCTTGTTTTGACATCCACAAGCTCCCTGATATTTCCATTTCTTCCAGAGCTAGAAACCATTTCTGTCGAGTGCTGTGTGGGGATATAGATTGGAGTAATCAAAGCAGCTGAGGACAGTTTGTTGGCAGTTTGTGGTTGAAAAGAACTCCAAGAATGAACAAAAGTAAAAGCCATAAAAACAAAAACACGGGTCACAGCGCTGCGGGGAGGAGATGTGTTTCTATGTCTGGCCCCTCAAATGGCACATATTCATCTGATTTAGTATCCATATAAAAAGGAAATGGTAATTAATGCATATGAAAACATTTACAGGCCATTTAAGTCATGAACTTTAAACACCAGCCCAGTTTCGGTAGGAAACTGATTCCTGGTGGTGTACTCAGCTATAGTAACTCATATTTTGTTGATCTGAAATATACTGCCTCACCAGCTGATTACATTTCTCCTGAATTATGTTTTTCACAGCTGGATGTAATCCTAGAACACACAAAGCATATTTGAGAACAAATATTTAGTTCTGTTGTTACAAAATACATCTTCACTTCTGGATTATTACATTTTGTGCTGATACTAAATTAATGGAGAAAGATTGCAGCAAAAGTTATATTTGTGTTCCTGCTGACTTACTGGATACTGGATTATATCAAAAGGATACATCACATGGATGACACTCCATTGTCACAAAAGACCTTGATAGCATTAATTTTTCTTTGCACGTAGCTCCAAATTATATACAAGCACTGCATGCACTTATAACAGAGTTTACACTGCATTTCCTCCTGTAATCAGCTTCCGGGAACACAGGTTCTGTCTCGTTGCTGATTAGGTTTCAGTTTGGTTTGCCATAATCTCTGGCGCCAGAAATCAGAGAATGACTCTGTTGTACGCCCCAAACAGTATTTGATCCTCCCGTTCTGGCTTTAGTTGATACAGTCAAGTCCTCTCTCTCCTTATTTGACACGTAATAAGATAATAAGAGAATACTTTATTGTCCATTTGCACAGAAAATCTTTTTGTACCGAATCAACAAGGATTACAGACACAGACTGATAGAAAACCAGCACCATGTTACTGATTGAGCAGTGTGATGGAGTGTGGAATAAATCAATGTTTTTATTCATTCCTCCAGCAGTAAGACACCCTGAAGTGCCTACCCAATGGGAGGCGCTGATACTCATCATAGAGGGTATGACAGGGATCTGCGATTATCCTATTTACCAGTCTAAGGGTGTGTGCAGACCAGCCGTTAAAGAAACAGCTCTCCACAGGTTGGCCCACCACCTTGGAGCAGATGTTCAGCTGTTTCAGTATCCTGGACTTCAGCTGGACAGAAAGACCACAGAGCCAGACATATGACATGCAGGATATTTAATATGGTGGCGCTGCAGAAATTGTGGAGGATTTTACTGCCTGCTCCAAAAGACCTGAGTCCACTAAAAAAATAAATCATCTGCTGTACTTTGTTGCAAATGTAATCCACATGGGACCATGAAAGGGCATTGTCCACGTACACACGCAAATATTTGAAGTACGCAGACTGTTTTATTGTTTTTGTTATGAATCACAACAGATGCTGGTATATATTGTGTGTTTCCAAAAATGACCTCTTCTGTTTTGGTGGGGTTCAGTCTGAGAATATTCTGGTCGCACCACTGCACTAATCTGCTCACACTGTCAAAGAAAACGTCTAGTTTGCTGTGTGAAGTCTCTAGCCTCACCCTTTCCATCTACAGCTGCAGCAACGCTGACCCAGCTGGAAGACCTAGGAACTATAAAGAAATATTATTTAACACTAAATAAACTGCTACCAATCTTAGATGTATCTGTAAATATTTATTTTATATATTAAAACAAATGACTAAATTACAGGCATCATTACTGTCATTCAGCAGACGCTTTTCTCCAAAACGATTTACTCTGGGCTGTAGCGTCTTGCCCAAGGCCTCAACTGGAGGGTGTTAATATTCACCCCTGTGGGATTCGAATTTTGATCTCCTGGATGGCACACGGATGCCCTATCAACTGAGATATCCAGCCGCACGTTCTGATGCCTCTGGCGTGTCTTGCCTTCTGACACTGCGATGACAGCATCTGCCACTGTTCTGCCTTTCTGACACAAGTAATGACCACGCCGTCTCCACCAAATAAAACCTTTTACATTTTTCACTGTGGTCCATCAGGATCTCTGTCTCACATTCAGAAAAAAGCCTTTTTCCTGTCCTAAGCCAACCTGGAAATGTGAAGAATTTATTTATTATAGCCATTCACCTAACCTTTTACAGCCACCATGTGGGCGGGGCGAGGCGCTACCTTGCGTGTGCCCGCCTTAGAGTTGATTATGATTTATAAATGGAAACAGGCATGGGCCATTCATGCGCACGGTTTTAGAAGTAAGAAAGTTTTTGTGCGCCGCATTTCCTTTTTTCCCCATGCGGATGCCACCTGTAGTTTGCTTTGCTACACAGTTTTATGCATGAGGCCTCAGATCTCAATGACTTTCACCTTCTCCATTGTCATCAACATTTATCCCTACATTCCTACCTCCTTTCCTCCTTTCTATAGTGATAGCACTGCCAGCACACATAACCAGAATGATTTGACTAATTCATCAACTCCCAAACTTGTTCGTAAGTTTTAATTCATAAATGAGTTTTAACCAGGATTTGGCGTGTTGGTAAATGTAAATTTTGAGCCCTTATATGAAAGGGAAATTCCCATCCTTTTATCCTTGAAGCCGCACCTACACATGTAAATTGAGAAGCCCCAGCCCCATCTTTCATATTGTTCCATGTAGATCAAGATTAACAAAATAAGACTTAATTCATACTGATGCATGTTCATATGCTGAATAAATCAATGCATAAAGATGCACGCTCGGTGTTACCAGACCATCTCATCTGCAGTGGAAATGGTAGTACTGTAGGTACTGAAATTGATTCAACGTTGTGTTCCAGTTTGTACACGCTGAACATCTTTAAACTGCATGTTTGCCCTGTTGCTTTTATTGTAGAGTGAATGTTTCTACAAGGTGTGCTATTTTAATGAAAAACAGTCATCTGTCTCAGAGACGTAGCTCCACAGTTACAAGATTTTTTTTATACTGCACTTCTATAAAACCAGCACTTGTCCACATGATAAAAAATAAAATTGTATTAGATGTCCTTCATCCCTTGACAGATAATCCCGTGTACGTATTGTTCGTATTGTGTTATGCTACAGTGAAAATGTATGCACAGCTGCTATTTTTACAAAAGATTCTGTGGTTCATTTCTTTTGTTCTTGAAGTGCCACTTGATGTTCCATTTAGTGATAATATATTTAAGATTCTCTCTTCATTTGATGAACTTTGTAAGTCTTTTAAAAAGTGCTCAAATAATTAACTCTTCTCTTATTCCCTCTATTATAATCTCTTTACTCTCTTCCTTCATTTCTCTAAAACTATTTTCCGAATCTTCAATCATCTGCTCCCCTCACCTCAATTTATTTTATTCCGCTTTCTCACATTTATCTGTCATCTTTTCTTATTTTCTCATTTTCCTTGTCACGTTGATTCCCCGTCTTTTATCTTGTTGCCAACCTTTATCACCCACCATCCTCCTCCCTTTTATGTCGGTGTTTCTTTTCCATCTTTATTCACATGCTTACCCTCTTTACTGCAACCAAACCTCTCCTTCCTCCCTTCTCTCTTCAGCTGTCCATGGAGGACACTACTTCCATTCTGCCTCGTCTCAAAAGGAAGTCCACCAACACCTATGGGATTGGTGCCCTGGCTAAGTCCTCTCTGACAGGTGTGTCAGGTGTGTGTCTGTGCTGCTAGATGGTAAAACAGCCCCCATGTTGCCTCCACATGCTCCACGATGAGTAAAGGGTGAAGTTGTTGTTGAGCAATGACAGGGGCTCTACCTCTTTTCCCTGTTGTGTAAAAAGATTATTTTGGGTTTCTTCTTGTGCTTCAGATGCTTATTTGGAGCTAAATGATCAGTGTCTGGCTTGGTTTAATAAAAATACTAAACTCTAAACAGAGGTAACTGGATCATATCACATCAAATGTGTTTCTTTGTAATTAGTACTGATTTTAAATAAATTTTATACACATTCTGAATTTAATTGGCAGATTAACTGCAAAATTTCTTCTAAGGATACAATACAGATTAATCTAATCTTACATCTTCTTTGTGTTACAATTCAAGCCAAAGTATTTGTTCCACTTTATAGACTGGAGTTGTTTTCTTTGCAAACCTTTCTTAGAGCAGAAATTAGTATGAAAGTGTCAGTTTTGCTGCTTTAGTGAGACATAAGACAGTGAAGATGAAGGTTGCACCGAACCAAAAATCAGTTTTGAAATAAATTTGAAGTTGACTATACCTCCAGCTGAAATAAATGACATGTTGGACTTTAAAAGTACATCAAAGTGCACACGCTTGGAGGATTAACTGAGATTTATTGTAACATGTACGTATCTGTCTGCGCCACTTTGACCCCTCACAGAGTGAAGGATTATGGGTAATTCAAACAACGCAGAAGGGCTCATGTGGAGTATCGCCCTTGGATATGAAGTTATGCAAAGGTTGAACATTGACTGGTTCCAGGTTAGTTAAACAGGCAGGCAGATGATGACAGATTTGATCATATCAAGGAGTAAGTATGAAAAATTATAAAACTGTGAAGAAGGATGAGGAACAAAGACAGACAACAATTCCTTTGGACTGTCGATTATTTTAGCAATAAATTTCTTTGTTTACTTCATCCGCTGATTTGCCAGCGGAAGGAAATGTAGCCAAACATCCAGGCTATTTATCATTTTTGTGAGACTTTCCCAAAGTGGCAACAAAGAGCATTAACAGTTATAATAGCAGTAGTATGAGATACAGTGTTTCCCATGACTATGCACAAATCAGGGAAATGTGTGGAGAGTTCACTGCTCTCTGCTCGTTTACACCTCACCTTTCTACCTTTTCATCGATACTTTAGACACATCCAATTAAATGTGGTATTGATATTGATACATGGCAGCCAAACCAAAAGAAGTAGAAGCTAACAATCATAAATAAGATCAATGAAGCAAATAAGAAGTCATTAGCCCAGTTTTTGTTTTGGTTTTAATAAAATCCTGAGTAATTTATCTTATGTGTGTGCATTCAGTGTGAGTGATTTTTGAACTTTAGTGCCAAATATCATCTCTGCTTCTCTATTGCATTATTTTATATACTCTGCGACAACAGAGACCTTGCTGCCCTGGTATGGGAGTTCATGCAGCTTCTTCTTAACACATCACCTGCATTTTTCCTTGAGTGGTGTCCGACAACAGTTGTATGGGTGGTCTGCATGGTTAATGCGGAGAAGCATGAAGTGGAAAGTTTTCATTTCCACTTTTCTGTTCATGTGAAAGATTTGCCAAGGTTAAACTGATCATTTTAATAAAAACACCTTGTCGAGGCAGTGAGAAACTACAAAAATCTTTACAACACGTGACATAAAAAGACATGGACACCACCCCGCACAAAACCCAACCCCACCGCGGAGAATGTTTCTCACGAAGTATAAATACCCAGACCAAAACAAACTTTGTTTTTGCCACCTCCGGAACAACAGCAAAGCTCTCTGTTTTCGCACAGTATGTACAAACTTATGTGACAGCGCAGCAGAGAGTAAGATGAAGTGACAATAGTGTCAGTGTTGATTAAAGGAAATAAAGATAAGATGCCACTCCCAAACTTAAAAAAAAGGAACACATCTCGAAAAGTCAGTGAGCAGCCATAGCTTACTCACACACAAATCATGATAAGTAGTGTAAGTAAAAGCATGTCACCTTTGAAAGCCTTACTAGTCTGTGACGAGAAGAAGCCAATAAATGCCTGGGTAACAATTGCATGACAGGTGGGTATAGGTGAAGAGTATACCATAGTTAGATCATATGGATGCAAAAGGCTCAAATTAAATTGGACTAAATTAATATATTTGGTTTCCAACAGTTAAAGTTTGTGTATTAAAATCTCTATTAAACCTAGTCTTTCACTTAATTTTTTGTACTCTTTGTGGGCTCAAAAATCATCTGATGCACATAAAAGAAAACTAAAAAGATATCTTTTAAACCTTTCCTTAAATTGCAGATTGTTTAAACTTTGCTCCAACAGGCAACTTCACTCTACAGGAAAAAGAGGAGGAAGAGGAGCTTGGAATCAACATGACCACCCCTGTGGGTGCCCCTTCCTATATCACTTCCTACTTACCCCTTTCTTCCATTGATATCAACAGCTGACGTCAATGACATATTCCAGAGTCATTGATGGAAATTCAATCAGATCTTTGATTTCAAAGAAACTAAAGTAAGTGAGATTACTTACTTTAATTACCTACTGAAGCATCTCCACAGGCGTGTTGGGGAATGTAGTGTATTTACAACGTGGCAGTGCTGCTGGTTTGTGAAATAGTGACTTTTCTGTGCAGTGCTTGGTGAAACTTTTTGTGCTCTCTTGTGTCTTGTGCTTCGGACTGTAGTTCTTCGTGCTCGGCACTGTGTAGCATCTCAGAGTGTTTGTATAAAAGATGTTTCTGTTGTGTCCAGTGTACTTAAGATAAATGTTTGGTATAATTTAATACTGTATAATATATATACTATCAGTTTTTTTTTTTTGAGCCTTTGAGTAGCCAGGACCCCAACACCCTCCCTCATCCTTCATCCCCATTCTATCCATTCCTATTTCCATCCCAATTAGGCTCTGCAGCGAGTGTTTGATTTTCAAATGAGATTGACTCTCTTTGTCTGGGGGGAGAACTGTGTCTATTTATAACTCTGCCTGTAACTTACCCCGCAGACCAGGGGAGCAATTTCCTAAACCCTGCCTCCATTTATTCATGGTTGCTTGATTTTAATTTAAATTTCTTTGTTATCGATCAACCTCTCTGCACACATTTGACTCGAGGAATATGTCCCTAGTTGGAATCGTATATTTGAATCTTAATTGGGTAGAGATTTGCCGGTGAAACTATCTCAATGTTCTGTTAACACTTGAGGATTCTTCATCTCTGTTTTTGATTATATAACTTTAATGAACATCATTAATCAGGAGATGGGTAATGGCTTTAACTCTTGATATGGCTTTATCAGATTTTTAGCAGTCATTCTTGTCCTTTTTTGTAGAAATCAGCAACATAATAAGGCAGCTGTGCCTAATTTCTCACCTTACCTCCGATCACTGACCTGATCCCTTTCTCTCATGCCTGTACATTTATTAAGCAGGTTACATGCACCACCACATATAAAGCTAGTTATAACAGTGAAATGCATCCAATTATTTAGTTTTTGGGCTGTTTATTCATCAAATAAATATTTTTTCAAGATACAAAAATGTGTCAAATAAGACATACCCCTTATGAATTTACATATTAAAGCAATCTGGCACGTGAGGAGCGCACAGCTGCATGACGTTCACATCTACTTTTCACCACCATCGGCCACATTGTTACATACTGTGATATTTCATGGTTCAGCATTACACTTATAAAGCAGTTAACCCATTAATGCTTGACCAAAATATAATGGGCAGAAAGTTTAAATAAAGAAGATTTTAAAAAAGAAAAAAAATATGCATATATGTACAGTTTGCAGATTTGAGAAAAGCTTTTACCAGAAAGTGATGCATTAGGTCTCAGAAATAGTGTGTATCAACTTTGACAATAATAAATAAATAAAATGTGAGTGAAGCTTCATTTTTTGAGAACAGTGATAAAAATTTAGTAAGAAAGCAACTTAAAGTGCTTCACACAAAGAAAATCAAGCATTGCAAAAATGAATAAATATAATGCACATTAAGGCAAAATCAACATTACCTGTTGCCAAAAATAATGCTTCCCTTCTCACTCTATTAAAAAAAAATGATTTCACTTTTATTTATGTATTTTGAGGAAAAATATTTGAATGAACCTGTTAGGGCCTATTACAATTAAAATCACCAGGAGCATTGTGCATAAATTTAGTGTCAACTCCACATTCAAACTATTTAATAAACCAGTATAATTTAAAACAAAGAAGTCACACGCTCTGAAAAACAGTGTTTTCTACTTCAATTAGCTTATTTCAACAACTGCTTCAAAGAAGTCTAAAGAAACAGAGTATTTTGCACTAGATGCCTCAGGTTAGCAAAGCAAATAAGTGACGAGATATTACAAATGTTAAAAAATTTAAGGGGGTATTATAGGTGTTCACACCAGATATTTGTAGCTCCACTTAGAGATGTTGAATGCAGAAGCGGTACTATTGAGCACTTCATATAAAATTTCAGCTACTTCAGCCAGTCTAGTCTCACACCTGAAAGGTGTGGAGCTCATAGCTACTAAATAAATAAATAATAAATAAATAAATATTCCTCAGCAAACCTATTGTGAACAAGTACTTTAACATAAAAATTTCCAGAATGAATTTCAGCACTCATTCTAGTCATTATTACCTGCTAAACATGTTTTTATTTACGATAAAATTGGTGCCAGTTTGTACCAATCATCTTGTATCTGGTCATTTTACCCGATTTCATCCATGCCGTTATATTTA
This sequence comes from Melanotaenia boesemani, assembly GCF_017639745.1. Lineage (NCBI taxonomy): Eukaryota > Metazoa > Chordata > Actinopteri > Atheriniformes > Melanotaeniidae > Melanotaenia > Melanotaenia boesemani. Next base: position 27,678,769 of record NC_055698.1, read on the forward strand.
TTACCCCACTGACATCCTTTATCATCATCTCTACTATTAAAAAAGATCCTCCTCATTACACAGTTTCTACCATCATTCTTCTCCCCCTTCCCCACCTTAACCTCAGCTGGAGGTATAGTCAACTGCAGAGTCCAGAATTAGTTTTGACAATATATTTGTGTGTGTGTGTGTGTGTGTGTGTCTTGTGTGTGTGTTTGTGTTGCTGGTCCGGCCCTCCTGCTGCCCTCATACCTGTTGTAGGTGTAACGCGCTCCATGAAAGACAAGGTGACCAAGCCCACTGCCATGGCCCAGGGCCGTGTTGCACACATGATCGAGTGGCAGAGCTGGGGCAAACCATCTGCAGGGCCACTCGGGGGTGCGGGACATACCAACCTGCAGAGAGAAAAGGAGAGGAGGATGGAGAACGATGCTTACAGTGACCTTAGCGATGGCGAGAAGGAGGCTCGTTTTGCTGCAGGTGAGGGAAAACCGAAGTTTAAATTTCCATATAAAATGTTTGGAAACAAGGCCAGTTCCCACCAAGACCTACACGTGCAACAGAAAAAAGTTTGTATTAATCTATTTTCAAATATCTTTCAAAGGTACAAACTGGAAGACATTTATTTATAGTGAATATTAATTTTCTATCCTCTTGTGGATTATTACAATAAAGCCTAAGCTAGTAATATGCTAAGGTGGTAATATCTGATCACTTAGATGACACTGCATCAAGGTTTTTTTTTAATTGATAAATAGCTGATGTAAACAAAAGAGCAAGGGATAAGTTCAGGAAACCTTTGTTAAGTATTTCAAAACAGGGTTATATCCAAGTGCATTTTAGTCAGAACAATCAATATCCCACCTATTTTATTTGTTTTTTAATTAAATGGACTTGTTTAAAAGATTATATATCTCTTCTGGCCTGGAAACTCCTTGGAATCTCCTCAGAGGAGATAGAGAGTGTTTCTGGGGAGAGGAATGCATGGGTTTCCTCCCTGAACCTTTTGCCTCCACCACCTAATCTTTGACAAGTGAAGGAAAATGGATGGATGCTAATGCTGCATTCCACATTTCCCCCCCAGAGATGTCCAATAAGACAATGCAAAACCATCTTTCATAGCATTTTACATACTTAACCATTTTTAGCCTGAGAGGAAAAAAAAGAAAATAAAACATGTTTATGAAGTAAAGTAAATGAGAAGTTCAAGAGAAAAATATGAAATAACTCACTTCATACTCACGGAAGTAAAATAAAAGTAAATGAAGGAATCCTTGTAGGTTTTTTGCTCCAGTCCCTATTTTCCATCTGTCCCAACTTTTTCTGGTTTGGGGTTGAATATCTAGAAGAGTTAAACACACATTAATTTTTCAACATTATTGGATTTCCCAATTAGAAAAAAAAGCACTACATTCTCCTCCACTGCTCTCAAAATCCAATTTCTCCATTAATAGCTGTTAACTCCTTTGTTTTTATTACTAATTAACATTTCTGTGTGTTAAAGCAAGGACTCAGAATTGTATTATGCACCATCTCTAATTAGTGAATTAATGGATCTTATGCTGAATTTCCTAAAATGCTGCTTATTCTCGTCCCCTCTATACTCAGGCATTATGCAGCAGTTTGCAATTTCTGAGGCGACTCTTTTTGGCTGGAACTCGATGGACGGTGAGAGTATGGGAGCTGGTTCCAACCAGGGGAGCGTCGCTCACCTGAGTGAGGTCAACCAGGAGAGCATCACCAGCAGAGGTATGAGACATGATCACAAAGGATAGGCTCAGAGTGACAAACTTACATTTACAGCTTGAATATAAGACAAGGGGTGAGTCATTGTTCAAGAGGACAGTCTGAGGCCCACTAGTACAGTGTGAATTATTTATTCCCTGTAATCTTATAATCTGTAATCTTTTCTTTTCTGCTTAAAATGTACTGAAGCCAACTAAAAACGGCCATGTCAGTTTCTGTCTTAGTCAGCAGTCAAGGACTATTGGAGGGCAAACACACAGCTGCACATTTCTGCCTTTCACTCCCACCAGGCATTTATTCAGAAACATCCAAATCCAGACGACCGTCAACTCAGAGACACCAGACTGGGGTTTACTGTGCTTGTGTTCAAAAATTCACCAAAAATATATAACAAGAAGCAAATAAAGACACATTTAGGGTATTTACATTTATACTTGTGTTAACCCTCCACCCAAAATGGTTTTAGTAAACAAAATACTTTCAGCATCAGGTGCTACAATGTCTAGAGTTTAGTCACACATTTGAGGATAAAACAAAAAGAGGAGAAGCAAGGAGAGCAATTAGCTCATGCAAGATTAGAAATTCCCATCTGACGTCACAGAAATGGCCACACAACTTCATAAAAACAAAAGTCAGCAAACCATTTTTTTTGTCTGTTTAAAAACATTGGTTTGCATGCCGCTTTCACTTGTACACAGAGCAGCACTGTAAACGGTTTCATTTTTAGTTCTCGCTGGTTATTAGCAACGCAGAACTCTGTTGAAGCCCTGAGGGACCCTGTGGGTTACCACAAGGACATAACCTCACTCTCATTAACACCACCATATGGGCTCTGCTCTGTACTTCATCTGGCTCACAACACCAACAGACACATGGGCAGCACATATACACACAAACGCAGCAACGGATAAAAAGACACTCAGGACTGAGGGGATATTTCTCCTCCACTGGGTTTGATCGTCCATGGTTTTACTCTGTCACAACAACGCTGCTGCAGACAGGCCAATCACACACCTTTTAAATGGATTCCAGTGTGTTGTTTTTAGATAAGGTGAACTAAATCTCAATTTCAATGCATGGCTTTTAAAGACTATTTTATTTCATAGCTACAACTACAGTTGTCCTGAAGAGATAAACTAAACCAAACTCACAATGTAGAAACAGTCGAGAGGTTCAGTTGTTAAAATAAATAGGAAAATATATAAAAGTTATTTAAAAGCAACATTAGTGCTGCAAATAAAGCAGGGGAAGAATATCAGCTTTTATGCCATTGATATCTATTGTGAACTCTGTACATGACAGCATTTAAACATCAAATTCAAAATGAATATTTATCTCTAAGATCATCCCATACTGCTTCACAAGTCTCTTTTGATTTTGACCAAATTTCCCGTAATAAATAACATACTGATTGTAAAATAGACTTGGCAGCATGCGGGTTTCCATGGTGTCATCAACAATTTGCAAGTTGTGTCCAGCATCATTTATCATTGAGATCCATCCAGATTAAAAAAGAGGCACCTTTGTGATGGTAGGACCTGCATAAACTCAACGTACATCGCTGACCCACTAATCTTTTGTTCGTAAAAAAAAAAAAAAAAAGAAAAAAACATTTAATTTTCAATTTTGTGTTTAAAAAAGGCTCCTGTGCATACGAAGTTATATACACATGCACAAATCACCTGATTCTCATGGACAAAACTAGGTTAATGCTCAAAATAGTGTATGTGTGATTTTGACACTTTCAAGCTTCTGTTAGTCTCACACTGTCACAATATGTGGTGAGTTTAAGTGTCAGTGGATAGCTCGGTCATCTGGATTTTAATTAGATTTTCTTCTATAGTCATTTCAGATAAGAAAGATGTTTTCAGTGAAACAATAATTCATCCATGTCTGACCAACAGGACTGATGAACGGACAGACAGATAGATAGATAGATAGCCCTACTCCTTTTTACCCCTCAGTTTCAACCATTTATGTGTTTCTGTCTCTTAACACCACCCACGCATCTGCGTGTCCCTGAACAGACCAGGTGCTCCATCACTCCTCTGCGGATGTCTGGCCTCACACCTACGTCTCACAGGGCCTATACTGCCTGTCATCCTCTGACGCCTGGGACCCAATCACCAGCCAGCCCTCGGGCATGGCCTCGCCTGCTGCAGGCTCCTACATCATGGCTGCTGGTGATGATTTATTACTCTTTTATGGTCTAATAGTGTTTTTTTTTCTTCCTTTTACAATCTGTGAGCACCTGTTTAGGCTTTTCATGTCTGTTTCAGGTGGAAGCAGCGGAGCAGGGTGTACGCCAGGGGATGGGTATGAGGGGACTGTAGGCAGCTATCTTCAGCAACACCAGGCTCAGCTCGCCCTGCAGCAGCATAGCCAGCTCCAACAGCTCCAACAGCTTCATCATTACCAGCAGCAACAGTTTCTGCAATATCAACAACATCAGGTCTGTGATGCATTAAGGTGACTGTATACAGAGATGTTTTGGCCATCTCTATTGTTTTCAAATGAATCGGCATCAGATGCACCTGTGATGGCAAATAGGGGGAGGGTGAGTGTCACTGCAGGTTGATGAACATTTAAGCCTGTTCCTTTTGTTTGGACCAATAACCCTGGGGGGGGGGGGGGGGGGGAGACGGACAATGTTTATGATGCTTCTTTGCAAAACTTGCTGTATTAGCTGTGTCATATGTCTGTGTGATGAGATTACTGTGAGGCCAGCAGGAGCCTGTGGTGTGTGTGTGACTCAGCATCTGCTGCAGCCATTGATTCAAAATAGCAAACAGACACTGCAGGGCAACAGCAGACTTAAAACTGGCACTAACAACACAATTCATCACATATACTCTGTGTTTCTTAATATAGACGTTACATGTTCCTGCTTTTACTACACCCGCTTATGGTGACAAAAAAAAAATCAATTTTCAAGCTGTTTTGTAAATCATTTGCTAATTTTTTGCTCACAAAATGCTTGAGGATTTTTTGCAAATGAAGTGAATCATGATAAACCCCGACTCCCAAAGACTTTTTCGGCTTCATTGGCTGCTCTTGTTCGGTGCACTCTCAGAGCTCATTAAGTAACTGTGGGTTCTGAAATAATAACTTTAAAAGGTCAGGGACTGTTTCACAGAGAAGGTGTACTGATCCCAGACCACAATGGAAATGAACTTGTTAGCTTTACTCTATGCATTATATGGCTTTCCTTGAGAAGATTTCAACATAATATATTAAGCATTATTAGATGTATTACATAACTTTTATAATGAAACCTTCCAGTGTCAAATGTCTAAGCATATGAGCCCAATACATTTTAAAGAATTGTGCCCTCTTCTCTTTTTTTATTTCATTTACAGACTCTGGAGCACAGGCTACACAGTAACTCCCATTCCCTCCAAGTTACTCCAAACAGCACCATCCACAGCCTCGGTCCTCCCACACACCCTCGGATAGCTGACCTGTGGGGGGCCGCACAGGTCGAGGCACATCAGGTAGGCACTCGCCTGCTGAATCCAAATGATCGGATTACAGACCTTGCGGACGAGATAATGGCTTAATGTGTTCTGACAGAACAGCCATGACAGTATACAAGGACAGAGGGATGCATGACTGCATATGTAGTCACAAGCATAGAATCTGTCCTTAGTCACTATTACAGAATGACTGAAGCAATACAATCACCACAACCACAACAGCATGCTTATTATGTGAAGCTAAAGGTAACGCTGTTTGGTTTAAGCTATCAGGAGTAACGACAATACATAACCATTCTTTTAACAAGATAAAGCCTTTTTGTTTTTCATTACACCTGACAGTGATGTATACTAATGTTTTGTCTTGTGGATTTGGCTTTGTTTATATCAGCAGGCCTATTTAGCACATCTGTAGTGCAGTGAATGATGAGCTGCCAGGGAAGTCTTCAAGGTAGGAGACAGGCTGAAGGTTTGCATGGAGCACTCCCAAAAGTCTGCATGACAGCCTGAGGTGGATTTGATGAATTTTGAAAGCAGTCATGGGTAAATCAGCCTGGTTTGCCACAGTGGCATGTCACAAAGTCTGCAAGTTTGCAACCATAGGAATTTAGATTCAGCATCTGCAACTGTTGCACAGGAATCTGGGTCAGGACAGAGGAGAGCATATAAACTCCTTGTCCATCTTCCCTTTGAAGATTACAGGAGATCAAGCAAAGGGTGGATGTTTAGTATTAATGTATGCAAGTTAAAACGACCACAACCTGTTGAATGTATTTTCATTTTGAAATTGGAGCAGCAGAATAACACAAGCAATTCATTCAGTAACCTCAACTGCTTCCAGGTGGAGATTGTCGGGCAGCTGAGTGCACAGATGGCTGACATGGCCGGAGGGCTGGTGGAAACAGTTGGAGAAGAGCCAGAGCCCGAGTCTGAAGGGATCCCTGAGCAACACGAAGAGGAAGAGGAGTTGACGAGGGTATGTCAGAAACAGTTTACCATTTAAAAAAAAAAAAAAACCTTTCATTTATTTTTTCCTAGAAGTCACATTTTATTTAAACAGAAGTTTTAATGATTGCTACTGAATTATATTTTAAAATAAAAACCTCACAAAAATTAATATTTCATTTATAGACGTAAAATAAACTATACCTTCTTTATATCTTAATTTTAAGATCTGATTAGGGCTATATATGTTAAACCTTAAATAAATACAGTTTATTACACTGTGCAAATATTTTACGAGAACTAAGTCAATTTCAGAAGCAGTGTCAAAAGAACCAAGTACCGCTCCTGTAGGAGTTGAAGGGATAAGCTGCTAATCAAATGCTTTTGTATTATTACCAGCAAACATGACCACATCTTTAATGTGGTCATGAATGGAGCATGCAGGTGTGTATTTAACACAAGGTCAAGGAGGGAAGATATCAGCAATCATATTAGAGAAGCAACTGCTGTTGCCCATTAGTCTTAGAAGGGTTGTAAAGCTATTTTTCAAAGTATTTAGATTCCATCATTCTACAGTGTGAAAGAAAAACCACAAGCAGAAAACATTCAAGACAGTTGCCAATCTTCTTAGCAGCGGACGTCCAAGCAAGTTCATTTCTAGGTCGGATTAAGCAATCTGAGAAACTGGGGAAAAAACAACAACAACAAAAAAAAAACTGAGTTCACTTAAATCTTCATGACAGAACTTAGAAAAAGACTGAAGAAGTATGACTTATTTGGAAAGGATGACAAGAAACCCTCGTATATAAAAAAAAAGAAAAATAAAAGATGAGAGCTCAGCGCAGGGTTGCAAAGTCCCATTTGAACTAAGCACCTTTAGAACAATGTCATTTGGAAAGTGGAGATGTTTGGTCATAATGCACAGCAGCATGTGTGATGAAATCTGATCACAGTATTATCACAAACACCTCATTAACTGTCAAGCTCAGTGGTGGAGGTCTGATGTCTAGGGCTTGTTTTGCAGCTACAGGACCTGGACACCCTTCAATCATTAAGTTGACGATAAACTTTTCTGTAAACCAAAACATTCTCGAGTCACATGTAAGGTCATTTGTCTGATAGATAAAGCTTGACTGAAATAATGTCATATACCACTACAATGATCCCATGCACTGCAGCAAACTCACAGCTCAACCGCTGGAAAAACAGGATCAAGTTGATGCAAGGATGAAGTCAAGTTTTAAGACTTGAACCTGTTGTGACCAGACCTTAAGGGAACTGTGTGCAAACAAACCTAAATTAACATACAGAAAACAGACCTGAAATGTAATCTACTTTCTTTTCCATATTTCTAACAGAACACTTCACAATCTCAGATTCACAAGTGATCTTTTTAACACTTTATGTCCCGTCTTTCCAGGTAGAGGAGGTAACATTAACCTTAGAGCCAGAGCCATGCTCTCTGACACCATCCCCGCTGAGGGAAGATGCATCTTCGACCAGAGGTTCAAGCCCAGGACTACCAGCACAGACCACCGAATCTATTGCAGACAGAATACCATTTGACGTCACGCCATGTGTCGTCCAATCATTGGAAGAAAAAGATGAGGAGGGGGAAGAGGGCTCCATTGTTGTTGTTGCAACCAACTAAAACACACAGCCACACAAAGACTGACAGAAGCTGGACATAAATATTCCAATTATCAATCAAGCTATTATCCCATCCCCTCCTTCTCCCAAATATTTACCCACCGTGAGTCAAAGGAAATGTGAGGCGAGTTTTTCAGCTGGAAACGTGGGATGTAATGTAAACAAACTACACGCCAACAACCCCCATCCCCCCAATTTATTATGCGAAATATGGAATACAACAAGACAATGAACAAATTTAAATTAAGGTGAATTCAGTGACTGCTGAAATAAGCAATGTGAAGATAAAATGGATTAACAAAAGTTTGGACCAACTGGACCAAAGAGCCAGGACTGTGAGCCAAACGGGTTAAATGGATGGATGCGTGATTTTAACGTGAGCAAAAGAAAAGGTAGGACAAGAAGAAGAGGAAAGACAAGGGCCTTCCTAAAAATTCTGTGCAATACAACGAATATGGACATAAAAATGGGTCAGTAAATAATTCACAGTGCTTGCTCCATGTTGCTTCCAGCATTAGAAGGATCCAAAAGACTGAAAGGCCAGATATACCTTATTAGAGACATACCTGATATGCTGATAAATTTGTTTTGGTTGGACTGATGCGGAGCAGAGATATCTGGTTGAAGTAAACCTGAAAGTCGAAGTGACCTGAGGCTTGTGCGTGGAGTTATTTGCCAACACATGATCTGAACACAACCAAAAGAAAGTGCATGCTTTTTAACAGTGACCTAGCCCTATCAGTATAACGCAGTATACAAAGTAATAATATAACAAATTGCTTTTTATAAAAAAAGGAAAAAAGGTCAATAAAATGATATGTATTTGTATGAATGTAAGACTGTATGTATGTTTGTATGAATGTAGCTGCTTTGTGTGTAAAATACATATATATTCTGGGAAACTAAATTGGTGCTGTTCTGTTTTAAAAGTGCATCTTCACTAAAATAACTGATACTTTAACCACTCCCCTTAGTTGCAAGCCAATTCTAAGCCTCAGGTATTGGCCCTACACCTCACGATTAAGGACAAACACAGTTCTCTGAAATAAACCGACAACAGTACACATGTATTTGCTGAGAAAATGCACTACCCAGCTCTTGGCTTATCTTTTTTTTCTAATTCTCAATACTAAAACAAATCTTCACTGTAACTGTCAAAACGGCCATTCTAAAAAAAAGTTTTTTTCCTTTCTTTAATGCCCTGCTGCTTTTAATTCAAGGAGCATCAGGAAAGTTAGAACAGGCTCAGTCTGTAAAGACTTAATTACTGCCTGGAGGCAGGAAGTGCCTCTAAACACTGAGCTGTGTTTTACCAAGTCAGAACAGCAGCTAACAGTGAGAAATGTTGTTTAGTAAAAGACTTCATGTTACTTTAAGCAGCACTACTGAACTCTTTGCCAGACCCCAAGGAAAACTAATTCAACATCTGTGCTGCATCTGGTCTCTTCTCTGAGATCTCTCCGGAGGGCAAAAGTCAGTCCAATGTTGATTTTTGTCTTGATTCTTGCTCTGTCATTTTCCCCTCTTTCTTTGCCTTATTTCTTCTGATGCCCTCTTGTGTTTCTTTGCTTAATCATCCATGGTGTGCATTGAAAATCGTCCATGTGCTGATATCCAGTTGCTTGCATGCAACACAGTACTGTAAAGCAAAACGCAGATGTCACGTGGGGCCGACTGTTCAAACATAATCTGATCGGATGAAAATGGGTTGTTCAAAAAGGAAAGAAGGATTCCGAAATCGGATTGCATCACGTAATCCAATCCTGGTTGCTGTCTGGATAAAACCCTGTTTGTGTTGTTCAAAACTTTTGAGTAGGATCTGGATAACTTTGACTCACGAAAACAGGATTACCCTGATCCCAACAGAGGGTAGGATTACAAGGCAGATTACAGGATGAAACTGCAGTAAAACCTCAGATTTGAATACTTATATCTTTTTAGTCAGTGCATACTCTAATATTTATATGTTGCACCGGACTTGTTTAACCGTCACAGAGATAAAGTAGATAAAGTAGGCATACGCTACCTATTAAGCTTGTCATCATAGTACAGTAACAATAAAACATAACATTAACTCGTCCCCATGAAATAAACCCCAAAGCAAATGTCAGCAACAAAAACAAATCTATATAATCCATGTTCCTGTCACTCATCACTGCATATTCAGGGAAGAGCTGGTCAAGAATAATGTTTAAAATTTGCATTCCTTACCCTACCTTACTACACGTCCAGTCAGTCCCTCATTCTGACAGAATGCCAAAGATTGATCCGGTTCCTCATCATGGGGCTCCGCTGCATAATTAACAATGTCACAGAGAGGGATATTGCGCCTTTGTGAAGACATTTCTAGAAAATCGGATTGGTTTTATATTTGTTGTGGCTCCAATGATAAGTCATACAATTATACATAAAAGTGGATGTTCATGATTGCTGTGTGTTGTCGCAAAGTGAAACTTACTACAAGTAACCCCTTATCGGCTCTTCTACCTGTTGTTCTTGACATAGCCCGAAGCCCACATTGATTTAAATGCTGGTAATCTAGATTTGGGAATCCTGAAAAACAGGATTCTGGATCAGGGTGATCCAATCTAATGTTGCTTTGAACAACCAGGATAAAAGTACGATGGATTACGTGATCCTCCATCCTGAAAAATAGGATTCCCAAATACGGATAACTTTTATCCAGGTTAAATCACAACCGGCCTGTGATGCTCAAGGTTGGAAAAACAAGAGGGAAAGTGCAGGTTCTCAGCAGGGCAACAACGGCTCCAGAAAAGTGAACAATGAATGTCAGTGTGCCATCAAAATGACTCAAAAACACACAATCTAAGGGTTAGAAACTCATGTGCTGCTGCTTTAAAGTGAAAATTTAGGTTGATATCACAGAAAAGTCTGGAATAGTAATGTGTATTTAACCACTGGGAGTATACTGCATGTTTATAGACACACTGGGAAAGAGTCATAAGAGTAGCATTGTGCTGCAGCTTGAGGACAATTCACTGTTTCACTTCAGTGATCAAGACCCTGATGCCCTCTAATTGCTTTGATATTTAACTATCCTCTTGTTGCTCAGATCTCATCCTGTTAGTCATTCGAATGCCCCAAAAAACTAAGAAATGATTGACATGCTTGAGAAGGTGCCCCCCCCCCATTATAAAGTAATGCACTTCACGAGCTTCGACTTTCACTTAAGCTTTATTCTAAAATTGAAAGGCCATTATTGAAAAATATCTTAAGTGTTGGGTTTCTTTTATTTAAAAATGACATTTTCAGAGGAAGTCGCAAATCTTTTAAAATGCAATGCCATGGAAAAGTACTGAACGGTCATTCACTTATTTATTTTTGCTTCAAAGCAGCCAGATTTCCTTTTAATCATTAAAGTGCTAAGAGCTCAAGTTCTCCACACTTATTAAAGTTTTTTATGAACACTTTTTTCTGGCTGATTTTTTCCATTCCTTTTCCGTCCAGTCCTTGGGCCTGATCATTCCCAGAGGAATGTCTAAAGTGTATCTTTAATCTCTTAGTTACAAGCAGCCTCTAGCAAAAGCATATTATTTGCTTCCATTTCTTTATTTACAAAAAATACCAAAAGATACTGGTTTTAAAAGCATAAAATACTTTTTTTGCTGACAAAACTTGGCCTCTTCTCAGCATGCTGTCAAAACTGGACATGTGGAGGGCTGAAAAAGTAGCAGGGCTTATAAAACATGTCTACAGCAGCTCAACAGTACCTGGAAGTGATGTCCTTAAGAAATAGGGAAAAAAATCTGACAAATCTGAGAGATACATCTAGAGCTTAAGTTGATCCATCTGCTATTATCCTCATCAGAAGGGTGGCCATCAAAAAGGCATTTTTGTGGAAACAGGGAGAAAAGGCTGAGATATGCCAAATGAAACAAATTGGACTACATATCAGTGCAAGCAGGTCTCAGGGAAGTAGTGTGGGGTCATCCGGACAGAGAGCAGAACAAAAGGCAGAAGATATCCAAAGAGCAGCTTTGGAAAGTCCTTTAAGATGCCTGGAGAACTATTCCTGAAGACTACCTAAAATTACAAGAAAACTTTTTAGAACTACACAAACTGTGTTTTTGCCTCATATAGTTTTCCATTTGTGTTTACACATTTCTACTTTCCCATTTCCCTCACAATATATATTGAAATGTAGGGTGGCTTAAAACATAGGAAACTTTACCATCTTAGGTCAGGGATCTGCAAACTGTGGCGCTTGAGCCACATGAGGCTCCTTCGACCGTCCTACTGGGCTCCAGAGGAAACCAGAGTGTAATTCTGTGTGGATAGATCAATTTGCATTTATTGCCAACGATGCTGGTTTCATCATAGGTGTGATTTGTGCCAAGAACAAACATTTTGAAAGACATTTGCAAGAAACAGCATTTGCTGAAAAGTACCAAGCTGAAGATGATTTAAAAAAAAAAAAAAAAAAGTACTGAACTTCTGTGGTAAGCTGACTAATGCAAACAAATTTAATATAAGTCATGTCTAGGTTTTGTTGCAAGGAGATAGTAAGCTCTGTTTACAAATGGAGACTAAGAATCATTCATTCAATATATTCTAATATATCTATTCTTGGACTTGAGTGATGGGTTTTGCGGCTCTAAACTATGTTTATCTGGTGGGAAAGGTGGGAAAAATGGCTCCTTTATTAGATAACGTTGAACTCTGTTGTCTCAGTTTATTATTTAGACACAGACGAAGATGCCTCATTAGGAGAGCTTTGAATACAACAGTTAAAAAAAAGTGTGATTAAGATAAGACAGCCATGGTTTTTGTTCCTTTTTGCTATAATCTGTAGTCATTATCTCCTGTTTGACCTCAACTACACACATTTTACATTTTGTCATCATTTGTCATGGATGCAGCACTATGATGTTAAAAAATAATTACCTAAAGTCTTAAAATATAATGTGTCAATCTATGAGGATTGTTCCTCCCAAATTCTGGCAGATTTGTGCATACCATTGTACTGAAAATGAAATGTAAAAATCGTGATCTGTCTGAAGCAAAGGTAAGTATTTTACCTATACCTTAAATCAGTTGCCGATCCAGCTGATTGAAGAAAGAGGAAACATCTTTTTCTGTGGATTTAGAAAAGTGCCTCTCCCTGCCCCCTGCTCTGTCTTAAAACAAGCCTAGCTGGAATAAAAAAAAGGTCACATTCAAGCACCAGATGACAAATTAAATATTTAGCATTAAAATTTATTTAGCCACATTGTTCACAGTTTCATAAATGTGGAGATAGCATTTGACTCTATTAAAACACCAATAAATTAATAAATATATAAATAAATGAATGTATTACCACAGCCTTAGACAAAGGACAAAAGACGTGTAGAGAGCAAAGACCTCCTTAAGAAACAGAAACATTTTATATGAACAGAGAAAAGCTTTGGTAAAATGGCAGGTTTAAAGACTTTTACAGCAGCACCTGAGAAACTGACTCCAGGATTTAAGATTGAGACAAGAGAACAGTGAAAGAAGAGATGGGTATATTTCATGAATGGTCTGCTGATTTAATAACTTTTAATACATTTTATACTTTACCAGGAAATAACAGTCTATCAATCAAATGTTTGGTGACAAATTTATATTTTTTATGATAATATTAAATCCATCAACTCAATGTTAAGGTTTTGCTTGCTGTGTTGAACATATTGAGATATAGAAAAACTTAAATTCTTCAAGCTTCAAGTTTTTTTTAAACTGACTTTGAATTTTATTGCAGGTTCATAAGCTGCTACAGTGAACTATTTGATTGTCCTGTGTGTCGGGATATGCTAATGTTTGCTGATGTGGCAGCAGTGATATCTTGTTTTAGAGCCTCCTCACTTTCTAGTCTTCATTTTTACTTTAATCAGAGCAAACTGAAGAACTTCTCTGAATCAGGATTTTAAAAAGGAGGCACATTATATAACCCCATGTGACTTGAGATTAAAACAATTTGTGTTTTAAAAGAAAATGTCATTTTAAGTAATTGTTTTAAAAATCTCAGTTACATTTCCACTGGGAACTACTTCTTAAACTACACATTTTAATAGTCACTCCGGCTTTATTCAACTCAGGGAAACCTTACACGAACAGCCTGTATGACATAACAAGGCCATGGATGTGCTAATGAAGGCATTTATCAAGTTCATTTAAAGCTTGAATCAAAATATCAGTGTGTCAACACTTCTAGTCTTCAAGTTTAACACATATATAAATGTTATGTGACAAAACGTCAGCGGTGGTTCATTGTCACAATGACAGATGAATGTTTCTGTCTGTGCACCATCGTGGTTAGAAATGATTCAAAGTAGTCATCATGAGAGATTCTGGGTAAATTCTGGGAGGCTTCCTTGTTTGGAAAACCAGAGGGGAAAAAAGCATCTGTGTGGAAAGGTTTAGCTGTTGTCAGCTGCCTTTAGCTGCTTCATTTATCAACTTGAGCATGATGAGATGAGCTCGGAGGCTGCACCTACAAGGTCAACATACAGTTTGGAGGTTGTTGTGGGGCTTTGGCCAATCTTCTACTGTAGACTTAGCAGTTGCATTACTTCGCTGCTACCTAAATGGTCTGTTGCAAGTTATAATAATAAAAAAAAAAAACTTTTAAGACATAAACTTTCAGGTAGTGCAGAACTAATGCATAGGTTCACTTCTGTTTTGTGCAGCAAAGGTTTTTCTTCCTTTTCAACAGTTGTTAAGGATAAATGATGGATAGTGTTTAGAGGCAGAGAACAGACTATTTCTAAATGCTACAAAGAAAATGACAACAATACATCATGCCCTTATTTACCCTCAACCCCCAACTGCTCTCCAGGTGCTGGCATAGGGCAGCTGACTGGTCTCTAGTAAAGACAACTACAGATGTGTAAAATGCAGAGCCTAATTTCCCATTTGGGAATAATAAAGTAAAAATAATTATTATTATTGATATTTGTATTCTTATTATTATTAATAAGAATAATTTATTTATTTCTCAGTTGACGCTGCTTTAGACTCATTCCTATGGCAACAATCTCAGAGTTTCACCAGTACATGAAATGTCTGAGAAGAGAAAAAAAAGAACTGGGAGAGAGCGAGAATGAACGAGAAGCAAAACAGTTACGGAGATCTATAGAGGAATAGGTGGAGACTGGGTGGGCAGAGTGGATATAAGTGTATTTAAACACTGTTCAGGAGAAGATTTTGACAGAATGTTTAACAGCTTAATAGAAAGAGGTAAATGGATGTCCAAAGACACAAGCAACACATTAAGAATAGAAGAAAAAAAAAATCAAGCCTTTAAAAAAAGTTTTCCATTATAAAAAAAAAACAGCTAAAAGCTAAACCATCGGCTCATCATCACTGTCTTCATCTCCCTCGAAGAGTCCCTGTGTGGGCCTCAGGTTGGAAAGAGGGATGGAAGACGAAGGAGAAGAAGGAGTAGAAGGAGGAGGGACAGGAGGAGGAGTGGAGGACGGAGGAAGGGTGAGGTTGCTGCTGTAGCTGTATCGTCTGCTAGTTGAGCTGCTGCCTGAAGTGCTGCTGCTGCTGCTCTCCTCCACCTCCCGAGTCACACCCTCAATCCACACCTCCGTTTCATCCTCCTGGGGATGCGGCTGATCATGATTATGTTGATTGTGATGAGACAGGGGGTGGTCGGGTGGTGAGGAAGGGAGAGGCTCTGGGACAATCTGAGGTGAGGGAGGAGAAGTGGAGGAAGGAGAGGAAGGAGCAGTGGAAGAAGGTGGAGGTTTAGGGACAGACTTGTGGTTGCTGACGTCCCGAAAGCTGGCCAGAGGAGGGCGGAGCCGCACACCAGAGCGTGTGGAGCCTTCGATGGCTTTCTGAAGCTGGGTGTGGAAGGAAAGGTTTGGGAAAGGAAATTAGGAAGTCAGGACAGGAAAAAAAGGTTAAAAAAAACAAGGGTGATTAAGAAATGATAAGGAACCATTAACTGGATACTGGAAGGAGACAGTGGGAAAAATGAAAAATGGACAAAAGGGTTTGAAAAAAGGAGGAAATGACACTGGATGAGAAATAAAATAAAATAAAATAAAATAAAACTCCAAACAAATGAAGAACAATTCCATTCAAGAGGCTTGCTGCTTACACTTTTGTTTCTAGGTGACCTTCAAACAGTATTAGAGGTTTTGCATCCTTTTAAGTTGTTTGTTTTCGCCACACTGTGCCGTGCCAAGCCCTAATGATGTGTTTCTAGCACACACTCACAGCAGGGGAAAGCTGTGGTGGGTCATGCTGCTGTGGTCCAGCCTGGTAGCTTGTCTGACCACACCCTTCCTGACTGTGTCCTCAGCTGTTTGTGCTAAAGTCTAAAGAGAAGGTTGCTCTGTTGACCTCTCAGTAGCTGCAGCTTCTACCTGAATATCTGTGGTAGAGTTTCTACAAATGGTCTCATATCCTTTACTTTGCTGTCAGCTGTACAGGAGCTAGTTTAAATAGTTCATTATAAGAGCTGAACTGTTCCTGTATCACCACCACTGATAAACTGACAGGATGTCTTCATGGTAATGTGGTGTTTACCAATAAAATCAAGACCACATGTAAAGATATTCTTCTGAGTTTGGGCAGACAGATCAGTGTGTTTGGGAGGGGAAAGAATATAAGTTATTATTCTTACCTCTTTTAATGCCACTACCCCCACAAGTTTGCCGATACTGGTCACATAAGCATGACTAAGTCCAAGCAGCGAGAATAATGTGTGGGTCTGTGGAGACAGGGTGAAAATCAGTCAACGTATCTCACTCCAAAACAGCCTTTTTACATTTGTCTATATGTTGCTTCAGATTATTTAAAAACCCAGTGGTTCTCTGTCAGCTCTGTCTAGACACAAAAGCAGGGAGATGAAAGCAAACTGGCTCCAGGCTGCAGGTGAAAAAACAGAAAGAGAAAGTCCTTGACTGTGTCTGCATGCACATTCTGTTCATAACCCAGCTGAGGTCACACTGTGGATGAGCTCTTTGTATGCATCAGCACATCTCAATCACAAGGCCTATTTTGCACATGAATAAATGCAATATTCTGAGTATTAACCTTGAAAATGAAATCATACTGAAGAAAAAAAAAATTAAGAAATAAACATAATAATGGTGGAAGGTATTTACAAGCTGCAGCATCCCGCAAATGCCTGCAAATCCTGGATCACTTTAAGATTTGTCAGAATAACAATAATGTGATTCAAATCGCAACAATTGCACAATAAAGATTAACAAAAAATAACAAATAGGTATGTGTAAGCACTGAACAAATAACACATTTTCAGCATTTTTGTTGAAATACCAAAATTTGTACAGTGAATCCAGAAAATATTTATAACCAAGTAGCTGTAAAGAGCTCATTTTGGGGCTTTTTGCATATGAATAATGCCAGTGTTAGAGCTATCATAAAATGTATTACAGAACATTTCTGTCTTAAAATAAACAAGTCATTTGTGAGTGCTGGTTTTCAATTTTCATGCAGTAAAACCAAAATGAAACTATACTGGTCTCTAACCAAGACCAATGCCCAGTCACCGCAAGTATAAGCCCCCTGAACGCACCAGGACATATATTCCAGCTGACAAAATAACCACATTCTAGCTGAAATTCAAAACAATATCTGCACTAAAAGATCTAGTCAGCACTAAAAATATTTTATGCAAGAGTGAAATTAACAACAAACAGGTTGGTAATTGATTACAACATCAACTCATGCACTGATTAACATGGAAGAAAATATCCCACCTTAAAAATCTGTCGGAAATCATTAGGAAGGTTTCCAACAGGTTTACGCACCATTTTAACATTTTAATGTTAAAATGAGGCAGAAGCTAAAACACCAAACAAAAGTAAATAGCAGAATAAGCTGCTTGGCCATGGCAGAGAAGATTTGGCAAGTTTTTAATGAGTGCAACCCACAAACTCAACCCATTGCTGCTCATCCCACAAACAAGCTTTCCAATAGTATGGGATTCACTGTCCAGAAGCACAAATCTTTGAGTTATTCACTGAAATTGGTTTAAATACCTCTGACCTTTTTAGCTGTATGTGGTCTATTGTGCAGAAAAAAAATTATTCAAAACTATTATTTATTAAAAAGGTATGTTTGCTATGTCAAAAATATATAATAATTCTGAATCTCATGCATGCCATGTGCTCTCTCTCATTGGCATTCAGTATGTAGAGCAGCAGGAATTTTAAGCAAAAATCACAACCCAGTCACATTCAACCCCGGTACGTGTTTGTGACGGGGTTGTGATTTTACCACTTTGGTTGTTAAGCTGTCAAAGTCCCATTTGTAGTGTTCTTGTGGAATAACTTTATTTAGGAGTTGATTCATTTTTCCAAATACAATTGTTGCTTTTAGTGTTTTTACTGTGTTCAAAAGGATGTAGTTGTTGTTTTTTTTTTCTTTTTCTTGAGCACGAAGTCAGGAAGCTCTTAAATTTCTTCATCCGAATCAGCTTTATTACCACAGACAACTCCACACATGGACTTAACTAGATTATCCTGAGGAGTGACAGCAGTAAGGCTGCCCTTAGCTTATGAACTTGTTTATTAAAGGTACAGTGTGTCAGAATTACTGACATCCAGTGGTAAAGATGGGCATAGTGATGATTTTAAATGCCAAGCACAGTTGTAGACAGTGACCAAAACTCTTCCAAACATGTTTTCTTCTGCAAGTGGATCCAGTGGCCTCAGGTGCAGTGATGACTGTACTACAGGTAACTTTTTCAAAATTGTGTACATGTGTACTGTCTCCTTCTTTGTGCCTTTTAAGGCGTAACTCATCCCAAACGATGCTCTAACACCTATCAAACAAAGCCAGTGCTGCAGTTTCAAAGCTCAGACAGTTCTCACTTCACACAGGGTTGTTTGTCCATTCAGAGACACCGTAGTAAAAATGATGTCACAAATATGGCAGCTGCTATGTATGTATACCCAAACCAAGTAGTTATAAAAGGCAGTCTAATAGAATAAAAAATAATAGTTATTCAGTATTGACCCTTGATTTTATTACACACTGCACCTTTAAATGTAGCTTGTGGGAGTGGATGTAAGATGGCACTTTTTCCTCGTTGATGTGTGAGGCATTGAAGAGTCATGTTGATCTACAGATGGCTTGTGAGATCCAGTATTTTAACAAACATAGCAACATTTCAGCTCAGTTTAAACAAACTGATCCAGTATTGTTCCTTTGCCCAATATCTTCGTTAAATATCTTCACAAAGATTAATTTAAGTCAGCAGGGTTTTCTCCAACAAATTTGATGTGATGATGCACTCCAACAACCAATCAACTGACTGACATGGGAAAGTACAATTCCCAGTAAGTAAATGGAAAGCTTTTGTGCCTTTCTCCATTTGGTTAGACAACACTGTGTATAAAATTTAGTCCTCGCTGAGTCTTTTTCATCTACAGTCTCCCTCTGTCAAGGTTAGCACCATCCTTCACTGAATGAGATGTTAAGGAAGAAAACAATTTAAGGTGCAGCAAGTGCACTCATCAACAAAAGGCCTGATGAATGCTCAAAGGGCTGAAATCTTAATTTTCTTCTTTGCTTGTGTAACTCCTCAGATCAAATACAAACTTTTCTTCAAATTGTTTTTCTATTAAATTCAGATATTTAATTTTGTTGCAGATTATGTTGTCGGAACAGAAAAATTAAAAAAGTTCCAATGAAAGAAAATTTACTCCACACTCCTGTTTTTATATGAATTCCATTACAGCATAGAAACAGGACTTTAATATTTACATTCTCTCCACCAACCTTGTGTAACGATGTTCTCTCCACCAGCTGGAAAGGGGAAGGGTCAACACGTATCTCATCGATTTCCATCGGTTTGTCCATCTCCGCCTCTTCCCAGGCTTTGATCTGCAGCAGCAAATAAATAGCAAGGTCACAGAGATGAAATGTCTGGCAGAGGCTGGGATTCACGCTCCCGATGAGAGAAAACATTCTATTCAAATCTGAGTTCAGCCACAGGGAAACATTAATACTTGTTTATCATGAGTCACGAAGCATTTAATTAAATATACCAGGCAACAACAACAAGTGTTAGATAAATCATCAACATTTAGCTCTGTATGTGCGGGTGAAATTCAAGGTGTGTGCTTAAACAGTGTGTGTGGAAGGGGGTAGGTAGTTCACTAGTGGAAGGGTTTCAGATGTGGAAAACCTTGAAACTCATGTAGCGTCCTTGCATGTCCCGCTCTTCCTCCTGAGATTTAGGGTGTCTGACACCTTTTAGCCTCTCTATGGATTTTACCTACAAGCATCGGCCTGCTGTGACAGCGGCAGAAGTCTTGCAGAATTACAGAGAGGTGTTATGGGGGCAATTTGGGAGGGTGCCAGGAAGAATAGAGGAAAGTGGCAGACAGTAGAGGACTGCAGGGGAGGACACTGCCTTCGCTGCGCTTGTGGAAATAAATAAAAATAAACTAATCTTTTAAAAATTCTGGCTCATTATATTTAAAAAAAATAGTTCAATGCCATTCACATAGATATTATTTACATCAAACCAGTGAATGCCCAATAGTTTATTTCATGTACAAGTTTGTTCCACATGTGAGGAACATAAAAGCTGAACGCTGCCTCTCCATGTTTAGTTCTGACTCTGGGAACAGAAAGTAGACCTGACCCTGATGGCCTGAGGGATCTGGTTGGTTCATAAAGAAACAGAAGATCCTGAATGTATTTTGGCCCTAAACCATTCAGTGTTTTGTAAACTATTGGCAGGATTTTGAAGTCAGTTCTTTGAACAGCAGGAAGCCAGTGTAAAGATCTGAGGACTGAAGTTATATGATCTACTTTCCTGGTCTTATTGGGGACATGAACGGCAACGTTCTGGACTAACTGCAGCTGTCTGATGGACTTTTTGGGAAGACCTGTGAGGACAGCGTTACAGTAGTTCAGTCTACTAAAGATAAATGCATGGGCAAGTTTTTCTAAATCCTGCTGAGTCCTTTAATCCTTCAAGTAATAATATTCTGACTTCATTTATTTAAATAAGTTAAGACATGCAAATATCTGCATTTTCAGAATTTAATTGGCTTTTTGATTTCTCTGAAATTTGGGCTTAACTGAATTGTTGGCTTACTCCTTCCCTGAACAGGTACACTTGTTCAACATGCTCATCTGGTCTCTGCTGATGTTTTGGAATTCTAAAGTGATCTGTGCTGCTGGTCGAGTTGACTGGACAGGTTGAGAATGCCACCTGCAGCGTCCTCATAGCAAGTCGGATTTTTACCTGAATAATACTTCCAGGGGCATTCAAACCCCTCATTTTAAAAATTACTTCCCTCTCATTGTGGCAAATGTTGTCTTCTAATATCTAAACATTTAAGTACATTTACCTTTATTAAGTAAATTAGCTGACAGAGAGATAGAGATTACCTCAATCTAACAGAGGTAAATTGAATTATGTATGTAATTCTAAAATTACTTGAAGACAATTGTTTCCACCTTAAAATCCTGGACTTAAATGATATTTAGTGACTCAGCATATCAGAGTGGACTGATAATTATTCAGCAAATATTCAAGCAGCCAAAAATAATCAGAATGTTTTTCATCATTACCTCATCTGGTGTCATACTGTCTGACAGAGGAGGGGCGCTGGACTCCTGGAGGGGATAAGAAGAAAAAATACAATATTTTCTGTAAGAGATTTTCTAAAAACAGTGTCCTCTCTGCAACATGATGTCCCCTCTAAATCTCATGTAAATCTGATAACAGAGAAACAAAGGGACAGTAACCTAAAGCAGAACTCATTAAAAAAAAAAAAAAAATTATATTCAGTTTAACAGTAATAATAAAAAAGACACTGAATTAATTTTAAATTTCATCAACCATTGTTTTTATTCAGTTTGTTTGCTTCTTCTGTACATCCTGCAGCTTTGTGAGTTAACTGGATGCAGCAGGTGAAATTTAGGCCAACACCTGTTGTGACCCATTTTTCTTTGGACTGAATTTATTAGAGGTGGTTCACACATTCATTCACTCGCAGCCTGACTGTTCATATCCTTGAAGGAACAAACATAAAAACATCTTAATCAAAGAATATATCCGCCATGAGAGTTCTAGCCAAGAGATCACTTTTTTTCTTCCAGCAAACACGAGTAAAATTAATAAAAAAGTGGATGTATTCCAATTTGAGTGTTTATTAGTACACTAACATTTCACCTTCAAGAGTTAACAACATGCTGGCACACTGTTAATTCCAGATATTAGAAATGTTAATGGTTGGCTTGCAGGTGGGAATATTTCACCGTGCATCTGTTTGATTTCCAGCTGGTACAAATGTGCTTGATGTTAAAAACACTCCCCATGGAGGAATGGACTGACTCCAAAAATGTAATAGATAATCAAACTGGCAATTCACAACCCAAATTTGAAATTAAATTGTGCTCCTGAAGGATTAAAAGCATACACTTGCACACAGTGCAGTTTTCATTCCTGCAGGTGACATGTTTTGTTTTCCTCCTGTGAGTCAGACTCACTGCTGGGCTGAATACAATAAACTCTGCCTCAAATACAAGGCTTCCCATGTTCCATCTGAGAAAGGGTTTAAAGAAATATGCCTGACTTGGGGGCATTAAGAACAAGGAAGTTGTGTATTCATGAACTTCTGGCAATCAGATAAATTTGTACTGCATCGACCTGAATAAAGAGCAGACCTGTTATGAGTGCAGTGGCTCTATGAAGGTATGCTTTTGTTGTAGCTTGGACCAAAGGATGGGATAGTTTTTGAATTCAAATGTTTCATGACATGAAATAATTAAAATAACTGAAAGGTCTCCAAAAGGTGTAGAGACCTCCAAAGATATTAAACCGTGAGTCGTGCAGAAATGCATAAAAATGGAACTGAACAAAGCCTTGAATAGACAAGAAATGCAGAAATATAATATGCAATAAGAAGTGCACAGAAACACACCTGTGACTCTCTTTCTGATGGTCTGCTCTTGGAAGTGAAGAGATTTCGGAGAGTTTTCCTCACAGACTGCAGAGGACCTTTTTCTGCAAGTTGAGTGAAAAAAAAGAGGTGAAGTGGATAAAAGTCAATAAATTATACAAATGCAGCTTTTGGAGAAAATAACCTCACTGCAAATGGAATTACAAGAGCCTGCAGACCCAAAGAAACCCTTTATTGTTGTTGCCTGGATACCATTTCAATGACAGAGAGTCTGTTGTTGAGTGTGACAGGCTACTGACAAGTTTACTCTGCCACAAGAGATGCACCACCTGGATACTTCTGTTGATATGCTGCCAAACCTTCAGTCATTGATGTAAGATTATTCACTCTGATTGTTTGGCATCTGTTAAATGCAGTGAAACAAACATGTTTGCACAAATTCATTTAACTGTGAAATGCTGAAATAATATGAGAATAGTTGATTTTGAGTTTTTATTCAACAGGTAGAAGGACACTGGTGTAACTACAAGATACAGCGGACTTTTGTGGATTTTTATCATTGGTCATTTAAAATGCTAATTCAAAATGTGCATCTAAAGACCTCAAAAGAAACACACCTAAAGAGCCTAAAATCCTTTGGCGTCTGCATCTTTGGACCCTTGTTGCTGTTTTATACATTGTGTTATATCACACGTATAATTTAGTTAAATGTCAAATGTGTTCAACACCAGTAAGTGTCATGAAAACCCTATGAACCTCATCCGCCATCTGGGGTCTGACTAAATGCTTAGTCATTTCTGCAGATCATTTTTTGAGGAAAAGGAAGGAAGACATAGCAAAGAATAAATCTTATTACATCACGGCAGTGAGAAAAACATGTCAAAAGGAATCAATACTGATCCGAAAGGTCTCACCACCATGCCCCTTAGCCCATCATGTGAAACAGAGTTATGAAAAAGAGATCAGAAGTTGCAGTTTAATTTATGGAATTGATCATTAAACTGGTGGTCCTCAGCTAGACTGACAGATTTGTGGGCTCACATGTAGATAAACAGCTAACCTCACGGCAGCTTTGCAGACTTCGTCATATTTAGTGGGTGGTCATTTATCAAAGCACAAGTACCCTTTTATTTTGAAGCAGCTGGGGCAAAATGCAACAGAAAGACAATTACAGTGTATATTATACACATAATGTATGACCAATAACCGTTTAGTCCCCTCAACTCACCAGGAGCAGGGGCGGTGTGGTTTGATGAAGGCTCCTGAGGTTTTGGAGGAGGCAGGGGTCCATTTCTCTCCTCCTGAGCAGGACTGCCCTGCAGAAAATAGAAAGATATAACTTAGTAAATCACAGTTATAGGTCTGGCATGTAGGGTGTAGTTAAATCTGGTGGTATGAGTTACAATTTACAACCCCTCACTTCACACTCCCTTTCCAAGTGTGCTGGAAAAACTGCGGCGACCGCAAGAAAAATGCACAACAGCGACAAATAGCTACAGTTTGGTTTGTACCTGCTGGGCTACTGTAGTATCTTGATGGTACAATGTGCCAGAGCAACAAGATGAAGGAAATAATAATAATAATAATAATAATAATAATACATTTTATTTCTTGGCGCTTTTCTAAACCCAAGGTCACCATACACAAAAGGAAAAATAAATAAAAGGTAAATAAAAATAAATTACATAAGAGTTAAAAAAAGTCAGTTTACATGATTTATAGGGAGTAGGCCAGTTTAAACAGGTGGGTTTTGAGTGCAGATGTGAATGATGGCAGAGAGTTGATGTTCCGAATCTCAGATGGGAGTGAGTTCCAGAGCTGGGGAGCAGAGCCTTCAGTGGCTCTGTTCCCCATGGTAGACAGACCATGTCCGGGGGAACAGTGAGGTGAACGGAGGGGGATGACCTGAGAGCACGGGAGGGAGTGGCAATATGGAGATCAGACAGATAAGGAGGGGCGAGATTGTGAATACCTTTGAAAGTGAGGACCAGTAACTTATAGCTGATTCTGTATTTTATTGGGAGCCAGTGGAGTTGTTGAAGTACAGGGGATATATGTTTAAAGGAAGAGGTGCGAGTCAGGATACGAGCAGCAGAGTTCTGGAGAAGCTGCAGTTCGCAAATGCAACATTTTGAACTGAAATTTCTCAACATTCTCAGAGAGGAAAAAATGAACGTAGGGTTATGAAAAACTAATGTGAAAAGGTTTTCCACGGTAAAATATGTTTTACTCGAAGATCAAATGGCTAAAAATTAAATCCATATTAATGAACAAAGCAAACTTGTAGCATAAAAACTGAGTCAGATTTAAACAGCAAAAATTTACATAAAAAATATACTAAATATGACGAATCAGAAGCCAACCTTCTCTCTCTCCTCCTCTTCCTCCTCATCTACGAAGGCGAAGGACTCCCAGCTGTGTTTCTGACTCTGGTTCTGCTCCTGCAGGCTGCGACCCTGAACCCAGAGAGACATGTTAATACACTGAATTACTTTATGTCACAACACAAAAAAAAAAAAAAAAAAAAAAAAAAAAAAAATAGAACTGATGATGCTTTAACACCTGTGCTTTAGTTCCAGCTGTCCTAGCTCACTCATACTGAACACAACAGAATATTTGAGAGGCCTTTAGGTGACATATAGTATACATATAATATTTAAATATTCATTTTTCTTCATCTCTTTTGTTTCTTTTCCTTTTTCTGTAACTCCATAACAGTCTCAGCTAAATATATGAGGCACTCAAGCAACCTCATTTACTGGCACAATCATTATCCAAATTAAACATAACCTCTTTTGCAATTTAGGTCAACCATTAAGCCAATTATTGCATTTACAATTATGTTTGCAGACTACTGATATAACACATCTGTTTTATGAAGCAAACAACCCACTGAAGGGCACTTAACTTTGCAATGGTTAGTATGATAGGCTTCACCTGGGAACCGGGTGGACATGATGAAAGAACATTTGGAAATAAAACCACAACATGTCTAAAGCACTAATCAGTAATATCCTTTCCATCATCTCATCTTGAAATCAAACTTTTCTCTTAAGATATTGAACACCGGCCAAGAACCAAGAAGCCAGTAATCTTGATTATATATGCTAGTTATGACTTAATAAAACAATCATAAATGTTAGAGTTCTCTTTAACGGCTCTCACCTGCATCAGGAGCCTCCTCTCTTGTGACAACCACCAATCGCAAAGAGCCAAAAGCTCCAACCGGTCAATGCTGCCTAACAGGATCATAGAATCTAAAAGAAAAAGGGATTAACTGGATTTCCACACAGAGCTCAATGTACCGAAACTACTATTTTGATTTTGATTAATTCATTGATTTTTTTTTCTTTTTGTTTTTATAGCAGAAAAAAGTTCTAATGAATAAAGTAAGCACTCTCTTTTTAGATGTCTTTATGCACAAAACCGACAACCATCTGGAGTCTTTTCAGTGTCTAATATGTCATACACTGATTTGTCAATAAGTCTAAAATATAAAGTTTGTTGTTGCACAGAAGTACAACAGAATTAAGGTGCATCTGCAGAATGTGCCTATGATTGACTGTTTAGTGTAACAAATGAACTCCTCAGGAAAATGTGACATTTAACTGTGTTGGTTTTCAATGTATGAAGCTTAAATGATTAATAAAAGCTTAAATGTACAAAATTTATTCATGAAACTAAAACAAAACACACAACACACAGCACATGAATTTTGTTAAAGAAAAAAAAATAGGTATAACCTCAATTCCAAAAAAAAGTCAGGATGCTGTGTAAAATGTAAACAAAATATAATGCAATGACTTGCAAATCTCAACCCATATTTTATTCCCAATAGAACACAGCACCCTAACTTTTTTGGAATTCGGGTATAAATAATAATAGACTACTGCTGCGTTCAACACAGCAAAGTTGCTGCTTTAGAACTGCTGCAAATCATCCAGTTTGGTGGCTGGATATCATCTTTGGAGTATTTTTGCACAGATGTTGGTGATATGAGGAGGCACAGCAGGATCATCTTCATTACAGGTTGTCTAAAAACCTTCGGATGTAATAACTGAATTTTTGTCACTGCTTTTTAAAATGTTCTATTATTTTATTAATTCCAGTGTTTAAATAAAATGATGAACTCCTTTACCTTTTGAGTCTACCAAGGGAATTGTTTTGAGTGAGAAGGAATCCAGGAGGTGTTTGACTTCTCTGTATGTGGACTGGGAAGAAATAAACTTCACTTTTCTCACCATAATGTCCCCCACAAAGATGTTGTATTGGCTGTAGAATGGACACAGATATTTGAATGCAACTGCTTGGAAACAAATACCAAACACCGTCAGAAAGAGCCATACAAGCACATTTCTGAAAGGTATTTCATCCATTTTCATGCATTTTATCTTTTTATTTCCATTTTAAAAGGATGCTTGAGTTGTGATTCTATCCATGTATTAATAACATGCTGAGCAATGCATTAAGGTGTCTGATATGTGTCCAATAAGTCACATTTGAAGTTAGCACAAACCTCATGTGTCCAAAGCCGAGCTCTGGCAAGTACGGGAGCTTTTTGACCTGGATGATTGAGTCGTAGAGGGAGGGTTGCAGGCCCTGGGCCACCATATTGGCCAGGATTACAGCTACCATCATAGGCAGGATGTGCGAGATCTGGCCGGTCAGCTCAAAGCAGATAACCGCCGTTGACACTGTGTGAGTCACAGCTCCCGTCATTGCTGCTGCTCCTGTCAGAAAAATGGGCAGATGAGAGGAGGATGGGAGAAAAGGCAAATGGATGATGGTGGAAGGAAGAAAAGGGAAGCAAGGAAAGGTGCGGTAAAAAGGAAACTAAGGGGTACATGGACAGTTAAGGAGCAAATATGCAAAAGTTAGTAGAAACAGGAGGATGGGAGTGGGAGTACGGAAGAGCGATGAAGAGGATAGTTAAATTGTAAAATGAAAAAGCGAAAAGCAGAATCTAATTAGGGGGAGAAGAATGGGAAATGCTTACCAAAAGAAGTAAAGATAATGGGGATGGAGAAATAATGTCAGCTTTACAGAAATAAGATCAAAGAGATACAGGGAAAAAAGGGGAATCAAACATCACAAGGATAATGTGTGGAAAAAAAAGAAAAGCTGTGGGTAGAATAAGAATGAGTGAAAGACCAGACTAAAGTAAAAAGAAAATGAATAAGATGTGTACGTACTAACTAGAAGCATTAGCATCAATATGGGAATACAAAGAGACTTTGAGAGGAAGAAAGCATTGAGAATTAAAAAAAAAAGGACAGGAAAGAGCTGAGGGATCAGGGGATGAAGGGGAGTGATGGCCTTTGTGGGGCAGCTGGAGAGAGACTGAAGGAAGGCCACGTTTCTGGGTCAGTGGTTGAGGTGACAGTAGAGCAAACCAACGGTGACATTTAACTGTCAAGGCAAAGTGACCACATGTTCTGATGGGAAGGCAGAGGAGCTCTAGGAAGGAGAGGATGGAAATCTGGAGGAGTGTGTGTGGGTGGGGGGGTTAAGACGATTTGGTGGGGAGTAAGACAATTTGACATGAGTAACGACTGGAGGGCCGGAGAGTTTGACATAAGGTTAGAAGTAGTTAGAGGAGAGAGATGATGAGCCCAGTGACAGCTGACAGGAAGAAGACAGCCGACCACAGCTGACAATCTGAGGGAGCAGGAAGTTGACAGCTTGATAGTAAGAGTTCGATGGTATGGGCTTTTAAAGTATGCAATTCCAACTGCACATGATTTATAATGATTGTAATTTGTGGAGTCATGGTATGTTGGTCTTTATCAAACTATATTCACAATGAGATTTACAACAGAGTTACTGGTGAAAAGCGATAAATAAGTGGAAAGATTGCTAATACAAGAAACGAGGGACTAACCAATGACTGCGTACCCTCCGGGGATGATGCGGTACAGAATGCCATCGAACACAATCCCATGAGGAAACAGGGTGGCCATAATCTCACCGACCAGCCTGCCAAATGCAGCTCCTACAAGAGAAAGGAAAAGCTAAAGATGAATTTATGTTTGAATTAAGACCTTGAAAAAACATCCAGTAGCATTTTACTCTACATGTCAGCATTGCAATATTTAATTATAATAAAACATGTATATTAAGGTATCTAAATTACATCTGTAAATTACAAGTGAGCCAAAATTATGGAAAATCAGTTGAAAGAGAAGATTTCCAGCAGATTTATCTGCTTTAGAAAAACATCATGCAACAAAGCAAACCACTGTATACTGGTGTGTTGCACAATATCTTTAAGGTTTAATTTGGTTTCATTAAATAGCTGAGATATAATGAGGACAGAGGACACACAAGGTCGCACTTGCAAAATACAGCCAGGAAGTGAAGTGATTGCGGTTTGCAGGCAACTGGCCAAAATATCCATTTCAAACTGCAGTCATGTTAAGAAAAGCTTTTGATCCAACTGAAATATTTGATCTAATTTCTACATACTGGCTACACATAAAAAGGTCCAACAATTCAAAAAATGCAAACACACAAAGAAGCTCCAAGAATCTGGCTTTTATTTTTGCATGTCTGGGAAAAATCTTTCAGAGCAAAACAGGGGCACTGAAATTAAAACATTCAGGTCTACTTTATGTACTACTGAGCCACATAATAAGCATCCTGCATTTTTTTCAAAATCATCTACAGTCAGAAAAACGTGCAACTGCAACCCTGGATCTTTTAATTTTTCATGGATCCCTGGTGATTTGATATGTAAAAATGTTAATACACTGCACAACAGTGACAGTACAAAGGCCAGAGTTTGATATATATAAAAGAAACATACATAATTCAATGTGTATGCACAAAGAGTGGAGAAAAAGATAAGATAAAGATATACCAGATAGAAAATAATGACCCTTTAATCCCTTCATTTCTTTTTCAAATGAAGGCTAACTGTTGATGATAATAGTCTCTATACATGATATATAAAAAAAGAATATAATCTCAGACATCCTTAAGCTGAAATAACTATTGCATGCAAAAGCAAAGAGGGGTTTTGCTCACCAAGTATGAAGACCGGCATGAAGGCTCCGGAAGGGATGGGCATGGTGGTGGCCACTGCAGACATCCAGAACTGCATAAGAGGAGAAAGATGCAGCTGATAAAACGATACTGATAAATATCAGTGGGTAATATGGTCTTTTTTTAATATCAAAATATTGATTACCAAATCGTGAGTTGATTTTTGTTGTCAGCCAGTCAATATGATCCACAAGTAAAAAATTATACTCAATTCTATTTTTTTGGGACATAATCTACCCTTTTTGGTTTCTTTTTTATTAGCAATATTGTTTTCCTGAAGATCACATAATACTAATTAGATTGCAACCGAGGTGCTCTGTTGCATAGCGACAAAGGTGATTCAGTCTCTGCATCCCTTTTAAGGTTGTGTCTCAATTTTTGTATTTTAGTTAATAGAAAACATATAATCCTATTTGGCCACAGACTGATGAGTTACAGAGGTGAAGAGAGTGTGTGTGTGTGTGTGTGTGTGTGTGTGTGTGTGTGTGTGTGTGTGTGATAGGGTGGAGACTCAATCACACCGGGGTGTGCTTGAGCAAGGTGCTTAATCAACAGCTACCGCAGTGAAGTTGCAGAAGATGAAGCTGCCGTTGCATTGGGCGGCTGCCAGCTGATATGAAAGACTGAAAAGACAAAAGGTGCTAACTCCTGCGCCAGGTGAAGAGCTGAAATAAATCTTTCATGTTTGTGTCCAAACATAGTTTATATTAATCTAAATGTAACTTCAAAATAGATTTTCTAATAATGTGCTTCGTTATTGGCCACAGAGAGCTCATCAGAGATAATGACTACCTTCGGAAAAGCTGTGGAATTTTAAAGGTGCGTGGGTGAAAGCATCTGTGTTTTCTAAAATGCCACATGCTGCGCTTTGTCATTTAGATTGAAAAAAGAATTTTTAGAAACATGAAATTACCATTTTACCAATGCATATCATCATTCCACACATCATCACGTCATCAGTGTTTGAGAACTTAATTAGTATGGAACGAGATAAAAACTCATTAACACGTCTCTCACAGGGTGGTTACTGTTCTGATGACAGAAAGGACCACGCTCAGTTCTCTCTTTTAATCATGAGAGCCAAAATCAATCAGAGAAACACCCACAGCTCACAAAACCTGTCTCATAGCACAGAGACGTGTCAGCCGGCACACACTCACATCAGTGTCACAAATCCCGAGAATAAGAGCTGCAACACAGAATTAGTGCAGCTGCTGTTGTGTTTTAAAGTGATAGAAAATAAGGACTAGAACTAAAGATGAAGGAATAGTACAAAATGTGACATTAAAACTTAAATGTGTAACCTAACTGAATATAATGAGCAAAAACCTGGGCAACATCTCACCTCTGTCAGTACAAGATGTCCATCTCAGAAGTCTGAGAAAGTCGAAACACATCAGCAATGAACAATGCTCTCAAGATCTGAACTAGAAAAGCCACAAACCTGTCAGTAAAAAAAGTATTATATACAGGGTCAGATCGAACAGGAACTTAACTTAGGAACCTCACCTGAGTGAAATGATACGGAGATATTTGAGTGGCAGCCAGTACTAAGGAAAGAGGTCCATTGTTTGTCTCTGTTTTCTCCTTTAGCAACAGACCATCTTTATCTCAAGAACAAAAAAGAAAAAAAAGATAGAAAAAAAGGAGGTAATTTCATCCTGCAGTTACTTGTGTTTGCAACCTTTAAACCAATGCTCCGTTTCTATAGTTATCCACGTTCCCTTTGGTGGTACAGGTTTGTCTTGTTTTAAGATGTGCTAAAAGATTGGAAAAATAAGAGGCTTCTAGCTCATTGAAACACTTAAAAACAATCTTAAAATAGACTCTAAAAATGGACTGGAAGCCAGTGATAAAGCTCAAATTTATATGATCACATTTTTGAGTGTTCAAAGTCGAGCAGCTGCGTTTTGAACAAACTTCAGGCGAGACTGACTCATACCTGAATAAAAACTCTAACGGTAGTCCAGTCTCAAGGAAATGAAAGCATGAATCGCTTTCTCAAGGTCAGAAAAAGAGGGGGATAATTTGACCTTAAAAAGGATTCTTAGTTGAAAGAAGCCGGCTCTGATGACGGAATTCATCTGTTTATCAAATAAAAGCATACGATCAAAAATCATGTTCACTTCTCACAAGAGGAGTGAAGAGTCGTTATGATGCAGAAACTAATTATTGAAAATCTAGATTGTTACAATCAGCTAAACAATGAATGAATCAAAAAACATCTATACTTGTTTATAATAACAATTCTGCTTTCTGAATTGCAATCAAATCAAATTATGTTCCTAAATCTTAGGATTGAAAAGTCTGCTGGATGTCAGGCAGAGTTGCAGCAACAAACACAGAAAGAGGGAATCACAAGCATCTCTGAGGCAGATCCAGAGTGTGTGTGAGTGTGTATAAAAGAAAAGCTGACGGCAGCAGACGATATGAAAGCAGAAAAACACAGTGGGTGCACATGTTGTGAGAGGAGTTTTAACATCCAGCTGCTCTCCGCTTTGGCTGAATTAAAATTTCACAACAGGGGAGCGGCTTCACTCAACTGAGGAGCGCCAGTGCAGTGTAAGATGTCGAGTGACAGGCTTTAATATCCTGTTGATAGGATTATCTTTAAGGCATTTTTGCCTAATCTGAGTCTAAACAGCACATATAAACAGAATTAAGCTAACCCTAAAAAGGCCAATAAGAATTTGTGGATTTTAAGGGGAAAATTCTAATTTTGTTCAAGTTATGTTGGGAATATAATGCTGAACTATAAAGATGGCTCTTAATCCAAAAATAAAACAGACCAATTTAAAAAGAAATTATTTGTTATGATTTATACTTAATTAAAAGCAGCTTCTAATACTCAAGAACCAGGTTTATGTTGTTTTTGTTCTTATACATGAGACTCCGAACTAATGAAGCAATGTTTGTCTTGAGACTTTTTAAAAATCATCAACAGTCTCTGCAGCATTTAAGTTCTCTGGCAGGCTGTTCCATAGAGGAGGGCCGTAGTGTTGGAAAGAGGCCTAATAGTTGGTTTTAGTCCTGACTTTAGGAAAAACCAAAAGGCCGGTACCAGAGGACCTCAGGGCCCATAAAACCAGAAGGCCCAAGGCAATAAAGACATTTATGAACGAACCTTAAAATCAATACTGAAACACACAGTGAGCCAATGAATCCATTTTTAAACTGGTGTCGTCAAAATACGTGCAGCTGAGTTTGGAAGTAGTTGCAGTTTTGAAATACACTTTTGGGAAGACCACAGAGCAGAGCATTACAGTATTCTATTTTACTATATATTAAGTCATGCATCAACATTAATTTTGTCCTGGTTAATCTGTAGGAAATTCTCTGCCATCCATCCATCCATTAAAATCTAAAATACAGTTTAAAAGGACATTAACTAGCTCCAGGTCATCAGGAGACACAGTAATATAAAGCTGCGTATCATCAGCATAGCTGTAATGATTCCAATCCAATTGTCTAGGTTTGGCTGGACCGGGCTCAGCCACCTCCTAGTAATTGCTTTTTTATTTGCCACTAAAAGTAGTTGAAACAACTTAACCTCATTCCTATGGTTCAAAAAGATAATGTGGCCTAGGTAGAGAACTTCAAACCTCAAGGGTACTTGAATCTGAAATACTGCACTTAGGGAAGCCTGTATATCCTATATGGTCTTTAAATTGGGACATTCCCAAAAGATATGGTAGTGGTTGGCACCAATCAAGCCACACTGTCTCCAGCATGCCATAGGAGCTCCCTTATAATTTTCCTGGTTTGAAGTATCGTATTATATTCTTCTAATTATATTCTCTCCAGGACATGGAACTGGACGTCGACCATTGAAAAAGACCAAATATTACTCCACACAGCATAGTAATATCTATCCCAGATTCCCTTTCCCATTTAGCCTTTATATACTGGGTGTTATCAGCTCTGGCACAGGAAATAGCTTTGTATAGCTTTGAAGTGGATTTGGAGGGGATCACATCCTTAGCATTTTTCAGGATTTGGTAAAAAAAAAAAAAAAAAAACTGACTCAGCTTTCGAAAGGTCGGTCAATTTATATTCACTGTTAATATATGATCCCAGTTGCAAGTACTTGTGGAATTTACTTCGCCCCAGGCTATAATTGACCTGAAGGGACTCAAAGCTGTGGACAATATTACTTTTAGTAAGTGAAAGAAAGGTTGAAAGGCCGCACATTGACCATGATTTGAAATTAGAGTAATATTTATTAGGAATAAAGTCAGAGTCATACGCAAACCATCTAAAAATTCTTAAAACTGTATGTAGTTTGCAAGAATTGGTAACCTTCTGCCAGACTTGCAGTGTGTGAGACAGCCAAGGGTTCCCTAGTTTTTCCAAGCGGCCCATCAGACCCGTATCCGCAATAGCAGCCTGAACGGGGAACTGACTTGATAAACTGAGCTCCAACACCTTCCACCTAGCTATATATTTTTTATTGCACCAATTTAAGAGGGGGGCTATTTGAGCTGCATAATAGTAATTTCTGAGGCATGGGAGGCCTAGCCCTCCATTTTCCTTGGGGAGTTGAAGGGTGGAATATTTGATCCTCTGTTTCTGACCTTGCCAAATAAATCTGGAAATCCATTTATCCCACTCCTTAAATTGGTCTTCGTTCTCCTCAATAGGCAAATTTCTAAATAGGTATAGTAGTTTGGGGAGTAAATTCATTTTAACTGCACTTACTCTAGAGCTAATGCCCAGGAAAGGGACCAGGTTCCAAGTGTATAGATCGCTTTTTATGTCCAAGGATACTGGTTCATAATTTGCCTGCAAGAGCCTGAAGAGGTCCCTAGTCAGGTGTATTCCTAAATACTTGATATGTTCATTGTCCCAATCTAACTCAAACTTCTTACGTAAAATCGCCGACGGGGAGACACACCGACCCGAGGTGCTAAGTTGCCATCCCCTCTATAACGGCACCGGAAGTCCCGTAAAGTAATTTACAAAAATAGAAAAACCTTCCGAGTAGAAGCTTAAGTTCAAGTAGAAGTCCTGTACACTTTTTCTCTATGAGAAATTCAGAGTAAATATACAGTATTTATTTATTGTTTACATAGCAGAGGTGATTTTGTTGCAATGGAACCTTTTGTTGATTTATCATTTAGTAATGTTGGAATAAAGATGAAAATAAATAAGTTGTGAAATTAATGACTAATAATTGGATCACTGTAAAATCATAGCCATTTCTGAAAATTCTACAAAGAGAATCTACAATCATTACAACCTTTGTTTGGCTTGTTAACACACTTTGTTGGCACCTTTTCATAGCTGATTAGTGATTTTAGTAGCATCCACCACAGAAGTTCCTCACTTCTGTTCATGTGACCTTAAAACCCACAGAAGGTTTTCATTAATATTTGTAAAAAAAAATAAATAAATAAATAAATTAAAAAATTAAAAATATAAGTGTAATTAAAATCTAAAAACCACCTCCATCTCCCTTCTTACAATTTGGCATCTTCTATGGATATCGATGACTATTGCCAAATGGGGTCATGAGATGGACTAACTACTTGAACAAACACTGCCCTCAGGAGTAGCTGATCTAGTTTTACAATGCAGTCATCCAGTAAGTTCTCTGCACATTCCTGGTTGTCTGGTTTGGCTCAACCACCAAACAGGACAGACACAGGCTGAAAGGGCAATCAGGACAGCAGAGAGGATCTTTGGTGTCAAACTGTCCTCCATCTAGGACTTATTCACCTCCAGAGTCAGGAAATGAGCAAGAAACATCATTGCTATCCCATCACACCCCAAACACAACCTGTTCACACTTCTTCCTTCTGGTAGGTGCCAAAGAACATGGTATGCCAGCACAACCACGTTCTGTTTCTTCCCACATGCCATCACTCTGATGAACGCCTGAATCTGTCATACATCATCACAACCATCTGACACCATATCACCCATTTCCTCATCACTGATATAATTTATATACACGGTTAAACTTTGCTGATCACAGCTGCAAAAATTTATATTTTAAAATTTAATGCGAACTTGGGTGATTATGGGTCTGTTCTTGAAACTTTCCAACTGGGATAGGATTATCTTAGACATTTACTAATGCCAGGTCTCATCAATATAGACTTAAAATGGTTAATACTGTTTTATCAAATTCATCTCAATCTATTTTGCTGCCTCCTTATGATTCCTCCACCATTTATTTAAAATGTTTGTAGTATTTTAGTGATTATTTTTCTACTTGAATGCATTCTCCGGAATTATTTCAAAGTGCTATAAACTTTTTGCTGATTCACAGTCACCCAAGCACCTAGCCTAGATTTATATACAGTGCATGTCTAAGCTCATAAGACAGCATACTCGTGAATCTCCCTGTGTGTCTGTGTGTGTGTGCCTGCTTTAAAGAAAATATAAGAAAGCTAAAACTATGGGCAGATTGCCAACACCATTGACCTTGGACAAGAAAAAACAAGACAAATACACATACACAGATGTCCCTGTCACCAACACAGAACATGAATGACCTGCAACAAATGCCCCTTATGAAGAGAAGGATGACGAAGATGCTGACGTCAAGGGAAGCCGGCCCTCGCGCACACATTCACAAGCTCACACCAATGCATACTGGCAGATGCAAGACAAGCATGCACTTGCAGAGACCAATGCACCGAAACACACACACAGAAACAATGACACACGCTTGATATGCGCATGAATATCTAAGTGACCCAGCAAAATCCCCTAGCAGCCACATACCTTCATGAGGAAGAAGAGCAGCAGGATGACAAAGACGCTGACGTCGGGATGCAGCCAGGCGGCGGAGCGGCCCAGACCGACTGGGGGAGGAGATCCTGAAATCTTCGTCCATGTGAAGTTATCAAACAAAGAGCTGATGCACTCTCGGGGCATCAACTGTAGACAGGTGGGAGAGGAGGTAGAAAGAGGAAGAAAACAGTGGAAGCAGAAGAAGGGAAGGGGGAGCATAGAGGGGTGTCAGCAAGAGAGAAAAATAGAAGAGTGGTTAGAAATCTAAGTCAGGTGGGCAGAGAGACAGAAATTGATGTTGGTTAAAAAGAATAGTGGAAGCAATGACAGAAAAAAAGAAAAATGAGGTGAAGAAGTGGGTCGAAGGTAAAGGGAAGCAAGTACACATTAGAGGATAATAAGGTCAAAAATAAAGGTTTATAAAAGGTGATCAGGGTTAAGAAAAGGAGGTTTAGTCAAGAGAGGAAACAGAGAAAGAAGAAAAGATTAGAGGAAAAAAGGAAGAAAGAAAAAAAGATTAGACAAAAGGGAAAAAAAGATGAAGAGGGGAAGAAAGTCAAGAAAAACAGGCAGTAAAGCATTTGGAAATTTGGAAAGATGGGCACTGGTGGCAATGTAAAATGACTCATTCCTTGATGAGTCATGAATGACTAATTCACTTGAGCTATGTTCCTCCACATTTGCATAAAACTCTGAATTTGCTCACAGACACAAATCCCAGTGCCTCAAATAATACCTCTCTAGGAGGGGGGACAACAACAACACCACTGCTTAAAACTTCCTGCTGGTGTTAGGGTTGAATTTCGTCCCTGAAATGTATCATTTCCAATGGCAGCGAAAATGTGAGGATTAACCCTGTGAAAAGCTGCTGACAGCCTTGGAAGAGCTGGATGAAATGCCTCTCCTCTTCATGTTTTTTTAAAGTTGTGGGTTCAAGTCTGGTCCACAAACCTTGCAGCATCTTATCTCTTCTGGTTTTGCTACCTCCTCTGTCATTCTGCACTGTGCTATCAAGCTGGATTGGAAGGATTTCATGCTATAAAAGCTCCATATGCACTCATACAGGAGAAAAGGGATTTCTGTCAAAAAATGTTGGATCCATTTTGCAACACGACTCTCTGAGGTGAAGCTATTTAAATTAATATATCACCCAAATCCACTGCCATTAAAAAAAAAACAACAAAAAAAAAAAAAAAACCTGAGCATTTGTTTAAAAGGTGTGATGCATTTCTACAATGAGGGTGTAAAGCATGTTAAGGTGTTACTGACTGACATATGCACACACACACAGGCATTTTCTCACACACCTGGTTTTTGCTAAGCAGTCTATTCTGAGCATCTGTGAAACACATGATGAGCCTTTAGTTCTGGCTTAGTGAGCTGTTGATACACAGCTATCTGAGATTTCACCTTGAAGCTCCTTTTGTAAAGCAGAGAAGACTACAAGACAGGCTGACTCAATTCATGTAGAAACAAGGACACTGACTTCACAATGAGGCCGCAGATGCACATTAATATGGTGATTGTGTTCAAATATTCTAGATATATAAATCAGCCAAAACATTAAAACTGCTGACAGGTGAAATGAGTTAAATAAGCCAGTGCCACACTGGTCATGCTATAATGCAGTGTTTTGCTGGAAGACCTTTAGTCCTGGTATTTGACATGGACCACCCATGTAAACATGGTTGCCTATGCATACACAACATGCTCTGCTGCATCATACAAAAAACAGCAGCTCTACAGACCTAACAAAGAGAAAACAAACATGACATAGAAACTCCATAGATTGCATTAGATACATTTACATGCACAGGAAAATGACAATATTCACTATTTAAGACCATACTCAGACTCAGCAACAAAAACAGCATTTTCTAATTATCTTGAATAAAAAGTGGTTATATTCTCAGTAAGCAACAACAAAATTTAGTTATGTGGAGTATGCCAGTCTTGGGCCAAGAACATGCTTGCATTTTAACCTCACGTTTGTGAAGGAAACCAGTTCTGAGTGTAATTGTACTTGCTTGTGTACCAGGATTGTTACTGAAGGATTCCACTGGGAGCGCATTAGAGACTGGAGTGAGTTGCAGAATGTGTGTGGTTCAAACAAAATGATAAATGTAGCATAGGGGTGCCCAAGTTCAGTCCTCGAGATCTATTATGCTGGAACTTTTAGATGTAATTCTTCTTCAATACATCTCAATCAAATGGCTAAATTCCCTCATCCACATGTCATTCAGCTCTGCAGATGCCTGGTAG
This sequence comes from Melanotaenia boesemani, assembly GCF_017639745.1. Taxonomy (NCBI): domain Eukaryota; kingdom Metazoa; phylum Chordata; class Actinopteri; order Atheriniformes; family Melanotaeniidae; genus Melanotaenia; species Melanotaenia boesemani. The sequence continues at coordinate 27,717,506 of NC_055698.1, forward strand.
TGAGCCATTCATTTGATTCAGGTGTGTTGGGGAAGGGTTGCATCTAAAAGTTGTAGGATAGTAGAAGAAAGTTGAGGACTGGACTTGGGCAACCCTGAATAAAGGAGGTTATTAGAGAAGTTATTTGGTTAATTTTTTTCATCATGTCAGAAGAAAACTACAGCAGCAGTGTCGTAGATGGTATGTAAGGCCTTTGAAACAAGAATGTCATGTCTTGCTTCGAAACTTTCCAGCATTTTTGCCACTATTGATCCCCATAGCTTACTTCCAGTCATATTGCAGCTTTCAAGTGCAAAGCATTACTTTCTAAGGACTTCTAAAACAACACATCAAACAAAGGCAAACTATGCTAGGCAGCCAAGACAAACGTGTACTTGTAATTAAAAGCAAGTATATTTTCAGCTTTAGCTCCATTGTGTTGAAATGCAGGGGTGTAACAATACACAAATTTACATAAATACCTTGATTCAGTTTTCAATGAGCCAAATGCATAATTCTAAACTGAAAATAATCTATGAAACACCCATATGGTAATAACATTAATGACAAGCTTAAGAAAGAACTCAAGTAGAATTGTTTTCATCACAATGGAAACAATTTGTTCTAACAACCAAAATTTCTTAATTTGATTAAGAAAATTTCGATATCCAAAGGTGTGGTAAAGTCTGATTAAACTAACTTGGTTATTATAACTAAGTTCTAAAAATTTGTTGTTTGAGAAAATCAATAGGTTTACACCAGGGCTAAAGTCCAGTCCTCAAGATCTACTGTCCTGCAACAATTAGATGCAACCCTTCTCCAACACATCAAATGGCTGAATTTCCTCATCAGCATCACACTCAGCTCTGGTAATGAGCCATTTGATTCAGGTGTGTTGTAGAAGGTACGCATCTAGAAGTTACAGGATGGTTGATCTTTAAGACCAGACTTGGGCACGCCTGGTTTACACTATATCCTGCTTTAATTAGTACAAATTTAAATTAGTTCTTTCAGTTTTCTTTTAGGTTATATTAAACATTTAAAACTCAATATATTTAATACGGTACAGTGTATTTTGTTAAAATAACTTCTTTTTTTTTTTTAATTCTTAACCTAAATTCAGTTTAGGAAAAAAATATATTTTGATATTCCAGTTGTTAACTGCAATTTCATTTAAATGGAAGTGACTGTTAAAACAGCATGTGACATCGTCTCATTTCAAATCAATGGCTCCTGAATCAGATCAAATAAAAATTGCATTGTGGCACAATTTGAGATATCTGCAATTGTGATCAGCTTAGTCAAAATACTGTCTAGTGATTTCCACCTCTTTAGAAATGTCCCCTACTAATCCCACTACAACTAGCAGATTTTCAATTATATCATTTCACAGTTTACATGCTGCCTTAGTACACAAATCCGCTAAACTAATGAATGACTTTGGGCCTCTTTTATTTTTATAATAAAGAATAAACTAAACTGTTGATTATTTTCAGCTTGTTTTCATACATCAGGTTGCTTGTTTCACAGCAGAATAAGAATGTTAGTGTATAAAAACAACATACTTTTTGGGTGAGGAAAAGGCTCAATTAATCCACTTTAAACAAAAACGGGGGACAACAAAAACAGCAAAATCGTCCAGAAAGAGGAGCGAGTGGTTGTTAGAAGTAAATGTCTGCTGTGGATCATTTATGTGTTACAGTATAATGATCTAACAAATAAGAGAAGAAGAGAAACTCATTCATCCCTCCAGATTCTGATGAGTCGGTGTAACACCTGGTGGAGATGTAAAGCCACACTTAATGATGATGTGTAATTCCCTCCTGGAGTGAAATTCTCCGCTTATTTGCTTTACTGTGGGCAGATCAGCCCTGTTTGAAATCAACTGTCCAACATATCACAATAAAAGGCTAAAAGAATCTAGTTGCAGTCTTGTGATTTGTGACCCTACAAGATTCACAGTCTTTGTCAAATCTCAGTCTGAGACTAGGCTGAGACTTAAGACTAAACAGAGTCTTGTGCAAATCTTTTAAAAGTCTTCTGGTGTAAGCCCAGCCTTAGATTGAGTTCAATAGTCAAAATGCTGCTGTCCAAGTACATATAGCCAATGTGACCAAAAATGGATTAAGCCCCAACACAACCCATGGGACTCTTGTAGAAAGGGGCCTTCTCCCTCACTTTTTGCCATTTTTATTGAACCCTTAGCAGCTGCCAGAAGACAAAATAAAGAAATTAAAGGAATCCATACAAACAATATAGAACCTAAGATGATGTATTACTTTTCCTCCAGAACTCACGACATCTCTCCACCAGGTCTAGCAAGATTCCATAAATTCCATAATTTAAAATGAATGAATGAATAAATGAATGAGCGAGCTTATCAAGAGAAGCCTTATACCCATAAAGCTCCCCTTGGCAAAGCAAATATGTTTTGCACAACACAGCAGCCAGACCATCATTCTGCCTGCTACCATGGTGTACGGGAGAAGTAAAAAAAATAAATAAATAAATAAATTGGCCTACACAATATTAGGGTTTTAATGTTGTCACAAAATGTGCAAAAACTATACTACAAAAATATTACTAACTACATATAATAGCAACCTCCCTCATCCATGTTTCCAAAGGATTATGTGTTTTACTGAAAAAAAAAAAATCCTCTGCTTATATTCCCTGTGTTGATTCTCATTTCACCATGTTGAAACCTTTGGGTTTTAGGTTGAAAACTTTTGCCAGTAGGTGATTAGACACCAGCCAATGACAGCATGCAGGTGTGAGAACCATAAATTTGCAGTTCCTTGAGTTGGAGCCCTAATCAGTCTCCCTCCTGTTAGTTGCTTCTCACACATTCATGCTTGAACAGCAGAGCAGGGACTTTGACATTAAATCATCTGATGCAGCACCTTCCTACAAGGCTGTGTGAAGGCATGGATGTATCAACTCAATCTTATTATGCTGTCGATCAAAGAAGGAAAAACAAAACTCTGATTTCATATGACCAAAGAAAGCCACAGATTTGGTGAATTTCTTCTCCAGAGGTCTGCTTTTAAAATACTGTTTTTTAATTGTTTACTGCTGATCTATCTACCTCACCCTTGTCGCACAAGATATTATAGTTATTTCAACGCAGTTTAATGCAGCAGGGCAAATTACTGAAGCTACATCTTGCAACTATTGAAGTTTCAAACCTTCATGCCTTGTGACACAACTGAGCTCTGTTCATAAAGAATCTTCCAAATCTGCATCGTAAATGCACCCTGAAATCGAGCAATTTTCACACATCAAAAATAGTGATCTTTACATTAAGTCTTTAAGTCCTTTTAGCCTTTTGCACATTTAACTGAATTAATTTTATGACATGAATATTACTGCGTGACCAAAGCTTGCTGCTGTTTGGGCACACAAAAACACATTAGGGGGCTCACTGAAGCAAAGAAAGGTCACAGTTTGAACTTTAATACCAAAATAATCCTGTGATGTTGCATCAGTTCAAGGTATGAGCTGCCTCCCATTTATCTGATGCCTCTCTGATGATGCTTCACACCAAAGGAAAACTAAGAAGAAAAATACTAAAAGATCTGACTGTTGGTGACAGATTTCTTTGTATTGCGGATCTGGATGGATCTGGATGGAGCTTTAAAACCTGCTGCTCTGAGTTGGCTTTCAGGGGATAATGACAATTGCCAGAGAATATTCTGTTTATTGGGCACCAAAGTTTTGCTCCTTTTTGTAAATAAATATATTGACCAAATGTTTTCAAAAGCATGTACATTTTATAGTCAACATAGCAGATGTTCATATATGAATTTCATGTAGGGCATTCTGCGTTTGCTTAAGAGACAGATAAGACTGACAAGATCTGAGCTCTGACCTCGCCTGCCATGAACTGTCCAAATCCAGGTGGGAAAGTCAAGGTGGAGATAATGAACGTAACCACAGCAGGAAAGACCAGTCGACTGGAAGAAAAAGAAAAGAAAAGAAAAAAAAAAAGGAATTGGGTGGTAGAAATTGCAATACATAAAATTTTCATAACCAAGCATACAGAGACTTACTGTTTAATCAGGAAGCGAGTCATAGCGTTTGGTCGTCTCATAAACAAAACCACTCTTCTGTTGAGATAGACAAAAAACGCTCCCAAAAACCCACAGGAGATCCTGCACAAATAATATAGTCAAATTAAGTTAACAAGCATTTAACACTTTCAATGCACTACATGTGAAAATTGCCCCGAAAACAGAAAATCTCCATCTGTGGAAAAATAAATTAATTATAAAGTATTACAAAGACATGCATGTTTAGGTTAATTGATGACTCTAAATTCTCCCTAGGAGTGAGTGTGTGTGTGAGTGGTTGTTTGTCCCCTATGTGTTGGCCCTGCGATGGACTGGTGACCTGTCCAGGGTGTACCCTGCCTCTCACCTGTTAATGCTGGGATAGGCTCCAGCTTACCCACGACCCGTAATGGAATAAGCGGTACAGAGAATGAATGAATGAATATTACAAAAAAGACTTTAACCAACACCACATAAACCTCTGATATTAAGGGCACATACACACCAGAATTGTTCGGTGGACTCTGATTGGACAGGGAATTCCGAAAATTTTGCACTTTTGTTTAGTTTGCTTTCACACTTTACTCAAGCAGACCAAACCACTTTGATCATGTCATGCAGTAACAATAACTGCTTGCAAGGGGCAGTACTCCCCAAAACGACTGCTGACCATAAAGAAAGAAGAAGAAAGTCCGGCTCATTGATTGCCCAGGGCCAAAAACGGCTTCTTCACTGCAAGTAAACAGTTGAGCAACAAATTAAATTGGTTTTTGGGGTTTCTCTTTTTTTACTTTGGTCTTAAAACCTAAGGTGGTTTTCACATGAATTTGTCAAGCATGAACAGCAGGAGAGGAGGCAATCTGACATGTTGCAGTACGTTGAGTCATACGTCACTTTTTATCTTTGGTATAATGTAGAAATATGCCAAAGTATAGAAGTATAGATATAAAAAAATATAAAAACTTGGAAGTGCTGGCCTTTGGCATCATCATCACCATAATAACCACCACCCCCAAGATGTTTTACCACCAAATGCTTTTACCACCTAACTTGATTCACATGAGTCCAACCTCCCATATGCCGGCTAGTTCAGTGATTAAGCAACATGTGACAAAGTTTTTGCAATTTGCATAATGTTTTGATGTTTTTTAAGATTTAAAAAAATTGAGTATGAAAGATTAACTAGGATCGTAATGGTAAAATGTATATAATATCATTAAAAGCCATGTTTAAATTAGAATCTAATCACTTTGCTGTTTTATCTTAAACCATAATTTATGCTTTATTTTTTAAGACCCACTATTATTACTGTCATAAAAAAGGCAAGAAGAAGAAGAGATGATAATGTACTTTTTGTTTACTTGCCCTAAGACTGCATATGGTAATTAGCCTCTTCTGAGATTAATTTGTTTTGTGCGTGGTGCCCAAAAAATAAACAAAAAAATGAACTATCTGAGGAAGAAAGAAGAAGTGTCCCAGGGTGTCAGTAACAATTTGGGAGATCTTTGAGGGTAAATATTTGAGAAATGGAGGATCATACTTCTTATCTAATGCAAAAACAGATAGTTGTGCATGAATCGAGTTTGTCAAAGAACTGAAAACATGAGAGGTGAATTGATTTAGGCAAAATAAGAAAGCAAAGAAATAGATGGAAATCACTAAAGCAGCATCAGAATTTCTTGTTTATGTAATTTAGCCAACTGATATAGATGTAGCACAACTAGACAGGAACAGGGAGCATTTGAGGTGATTCCCATCTCCAACTTTAACTCTAAATGTTGGCAATTGTTAGTTTGTTTATCGTTTTTATCTAAACAAGTTTTTTACCTTACAAATGTGTGTCATTTGCAGTTGTCTCAGTTTGGTAATCACTCACCCGATGATGGCAAAGGCTGGTAGCTCCTGCAAGTCAAAGGGAAAATCCATACGAAAGTTTGTCCTGAACAGAGCAGTGATGGTCACTAGAAAACAAAGAAAATTTGAAATGTTGAAATTCATCTCACCAGTTATTGATTCAACCACTAAATGGATACCAAGTGGTCATTTCAGCAGAACAAAAGTCAGCTTAAACCTTGTAACAACCAAAATCATTTGTTTTACTCAACAGCTTCAGTGTTTTCATAACAAAAAACATTAAAATAGACATAAAACAAACCCTGATGTTAAGTGATGGAGAAGCACAGCATCTAATGAAACGTGTTTAGAACACATATACATATTGTGTGCCAGCATAAAGGCGTGATGGATATTGGAGTAAGGGCGCCCTCTGGTGGAAGTCTGAGAAAGTGAAAGTAACATGATCAGGCCTAAAATATCAACTTAATACTCTCCTTCCCTTTCATACCTGCATCTTTGTTAAACACAGACAGCACTCTAAAGATGAAGGCACTAAATGTAGCAGCAAAGTATCCTCTCCAGTAGTTTCTGACAGCAAAGTATGTGGATGTTACCTCAATACTGAAAAGCACACCTGGTGGAGAGAAAAAAGGCCAATAAAATATTAGACAGGCACCTCAAAAACTACATTTCTAATAAAATAACTTATTCAAGAGGATACTTAAACTATGAATAAATATTACAGGATATTTTCAGCTTGTTCTTGTTTTGGCTTTTAGATTAGTTTCTTCAAAACATGTTTGCTGATGATAGATGAAAATGCCCAAAGAAAGAAAAGAAAAGAAAGAAAACAAAGAAAGAAAAGAAAGAAAGAAAAGAAAAGAAAGAAAAGAGAGAAAGAAAGAGAATCTAAAATAAGAAAGAAAGAAAGAGAAACTAAAATAAGAAAGAGAAAGAAAGAAAGAAAGAAAGAAAGAGAATCTAAAATAAGAAAGAAAGAGAAAATAAAATAAGAAAGAGAAAGAAAGAGAAACTAAAATAAGAAAGAAAGAGAAACTAAAATAAAAAAAAGACTAAAATAAAATGAAAACACAATAAAATGACTGAAACAAAATAGAATAAGATTAAATTAATTAAAATAAACTATTTGATTAAAGTAAATAAGACAAAATAATTTATTTAAAAAAATATAAGATTAAATGTCAAATAAATTAACTGGATAAAATAAAATTAAAATAAAATGTTAAACAAGAGAGAAAAAGAGGTCATGTACCTCCAAGTGGAGTACCAAAGCAGCAGCCCACCCCAACTGCACAGCCCACTGTGAGGATGTCTGTATAACAGTATGGGTTCTACTGATCCAGAGAGGGAGGAGACAGCATTAAACAGTAGAAAAGTATCACATAGATGAAGAATATCTTATGCTGTACACATTCTTGATTGTCAAATTAAATATTTTATGGAAACTATGTGTGTTTCCTGACATCAGCTTACCTGATAAACTCCTGAAAAGAAGGACATGAAGCGGCTGAGAACGGCTGCACAGATACTGGCAATGTGGACAAAAGGGCCCTGAAAAGAAATGAACAAGAAAACTAAATAAATGAAGCAATAAGGCGTTGGGATGAATACATAAATGTTTAATCTCGTTTTTGTTTTTTTACTTACCTCTTTTCCTACTGGCATGCCACTGCCCAAAGCTGCAGTCAGACCAATGACTTTGGCCACAAAGGCTTTGAGTGTTAGATATTCCTTTAGTACAACCCCTCTCAGGATGGTCTTCAACTCTGGGATACCAGAACCTTTAAAAGAAGGTAAGACAGAGTTTGTTTAAGCCGGAGGGGAAGATACTAGCTTTTGTAGACCTTGTAGAATTTAAAGCACCTGTGTACTCTTACGCCAAAACTATGACACAAAGAGACTAAACACTTAAAATTACGATTCCCTTGATAAAATGTTATAATATTGTCCTTGTTCAGAAGGGTTAGCAACCAAATGTTTGGATAAGAATCTGAATTTGTCAGACTTAATTTTTAATGTACTAAAATATTGTTCACCTCCTGGTTACATCTTTGAATTCAGCCTGGTATTGTAAGATAAATACACAAACGTAAAATGTGGGAACTCCCATTGTATTTTCAATGTCCAGGGTGTGTTATTAAGACAGAAAAGCCTCTGAACAATACTTAAGAGACCTACCCATCAGAGCTATGAAACATGTGATGTAATACTCAATGACAAGCCTCACTGGAGTTTTAATGTTAAGTCACATTTTTATCAAACCCATAACATCTCAGATACACACTGTGACTGGCCCACCCTGTGAAAACCAAGGTGGATCTGAAATGGGGCCAAAAGTATACACCAGATGGGAGCTCCTTTCCTTTCTACTTACTAGGCCACCCTGAAGTAACGATTCTCAAATTTTCATCCAACTAAAAGGCAGCTGTACACAGAAAAACGTATGATATATATAAATGATGATAATGAGGAAGCAGAGAGGTACAGACCAATAGCTTGAGGAGCAACCAGGTGACAGAAGATGGAGGAAAAGAGGATAAACATCAGAGGATAGGAAACCCAAGCCAGGTACTGCAGGGGGATGTTCCCCCTCAGCTCTCCATGAATCCATTTATAGGCTGAAGAGGAATGGGTTAGAAAGAGGAAATTGACAAGCAACATGAGTGAATTGGATGAATAACCAAATTAGATGAACAGATAGAGACAAAATGAAAATAATGGCTTGATAAGGAGCAAAAGAAAGGGGAGAGAGGAATAAAAAGAAACAAAAAGCATGATGGACAGAACCAGTATATTTACTGGTGAAGGTGAAGTAAATAAATGTTAAGAAAGGTTTTCTTGAACTGGAGTGATGTGGAAAAACTAGTCTGAGTAGTGTCACCAGAAGGTGGCAGTATAGGTTACAGTGATGCAGTTGTCCTATCCTGAAACTAGATCTCTTACCTGAGGAGATGATGACAAGAAATGGTTTTGCTTTTATGAATGCACTCTCTAGCAACACCTCAGTTATTTTACATCTGGTAAGATGTTGATCAGTCACATGAGTCTGACCTGAAACAGCTGGTGAGGTTGTAATTAAAGCTGCTGATATTAACCAGGTCTAACGCAATTCTTAAAAGTTATTTCCAGGCCACCTAATGTGCATCAAGTACTCCTTGAATTCAGCAAAAATCACCACAGCTAAGTATATGGTGTTTCCATTGAATTTTCTTATTAACATTTTCTGAAAGCAAAGCTAAAATGGGAATGGAAATCTAACCAAAAGGGGTTTCCTTTTTTGGCACCAATATCTAACTTATTTCATGTCCTAAGAATGTGGTGATCTTTATAGCTGTACCTTGCAGGCTCTTTGCACTGGCATAGTCCATTGTCCAGCTGACTAGTGCCATTGTAATACCCAGCAGAATCAGGAAAATCCAGTCCTCTCCCAGCCTTGTCACAAGGAATCGCTGCACTCGTGCTATACAGTCTGTAAAAAAACAGATAGACAAAAAAAAGGGTAAATAAAGCATGAATTCATCCCCTTTCATAAATATATTATTTAGTACTCCTAACCTCTGCATTTGGAGTAGGAGCGCTTCTTCTTCATAGACGAGGTGAGATCTTGTTCAGGTGTTTGCTCATCAGTACACTCTCTGTCCATGTTGGTCTGATATTTAGTCCTCTGCCTGCTGTGATGACCATGGCCATGGCGACCATGCCCGTGCCGTGTCCTCCCATGGTTGTGATGGTGATTACCATGTTTTTTGATCTGCCTCTCTGTCAGCAGGCGTGTGGCCTCCCGCCTCCCCGAGCCTCCTTGGTGCTCTTGGTATTCCCCATAGAGCTGTAAGCCAATCAGTGGACCGGTCCGTTCAACAATTAATACACAAGAAGGCAAATCATTAATTCATACACATCAACTTGCACCAACAGTTCCAAAGCAAGATTGTAACGAGTAAGAACGTGGAGTGTGATAGTATTCTGGCAGAGAAGCATTCGTTTTAAAAATAGACGGGACCATGTTGACCCACGCAGCTCTATTGGAAGCGGAAATATGATTTATCACCTCTGGACAGGCTCCCTGAAAACTACCCAGGACATCTGGGGAAGATATTAATTTTCATTCCAGCCTGTCTCAGTCTCTCTGCCACTAGTAAACATGTTGAAGCTCACAATGGAAGATTCTCTCATTTGTATTTTTTATTTATTGTATTATTTTAAACAAAACATCTCAAACATCCAACATAAACCTACCAAAGCACATTCTTTATTCTTCTCCTTCACATATTAATTTTCTATTCTAAATCTGATATAATGCAGATACTTTCTCTTCTGTATTTTAACCTGAATGCTACTGGGAATTTTTTTCTTTGGACTTCAACAGGATATGTGAGAAGGATACATTGATTGTAATCTAATTACAATTTAGTTAATTTGGTAATTTAGTCAAATTAAAGTTAGAGGTTCTCCCTGACAGCTAAAGCAATGCTGTGATGTGACACTAGAGGTCTCCAAAGTTGAGACTTGAATAAAAAATTTATGTTGGATTATGTGTACCCACACCGCAAAAATATGCATTCAATAAACCAGCTATACTCATGGTATCAATTAATTTACATATCTAAGCAAGTCAGAATTATAAATAATTGCAACATAATATAACAAATATTTGGCTGTGGCTCCAATGTGTTCGTGCTACTATAACAGATGCAGACAATTGCACTCCAGGAATATAAGCGACAAGCTGGTAAGGTGTGTGTGATGCCAACACTTATGATGACCATGCAGTAACCTTTCAACAGCTTCTAATGTAGCAGGTTCATGGACAGGGCGTTTAAAAGATGGATGGATTTATATAGACACACATGTACATAAAGCATTGTAGAAGCTGTGTGTGCTAGCACATGTGAGTGTGTGCCTGTGTGCATGTGTGTGTGTGTGTGCGTGCATACAGGAATGCTAGTCACTGCACAGTGAAATTTAATGAGCCAAACACACAATGTACTGTAACTGAATGCCAGCACAAAACAAAGGCCCAAACAACAAAAGGCACAGTGGTCCTGACCTGGTGAAAGGTGCTGTAGTTGGTTGGGATCAGAACAAAAGGGCTCCTACAAATGTAATCACTGCACAAATGTAGGGGGGGAAAAACTACATTGGAGTACATCATTAATCATTTCATAAACTGTAAAACTTAATTTTTTGTTCTGAAATTGTTTTGTAATTTTTACTGTTAATGATGTTATGTAGTTGACTTTGAGTGTTGGAGGATGCTGTGGCTTAAATGGTGGCATCTTCTGTTGTATTCAGGTATACCAATTTGTAGTTCTTTGTTGTTTTTTCTGCCATTCCTATGGGAGAAGTGCTGTTGATGGAAAGTTCATTACAGTTAGAAAATTCCTATTCATGGAATTCCACAATAAAGAAATCTTAAACTCCATTTAAGTCTGTTTGACTCCTGACTGAAAATAGGTCAGCGAGCCAAAATGCATTGCAGCCCAATTCAAAAAGCACCTCAGATAAAAAAAAATGCTCAAACCAGGAAGTGTTTCCATTTAAATAATATATTTTTATAAAGGGCTCCAGTGTTTAAAGACAAACGTTTTATGTGTTGTTCTGCTGAGATTAAAACAAACAAACAAACAAACAAAAAAAAAAAAACTATATTTAAGGACTACTTTGAGTCTATAGGTAACTATAAAGCTGAGTGAACCAAAATAACCTGTGGAGTTCCTCGAGGCTCCATCCTGGGGCCACGGCTGTTCAACATCCACATACTGCCACTCGCTCAAATGATGAAAAACAACTAAATATGTTGCCATAGTTATATTGATGGTACTAAAGTCTACATAACCATATCACCAAGAGACTACAGTCCTATCCAAACACTGATCAACTGCATCAATCAAATTAAAGACTGGATGTGCCAGAACTTCCTTCAGTTTAACAAAACTGAAATAACAGTTTTTGGAGCCAAGGAAGAAAGATTAAGAATCAGAACTGTGTTTCAAACAGGTAAGTTCAAAACTAACAATCAAGCCAGAATCTGGAAGTAGTCCTGGACTCAGACCTGAATTTTAGCAGTTATATTAAAGACATTTGTGAAGTCAGTCTATTATCACTTAAAGAACATATCAGGGATTAAAGGACAGATGACTCAACAGGATTTAGAAAACTGGTCCATGCATTTATCTTTAGTAGAGTGGAGTCTACTGCAGTTTCTCCAGAACGCTGCTGGCCGAGTCCTCAATAAGACCAGTCACCAGTCCTCAGATCTTTACACTGGCTTCCTGTCTGTCAAAGCACAGACTTCAAAATTCTGCTGCTAGTTTGCACAGCACTGAATGGTTTCGGAGCAAAATACATTCAGGATCTTCTGGTTTGTTATGAACCAACCAGATCCCTCAGGTCATCAGGGTCAGGTCTACCTTCTGTTCCCAGAGTCAGAACTAAAACATGGAGAGCCAGCATTCAGCTTTTATGCTCCTCACATGTAAAATGATCTCCAAGAAAACTGCAGGTCTGCTAAAACTCTCAGCAGTTTTAAATCAAGATTAAAAACTTCTCTATTTTCTTCCTATTATCAAAACTACTGTTAAATACTCACACTGGAACTTGTATTTATTGCATTTTATCCATTTAATTTTAGCTTTTTTTATTTTTATTTTATTTCTATTTGTTTTAAAGTTTGTTTTTAATGCATCTTTATTGCTGTAAAAACATTAAAGTGCACAAAGTGCTTCAACAAAGAAGCTAAATACATTTTATAGATGTTTTCCTGCCTCAATCTCCTAAAAGTTTATGGCACACACTATATTGAAAGAGACATTAACGGACATGATATGGCTGCCTGTCAAAAGCATCAGGCATCACACCTAAAGTCACCACCAAGATGTTTCAACCACTAACAAAAATCATGAAAATCAATTGCATGCCGTCTATACTAAAGGTAGTTCAATATGATACATTACACTTTTAAGAAAATTGATTAAAAGTGTCTGCTAAAAGACTTAATGGAAACGTAAAAAGTAGTGTTGGGCAAAGATTAAAATTTTTAATGCTGATTAATTGCATGAAATCTTGCGATTAATAGCATTGTTAAAATGTCCTTTTCCTTATCAAAAACAATAAATTTATTTACACAGTGAAACGTTGCTTCAGGAGCAAAAAGACCAGAAGGAAAGACAAGCAAAAATAACTAGTTTTGTTGTTGCTGAATAATTCTGTGGGTACGGTGTCTAGTTCACCTAGCATAGCAGCTGCCAGGTACAATCCAGACATCTCCCTGACCCACTTTCTCATCTACCTGCTGAATGATAGAGCAGGGATCCCCAACTCCAGTCCTCAAGGCCCACTGTCCTGCAGACTTTCATTGTTTCCCAGTGTCAACACTCCTGACTAATTAATGACTTAATAGCAAACTTGTATAGAGCTTGTACAGATATATTTAATTGGAACCAGGTGTGTAGCAGCAGGAAAACCTGTAGGCTAGTGGACCTTGAGGACCAGGGTTAAGGATCACTGCAATAGAAGACACTAGATCCTACAAAATAATAAAAATACAAAAAAACATCTCCCACAATTTCCCTTTGGAGATAATTGTTTATGACATAACGACTAATCACTTATGACTGGCCTAAGTAGTTGACTTCAAAAATCACCTAAAATGCTAATCCGCACTATTCACCCCTGTGGAGTTTAATTAAACCTAATTTAAAATTTGGAAATGCAAACAGCTGTTCAACTTTCAGCCCAGGAAAAGAAGGACTTGCTGCTACAAGAAGTTTATTATGTTGTCATAAATAAAATACTTCCACATTGTCCCACCATGACCCCTTTCCTGTTTTTCCTCTACATGAGCGAAACTCAATCCTACACTAATCTCTCACAGTTCTTTACCCACTCCCGTCATTGCTTCAGTCTCCTTTTCATTTCTTTCCCTTGCTCCCCAAGTGCCACTGAAACACTACTCCGGGCTAAATTTAGTACCAGTGTGATTCAATATTCCTCATTACAGTTCCCACACCTCTCTCTTCACCATCTGTGTACGTTGCAGTGCTTCCTCAGTTTCTCTTAGGTTTAATTTTTTACACAAAAAAAAATTATATTTATATATATATATATATATATATATATATATATACACATACACAGCACTATTTTCACTAACACATATTACCATTAAATTTCCCAAAATCTGTTTCTACTAATAAACAAATTAACACTCAGAAATTATCTATTTAAATGTGCAAATGAGCCATTATCTATTTAAATAGATGCAAATTAGTATAAAGTAGAATTAAGTTGAGAAATTGGAATTTGGAACAATTTTTGCACATTAAAAGCCTCATTAACCTCAAAACAGAAAACATATTTTGCATGGAAACTTCTGCCATCTGTTCACTCCAAAGTCACCAGAAGCCCCCTTTTAAAGGGCTCGATTTGTAGTTCTAGAAAAATTTCCCATCTAGGCTTCATCAAGTAAATGCAGTTCACAGTTACAAGCTTCTTACCAATCTTCACCCAACACCTGATGGGAATGTATAATGTGCCACACCCTAAGTACAATATTGACAAAAGAATGGTTAATGGTTAACTAATCAAAATGTGCTCCACCTGGGTCATTGTGTAACAACATCTGTTTCCAAGATATAAGATGAAGCACTAAATACAAAAACAGGCAATTATGGAAGATATAGATAGAAAAGAAAGCATGCAATATTCCAAAATCAAATATGCCACTTAATATCCTCAAAGCAATACTACATTAGAATATGACTTTAAAACTTTGTATCCAGCCCAGGAAATCACTTGACAGCAGCATTTTCTTTATGGCACCTTGTCACCTGTTAGCATCTGGATATCAACACACTGGCTGGCTGACTCAGCAAAGAAACCAAAGAGAACATTATCAGAGGAAGAGAGAAAAAGAAAGACAGGAAGTGAAATAGCAAAAGATAAGAAAAGAGTCTACATCAAACTGACTTCTACTGGCTGGAGAGAGTTCAGAGAAGAGACAGGGTAAAAGATGGATGCCAATTTAGCCTCACTATGACCAAGATTCACTAAACCAGAAGCAAAAGAAAGCCCAATTTATACTTCATGTTTGTAAAACAGTCATACAGTATCTTACTTTGCTGTCTTGCTTCAAAAATTACATATAAAACTGCATTTAGTTAAAAAAAATAAAATAAAAAATTTTCTCATTGTCTTTTGGGATCAGTTTTCCATCCAAAAATAGCAATAGTCTGCCCCTTTGCAAGGGTTTGATGGACAAATAGAAATGTCACTTCTTTTCTCTATACCCCCCCCCCCCCCCCCCTTTCTTGAGTGCCAGACAGAAAACTTTTCTTCATTTTGATAAACCTGCTCTCTCCTGATTATATCAGACGCACTGCTGCAGCAGGACAAGGCATGGAGGAAGAGGCATTGGACTGCAAGCCTCTGCATGTGGTTTCTCTGTGTTCAGAGATGCCATTAATTAATCAATGCATTAATGGCCAGCCCTAGTTAAAAGACAAACAATGCCTCACAGTTTCCAACATTCAACTGTCCTTCCTTCTCATCTCTTTCTCTCATTTACTTTTCCAACTCCTGTACTATTCCAACTCCTGCCTTTCGTCCTAACATACTTCACTATAATCAGAAGTCTATTCTTAGGGCCTTAGTCCAAACTGTAAAAGAGAAAAAGTGTATGTGCAATAATATCCCCAATGTAAAACTCTGCAGCTCCAAAGTGCACATATCTGCCAAAGTTGATCAGCGTCGCTTTAAAGAAAATATGGGAAAATGTATTTAAAACTAAAGGCTAGGCTTGGCTTCAAACAGCCTTCTAAAACCTGAAAAAAATCTGAGTTTAAACCTTAATTACTGTAAATTATTGACTTTGACCTCATACTTATCAATATTCTTTTAAAGAATAAAAAAGTTGGAGTGTCTTGACTATGCACAATATGCAATGCAGGCTTTATAGATAAACAATACATATCCACTGGTCATATCGACTTAAGAAATAAATCATTATGTGTATGATACATCTGATTTAGCTAAACATCCACTGAAGCATCTGCATCACTGAAAGGACTAAAAACCAATTAACTTTTTGGTATACTTAATTTCCATTTTACATCTACAGCAGTTTAACGGCAGAAAACACTGATGGAAGAAACTAACCTAAGTTATAAGATCTGAATTTTTTGTTGTTGTTGTGTATGTGTTTGCATATTAAACTATCAGTCTTGAATTAGGTGGATCTCCTCTGCACTGCTAGATTTTCAGATATATTTCTGAAAACGTTTTTATAATGATATTCTTTCCAAACTGACTCATACCTCATTTATGGAACAATGTCATTGAAAGGCCCTCTGATCCCCACATAACTCTGCACACAGCTACATGTGTATGAATAAATATGAGCACATGCTATCATAAGCATGTATTTGAAGTCAAACGTATGCATATGAAGGTCTTCTAAAATAGAGAAGGGTTTAACTCCATACATTCCCTACATGGCTGCCAAGTCTCCAGTCACGTGGCCCGTCTTTATATCAGCTTTAAGCTGGGGTGTGATTATGATTGTCTATTTGGAAAAAAATAAAAGGAAATAAAGGGCAGAAAATTGAAGCAGATCTCTGTGTATATCCCTCCCTCCTGCCATGAGTCACAGTATAAACAAAAAGGGTCACCACAGTCCACAGAGCTTTCAAGAGCACACCCACAGGTTTGATGACCTGAGACTTGCTGCATAACCCATTGGTTTAAGATTTCAACAGCTATTAAATTCTATAGGTGTTCATGATCACCAGCCTTTACATTCCAGCATATCAACACCACACAGCCCATGCAGCTGAATGCATCAGACTTCAAGGATTCGGAAGTGAATGACACCTTTCACAATGAATAAATACTATTTCTATTGTGCCTATAATAATAATAATAATAATAATAATAATAATAATAATAATAATAATAATAATAATAATAATAATAATAATACATTTTATTTGTGGGCGCCTTTCTTGACACTCAAGGTCACCTTAAAGGATAAAACACAAGAATAAAACAAATCAATAAATACACTCAAATTAAAGGATGCATAAAACAATAATAAAAAGCAGTGTGAAATATTACAGTGAGTATGCCAGTTTAAACAGATGTGTTTTGAGTTTGGATTTGAACAGTTGTATAGAATTAGAGTTACGGAGGTCTGGGGGGAGTGAGTTCCAGAGATGAGGAGCAGAGCAGCTGAAAGCTCTGCTCCCCATGGTAACAAGGCGGGCTGGGGGAACGATGAGGTGGAGGAGGAGGATCTTAGGGAATGGACTGGTATGGAGACATGGAGATCAGAAAGGTAGGGAGGAGCGAGGTTAGGGATGGCCTTGTAGGTGAACATCAGGATTTTGTAGTGGATGCGGTAGGTGACGGGGAGCCAATGGCGCTGCTGCAGAACAGGGCTGATGTGATGGGTGGATGGGGTTCTTGTAGTGACCCGGGCTGCTGCATTCTGAACCAGTTGAAGTTTATGAAGTGTTTTTTGGGGAAGACCGAACAGAAGGGAGTTACAGAAGTCTAGACGGGAGGTGACAAGACTGAACGAGTATGGCAGCGGTGTGAGGGGTGAGGGAGGGGTGGAGGCGGTTGATATTGCGAAGGTGAAAATATGCTGACCGGGTTATGTTATTGATCTGAGATGTAAAAGACAGAGTGCTGTTGAGGATGACACCCAAACTCTTTACCTGAGGGGACGGGGAAATGGAAGAATCATCAATGGGAATGGAGAAACTGTCAGATTTGGAGAGAGCGGATTTGGTGCCTACTAATAACATTTCTGTTTTGCTGTCGTTTAATTTAAGAAAATTTGAGGTGAACCAGGACTTAATCTCTTGAAGACAATCTGTGAGGGAAGATGGTGTGAGAGCAGAGTTAGGCTTGGTGGAGAGGTAGAGCTGGGTGTCATCCGCATAGCAATGAAAGTGTATGTGGTGTTTTCTAAAAATATAACTGAGGAGGAGGAGGTACATGATGAACAGCAGGGGCCCCAGGACAGAGCCCTGGGGCACACCAGTGCTGACTCGAAGTGACTGGGAAGTAAATGTTTTCAACTGGATGAACTGAGTGCGGCCAGAAAGGTATGATTTGATTTGATTTAGCTACAATATGTTAGGGTCCCTGTCTGTCCCCCCTATGTGTGTTTATGTTTCTGGATTGCCCTAGTGTGTGCGTCTGGCTCCCTCTGTCTGTCTTGTGCGTCATGTCTGTCCCCAGCCAGGAGAGTGTCAGCAGCAGCAATCACCTCACCTGGGCTGATCTTCACACCAGGACCTCATTCATCCCATCAACCACTGCATACTTAAACACCTGATCTTTCCTCATTCCTCGCCGGATCGTCCAGTTACTTCCTGGTATATCGTGGCCTCTCTAGATCTCTGCTTAAAATCCCAACTCGTGTCTTCTAACGCTGTCTTGTGTTCAGGTTCCTGGTTCGTTGGATTCTGTCAGCCCTGCCTGCTACGCCTCCCTCCTGGATTGCTTTCCTGTCGCCTTGATTCCCATCCATCTCCAGCTCAAGCCAGCTCCACACAAACGCTCAGCCTGTCATCCACTCTGCCTACCATGAACCATCGTGATTCCTGGATCCTGCCTGTGGCTTATACTGCGCTTTGGATACTGTTCAAAGAGACTCTATTAAATTCCCTTTTGTTTCTTAACCCAACCACTCTCTGCTGTTTTTGGTTGCTCAGCGTCTGACTCTTGGGGGTCCAGAAAGCATTCCTGCCTGACACACCGTAACACAATATTGTCAGTATAGATTTATAGTGTTACAATGAGAGCCCAACGCAATATTCAAGCAAAGATTCACTTCTGAGAATACTAGATTAAATCAGAAAAAAAGACCTGAACATCGTGTTAACAGAGTCATATTGCATTCACTTGAAAAAAAAAACAAGGAAAAAAAATGTTTTTCCAAACTAGACTTTTTTTTTATTCTTTTATTTAGATAATTTTATAAGATTTGGGCTTTTTCTGTTCCTTTTTTAATAATTTTCCACTAAAAATAATTTTCTAATGAATAAACTTAATTCATAAAGAGAAAAAAAAATTGAAAAAATATATTTAAAAAAATGTAACTATTAAGTGAGAAAAACTGAAAATAAATATTTTATTGAAAAAAAAAATAACCTGTTTAACTTAATAAAAAGTGAACGCAAGACACTTCCATAACTTTTTTCTTTTTTAGCCTCTTTTTTTCCGATTCTTTTCATTTTTTGTTACGGGAAACCTCCTGTGCCTGGCTACAGAGGCCACTGTTGGATGTAAGCTGCATGTTCAAACAAATAATTATGTAAGAGCTGTTGAAATGAATTCAATAGGAACACACAAGTCCTGGAACTTTTCTGGTCTTGCAGTGTACATTCATAAACAGAAACATAAATAACAATAACAGAGATAAAATATATTCTAATCAAACTCATCCAGATGGACTTTGGTTTTTCCATATTTGCATGAATGGTGAGAATAGGCGCCACTGCACATGTGTGATCAGGTTTCTCCTCTTTGGAAGACAAGTGCAAACATCCAGGACACACATACACGGGACTAAACATGAAAGCGACCATACAAAAACATTAACACACATGTAACTGATATATACAGATAAACATGTTAGGACACACACACACACACACACACACACACACACAACCACACACAGGAAAACTGTAATACACAATTCACAGAAGTCATTCCTACGTGTTAAGCCTGAC
Organism: Melanotaenia boesemani; assembly: GCF_017639745.1. NCBI lineage: Eukaryota > Metazoa > Chordata > Actinopteri > Atheriniformes > Melanotaeniidae > Melanotaenia > Melanotaenia boesemani. Next base: position 27,737,139 of record NC_055698.1, read on the forward strand.
CAGGGCTTAAGAAACAAGGTGCAGAGAGGCTAGCAAACAGGTGGTGGCAGTGAAAGTAGGAAACAGCAAGACAGTGTCAAAATGTATCATGTATGCATGCCTGTGCACATGTATACGTGCATGCCAAGATCAGGGGTAAAGGAGGTGCAGTGCCTCGGCACCTGTTGCTTGACCGTGTGTACATGACAATGTTGTTTTACATGAGCTCATTGGTTTTAACCATAACTACAGCTCACAGACACATTTTCCTTCACAGATACACAAACCTTAAACTAGACAAACACCGTCCATGCAAGTGCAGTCGGCACTGCCAATACAGGTGCGTCATGAGAGAGAAGTGATTCTGGCAAAGACGGTGTGGACACGGCACAGACATAAATGTGACAGATGGAGGTTGGCATACACATAAAGATGGGGAAAGATGGAGGGAGATAAAAAGAAAGTAAAGAGACACAGAGAGGGACACTGACCAGAGTTTGCTTGTATCTCAGAGCCTTCCTTTCCGACGCATCTGCGGCCATTGACACACTGTCTCTGACCCAAAAATAAACACAGCCACTCAACGGGTGTCTCAGCATTACCAGGACCGCTCTGGACGCTCTTTCACACACATACACACACAAAAAGGCATGGATCATCACACACACACACACACACACACACATTTTATGCATGTGAACTGGTTCCAGTTGTAGTTACTGTAAGTTGGGATTCCTACAATAGTGTGACCAGATGTCCCTGTTCCCTGGGCCAGTGCCCATTTCTGAGGGTCTTTCCCTGGTTGGGAGTCATCCCTGGAAACGTCCCTTGCCTACAGTGTGTATTAACAAGTCCTCAAGCTTTTTGGTTTGGTTCTTTTTTGGCTCACGCTCTCATGCTGCCTGACCAAATCTGACAGCAAATAAAAGGAAACAAAAATGACAAAGTAGTTAAATAGATTAAATGGATTCATTTTTCTGCAGAATAAAATCTTGACACGATCACATCATGGCACAAAATTTGCAGTAATTTCTCTAACTACAATGCACACATCTGTACGTCATTAACTCCATAAAAAATAGAAAGCTACTGTAAAAATAACATTAGATCTTAAAAAAATAAACTTCTCAGACCGCAACCATATAGTCAAATTTTGCTGTCATTTGTTTTTAAGACAGTACAACCAAATTTTACAACCTGGCACACAAGTTAAACTTCAAAATAAATCTTCCATTTCTGATTATTTTTTTCATTTTGAACATGATCCACTCAAACAGCAAAGGGTAACAAAAAGAGACTATCTTGCAGGTGTCATGTGTACGCAAGATACTGGCGATCTTAAGTCGAACACATCCTGTCATTCTCTTGCTTGCACCTTAAAATAATTTCAGTGAAAGATCTATTTCTGATGAAGGGAGGGAATCTCACGTTGAAAAATTTAATAAGTTATCATTTCTGACATGAAAACCTCAGGTACATTGGAAAGTACAGAAAGTGCTTAATAGTAAAGCCCTGTGTTGCACATTTGACCTGCTAGACGTAAGGAATAAAAGGTCAGAAACAAAGGTCTAAATGTGATTAAAGCTAAGATGATCAAACATACAGTACCAAACACTTATTACTCAGAGAGCTGAAATCCACCCTGCTGATGGTGCAGGACAGACATTCATGGTGCAGCCTTTAGTTTATGCAAGACTTTTATTAAACACAAACTAAGGTAAAATTTCTCTGCTGCTGAAGCATCTGCTGGCAGGTGAAAACACTGGTGACTACGTGAAACACATGGCAGTGTACAGAGTGAATACAGTGGCATGCAGTAGTAACATATAAAGAAAGTTTTAGTTGTTTAGCAGTATTCCCTAGGCTTCATCTAAAAAGGAAAAAAAAAATTATAAATAACCAAACAGCATTCCTGGATGTGATTTTAGGTTGCGGTTTGTATAATTAACATACACCGGCTCTACAGCTGTTATGAGGACTGACAGCAGTTTTCCTCACACAGCTGTCTCAGTTTGGTTCCCAGTACAGGAAAAGCACGTTTATGAGCAGTGATGAAGTCATAAAATAATCTAGTGAAGACACAATCAAAGAAACAAGTATCATCAGCGTCAAAAAAGCCAAATGACTGTTAAATTAAAAAGTAAGAAGCTAAAAATCACATTGCTAACAGCTAAGCAAAGTCTGACGGGCAATGTTTTTTTTTTTAAAAAGACAAACAAAAGAAATTAGATTAATGATCATGACGACTTGTGACAAATGACCTGTGATTTTATAATTTCATAAAGCCTTTTTACTATCATGTAAATTTTATTAACATATGCTCATCGGAAAGCTTTGAAATTGTGCTGCTTCCAGTGAATGAAATATAATTATATTTCTTTGGACTATAAGCTGCTCTGGAGTATAAGTCGAATTTATTTAAAAAAAAAAAAAATCCATTCAAAATCAAAGCCATAGAACACACATTCAAAGGGGTAGTGCACCCAAAAATGTGTTTTTTGAGCTGTAAACAACACAGTATTACTTAATCGTGATTAAAACCACATATGCTGTTAATAAAATTCTTATTTTTTACATTTATTTAATAAACGGGAATTTGTGGGTAAAAAAATGGCTCATAACGGCTGCTACAGGGTAAAACCAGGTTATGTTTTTCATGATATAGAGAGGTTATCTATGTCGCATGAAATTTTTTAAAACCCCACAGCCCCTCCCTCCAGATGCAGAGAGGCGGGTCCTCACCTTGCAGGCATAGAAACCACGCCCACCAACACATATGAAGGGATGTGAACTGATATGGTGTAGATTTGCTAGTTTCAGACTTCTTTTTATTTGACAGAGTTCCTGATGAAATATTCCTTCAATGGGACAGACTTGTGCTTTTAAGGGGTGTAAAAGTAACACTGGACTTTATTCTTTACTTGCTGATGCTCATCTGGCGATAGACAGCAGCTCAAATTGTGGCAATGGCCACAACCTGCCATGAGTCCCCACAGCTCTCCAGAGCTGCTGGAGCTGTTGACAGGTCAGCACAACAGCGCTAACGGCTCAGACAGATACGGGTCAGGAGCACCTTGTTCATGTGTAGGAGAAAAGTCTTCCACCTCAAAGACTGCTCTGTGGCGTAGGTGTGAATCTCGCTTTGCATCTTGCCAGTGAACGGAGTTGTTCTATGTCAAACATTTCTGCCTGTGTATCCTGACCCGCCCACTCTCCACTCCCTGATAACCCCACACCTCCCACCCCAACCCTTGAAGTTTCTGGCATTCTTCAAATTCGGCAGTGGGTGGAGTTAAGTAGGTGGTGTAATTACACTTTAATCTGAAAAGGCAAGTCATTCAGCTACACAATAGCCCACAGAACAACAGGCTGAATATGTGTCCAGTATGTTAATGTAACACCAGAGTTTCCTCCAGGATTTCTTTTAAACTGTGAGGAAGAACTAGTCTCCTTAATACATTTAATGAACAGCGGATTTAGGTGCTGAGAAAGTATGAACATTTATACAATTTGGCATTTAAAGACACAGCCAATGGCATGTGCACAACTGTGTCTGCTACCGATGAAGTATCATATTAAATATGACATAACCGGGTCAGTTGTTTATTGCACATAAAGACACAGACATCCCCCTGCAGAAAGCCCCGTACCATCGCAGACGAAGCTTCTCCTGGAGTACGAATTGATTGGACCAAAACAAACTTTTCTTGTTCCCGTGGCATATTTGAAGACCAGTGTCACAATTCCTGAGTACAATTTTAAACTCTTATTATGGTCTGTAAATGTGCACAGAGACTTGTACATATGGATCAATTCATAAAAATAATTTAGCTTTGTAACATCTGGAGAAAAAAAGTCCTGAAGTCCTGGTGGCTTTGATTTTGCAGTTACGGTGTGCCACAATCATTCATGTAACGGAAACTCTGAACACATTCAGCTTCATAACATCATAAACATCATACCAGTTAGGCTGAATAGGCTAAGTTAACATAATAAGCCAGTGACTTCAACAAGCAAGTTACTGGTCAGCAAGTTCACCAAGCTCCCGATCTCATTCCACTCCACTGAAGCTACTGAATTCTTCATCCTTCGTGTCTCTTCTGAACAACTCCGCCAATTACTGCTCGATTACAGTTTTTGGTTGCATATTTTACTACGTGCAGTTTGTAATCTGCAGAATAGGATTTTCAGTCTGTGTTCAGTGAATAGTGTTCAGTCTTTCTCAGTTGTCTTTAAATTAATTTGTTTTTTCAGTGGTACATGAGCAGCAAATACCGTGGTTTTTACAAGGCTAGAGTGGCCTCTAGTGGCAGTAGATGGCAATGTTTACTCCTTAGTTAATGTCAGTCGGTTTGAATTAACATTTAAAACCATGTTAAATTATACTGTATATATACAAGTCGCACTTGACTATAAGCCGCAGAACCAGCCAAACAATATATGTAAAAAAAGTGTGACTTACTGTCTGGAATATACGGTGTATAATAGTTCATCAATTCCAACAAATGAAATAATTTTTAAATGTAAGTAGTAGTCAGTCAGTTATGATTACAAGGGTATTGTGTAAAGTTATTGTTTTGGAAGAAATTACCTCATGTACCATTCTTTGTTGCACTGGAGCTGAAGAAGCCTCTGACTGAACACACTTCATTGTTTGAGGGTTATTCTTTAGTCTCAGTCCTTTCATGTAAAGATATTTTTAATCTCCTAGTTTAATGTCCTGATTAGGTAGAAATAAAGGAAACTATACATTAAAAATTTTTTCCTATTTTCTAAAAAAAAGAGAAAGCGCTGACTGTTTTCAAAGCAAACATAAAACAGAAAAAGTAGGATTATCATGTTCTTGGTTTTTTTTTTTAATAAAGATAAAGGTATAGAGACCAAAACTACTTGACAATAAATTGAGAGGATCAGTACAAATTAAGCACACGCTACCAAAACAGTTTAATTTTACTGTATTACAAGCTAAAAAGACATCAAACTAAAACTGCTGCGGTGAGAATTAAATCTGCAGCCTCCACATTGTCAAAATGATATTTCACATCAATGTGATTCTAGTGAAAATATGTTAATTCATCAGTGTAATAATCAACATGGTGACAGTGGTGAAACATACCAAAGTACTTTCAGTATCGCTAGGTGTGTCAATAGACTGCTTTAAACAATAAAAAAAAAGAGGAGGAGTGGAGGTGGCCCAACAGGTGACACCAGATGAAAGTCATGATTACTCAGCACAAATACCGACCATACCACTATTAGTGGGTCAGACTTTTTAGCTTAAATAAAACCCATATATTGTAATATGTAGCATACCTACAGCAAAATAAATTACAGAAAAAAACTCTCTACTATTAACTCTTATCTGTAGGATCTAAAGAAAAATTAAAGACTGTGGACTACATTTTATTCTTTTTAAATAATAAAGAATATCTGGTGTAGAAATTAGCTCAACTCTGATTACAGAACTTATTTGAATCACTTTACTCGTTTTCATAGATTTTGTGCATTCATCTTAAATTATCTAAAATTCTCACACAAAAATGGTCCAAGAAAACCAAAGCTTTCTAAAACATGTTCCCATTGTGCCAATGCATGTTGTAAAGATGATAAAATTACTGCGCAGAAACAAGAGAAAAGTATTTTTAATGGATTATTATATCATGTTCATTTGTTTAATAGAAGCTCTGTACTTTCTTCTAAATTAGAAAAACACGGCTGATGAGTGAAGCCAGCTGTCTGTGAACTAATGAACAGATGTTAAGGCATAAACGGTGCAGACAACATATATAACAGTCACTGAGCGTGGGTGTGTGCAAGTGATAAGTGTGACTTGGAAAAAAGTCTTGACAGGTGGGTGTGGCAAACCTGTGTGATCGAGAGAGACAAGAGGAAATACAAGTGAGAGAAGCTGGTAATAGCAGAATAGAATCAGCATATCTAAAATCACTCACACCCCAATCGGAGATGTGTCTCACCGTTGCTTGCACTGAAAACATTGGACCAACTAAGGAAACATGAAAACTGAGAGGGAGGCTTGGATGTTTTTTTACAATTCTCTACTAAGAAAGCAATCTGGACAACGAAATATACATTTAAAAGAGAACACAGACTTGGATACCTGAAGAGTCCCAGAGAGCTAGCAAGGTAAGATGTAAATACGGTGGCTCAACCACTGAAACTCAGAACATTTTACAAATGAAGTGCAGTTCAAACATATTTCTCTACTTTTTTTTTTTTTTTTTAAATCGCACAAGATCATAATCTCTACTATTTACTGTATCAACATGCACACTCTTGCAGATGAATTACTGTGTTTTGACGCACCAGTTTGTTTGCAGGACCGCATGTACAGATATGTCTATGTCTATAACAGCATACTTTCAGTTTGCTTTCACTGATTGTGTGTGTGTTTGTGTGTGTTGTGAGATGACTTGGTCATTTTTGCTGTGCATGTGAGAACAGTATGTGTTGTTAGTTTTTGGATAACATGAATGTCAAAGCACAATGCAGACAAACTGGTTCGGTGACATGGATGAAAGCTAAAGCACAAACAACAGTGTCTGCACGTACATGTGTTCAGCCTTCAGAAATGCTTGTTACATACCAATGTCACTTTGTAAGAATGCATGTTCATGTACCACAATGGGCGTACACTCAGCTAGGATGATAGGGCATTTCTAACACCTAAAACAAACACATAACTGTATTTTACCCTACATATGCATACTGTACATCTCCCTGAAATCAATGTGGAAACTTTACCTCAATTAACTTAGATTTAAATGCATCTGGTGAAATTACGTGAAAGAAACAACAAGGTAGGCATGCAAACTACTTTTGATACTTAATCCAGTAAAAGAAACCTCTGGAAAAATCCTTTATTTAACAGCTCACTATGTCAGACAAAAGTAACAAGATTTATAAGTAATGATATAAAAATCAACTTTAAAACTGAAATTAATAGGGTGTAAACATATTCAAAAGAGAAGGATGTACATCATTCTCTTCCTTTTAACTACAGTGTTAAACTGTTGTGTTTGACTGCATCTCACTCAACCACAGCCTGATACATCTCTGCCTGTTGGCTACATTTGCTAAACAAATCAAACCAGTGGGGGAAAGCATACATGCTTGCACCTAAAACAATCGTTTGTGACATCCAGGGGTATTTAAGCTCCAACTTCCCCTTCACTTTTACTGTAACTTCATGTTTTCAGTATTTGGATGCATTTCACCTAACCCCCCCAAGCTCATTTTCAAGGATGTTTTTTTCCATGGAGACACTATCAATTACAATAAAAACTGAAATTCATTTCACAATTCATGAGAAATGTTCTCAGGTAAAATACAGTGCATCTGGGATGTAGTCACAGCGCTTCACTTTCTCCACATTTTGTTATGTTACAACCTTATTCCAAAATTGAATAAATTCATTTTTGTTCTCAAAATTCTACACACAATACCCCATAACGACAATGTGAAAAAGGTTTATAGATTTTTGTAAATTTATTAAAAATAAAACACTAAGAAATCACATGTACATAAGTATTCACAGCCTTTCCTCAATACTTTTTTGATGCAATTTTGGCAGCACTTACAGCCTCAAGTCTTTTTGAATATGATGCCACAAGCTTGGCACACCCATCTTTAGGCAGTTTTGCTCATTCCTCTTTGCAGCACCTCTCAAGCTCCATCAGGTTGGATGGGAAGCATCAGTGCAAAGCCATTTTCAGGTCTCTCTAGAGATGTTTAATCAGATTGAAGTCTGGGCTCTGGCTGGGCCACTCAAGGACATTCACAGAGTTGTCCTAAAGCCACTTCTTTGATATCTTGGCTGTATGCTTAGGATTGTTGTCCTGCTGAAAGATGAACTGTCGCCCAAGTCTGAGATCACGTACGCCCTGGAGCAGGTTTTCATCCAGGATGTCTCTGTACATTGCTGCATTCATCTTTCCCTCTATCCGGACTAGTCTCCCAGTTCCTGCCGCTGAAAAACATCCCCACAACATAGTGCTGCCACCACCATGCTTCATTGTTGGGATGGTAGAGGCATGGTGATGAGTGGTGCCTGGTTTCCTCCAAACATGACGCCTGGCATTCACGCCAAAGAGTTCAATCTTTGTATCACACCAGAGAATTTTGTTTCTCATGGTCTGAGAGTCTTTCAGGTGCATTTTGGCAAACTCCAGGCAAGCTGCCATGTGCTTTTTACTAAGGAATGGCTTTCGTCTGGCCACTCTACCATACAGGCCTGATTGGTGGATTGCTGCAGAGATGGTTGTCCTTCTGGAAGGTTCTCCTATCTCCACAGAGGAATGCTGTAGTTCCAAACTTCTTCCATTTACAGATGATGGAGGCCACTGTGCTCATTGGGACCTTCAAGGCTGCAGATAATTTTCTATTCCCTTCCTCAGATTTGTGCCTCAAAGCAATCCTGTCTCGGAGGTCTACAGACAATTCCTTTGACTTCATGCTTCATTTGTGCTCTACCATGCACTGTAAAGTGTGGGTCCTTATATATAGACAGGCATGTGCCTTTCCAAATCATGTCCAATCAACTGAATTTACCACAGGAGGACTTCAATTAAGCTGTAGGAACATCTCAAGGATGATCAGTTGAAACAGCTAATTTTTTAGCTTCATGGCAAAGGCTGTGAATACTTATGTACATGGGATTTTTTAGTTTTATTTTTAATAAATGTGCAAAAATCTCTAAAAATCATTTTTCACATTGTCATTATGAGTTATTCTGTGTATAATTTTGAGGACAAAAATGAATTTATTCAATTTTGGAAAAAGGCTGTAACAAACTGGAGGAAGTGAAGCGCTGTGAATACTTTCCAGATGCACTGGAAGTCCAGTGTATAACAGTGAGATTTGAGACACTAAATGAGCTGCTGAATACCTGGTCTCAATTTCAAGGCTTTGATGGATTTTGGGTTACTGCTGAGTGGTGGTTAAGATGATCTCTACTCCTCTATCATATATGTAACTGATAGCTTTGGAAAACAAGCCTTCAAGCATTTCTTCTTATATTTGTAATATGATTCCAGATTCCATACAAACGTAGATAAAAAAAAAGGTCTTCTTAAAAAGTTGATTACTCTCCCTGAACATACTTTATTCAACCACTTTGTACTGTACAGTTATTAAGGTAGTTACTGCATGACTGTCTAAGCTTCGAGGATTTAGGATTGCTGCTGAGCAGAGGAAATGCTGATCTGTCCCTCTAACTGATAGTAATGCTGATACAACTGTGCTCTTCTCTTCCTCTCCAGCATGACATCCAACTCTACCTCCGGCAATCTGTGTGAACCAAATGACAAACTCTGCAGTAAGGACACAACAACTCTCTCATCGTTATAATTTCCTTTACCATTCCTACAAACCATCTCCCTTCATTGCTCCTATTTTACCTCTCAATCTGTGTTTCCTCAGCAAATGTCCAATTCTTTCTCAGCCATCTAAAACATGCCCAGATATCAGTCTACTACTACTACTGTTACATCTACCTGACAAAGGTTACTAAACTTTACAGTGGGGAACTCCATGCAAGTACTTCCAACCTAGTATTTTGCCAACTTCCTCTTATAACAGAATCAAACTGTAACAATTGTTTTTTTAAGCTCCAATGTTAGAAATTTCATTATGTCCTGCAATAGGGCTGAATTCATCTGTTGGTGGATAAAATGACATTACATTTGAACAGTAAATAGAGCACTGTCTCATGACAGAACTGGTTCACAGTGCAACACATTATTTACATTTTTACTTAGTCTGTTTCCTACACAGGCACAGTTTAAGTTCCCATACGTCACCATGTCAGTGTGGTACATTTCCATACATTTTCAGTTATGTCACATTAAAGGAAAACCATCTCATCTTGGTAGCCTAGTGGTTACAGAGGTGGGTTTGGATCTGGAGAACCTGGATTCAAGACCGTAGGCTGGCAACTAAGGTAAACCACTGTGGGCCCCTGAGCGAAGGCCCTTAACCTCCAACTGCTCCCTGGGCGCTGGAATTTGGCAGCCCACTGCTCCTAGCAACTAGAATAGGTTAAATGCAGAGAAAGAATTTTCCAGCTTGGATTAATCAAGTAGAATAAATTAAAATTAAAATCTTCCTTAGCTTCTAACGTTTTAAGGGGTTTAACTAGTAATATAATCAACTATTAAGGAATCACTATTGATCAGAATCTGTCATACAAGACACACACTGATAACCTTGTATACGAGCTAAAAGTTAAATTGGGTTACTTTTTCAGGAACAAATTCTTCTTTAAAATAAGAGAATATTTGATGTCAGCTTCTTTCTCGTCTCTGCTTGATAATGAGAAACTTTTCTTTGAAAGCCTCTGGTCAGTATCTTGGGAAACTGGCTACCATGTACCAGTGTGCTTTGTCTTTTATTACTGACAATGGAAATCACATACATATCACTGCACTTTGAATGTTACTGCTACATGGCCTAAAAATAAATAAATAAAAAGCTTTCAAACACGCTGCTCCTTCCCGTTGGAAACACTTACAAACTGATATTAAATTAACAAAAAACTGATCTCTTTGGGGGAGTTTAGGTTGATTATAAGTGTCGATTATAAATCCCTTAGTCAATGTGATTATATATATATATATATATATATATATATTAATTAATTAATTAATATTTATTTATTTATTTACATTTTAAACTTTACTTTGCATTACTGCTAAATGTTTTCTGGAGTGTACCATACACTGTCAGGTGTCACTGTCTTCCCATCATCCAAGCAGACAACAGTTGTATAATATTCTCATAAACTAAACTAAACCCTGTGAGTTATGAGGATTTTCCTTTTTGATTTCAGTACAAATAATTTTTTAGCCTTTTTAAAAATGTTCTTACATCCAGTACAAGTTGTTGCAATCTGAACACAAGACTAAAAACACGAAACAGAACCAATAAACCCACAATAAAGCTATATCAGTCAGTCTCTTAAACTTTATACCAGAGCAGCCATAAAATACTTCCCTGGATTGCCTGACTGTAATTGTGTGATCACAACATCTTTTGAACCTATAGAGATAAATGGGATGTTCAGCCCTTTCAGCTGATTTTTGTTTTGTTTTGTTTTGTTTTTTTTGTTGTTTTTTTTCCTATCCAGCTGTTTTTCAGTCTGTTTATGGTTTAATTTAAGCCCATTTTTTGTTTATGAATGGAACAGGGCTAGAAGGCCCTGGTTATTAAAATAAATAAACAAACTTGTGAGTCTTTGAGGAAAAGCGTTCTTGAAAGTTTAGGTTGAGCCTTTCCTGACCATGTCAGGAATCATATGTCATTACACAAAGCTCTCACCACTCCTAAGAATGTGCCAGAACCAGAACTTGTTTTTTTTTCTTTTTAAAGACACACCAGTGGATTTAAATGCCTGCCCAGCCTTAGAAAAGGACACAGAAGGTGTTTGGTGTAATAATACCAAATTATTAATCAAAAGGATGATGTAATGAGCAAACAAATAAGACAAACCTTACAAATTTCTCAGGATTATGTCTAATACAATGTGCAACTAGAACGGTGTGTAGTGTTTTCAAGAAAGTCACCAGGAGAGAGAGAGATAGATAGATGGTTGTTAAATTTTTGCATAAATTTACTTACACTTATTTTAATTTCAGTGGCACTGAAAACAAAATTAAAATTAAAAAATGCAAAAATTCTAAGTCACAACTATTGATATATGAGTCAGCATCTCAGCTGGAAGTTGCATGTAATCAAACAACAAGGGTTGCATTAATTATCTGGATGACAACACATGGCCCATCCTGGTTCTTTGAAACCCATTTTGCTTTATGAAGTGAAATAATTATGCTAACAATGGAGCAGAAGAGTTGTTTATGTATTAGCCAGGTAAGCCAGTAAAAATGAGTGATGAAATATAAAAAATCTACCAAAGAAACATTAGTAAACTTCTTAATCCAGTCTGATATTCTTTGTTTCTTTAATGGAAAATCCTGCAATGTATTAAATAAATTTTACTTTAATGAAAACTACATCTCAAGATAAATAACTCCAGGTTAATGCCAAGTTATTTTTCTAAGATAGTCCACCTTTATCTTTTGATCGAGCATTCAAGACAGGTGATGTTGTTTGTCTTTGTTTTCAATTTTAGAAACTGGTCTGCGCACTTGTCTCACAAATGGGCACAGAGAAACCTACTGCATGTAATCTGCCAAGTTGGTCAAACAGCATTTCCCGATAAATATTAAGTTTAAATGAAGATAAATCTCTAGTCCACCTCACTAGAGCTGAAATAAGGAACTAAGATGTTGTACATACAAGTTATTCATTCTGGACATGGAAAGCAGATGCATGGCTGTTCATGTTAGTGAGCAGAGATGTTTAACTGCTATACAGTTACCACAAATTAAGGGACAATTTCAACAATTTGTCTATTTGTGGCTGCTCCCATCTGTCCCTGTGTGCATGAACCATAATTAAATGTGTATACATTTGAAAAGCAGAGTTTAATCTATCAAGACTGATCAGACTGATAGCTTATTTATATATTGCCAACTCAAAAAGAAAAAAAATCTCTGTAAACTAGTTCAATTCAGTTCAAATTGCCAGTTATGGCAAATCAAGCTATACACAAGCAGAGTTTCTCCTGTCATTATATGTCTTGTCAACCACCTGAAAAGCCTGAAAAAATATCTTTGTTTCTATGGTGTAGATGGAAAAACTTACACTGGGAACTTTGTTCCCTTTGTGGAATGTGCACAGCCGAAATATGTTGAAATTAGTCATCATGTGTGATATTCACACTGAAATGCTGTAATGGGTTAGCTACCTGTTACAGCATCAGAGATCTTTGTGAATAAAGGGTTCTGCAGAGCTGATTTTTAGCTTTTGGAGATTAGCATCCCGTTTCTTTAAGACTATATGAAAATAAAGGTATGAAATCCACACCGATTCATCAAAACAGATTAATCATTATGTAGTAAATAAATTGTGGATGCATTAATCTCTTATACATCGTCTCTCTGCTCGTCTTTCATGTGTTTATGCACTGTGGCCTCCCCTCCTCACTTTAACTGACGACTGTGTGGATTATAACCAACTGCATGTGAAGTCTCTGAATAGTGATGGTCAATGGGACAGGTGTATAGCACATTTCATGTACAAGACAATTTAAAGTATCCTACATAAAACATTAAAAGCCTTACAGTGGGGGGCAGAAAAAGTACATAGGAGAACATAAAGAAGACATAATTAAAAGGGTTTTCAATGTAACCAGTGAACTGTAGCGACAAAAATGTTTTACTGACTGAATGTAGCACAAGAGAATAAACAAACGTATTATGTACCACATTCAGTTCACTTTCCAAACTCATTACTTCTCAACTTACTATTAAATTGTGTATTTGTGCAATTACTTATATTGATTTTAGGGACAAATATGGTCTTGCTGGATTATCAAACTCCTATTTGTACTGGCTTTGAATCTTACTAACTCAATGTTAGCTTTCTGGGTTCCCTGTGCTAAGCAGAAGAGGAAATCTTTCATTGTAGTCATAATTAAAATGAAACACTTATTAGCTTAAAAGAACAGACTTTGGTTAAGAAATGTATTTAAATATAAATTAATGTAATTTTTTTGCAAGTAAACGCAGCATAAGGGATATAATGTTCACAAACGTCTTTCACTGCAAAGTAGGAAGTTCTGACCTTTATTTCAGCCACTGATGCCTTACAATGGACACTGCAGGTATTATCCTGCACTTTTCATAAACATCAACTGTCCTGGCATTTCTTAGCTCCATAAGGATAAGAATGGGGAAAAAAATGTTCAGAAAAGAAGATTTTGCCTAAATGATTAATTTATAACTGCACATACAGAGAAAAATAAAAATATATTTTTAGGTTTATGGTTGACAAACTTTCTAATTACCTCCCCAATAGAAAATTCTAGTGATTTCATAATGAGGATACTGATAGCTGGATTTAAATGTGGCCAGTCTTTGCCAAATTACAGTCATGTCTGGCTATATAAAGTAACAACACTTCAGCACCAGGGAAAATGAATGATGAAGCAATGTCAAGACAGAACATCCTGTCATCATGAGACAACCTTTCTACAGCCTAACAGTCATCCTGTAAAAGTGCCACAAGCTACTCTGAAACTAAACCTGCTCAGCCTTTAGACATACTCTGAAAAGCAAAGTTTGTCTCTCATTTCTAAGACATTTGCAGCAGACACATCACAAAAAAGGCTAAAATCTACAGATTCCACTTGGATCTGAAATTTACACCGTTAATTGTGTCTCTCTCCTCAAGTTACACGGGAGTATCAGCTGGAAGTGATTGTTGTCCCTGCACTGCTCCTCCTGGGCACCGCCATCACCTTACTGACCGTGTTAATACTAAGGTATTGCCATAAGGGGAAGCGGACCCGAGTCACAGCCCCACAACATTACCACAGCTCAACACACAGACATACTAACAGACACAGCCACAGACACCACCTATACGGCATAGATGGTAAGCAAGCAAGCAAATGATTGTGTTCTTTTAAACTTTTGCCCTATATTTCACAAAATCTACTCATATAGATCTATTAGTGTATTCTGTTCAAAGTGTTTTATATGACTCTTTATCTCTCATAAGCACCACCTGGGATAAACCCACTGGAACATGAAGAGGTGCCAATGAAAGTTCAACAAGTGCAGCAAAATAGCAAACAAACTCCAACTGCAGTACCGCAGGTGTCCACAGAGAGGCATCAGGGAGCCTTCGGTCAGGTCACTGCACTGCCGCAGTCATACTCCATCAAGCCTAACGACACGGTAAACCTCTACCGGGGTAGCATGGACAGCAAGAATGTCATCCTGAGGGTGCTGAAAGGTAAGCTGAGCTGGTACAAAGCAAGTCTCAAAGACAACCACCTACTTACTGCATGTCTAAGAAAAAAACGTTTTCTCTAAGTTTAAAAAGCACTGGACTAAATGTGTAAGACAGTAATTGTGAAACAGGAAAGTTCTTTAAAGAGATTTATCTCCCAATTTGTGTACTTTCAATGTCTAATCTGCTCTGTTCTATAATCAATCTTCTTCCCCAGATACAGCAACTAGCAGTGAGAAACAGCACTTTTTGGGGTTTGCTTCCTTCTTGTCAGAATTGGGGCCACACCCCTTCATTCCTTTGCTGCTGGGTGTTGTTTCAGTGCAACCACCTTTAATTATTGTGGTGGAGGAGCTAAAACACAGAGACCTGCTGGGGTTCCTGTGGAAATGCAGACAGGTACAGTGTTATGTAGAAGAGATTATTCATACTGTAGGACATGGGTTCACAATTGCAGAATGTCTATTTTTTGTGCAGAAAATCTGAAACAAACTTCTAAAAGTCACCAAAAAGGAATATGATTTTTTTATTTTTATTAACTGGTTTGAAGCAGTTCAACTAGGCTGTGTAATGTCTTTTAAAAAAGGTGGCACTACATGAAACTAAAAGTTACTAAAGGCTGCCATTCTGTACAAGACATAGTTATACTTCAAGGAAGGAAAAAAAAACAAGTTGCTATGGACACAAACAAGAGGATAATGGTGACAGATTTTCCTTCAAGAATTACTTTAATGACTGCAGATTTCTGGGATCTTATATCTCATTAAAACATAGTGACACAGTGTCCCCATTTCTACTTTGTCCCTGTCTTTTACTGAAGGATAACTCGGGTTATGACATGACAGAGAAGATGATCTTCACCATGGCGGGACAAGTGGCTTCAGCTTTGGTTAGTTGACCTTTTTTCTGGTCCTTTAACAATTTATGGAAATCAAATTGTAAAGAGGTTATTCCGTCTGCCTGCTCATCTCTTATCTTTACTGAAAAATCTTTTTTTGGTGGCAAAGTTTTACATTAACTTGTGCCCATCTCCAGCTTTCCCCTGATGGTTCAGTAATTCTAATATGTTAGCTATTCAGGTTAAAGTTATTTTTATAGTTTACAAATGACGATAAATGCTAATCTAAATCTGGTTGATGTATCTTTCTAGTAGCCTTGTATTACTGAATTTTCCCACAACTCCACAACCAGCTCCCAAAAAACCTATCTTCAAATCATTTCTGATAATATTCTGTTTATTTCTGATTGTATTCTAGGAGTATCTGCATAGTAAGAGCTGTATCCATAGCAACATGGGGGCTCGCAGCATTCTGGTTGGTGAAGATTTGACAGCTAAGCTCTGGGGACTGGGCTCAGTCTACCGCAGGAGAACACAGCTGGGCTCACCGGGGGCAGTGGACGATATGGAGCTGAGTAAATGGCAGGCACCTGAAGTGCTGGCCGGGAGGCCCGTGAGTCCGAGCAGTGATGTGTGAGTCCATTGTAAAAACATCAATGACATTAAAAAGACTTATTGGGAATACTGTATGCCACTAAAAGATGAATTGCAAATGCTTTTTGCCCATCTTTTTTGCTTTCTTATAGATGGTCTTTTGGAATCCTCCTCTATGAAATGGTCACATTGGGTGAGTATTCTTCAAATAGATAATGTCTCTCAAAAGTTTTTTAATTCAGTAAATACCAAAATGTCACCAAAAACAGTACGAAACTGAGGCCCTTCCAGCAAAAAATAAATATGAACCTACTAACTACCTACTACAATTCCTCCCCTTGAGTCTATCCATCTGTATTGAGGGATAAAGGGTACTTACCTGTTGGGTGTAAGTGGTCATCTGGTCCTCCAAATGTGGTGTGGGAGGCTATTTGGATGGCCACTACTCCTTGATCCCCCCAAAAGAAAGATCACCTCATCTCTGCTAAACAGATTGATATTATTAAAGTGAGGAAATGAGTCTTAATAATTCATACTGTATGTTGGCACTGCATACAGCATTATAGGTGTCCAACACCCTTAATATTTAATGAATATGCTTTTTAGAGTTATTGTTTAACATATATTTCTCTTATGTTAAGGTGACCCACCTTTTGCTTCAATTATGGCAACTGAACTTCTGCAGTATCTCCAAAGGGGAAAGTCCCTCAAACAGCCAGCCACCTGCTCCAACTCACTGTAAGAACAGCAGCAGAGTTTATTTTCATGAAGAATTAAGATTTTTTTCCTTCTCAGTATTATAAGAATTGCAGTTAGGGTGCAAAAGTTATCTTATATTACACATCTTCACTCTAAGCGGTACTGAAAATGAATGAATGATGAATGAATCTTCACTCTAAATGTATATCACTTCAGTATTTTCCAATTATGATTATTTAATATGCTCTTGTATCTCATTCTTCCATTCAATTCTATATAAGCTGCTGTATATAATGATGCTGTAATGCCACAGTTTGCCAGTCTGGGATCATTAAATTCCATCAGATTCTGACTGTAAAATGCAGAAGAAGCCAGCCATGATATTTTTAAACATTAGCACAATGAAATAATTAAATTATAAAATACTACTTTGAAGTTAATATAGTTTTTGATCATTGTTGATAGCTTAATTCACGATATCAGCTGCATAACACACTATATGAGATACAGAAATCAGCAGCTCTGACTGGGACAATGGCTGAAACTAATCACACTTGAGCTTCAACAGGTTGAACTTATGACCCCATCAAATAAATCAATAAATCAATTAATCCTAAAAAAATATACTATTGGATTCTAACACAATTCCTGACCAAGTGGTCAATAATTTCATATGGTTGTGTTAGGTCATGTAAAACAGGTCAAGTTTCATGACATCAGTTTGCATTGTAAGGCAGAATGTAGGCACTATAGAGTTTTCCTGCCTTTACAATCACATCTGCTACACTTTTCTTTCATTCCTGGGAAAGGGATGAGATCCCTTTGGAAAAATCAAACATACTTCCCCCATCTTTTGGGTAGACGTTATCAAATGAACTGTTTAACTGCTTTTATTAGCTTCACCTCAATTAAATGAGTTTTAAACTACCACAGGTTTGAAGTGCATTAATTTGGACCAGATGTGCCCTACATGCCACGTATTGCACTAAAAGCAGCTGTCTGTTGAGAAGCAAAGAACCATTTGGAATCTCAGAAACTAGCTAAAATAGCTTACCTAACTTTTACTCGAACAATATTTTCGGTTGTTTTCTACGCTTACCTTAGTGGCATGCAAATATTGCACCAATTACAAATTCCTCCATTATAAGAATAAATATACAGAAATAAAGGATTCAAACAAACTATAACTTTTATTATTACTAATAAACAAACAAGCATAAATAAATAAATAATAAAATAAAACTAGGTAACAGCAGCAACCGACACACCTGACACTGCCCCATCACCTTCGCGCTTATGGCGTTGCTATCTTCAGGCATAGATTTGAAGGCAGACGGGTATTGTAGTTTTTAAAATGTTTGGACCAGTTCCATTTAGTAGCTTTCCCAATTCGTAGGACTACAAACATGGCCGCACCGCAGCTGAATTTGCTTTAAAGTAAATGATTGATTTCTCAATCTTAAAAAGTCTTGTATTTAGCCACAAGTTTAAAAATTATCCCCACACCTTAATATTTGCACTCCAATACATTTTTGTCTTGTTTGTAAAAATTAGAGCCTACAATATGACCAAATAAACGCTATTGCACTGTATTATCTATCTGTTTATTTAGCTATTTATCAATTAATTTATCAGTTAAGTTTAAAAGATTAACTAGTACCAATGTGTGGTGCAAATTATGCTTATGAGGACAACTTCTTTTAATCTTATAGCTGTTGATTTTAATTATGTAGAAACTCAAATCATGTATTTTTGCTGAATTTCACATTGTTATACTCTGGTCCGTAGGTACTCCATCATCAAGTCATGCTGCCAATGGAATCCTCAGCAACGTCTCTCCGTGTCGGAACTACTCAGGGTGCTACATACGAAAGAGAAATCAGCCAATGGGAGAACAGTTCTGAGGGTCACGGAACCACTGAACTTCGAGAGATATATGAGGGAGGCGGGATGTGGAGAGGCGTTCAACTTTGCTGTGCTCTGATTGGTTAAAATGTTTATCAATCAGAAGTTCTTTAAGGCTGCTGTTCCCGCGCCGATAAACTATTACCAAGAACAATGTAGACAAAAAAAAAAGTTATATTTTTATATATAAAATAAATATTGTTTTGTACTTCTTTTTACTGTTGGAACACATTCAAGAATATTTAAAGCACAATCACTTTGAAGGATAATTTATTTTTTGTAAATATGTATTTAATTTGGTAAATGTTACTCTGGTCTGGTAAATAATTATGAAATTTAAAAGACATGTTTAATGTATTTTCATTTTAAGGTCAGTGCTGCTTTTATTTTTAAATCGGACTATAAAATTATGCTAACATGGGGCCAGACAGTTTTTGACATCCATAGGGGATGATCCCATCAAACAGATTCCCCTTCACCTTGTTTTGAGGTAACTACCTGACAGCTGTGCACAGTGGTCTTTGCATCTAACCCTGCTTTGCATGTACTTACAGAAGTTTCCTTTCCAAAGGAAAAAAAAAAAAAACTTCAGGGAAGATATTATTTGAATTAACCAATCTTAATGAATAACTTAGAATGATTTTTTTAGATTATTGATCACTTCAATTCAACATTCAATATTATTTACCTCTGAAAACAAAGGTCTTACATTGTCATCTCCACACCTGATTTGACAAGGATGTTGCAACACTGGTAAAAGTATTGTGAAGAAAGAGATATTTTATTTATATAAATTTTATTTGGAATGCATGAAAAACCTCACTTCCTGCTGTATATAAGCAGTTTGTCATTACTGAAAAAACATCATAGCCCCTAAACTTTTTATCAGCACAGTTTAGGACCTCATCTGTATAACTGAACATTCCCATCTGCAGAATTCACTATTCGCAAACAATATTTGCTAATTTGCCCAAGATGGTAAATCTACCCCTATGTATACTAAATGCAAGCTGAAGTTGCAGATGTTAATATTTTATTCACTTGTATACTTTAAAATATTTTAAAATATCTGACGGCAGCTTGTCTTGGTGCTTTGCAAACCCATGTCTGCATGCGATAGCGTCTTGCCACCACTTGGGGGCAGTATCAGAAATATGTGGAACAATCGACTATGGGTTGCACTTGATTGTGTTGTTAGTGCTTTAGCTTTGCTCTGCTGTGGGAAACAGAAGTTAAAGTGGAAAATATTTGCTTTGTGGTGAAATAAAACTAAGTGTCATGCTTCTTTACTATTTATCATTTTTGGAACTTTGTCCTCTTTGTTAAGAAACTGGCTTTCAGCCTTAGCAGGCCCCTTCAAATCCAAGTTAGCCTTCCAGCCAATCAGCACTCAAGGCATACTTGTCTCAGTGTCATGCATTGTTAGGTTTTTGGATGCCTGCATGGGAAAAAATAGCAGCCAGTGCAGGTTCAAGTCTTGGAATGTGGCCTTTTTTTTCTTTTTGCATATATTCCAAGCAATGTCAAGCAACTTTCAAATAATGTTCACAAGTAGGTAGGGAAACAAAAAAAAACCTTTGTTTATAGAGACATTAAAAAACGTCAACATCAAAGTTTTAAAACAGCTCTTTGATTATTTATTTGCAATATAATATTAACCTCTCCTTGTCAAAAGTCAGACTCGCCTCCTCCAAGATTTTGCAGCTTTTTTGATTATTGCAAGCAAGCATTTGATTCTGAACTTCTTTATATAAAAGTTTGCTGTTATTTGGGGGGTAAAAAGGTGCTACTATTTGAGTAAAGGGAGATCACACAAGCAAAGCTGCCGTGATCTGCCACTAAAGGAAATAATTCACATGTAATTCACATCAGAATTTGAACCACTCACATCACTTGTCCTTAGACTTGGGTCCTCCCCCCCGAATCTTAACAACTGTTTAAAGGACCTGATAAAGAAAAGACTCCAAAATCCTGGGGAGACTGAAATATAAACACACAGCTATCAAGGAATATCCTTTTTGCTTTTTAAAGAAAATACTTTAACAGCCACAGTCACTAAGAATAAAGCCAAAGATAGCTAACTAGAAAGGTAAATACTGTTGGTAGTAACACGCTATGTGACAAAGCTATGAGGAAGACAGCAAGTTTTCTTGATCAAGGTCGCTACTACTCAGTCACACTTTGGGAAAGGCAACGGATGTCATTGCTTGAAATAACAATTGTAAAAAAGTAAGCGCTAATGTAAAAGAAGGAATGATATGAAAAGCAGTTTAAAAAACAGACAATCCTCATCTAAAATCTAGCGTAGAAACTAGTGAGAAAGGCCACGAGGTTCACAGAGATATGAGAAAAAACTCCTACAGTAAAAAGCTTAAACAAGGCAGTCCAGCAAAAAATGTGCAATTAAATAGAAAGGCAAATTTTACATTTACTACAGTATAGTTTAGGGTTTTCTTCTTTCACACAGTCACTCAGGCATGACCCCCCCCCCCCCATCCATCATAAACATAGGTCCACATGTGGTTTCATTTTTCTTAGCAGACTCAATAATGTAGCGTAAAGACACTTTAAACAGCTTCTCTTTTTAAACTTTACAAAATCAAGCCTATGACAGCATCTTGGTTCGTGCAACAGCACCACTGCACGTCCAGCTGGACTGATCAGAAGCAGCTGCTTGAATCCTCTGAAGAAAACGACCCTGAACCTGGCCGACAGTTTATCACAGAACTCAACAGCGAGGGTTCTGGTATAAAGCTCATAAAGATGGAGTGGAAACAGTTTTGGAAAAGCAACTTCTTGTTGTGCTTTCTATACATGCATCACCTAACATATGAAATGCTCTCAGAACCTTGAGGGGTTTTGGTTTTATTTGGACTCTGGTCAGGTATTTGAGCAGCCATTACCCTGTAAACTCACTGTACCCTGTTGGTTGTAGAGAAGCCACTTCTAAAGGGGCATGTATACACAGTGATGCTTATTCTTATTAAATAATCACAACTCAGAAGTAATCGCTTTTACAAACATAACGTCTGGAATCAACAAAGTGTTTTTTTCTCACAGGAAATTAGCAAAAGTGTCTCATTTTTAAATAATAACATACATGATATTTGGGGTAATTTGAAATTGGTGTTAATTGGAGCTTTAACCAGATGAAGCGCTGTAATTAAAACATATTTCTAAAAAAAAAAAAAGAAAAAGAAAAAAAAAAATGAACCAATTTAAGCTTTATATTTGGAAAATCTATCCAAAATATTTCCTTCAAACTTCCTGTACATACACTGAAGAAGATATTATTGTCTATATCTTAAGTTTTTACTACTGTTTGATTAACCTTAACTTAAAAATAGAAGACTTAATAAACTTGTCAGAATGTCACAGCCTCAGTCTACGACAGGAGAAGCCCTTTTCGTAGATAATAAAAATGAAAAAGAAAAAAGAAATTTTAGAAATGTAGATTTAAACGAGCAACATCTACATTGAAAAGACATTCAAAGCTTTCATTTATGCATTTTTCAGGACTGCAAGTACCAAATTTGGGCAGCAACAGCCTTTTTGGGGCAATGGTATTTTTACCAAAAATATAGCTGGCCATTTATTCTATCATTGGATAAATGAGCCAGAATTAAGGTCAGGATTGAACAAACCAACAACCAACGTTCTGGCGTGGCCCTGGGAGGGCCTGGATGCTTTGAGTTCTGTTCTGAAAATGAACTGTTCTTCATACAATCACTTCCAGGTCTGTCACCACATCGGAGCGTGGACTTGTGGGTAAGATGGCCAGGGTTTGACTCTGAACCATGGTCGGATTTATGGGAAATTTAGTCTTTCAGATTGTTAATGTGAGCGCAGATCTTGAGTGCAGGACCCAACTTGATGTTCATAGTGGACATGAGATGCTCCTCCTTCAGCAGGAGCAGAGCCTGTCCGTCAATTTCCTGCGACAGGAACTGGGAAGCTAACTCCTCACAGCCTGAGAAGAGAAGGAAGAGAAGCAGAATAAGAGAAAAGGATGAACAGGGAGAGGAAGGGAACGGTTGAACAGTTGAAATGTGACTTGTTATTATACATGTATTGTTAAATGTTTGTCTGACATGCCAAGGGACAAATTAGCAGCACATTTACATTTTGTACGCTTTATCTTACGTTAATTAATGTGCAATATGTCCCTTTTTAAATAAATTAAAAAACAAAATGTAAAAGAAAAAACAATGGGACGGAACAGAAGATGAATTGTTTAGTCTATAACCAGAAAAGAACATTCAATATGCAACAGTTATTGGGAAAAAAGGGCAAATATTAACCCTTAAATGGATGAAGAAAAAAAAAATGTAATTTTCCAACCTTGTAGTGAGGAAATAAACTGTGACACTTCCTCCACGCTCCACTGAGCAGGGCTCGCAGACAAGCAGCTGGGCGCCGAGCTCTCCGTTTGGATCGGAGGCGGGGGCGGCTGGTGGCAGGAAGCCGAGGAGGCGGGCGAGAGAGACAAGGGGTCATCTTCATCCTCCTCTCCAGTGGACTCCTCCTCTGAATGGCTGGACTCTAAACGGCACTGCAAGTGAGAGAAGCGGGTGAGCAGAGCATTACTGGGTGATTTTTATATTGGTGTTGCTGTGTTTTTCCTCCTGAGATGACATTCTACATCGCTGCTGTGTCAGAAAACTAATATGACCTGAATTTAAAAAGTGGTCTATGTTTGAACACCACAATAATTTATTAACTTGCTTGTACTTTAATATGTTTCACAGCTGCCACTAGATGGCATCAAAACTTATCTTTAATGACTCAGCTCTGTTGTAGTAGCACATTTTTACTCTAAATTATATAAACACAGTGTGTCCAGAGGTGTGTCCACATGTTTACAGTCTGTGGCTATTGGTGGTTTGGGCCTGGCCCCCTTTGTCTTTTGTAACAATGAAGGATAGAAAAAAAACACATAATGATATAATACAGTACAAACATTTGTCCTTTTCATGATACATGATATTTCTGAACAAAATCTGATCTCTAATAAAAATAATTTTTCCAGTTTGATGTGAAAAACTTATGTGGACTAGTTATCTTTCTTTTAGAATGTTTATTGTTTTCAACATTTGAGTCTGATGTGCATGTCTACGTAAAGAATCTGTTTCAGAAAGCGAAGAGCGGTATAATTTAAGAAGGAAGGTGAATTTTAAAATATGCAGCATGTACACACAACTTAAACCCTTAAAAACTGGATGAACGTCACCAAATCGTCGACCATGACTAAATGACTAAATGCACTGAGCTGATTGGCTAATTTTATTATTATTTTACAGGTGTCCCTAATAAAGTGGCCAGTTCTTTGCATCTTTGCCGTGAATATAAATAATTTCTAGGTAATTAAAATCCTTGAAAACACTGACCTGTGGCTGCATCATGGAGCTAATAAAACACTAAAGAAGCTTTGCAATAGATCAGAATCCATAAGAACAAAGAGACAACTAAATAATTCTCTTTTTTCATTAAGTTAAAGACCCTTGTTAAAAAAAAAAACTGCAAACTAAAGTCCTGCCTCACCTTCACAGGTATGGGTCTCCCTGCTATCTTTGCACTAGCAATTTCTGAGCTAGTCCTGCGGGGAACCCTCCTCCTGCCGATCCCTCCCTCCTCGTCTGAGTTGGAGATGTGGCCGTGGCCCTGATCCCGATCTGCAGTGTGATCCTGATCTTGACGCTGGCTGTGACCCTGTCGCACGGAGAAGGGCTGCCTGAAGCTGACGTTGTACCTGGGGAACCAATACATACTGTATCGTAGACAAAGAGTGACATATACGGTACTGAAGCCAGGATGAGCAACACAGTTTTTGTCTCTTTGCACCATACATGGTATAAAAGCTATACACATGCTGTGGGCAAAGGGTCAAATGCAAAGCAGAAGCAAAATAAAAAATTTAAAAAAAAAGTTGATAATCTAAACAATGCAAAGAATGCATTGTTTATATAGTGAAACATGATAAATACAATTTAGACTCTAATATGAAGCAAATTCAAAAGAGAAAAAAAAATGTCCAATTCCCGAGAATGTTGTGCACAATCGACAAACAAAAGGCTGTTTCTGTGTAGCAAAACAGATGAAGCGGTGCTGTCAGAGTTATCAAAAATAAAGACAAATCATAAGCAAAGAAAACATGGATGCTGTGAAGTATACAGCTGAAGCCACCAAAGAATGCACACCACTGTTGCAGCTGCCACCGCAGCAGCCCACAGCTAACATTTAGTCCTCTTACTATTTCTGAGAACGTTGGGTTTTAAATGATGAGCTGGAGTTTAATTTAAAGCTAAATTGCACTCAGTTTTGAGGTTAATACTTAGATTTGTTAAATAAAATTGAAACAAAGCAGTTTTTCTAGAGGTTTGTGTCACTTGAGCGTTGCTACAACTGCAGCTACAGCACAGAATTTTATACCGTCAAATAGTAAAAGACTTGCAACGGTTTTGCAAAATCTGCATCAGCTGCAGCAGTTTGGACTACAGCAGTTGGATTCTCCGATGGCCTCCATTGTATATCATTTATTTCATGCATTCTGAAGTACCTCTTGGCACAAGACATGGAGCAGAACCTTTTGGTGCCTCTGAACTGGCTGGCAGGAGCAAAGTTTTTGCAGTACTCACACTTCAGCACTGAAAGGAGATTTTAGAGGAAAAAAAAGAAAGTAGATGTAAATACATAATTTCAACAGTATGTTTTACATAAACAATGTAGTCCATCTCCAGAACATCTGCAGAAAACAATGCTTGTATGATATTTTATTATATACACACTCGGATGTGGGAAATTTCCAGCTCGGAGGCGTTAATTAAAACCTCTCTGTGCTCATGTGACCTGGCTCAAGCAGACAAGGGCCAATCATGGGTTATGCTGTTGCACAACATAAAAACCTCCGGTTCATGTCCATGAGATGGTAATTATATTTGGCAAGTTAACCCGATAATTCCTGCAAACATTTAGCTGGAAGTGCATATTTAAACTTGATGATGTCCTCATCTTTTAGCTAATCAAAGACTTTTTTTTTATTATAAACTAAATGCTGGTTAAAGATATTTTAAAGCGGCTTTCCTTCCCATAAGTTAATTAATAAGAAAACACAAGTTTATTCGGCCTTTTTTGTCCAGAAGCCATAATATCTACTCTAATGGACGTTTTATTAATTTGAATTTGGGCTGTGTGAATCATTCGAGGGAAGTCTGTCCCTTTGTCAGCAAATGAGCCGGGTAGATGTGATGAGGAGTGAAGAGGAAGGTGTTAGCATCTTAAATGGAGGGAAATATGTTTGTCAGAAGAGAAGGAAACACTTCAAAGCAGCCATTGACAAACAAGGTTTACAAAGTAATTAAATGCCGACAAGATATACGTGCTGCGTGGTAAAAAAAAAAAAAAAAAAAAACTGTAGCAGTGATTTGCTGTTTAATGCACCGCCTAGGACAAAACATAAATTCAGCAAACATGATTAGCTTCATTAATGTTGTATGACATCAATATAATCTTCTGGTGTTTGTATCGACCGTATGATTGTGGAGGGTTTATAGAGGCCGCTTGAACCACTGATCTGAGTGGGAAATCCAGCCGCTTAAAACTGTGCACTGCTCTTTGCTGTGGGAATCAGGGAGGAACCGGACAGCTACTCGGAGTGGGATCATTGTTGCAGTCCACTTGTATTTGGCTCAGTTGAAGCAGATCAAGACCTGCTTTTCAAGGTGGATTTATACTCGCGTGGCGTCTGCGTCACCGCCGTAGGCACAGCGTAGCTCCGCGGAGGCCCGACGCACACCTCTTCCAGACCCGACATGCTCCCCTGCTATGCAGACGGTTACATGGAAGTGCTCCCTTATGATTGGTCAATTTGGCATTACAAGTTTCCAGATTTCTGGATCTTCGTGCTGAAAAACACCCAGTGGGTCAAGTTGATGGGAGGCTGATTGAATTATTTCTTTGTTTTCTTCCACAAACTAATAAAAACACTGAACCATACTGGACACCATTGTTGTTTTAAAACAGATAATACCTACCGAACTGAAGTGAACCATGAAAAGAACTCCGACCTGGTGAGTTTACCAGCCGATACCACCCCTGCTGCCACCTTCAGATTAGGAGGAGAAACTGCAACACGACACCAAAACGACGCGTAGCCCCTACGCTTGAGTGCGAGAGCAAACTCACCAGTGTCAGCTACGCCGTAACCGACCGCACGCAGACGCGCGCGAGTATAATCCACCTTTAGTCGGACTTCTTTGATCTGAACCAGAGTTCATTTGTGCATTCACACCTCCCCAAACAAAGCAGACTTTCCGAGCAAACAAACTAGAACACAAGTCAGTGGGGCTGGTGTGAATGCCCCCTTAAGTTTTTAATTTAAATAAGCCGACTAGACACCTGGTTGGTTTCTTTAATCAAGCCATCGGCCCTTAAAGTTACAGTTTTTTTGCCTTGTCTCAGACAGGAATTAGAACTAATATAGCATCTGTTTTGGGGGGCTGGAGCCAGAGAGGCTGTGGATCCAATCAAGTTATAAAACCCTAATTATACAAAAGATTTTATACCACAAACATAGTCCAGGATCGATTCCTCACGCACAGCTGCCACACATGATTTGAGTCAGAGCAGACTAGATTTTCACACCTTAAAGAGACGGGAGCTCAACAAAAGGGTTTCTAAAAAAAAGAGGGAATAAGAAGCTACAGCACTCTGCAAAATGCCAATAATAATGTGTTTAATTAAATGGATCCAACAGTCCATGAAGTTCTGCACAATGACTCAGTTTAAATCAGGGGTGTTGGAGCAGAGAAACAATGAAAACCTGCAGGACTGTGCCCCTGGTAGGACCAAACTGAGTAGCCTTTGTATAAATGATGGTAACTCAGATTTTTTTTTTACTCCTCCAACAGCTTTCCAGGGCAGTTTGGTGGGTACCTGTTGCCGTGGTAACAATTTCCGATTGGTTAGTGTCTGGACTGTCGTTGGTCAAATCCTCACCGGCTGAGTCTTTTACTGTCCCACACATCTGTCAGTCAAAGACACAACAGACACAAATCTCAGTTACCAGTACTGTGTTTACCGAAGGGGATATTTAAACAGAAATGCTTTGTGTACACACCGGGAAAGGCTCTGCCCCTTCCTGGATGACGAAGCCCTCAATGAGGTGTGTGAGAACTTGTGGTTTAACCACAGCTTGAGGAGGAGGAGCTCTCTCCCCCTGATTGCAAGCCCCACGGGACACCGACAGCTCTAGAGCAGGAGAAGAAGAGGCTGGAGGAGGAGAACCAGAGCCTGGAGAGACAGGCCAAGGAGAAACCAGAGAAGTTAGAAGAAATATATTTAGCCTAATTTTAACATCAGTAAGGCTGCTGTATAATCTACAGCGATACATTTTTGTGTTGTCACCTGCTCCCGTGGAATTGGTTGGGGATGCGGAGACGTGGTCTCTAATGGGCTGGAGTCGTGGCGGAGACGGGCCATTTTCATCATTTACTGGATTGGAGTCAGATTTCCTTTTCAGGGAGACGGCCATCTGCTTCCCCTTAAGTTTCGAATAAATTAAAAGGAGATTATTATCAGATTACCTTCTTCTTCACAAGAGCCCCTTGTACAGGGGGCAGCATGAGATACGTAAAGACTAGAAAAACTCCGCTAAAAGACTCAACCAAGCACTAGCATCCAAATACAACACAATTCAAAGCTATTACATGGGAATGTAAGAAAAACAGCACTGTCCATTTTAGAGCTTCTACTAATTTGTCCACTTCAAGCAAACCACACAAACAATGTGTCATGTGAATGCAGAGACTGCTGATTACAAAGATGTATGTCTCTATTTTTAAGCAGTCTCCACGAAGATGAAGGTTTTATAGTGAAGTATTCACTCTTCCTATGACAAACACTACTTACAAAAACTAAGGGAAATTTGGCTTTTTGTATGTCATAATGTACCTAAAATTAATTATAACCTTTACAGGTGAATATAATTTGATTTTCTCTAATCTTTTCATTTCCCATGTGCAACTGTTCATTGTTTAAGTATTTATTATACGATGTGCTCTTCCCCCACAAGGTGATTAACCATAAAAAAATACAAACAAAAGAATAGTGTCCATAAATTGACCACTCAATGTTCAGTTTCAATGACATCTTGCATCTCAACAGTCCTCTTCATCATACTCTTCACATTTTGACATCAGACCAAAACGACACCGAATACATAACAAGTTACTGACACAATGATGTATTTCATGTTGTGGTACATCCACCATCGTTGTTAGATTGTTTCAAAAAATTGTTTGAGAAGCATTATTATACTTATACGTCTTAAATTCATGATATAATATCAGAGTAGCAAAACTTTTGACATTTTCCGAAAATTCCAACCAAAAGCTGATCATCCCTAACTTTTTGTGAGTAGTGTTCTATCTTGGCATTCACCTCTGTCTGGACCCTGATGGGGTTTCTAAGGTGGATTTGGGGGCTACCCATCGATTCTCCTGACTGACAATTTAAGGTGTCAATTATTAATATCAGATTATGGCCTGAAGAAATTAACTGTGAAACACCTCCAATTACAACATCTGTAAAACTGTTCAGCTTCTCCTTATTTGGCTTCTACTTTTGCAGAGTTCTATTATCAGACATTACTTTATAGTACGTAGATGAACTGGGCTGCTACCCTCTGGCTTGATTGAAAGTAATGAGGAAATAACCATTTACATTACTGTGTTCCAGGTGAATGTACTCTGACACAGTAACACATAACTTAATTCTGACACTTGTGTAGTAATCTCACGTCTCCGCTTTCTTTTGAGAACTAATTACTAATCAGCTGACCTGTGGTGTCTGATCTCCCAATGAGTCTCCATTGGTGGTCACGGCACCTGATGATGCTCTCTGCTCTTCAGTAACCAGGGGGAGGGAGAGGGAGGGGTGAGACAGCATGGATGGAGGAGAGGAAACAGTGGGGGCCTGAGAGGAGGCGAGGCTGGGAGCCAGAGGTCCATTCTGACGTTGTCCAGAGCTTTGATTGGCCTGTGGGTGCACTTGAGACACCTGAGCCAATGGAGGAGCCTCCTGGGATGACTGAAGAGTCTTAAGCCCCACCCCTCGGCCAACGACCCCACCCTCCCTGGAAGCGATAGATGCCACCATAGTGAGCAGACTTGATGAGCTGCTTAGGATAGCTGCTCCCTCTTGATTGCAGCTGCCCCGGGCGAGGGCGAGAGCCTGGGTGCTACCCAGTGTGCTCTGCCTGGCACCCACTATTTGAACTGGGATGTGTGGAGGTTGAGAAGGTTGGGCGGAGCTGCTGGCAGGCGGAGGGGCTGGAAGGATGGGAGGAGGGTTCCTAGAAGGCAGCTGGAGAGGCAGGCGGAGCCCCTGTAAAGTTTTTGGCTGGATGGGGATGGGTCCATTCCCGTGGCCTGATTTCTCAGCGCCGAGTGATGTCTTCTGTAAAGGCTGCACCACTAAAGTCTGAGCGTTAACCCCCGGTTTGATGGTTGCCGTGCCAACCGGGTACCCATGAGGCTGAGAAGTGGCGTTGGATGTTAGGACTAGGGCGTGTGCTGCTGTGGGAGCTGCGCTTCCTGTGGTCAGGGTTCGAGTTCCGTGAAGCAAGAGCTGGGAGAGAGGGATGGAGGAGGTGGAGGATGAGGAGGAAGATGAAGCACTGGAGGAAGAGGAGGGGTGGGCTTTGAGGTTAGTCGGCTGGGGGTAAGAGGGGATTTTGATGTGAGTTGGTTGGGTGGTTGGTTTAGCGGGGGATTGGGGGGTTGACTGGTGGGAAGGCTGGACTAGAGAGTAGGCAGCTGGATAAGGAAAAAAAAGGAGAAAAGTCACAATTAAACTTACAAAACAATACAAAACTGACAATATTCAAGTCTCTTGTTTACAACTGAAAGGCTCTTTTCTTTCAAACCTGAGTCACTCCTCTCCTGGGCTTCAGTTTTCACCCCTACACCTTTGGGACTCGACACACCTCGCATGGCTAGATTTTGTGCCTAGAAAAATAGACACAAAAAATACTTGCATGACACCAGCGATCCATTTTCTCTCTTCCAAACATCAACCCATTTACTAAACAAACCTGCTCATTATCTGATTGGCTGCTGGAAGAGGAAGCTGGAGTCCCTTCCTGTTGCTGCTGAGTCTGTGGCTGCTGGGCAACAGTTGCCACAGCAGCTGTTGCCGTGCTGCCTGGCATGAAGATTAGCTGAGAGGGAATAGGGGCCCTGAGGGAGCGGTTGACCTGTAAGATGATTGGGGCAGTCACTAAAACGCACGGAAGATGAGGTGGATGGTGGCGGTAGGCATGGAAACGGTCAGATGACGAAACTCACCCTCAGATACATTTGTCCCTGCCCTCCTGCCGTCCCACTCAGTAGCACCGACTGGCTAATCGTGGATGTTGTTGAGGTGCCCAAAGGACGGCTGCTGGCCGTAGAACCAGACCCAGATGTCACACTGGCCTAAAGAAGAATTTGGTATTTTTGTTTATTTGAAAAGATGCTAAATTGAGAGAAAATGTTTGTCAACTGTCTGTGAGAAATATCCTAGGTTTCATTAGCTTGTAAACAACAGAGCATACAGCTGTGGTGCTGGTGGTCTGAGAAGAGCTGCTGCTGGAGGGGCTTGACTGACGACTGGCAGCCAAAGTAGCCTGGAAGGAAAAAGAGACAGAGGAGGAGGAGGCGGGGGAAAATGACAGAGGAAACGTTACAGGCTTCAGTCAGATCCAAACAAAGTGTTTACAGAGGCTGTCATGTGGTTAAAGCAAGTCGTGGCTTTTTGTTTTGGTTACTGAACCACCCTTTTTCCATATTTCAGCTCATCCAGCAAAGCTGTCCACTTCTCCCATTGCCTCCTCATCTTTTTCTTGTGGTTTTCATAGAACGTAATTATGTGTGCTGGCTGCAGTCAGCTTTATTTTGCTTTGTGATTTGCTTTGTCAAGTCTTTTGAAAACAACTTTAACACAGTTCTT
The DNA here is from genome assembly GCF_017639745.1 of Melanotaenia boesemani. Lineage (NCBI taxonomy): Eukaryota > Metazoa > Chordata > Actinopteri > Atheriniformes > Melanotaeniidae > Melanotaenia > Melanotaenia boesemani. Next base: position 27,769,015 of record NC_055698.1, read on the forward strand.
TTACATTTTAAAATGACACACCTTTACTTGTTGCACAGCGGCCAGATTCTGCAGCTGGGCGCTGTTGATCTGCTGCTGAAGCATCAGCTGCTGGAAGTACTGAGCTGCATTAGGTTGTCTCTGCAATGCCTGCAAGGCCTGGAGGGAGGAGCACAGGAGCAAATATTAAAACTGAACAGACTGTCAAATGATTGGAGGGAGGGGGGGGTTAAAGATGAGGATATGCTGAAAAATGACAGGAGAAGCCTGTGAAAGAATACAATCAATGACAAATGAATGCAGGAGGACTTTAGAAGGAGAAGAAGGGAGTCGATTGAAAGAAAGGAGGGCAGGGAGAACAGGGAAGGCGGGATGCTGTAGCACCTTCCTGCCAGCTGTCTGATGTATGAGCCGGTGCTCGTGCAGTAATAAGTTGAGGGATGAAAGCGAGCGCGGCGGGTTGGATTAGTATGTGCTAGGTGACAAAGACAGATGGCCATCGAGGGTGACAAAAGCCTGGGAAAATAACGCAGAGCCTCTGTCAAACCTGCAAGACTCAATCACTTTCTGCACCTCCCTGATTCAGCCAGTCTTCATCACTTTCTAACCATCAGCTTACTCATTAATCACACACTATCATGTAAAAGAAGTTCTTTTTCCTCCTTTACATATCCACAAATGGTCTGCAGCCAAATGCTGAATTTGGAAATTAAAATATTAATTAAAACTAGCATTGAATTCTCATTATGCTTGTAAATAAATAGTTTAACCATCAGTAACAATAAGGTGCAGCTGACCTTAATTCAGGTCTTGTTAAACTGTTGCTTTCACAAAGACCCATTGTAAGCAATTTATGAAGCATACTACATAAATTTGAAATGAGCCAACAGCCTGAAAGCTCCCTGGAGTCTCATTTTAAAGTCTAGACCTGTACATATGCTTTCAAATCCTCCAGGCACGCAGCCTACTTTTCGTCCAACAATAACATTTCGCAAGCTGAATTTACGTCCCTCGCCGCTGGACCATCATTGCCGAGGTGAAAGAGATGCACAGTTTCAAGCAGAGGATAAGGAAAGTGAGACATGACATTTTTTCCTCTTAAAGACTCATGAAGCCATGAATGGACATACTCATGACAAACAGGAGTAAAAAGTTCAAACTGAAGCTGTTCCTTTGGTAAAAACTTATCAACACAGCTGCAATAAAGGCAATGATGCGTGTCATATCCAGAGTAGCCTGGGTGGGCGTAGAGATCAGAGTTGGATAAACTTCTTTCCTTTCTTAACCAGGATGAAGAGTTAACATGCCTAAATAATAACTGCAGTATCCAATCATTGTAAAGTACTGCTCAAATAAGTAAAAACAACAAACAGTTTGTCATGACTTTATGACATGATTGTCATTTAATCTGGAAAAACTACAAGAATTGCCAATGTGTTTCAGTGTAGTTGCAAAGACAGACAAGAGGACCAACACACACATTGCAGCTGCAGAGGATGAATTCGTTCACACTGGCAGCCTCAGAAATAATCAGCTAACTGCACCTTACTGCATTGCTGCACAGAAACCATTACAGAGGGAGAAAGGCCAACAAGAAATCCGTACTTTCATCTGAGTCCAAATTGAAACCAAAATTGTCCCTTATCAGCACTTTGGAAATGTTTTAGTGGGACCAACAGAACACAGTTTCAGATGTTTAAAGGGCTGCAACAGTTCACCTAATCTCCAGTCAACCCAGCTGAGACAGTTTAAGTTGGACCACAAAGTGTAGTAAATAAATAATGCCAACAAATGCTAAACATAACTGAGAACTTCTTAAAGACTAAAGCTGGTTGAGAAAATGTCAGCAAAGACGTTTCTTCGTCATGGTTGTTTACCACATTATTCCATGAGTTATTTAATAATTTGGATGTCAGTGTTCTTCTACAACATAGAGAGAAAAAAAACAAAGCATGACTGGATGCACTTTTCCCCGATATAAACTGTAAATAAAGCATGGAATAGCTCTCGTTGTAAAGAGATTTATTGATCTAACGCAACCCAAAAGTCAGGTCTCAACCTTCAATCAACTGTCTGTGGATATGCCAGAAAGTGGGCCAGACAAAACCGGCCCTCACAGTTATAGTCATACAAATACACTATTACACCTACCTGCACCGCTTGCCTTTCATACAGAGACATGGAATTCATTGGCGATGGACGGGAGCTCGCCCCAGATGCGGAGCTCCCATTGGTGGAGGCTCCCTGCTGGTTCTGCTCTCCATCCGTCTCCATGGCAGCCAACTGTCAGTCAAACACAAAACGAAGCATGACTTTCTCTCTGCAAGAGCCGGGCTGATGAAGAAAAACACCTGTCTTTGATTCTGACAAACATCATTCCTCACAGAGCCGTGACAGGGAGTCCATATTTTACTCAATGGATGATAACAATGTTGACTGATACAGTTCTGGTGAAAATGATATGAACAGAAGCCTTCAGTGCCTTACAACATCTTTCAATCTGATCATTTATTAGCAGAGCATCACTACGTTTCAATTTTACAAACTGAGATGGATGCTGGGCCAAGCAAAGCGCAGAAGAAACTTTTAAATACAAGATACATCCAACAACCCCAGAACTGAAAAATAAAATGGGCGATTTACATTAATTCACTTCCTGTTCTCAAAGTATCTTTAAGTGCAAAAAAAAAAAAAAAAGAAAAAAGTCTCCTTACAAATTAAAAATTCCCATTTCAAAACCTGAAGAATAATGCAAATCTTCAAAGCCAAAAGCTGCAGACTAAGTTCAATGTCAGAAAAGAAAGAAAAAAAAACACTAATATAAATAAAACTGCATGTCAGTTGTTTGCACAGATGCAAGAGTGCATGTTATTTGATTAAAAAGTCCAAGTTGAATTTTTCTTTGCATCTATTTATGTTGTCCCCCCCTCAGATAAACTGATGTGGATTAACCACTAAAACACACGTGCAACAGCGGATCCGCTCTTTGTGGAGTCCACAATATTAACCACATTTTTCAAAAGAGAAAATATGTATAAACTGTGTAAATCACTGTATGATAAAACGTGCATTAACCTAAAAAAAAAAGAAAAAGTAGGAAATTAAAGAAAGGTGGGGAAAACGGACCTAGCGATTTGATTTATGCTGCAGAAACATCTTCGCAATTAGAAATGCCTCAACAGCTCATTTTTATATCCATAAAATCAGGTGTTCATAATCCATTTTTATCATTACAGCATCGTGATAACTCTTCCTCCTCCTCCTCCTCCTATCGCACCATCCTGTCCCAGCAGCACCAGCCTTCTTCTCCACAACCTGATAAAAACCTCTTTCAGCTGGAACAATCACCTGAGAAGCCAACACAGAGCTAACATTAGCTAGCTGCCCTCCATGTTTCAGACCAGTTGACACTGGATCCACCGGAGGCTACTCCTCCTAGCATCCCGCTAGCCGCTGCTGCTGTCTGGCTGGTTAGCGGGGTCCCTCGGTCCGTCCTTACCCTCACCGCTCCGGGTTTCTCAGCCTCCTCCTGCACCGGCGGCCCGCAGCAGAGCGACTCCGAGCGACTCGGCGGCCTCCCCGCGCCCTTCGTCCAACGCTTCGTCCGATGCAGCCTCCCTTTCTTCTTCTCTGCAGGACGGACGGCAGCACCAGCAGCAGCAGAGATTTCACTGCTCTGCATAAATTTGCAGCTGATGTGTTGTTTGGAGGGCAACGCCTCCTTTTTCCACCGTTCTGCCCTTTCCGGCGCCAGAGGATGACGGAGCAGGATTGGGCGAGGGGGACACCCAACCCCGCATAGATCCCCCAATGTAGCCGAGCCCGTGCTGGCTCATTGAGTTTTAATAAAACATATATAAACTATCCCAAAAAGTATGTAACAAAGCCGAAGTGCAGAGAGTTATCCCTTATCTGACATCATACAATTTCTTGAGGATATCCAAAATATTTCTTTTCATATTATTACTAGTATTTTCTTGATTATGATGACTTTTTTATGACTTTTTGTTTCATTTATTTATTTTTCTTCACATACCCAGGCATATAATATAATATAATATAATATAATATAATATAATATAATATAATATAATATAATATAATATATTGTTCAGCCCATGCATTTACCTTATTACAAAGATCTGATTTAATGACATCCTGATATGTAAAACCTTAGAACCAAACGTTTCTTGTTCTTTATTGTGGGATAAAAATACATTCACACTGATTCTAGTAATATGATGACAGGTTTATTTAACAATATTATCTGGTTTGTACAGTACAATCAGAAACAGTATGACTTGTGGCACAGAGAAATGTTAAAAAGCTTTGATATTCACACAGAATCACCTGCTCTGATAAACTCACCAATTAAACCATCAAACCCTAAAACATCTCATATATCACTTAACTGAGACACATATAGTTTTTGGCCGCCACTGAAACACAAAGCAAACAGACGATGCCTGTTATGTGTCTGAAATCACTCCAGCTGCTGCACTGCATCACAAGTCATCATTTAAACATACAAATAGCAGATGACTTGTGGATGTAGATCCTGATATTTCACTCTGAATTACCTGCTGATTCTGCAGCATGACTGGGAGCATGCAGGGAGGAGTGACTCCTGACACATCTCACACAGAGAAGCAGATGGGAGCGTTCTCACAAACACACACACTGAATAACTGTTGAAAATATGTATGAGGTACAGAGGCACAAAGAGCTGACAAAAAGCTTGCGATACACGAACATTTACCCAGCAATTCCACACAAGTCAGGACCAAACACACACACAACAAAATCGCAGCAGCCACAGAGTTAATGAGGTATTTTTCTTGACGTTATGTTCAAATTGGACACATTTTTAAATCCAGAGCGGCCGATTTAACACACAATAGGTTGGACATTTCCCTATGAAAATGTGACAAGATGTCCTACAAAGACAGCCTTTTAATTAAACTTGGGCGTTATGACTGTTTGTAATTTACTCTGTTGCTAGGTTACATGACTCTGTGGTAAATTTTTTTAAAGGATGGCAGCAGTAGTAAATTTCATTATGACCAAGATGTTTTCAGATTGTGGATAACGACCATGTAGCTGCCAAAACTTAAACATAAACACCTCCAAGTGTAATCTGACCAGGCATGGCTGCGAGTGAGTGATGGAAGCAGACATGAGGTGAAAATGAGAACACAGACACTGGTGTTAGTCACACGTAAGTTAACATATAAATCTGTTAAAAATACATATTTACAAAGGAGTGTTTATGCTCTTTGTTTATACTTCTGCCAGTGGAAGGTTTTCAATTCATACATGTGTGTTAAGTAGCCAGCAATGGTAGAAGCACCTGGGTCCATTTATGCGTTTTAAACCCTGTCATGTACTTTTGTGCTACATTACACCTACATAGAGGTCTTTCATGGTGCAATCACAGAAAACTTTTTGCCTGAACTCTGAATTATTTATTCACTTAGTCAATCTAAATGTCCAAAAAGTGACATATTGAATCTCTATTGAGCAACAAGACTGGTGCTGTATTTAGCTATCCCTGGTTTACCAGCAAATAGGCAGTTTTACCAACTTTAAGAAAAATAGTTGCTTTCCGATCACGGTTGGAATTAAAAGAAACACATTGTCGGTGTGATTGCACCAAACTTAATAGTTCTTTCTTACATGCAGTGCACAAAAGTAAAATCTTTCCACATCAAAAAACATCATTTAAGCTTTCTTTAAAAGTACAGAAACAGTGCAGCCTACTGAGAGCTGGACCTTTACAGGAGTAAGTGAATACAAACACTGAACACAGAGAGGAGTGTAAGAAACCCTTCCCTTAGTGCAATCACAGTACATCAATATCATCCACAAATACAGGAATACATATCAAAGCCATGAATTCATCCTCTCACTGTAAGAATTATTCATCTTAACGCACCCGTTCACATCATCTGATAGATGCCAATAAACTTTCAAATATCTGTTTAAAATATTTCACCTTTCTCTCAATAATTTGTCAAGTTAAATATTCTTCCAGTGTAGTCAAAAAATAAATAATACAGGAAATACATAAATAAATATATAATTAGTGGCCAGCGTGGGTGAAAATAGCTTTTTTTTAAGTAGCTACAGTGATCCACATGGTCACGGCAGAATATAGAAAATATACTTTGTGTCACACACATATACACCATACACACACTGTACAGCAATTGTAATACATAAATCTGTGAAGACTCAATCTGCAGACAAAGTGTCACAGTGTTGACAGCATTAAGCCCCTCCCCCCAACCAAAAAAGACGAAAGAAGGGAACAAAACACATTTTACTGCCTGACTTTTTTTTTTGGATTTAAAGTCACCACAGCTGAAAGCTGCTGTTAACCAAAGCAGCAGAATGTCAGGTGTTTTCATATTTAGAGGGATATCTATTAAAATAGTATTAAGTTTTCGTTACAGCAAATGACAGCCATGATTGATGTTTTTAATAATGGAAAGATCACAACTGAATCATTTTATTATAATGGAATAAACTTTTTTTTCTGGGTTAGTTTACATTTTAACTTCTGGAGCAGCTGAAGTGAAGAGGTGGATGTTGGTCAGCTCTTAATTTAAGACTACAAACTAATCTCTTTTCTTGTGTTGAACAGTCTTAGCATCTATCTTGAAATCTAAAATTAATGACCCAGACACTAACTTTCAGCCTTTCCAGAATAAGCATGTGATCTCATAACAGCGAACAATGTTTTGCCAGGATTTCTTTCTTCTGAGGGGAAAAGAGGGCACATTTATAGAATCTCTTAAAACATTTTTTGACCTGCGTTAATTAAATGAACTCATTGTGACCTCTTAGTTAACAACAGCAGGCAGAGCCGTTCTTGGTTGTTTTGAGAATTTTTAAAGCATTTGAAGACATTCTTCGTGTTAGATAAAAGTGGGGGGGGATTTTATAGATCTGAAATACTCATGGGAACAAAAATATGTTCATTATGACCCAAAGACAAATTTCAGGTTCACAACTAAACTAAAGACCAGAAGGGGAACTAAAGTTAGAGGTTGGGGGTTGTGCAGCCCCATATTCGCTCAGTGTTTCCACAGTGTGACAACAGAGCAAACTTTGAGGAAAGCCACAGTCTGTCAAGCTTAAAAACGAAAAGGTTTGCCAACACTTTGTCTGCGTACCTTCAGAAACAAAGAAAAATGAATGAATACACAGAAAGGTTGGTACATTTTGCCCACCAATCAGTCCTGCCTCCATCACAGCTGATTCCACATTTCGTTCGTGGAATAAGACAATAAAACACATAAAATTCCAGTACATAGATTCTTAAAATGCTTTTCTCCGATTATGAGTAGTGTTTTCTCCCTTTATGAAAACAAAAAATTAGTTTTCTATCTAAAAAAACCCCCACTAAAGGCAGTTATGTCTCCCCGTGAATACCATTTAACCCTTATTTGCACAATATTAGCACACTCCCTTTAGTTGCCTCTTCCCATTATGGCTGAAGTTTCTACATTGATTGCACATTTTATATAACTCTTATCTGTTCTACTAACAACTATGTTAGATATATGCAATTGCTCATGTAAATACAGTTTAGATCATTGTTAGTCTGACATAAAGCGCTGCTGTGCTCAGTGACTTCTAGATTAGTTGATAGTGGCATTATAATGCTTGTTGTTTTTATTTTTACTTTTTGGTTAACAAAGTGCATAAAGGGTGAATGAAAAATAAATCTTAATCTTGGAGCAGCACTTTAAGAGATGCATTGAAAGATCACTTCAGACCCTTTTCATACTTTAAAGCCAAAAGCCACTAAAATTCTGAATATTCTCTAAAACTATATGTTTTTATACCAAAAAATCTATCTCTATGGTAGTTATAATAATTTTTCCTTTAACACAAAAAATCTACACTGCTTATCAGTCTAATGCAATTTTAAGGTCTAAAACTATGTGGTCAAAATGATTTTGTCCAGAAATTTGGATTGTAATTTCTCAAGCTTGCAATATATCATAACCCGTATACGATATTTACACAGAACAAAACAAATCCAATAATCTATTCATTACACCAAGTGTGGTGCTAAATTCCAACTACACAATGTCAAATTTGTGGATCAGAGCTTTAAAAAACAACACTGGCCTTCATGATTAAACTTAGCACGATCTGTGGTTACAGCTTATTTCAAGCTGAATTGAACTTCAAGAGGACTTGGTGTGTTCATTAGGTGGTCATTTAAATTCAGTACTTTGGCAATGTTGAAAAGCCCTGCATTGTATTAGCTGGAAGCAGAGCATATATCTTAGAAAATATCCTCTCATAACTGTAATTTCTTAACACATTTCAACATGTAAAAGAAAGAAATAAAATAAAACCTACAGCAACGGCTGTGAGTTATATTTCACTACAAACACCTGTTTGAAGTTAAAAAACAGGAATATATTAATTAAAAAGATGACCATGGATACCCACTTTGCCTCGCTCACGTTACTTGGACGTGAACTCAGAAATCACATTTACGGAAACATCTGTATCGTTCCTCACAGCCTCGTTGAACTGGTGAGATGACCATTTCAGCTGGATGCTTTACTGACCTCAGCTTTCACTTCAATAAACTGGAAATGTGTGTCATCCTGACCGGACACACCCTCTAAATACCTGCAGAGAAATTCCCAGGAATGTACAACTGAATATAGTTAAAGTAAGAGAGGATTTAAAAGAAGGAAGTGTGAGAAATGTCCAAGGAATAAAAAAAGGAAGTGAAATTGTTTCTATGGTTTACATTGTGTTTGGAATCTTCCTTCATTTATAAACTCCCTTAATAATCAAAACTTTTGTCTACACCTGACCTACAGGATCTACTGTACCACTGGGTTTTTCTGCGAGGGGAGCGGTTTCAGCTGCTGGAGGTGCTCCTGCTGGAGGCGGAGCTGCTGCTGGAGTCTCCACCAGCGGGACCTTCTCCTTTTTGGGTGAGACAGGAAGTGTGACAGCGGTGCTGGTGGTGGCAGGAGGGTCATCAGCAGACGAGGTGGTGGGAGGCGGAATGCTACCGAAGCTGCGGGCGATCTCATCGAATGTCTTTCCCTTTGTCTCTGGAACTTTGATGAAAGTGAAGATGAAAAAGGCGAGGAGGAAGGCAGTGAAGATGAGGAAGACCCATGGCCCACACAACTCCTGATGAGAGAAGAAGGTGGAGTCAGAATAGCTGAGTAACTACTCCATGAAAACAAGATGATTATTGGTTATATATAAATTCAGTATAAAATAGGTGAATCAAACAAAAGAAAATAGCAAAGCAACAAGTTCTGGGAAAGAAAACAAAAACAGAGAGAGAAAAAAAAGAGCTCAAACTAAACCAAACCAACATAACTGCCCCTCCCTTACCTCTAGTTTTGGGAAACTCATTCCAACAAGGAAGTTGGCGGTCCAATTACAGCAGCCGGCAACAGCCATGGCTGCAGGGCGGGGTCCCTGGGAAAACAGCTCAGCCACAATAAACCAAGGGATTGGGCCGGGTCCCAGCTCAAACATAGCCACAAAGAGCATGACCGCCATGATGGCCACGTAGCTCATAGCTGGGGTGTCCTTCTGCTCAGATTCAGGAAGACAAAGGGAGAGGAGCTCATCAGACATAGAGATTTATTACAAGTTAACTGTCATCTTCATTAAAGTTAATGACTGTGAGAACAGCTGATGGTAAATAAACAACTCTAATTACCTAATTAATGTCTCTTTGTTTAGTTTCTTTTCTCAGAATGATCTAGTAATACCTGCGTGATTCTTTAAAAGGTTTAAGGTATAGTCCAATGACAACATTTCATGAGTTTAAAACATTTTAGTTTCTTTTTTTTATTTATCGAAACTCCAGAATTGTCAGTTAATCAGAGTGAGACAAAAAGCAAAGTTTGATCTGCATAAAAGTGCTGAGATTAGTTTTTATTTCATTGTTTTTTTTTTTAGCAACATCCAGGCTGATCAAAGAAAAATCACCAAAAAATCTAACTGGCATTTTAATTATTTTCTTAGGATGAATCCCATTCAGAAGTAGGTGATATATTTGTGTACAGTTTGCACCTCCTGCATTAACCAAGCTGTTCTGAACTGAACTCACCAGCAGGAGGGAGATGGTCATGAGCAAAGCGCTGACTGCCATTCCACCCAATCCCAGGAGGTGTAGAGTCCTCCGTCCCGCCTTTTCAACCAAGAAGAGCTGCAGAACAGAGAGAGGAGAGGGTGAAGTGCTGCTGAATGCACAAATATCTCCTTTTTTTCTTTTTTGCTTAGGTTCTTTACTGAGTAAAATGACCTGGATGTATCAGAGAGGTGGCCATGATAAGACTTATTAAGATCTTTTTGCTATCTCTCTCTTGTAGTATAGAAAACCTTGAATCATCCTGCATTTAGGAAAAGAGATAAATCCATCCCACAGTTTCTGACAACATCCAGATCAAAGTGATTTATGTGGATTTGTGTGTAAAAATATTAAGACAGGGGGAGGAGTTGACATTTTTGTCTTTTTCTGTGCATTTTTTAATAACTAACCTTCACAATAAAGTCCTAATTTCTATTGTATCTTATAGGCCTGATATGTCGTAAATAGATTATTTGGCCTCTGAGTTACAGTGCAATGGAAAATTCATTAGATGAAGTATCTAAAGCACTTTGTGTAGACTATGTATTGATCTTCTATAGTTTTAGAACTGTAAATCAGATTGTATGATGATGGTTGTCATTCATCCAGATCTTTACCCGGTATTAGTTGAGCTAAGTAAAATGGATGCGTTTAGTTTCTTAAAGAGGTTTCACTTTTCAGAGGAGATTTTTCAGGTCTGATGGAGATGGTGGAAGATCTCACTTAAATGTTTAAAGTGGTTTAATCTTCCACTACCTCCACCAGAACTAAAAAAGCTCTTTTGAATGAGAGCGAAAAGTCTTAAAGAAACTAAACCCAGTCAAGTTGATTTAATCATCTTTACCTAACTTCATGACATTGGCTTAGGAAAAGATAGATGGGCGTTTTTTTCTGACTATTTGGTTGTACTCAAACACATGCAGAAAGAAGGACAAACCCATATGTGTTACTTACAGAAACAACTGTGAAGATGGTGTTAACTATACCAGCTCCAATTGTGGCATAGATGGGCTTTTTCACTCCGGCTGAGTCAAAGATCCCCGTGGAATAGTAAAATACCTGCAGAGAGGACAGAAAAAAAAGAGATATTCAAGATTGCAGAGTTTATAAGAACATTTCATACTTTTTTAAAAATGCATTTTCTTGCTAGCAACCAGTTTTCATAAACCTAATATTACATTGCTAAACGATCAACCCAAGTACCAGCATATGCAGGTTGGAAAAGTGAGCTCATATAATCAAATCTGTACACAAATCATAGCAATTCTTTTTAAAATAAGTCAATAAGTTATTTTTTTTACTTGGTTACAATTTTGTGGTCTGATAAAAATGTGATCTAATAGTGGATATTTTTTAAACTGACCACAGGAAACTAAAAAGTTTTCTATGTATATGTAAATGCTTCCTGTTGTGAACTCACAGCATTGATCCCTGACAGCTGCTGGGAGAGCTGCAGCATGACTGCGATGAGGAGAGGCTGTCTGTAAGTCGCAGAGCGGAAAAGCTCAAGGATGGTCACCTTCTTCTCCAATGCCATCTTAGCACTCTCCTCCTTCATCTCCCGGAGGTCTTTACTCACATCCTCGGTGCCGCGCAGACGAACCAGTTCTGAGAACAGAATCCAGACAGGATGCGTTATATTTTACAGATATGGGCTGATTCAGCAAACAAAAAAGAAAATCCATACAGGAAAAGTTCTGGACGGACGCACTGGAACAAGCTAGTGTCTATCAGTGGATTGTATTTCGGTGGGTGTACTTATAGTCATGATTAAAAAAGCTAAAAGTGTCAGTACAGCCTATTCACATAAGATTGCCTTAAACTCAAGCTTTCATTCAGTCTTTCACACACTGGTGTGATGAGAACTTTGGCTGTTTTTTTTAATTGTTCCAAAAAGAAACAGCACAGATTTCCTGTTGTCCCAACAAACAATATCTTTTTACGCTGTAAGTTAATATGATAGCTCAACAAAAAGATTAAAATATTTTTACTTATGGTGGTGGAGATAAAACAATATTGTATAAACTTTTTGTAGATATGGTGATGGTTATAAATTGTCCCACAGAGAAGCCACAATTAGCACAAAAGCTACCAAAGTGGAGAGAAAACAACGTAGTGGATGTGATGATTTCAGTAGCTGCAACATTTTAGAATTTACACTCAATATATGAGAATGTTTAACAGCAGAGCATTGATCATGTGCTTGTTTTGCTTATAGAGACAAGTAAGCCTCTGAGCCAAAATAGGCTGATTTTTGAACAGATGCCAAAAATCCTTGTCTGCTCAAGGACTTGTTCTTCCTGGATAAACTTGCCCATCTCATCTGACCTCATATTGATGTAACTGCAGCTGCTGAGTTCACTTGTCATCTCTGCATACTACCCTCTAATTTTCTCAATCTTCTTGTTGTATGTCGATACGGTAGGAAGTTCGCATCATCAGTGCATACCTTTGCGTGCCTGCTCCTCTTGTTTAAGGTTGATCAGCAGGAAACGTGGGCTCTCAGGACAGAAAGGCAACAGGATGCACTGCAGCACAGCAGGGGCCACAGTAAGGGCCAACAGCAGGGGCCACAGCTTGTCCGAGCCAAGCAGAAAATCCAGACCAAAGATCTAAATGCAAGGGGACACAAATGGAAACCCAAGATCAACTTTTGGGTGCCTGAGAGTTAGTTTTAACCCCCACTACAGTCTGATTGCAGCCTGGTGGCCCCTGGTAGGTCATTCCATGTTGTTCAAATTAGAGGCCACTTATCTTTGGGCCACTTAGTTGTAGAATGACCTACCAGAAGATTATTTTAATTAAACAAAAAGAAAAAACCCCAAAAAAACAAAAAAAAAAAAACCCAAAAAAACAACAACAACAACAACAACAAAAAAAACAAAACAAAACAAAACAAAAAAAAAAAAAAATATATATATATATATATATATATATATATATGGTGCTTATATTGATAATAACCTGAGCAATCAGGATTCCCACCACCACTCCGAGCTGGTGCAGAGTTCCAAAAGCGCCACGAAGTGGTGTTGGTGACACCTCGCCCACATACATGGGAGTCAGGCCGGTAAATAGACCACAGAACAAGCCAATGACCAGGCGACCGGCGATCACCATCTCATAGGAGGAGCAGATAGTGGAGAAGCCCATGAGAAGGCCGCCTATCACCGCTAGAGAGTTTACCAGAAACATTGAGCGACGCCTGAGGGGGACAAGAGTGACACAGCAGAGCATAATGTTTAGGTGTGTTTTTCTTACTTAATCACATATTTTGAGAATTTTAGAAAAGTTCAACCTTCAAAGACCTATGTACAACTTGAGTGTTTATACTATTTGACTAGACATCTCAGCAGCATGGTCAATGCCAAATTTTGTGAATGCCCCAAACACAAAGATCTAGAACAGTAAGTATCTTAATTTGACATGCATGGTGGTTTATGGTGAAAAAACAAAGCCTAGCTTTTAATAATGTCATCAATTAAAATGCACCTTCATTATTCAAAACAAACATAATTCTTAAAAAAAAAAAAAAAAAACAGTCACACGTGTATTTTTTGTTCTACTTCATGTCTACATGCTAAGCTAAGCTAATCACCTGAATCTCTAAAGATTTTCAATTTTGTACACTGAGTTTTGTAAAGGCTCTTTCTGTACAAGCAAATCCAGGTATCACAAGGCAGTAAAGTGAACTTACTGCCAAAAATGATGGATGAAATTGTTTATTATTCCAAGGTTATACTAGCCTTTGCTAAGCAAATATACAGAACATGGTCCCAGGCTAAGACAAGGTCAGGCAGGGAAGTCTTTACAGTGCTTACTTTGTGTAAAACTTTGATCTTGTTTCATAAAACTTTACAGACTCTGTATCCACACTTTGCTCATCAATGACACTTAGATCAAACATGTCATCAGTGCAATAAGTCAAATGGAAATACCTAACCATTCATTGCCAAGAAAAGTGTATTTAATAACAAGAAAAAATCAGAGATGCATCTGCATAATGCATCCAGTGATTCATACATAGTAAGTAAAGAACCTATCTATGATCCCAGATGGGAGATGGCAGCCTTTGTGTGCAATTATTTTTCATATCTAGTTCACAAATTTGGCTTAGACTTTACATTGGAAACGTTTAGCTTAAAAAGGGCAAATGCTTATGCAATGTGAGCTACAATCAGACTTATCTCTGACTATATTCAGAAAAAATATTCATAATACAGTCAAAACAAAAAAATGGCCTCACCATGAAAAGAAAACTTAAGTTTGTTTTAATGTGGATAATCAAATTTCAGAGGCAAACAGAAAAAAAAACAACTAATATCTGTAGTCCTGGTGAATCGAAAAGAATTAAGAATCGAGTTAATTGTTTCAAAGGCAACAAAGAATAGACATTTCACTCCCTACCTGCCGAATCGGTTGGCCATAACACCGACACTGAAGGAGCCTACCATGCCACCAACACTGAAAATGGCAACAGCAATACTCCACACGATGGTACAAACTCCCGGGCTAATGGACACGCCGTAACGCTCCACCCAAGTATTATTGAAGAAAGATCGTAGTTTCTAAATCAATGGAGGACAAAAGAGGAAAAAAGGTTTTGCATTATTCTGAGTTGAATTTGATCTTCCTATTTAAAAGTTAGAGAAGATGCTAATTCTCCTACTAGCTTAGCCTAGCTTAAAGACCAACAGAAGGTTAGCCTTCTTTTGACAGTAAAAACTCACACTAAGATATTTGATTGCTTTTACATATTTCTTTGGCATACAAATGAAAACATATAAGATATAAGTTAGAGATAGCTTCTACCACTTTTTTTCTGTCAAGTTTGGCTAGCCATACATTGATAACTGTGACATGCTTGTTTAAAAACCCCTTTTTTCACTATTGCAATACGCTGAAATATTATTTTTTCAGTTGGGCAGTAGTCTGTTAAAAGTGATACCAAATCATGTAGTTCTTTTCAAAAGTTGTATTGCACTGCAGGCATGAGTGGTCTATTATAAATGTAATCTGTGAAAAATATATTTATGAATATAGAACTAAAAGCTGTGTAATGCCAACAAAAAAGCTTTTAGGTGGTAACACTGGTTGCAAATATTAATGTAAAATTAGACATACTTCTGCAAAATCCTTATTTACAAGTCCTTAAAATTAAGGTTACTACTGTATGACTCTTCCATTACCAACCTGTTCTGGAGCATTGATGACTCCTGTGTTGTAACCAAACTGCAGAGAGCCAATGACAGCGGTTCCCAATGAAAACAGGAGATAACCTGTAACCTGCTTTTCCTGAAGAGAGAGAGAGCAGAAGAGAAAGAGAGAACAGATAAAACAAAAAAATGGAAACATAATTAGGGTGGAGGAGGAGACACAGAGTATGACATGAATGAAATATGAGCTCCTAATTGGATTTTAAATCACTGCAGCAGTAAGACAGTTGAGATAAAGTGCTAAACTGATGGCACACAGGTCAGGGATACAGTGATGCACATACAATTAAACAACAGTGGCAGGTGATGGACCGTGAACAAAAAACTAAAGTGAAAAGCATCCACGTTACACACAATTACTCAATTTTCATACCTGCGGGTTATTGCAGTTGATGCTGTATTGTGGTATTACATAAGTTCATACATTATGTTAAGTGTGTGACTTGAAATGATTTTTAAAAAGAAATTTCTACAGCCATTTTTATAAGGTCTTGCAAGTTTTAGCTTAATCTTGCAAATAGCACACTTATGATCAATTGCTTTTATGAATTGGTTTGACTGTCCTGGAGATAATTACATAAATGCAAATATTATCAAATTCTGAAGTCACTTGCGTTCTTGCAATAGGGCCTGGCTCTCATAATAACATTAATTTATCTTATTAATGAAACCAAGATGCTCTGTGAAGGAGTTGTCATTATCATCTGATGTTTGAATGTCTGACCCTCATTAAGTCTCAGCAATGTTTATGAGAAATAGTGATGAGCTTATTTTTTGTGTATGTGCATGCGATTTATCTTCACAATATATACATATTTAGTGTACAGACAAAGGTTAGGGAGGCTGTTCCCTTTCCACAAAACCCAGTGTGGTCGTTTCAGTCAGTTTCAGTGACCTGACATCCATAACCATTATCAACTCTACTGCAATTTAAAATGCTTCCTCCTTGTTCTGATGGCACATTGACATTCATTATTTACAGTCCTAGGGCTGTCATTGCCCTGAAGAAAGGCCTGAGAAGAAAAGGGCTGATAAACCACACTTTATAACTTTGTGGTTCAGCACGGAGCATCACGTGGCAGCTGTTTTTTGCTTTATGGCATCGGGTCACATGCCAGAAACTGGCTATCATTACCACGGCTGTTTTGGATATGCACCACAGCTGATTCAGGAAAGAAAACCCATGATCAACATCAGACTGGCTTTAAGTTGCTGGAGAGTGCTCAGAGAATAGACAGGATGCAGGGTGAATGCTGAATTAGCCTTTGTTAGGGGGCGCCAAAGTGCAAAATTCTGCCAAAGTTCAGTAGTGTCTCTTCAAGCTAAACATTTAGTAATGATTAATGAAAATGGAATACTTCTTCTCAACAGTTTGTTTTCTCTGTCCAAAATGTTTACATCATCTTCTGGTTCAATTATTACACAAAACTTCCTTTTCATAAGAAAGATAAGAAAATAAGATCTATGTTTACCTTGACAGGTTTCAGGTTCTTCCTGTACCCTTCCCTGTAGAAGGGTCACATGATGTTGCTGTGAAGTGTCTTATAGGTTGTTCTTCAGTATTGAGTTTAGAAAATTAAATTTTTGATTTCGAAGCAAAAAAAAAAAAAAAACAAAAAAAAAAAACAAAAACAAAAAAAAACCTAATAAACATATTTCCTTTTTCAATGTTGCATCACCCTTACACCTTTTTAAATGTGTTTTAAATAAAAGTAACAGCAATACTGAACTGAACTGGATTATACACAAAATAACTGAAGACTCTGAGATGTTGAAATATGAGAAAATTAGCATAAAGGTTTGGTTGTATTCATTTTCCAGCTTCTGTTTCTTACTTTATATTATTATTATTAATTATTATTATTATTATTATTATACTAACAGCATGTTCTATAAATCTACATTGACATAGAGCAGAGTATTAGCAGTACATATTAGCAGTATTTATGCCTCTGCTACCACTAAGTGATAATAAAATACAACTTCATAAAATGACTTTTAACATATGCCAGTCTTTGAATAATTGATCCACCTCAGGGGATTCAGGTCAAGTTAGGCCACAACAGCAGGTATTAGGGCAGTGTGTCTTTGTCTTTGCTGATGTTCGTGATTCAGCACACAGGCAGACTCAGTGCTGACTGGGCAGAACTGGCTGCTGTTATATGAGATGGAATAAAGGTGTGGCCAAGCCTCAGATGATCCACTGCCCTTGGTAGAACATCAGAACGAGGTCAGGTGATATTAACATAGTGTATAAACACTGTGCTCATTTTAGCCAGAGGGGTGTTAGTTAAACACGACCAATCAGAAGTCAGAGAGACAGGTGGATCATAGGGGATTCGTGTATATGCTCCTAAACCTTTTGAATAAATAAATAAAAAAATAAATAAACCAAAAGTCAAAATGTGTTAGTTTAAGTTGGTAATACGAGAGGGGAGCAAGAGAACCAAGACAGAAGAGCTTTTCTGAAAGGTGAAAATAACCAGAAACAACTTCAGGGTAGGCAAGAAGGCAAAATGGTGGTGGGGGTAAAGAAGGTGGACTCCTGCTGTTCTGCTCAGGCCAGGATCTCACTTATCATATATCAACAGGCTGTCTGCAGCAATATCCACCATGTTTGCTTTGATAATTATTTTCACCAATACTTTACGTGTTAGCCATTTTGCTTGATGAAATATTTTTCACACTAGTTATGCGGTTCTAGTGTTAAAGGCTCTGGGGGTTTAGGAAAATAGCCTTTTTGCTAAAAGTTGTCTCATTTTATTCCTCTCCCTTTGTTGGCACTCAGATTTGTTCCCAGAGGATTTATATGACATTTAAAGACGATCAATTAACCTGTCAGCGGTCGGAGTCTGAAAGCTCTGGGTGTGTCTGGCAAGGAACTGCCTGCATTTGCTCTCAGTATCTCAGCATTTGAACTGAGATGGAAAGACCTTCACCTGGAACGTGATTCATTACCTTTTATTTTTTGCTTTTCAATGATTATAGCAACCAAACAGTGAGAATGTGCGCACATGTAGACAAATTCAAATTAACTGAAACAACATTGTAAAGAAATCAGTTCAGTCATAATTATCACTTAATACTTAATTAACAGGCTTAGAGGTAAGAACCCGGAGCATGGCATTAGAGTAACATAAACAACGTTCCATCACACAGATGTGCATCGTTTATTATAAACAGGCCGAAGTTCACCAATTTTTCTTCTTTATGCCTAATGACAGTGTTTTTTTGTTTTTTTTTTCAATCACATGACAACGCCCTAAATGTCTTGGATAGTGACCCAATAAAAGTATACAGGACAAATATCCATATGACTACTTTATAATTCAAAGCATTTCATACTAATGAGAATTTCTGGACTGTTTTGTATTTTGGTGAAGCCACTTTAGTTAACCAGCTCTTATCATAGCTAATTTCTAGCATTTGACTCATGTTGCTGTGAAGATGAGGATGATGTAATTACCTTTTTGCTGAAAGACAGGGCAGGTGTCTTAAGAAAACAGGCAAGAATGTCTGATTGTGCAAAAAAAGCAGAAACCCCCTCTAAATACTTTATAATAGTGTGCTGCCAGAAGCCTGCAGCAACAGGCAGATTTGCTGAACGATGCTACGCTACCATAGCGACCGGCATCTTGGTGACATCATCAGTTTTAAAGTCTAAAGGAATACAAATCCAATTTGATTTCATGTTGTGTTTCAGTTGTTATATATGTTTCTACTAAACTAAACAGATACATTTCTCAAACTAAACATAGAAAATTAACGGACACATCTGTGCTGTGTCTCATCTAATTATTCTTTACACTGTCCACACTCACGCTACATCTTTCTTCTTCTTAATTCATTTAAAACAAAATGACTGTGTTTGTTTGCCTAGAGCTCACAGCCCTTCCTTGTTGTCCATCCCTTCACAAGTGTCCATTTCTCTCCCTAAGCCCCACCATCCCCCTCTGTCACCCATTTCCATAGCAGCAGGCTGGAGTTTTATTGACATAGGCCGAAAGTAATCAGAGAGCAGCACTCATGCACACAAGGAACACTCATATAGAGTAAGACAGCCTGTATGTTTACACACACGTGGGCATAACCACATACAGAATTATGACGATTACATCTGACCTGCATCTGCACAAAGCTAACAAACAAGACATTAATCAGCTAATTAGTGTTAAAACAGGTGGCAGGTTCTGTGATGGAATCAATAGGATGGGTACACACATGCACAAGATGTTTCTAGAGATATTTGGGTTACTAAACATGTGAAGTGTTTAAACTGTACCTTTTAGACATGCAAGTGTTAGCTTATCCACCAAACAATTTTTATTTTTATTAAAATTCTTCCTTCCAGTTGCCAACAACCTTAACAAAGTAGATTTGAATGCTCAAGTTTTGCATATAGCAGAAGCAGCTAAAACATTATAGTTGTATATTCAATAAGATTTAATATAAGTCTTTTCCATTTTTTTTCGTGTTAAACTTGGACAAAAAGATCCAAAACTATATATACTATGTAGGTGATGCATGCTGATGCAAAACAAGTTTCTGTATAGGTGTTTTTTTATGTCTGGATCATTACTCTGTAAATCTATATTCATGTAATTTGTGAACTAAGGAAAGAAACAAAGAAAAAATGCTGTGATTTACTTGTCTTGCTTGTTGTAGCCATATTTACCACATCTCACTCATTGTTTCCTCCATCTGCTTTTTCCTGTATTTCCCTCAGGTTTTGTTTATGACTCCCAAAGGGTAGGTGTGTACAAGCTTCATCGATCGGTTGCATTTCTAGTAAGAGTACGTGCAAAAAGACATGCATGGGAAATGGAAATACATCTTAGCCTCATTTTGTTTCTTACTTCTAGGCCAGCAAATGCAAGGTGTAAGTGGGTGTTGTCTTGAGCACTAGTAACCATATTTAGTTTCTTTTGAATTGGCTTGAGCACATTAAGCTGCTTTCTTCTGTTGCATAGTTTGTGAAATATGACTGTTGAACAGACTGATATATATAGTATATATATATATATGTGTGTGTAATATAGTATATTACATATATATATATATATATATATATATATATATATATATGTAATATACGATGAAAAGCTCCACAAACAGACTTGATATTCATCCGAAACACAACTAACACACGTGAACTGCTAGAGGGTGACTCATGCTATGGCATACATACTTTGAAGGCTCACACCGCCCACACATCTACTTAGACACTGACTGTAGTTATAAACAAGATTTGCACATGCAGTATTCACATATTGCAACACAAATAAACTCTGAAGTTGTAAAGAACAAGCTGCAACTCATTTCATTCTAACTAGAACAGCAAATCCCCTTAATACGCTTCTGAATGGCTCTCACACACAGTACAATAAGAAAATCACTTGCCTGGCCCTCCATCTTCAGAAATCTTCTTGGCGAGTACTAGGAAGTCAAATTTGCAGAATGTTGAGATGATAAGGAGGAAAGAGCTTCAGGTGGTGGTTAAAAACCCTCACAGGACCTACCCAGCTCTGACAGCTGCTGAAAATGAACAAATCTCATTAGTCGCTGTCCGTGGTCCTTAAACAGCTGTCTCCCTTTTCTTTAGAAAACAAATAATAACCAACATCCAAGATAATGTATTAGCCTATGTTGACTAGCAAAAGGGTAGGCTAAATGCAGTGAAAGCCTACACAGTAATCATTTTACTTCTGAGCTTTAATGTCGGTCAAACTGGACAAACCACAGATATCTTTCCATCTGAAGCTCACCATGACCCCAGATCAGTGCAGAAACGGCCAGTGCCGGACACTCACCTGTCGTGACTTCAGTGCTGCAGACCAGAAGCCCTCAGCGAGCCGCAGCAGTCAGCTTTTGCAGCGCGGATCCTCCTTTTCTCGTATATGTGGTCTCTTACAGGGACTGCGAGGAAGACCGCACGTAACCGCACGCACTTGTTTTCATTATTTATTTCGTCTCTTATCAGCCTATTAGAAACGGCAGCGCTGGGATGCCGTGACGTCGTCCCGCCTTCCCGCCTTTACGTGCACAAACCCATGACTGTCGTGCATCAGCACCGCATCCCGCTGGGCGAGGCGGCCTCCATGTCCTATTATGGTTAGAGCCTTTATTCGGTTAGTTGGTCAGCTCAGCTGACAATAGAATGGGCGCATGCGTAGTGGTGGCGGGGGTGGGGTAGGGTCTACAGTCGTGAGATGTTCTAAACCTCCACTATCCCTCTCTCTCGCGCGCTCTGGTGTCCTCCTCGCCCTCCCATGATGCCTCTCGCTGGCGACCTTGACAGCAGCCGTTGGGTGACTGATGCTGATGCTGCGGATGCTGATGCAACGAGGGCCGTTACTGGGGCAACTAGTCAATGCAGGTCATGGTTGCTCAAGTTGTAGAAATGATTACTTAAAATTTTTGCCCTGCATCTGCAAATAAGATTTTTTTTAATCTTCAACATGGTAAAGCTATATAGGTCTATTTATATGGCATCAAATAAATGCACCATTCCCTGCTGTTGCATCATGATTTGCTCGTGACAAAAATCAGCTATCTATATGTCAAGGAGAATTTAGTAAAACTCTTATGCAATAGGTTGAAAAAAATCTGTCCCAAAGCATCAAGTAAACAAACTCTTCTGTGCACATGACAACAGACACTGAAATCCAGCCACTTCCAGTATAACCTGCTCTCCAGTCACTGCAAAGCTCCAGAAAGCTTTAATCTTTCCAAGATCACAGAGGTTTAATTTAGGGTTTTAGAATCACCACAATAGCCACTGAAGAGGCCTTGTATTTAGATTGTTTTGTCAACTGTTATGCAATCTTGTATGTGATATCCTTTCAGAGATTGGACCAAGTCACTCTTGTGTAAGTCATATAAGTATTTTCTGCTCAAATTCTAAGGCAAGCTTTAAATCAAGAAAGAGGAAAGCTCTGAGTCCTCAACAAGTTATACTGTGGCCTTTAACAAAATTCAATGTAAACTCAGTAATTGTACATTAAGTTTAAACAAATTGTAAATTACATAACCTAATAGTTCTGTGGATCTTTGGACTTGAGAGAATTAAGCATTGGACTTCTGCGACTAAAACGGATTTAAGAAATTAATTTTTAAAAAATTTTTTATTATCATTTTTATTTTTTTTATTATCCCAAATGTTTGCTAATCAAATATGTATCTGTATCAACAAAATTAACTTAGCTTTTTTTGGTACTTCTTTCCATGCACATCCCATTTAATCTTATTTCTTCAGTACTGACAGACAAAAAAAAATTTTTTGTCCCAAAACGCCCTCCTTTCCCTTATATTGATTGTATAAAAGACTCAAATGCAACAAAAGAATAAACAATTCAAGAAGTTTATGTTCCTTGATTATGTTTCTTACGTCTTCTGAGGTTGTCTGGGAATAAAAGAAGAAGTAGCCACAAACAGAAAAGGACAGAAACACCTCTTGGCTACTTTTACTTGGACTCTTAAGACTCACGGCAGCAAATTTAAAGTCTACATATATGGTCCTCTTTAGGTTTACCCATTTTGTTTTGTGTTCAGGATTATCAGTCCAAGTACAACACGGTTTTAAGTAGAATTATTTATTTTCTTTAACTGCTTTTGTACATAAATATAGGAATGTATAACTAAGATTTTAAGATGAGAAAATAAATCATGAGGAATGGGCTGTCAAATCTTCCCTGCAAAAGTTCCTGCTTCCAGCTGGTCATCCCATTTATGAACCTGTAAGAGAGTTAAAAGAAGTGCATGAGACCAACAGAAAATGATGAAGCAACATAGTTAGATAAAGCAGGACTATAATGCATGATCCAATCTCCTGTATGCAATTACATTAAATCAAAAATACCAAAATTGTTAAATAAATTCAAACATGGGTTTTAAGTTTAGGTTTGCAGTGAGTCCAACAATCAAAATTTCATATTTAATTTATTCACACAAAATTAACAGAAAGACGCAACATTAATGATATCATTTTTTCCTTTCATGCCAGCCATTATACAACAATTATTGCATGTAATTAAAATGCTGACGTTAGCCTTTTCACGTTCACGTTGGATAACTGACAGATGATGAAATGTTTTGGGTGATGAAGTGAAAAGAAAGAAAAAGCAGGGAAGACATTCAAACAGGTGAAATATTAAACTTCCTTATGCGATTTGTTCTTGTAACTTAGTGTGACATAGCATCTTCCTATTGTGTTTATAAAGCACATTTACAACCACCTTGGTTCCTCAAAGATATTTGACTGGAATGTGTTGATTAACTAACTCAAACAAAAATAAAGGGGCCATGCCATTTAATGCTTTAATAACGACTAATACATGTTTTAACTGGATCCTAAAACTGACAGGGAGCCACTGTAAATCAGCAAGGACGACCGTAATGTGATCACATCATCTCCTCCCAGTCAGCATATGGGCAGCTGCGTTTTGAGCAAGCTGAAGTCGATGAAGAGACGACTGGCCAATACCATAATAAGGGGAATTGCAAGAGTCCAATTAGGACACAATCAGCAAATAAATGGTTTTTTCTAGGCCATTTCATGACATGTAGGATTTGACATATTACCTAAAATGTCAAACTTTTCCTTTAAAATGACTAAATGAATGGAGTTTATGGGAATTCAGTAAAACTTGTACTCTACACACTGACTGGGCGCTTGCCAAGCCCTCACAAGCGGAAAAAGACACTTTTGAGCACAGATTTAGAAATCTGTTTTTATAGGGACGTACCCAGCCAACGGGACAGAGGCTCTTGTACACCCGGCGGTACCACTCACAGGGAGCTGTGTCCTGGTCTTTGGCCAAAAGAGCTTTGTTACATCTATGGAAGTCTATTGGAGAAACAGAGAAAGGAAGTACCAGTTAGCTTAGGAGAAGATAAACAAAGAGATGGATTAATATTTTCTAATGTTGTCTCTGTCTGCAACTAATATTTGACTTTAACATATTTAGTATGTTAAAATAATATGAAAGTCTGAACTGAAGTATACACCATTTTCTCAAGAAATATTCCAGTTTGTAACAACTGGACATAATTAGAACGTTACCGTCAATGCAATGCACAACACACATAAACTATAAGATTCTATTTTTATTTGTTGTTGTCTTCATGTTTTCTTCAGTTTGGCTTTTTTTAGGTGCTCCTGTTGATTCTCTGCTTTGTTTTCTTAGAGAAGCTGGAAGAGTTTTGCTACAGGTGTAGCAGCTGGTTGGCTGTTTTTTTCTGTTTTTGTGTTGACTGTATTCATCACTGGTTATGTAACCTTCATCACTGTAAGCTGTATGGAAAGGTTGGATGGCTCTTCCTCTTATAAGAAGTGACAGATACTAGGCTTAATTTATTTATACACTTCTTATTTGCTTTCCTGCTATCCAATAATGTGGAGCCTTCACAAACATATTTAAAAGACTGCATTATGCTGCAGATGCTGGCTGCTTCTAAAGTGGTTTAAAAAATCCAGTTTTACAGAATAACATAAAACATTTGTGGCTTTTTTTTAAATCTATGATCTAACTGTTCCTGTTATTTTGAATCATATATATATATATATATATATATATATATATATATATATATATATATATATATGGAGGCAGCTTCCTCCATCAGTGTGTGAATGTGGAGTGAACTGGCTTTGATGTTTTTTGTGCCACATTTTGATGTGAGAAACAAAAATAAGAAACATAGTTTACTCTTCATGAGTGCACATTGTATTCTAGTTGTTTGCTTTGTGCAAAACATTCCTTACTGGCCATTTCAAAGTATAGAGTTTCATTGGCTATTTGGTGTGTCAGTCCTCGACAAGCGCAGTGTAAACACAGCAGCACAGACCTGCATGTTTTTGCAACACTCATACTGAATATTGTAGCCTAAAAGTTATAAAAGCTAAAAATGGTACAGAACTGGATTTTTTACCCATCTTTGGGGGGGGGGGGGGGGGGGGGAATCAGGATTCTCCTCTTTCAGTCATCACAACTGACTGACAGCTTTTATTACCTCCAGAGAGAAAAGGGGGTGTTATTCTACACAGCTGGCATCCCTGCACTTTCAGTTGTGGGTCATAAAGAAGGATGGTATAATGGGAGCTTTTAGCAGTTTTGAAATCATATCAAAATTTTTAAAACCATGATTTACCTGGAAACAAGTCATAACAACACAGTAAAACTGAACAAAAAACATGCGTAACTCAAAAAGATTAAATCAGATATTCTCAAAATTGTGTGAAGCAGGTTATCTTGCGTACCCAGATAGTTCTGGTAACAGTTGCGGGTCTGGTTGGTGTTGGGGAAGCGGGCATCAAATGGAGCAGTCCTGTAGTTCTTCAGCTTCTCGCTGATTTCGTCAGACATTTTCCCCCCTTCTGGTTCTCTGCAAAAGATTAACAACATGCCAGCAACTCCTGACTTTAATACTAGTACGCACACAAGCATTTGCATTATCAATAAAGGTTAAAAGTAAAAACAGACACTTATCTAATAAAAAAAAACAATTAGAAAGTTCTCCATCTGATAAGATTAGAGCAACAAATTTGTTATTAAATTAAATTGCCCATTTAAAAAACACTAGAAACAGTCAAGTTCTCTTCTTTATAATTAGAATTCCCTTCGTAGACACTCAAACAAATTAACTGCTAAATAAATGAATAAATAAAAATATTAGAAAAAGCTAAAATTAAAAAGTTTTCTATAAAACAAAGAAAAAGAGATTTCTGTCACAAAGCACAAGTAACTAATAATACGTGAAAACATTCCTGAAGTATATGGACAGAGAAGTTGTGTCATTTCACATTTTGCACTAATATTTACAGATGAAACTGTTTATTAATATAAAACTCCAATAAAATACCAAGTTACTTGTATAACCTATGTGTCACACTGCTGTATTATATAAGAAAACAAGTTCAGTTGATAAAACGTAGAAAAATAGTGCCCTATTTATTTTTAACCTCATTTTTCGTAAATAATCTATCAGGGAAATTGTTATGGAGAAGCTCATACATATACTGACGACAATTTGAAAAAAATGTCTCGTCTTTTGTAGAAAACCCTCTATAATTTGATGCCAAAGGGCTTTATTTCAGGTGTGGCTTAATTGATTCAGAAAGCAAACAAATAATGTAACTTTAGCACGATTCCTTCATCAAGTGGTTGTCTTTGTGAAAAATAAAGTTAATGTTTACTGAAAAGAACGCTGAGCTTTTTAAAGCCGTTCACTGACGTTAATCTTAAGGCAGGGGTAGCCAACGTCGGTCCTCGAGGGCGCCAATCCGGCAGGTTTTCCAGATTTCCGTGCTCCAACACACCTGACTTAAACTAACAAGTCATTGTGGAGATCCCTATAGGCTGTTGGATCCATTTAATTTGAGTCAGATGTGCTGGAGCAGGGAAATCTGGAAAACCAGCTGGATTGGTGCCCTCGAGGACCAACGTTGGCTACCCCTGTCTTAAGGGATAATTATAGTAAACTAAGCCTTGTTAACGGTCACTGCAGGTACGCTAATGACTCAGAAAACTCTTTTTACACTTAGATAACTTAATTAACATAAATAAATAACACAGAAACTAAGCAGTTACACATTTAAAATTAATTTCTAAAGATGTGTAACTCGAGCAGAACTCAGAAATATAAAATAAATTCTGATACCTTCCACATACACACTGGACTGTCTCTTACTCTCCGCGTCCTCAGGGATAGTGGGTACGCACTATTTATTGTCCGGGCGACCCGGCGGTTAGCCGGATGGGCGGGGTTTTTTAAACTAATTGTCCTTATATGTTAAGAGACCTCCAATGGCAACTGTTGCACTTTGCAGACTACAACCTGAAAGAAACGTGTATAAAATTATGGCTTCATACTTAACTTTTAATTTTAAATATTCAGTTTCGCACTGAAAGACCAATGCCTCTTGGTATGGAAAAGCCTCTCTCCGCCAGCAAACGCTCTCCCCTCCACTTAAGCGGCAAACTCACCGCCGCTTCTCATCACGATCACTTCTCTCTTTGGTGACCGGTTCATCGTTCGGCTGACAGTAAAGGAGCAGACCCACACATACGCAAGGCATGCTGGGACAAGGATTCTGGACCAAATATATTAAAAGAATGGCGCTGCCACCTGCTGGACGAGATTAGGAGGTGCAACCAGACAGCAGAATGAACTGAGTTAGTCCTCTGTTAAAATTATAATGACGAACTTTGATTAATTTAGAGGACAAAATAATCATAAGAATGTTAATCTCATATTAAATAGTAATGCAAGAATACACTGTAACCTTAGGATGGGCACTTCGTCAAAGAAACCTTGACCAAAATAAGAACAGGACTAACAGTTAACTGCACATCCGATACTTACAAATGCCTATCTTGGAATCTAAGACTAAATTCCGATCTCACAAACTAGTAAATATATCAGATGACTCCAAAGTTGATCTTTTATCAATTTATTCCATAAAAAATTATTAGTTAGAAATACAAAGTGATATATGTAATAATAACAACAACAACAACAACAACAACAATAATAATAATAATAATAATAATAATAATAATAATAATAATAACTTCTAAAACAAAAACACAACAGCACGAAAAAAGAGTTTGTAGCTGAAGTAATAAATTTCATGGTCTTCTCACTGTTATGACATCAATCAGCCACCAAGAACCTCAAAGAGCTGCTGTTTTTAATCTTTATTTATGCTTTATATAAAATAGATAAACAAGTAAATAACTCTCAGTTAAAAATGATACCTGCATTTATGACATTGTTAACTCACAGACTAGTATAAATGAGCATGAATAAGTAATTAACAGTGAAAAATTAAGAAATAGGGCTGTGATAATATAATAAAATATTATCATCATTGAGGATGTGAGAAAATGTTATAAAATTCAGTCATTTAAACAAACATGCATACAGAACATCAGAAAATCAGAAAAATAGAACAGACATTAAGATAAACTCTGTTTTTTGCTATCTTAAAGTAAATAAAAGGTATTGAGAGTTTGAAGTCAATAAAAACAATATTATAAAGAAATAACAGTTAAGGTTAATTGCTTGCTGTAGAAAATGCAAGAGAAACACGGACAAAGGAATGTGTTTGTGAGCTCGTTTCTCTTTTCATCTCTCTTCTCACTGTAAAGTTGCCTTTCTCCTCTCACAGATCCTCCTCATCTGGCTGGAGCATCTGGAGATGAACCAGCTCTTCCTGTAGTTGTCTCCTGGGGTGAGTCGACCGCACAGCTCCCTTCCATCTCCTGTTTTACCTGGCTCACGTTCCCAAAATCTGCAAAGACAAGTGAGCAGGGTAAAAAAGGAGGAATAAAGGAAAAATGAATCTCCCAAATGACTTCATCTGTCACCATGGCAACCGCTTCTACTCCACAGAAAGATACATTATGCAATTAAAGTAGTCTCTGACTGTCTTTTCATCTGCTTCTCAGTATATCCACAGCTGCAAGAGACCATAATTAGGACATTTTGATTCTCAAATCCAAATTTAGTTTAGTATATTTTTAATTAGCTTAACATGTGGCCTGTTTCATACAGTGTACTCATTCTCAGAATAAAAAAAAAGACCTAAGCACATTGCAAACTATGGTTTAGGTCAAAATGACTTGAACCATGAACTAATGTATTTTCCAGATCAACCTCTTTTTTTTCTCTCTTACTTTGCAGATGGCTAGCGATGGCTAGAAATAAATAATTTACTCTATAAAGTTTGGGAATTTTTAGTCAAGAAATGATAAACATATATAACAAACACACACACACTTTTTAGGTGTAAATCATGAGGAGAGTTGTCATTGTTCAGCATTGATAGATTTTAATATCTCAGCATCAGTAGCATGTGACTGGATGGCGCTGCATCCTGACAGCTGGTCCAGCAGCATCCGATCAAACTGTGACAAGCTCTAGAAGCAGAGCAACCCTCCCCTGGCTCCTCCTCCTACGCCTTCCTCTCACACCTCTCATACTCACTGTGCTCCTTTCTCCAGCAGGGAGCCATCGCTCCACTGCCAGGCCCCGTCACTGCTGCTGCTCCTCAGGCCCAGCCAGTATGAGTCTCCATGACTCAGACTCTGAGCAGTTTGAAACAGAAACACCTAAGAAACATGTCAGAAAATGTCATTATTTGTTTTTGCAGCCTTTTGACTGCCCCTCTCCTCTTCTTCAGTGTGTTTCATCTCTGCTGGAGAGCAGTTCAAAAGATAAATGTGTTATATGAACAGTAACTTTGGTGAAAGACAAAACCCTGAATGACCTGAAGTGGTGGCTGCTTCTTCAGACATATGCATACTTCTTAGAAGTTGTAAATCTACCCATGACCTTTCCTCTCCAATGCTATGTGTCTGTGTGTATTTGTGTCCTAACACCTAATATATCAACATCTCAGATGTTTACAACTGGAAAGATGCAGATTATGACAGTGAAGCTCCAAGTTAGACACAAAAACAGCAAAAGACTTTTCAGATTCAGCATGAAGACAGTTTCTAGTGTTTTGGGTACTATAAAAATGTGCTTTATGAACAGTAATGTTGAGAAAATGACAGACTAGAATAGTGTTGCATGTGTGTGTGTGTGTGTGTGAGAGAGAGCGTTTTAACCTGCTCCTCCTCTGTCCTGATTGTGGCTACAGCGCCACCCAATGACATGCAGCGGTACTGACTGCTGATCCAATCTGCTCTATCTTGACTGAAGAGGAAACATTTCTCCCCCTGAGGCATCCAGCCAACCAGACATGGTCTGCACTCTCTCTCTGAGTGAAGAAAAAATTAAATTAAATAAGTGAAACTCAAACTTATTTTAATCTGCTTCAAGCCATCAGTAACCCTTTCAATTTTCCAGCATCGATTTGAAAGTTTCCAGCTGTGAAGACATCCCAGTAGGAGATTTTGTAGCCTCTGCATGTGTAAATTATTAATTCGCAAGTACTTTTTTTTCGAAGCAGCATGAGATTTATTTTTATTATAATTTTGACCACATTAATTTACTCCTAGATGTATTTTAGGGGCTAAAATCCATTTTACACTGATGCAAAATTAATACAGCCTTGTAATAAAAGTTCTCCATCATGATGGCTATCAGTCTGAGCTAAGTTTGTACATTTCTTTGTTGCACTCTTAAAACTGTCATAGTAAGGCTGTGGTTTGTTTGCCCTTTCAAACAAATCAGAAGAATATTGCACATTGATGAGCACAAGTTAAAAAAAAATACAATGTGTGCAGAGTTAGCATGACTGCTGATTTACATCTGTTGTCCAATAGCAGGTCACAGACAAACCTCAACAATACAGGTATAAAAACAAGGTGCAGTAATAAAAAGTAAAGTGGACAATAAATATTGTATGAAGTGCAAAAGTTAAGGTGCATGAGACTTGAAAAATAGTTTTAGGATAACAAGATAAAATGCAAACACTATAATTAAATTGAAACACAGTCATTTACTGTTCAAACAGGAGAAGTATACAAAGGTATTCATGCATACAGTAAAAGTTTGGACACTTTCCCATTGGAAAAAGTAAAAAAAGTGTGTCTAAACTTTTGACTAGTATTATGTAAACATGTCCCGCTCATAACATGAATAAAACCATCAAAAGCAAGGCAGATGTACACAGCTACATACCTATATGTATCTGCACACTGCAGAGCATCTTTCTAGCTGTGAGAACAAGTTTGGTTGGTTAAAAGCCAATTTTTAAATGGGATTTAAAAGTGGTGTATGTGGTTTTCTTATTCCAGTTGGTATTGTGTTTCAGATGTTGCTACCCCTCACTGACAACATGGATAGTCCAAAAGAGGTGTGCCTGTGGAGGACCAAAGTATGCTCTTGTGGTGGTTCTAGTGGCCTTTCAATTAAACGATTTTAGTAGTGGTGGTGCAAGTCCATTTCATATTATGTATATGGAACAGTCATATTTAAATGTTTTGTCCGTGAAGCAATAATCACTGTGAGCACATATCATGGCATGTAGGAACATTCTAGCTGCACTGACACTCAGTGATGGTCTGATCCGTTAAAATATCTGCAGGTCAAGTTAAATTGTGTCAGATATGTTTATAATGTATTTTTTTAAAGTAAGGTAAGGAAAGCGTCTAGAATGGCACCAGATTTTTTAAGGTCAAGCTTTATAGGCTGTTTGCTAAACATCGTGCATACTTATAATAATAAAACATGATCACACACTCACCACCAGTGGTGGAATTT
This sequence comes from Melanotaenia boesemani, assembly GCF_017639745.1. Lineage (NCBI taxonomy): Eukaryota > Metazoa > Chordata > Actinopteri > Atheriniformes > Melanotaeniidae > Melanotaenia > Melanotaenia boesemani. Next base: position 27,800,560 of record NC_055698.1, read on the forward strand.
GTGATGGGGCAGTACTGGCTCAGAGATGGAAACTGGGTAAACAAGAGCTGGTGTGACTTGTTGAGCTTCTCCAGCCTGTTGGTCACATCTTTCAGTTTGGTTTCCTGCAGCGTCGACTGGGACTGAGTCATCAAGGTGATTTGAACCACTGTGGTATCAGATGGAAAATTACATACTGGGCACATGGATGTATCCATGGATACAGGATAAAAAAAGGATGTGTTGGAGAGAAAACAAAGCAGACTGATCGAAGTAAAAAAAAAGGAAAGGAAAACTGAGACTGTTTAAAACAACAGATAATCACTATAAGCCATCACATTTAAAGATCATTTAAAAAAAATTGAGAAAACTGACGTCTTTATTTCTGACTAAATAACAGCTGCTGTATATTCTAAGTGGTTTATTTTAATTTTCCTTAGATGGTCAAACTTGATTCCTTATTTTTCTTCTTTTGTTACAGGAAGCAACGATTATCCAGCCAATCATTCCTCTGGATTTATTCTGCTGTTGAACGAACCTCAACCCTGTATGCTCCAAAAAGAATGACTGTGTTTTACTCATGAAAGCATCCATTAAAATAAGAATTACAAAGCACTTTGATGCAATGATAACAGAACTCAATCCCCTCGCATACATCATCAGTGTCTTTTCTTCAAGCCTTCAAAGGAGCTGACGTGTTTTGATTTTTATTGTATTTCATTTCAAATCCTCTCCTCAGGTGATAAAATAATCAGTATAATTATAATCGGTTGACTGGCTTGACCTTTCAGTTCTTGGTCACTGAGAAAAGCTTCACTGGCATGCACATAGGGCCATCGGCTTGTTGCAGAATGAAGAAAATTGCTTTTTTGAAACCAAACAAAATATGTGTGTATTCTTTCCAAATTAATTATGATGCCATCTTCTTTAAAAGAAAAAAAAGTAAAAAAAAAAAAAGTGAGTAAAAAGCTGAGCAGAAACACATGCTCAGGCTTTGAGCTTTTATTTTTTTGGCTTTCTTTCTGGATTTAGTCCAGCTGCTCATTGGCTTGCATCTTATAGTATAGTCACTTTAGCTCCAGCTAGAATGGTATTCACACTTCATCTAAGCAGGGATCTAACACTTTCATTTTATTTTGGTCTTATAAAAAAAAGAAATCACAAACATTACATTCTGTTACGTCGTATTTTAAAGAAGAATACCTTGTGTTGGCTTGTACAGTCTCACTTGACTAATAGAGTAATTTATACAAATAATTCCTGAATAAAGCATGAAGGGTAGAAATTGAACAGATGACAAATTTGTGGCTTGCACTTGAAGATCTCTAAATGCTTTCAGTGGGGGATGATAGACGTTGCTTATTCATGTATATTTGTGAATCAGTGATCCCGTCATGCAAGAAATGAATGGTTCGATTTCTGTCCTCCACTGTGTTGTTAACAGTCATTGGCTTTTCTATTTATATCCCAAAATGGCATCAAGCTAGGCAACTAAGGGATGAAGCAGGAAGTTAAAAAGATATGGGGAGTGAAGGAAATAATGGCGACTATGGTAATTGGAGCATTTGGGCATTGATCTCCAAAGTAGGAGAGCAGCTCCAAAAGAATGCATTGTAATGCATTATTAAAATGATGAATGCATATTTGATTGTTCAGTGGTGCAAAAAAACATGATAAGTAATCTACAAGGATTTGAAAAAAGATGATATATTCAGATGAGTCATCTTTCAGCACTCGACATGTGGGCGAATGCATTTATGATGTACACCGAGAGAATATACAGGTTGCTCGACCCCAACAATGATGGCATAAAGTGTGTGTCTGGAGGGGAGTTGCTTCCATATGTGGCAGGGTTTGATAAGCATGAAAATGATGTGAATCATATGCTATGGTATTTGCAGTTGATAAACCCAGCTGAATGCCTAAAGGAGATCCTGGACTGATGTGTCAGATGTTCCCTACAGCCCAGTCTCATGGGAAGACAAAAAACACATAAAAGGAAGTGAACAGATGAAGATGAAATCTATATTTTTTCATGCTGTATTTCCATGTGTTATATTGTCTGTCCAGCACATTTTGAGTGTTTGGCAAAGACGGGCAAAACTCAGATCCCAGTTATCAAGGAAATTGTCATTTCATTAAAACAATGGGTCAGCCAGGTCTTAGCAGAAATGATTAAACGGTAATGTTTGTCCACGTAGGAAAAAGGTAGTAGTTCTGCAAGAAAGATAGGAGTGAAGAGGAAATCAACCTCTCTCTCCCCTTTATGTGGAACTTTTGTAATTGATGAACAGTAAATGTCATCATTAAGCTATGTCACATGCGTTCACGTCATCATGTCACAAGAGTGGGAATGTCATATGTAGCATGACAGGAACTCAAGGGACATGAACTGAAGACAGAAGCTAAAAAGGGTAATTTAGCTACTTTACAAATATTTCCAGCATCCATTTTGAAACTTGTTAGCTTGTTAGCTGTGGGCCAGTATGTGTAATATAAGTTGTTAAAGACGATTTGTAATGCAGTGAAGCATGTAGCTCCATCCCCCAACCCATTCGACTTCTAAATGTGGACTTCTTTTGCCTATATGCAAAGCAACACTTGAGGAATGACTGTACTCGATACGGTGCTGTCTGGTCAAAGACCCAGTTAATGGGTCATGCTGTTTACTACACACACTGAAATTCCTCCAGTTTCCCTTAATTATCTAATATTATGCAACACAGAAGGAGAAATATGCAAATCCCTTCAAACCTTCCTTTCTTTTTTGTTGCTTTTTTCTTTTTTGTGCAACAAATGTTCATACATTTGTTTAAAAACAAACTCATCAAAAATGGAGCAGTATCTTTCACAGATACTGCTTTTGTACCAGACCATAAATACGACCCCCGGTTCCTATCATCTATTTGAATAATAATGGTATTTAGTTTATTATTTATTTAGTGATTTATTTAAATTCATAACTAGTCTAGTTGTGAGGCAGGCCTGTAATAAGGGGACTGATGTTGATAAAGAAATAAAATGAATTTGACTATAAAAACTTAAAAAAAACAAACAAAAAAAAAACCCATGAAATATCGTCCGATTTTTGGATTTGGGGTTGTATGTATACAATTATACATCATTCTGGTCACTATGGCAGATGTAACATGAACTACTTACAGCACAGTGTCTGCAGCAGAGTGATGATGGTGAGCAGGAAGCAGAGCAGAGATAAGTAATGAGCCAGCTGTCTGTATTGACTGAGTGAACCTAAGACACAACAACACACAGAAAAGTTCAATTTGATTTAACACACTCTGTCATATCAGTGGGAATTCAATTATCACCATGCAACACATTTTTTTTTAAGGATTAATTGATAAAAACCAACCCAACAGTGCAGCACTATGAGCATTTCCTCACTTACCTCTAATAACATCAAGCCATGCTGATAGTTTGCTTTTCATTTTTGAGTAATTTGCTGCAAACACTGCAACCACATTCCTGCTGCGAGTTTTGTAGATTATCATAAGTATCTGGGACATGGGCTCTGGAAAGATTGTCAAAAGTAATATTTGAATGACATCATTAAAATCACTTTGATTATACAAGATAAGCTGCTTCTTCAAACCTCAAATAAAGCTGAAACTATAAGCATGGCCAGACGCCACTTGGGATGAGTGGATATAATTTCACTTCACAATAAATAAATAAAAAAGAAACTTAAAGTTGAGTGAGCTCATTAACTAAAATTATCAACAAAAACAACACTGATTTCATAGCACTCTTCTAAAACCCACTTGACACGGTTCATTAGATTTTGAGGCTAAAATGTCAAATACAGAAATAACAAGCAGCAGAAACCCACTTAAAGCTCTCGATCTTTGTAGGCGGTGAAAAGCTTTGAATTTGTTATATTAAAATTGATCTTAAATAAAGCATTTATAAAATGGAAATACATGCATGAAGCTGTGCTTCATGCAAAAATAATAAAAATTAATTACTTTTGTCTGTGGATGTTTCAGGAGTTTCTTCTTTCAGCACTGTTGATCCATCATTCACTCCCATGTCGAGCTGGTCACACAGACTCCACACACCACAGCGGTGCTTTCTTTGTTTTTAAATTAATGCATAATTGTCCTGTGTTAAACTTTGTCTCTAAGTCATCCGAAATGCTTTATATCCCCAAATGAAGACACATATGACAGCCCAGCATTCAACATTGAAATGTAAGCCGTATCTCATCTGAATTTAAAAATACTAGCTCACATTCAACTGTATGCAAAGCAGAACTGAGTCTGATAACCAAACAAGTCTGTTAGGAGGGGAAGCACATGAACGCCTCATTTTAATACAGTCAAACCATGTTGTTATTTGACATGGATATTTGCTTTTATTTTGATTAAGAAAGTAAAGATTAGCAGTTGTGTGTGAGGAGCAATGACCCAAACTCATGAGTTCACATCAGATGTGAAGTGTTTAAGCATATTTAGCTGAATATCTCTGAACATTATTATCTGCCCACGTGGTGACTGAAGGTCTCTTTCCCGGTATTCATACTGATGACTCATCTTGCACTTGAATGCACATCATATTTTCTTGGATTTTAGTAGAGCTGATCTGGAAAAATTGGCAGCATCTGATCAGGCCACTGGAACTGACCAATCAGAGCTAAAAATATACCTAACAAAGTGTCAAATGAGTGTAGTTATTAATCTTGATTATAAAAGTAATTATTGATTGAATATTGATTTATGCCAACGCATGTAAATGTTATGCGCTAAAATGTCAAATAAAAAGAAAATTAACTCATTATCTGTTGTGCATGTTTGGCTGATTTGAGTCTAAATTCTCGCTAGGACTGAGTGAGAGTCTGATTGAATGTTTGTCTCTTTGTGTTGTTCTGTGATTGACCAGGAGCAGCTCCAGCTTCCTCACAAGTCTGCATAATAATTCGTCATCTCCAGAAACAAACTTTGTTTTCTCAAAATAACAAGATAAATGATCCCAAACAAATGGAAATGGTAAATATACTTAAATGTACTTATATAGCGCTTTTCCAGTCAGTTTGACCACTCAAAGCGCTTTACACTACTTATCACATTCACCCATTCACACACACATTCACACCCCGATAGGCACATCGGGAGGCAACGTGGGGTTAAGTGTCTTGCCCAAGGACACTTCGGCATGGTCAGTGGAAGCCTGGAATCGATCCACAATGTAATTATTTTGTGACAATTTTTCATGTTGTTGAATCTGCACACGTTTCCTTCTTTTTTTTTGTTGTTTTCTTTTTTTTTAAACTTGTCCTGTCCAGCATCGTAGCAAGCAGAATGATGGTCTGGCTGACAGTGCTCTTCTCCACAGAACCAGGATCATCACTGAGTACCTCCAGGCTTTTTTTGAGTGAAGAGGATAAAATGGCCAACTGTAAGTGCAGACCTCAACCCGACTGAATTACTGTGGGATCAGATTGGTCATGCTGTACATGCTAGTGACCAACACAACTACACTGGCTGACCTTCAACAAGTCCTGGTTGAGGAATGGGATGCCATCCTCAGCTAAATGCAACCAGGCTGGTGTCCAACGTAAAGAGTAGACGTCAAGCTGCCGTGGCTTCGTATGGATCCTCCACACACTCAGAGTGCAAAATAAATAAAGTGTTAAAATTACCAATATGTGTTGTTTTCTTCCTTATTACTGTGGGAATGTGCAATTATCCAATCTAATCCGTGAACTCAAAGAGCTAAAAGGAGATTATTTCAAAGGATTTTGGTACATTTTTGGGGGACACTACCTACATGTTTAGCAGTTCTGCTCATTCCAAAGAAGCACAATTCTCAGAAGTTATACCTCATTGTAAAGGTGACTAAGCAGGCTTTCTAATGATGCATAATGCAACATCAATTGGAATTGTTAAAAAAAGGAGAAATAATTGACTAAACACAAATTTCTTTACTTCTTGGACTAAGTTATATGTTTTACTTTTCACACTAAAAATGAAAAATAAAGTCCTATTATGCAAAATAGAAAAAAAATGTTCACAGTTCTGTTTGAAATCATGAAATATATTAATAATTTTATTCAAAATCCTCACATATTTACAATATTTAACAGCATTTAAAATGCATTATCTTACTCTTTCAAGTTTTACAACCTTATTTTATATTTTGGCTTACACACGAGGGAGGGACTGTTGATTGAACACACTGTCATACTTGAGTATATTTACAACCAAAGACAGAAAAATAAACAAAATCAATTCTATGAAATGTTGAAATGTACACCAAAGGCGAAGACAAGTAAGGGTTTATGTTAATCTGTAATGAACAGGACTCTTTCCTTTTCATTTTTACATGTCAATATTAAACTACACAGTTAAAATATATGGGAGCAAAACTTAGTGACAAAAAAATTTAAAAATAAATGATAAAATACATTTGGCCCATTACTATTATAAGAAGAAACAGGAGCATGGTTTCAAAGTGCTGCTCACCTTGGCATCACAAGTGAAGATTTTGCAGATTTGTACAGCTAAAGCGTGAAAATGAACCACAGATATTACTTTTTACTAACAAAGTGAAGTCAAAGCAGCATTGTCTGACCCTGAGTTAAACTCAGATGGCAAAGGGCTATAATTATCAAAAAAATTAATAGAAGGTGCATTGTTGTTATTGACTTATTTACAATGTGATAAATACTGTAATACATTCTCATTATAAATCAAGAACACACTAGGAGGAAATTTATGTGTACAAAATAATTTTTCATTATAAAAACATGAGAGAAGCTATAAGCAGCTAGCACAAGATTAGCATTTTTCCCTTCCTCCCCTATAGCTTCTCTGAGTATGTGCAAGTGTGTGTATGTGTTGGTGTTTCTGCCTCTGCCATGTGGTTTGAGCTGTTCAGAAATAGGCAAGATCAGGTCAGGTGTTCACAGTTAAATCCCACCTTAAGCCACCGCTTGATCAGGAGACATTGGCATTAACTGACACGTTGAGGGCTGGTTAACTTTGAGCCAATGCTATTAGGTGACATGTCACACCTGACGTTAAACCTTCCTGCTCTTATGTAACAACCTTTTGACAGTGATCCACTTAAAGACAGAGGACATTTAAAGTTGAAAGACATTCAGTCCTGCATCGACTACATGCAGCATTTGCTGGAATATGCCGTATAAAGCATGCAGCAAACATTTTTAAATGCCACAAAAGCATGTTTCTCTCTACAAGAAACTTTAATATAGTTTCAATGTGAAATACTAATATAATGTGCAAAATCAACATTATTATGTCATGCTATTACAATGCCAAATTTGGCTTGCACTGTTTAGAAAAGAAACAGACAATAACAAAAAAAATGAAACGGTCCTTCAACAATATCATCACACGCCGGTGCAGATGTGCCCCCGCCCCCTGTCCTTTTTAATCTTTTGTTCACCTTCTGTAATGTTTATGTTACAGCAAGCTAGTTAATGGCAGCAAGCAACCTATTGAGCTGATTTTCTGAACAGGAAATCTAATTACGCATGTTTGATCCCTTGGCGCAGACGCAGACATGGCCATAACGGCAGTAAGTCCAAAGCTCTGCGCTCTCTGGAGCTTCCAAAGCTGTACTGCTGAGAGTGGGGAAGTGAGGGAGTGGGCGGAGAAGGCAGACATGTCAGACAGGAATGGCAAAAAAAAAAAGAAAAAAAAAGAAAATGCAATATAGTTTTTTCCTCTGCCTGTCACCAATGGCCGAGCTTTGGTTAACCAAGCTGTGTTGATCACAACAATGAAAAACCCGCGAAGAAAAAGTGTTACTTCCTCATTTTGGTAGATGACCATATTTTTTGCACTTTCTATGTTTGACACAGGTATTTAATCACAAATGAGTCTACAGCTCCGCTTCTAGGGTATCATCAGTGTCCATCTTTAGTGACAGGGCTCGAAAGGAAGCTCGGTGAGGCCTCCATGAAGCTCCACCCATTCTTCTGACCACGACATGATATCACCGACCAGGTGGCCGGCACAGGTCGCCTGAGTTTGGATTTCATTGGCCGTAAGGACTCTGGACCAGAACTGTAGATCTGACATCTCTCCCATAAAGGACTGAGTGATGTCAAATCGGCCTCCCATTGTATCCTGTAGATGGAGGAGACAGAAACACAGAAAATGTAGGTTTATCTCTTCACACAGATAAAACAATTGTCAGACAAATATGAAGATAAAAACTTAAAATTACTTAATTGATCACTTCGGTAAAGCCACGTCTACTGAAGGTTAGTTTACAATATGTTTATGATTAATAGGTGATTATTTGAGTATTGCTCAATGTGATGATTCTTCTATGTATTCTATGTATCTTCACACATATATTTTAATTAATAAAACAATATCTTTCATGTCTTACAGCTTCAGAAAATTAATAGTAATTTAGTTTAATTTAATTTAATTTAATTTAATTTAATTTAATTCTTCAAGGCCTAAATTTATTTACAATTACATGAAAAGTGAATAAAATAAATAAATAAATAATAAAAAAAAAATAAACAACATAAAGAAAAGGACTGGAAGAAAATTAAACAAAACTACAATTAGATAATAAATAAATCAATGACCATGAATGGAAAAAAAATAAAAAAAAAATGGAAAAATGTTTGTGAATAATACTAACACACACTCTTCTGGAAAAAGGAATTAAAGACATAAGTTATTTAATTTCTTGAATCTTTCTAACACAAAGATCCTCAATGTCTACTCTGACCAACTTCACTGTGTTAGTTAAATATAAAATTCGAAATATGATGCCAGCAGCACACTCATTAAAAGTTGCAGGTGCATGTTAAACCATTGTTAAACCTTCCTTTTAAATACATTTTTTTTTAAGTTTTCTGCCTTCATTTTCTCGTCTCAATTCTTTTGAGAGAGTTGCTGGATCAGATTTTACATTTGTTTATATTTCTTGACACAATAAAGTTGGTGAGTGAAGATGCTGAAAATCATGTCCTCTTAACTTTCATGATCAAGGTTTAAATCCATTTAAAGAGATACAGATTTCTTAGTCCTCTGGTGACTGTGTGAGCCGTTGTCGAAAAAGCATCCTGTGAGCTCACCTGCTCCTGACCCAGGATGAAAACACCTCCTGGTTTGATTGGGTGCCAGGCTGACAAGTTCTGTCCTGAGCCTTTCTTCACTCCATCCTGGTAGGCTTCCCAGACACCATCACGTGTCGACCATGTCACACAAACATGATGCCACTTCCCATCTGTCATGGTTATGGGCAATGTAACCGCCTAAAGAGATAAATACAAAGAGGAAGACAGGTATAAAACCAAACACTGAGAGGAATAGTCAAATTTAAAGGCTTTTCATCACTTTATTGATAACTGCAATTTCTTAAAAACTTTCAAATTCATCAAATGAGACTATCAGCCAGTGAAAAGGTAATTGCATGATCCATGCTTGGGCAGCTCTTTCAGGTCACAAAACCCTGAGTTCTGACTTCTTCATCCTGATCTCTGCAAACTCAGTGAAGACCATGTGAGTCATGCATGCATACTAACTTAATGGGGAGTGGATTAGTACAATATGCCAATCTCTACTCATCACATCCCTTTAAACTCTAAAAAAATCAATTAACAATGAGATTGCAGCATAATACCACTTAAAGATATGTAACTTTTTGACCTTAAAACTCCTGACTAGTTTGATGGCACAGTGACATTTATTATGCACATTTCTGGAGCCATTGCTGCCCAGCAGCATCCTGAGGCTGAGAAACAATTTCTGTCCTCCAGAACACTGTGTGATGTTGGAGCCTAGTTTCACTTTATGCAACATGTCACACGCTAGCAAGCGGATATCAACACACCATGCTTTTCAGTCAGGTGAGCTCTGAGTGCAGATAGAATGGATAGCTGGATGCCGAATTAACCGTTGACAGCATGTGCGTCACTTAGAAAATCTGCAAAAGTTCTGTAGTGCGTCTTTAACCGTGTAATTGATCAGTTTGATGACGGAGTTTGTGACTTCCAGATTACAAACCTGAGGGTTTATCCCTCTGGGTCTCTCCCACAGACAATTAGGTCAATCAGCAAGACAATAACAAGATTAATTGCCTTGTGGACTTGTTTGTCTAGCTCACTGAAAACAGTACTAGGGCAAGGAAGAAAAAAAAGGCAACACCCTATCTTCTGTTTACTGGAAAAGATATCAGCTTTTCGGAGAACAAGATTACTTGGCTAACAGAATAATTAAACATATATGTAATGTATAGATTTATGTCACTTAAACTGGGTCATATACAGCATTTTACTGGAAAAAAAACAACCAGAAGACAATAAAAAGCTGTTTGTTTGCATGTTTACAAACATGAAATACACAGATGAACTTTGAATGCACTAAAATCTGAGCAAAAATATATAAAATCTTGATAAAATGAGCATATTTGAGGCAGTTTTCAACCGATAAACCACTGAAAGACTAAACAAAAACCAACAACCTCCTAAACTGTCTAAAAGTTGCTCTTTTTTGATTTGTTCCAATACTGGATGGTATAAGATGTTACAACTGGACACCGGATTTTATTTGATTTGTGAACAGACAGCAAAAGGGCGTAAAGGTGTTGACTATTTGCTCTGCATTACATGCAGTGGGTGACCTACTCTTAAGATACTTTGCAGTCAGATTTACTTAAAATGAAATAGTTAACATTTAGCTCTGAAACACATTTTTAAAGAATCATGCTCATGAATTTGGCCTATTCAGAGTTTGATAAAGGGAGTGCTTTTGTGCATCAGGAAGAATTTTTTGTTATTCTTTTTTAACCCTTATTCCTTCCTTTTTCTTACAATTCAGCAAAAACGTATATAAAAAAAGAACATCACCAAAGTGTCATGGAGCCTTATACCCAGCAAGTTGCAATCCCTTTATACCCGTTAAGCTCACTCTAAGGCTAGGTACACACAAAGATTATTGAGTTGTTTTTGACCTGATTTTGCCCCTTCCGGACTATTTAAATGATCATTTGGTCTGAGGTGTGTTAAGAACGAATTAGTCCAGACAATCAGCTCCGAAATGGGTCGTGGCCGACAATCAGAAGTATTGAACATGTTCAGTATTTACGACCAAAAGTCTTCATATGTGGGAGCAAGGAGGGATATAAAGTCTGTATTCACGTTGTCTCCAGTCTGTTATTTTTTTAGGCTCTGGTTTTTTCTGTTAACAATAGTCCCAAGACCACCATCATTCCTTCGTTTTGTGTAAATTCTTCCATGCTGGATGTTGTGTTTTTCTGGTTCTTCTTTGTTTTTTCCAGTTGTTGTTATGTTTCTTCTTCTTCATTTTTGTTAGATCATGTTTGATCATGTGAGATTTCTGGCTTGGAGGACTAGATTGTAGATCGGTTGTGGGTCAGCATTGTTATGTGTGTTGTTCTGTGATGACATTATCGGACCACACCACACACAGTATGATCAGCACTGTTTAATGCTTGATTTTTTATTTTCATGTGTGAGGTCTCGAACAGATAAAAAATGTCATCAAATTAAAAAAATCTTTATGTTTGTACCCAGTCTTAGTTAAGTGAGTTTTTTTGGTACAACACGGTAGCCAGACCATCATTCTACTCCTTATGATGCTGGGCAGGACAAGGTTAAGGAAAAACAAAAAACAAAGCAACAAAAACAAAACAACAATGAAAAATTAATAATAAAAAAAAACAAAACATAATATTATTTGTCTTATTCAGTAGCTGGGAAAAATCCTTCATGTTGTCAGGCCTGTTCTAAAATCCTGATTTAGGTTTTTAACTTTTGAGTCATAAAGCTTTGTCGTATGATGTGATGACAGACAACAACATATTGTTTTCACCTTGTCATTAATAAGCAGCTCCATTGGGTTGGTGCCCCATTCGATGAGTACTAGCTCATTAGCTTGTCCAGGTACCGCGTAGGAGATGGGAGTCCCAAGGCCGGGACCTTCACCTGGCTTCAGCCACAGACAGATGGTCATGGCAAAGATTTCATTGACCACCGACCTCTTCATCCTGGCGTACATGTAATTAGTCCTCATGGGGAAATCAAGCAGGAATGCGCTGGGACTCTTAAGCTTCTTGTGGTTTGCTGAAGAGATGAACAAAGTTTAAGTTAAGTTTTTGTTATAAAGAACATCTGTTTCTTCTCCCATTAAATTCAAATACAGGTCAAATTTGGCTAAAATAAACTAAGAGGCTCACAAAAAGTTTTGGTTAAGTTTAGGAAAACTCTTAGTCAAAGACAGGAAAAAAAGTCTTGACTAGCCAAAAAATAAACAGAACCTCTTACACACGGCTTGTAAAAATAATGTCCTAATGGGGATAAATCCATCTGCCAAATACACAAGTGAAGTACAGGTGAAAAAAATCTGCTACTGAAAGTTATTTTACTGTGAAAGTTATCCTGAGTGGTACAATCAAAGTGCAACATTTAAATTAGGACATAATTAAGTTTCATCTGGTTTTTTTTTTTTAGATAATAAAATAAGGGATTTCAATTGAACTCTTTAACACAGAAATAAACTCATTATGTTGGCTTTATGCAGGAAAATCTAGTAAACAAGAGGTTTTTGAAGTCTTTATATGGCTAGTTGATGAGTTTGTATTATAATATAATTTTATAATAATAATTATATCTATTATTATCCTGTGCTGTTGACAATTTTTGAGCAATTATTGTTAATATTTAGAACATTTTAAACATGCAGGTGAAAACTAAATTAAGCAACTATTTTTTCCAACCTAAATAAACTTTTTCATTGTTTGTCTCCATCTATAATTAACATAATTATGTTGTTAAAAGATATAATAAAACTTTAGATTTTTAGATATTTAAGTTAAATTAGGAACTCTATGGAGGTTAAAGGATGTTTTGAGGAAGTAAATCTGAAAGGTTGTTCGTGACTGCGGGACTTACATCCATTAGTAACCAAGTTGGCTGCCAGTTTTGTTTTTTGCTTAGGACATGCTCACTACACCATATATTAGCAAAGCAATAGTCTTTTATGACTACATTCATGTCCAAAATGTTAAAATATCAAATGAGTTGAAATCTTACAAAGGACCACAATAAGCTTATTTAACCAAGCTAACAGATGGGTCTTTTTTTAAAAAAAATCATAGTACAAGGCCTGTCAAATTTGTTTTATAATGGCAGTAAAAAGTAGTTGATAGGCATGCAAAAACAAACAAACAAAAAACAAAACAAAACAAAACAAAAAGAAAACAAACAAACAAACAAAAAAATCCAGTATGGTGACATCAGTTCTATTTAAAGATAAACACTTCTTTTAAAGTGTCTTCTGTGATAACCCAACCACAACCCTCTGTGTGTATCTTTACCGTGGTCGTTGCCATGATGTATCTGGCTGAGAACCGTTTCCAGCTTGTTGTGCCCGGTGCCTCGCAGACTGGTTTCTTTGCTGCTGGAAGGCAGCCGATGTGGATGATGGTCATTACCATTGTGGGGATCGTGGTGGTCATTGCCATGGTGGTTTTCATGGTGATCATCATGATGGTCATCGTGATGTCCAGGACCATGGTGATAATCGTGGTGATCGTTATAGTGACTGCCACCATGGTGATTATCATGGTGGTCATCGTGATGGTTATTATGGTGGTCATTGTGGTGGTCACTGTGGTGGCTGCTGTGATGGCTGCCATAGCGATGATAACGTCGACCATGGTGCTGGTCAAAGCGGTGGTCATAGTGGTGATCGTTATGCCGGTTATGGTAACTGCTGTGATGGTTATACCTATTGCCGCCGTGATGGTTACTGTGGTGGCTGTTGTGGTGGTCTTCATGGTGACCAGTATCGTGGTGGTCATCACGGTGGCCAGTGCCATGGTGGTCATCATTGTGGCCAGTGCCGTGGTGGTCATCATGATGGTCATCATTGTGGCCAGTGCCATGGTGGTCATCATGATGGTCATCATTGTGGCCGTTGCCATTGTGGTTTTCAGGATGGTCATCATGGTGATCTCCGTGGTGGTCATTATGGTGGCCGTAGTCAGGGTGTTCACTGTGGTATGAGTGCAGCTGCTCTTCAAGGGCACTGATCTTTCGCTGGAGCAGTTCTCTCAGGGAGTTTGAGTAAGAGCTGGAAGAGTTCCTGGCCTGTAGAGATAAGATAATTACTCAGCCTCCATATAGTGATAACATTAGCCTTCCAGACAACTTCAATAGTAAATTATACCAAATTTCTAACTTGAAAAAAATAATAGCATACGCTGCATTGCAATAATATTTGTATTAGCATTATTGTTGATATATTCAATGCAAATAATTCAGCTCTTTAATTTTAAGGTTAAAAACAATACACACACACATAAAACCCCCAATATGACAAAAAGTATGAACATTCTGGACATTTAAAATACTTTTGTAATTAAAGGCAATTCATTTAAGATCAAGTTGTAAACCAAACTGCTGAATCATGTACATAAAAAGAAAAGAAAAACAACTATATAGCTGCTATGGTTTTAATCATGGCTCGAATTATTCAAGTTATGGATGGCACCAATGAAAAGCAAAATTATTTATTAATCAAATTCTAATGTTCATCTACTTTTTGGCCAATTTTGGTCAGTCACCTTTGAGTGATGATGTCTTATATTGTCGTTTTAACCTTTTTTACTCTGCAGGGGGATGCATTGTCATCCTTAAAACCTACTTTGTATTGGTGGATAAGAAAAGTGTTAAAAAAAATTCAAATAAGGCCTACACCTGTTCATTTACTGAGGATGTAATAATTACCATTTCCCCTGGTTATTTACCTGACATCACCTCATATTGTCAGTTACCATGGAAATGTGGCTGTATACGCAGGCAGCCACCTTTACAAGTTCGATTGGACCTGAGCCAAAGAGAGTTCCTGCATCATCTGTTTGTGCAATGCTTATTTGTGATTCATCACTGAACATCCCTTTCATCCAATGATTCACAGTCCGTTACATCTTCCTTGGTTTATCTGCATGTTTCCCTTTTACACATTTTATATGTTGTTTTAATGGCTCCACACAGCTGATTGGAAACTGCCATCCTCTTTTGGCCATGCTAGGCTGAAAGAGTTTTATATTCATTTTAAATGTTTGAACCGACAGCTCTCTTGTTGAGACCTTGTTTCTTGTCAATCAGCCAGGCACAACAGTTCATTTGCAAACACCCTCATTAACTGCAGACTCATTTACATATTTAGACATGCGTGGCTCTTTGGTTTAGAGATACAAACTCCAAGATGATTCTGCTACTTTGCCTTCAAGATGTAATTATAACACATATTTCCTACTAGATAAAAGTTTTTTGTTTTAATGTTAAACTATTTAAATTATTTTGTCATATTTGTGACTTCAGAGCTAAAACAGCTGAATAAACATCCTGAGTGGTGACTCATGTTGTTTCTGCCAGTGGTTATACGTGACTAAACAATCAAAGCTCACCCCTTTGTTTGTTAATGACTAGTTTTCATTAGTGGATGGACTTTGTTCATTCTCTAAAATATTGTTTCCTTTGAACTGTAAGTGCTGTGTCTTTATATTTAAATAGCTACTGAAGAGGATTTTTGTTTAACTTCTGGTGTTAATGTCAAAGCATTGTAAATTTTCCTTTGCATTATTTTCAAGTAGGAAGAACTGTGGCATGACATTTAAAGTTGCAGGGAGAAAAATTTACACCCCTCCCTTCACTTTCTTCTTATTCCTTGCTCATCCTCTTCTTCCTCACCAACAAATCCGGCTTTGTTCCCTGCCAGCACACGCCACGATTAATAGCCTTGTCAGGGAGGATGAATCTAATTGAAGGTGAGGTTGGCAAGCACCCCACGGTGCATGACCAGAGGCTGGTGGTGTAGACATCTTGTTAGAAGAGGGAGTGATGGAGGGTAAATCCCGGCTCCTCTTGTGTTATGTCTCGCATCTTCAAGGGAGCTCATAGGGGATTTCTAACAGCACATTCCCTGAGCGTAGCCTGCGACCACCCACGCTAATAATAAGGCTTTCACAGGCCAGTGGATAGCAAAGTTTTAGTTTTGCAATGTGACACTAGGGGTCATGGAAAATGAGGGAACAGATGATGCTCTTTCATATACAATATGATGCGCAGTTTAAGCACAAAACAAAAAGACAGAAATAGCTGCAAAATTTTATATTTAAGAAAATTTAAGGTTTAAAAGTGACAGATTTTGGATGACAGGATTAGTTGTTCTAATGTTTTTGGCTCTTCAGAGATTGAAAGAACAAAATGTTATCTTAAAACTATTCATTATGGATAATTAATTCAAAGAACTCAACCAATCTTTCTCAAGAAACCTACATTTGAGTCAAACTTCAATTACAGTTTGATTTTTCCATTTAACTGCATCGCTGTCCTTGTCCCAGTATTCATGCACAGTTTTGCATAATAATCAACTTATTGACTGAAGAACCACAGAAAGGAAACACGTTATATGACTGTGAGCTTACAGATGTTTTTAGCTATTTAACAATAGCAAATTGAATAAAAATCTAAATGGGAGGTTTTACAGTTTACATACATAATTTTACAGAACTGTAAACAAGTACCATATGAAATATTATATTTGGACCATATTAAGTAGCATCTAAGCACATATTTAAAATTCTAGTTTTGGTTGAAATATAACAAATACCATTTTTATTGTCAAGCAAATATGCTGCTAGTCTTTTTTAAACTACATCCAGTCCAACCTTTAAGTATAAGTACTATATAAGTACAAGTCCATTTACCATTTTAACAAAATGTTCAGACATATTTTTTTTTAGCAGCAAATCACCTTCCTCTGCTTCCAGGATCATTTATATAGTATAATATTCAATATATAGTATAGTATAGTGTAGTATAGTACAGTAATATATAGTTTAATATTAAAAAAAGGTTTGATGATTTATTGTTGTGACAGTGATGAAGCTTTAAACTGCTGTTTAATTTTATTCTCAATAAGCGCATTTTTGGCTAAAATGTGATGTCTTCACGGTAATACCTAAAATATGCACAAAAAAAAACTTGCAAAACATAGATAAAAAACTACAATGTACATACACTTGTCAGATTAAATGGAAAAGATTAATTTGACCAAATTAAATAAATGAAAACGGAGATAAGCAAAACCTTTGCCTCTGTTTGGCTTCTTGTGTTTCGCTTTGTGATCAAACTCATTTCTGTCTCTTTATTTATATACACATATGTTTTCTGAGGTACAGGTGATGGTTAATCCACTTGCATATTCTTGTCCAGTGATCCCCAAAATGGAGACAAAGAGAGCCACAGCAAGTAGAAACGTCCATTCTAACTGCCTTGATTTGAGCTCTGTGGGTGGTGAGTGTCTCGCACTGACTAGTGGGTGTTTTTTATGTTTGTGTGAGACATGTTGAGTCCAGATTTGTGATGTTATTTTCTTGTGGTTTTAAATCCATATCACCAGAAAGGCACCTACAAGTAGCATCTCTTAACTTGAGCAAGGAAAATGTGTCACTGATCATAAAATTATATGTATAATGCATGAATCACCATAAGCTTGCTGGGGTTTATTGTGCATTTGTGAAATACGCCCCTCAACATATTTAAGTCAAAGTTATGGAAGTCTACCTGCAGTTCTGCTAGTGTTAACTGTAATTACCATTTATTACACCTACAATTCATTTATTTATTCATTTTACTAATGATCATTTACATTACCATAATCCTGATAAGAAATACAATGAATGCATTATAAATTAGTTAACTTTGATACAGCAACATTAACTATTAAATAAACTTACGGCCAATCATGTGAAACAATATCTATTTTGAAAAGGGATGCATAAATCACAGTAGATTGCAGGATATCAATGGAAAGGACCAATTTGGATGATAATGTTTTGGGTTTTTGAGTATGATGTATGTCCTCCCAAGGCTACCACCGTGTAGGCAGAATGTGGGATTTTTATCTTGTGGGATTTGTCATTTTTGGGGAACGTTTTGTTAGATGGGACACCACATTAACTTTCTTGTTTTGTAGTTAAACTGTTCAGCTAGGCAAACCCAGTAAGCTCGATTACAAGTCTATAAATCAGCTCTGCATTAAAAGAGAATCACATTAAATAATAAATGCCCATAAATATGCGCTTAACTAATGCATAGCCACAAGTTAGTTATCTAATTTCCTTGCATTAATATGCAATGACCACAGCATAATGTGTAACCACAGGATGGCATTATGTGGTCACGCCACCTTTTTAATTTTTTTAATCATGTGTATTTACACTGATTTTTTACATACATCTGTTAATAGAGAAAATATTTGTTTTAAAAAGGTAGCCAGAAGTATAAAGGGATTTTATGGCCCCAAAAGAATAAAATCAATTTATGGATCTTTAAAAAAAAAAAAGAAGATGATTTAACTTGCACTGGCAAATTGTGAAAAATCTAACTTTCTATTTAATCCTTTTAATCCTGAACTTTTTTTTGGGTATATGCTTGAAAGTTGCCATACCCATAATTAAATGAGTATTCGTCTGCAAGCAGGTCTATCTGAATACTTTTGGAACCATAGTAAAGAAAACACTTATGAGATTTGTTATCCCTGTATGGGTTATTCGTGAAGAATAAATTAAGTTGGCACTTAGCACAAATGAGAAAAGGTTCAGACTTGGCTAAAAACAAACAAACAAACAAACAAACAACAACAAAAAAACAAAAACAAAACAAAAACAAACCTCATTCCACTTACTTGCAAGTTTTCAAGCCTCTCCTTCAGTGTCTGCAGGGTCTTTCCAGTCTGTTCAGGAGAGAAGGTGCCGTGTTTGCTGTATGAAGAGCCTTTTCTGTGGTGTGGATCAGGCCTGTGGCTGCCATGGGGGTAGTGGGGATCATTGCTATGATGTGTTGAGGGCCCGTGGTGCAATGAAGATGGCCCATGATTGCTACCGTGACGTCCACGGTGGTCATCATGATGGTTGTCAAAGTTGCTGTGGTGGGTGTTAGGGTGGGTGTCGTGAGGGTTGCTGTGGTGTTTGTCAAGGTGGCTGTCATGATGGCCAACACTATGGTGACCCCCAAAGCCCTCACACAAGGTGAGCTTGGCATTTAGCTCTCTGATGGTCTCCCGCTGGTCCAGGATGGTTTCCTTCTGCCTCACAAGGCTTTCACGTAGGTGCAAGATAGTGGCTTTGGCCTCATCGGACATCATGCCTCGATGACTTCCGCTGCTGTGGTCATTACTATGACTGCTACTGCTTGGTCCATGTGGCACACTGGGTGGTGAATAGCAGCTGGGGTCTGCTTCTGGGGGAATAGGAGTGCAAACAAATTTGGGGCTTATGCCATATTCGTATTCTATGCCATGTAAACTACCTGCTGTTGCAGCACATGAGAGGAAGTAATAAAAAATTAAACTGCGAAGGGGAAAAAGGGGGAAGACAAATCCCAGAGAGGGTCCAATCTTTTGCTCATGCCTTGCTGATGAAAGCATGAGGCTCAGAGGAATGCAGTCTTTAGCCATATCTGGATAGAAAGCAAGTAATTCCTCAACAACTGACAGTTTGTCCAAGACTTAGTTTTGCTGTGAAGAACAGCATGAATGGAAGTCATTTGTGTTGGATTGATGGGTGTTGGGGCAAAGCATGTCAACAGATAATGTGTAGTTGGAATCTCCTCTTAGAAAACATAAAAGAAATGAACCAAAAACTCCAAAAAATTACTGTTGCCTCCAAGACCACTTTGCAATATCAGGCAAAGTTTTTTAGCTCCATGACAACTTCACCCTTTGATATTCCAGTGGGTCGCAGGAACGGCGACTTTGGATGTTCCTGCAGGACTGCCAGGGGGTTAAAAGACTATGAAGAGTCAGCTGATATATCCTAAGAGGCTCTCCCACCGTCGTCAGGATAAGATGTTGGGCCACTGCCAGGTAAGTAATCACTCCTGGCTCCGAAGACTTCCTGCTCTCAACAGCAGAGTATAATCCCTTTAACTTCGGCTTCTAACCATCCATCAATTCCAAAAGTGCCATGACCTATTGTACACACACAGAAAGCAGATAAAAACAAGATATTAAGATAACAAGTTGAGGATAGTAAAGACATAATGGAATTAGATTGCTTAGTGGATTAAGTCTTTTTTACAATAATGAAGTGCAGTACTAGTCGATAGTTTGGACATGTTTACCCAAACTTTTGAATGGTACTGTACATCATTGTTATTTAGATTTTTTTTCATTGTAAAATATAAATAATTCAGGAGAGATGCATAAGTATAGATGAGGATTTGGGTCACGATTGAATTAATAATTGAAGGTGGTGAATAGCTTTATACAGAATTTGTCCTCATGTATAGATAAACAGATTTATAGCTAAACAACTGGACACAGTGTGTTAGTAAAGTTAACAGAATGGTTTTCCAATCTGTCAATAGACAACAGTATAAGATCAGTGACATAGACAGATGGGGGGGGGGGGGGGGGGGGGGGGGGGGGGGGGGGTTGACTTGTCTTTAGCTTTAAAGCTTTTGCTTTAAAGCTAAAGTCTAGTCAGATTAAAGCTAATTGATTTTGCCCTCAAAGTCCAGTGATTTACAGAATGAAAGAAGCAAAGAGTCAGATTCAGAGTAAAAGGGTCTGGTTTTCAGAAGGGGCAATCAAGAACCACCGTTGAACATATTTGGTTGTACCTATTTGAATTATATGCATTTCTAATAATATTCTTAGTGACTTTCTTAGTGACTCTTAAGAACTTTGTTGGTTCACTTAACTTGAAATCAAGAGATTTGTAGAATCAACTTAAATAAATTACTTTAATTTGTAACAATACCATTTTTTACAACAATAATGCTATTTAATACCAATTGTACAAAGAGCACAGAATTATGGGAAATGCATATTTAGCTAGAATTGAACCTTTTGTGATTGTTGTCCTATAAATTTGAGTTACATGCATATACATTTAGACAATGTTGTAGGAATGTTCTGTTCTGTTAATGTTAAATTTGAAGGTAACTACACTGTTTGTGTGGGTCAGACTTAAAACTCTCAAGTTGAATGAATTTAATTAATGGACTTGGATAAACTTAAGTCAGTCACTTGGTACCAAATTCAAATGATTAATATAAGTTGGTTCAACTGTTCTGTTTTTACAGCATAATTAAAAAACCCCACAAAATCCTCTCAAGGAGGAATCGGTGGATATTGCGATCACATGCAAGGCTGTAAGCCATGGGTCGCAAATTTGACACCCAGATGCAACGACTGCGTTTTTATTTTCTGGGGTATTTACAACCAATAACATAATGCTTAATTACATTTTCATGGCATCCTGGTTTGATATCGGTAATAACATCATTGGGTTAAAGATAAAAATCAAAGTTTTTGGTTTAGAACAACCTTAACGAACATTGTAGTGCTTGTTGCTTTGGTGGCACATCAACACTACAGCACATTATAAAGTCACTATGAAGTCAAGTCCTCATTGGGTTTATATATTGTTAAAAGTCAAAACCTTCATGATTCAGAGGAAAATAAATTATTTGTCCTCTTATACCATTCCTTAAATTGAAGCTTTATTGACACTTGTATGGACTACTAACACGTCTGGCCATTTAATATTTTTCCCATTTCAAAATTAGTCCACAACTCTTCTTATGAACAGATGTTACTGGTTACTTAGTTGTAGAATATTGTGCTTATTTGTAATCTGTTATCTGCGGGTTAAAATTTACCCACATGCAAATCTCCCGGGAAGTTTACAGTATTACATTTAACTCTGTATGGAAAAAAATGTAAGTAATTTCACAGAAATTTTCATTCTTTCATAAGTGTGGTTCTTTTCCTTGATCTGGAAAATCAAGTTTAATCGCTGCTTGACATCTCATTTACTATTCTAGATTAAAGAAAGAAATGTTGTCTGTGCGCTGTTTAGCAGCAGAAAGGGCACCTCCAGCACGCTTGTTGGATCTGCCAGAGAGCAGGACACAAAGCCAAAAACAAGTAGCAGAACACATAAGCTGTTGTTACTTCTAAGCTCCTTATCTTTATAGCCTATCAACAGTTCAAACACCCAGTGAACCCATGACACTGAGTAGAAACCTCCAGGCCTTATGGACTGCCCTTTCCATGATCTTCCTTAAAACAAAATTGACTACACTTGTTAATTTATATCTATTCCAGCATCAAATTTTCTCCACTGTTACTGCATGAACTAGAGTTTATTTCCAAATAAGAACTTTGATGTACAAATAGTGAAGTTTAACAATCCAGTGCCAAAAGATGTAGTTGTATCATCACAAGAAACTAAAATCTTAATTGAAAAAGCTACTAAAACATCCAATATTTAATTAACACGAATAAATATCCTGCTTTTGGCAGCTTCAAAGTCGGATTTATGAACTATTTCTGAGTAGTAAACATGTTTCTCTGGTTCAGTCTGAGAACTGAGTCCTTTTTAATGAGGCATTCAGGGATGTGCATGCAGCCAGTAGCTGGAGGCCTTAATCTGACAATGAGCCCTGCTGTCTGATACTTAAAGACAACATTAGTGCAGATTTAGAGGACGTGATACTTTGCTGAGACACGTGGCTTCGCACAAGAGTCAAAAAAGTGTCACATCATGAGCAGTGATATTCACTTTTGCTTTTGCACCTTTTCAAACATAAGACTTTAACAAAGTTTGATATAAAACCACAGTAACCACCTTAAATTCCCACTTAATGTAGGAGTTCATAAAAAAAAATAAAATAAAATAAAATAAAATAAAATATTTTAAGGGTGAAAGGGGAAAATCATTTTAAATAGGTTACAAATGTATGATGTCTGTTTGAAGCACAACTTTCCACTCTATTGCTTCATAGTTTTGCTTTACTGAAGGACCATTTGAAAATTAGCAAAGGTGGGTCAACAAAGTCAGGTTCATGCACTAATTTTTCCACACAAGGGCTTTGAATAGCACTAATTTGCTGATAATATTCCTCTTTCCCCGCACCTATATAACACAGACAGTCTCATATATGGGATATGACTATATTTGACCATACACAATAAGATAATCTTATGTACAATAGAAACCCATCATAAATAGCATTTTAAAAAAGTTAATGTTTTAACTCTTAATCAAATACATCAACATATCTTGCTGTTTTTGTCAAAAGACCTCTACATTTGTATTATTAGACATATTAAGATAGATTTTTATATTTTGTCATTTTGATTTGTTTAGTGGTTAAAAGTACGAAGTTATTTGGACTCACAGCAACACATGGAGGTGCAGAGTGCAGACCGTGTCTCAAGGCCTCTCCTGGTCTCCTCGAGGGTGACGGACTAACTGGATTGGTTAGATGTAATACTGTTTAATGAGGGATTGCCTGCAGGGTACCGTCTGCTAGAAACTCTGGTAATCACACTCCCATCCACAAAGTCAAGCCACTGTTGTCACAAATGTCTCTGCAGAAGATATGCATGCATCAGAAATGCACCTACAAACTATAATATGCAAAAATAACATCTCTTGTTGAAGTTAAAAAAAAAGCAAAAAAATCTTAATGTCCTGTAGTTATTTCGTACACCTGTTAAATAGAATACATGTTGTATTCTTAGAGTTTCAGGTGAGTTCTAGTTCATCACTAAAGAGTCAGTTATCCAAGTTTAGGACATGTAAACACTGGATAAAAGGCTGTCCCTGCAGCTTAAAGAAATCCCACCTCCTCTTCATCCCCCTGTGCATGTGGTGATCTCAACCTTGCATGAGTTAACCTGTTTGTCAGGTGCTGTGTAGCTTGGAGTGGAAGTGAGTTACCGGGTATCCACAGAACGTTCAGGAAATAAAATCTGAAAAACTATTTTTACTATTGTGAACTTTTCAAATCATTCAGGATATATCATTTTAACTGCAAGAATTTCAGGTTTGACAAGTCAAAAGATTGTTATTGTTATCCTTCATTTTTTTTTGGTTGAAATTAGGGATTTGAACATAAAGGGTATTTGGTTGTGGGCAGATTTATCAGTGAATGTAGTTTTCTGTTGGAACATTTAGCAAATAAACCCAAACGAGAAACATTAAAGTAAATTATGGAACAAAGTTGGAGTCATGACAGTTTCAACTGAGAATTTTTTGTTGTGCAAGATTTTAATTATTATATAGGTTTTAATTACTAAATGTTGGTCCTGACATTTCTTTTGCTTTTTTACGATTAAGTATTTCAGCTAGCTTTTACCTTTTTGGACCTTACTGCAAGTCTTTATTTATCCTTTGACAATTTGCCCTTCTGAACAACAGAAGAATGTCTTTTACTAAACACATTATTATGATAGCTAATAGATCAATCTTTTTTTTTTAAATTTAAGCTTATGTATAAATTAATGAATGAAAATTCTATTCATAAAGCAGGAAGTCCTTATTTGCAAATTAATGTGCCACTTCCTGGTTCCTGGTTTCAAAGTTTATGATTCACATTACAATATATCAAGCTTAATATTTATTTTCAAGTCTTTACTTACTTTCTGAATATTCAGAATATTAAATTCCAAACTTCCAACATAACAACACTTAGTAGCTACTTGTTTCGTTTGCTCTCGTTCTTCTTAAAGGTGCAGACATCTCATTTAATCAGGCAAACAAATGAAAACTAAGGATGAAGCATTGTATTAATATGAAAACGCACAAAGCTGCATGCTTTCTACTCGCAAAACACACGACACAAAAAAATTCCTTTTCAATGGAAACCTTTTATCACTGTTCCACAGTCACATGAGATAAAAGTCCAGAATGGGCCGGTCAACAACCGTCCACTTTGATGCAGCTCTGAGGTGAGAGGCTTCGCTCATTTTGTGTTTTATATATTAATAGTTATGCAGTTTTTCTAACTTATCTGTAGAAATGAAGATTAGATTAGAAAAAAGGCAGAACTCTAATTTAAATTCAATCTACAGAACACAATTTTTTCCAGGATGAATAGATAAATATCTGTTTATGCTTCTGTCAAATTTAGCACAAACAGAGCTCATGTGTTTATAATCTGCACTGTCAAGAAGTATTTGGGGAAATTATATGGCCATTAAGTCAATCTTAATAGGTAATGCTATAAATTACATAATATTCGACAGATCCATTAACCTCTAATACTTTTTTCACAAAGAAAACAAGTAATTCCATTATTGACAAGAATGTGAAATAAAAATAATTATGCTTTGTTTGCTGATGAAAGCAGAGAGCTTTTTGACCAAAGACACATTCAATTTCTGAAGACTGAACCACAAACAATGAAAATATTTTGTCACTATAACTACTTGTCAAGCTAAATTAAATTAAGCTAACTTGTAAGATTTGGAGGTTGACCAGCAGACACATCCCCTGAGTTTACAGTTTAACAGCTCTGACCTTCTTCTGTGAGGTCTCCACTTCCTGGGCTGGCTCAGAATAGTTGCAATGGCATGGAAAGTTCTAAGGCTCAAGCACTGAGGGTGAAAACTTTCACTTACTAATGTGACAATACACTAGCTTACGAGATATCGTACAGGCAGAGGGCTTTATGTTACTCATTGCTATTCCAGAGGGGCTGCAATAAGATATTTAAACAGAAGCTGATGAGTCAGTTTTTCTGTTTTAACTTTAATATTTAAAACATGAGCAATACATTTTAATTTTTTCCCATTATTTAATTCTGTTGTGCTCTCAGGTGCCTCATTGTAAAAGCTGAGAACTTTCATATGCATATTTGTTTGTGTTTTTCTTGCAGAAAAGGTAAAATCTGTATATCCAGAACCCAGTATGTGAAGTTTCTTGCCATCACCTGAGGGCTAATTTTAGGGATCTGGAAAAATTCTGAATCTATCGTCCAAATAAATTCTTCCCTGTCTGTGATTTCGTGAGAGAAGGCGTCACGCTTGTATGCAGGTGAACTTCTGATCTGAAGGGTGATGGATCATCCCCACTTTTTGTCTGGCCTCTGTAAGCTGATTCTAGCCAATGAAGAGGAGTCAAACTAAAGGTCTCAGTGCTGCACGTGGCCTCAAGCCTGGCAACCCTACACTGACCAGACAAGGACTAAGAAGTAGTTAGTTTCCCTCCACCTTTGGTTTTGGAGTCAGAACCTAACACTTTATTTATATCAGATGTTTGGAATTTTATATATTTACATAAACAGTTTCCAAATAAGAAAAATTTCTTGCTCTTGTCCCTGTAAATAAACTGAGCATAACAGCATCATGAAAAATGACATAATTCTTTTTTTTAGCCCAGAGAATATAAACCAAATTTGGATTACATATATGACAATAGGAGAGCTGTTTTAAATAATTCTACAGCATATAGCAACACAATCTTTTGCTATTACATGTAATATGTTTACAAATGCATACACATTTTAAAAACCAACAAAAACTGAGACTAGCTTTTCAACTCATTTAAGATAGCACGAAAGTCCACAAAATGCAAAAAGATCTGAAAGTTTCAGTAAATTCTTGACAACATGTAAGAATGATAGCTTATTTTATTAATACTTTGTGTAGGTAAAAGTAATATTACTTATCTAATGATAGCTCATTTAATTTCCTATTCAATTTGACAATTAAAATACCTGAACTTGAAGCACAAAAGCAGAAATATTATCGACTGTTTGATGTTGAATTAGATTTTTCTTTTAATTGTTCCTTAGATGACAAATAAAGTTCACTGATTTTGTAGTAAGTCATTTTTCCAACAATCATGTTATTTTCTGTTTTGTAAACTGGCCTCCAGGAGCTCCATAGACATTTGGCATTTGTCTTAAAATAAGATAATCAATCCAATAACTTATTGTGTCATTACATCAATGGTAGAAAACACTGTTTAATTACTATCTCTGCTGTTATTGGCTAACTGTTTATATACAGTAGGCAAAGTTATTTAAATGTTATCTATAATTACTACGAATAATGGAAAAACACTGTAAATTCACTATAAATATACAGCAGATTTACAGTGAACCCCAAAAGTGATGCAGCAGCAGAGTTACAGCCATTACCGTAAAATCATGTTTACTTTTAAAATGCTGCAAATATTAAAGCAAATATTTACGCACAAACATCGGTATCAGCTGTTCTAACATGTGAGTTCAAGTACGAGGTGTGAAAAATACCTTAAGAATTTAGCTGCACGTGGCCTAAAGCTCATCAAAACTGCTCAGATAATTGGACAAGGCTAAAGGCACATGCCGGTAAGAGGTGCAAAAAAAGAGGAGAGTACTCAGAGCACATTAGGAAATGATCTAATTTAATCTTGCTAAATGCTAAACTCTCTTGAGTGTAAAAAAAAGACAACTGGATAGTACAAGTAGAATAAAATAAGCTCTAAACATGTAAAAAAAAACTTGATTACAGGAAGTATTTCCGTCCAAAACAAAGCAGATTAAATTAACCACACAAATTTAGCACAAGTTGACAGAAAACGCCTCATATTCATCATCACTGCATGTGTAAGGCATACATCCCAATCTGAGCTCTAAGTAAAAATACAACTCATTAACCTCCAGCCATCCGTCCGTCCATCCGTCCGTCTGCCCATCCATCCATCCATCCATCCATCCATCCGTCCATCAGCTATACCTACTCAATCAGGGTCATGCAACCCATTAACCTATGCACCCATATTTATTTAAGTATTATAACTTTTAGAGTACTTTCTTAAGCATAAATGCAATTTAAAACCTAATTTTTTGGGATAATTTTGTTAAATTCTTTCTCAAAAATGTTAAAAGGATCAAAGATATGGCCTGCAAACCATGTGTCAGTGGAGATTTTACATAGATTGTCCGATTGTTCATTTCAACAGATCTGAGATCACTGCTGCTACAATGTGTGCTTTATGTTCCCTATTAACATAAGCTGGAGCTTATGGTATCCAGTAAACTGTGGCCCTCTTAAGAAATTCTGAATTTTATAAGAAAATAAATACACTGATGAATTACATTATAATACAAAAAAAGTAACAAAACTGTACCAAAGAGAAAGGCTTAGACAAATATCTCATCGAGACTGACGGAGCACTTTCCTGTGACTGTATTCTGTGTGACTGTAAATAAACCTGCTGATATGCTTTTTGTTTTTAGGCTTGATTGAAAAAATCACATGAAAGCTTGTTGGAAGAAATCTAACTGTCTAAAAGTCTCTGTTGTAAAAAAACAATACAAAAACAAAAAACGAGAAATAGCTCTGGAAAGGGGAATAAAAGTTTTTGCTTACCTGCCTGCAAGTCTGAAGTCCCCAAGCTGGTTAGTCCATTCAGCACACTGATCAGCTTGAGGAGGATTGGCTTTAGATGGATAATTTTATCTCTCTCTCTCTCTCTCTCTCTCTCTCTCTCTCTCTCTCTCTCTCTCTCTCTCTCTCTCTCTCTCACTCTCTCCCCTATGTTGCAGTGTGATGTTGCCACACTCTGTTATGACCGGAGCATTTTACATCAGAAAGATTTCTGTATGGATTGAAACTAATTTTAAAACATAGAAATCAGCACCCCTACTACCATTATTAACAACATTCTTCATTATCATTGTGTTTTGTATCTTTGTGCTATTTTTAGGGTGAAAAAAGGAACAGAGCACCATACAATTTTTTTTAAAAGTTATTGTTGAGAAAAATCAGGCATTAGAGAATAATCTAATTCCTATAATGCCATTTCCATCCATACTATCAACACAAGATTCTAAAGGTAGCACCCAGGGACTTAATAAAATGTGTTATATTTAACTTAATGACTTTTGGAAAACTAATAAACTTTTGCGTCTTTAAATTTTGTAAATTACACAGCAAAAATTCACAGCTAAGTTAACCTGGTGGTGCATTTCACTTCATTTAGTCAAGATTCTTATTTGAAATTTGACTCATAAGTCTGAGCTTCACTGAGATTATTTATGGAAAAAACCACTAAGACTTCTGTCAAAAGTTGTTGCACTTCTGGCTTTTTCAACACATATTTGGGTTTTAACTCCAAACCTGAACTGGGTCAAACTCCCAAAAGCAGTTTTTAATCGATAATTAGGCTGAACCACGAGCCTTGGTCTGTAGCCGACAAATCTCAAGCAGGCTCACACACAGTCTCACTGCGTCACAGGATGTGGCTGGTCAGAAGATTCACAATGGAAAAGTCCTACTTACCTGATTGGCATGATGCCAGGATTAGAAACAACAATACTGCTGAGGTGTCATGCTGTTTGTATAGCAGGACTTTATTGCATGTCTGCCAACAGTGATTCAAAAATGTAATTAAATATTTCTTAAACCTTTTCACAAAAGTTTCATGCAAGTTTGAGGTCAACCTTTGAAGTGTGCATTAGGCACCATGCCATTATGTGGTCTGGAGAAGTTAAACTCAGCTGCACAGTGTCAGGTGGCATTTAGGTTAGTAATTAACAGATTGCTTTGGATAATAAGAAATCAAAGGCCAAAGAAGAGGAGGCAGATTTGATTTAATGCTTTCAATTCAGTTCAGTTCAATTCAGCTTTTATATGCTGCCAATTTACAACAGGCATCTCAAGGCATGTTACAGGCATCATCAAGTCAAGTGTAATCATTGTTATCTAATTAAAACACATTCACGTTTGTCCAGCTGTGGTCATCCATCAATCAATCACATAGTAGTGTGAGATTCTTTAATATACCAGCAAGAGTAATAGTTACCTCTGTTAAGGCACAAATAGAGCAAGGTTTACAATTTCATTAACAAAAAATTGTTAAAACAAATAATATAAATATATAAAAAAATAATATAACAATGGTTTAAAACTGCCCCCAATTCTGATTAAAAGGCGGAAGGGAACCAAAAACGTGTAACCTCTGTCCTTGACTTGGGACTGGCAGGCTTTCAAAGAATGTCCCAACGTAATCCTTGGCATCCTCAAGGAAGTAATCCGGGTCCATCGACAGGTCGGGGTCTGAGGTCGTGGTCGCCACACTGTCGGCCAATACTAAAGCTGTGAGGGGAGAGGAGAGCACAGCTCAGGTTGTACAATTTTAGGAGGAAGGAAAAAGGTTGCATGCTTGTAGCATAGACCAGCTCTTTCACTGTCCTTTATTCAGCTGTTAGTGGGCGTTGTATCATTCTCCTCTCAGCCTGGATCGGTTCCACGCCATCTCCTGTCCTCTGCCTGTGATCCATGGAGCTGTTTCCTCCAACGCACCAGGTCCCGCCGGTGCAGCAGTTCTCTGTCTGCATTCGGTCGTTCTCTCCTCTGCTTGCCTCGGCTTCCTGTCCTCAGCCTGCCTTGATTCTTGTTCTGTCAGTCCTTTCTTCCACTCGATCCTTAAAAGAGGCTCCCCATTGTCCATTTCAAAACCATGGAGGTGTGGTAAACAAAATTATTCAAACAATGCAAACAATACATACAAGCCACAAACAAGTTTTAATTGTTAAAATCATGCAAAGTTGTAAAATATCAAACAATATAAAACCATAAAGTTGATTAAGGTTTAAGCTCAGTCCCACCTTGACAAATTCACCTATTAATCCATCCATCCATCCATCCATCCATCCATCCATCCATCCATCCATCCATCCATCCATCCATCCATCCATCCATGGTTGGATCATATGGAAACTTCTTACGCTATTCCAGACCTCTTTTCCTTAGCAAGTTCTTCCCACGAGTATCCTGGCCATCTCAGGTCAGACTTCCCTGAGCATTCCTCCAAAGTAGCCTTGCCTAGACTGGTGAAGAAAGGTGTGGTTATATCTTCATTGGATAACTGTCTTTGTGATCTTATGTTTTATTTATTTTTTTACTGAAATCTCATGAGCATAGTTTAAGGTTTTGGTACTCTGTCCTGATGCCAGGAGACAGTAAAAGGCCGGGTAATTGATTGTTGAGGGTGGGCCCTGTCTACTAAATTAACTTTGACTTTACAGGACAAATTACTGTTAAATAATTCAATATCAGAATCAGAATACTTTATTAATCCTGTAGGAAATTGTGTGCATACAGTTGCTCCGTACCAAATAAGGAAGGATGAGGTAGAAATAGCAATCACAATAAGAAAAATTACAAATTTTTTACAACATCTGTATAAACAGATGCAGGATAAATCCTGCCAGTGAGTAATATGTACAGTATTATCAATATGATACAGTAAATGTAAATGTAGTGCAAAGTACAAATGTATAACAGTGAATGTTGCTGCTATATGGAGGAGTTGTTCAGTTTGATGGACACAGGTAGGAATGATTTCCTGTGTTGTTCAGTAGAGCATTTAAGTGGGATCAGTCTCTTAATGATTTGGCCCATGTTGAGGCAGATTTGGTTTAGATAATAGTGGGATGATAGGTGGCTCTGGCTGGTAGAAATGGCTCATGATCAGATGTGGAAAAATAATAAAAGTTCTGAGAAATATATAGTCGCCCCAAGAATGGTAGATCTAATACAGCTCCATGTTATACCAAGTCCGAATGAAGTGTGTTGCAGCAGGGAAACTTCTAAAACCTGCAGGACACTGGCCCTCCAGGACCAGCATTGAGGATTCCTGGTTCAGAGGTTGGCAAGCTGGGTTCTGGAATCATGATACCACAAAAACATCACCAAACACAAGTATTGAAAGAAACCATTACAGAAACCATTATAGAAAACATTACATTGAATCCTAAATATAATGACTAACTGGGCTGAAACAGGTTAAAAGCTGGTTATAAAAGCTCTAACTTCAGTTTGGAAAAGCAGAAAAAGCATCACAGAAAAAGACAATTGCATTCAGGTTATTGAGAAAGAAACATGTCAATATTGTCTTGAAACAGAGAAAAACGGTGCATGCTAAAGTGACTTTCAAAACAGATTTAAAAACAAAAAAATGTGGTTAAAGGAACGGTGTTCATGTGTTAATGTTAGATCATATTGTCCAACCACAGTGTGAGATCTCTTACTTGCACATTGCTGGCTTCTGTTCTTGTACATGTAGGTGGAGGGTGGTAGTGGTAGTAAGAACAAAAGTGTGAAAGTTAAGTGAGTGTAAAAAAAGTGAGAATAAACTAAAGCAGGTCTTCTGACTGCACTGCACTCTGATCTATTTTCTAAACCTGTATGTGGGTGAAGAAAAAGCTTTCCTTTTCTTCCATGGAATCCTTGTATGATTTTAACACTGCTGCTCAGCACTCACTGTAGAATGGAGCTCTTTATTGGGTTGCAAGAGGCTACTAAAACAAGCATGTGTTTTTAATTTATATTACTGTAATGCTAGAATTATAGCATCTTTAAACTTGCTCAGTTTAGCTGAACAATCAATATTATTTAAATAAAAATGCTTTCTACAGAACTGTGTCAGATTCTCAGTGATGCACCACTTAATGACAGTTAATTCAGCATCCATGTTGCATCCTACCTATACCACAATCTCTTTCTAGAACGTTAAAGTCAGTCCTATATTGAATCTTGTCTTATATTTTGCTGAGTCTTTCTTTTCCTCTATTCCTCTGATGAATTCCTCTTACGTTTCTTTGCGGAATCAGCAGTTTTGCATTTACAAAACAGCTGGTGTGTAAATATCTCCTCGCTAGTGTATAACATGGTGGGTAAAGCCAAATTAAGCTGCACACAGCAGCCCAAAAGCTAAAGTTGTGAAGTGTTTTTCTGTGCCTTGGGATGCTGCTGGGCAGTGACGGTACATCAGAAATGTCCCTGTACCATCAAACAAATCTGTAAAGCAGAGTTTTAAGTTTGGAAACTCAAGACAACTTTACTGATCCCTAAAGGACAATTCATTTGTGGTTCACCCACATCCACCTCACAATCAACAATCAATCTAGAAACAATCAGTCAGATCCAGCAGTCCCAACAGATAAAAAATAACTAAATAAAATATAAGACTAGAAGCACAAAAAAAGAAGTCCAGGCTAAAATCTCCTGGAGAAGCTATTTGTTCTACTTAAGGGAGTTACTTAGTGCAACTTTATGTAACTTTCCAATCTTGAAACTCACTCTCTTTATGAAGTAGAATTGCTTGCCCTCTCTTTATGTTAAGGTATTACCTCACAATGAAAAGTATCATGAAATTACTTAGAGATGTGGTGCAGTGTAACCCAAGAACAGGTATTCAATTTTTCAGTGTAATGAATACAGGATGTCTGTGCATGTAACCATGGCAGTCTTTCAACCTTTCAGTTCTGGAGCTGCTGTGAAAATGTCAAAGAGATGAATATAATTTAAACTGTTAAGGTTTTCAGTTCTGTTTAACATCACAGTATTATCCATGACTCATGTCTGGGTCACACATCAGGCATCAGAACACTTCACAGATTACATGCAGGTCTGGGCTCCTCCTCAGCGTACAGTAAGCATGTTTTATAATCCTGCTAGGCTGACCTTAAAACGCTCTGCCAAGCTAAATCCAGATCTTTTTCCCACATTGACCCCTGTTATTCTGGTTATGCTCCAGCAGATACAGGCAACCAGCCGCTTAACTGTTATTATTATCACTTTGGGGTTAGGTCATCATATAAGTTCTCTGTGGTGCTAAAAATATGACAGAGAGTGAAAAAAAAGAAATTAGACTAATGAGTATTATGTGTTTACTGTTGGATAATCACATGTAAGTAAAGAACTAACACATTTCATGTTGGTGAAGAGTGAAAATTCAAAGTAACTTGATGGTACAAGTTTTTCTTAATTTTCTCTTTAAGCAAAAATGGTATAAATCACAGAAATGTTCAAAACTTATATCTAAGGATGCTTAATGGGAACTCAGAGATTATTAGAAAAGATTCAACTAATTTTTGCTTTAATTGTAAATAATATCAATTTAAGTCTGTTATTTTTGTAGGTTATTAAGTATAAAGAATAATCCTTCCGTTTAAAATTTTTACTGAAATGTAAAAGTTTGTAACTGAATTTAAATGTAATTTTTCAATTAAAAGTGATACGATTAATTATACATCCCAATACTTCACATCAAACTCTACCAGCACCTTGCCAGAAAAAAACAAACAACAACAAAAAAAAAAACATTTTACTTTAGTTTAAATTTGTCATTGGATGGTTAAATGCTTATGTTGTAATATTAGTCTTTGTCAGGAAACGAAATGAGATCAGTTGTGTATAAATAGTCTTAAAACATGGCTGTATGAACGCCTGGACGACAAAACCAAATTTATTGTCTTTGGACCTGAGAATCTCAGTATGAAAGTCTAAAAATGAGGAACCTTGGAGCCATTTTGGACTAGGAGCTCTTCTTTAACCCTTTGATGCTGTAGGTATCATATTTGATACACAGTGTTTCTGAGACCTTTTGAATCACTGAGTGGTAAAAACATAGCTCAAAACCATGTTGTACACAATCTGAAACTTGTCTTCTACCCCCTGGTGGAGACAATAAAAATATTATATTGATATAACATGGTAAAAAATGGTTAATATACAAAGTACATTTTTATTTTTTTTAACATCTTGCTTAAGAGCAAAAGAAAGATTTCAGATTTTAAAAGAAATAGAATTTTTCTCACCATTTTTTCTTGGGTTGGGCTTTAATGGATTATCTATCTATCTATCTATCTATCTATCTATCTATCTATCTATCTATCTATCTATCTATCTATCTATCTATCTATCTATCTATCTATCTATCTATCTGAAAAGAAGAGCTCAGAAATGAATATCACGGTAAGATAGAGAAAACGAAGAACAATATATACGGAGAAGAGGAGAGATGCAGGTGTCAGATTCAGGAATCTAGGTGAGAAATAAAGACAGGAAGCAAAACTAAAAGGAGGATGAAAAACCAATTATTCTAAAGTGTCTGACTCTGCCAAAAAACCAGTTGATACCCAGTAGATCTTTTAGTGTTAGCTGTGACACTTTCGCCTTTCTGTTATCACATGCAAATGGCATAATGAATAAATTCTACATGTAGAAAATTTTCACAAAAAAAGTTTAGTTTTTCAGTAGGCAGCAGGTGTGCTGAATGCTTGCCTGAAAAAAAGTCCTTTTTTAATGCTGGCAGTCTTCTCACTCCTCTTTGTGCTACTGAAAGATGGATGTCATGAAATCGTTTTATTCCCAAACGTGAAACAAAGCCAGAATGAAACAATGCTCTTTGTGTGATAAAAACATTTCAGGAAGTGTTGGACTGACATGTACATAATTGTTTTCCAGGAAGAGATAAGCTCATGTAAACGCAGTGGAATGAAACTATGAATAAATTTAAATACTTCTGTTCAAAATGTGGAAAAGAGAACTTTGTCATCTGATAAAAAAAAAATTGACTCACAGTTAAGGAGCTGAAGTGCCACTCTTCTACAAGCAGACTTGTGTATCCTCTAAAAGTTTCAACTATTATAGGCTATGAGAAAATCTTTCAGTCTTTAAATAAAGCTTTGAGATAAATATCTGAGTTGAGCTATTTGATGAATAAGGTTTATAAGTTTACAGAACGAGTGCATCATTGGTGAAAAACAGGACCACCAAGCTCACATTAAAGCAGTTGTACCAATACAACATATACCCATATTTTCATTTCATCTGTCTGTCTTAGTAGTGAGATTCATTTTGACAATGAAATCAAGGCTGAATTCCAGTAAAACCCAGTGTGGCATAATGTATCCTGCTGATTATGACTATTAAGCTTGTAAAATGTTGTATAGAGAAGCAGCGGGTTAGAAAGGTGGACTTAGCACTGGAAGACTGTTCTATCATTCTTGTTTTGCTCATGGTCACAGTTTAAATGCTTTACTTTTATGAAAATGTGCCATAATGCTGAGTGTTTAACCTTTACCGGCAGACTGGATGGCTTTCAGATGGGATCTAGAGTCTTGCTGTATCAGTGCTGCTGATCAGCGATATGAATAGATGATAACAGCCCACTCAACCTGTTAGGAGGCATCTGTCATCTGGAACAGGTTCAGAGTAGACCTGCTGCTCCTCCACACTGAGAAGAGCCAGATGAGGTGGCTCAGGTATCTGGTTAGGATGCCTCCTGGATGCCATCCTGGTGAGGTATTTTGGGTACATCTGACCAGGAGGGGGCTCTGGGGAAGAGCCAGGACATGCTGGAGAGACTACATTTCTCAGCCAGCACCCCCAAACAAACAATCTGGGAAGGGGAGTCTAGGCTTCTCTGCTAAGGCTGCCCTTGCGTCCCAACCACGCATAAGAAGATGGATGGATGGATGGATGCATGGAATGATATAAGCTACACACAGAAAATGTCCAACACAAAACTTTAATAGTTTACCGCAGTTAATTCAGTGACATTTAGATAAAAGGCTCGCCTACTAGTGCTGGAATAGAGAATGAATGAATCAATGAATGAATCAGTGAATGATTGAATGAAGTTATTAAAATCTTTTTCCTGACTTTTTTCTTTAGAAAAGTGCTGCAGACACCATGACAAAGCTCCAACACTGACTTATCTTTGCTCAGGAATAGGCAGGGTATGTGTGGAATATCTATGCATTATTTTTTGTAAGAAATCAAAAGAAACCATTTAAGATAGCAGCCTATGTTTTCCCAATACAGTTTTTGTATAGTTAAGTTTTGCATAAAAAAATATTTATTGTGTTTAAAACAATAATTTTAAAACATCTACTGCCGACTTATTTCCATTTTCTTACTCACTGGATGAATTT
The DNA here is from genome assembly GCF_017639745.1 of Melanotaenia boesemani. Classification (NCBI taxonomy): domain Eukaryota; kingdom Metazoa; phylum Chordata; class Actinopteri; order Atheriniformes; family Melanotaeniidae; genus Melanotaenia; species Melanotaenia boesemani. The sequence goes on from NC_055698.1 coordinate 27,837,095, forward strand.
CCTCTAGTGTTGTCCTTTGTGTTGGTGTAATCTTATCACCTCAGAGCAGCACAATGTCCCAGTCCTGACTTTCTGGATGTTGGGGGGTCAGGACAGCTTAGTTTCATACCCTTCACCCCCTCATCTATGCCTCTCTGCCAGGTACTGCCATCTCATGGTTAGGAATCATCGTTGCACCGTGGATAGATATTTGGGCAGATTTCCTTGGAGACAAACGAGCTTGTGCTGGTAATGTGGGAGCAAATCTTAAGTTCATTATTAAATACCCCATGATTAACTGGCTGGGTGAGCCTAAGTTAAATTAAAATAGGTTTATAAAATACTCAAGCAGTGGAACATTTCAATCAGGCAAAATGAGAAAAAGTCCAATTAAAAATGTTCCAGCATCTAATTACTGGAATTAGGCTGTGGTAATTAGACCTGAGATCACCATGTAATCTGATTTAGCTGACTTCAACCACCTCCTTATTGGTTTAGTCTAGGCAACAAAAATTACTTATCAGGAAAAGGGTCTTCGGGGGCAGGTTTCAGATTCTTTAAGCCTCCAAGTTCTGTGATTTTACTGAGTATTGGCTTTTTGAATTGTGTTAACTGTGCTATGAGCCAGTAGAGCTAACTTGCTACTTTTGGCATGAAGGCTTTCCAAGTAATCCAGTTAACAACATGACTGCAATTAATTTAAGACTAGCAAGTGATAAATGAAAAAATATGTATACTCATAGTCTTTGTCTTGTTTAGTCTTTGACTTTCATTGCTTCACACAGACTTTACTTTCCGATTGGATTTAATGGGAAAGGTTCCCAAAACTTTTGACTGGTAGTTAATTTTCATCATCAAAAGCATCAGTATGCAGTGCAGCAATATTTCAACAGTTAAATGTTTTCTTTATAATGATTCAGCTTGTATCATTTTGTTAGATTTTGGTGAAGGAAACAACTTTATTTATAGTAGATCTAGGGGATCTAAGCACATCTTTTGTACAAAGAATAATTTACAAGGCCATCATTAGAAATGTCACATGTTGTGTGAAGAGAGCCAAAATGTTGAGGAAAACAGACTGTAACGCCTGATAGAAACTGGAAAAACTAAATTAAATGATGTCAATAACACAGTAGGAAAAAAATGATCTAGATGCAAACAGAGAGGGCTGAAGAGGTTAGATATTACTTGGGGTAATTAACTAGTAAAACACAGGTGTGGGGCAATTAGGAGACAAATCCAAAAACAATCCAAAATCAACATTTAAAACAGAAATGAAAACAAATACAGAGGATTTACAAAAAAAAAAAAAAAAAAAAGAAACGTAGTAAAAGAAAACACCAAGAGTGAATTAGTCTAAACCAGCAACTTAGGAGGAACCAAAGAACTATTAACAAGTGCAAATAAACACGGCTGTGATAGAGGAGATGTTTGGAAAAGGCAATGACATAAAAACAACCATTTCATGGAAAAAAAAAGTCAACCAAGTAGGGCAAAGTCGAAAAACCAGCTGGTAAAATCTAGCTTTTGGTTAAAGTCAGGTGGAAGTAAATCTCATTTTCAGGGTCATGTAGGCCAGTGTTTCTTGATTCTGGTCCTTGAGGACCCCTTCCCTGCATGTTTGACAGGTTTCTGTACTTTGACTCAAATGAATGACTCATCAGCAGGCTTGCAAAGCATTTGATGAACAGTTTAGTTAATCTAAAACAGGTTGGAAACCTCTAAAACATGCAGGACAGGCTCCCCGGGACCAGGCTTGAGAAACACTGATGAAGGTTACTTCTGGGAGACAAAATGTTGGTCAGACAAACTGAAATGATCAATATTGTGCAAGAAGTTTAGATGTGAATTTACTGCATGACCTGTTAAAGTTGAGTTTGATCAGAAAGTCAATGTTTATGAAAGAAATATGACTGAAGTTTAGCATCAGGCTCCGATCCCATCCCTCCTCACACATGTGATTGATATTGGAGTAATATTTTAGAGAAATTTAAACCTATAAGTGGATGCAGGGGTGCTGGAGGGGCTTAAAAGAAATGTAACATACTGTTTTAAGAGGCAGCAGCAATAGCCACATTTTAAAGCAGGCAACACATTGTTTTGCTTGCCATTGCTTGAAGATTACATGACAGATTGTGATGTAATAAGAATCCCAAGAATCCATTTGCCTCACAAGCTAAGTCTGCTAAAGAGGTTTGCAGAGCTCCTAGAGGAGTATTCTTCTCTTTTCAGATAAATATTTAATATGTGAAAGTTTAATAAGGGATATCTGTTCCCCTGCATCTGCTCTCATTCTCTGGTGTCTGGGCTTATTGCCTTCTACTTTTTGAACTTATCTGGCTGAGCCACATTCTTTAAACAATATTCTGTTTCGTCATTTCCGCTCCAGATGGACTCTTGTGAATCCTGCTTCCTCCCCATTGCCATGTCTTCCTGGGAGCAGAGGAGCCTCATCAGAAATATCTACCTCTCCCAACCTCTGCTGATCCACAACCAAGAAGGAGGTCTAATTTTACAGAGCTATCTACCACCTTACTTAATCTAGGGGCAAAACTGATGGTGAAATGCTAAAACAGGGATACTTTCAACATGTTTAAACATTTCAGTAAAAAGAAAACAAAAACTATCATCATATTCATATTTGACATCAAGTTACAATAATAAACAATCAAATGTAAGAAGAAGCTGTATTTTCCATTTGGTTCAGGGCCAAATTTCAATAATGGCTAAAAACAGCCTCATGTAATTAGCTTTCTGCTGGTCTGTATGAACTTCTATCTTCCACTTCAGCCTGCTGAGCATTTTAATTTGCCTGCTCTGGCTCTTAGGTGAGATACCTGTCTCAGTTCATCTTGTCTCCCTGTCCACCAACTTCAAGTGCTCCTTTTTCCTGACAGTTCTTTTCTTTTATCTTCTTTCTCTGTCCTTCACTTCTAGCCCTCCATTTTTGTGTGTGTTTCTGTCTGCCTGGCCTTCTGGTAATACACACACCACTGATCACAATGCCAGGCACATCTGACTGCAGTGCTTGCTCTATTTCCTAGGCAAAAGGAGGACCACACACTCAATGACCCTTTGATAAGATGGAAGGAAACTGGATTGGAATGTGCAAATGCAGTGATTGACACTTAAAATTCAGTATAATGTCAATAAACATTAGTGGAAGGTAACACTGGTATGTTTACAGCCCTTATTGATTTCTTTGCATTCACTATACTGCGAGGCCATCCTGGAAAAATGAAAACAGTCTGGTTATTTTATGTGTCTTCTGCTCGGAGTGATGGACTGGCAAAGGTTAAATCTTTTCTCTTCAGGCAGCATTACAAAACCGTGATACCTGCTTTTATTTCAAGCTTCTTGGATTTCTGTAACAGACTTTATGTTGGAACGAGTCAATCTTTACTGTCACGCCTGCAGCTGATTCAGAACGTCTGTAACAACACAACAACGCAGCTGCACAACTTTTACCTGTAATAGAGAACATGTATCACCCCTGTCCTGGTTTCACTCCCCTGGCTGACTATACGTTTTAGGGTTCTTTTTAAAATTCTTATTTTTGTCTTTAAATGTCTAAATGGCCCTGCCCTGCCTTACCTCTCTGAGCTTTTTCACCCCTGCTCGACTTCTCGGTGCCTTAGGTCAGCTGACCAGCTGCTCCTGCAGGTACCAAGGTCCAGAAGGAAGCCCAGAGGGGACATGGTCTTCTTCACTATTGCTCCACAACTGTGGAATAATCTGCCTTTGCACATTAGAGAGGCATCTCTAAAATGACTTAATCAACACTGCTTAATACTGAAATGAAAAAAGTTGATCACTTTGAGTGAAGAGCAATATGAGTTAAATCAACCTCTGAAGATTTTTGTTCAGAACGTTTTGTTGACAGTGTCCATGTTAAAAAAAAAAAAAAAAAAAAAAAAAAGGAAAAAAAGGAAAAAAGACCTCGAGAATTAGAAATGAAAATATCTTCATGGTCATTGCACCAGTGAGCAGTTTATTGCATAACTGAGCATGTAAGTGAGCAGGTTTGTTAAAGAGTTTTCTACAAGGAAACTTTGGGAGTGTTTCAAGACTTTTGCACAGTACCGTGTGTCCTAATATGAACCTATTCCAGCTGGTTGTTGATAATAGTTATGCATCCTGAAATAGCTCATTTACAAAGTAGCAAAGCTGCAGTAACTCTTCACAGACCGTGTGACGAGAAACCTAATCACTTCCTAATGAATTTCACTCTTGTCCCATAAAGGGGGGATCCTGTGTTACTATGTGGACATACTATGTTACAAGAGTCTGCAACTACATGGAAAAATATCTATGTATATCAGGTATATGCATCTAATATTACTTAAGATTATTCAGAATATATAATCATACTTGGTATTGGTATAAATGCAAAATCGTCCTTCACTGGCTCTGACTGAGAACAACACTATAAACCTTTAAATAAATAGATTTATTCTAGTATTAACAGAACTCAAGACATGCTTCCTGTACAGCAAACTGGATCAAGTGCTGCATTGCTTGTGTCAGCAGGCAGAACGGTATCAGGTTATCACTGTCTGGTGGAATTGGTCAGATGTCAGAGCTGTAAGATCATGTGAGCCCAGAGACATCCAACTGACAGCAATAGTTGTTTTCAAGGTGTTGAATCTACTATTGCCTCTTCAATCAGCGGGATCGTAGCGGTAGCAGACATGAGAGTCAGCCAGCGTTGAGCTGACACAAGCCCCCCTGCCACAGCCCTTTCCCCTTGGCCGACTTTAATGTCATTAACAGGTGAGGGACAAAAATAGCTCGGGGAGGCACACACACATACATACACTAAGTTAAGAAGATTAGTTTGAGCGTGCAAGGTATAATGCATTTATACACAAGTACATTTAAAAAAAAAAAGAAAATAGGGATCTCATTCAGTGCAACTGTTGCAGTTAGTGTAAACAAACAGATTCAGTTACAGAAGCTTCAGGGTGGTTTCATACCTCACACATGCACATGCATGCAGACACACTTATTTTAAGCATTACGTTTATGGAAGCAGGCATATACACACGGAATTGCAAGTTAATATGTAAGAATGTACACGCACTTTCACTTATAAATTAACACACACACACACACACACAGATATGCAACCTGCAACTCTATGTGCATGTACACAAGTAAACCCACATCATGCACAACCAGCACACAGACACACACAGGCATTTGGGCTCATGGCTTAACCCCCATCGTCCCGTCCTCCCTCATACGTAACACCAAACCATTTTGACTTCCGCCCCCTTTTCCCACCCCCCTCACCCGTACGCCTCCCCCTTGCCGACTCCCTCGCCTCGCCTCACCTCGCCCTTCGTCACTCCGAGCAGAAGCACACACACAAAAACCAGGTCAGCAACTTGTTAATGTCATTGTTGTGATATTTGTGAAGTGACAGAGAGCACTGTGAGGCACGCGTGCAGCACGTGTTAAAGAGTAAAAATAAATAAAACTAATGTGTCTAATTTCAGCATGATGCTTTCTGGTTGCTGAACTGTATTGGTTGAGGGGGGGCTGGGCTGGTGGTGAATAAAGCTAAACTGACTTCTTTAAATGTTGCCTGCACAGAGTTTAGTGTAAGTGTATTATAACAGAAATATCCTCCATGGAGCTGATTCCTATTTAGAGACAAGAAAAGGATTTGTTATAAGAATGAATGTGTTTGACGCTGGTCTGAGTTTCTTCCTTGTGCTTCAATGGTGATTTTCCAGTCAGTCAAAATGGATCCCTTATAAGGAGGAACGTGGTCAGTTTTGATGAGTAAGGACAAGCAATCTTATTTATCATTCTTCAATGGTTCCAAGTGTTTTTTCAACAACTTCTAAAGTTTTCAATCACTAACAAAAATGACTACATTTTGATAGGAAGTGTGACTACTTTTTGAAGTTGCTCATTTATTTTGCAACAGCCCACGCTGATGTTGGCCTTATCTCCAGTGTTTGAGTAGTTGCTTTACAATCAGATAATTGGTAGTTTAATCCAATGCAGCTCCATGTGGTGAGGTGTCCATGGGCTAAACACTCAAAACTAACATTGCCTCCAATCTGCTCATATTTCTGTAACTTTAGAAGAATAAGAAGTGCTGAATGAGTGGTTGTGTGAATGAAAACTATGTAAGCTTAAAATGGCCATTAAAGTATGGACGTCATACTATCAATTTGTCTCTGATGCTCTGTTTTAGATAGGAATGTCAGACATTAGTTTTTAATAGATTTTTACAGCTAATTGTGATTTATCATACATCAGGTTCAAATGCATTTAAAATATGTAGAAGTATTACATATAGATTTACATTAAATTACCCATTAAGTGTTTAGATGGGTCTACTTTTATTGCAATGACTTATCTTAACAACATTGTTCAGTATGTCTAATACTGGTTTGTTTGTCTCTGATTGTAATAAATATGTGGATAAAAGGAGTTTCTTCAAAGTGGAAAGAAAGAAACTGAACTGTAAAGGGTTACGTTCACTCTCTGCTTGTTTATAGACAACAGGAGAGGTCATGTTATGCTCAGTTCAGTTGGAAATAAAGTTGGGAAAACTGCACTTTTAATATTGTTTTGGTCGTACTTTCCCCCCGACCCTGCATTAGAATAAATAGATATAAAATGGATGGATGGAAGAATGCTTTTATTCTGGTTAAATGCTTGGCAGCATGTTAATGCACAACATACCAAACTTCAGATAAGACACCAGAATCGGTTTCTGAAATTATTACAGTATTTAGCTTGTATTCGTGATTGTATTTCAGTGAAAACTAAACTCAGTGACTGAAAGACTGAAGAGATATTTCTTCTTATTGATTTGCACAGTGGTTGGCAAATTACCTCAAATGTCCAATATCTTGTAATATTCCTTTATTTCTTAGGTACTTATCTAATTTTGCATATCATGTAAACCTGTTTTACAATCCTAACCACATCACCTTATATCTTGCTTTGCAGTCTTACAACCTACAAATATCTTTTCCCATTTGACACTGGGGAGGTCAGGGATCAAACTGGCAACATTCTGATTGATAGACAACCCCTCTTCCTCCTGAGCTATGCACCTTTATGTGTGAATTAAATCTATCCATAAATTTTACAGACTTTCTTGTTAGAGGAGATCATTTTTAACATGTTACATATTTGACACACATTGTCTGAGCCAAAACTTTGTTAAAAAAACACAACCCAAGAGGTTTGCCTGGACGTCAAGCCTAGGTCTCCAAAGTGAAAGTCCTGTAACTTAATCCATTGGAAGGCTTTCAGCTCTTTTAAAGTTCATTCATAGAGCAATGTTTTGTCTTGCCCTTAATACTAAAGGACAGTTTAAGATGTTTTAGAGACACCAGCTTTGACAAATGGAGTTTGGAAATCATAATGGAACACTTCTACACTCTGAACAGCTTTGCAGCAAAAAACAAACAAAAAAAAAAAGCAAAAAAATGTATGCCTTCATCTTTATTGAAAACCATTGAAAAAGAGCTAAATGGCTAAGTGGCTAAATGAAATACTCCTTTTTTATAATCTGATAAAAAAAAGTTTGTCTTCTGTTGGTTACATGAACCTGTCTAAAACCTCTCAAAACTTGTGCTTGTTATCTTCTTAACAAGGCAGACACAGTCGAAAATATGGTCTCCCAAAGGGATGCCTTTAATTTATGCTAACAAGAGGAAGGATTGTATGTCACGTCTGTTGTCACCACATCTGAGCAGAATGCGGAACAACAGCTGCTTCATTCACTCGGCAGAAACAAAGGATTCAATTTTCCAGCTGTGTATCTGTGTAACCTCTCTTTGGCAGGGATTCCCAGAAAAGATAACTGGCTTTGAGTTGACCATAATAAGTGCTGTAGAGATAACACAAAGTGCCTGAAAATAGATATCAGGTATCAGCATGCTGACAGGTTTCTTCATATGTTTGCTGTGATATAACTGGCATGATTTGTGTTGCTAATGTTTTCATATTTCTTTATTGATGAAAAATGAAGAAGAGAAAAAATCTACACTATTGGTCATAAGTTTTGAAAAACTGTCCCACTGAATTTAATGGGAAAGTTTCCCAAATCTTATGACCGGTAGTGTAATTGAGAAGCATTGCTGAAGGTCTTCACTGTTTTCATTTTGCTTTTCTTCTATCATCAGATGATCGTTATGGTTATGAGTTAAATCTTCTTGGTTCTTGAAATATTTCTAGAAATTACTCGTGTGATCATGCCACATAATTGCAACTTTTGAGAGAATTATTTGTGGATACATTGAAACCTGTTTTACTTTAAATTTGTTTTTGTTTGTAATGTATTCAAGTTTAATAAATTCTGATGTAACATTAATGACATGAGTATTTTACTTTTATTTGGCAGCTGGTTTACCCAATATCCAATTCTAATTTATCCAAGTTATCTGAGTTATTGAAGACAAAAAATATGTCTTAGTAACTACAAAACACCTGCATTTTAAGTTTTATTTGATAATAATTGCTGTTGCTTTTTTGTCTCTTTTACTTTTTAGGAAGAATCGTCACCATCACTTGGTCACTTCTACCTGTTTTCACACTGAAAAGCAGAGATTTTCCTAAACTCCTCCTTTATTGTGGGATTTTTTGTTTTTTTCGTGATGACTTAATTACCAGCTATGAATGTGCTGTTAGAGACTGTGTGCTGTTTTCTCATGAAAAGACTGTTTCCTGACTTGATTTTTCCCTACTAAATCTTTCAGAACCACTACCTTTGGTTCCTGCTACAAAGGAGAGTTGAAGACATTTTTTTCTACTTTTAGTTTTCTTTTCTTTTTTACTTTCTAGATTTCTGCTTGTACATTTGGAAATATTTCAAGGACAGTTTCTTGCTTTGTAGCTAGTTTTCCTTTTTTTTTTAAAAAAAAAAAACTGATAATACACAACAAATTGTTTTTGCTATCATCTTTCGTCTTTTTGGCTGCTGAAATTTAATCAAGACAAATCTTAGCTACCCCTTGTTATTCTCTATTTTGTACAAAATGTGGTCAACATTTGTTGTGACTGATGAAGATGGCCGCACCATGGCACCAGGAGGAGCAGGAACAGTTGGAGGGGTTGCAGCAGGAGGACCACCTCAGGGTGGAGGTGGTCTGGCCAGCTTGATGGGTGGACGAAGTACATTTGGAGGGAAACGCCGCAGGACGACGGCAACAGGACATGCAATGAGTGAAGCCCAGGAGGGAAAGGTGACTGGTTTTGTGTGTTGTAATAATGTGTTTTTTCTGGAGCTGCATGAATGTTTTGTTGAACATTTGGAACCAGTCTGTCAAAAAGCTGCTATTCCAACTAAAACCAGACTTGTCTGCATAGTAGGGAAAACAATATTATATCAAAAACAATTTTTAATGAATGTCTTCAAGAGCTCAAAAGAGAGAAACATTAAACTCAAAAATAATTTTAAGTGTTCTGTGGGATTGTATTTACTGTAAAGCTTTTATCTAATAGTTTTATTGATTCCTTTAATTTTAAAGACCGAAATATATGTATGGGAAGTAACTAAATTGGTATCCCAAGTTTGGTGACTGACATCTTGTCAGATTGCAGGATGTTCATTTATAATAATACATATTCTGACTCTGTTACTTCAAAGTACTGAGATCCACAGGGAATGTGCCACCACTGCATCAGATTCTGTCACAGAACATGGACTTGTTTTTAGCTACACTGTCAAAAGAAAAAAAAAGAAAAAGAAAAAAGAAATCTAATATTCCAGCCACTGAAAGTTAGCATGTATAACAACAGCAATTAAATTACAAATATAAGACATAATCCCTCACATTATAAAAATGGGTATTCCGGCACCAAGGCAGCAGCAAGGGCCCACAGCGGTTCCCATTCATTACCAGTCTGGGGACTTTAATGTGGATCCTTTAAATTATGATAAACTTGAAAATGTATCATAACAGCACTTTTATGTAAAATTAAATTGTATTGCATTCTACAAAATTAATTTTTCTTAGGTATTTTCACAGATTTTTCATGTTGTTTCACATTTGACTTGTCAATTTGCAGACTATTTAAATGATTTTATTGGTATTTTCCAGTATCTAAAAAATACAGGGATGTTGTGAAATAATACAAAAAAGAAAAAAAAAAATACAATTGTTTTAATAGTGTAGAATCATGGCCTGTTTAGCTATAGTAAAAAGCTGGCTATGGGTACATTTCCTGTTATTAGCAATGTTAACAAGTACCAAATCTCTTCAATCAAGTAAAAAAATTCCAGTCAGACCTGTGCTGTTTTTTTTCACATTTACTTGTATCACTTGTGTTAATGCAATAGATCATTTTGACATGTGCAGAGTTGTACCGCTATCCGATTTACCGGAAACAGTAGAAATAGAAGAAGCTTTGATTTGTGGTGTAAACAAACACTGCAGTGTTTGCATACTTATCTTACAAAATTCAGTTTCTACCCCTTAATAATTTTATATTCCTGGTTTAGGTCTCACTCTGTCTGACACTAAATGTAAAAAAAAAAAAAAAAAAAAAAATCTTTAAATGAACTTTATTCAGTGAAGTAAACAGTGCAATACAAGCAGTATTCCAGGCATGTGCAGTAAGAATAGTTTTCATTCATGCTGATCAAAAACAGCCTGCAAAACCCACCCCTCTTGATCTGAATACAATTCTGATCTGAAATGAGCATGACTGGATTGGAAACTTCCAGGACTAATGTGTTAACTACTTGTTATTGTGTCTTTCCTTGTGTGGTTTTCAATATATAGGGTATTCATAAAGCATTTTTTGTCAACGTACAGGGTTTTAGGTATTGGTAATCCAAGAGTTGCAGGCTGCTTCACCAAAATAAACAAATAAATAAAATAAATTGAAAATGTTGTTAGTTTTGTATTTTAACTCCTTAGTAGGTGTGCTTCATTTTAACTAAGAACAATAGAAGTCAAAATAAAAATCAAACGAATGACTACACTAACATCCGCCTGTTATGAATCAGATGTAAGGCTATCATGAGAATTATCTGGAAATGGACTTAAGCACTTGGAACTGAGCACAGTGAGAGCATCTCTGACTGAAGTAAGCACCATGCTAATTCTGTGCTGTGTTTTGTGTAGGAGTGATGAACAGGAGGCCTATTTCTATTTCCATTCCCAGTCTGTATGAGCAAAGGGCATAACTGTCTTTGTATCATTTCTCAATAGTAAGGAACAGGATACATGTTAAATTTCCTTGTACAAATTTTATATCCACATTGTTATAACATCTGCGAATGTTTGCTAAAAACAGAGTTTAATGAAGGAGGAACACCGAGTTATTCTTAAACACAAACTTGAAAAATGTTTTTAATTCACAAATAAAATAAATTCACACTGAAATGATCTTTTATTGTGTTTGTCCTTAGATCAAATTGGCATTCTTTGTGGCCATCGTTGGTGTTGTTCTGACAGTTCTTGGGGTTGGTACAGAGTTCTGGGTGGAGCTGGCACCCCCAAAGAGTTTCTATAACAATCAGGTGAAACCTCCAGATTTTTCATGACATAATTTGTTGTTTTTCTACCCATACCAGAACCTCTGATCTGTTCTGGGACGTGTTTTGCAGCACAAAAAGCATAGAAGTAATGTCCTTTCAGAAATGAAATTCTGCTGAGATGATAAAGCAATGTAACTGTGGACCCTGTTCTGTTTCATTTCCATTTTGCAGACTTGTCTGACAGCTCACTATGGTTTGTGGAAGGGCTGCACCAAGACCCTGTGGGTGGCTGATATCGACCCAGAACGAGAGAGCTGTGGACCTGCTGAATTGCCTGGAGGTGACTCAAAGTATTTCTGGCTGGTTGGGTGGATGTGTGTGTTTTGTGATGGCTGACTACTCTTTTTAAGGGAAGAGAGGTTTAAGTGGATGATTGATAGACAAACTGGCTGACTGGTCATCTGTCAAACTGTTAAGCTTGTTGGAAAGTTTAGTTTGATGGTGTGAGTGAGCATGACTGAGTGGTCTATCTGACTTCCTGCCCAGACAATTCATGCTTGGCTCACTGTGTGAAGGCTGGCTGTCTGAACAGTTCAGCTGACTAACTGGCTGAGTCATTGTGACATGAATGAAATGGTCTACATTTTGTTTTTAGTTCAAATGAATGCAGGGTGTCTGCACAATTACATTTTGATTTATTTTTAGAGTTGCTTGAGTTTTCATGTCTTGGTTTTTGACCATTAAAAAAAGTATTATTTTTCATCAACTATATGTCCTATTAAGGCCAAAGATCATCTTTGCAATGGAAAACTGATGGAATTACAGCAATATAGTACTACATAGATACATTAGTAAAGGAGCCTGTTACGTACCCTTTTGTCTAGGGGTGTAAAAGGGAAGTAACACACTAGTTGGAGAAGGGAAAATACAATAAAACCCAATTTATTTACAATAAAAGCAATAAACAAAAATGGGTCAACCAAAACTAATGCTGAAATATTCCTAAATAAAAGAAAAGGCAAAATCCAACAAATTTATTGAAACTAAAAGTATCCCTTTTCAGGTTTACACGCCCACACTGGTGGTTAACAAACAAGAAAGGAAAGGAAATGAAACTCAAGTTCACTCAATTACTCAACTCAATGCAACTTCACTCAGCTCAGGGAGGATGTCAAATCCAACACAGAAAACAAAGGAAAGAAAGAGCCAGTAAGCTCAGAATTACTACCACAACTTGTAATCAAAACCCACACAGGGTAACAAACAGCTAACAGTCCAGCGATCACACCAAAACTGGCGAACTGTGTCCCAGCTGTACACAGCTGCTATGAATGAGGGAAATCCAAGGTATTTAAAGGCGAAGCATCGTCTTGATTGGTCAGCCACTGAAGATCCAGAACAGTCAGCAACCAATCCTGGTGAAGGAAGGTGGATCCAGGAAACAGTCCTGAAGCCAATCACTGGGAAGCGCTGGCACACTCCTATATTTACATATACGGCTTCAGGCTGACAAGCCTGGGGCCATAACAGAGCCTAACAAACCCATTCACATGCACAACAACATACTACAGCTATGTAGTCATTTCCCAATTTGAATTAGCTGGTAATTTAAGGTTGAAGCACAACTGTTGGAAAGGACATAAAACATAACTTCATTGAAACTGCAATACATCTAAATTTGAACTTTCTTTGGTGAGTTTTGGTCATAACTCACCTCATTAAATTCACATTTTTGAAGAATGATTAACACAAAAGTAAATACCACTACATTTCTATCTTAGATGATACAAAACGCTGAGGTCAGTGTACTCATTCACACAATCGGAAGAGATAACATTTCTCCAGTTTTGGCCTCTAACATTGGCTCCCTGTAAAGTTTAGAATCAGATTTAGAATCCATTTTTTCACCTACAAAACTCTTATTGGTCAAGCAATGACCTGCCTCAAAGATTTTATTGTTCCCTATCACCCCAGGAAAGCACTTTGCTCTGTCTAGGTTGGTCTGCTTGTTGTGAAATTGACTGAAATGGAAAAGGTGCTTTATAAAGGAAGCTGAGTTGAGGTTAGTAAAGACAAAAAGTTGCAATCAAGGAATAACACAAGTACAAAAAAAAGTATGGACACTGTCTATATTTAAATTAATTCAGAGTGCAGTAATTTGAAGATCTCAAGCTAATATTTCTTTACAATAGTTCATAGAAAACAAAATAAATATTGAAAATAAAACATTTCTTTTTCCATGAAAATGTTTAGTTCACCTTAAATCTCGTGGTAGCAACATGAGGGCTGGAAAAGAAGTGGTATCAAGAAAAAGCTGTTAAAACATGTTGCAGAAAATAGGTTATGAGCAGCAGGCCATTAACAGGTTTTAATATAAAAAGAGCACCTTAGAGAGGCAGAGTCTCTCTGCAGTATAAATAAACAGAAATTTAGCAACTCACAGAAACCTGCACTTAAAAATGATTGGGAAACATTAGAAAAAGTTCCTCAAAATAAATTAAAGGTAAAAAACTGGAAATTCAATCATTTACAAGCCTTTAATAAGAAACAAAAAAAACAGACAGTTTGGAGACACCTTGTTACAGAGGGAACCTGACTGAAAAATCATTACTTGCCGTCAGGCAGTACTTTAATCAGTGCATGGGCTCCAGAGATAATTGTAGGTTCCATCCACAAATGCAGGTTAAAGGACTATTGTGAAAGCAATAATGCACTTTTCTTAAAAAAAACCATTTGAGAATTATGTCTGCTTCATTGTTAAACGTTCAAATAAGTCACATTTCTTCCCACTTTTTACTTATCAATATGTGTTATATTTATGGATATAAATAAGCTACCTACTTTATTTTAAAGGATTAGCTCATTATGATACCAGTATGCAATGAATTTACCATTTAAGCTAAAACTCTATCAATGCATTTTACATTAAATTTTAACGTATTATGGTATAGCAAAGATGGTAAATTGGTAAATGGTCCGTATTTGTATAGCGCTTTACTGTACCTGGAACGACACCCAAAGCACTTTACAATATACATCACATTCAACCATTCACACACACATTCACACACTGATGGCGGAAGCTGCCATGCAAGGTGCTCAACCACGACCCATCAGGAGCAATTAGGGGTTCGGTGCCCAAGGACACCTCGACACGAACTTGACTTGGCCGAGGATCAAACCGGCAACCCTCAGGTTACAAGACGACTACTCTACCTTGCAGAGCCGATGTCTTTTTCAGGCAGATGTGCCCCAAGAGATTAAAAAAACAACAAAAACAAAAACATGGGGTCAGTAAAATGCCAAATTTTCTAACTGGCCAGATGCAGCTACCCTTAAATTGTTAATAGGATTTTAATTTAGTTAAGTGGGATTGTGTGCAGCAGTATTTGCTGTAGCACATTTAGCTGCTCTGGTGAAAAAAAACGAGGCTTTCATCACATTAATTAGGAGTGATGTGTGTGCATGTTAACTTGCTTGTGTTCGTAAATGTGCGAGGGAACAGATAGAGGTGTCACAATCTATTTGACGCCCAAATTCTAATTGCTGTAACACATCATCGGAACAGCAGAATGCAAATTGTTCAGGAAGCTTTGAATTGTCACCTTGAGCTTGTCATTGACGTTCACAGCTGATTATGTTTGATGGAGAACAATTAAAATCATTCGTGGTCAGGTTGTGAGAGAGGGAGTAAGAGAACTGTGCCTCCTTGAATTTCAATAAGATGTATATCACGATTGTCTGTGGCTAACAGAATTTACCTGGCAGTGTTTATTCTGTCTCAGTTACAGTAGCTGTTCCTCTCCTTTCTGCAGAATCAAACTGCACCTACTTCAAGTTTTTCACCACAGGGGAAAATGCTGTGATGTTTCAAAAGACAACACAGAAGAGTGAGTCATGCACCTCTTTTGGCTCTCTTGGCTTCAGCCGCTGTCCCACCTTATCCGCCCACTCCCTCCTTTTTTAACCTCCCCATTCTTTTTCCATCTTCTCCACATATCCCTTTCACTGCCTCCCCCTTTTCTCTGCTTTTCTTGCAGTTTTGTTTCTGCTCTCACTTAGTTTTTTCTTGCTGTCATCTATTCCACCATCTATCCTTCTCTTTCTGTCTCCTTTCCTTTCCTCTGTGACTGCCTTCACCTCCTCAAAACTCTCTTTTAGGTTGGCTATTGTCTGCTCTCTGAATGTTTAAAATGTATTCCACCCACGCTGCATTCAAGTGTCTCTGAGCTGCTGTCTAACCTCTCTTTTCACTGGCAGCTTCATAATGTATTAAGACCACACAGTGCCATACAATAAATGCAGAGATGTACACCAAAATCACTCTTTAGGCCTCAGTGTATTCATTTGATGAATATCTTCAGAGTTGGTGATATTGTCCTCTTTTTCTGATCAGACCTGAATGTGGCAACAGCAATGTTGGCTCTTTTTAGCCTGTTCTTGATGGTGATGGGGGCCATCTGCATCACCATGTCTCTCAGTAAAGAGATCCTGTTCTTCCTAAAGCCAGCATCCATCTGCTTTATTCTCTCAGGTCAGTAAAGGTAGCAGCAAACTGATAGAATTACTCAGAAATCTTAAGCAAAGTGTTATTAAAATAATAATAATTAGAAAACTGGTGTCTTCTCAGGTGCTCTAGTGCTACTGTCCCTCCTGGTCTTCCACCAGTCCGTCCTGGCATTCTTAGCCAGCGACCACACAGTTCCTCTTCACCACGAGCTCTCCTGGTCAGTTTCGTGTATCGGTTGTGCCGGCGCCGTCCTCATCGTTGGTGGCATCTTCTTCCTGCTGCTGGCGCTACCCTGCAGCCCCTGGCAGAAGTGTTTCCCTCATAAGGACAGCAGCAGTTAGTTGCTTAGAGGTGATGGTGCACATTATCTGCCCCTTCTTTGAGAAGGAAAGAGGTAGAGAGGTGAGGATGGTTCCCAGACACGTCTTGGTAGAGATTACTTTCTTGGTTGACCTGCAGCCATGTTTCTTAATTCCGGTTGTCAAGTACCACCGCTGCATTTTTTAGATGTTTTCTTACCCCAATATACTTGATTCAGATTAATGAATCTTCTCATCAAGTTTTTTTGCAAGCCTGTTAATGAACCATTCATTTCAGCCAGGTGTGTTGAAGCACGGAACATTTAAAACATGCAGTGCAGTGGTACTTGAGAAACACGCACCTGGAGGAATTGCAACCAGGAAAAAAAAGTGTACCAACCACTTTTCACAAGAGTAGCCTACTATATTTTAATGTTGTCCTCTTGTTCCATTCTGGATTACTGGTGCTAAATTCATTAAAATTTTTAAGAAAACACTTTGTTCTATTTAAGATACAGTGATCTCAATGCTTAGATGTATGTGGGAAACATTTCTATATTGTCTTACTTATTAGCAGTTTGAAAGCAATTTACTGTTAGTTATCAATAACATTCACTAAGGCTGTTTGCGTAATGAAAACCTTTCAGCAATGTCTCCCATCTCTGAATTTTCATTAGAAACTTCGAGTCAAACAATAAACACTGTTTTTAATTGTGTTGCTTTAAAGTTTACACAGTGGCTTAAGTTGATTATTGATGTCTTTGAACCCTTAAAAAATGCTGGTGTTCAGCTACTATTTCTATAAAGCAGGCCATAATGCATAGGCAGACAGCAAGTCTAGTGTTTGATGAATCCTCAAGTCAATGTTTTGTCATTTTAAAGTGAGAAATTGTGTCTTTTTGTTCTGGGAAGGTTCATGCATGATTCTTGTACCAGAATGTAAATGAGCCACATCTGCCCTTAGTTGAAAATATAGTACTTTTTTAAAATAAACGTTTAAAAACAGCAAAGTTACTTTCTGGGCTCCAAATTCCTTGACATGTTTACATTTTGTGTGTTATGAAACTGTCACAAAATCATATTGCTAAGCAATGACAAGCAGAAAAAATGTGTATATACAGATGGTGGGCAAATATCTTTCAAATACTTCTTACCTTTCTACTTTGCCATGTGTGATGGGTTAGACTTACAACAAAGACAATGAGAAGTGTAACTACACACACTGCTCTTTGTGTAACTCCATCCACAGCCGAATTATAAAAATGCCTGAAACCGCAAGGGTTGGGGGTGGAGGTGTGGGCAGGTCGGGATGCACAGACAGAAATGATTGACAGACAGACAGCAGCTGATGCAAAGTGAGATTCACACAGCACCTACGCCACAGAGCTGTCTTTGAGGTAGAATCTCCTCAGCTACACATGAACAAGGTGAACAAATTTTCTCAAGAGTATATGTGATTTTCATCACAATTATTGCCTTCCTCTGCAGATTTGCCTTTTTATGTTTTATATTGACTGTTTTGTTGATTATCAATAGACACTGATTAACTACAACATTATGGGTAACAGCTTTTTTGTCAGTGAGGGAGACCTATATAATTATAGGAGTGGTTTTTATGTTGTGGGTGATCAGTGTACGTTAGCTAAAAATTCTGTGTAGTTGTCAGAGTCAGCCATGTTTCCAAGAAATTACATTAAATTTAGGTTTAGATCAACAGCTTGATAACAGGGTAATTTTGGAGCTTAAGATTTCCTAGTTGTGAAATCTGGAAAGGTTTGCCTTATAAGTAGGTTTTCTCTGTAATGTAGCTTACAAATAAATGTAAAGTTTTTAATTTGTTATTCTTGACCTCATACAACAAACAAGGTGATTTCAAAACATTCTTAACTTATTTCTTTGCTGAGTGAATTACGACAGGTAACTAATGACAAAACTTGTAAATTTATTATAACAGAGGAACAATAAAAAATAATTTATTTTTCTTTCCCATTGTCGTAACTTGAAAATGTGAAGGTTGGAAATTATGTTTCCAAGTTCCATCTTTCCAATTTTACAACACTAAAAAGTGAACATGATTTAAAGCTGTGGATGGAGATATTGATGCAGAGGTGGGTTAATGATGTTTGAACTGAATTTTCAGGTGGTTTTTATGACTCCGTTGGGAAAATCCAACTCATAGTTTCAAGCAGACATGGTTGTCATGAACAACAATGTTACAAATATGTAAAAATGGTTTAACGCGTTAAAGGCATTACTTAATTTATGTAAATAATTGAGTTAAATTGTTAACGCATGACAACCTCCATAAATCCGTCACTTCTCTGTTATGACAGCGGGATGAACGATGGTAAAGATCAGCTGGGTGGCTCTATGGATGGACTTGAGAATAAACACAACCCATGGACGGCGCCTCTGTGGAGAATGAGGGTGTTTTAACACACATTTTTTTCCTGGTGAGAGGGTTCCACACCAGCACTTTCCCAGCTTTATTTTTTAAACTTGCGACGTTTTGCACCAACGTGTTTGCTCCAGTGGCTCTCTGGTCGTCTCTGAGACGGCTGTCTGTGATCAGCTGATCGGCTTCTCTCCTGTGGCATTTGTTTATAATTCAGTTGAGAAGGAGAAAACTAGAAGTTCAAGGTTCACAACTTAAATTACAACCAGAAAACATTTAATCCCTAGCATGTAGAGGCTGCCATGTTTTGACCTTTAGTGTTATCTCTGATAATTTATGAAAGAACAAAGTGCTCCTCTATGCCGAAATGAAAGACAGACAATCTCAGTAACTCTTTTGAACTGGATCGATTGAGTATGAATGAGTTCATTTTATTATTAAACATGACATGAATAATTAATGTCATCCTCTCTCAGGTTCCATTTCTCTCCTATTCTGAACTCTCAACATGTTCTCATCTTTCAGTTGCTGCCTTCTCAATCACTGTCATTGTGAGCAAATCCACTTTACAAGTCATGATAAAAATTGAGCTGACTAGTTTTATTTCATACAGTCTGTTCAGGCTTCAGTCCACTATTCCTTCATGGGCTTCAGTAACTATGTTGGGATGCAAATAGTTTTAGTTCTCTAAATTTAAACCCAAAGCTAATTTAATGGTTTAATGTACAATATATAGAACTTAAAAGACCCATAGACCAATCTTTTTAGATGGGTAAAGCATCCAGACCCACCCCTAAAATAATTCTCACTATTTTGATCATAGTTGCAAATATGGTATTTGAGGCACAAATCTTCACTGCAAGCAAGAAAACACAAGACTTCAATTGATTGTTAAAAGAAAAAGTACTTCCACTAATCTAAGTCAGTCTAAAATGAAGGCTATTAAAGTGGCTAGAATATGCAACAAATACTAACTAAATGAATGAGATATTTATGAAAGCAAAAAACCAAGCCTAACCCAAATAGAAGAACCAACCATTTTCCACCACTTTACCTGAACCAATGAGTGGAGATAATCCATGGCACATGTATGTATACTGTATGACAAAAGATATATAGAAAAAGTATAACGCCTTATTAAGAAATAATTAGGTAGGCGGTGCGTGCACTAGCGGGTCTAATGGTGAAACTTCATCGTCATCAATCAGTCAAGCATTGGTGATGCTGCAGTTAGTCTTGATTTAACATCACAGCTTTAAACATTTGGAGGTGATGTTACATCACCATCTTATCTGGAGTAAGCATTATCATGGAAGCTTGTTTTTTATCCCTATGAGAACCTATTTTTCAGGAAGTTTGTATTTATTAATACCATGCAGCTAATTGAGATGAAAACCATGAGGACAGAGAGCAGAAGAACAACCTGCAGTAAAAGTCCAGGATGATGGAAATCAAACCAGAAAATTTAGGCTCTACCAGGCCACTTTTGCACTAGTCTTGGAATTTTTAAAGCATTCTGGAGTGGTGTGAGAGCAGAAATATCTACAATATTTGTGTTTTCTGCAGGATTTTCCATCCAGGCTCTTCGTAATATCTTCCAAACATCAGCAAGTGAGACAACAAATATTCCAGTGCATTTACTGCTGCTCCTCTGAGCCTATAGCGCTGCATTGCTTTACCTGTTTTTGTTCAAGCTTACAATGAAAGAATCGGGTTAACATGCACCTGTGAGAATGTGTATGCTGCTTTATGCTTGCTCACCACTGTTGATGTTCTATACAGATACATGTATTACTGGCAAGGACGATAAGAAGCATCAACAGCAATGCTCAATGTGTTGCAAAAAAAAAAAAAAAAAAAAAGCAGTGATTTCCGTGGGAGAGCACGTCTTCAGCAGAAAGTGAAAAGGAACTGTGGAAAAACACTGGACCAAATGTTCCAGACTTTCTCCTGGAAATCTCAAGTGCTCATGTGTGAAAATACCTCCTGTTATGAGAAATATTTCAATTTGGGATCACTTAAAATAAAATATTTTTAACCTTGTAATGGTTTTAAGACAAGTTACCATGAACAGCAACAGGAAATCAGAGAAGGGAAAGAGAGCAATGACATATAACAAAGATCTCTGGCTAAATTTGAACTCGGGATGTTTCAGTTGCATGTTACATGCTGTTATATGATACAGTGCATTTTTAGAGTGCCTGAACTAGTATGGCTTTTTTATTTTCTTCTTTATACTGGCAATGACTCTTAAATAATCACATGATAATTGTGATATTTCACATTCAGTAGTTGCTTCTGGTCCTGATAAAGTTAGAGCAGTCTGTATGGTTTTCTTTAAAACTTGATCAACTTTATGAATGAGTGTATATGTGTAGGATCACCACAACCTTCACACAGTGACTTGGATTAACTTTGAATGTGGTTGGATGGGTTATAACTGTTGTTTGAGCCACTTTCTGACCCTCTGTTGCCCTAATTGCTGGTTAATTTCTTGTTAACGTTCTCACAGCCCATCTCTGTCACCATGTTGACCTCCTTCCAGGCTCACGTCTCTCAGAACCATCTCCCACGCTGTTTGGCAGCAACCTCCTGGCTAAAAATAGAGCATGGCCAATAGGACTGACGTAGCAAGAGAGTAACACAAACCTGGAGGCTGTGCATGCAAACACACTCTAATTCTTTTATTGACACACGTGTGCTCTTTATTTTGTCCACATGCAGGTTTTTCTACTCTGCATGCTCAGGACTTGTCAATGACACATGGAGCCTGAAAGGTGACAACAGTGAGAGACCACTTTAACCTGAACCCCTGATGTCAAACATCTTCAGTGTCATCTGATCCTCTTTACTGCACCACAGAGAATCAAATTATCATCCTCAGTTTAACAGGAGAAGTCATAAACTAAAGTGAGCACTGTTAAAGTTACAGTTCTCTCTACATCAGCAGTCTGCTACAGGTCCAGCTCCTTCTCTTTCAGTTTTTACACTCCAGCAGCTGTTCCTCTGTGATAATCAGACACTGCTAGCTTGCTAAGTAGAAAACATAGCAAACTAGCTGACATCAGTGCTCTATTGGTAAACAATCCCACTTGCTGATTAGCCTCTTTGTGACATTACTAATTTCATAAGGCTTTCAGGCTTTTTATTTGCATTATTAATCAACCTGATCTCAGAGAAACATGCAGAAAAAAGGAAACATGACCTCTTTAATGTTGTATTATGTAGTGGCAAAAAATGAGTTAAAAATCTGAGCTGGGCCCTGGATCTTTTCCATTTCTATTTACATTTAAAGCACAAAATAAAGTTTGAAAATCCCCTGATGTGTTAAAAAAAATCTTATTGTTGAACTATACACAAAGCATTTAAACAAGGATGTCGGCTGAAGATGTATAGCTTACATACGACCAGCAAAAGGAACAAAGAAGAAGTAGCTGCAATGCATTTAATGGCCGTCTACTATGCAGCCTCCTTTTATGTCTCTTTCTAAGAAAGTACATTATCATGATCTCCACCGTTGCCATGTTTGCAATACAACTGATAACGGAACTCAAAAGTGAACTCTGAATTCTGCACTGCATTCTAGTAGATGTATTACTGTAAACCATACCAACATAAAGCAGACACTGGGTTTGTGGGCAGTGACATTTAAAATGGATGTTTACACATTTATACATGTTTGTGAGTGTTCTTATTTGTGCTGCAAAACTTATCCACTGTGAAACTGAATTTCTGATTCAGAAGTTCAACCCTCACATGAGGGTCATTTCTGTTTTAGTGGTACTCAAACTTTTTGAGCCACGACCCCCAATATAACACACGTTGGTGTTCGCAACCCCCACTCGACAACTCAGTGATTAATTGTGTGATGTATTATATGGGTCATCTTGCAAATGTTCTTTAAATTTAAGGCTGGAAAACTGTCTGAATCTTCTTAAATAAAAACGGTAAAGTGGTTTGTCACGACTGTGACAAACCACCTATGTCCAAAATTAGCTTTTCTTGCAGAGATAATGTCAAATTCAGCTTTTTAACATGGCATGTGTACTAACTTTCGTTGTTTATGGGTTAATGTATAAAAAAATTAAATTAAATTAATGGTTTATTTAGACAGCCCTGGTAAAAATCCCAAATTTTTTTGATAAATGTAGGATATATATTTTTCAGAATTATCTGGTGACCACTGAAATTATCTCACAACCTCTACTTTGAAAAGCACTGGTCTAAATGTGATGCATATGTGGGGAAAAAAGGACTGTATTTTAATATTATTATTTATTATTTATTTATTTTTTCCGCACCTAAAGCAAGATGTTTCTAGACCAAACCAGTAAACTCAAACAGCTTTTATTGTTAGTGAAAGATGTCGGTGAATCTCAACATCAGGAACAGGACATTAAGAAAAAAACAGAGGACATTAGCTTCTTCACAATAGAACAATTTTGATGGAATGTGTCAGGGTCTTCATTTGCCCAATCACAATCATGATGACAGCATCTGTTTTTTTGCCCCATGGATAACAAATATTTTTGCCTTCAACGTTTCTTTATAGACGTCAACGGTTGTTTGGAGGTAATTCTCGTTATCTGTTAGTAGTATCTGCAGTATAATTTCTTGTGTAACTTAAAAATGTGTAGTACGTAATGATCTGTTTCTCTATCAGGTTTTCCCAACATGTTAAACTTTTTATCTTTCTTTACAAAAGTTCCATCTGTTTGTTAGCGCTCGCTGTTTCTGTATCATTTTCTGATTTTAATTCACATTATTGTCGTAAAATAAGAAGGGAACAGAAACACATACCAGTATCTGGCTTAATAAATGATTGCAATACATGCTCTGATGGCTCAGTTGCGGTTAGCCTTAAATGTTTATGTTCATAAAAAAGGAGCCCTGGGCTAGCCAACAGTGTTTGGACAACTATTCTCCAGTATAAGAGATTTTAAAAAGGAAGACGCTATTTCATTCAGGGCAAATGAAGCTGGACCTGGTTAAAGACTAAAAGGTCAAGACCGAGGTAAAGTAGCTCATCACAGCTTCCTTGACAGAGTATTTTAAAAAAGATCAGAGCAAGATTTTACAAATGCTATTTTAAAATGTCTTTTTTCGTTTTATATATTTTTGTTTTGCACTCAGAGTTAGAAACATGTGAATTTGTCACCTTTTTCACAACTTCTGAGTTTGCAGGTATGAAAATCTGTGAGCAGGCTTATCCTATCATTTGTGTGGTGGCAGACCAGGAAAAAACTCTAATACATGTAAAGGAACACTTTAACACTTGGCTTAAATGAAAGAGCACAGCTCAAAACCAGGCAGTCAGCCTGGAGAATTTCATAGATTCACAATCCATCAAAACTAAAAGCCAGTAACAAAAGGTACAAAAAAACAATCTATGCACAAATATCAATGCCATAAACAAGTGAAAAAAAAGGTTAAATCAGGAGTAAGCTGAGGTTGAATTTTAGAACCCTGCAGGGAAAGCAAACTGCAGAGCAAGTAACACAATGTGAAAAGTGACTCCTGAACCAGAGGGGTACATATGCAAGGTGAGTGATGACTGATGACCAACAGGTGTGCAATGGAGGGAAAACAGAAATTAAGAGAGAGAGAGAGAGAGAGAGAGAGAGAGAGAGAGAGAGAGAGAGAGAGAGAGAAAGAGAGAGAGAAAAGAGTTTGTATTGATTTTAATACATTTGTGAATCTTCATCTTTGCACTGTTGCCTTGTTTGAAATAATGTTTCTTCACTTAGGAAAGAAAATGCACAACATTTCTATCAAATAAAGCACTTTAGTCAGTCAAACATAATTTGCAGAGTGCTACTTAACTTCTCGTTGAACAGCTAGTGGACAGTTTGATTTCTAGTGACAGCTAGCAGTCATACACTTGCAGCCTCATCCAAATTTCTGGAAAAAACATTACACACTTGCAATAAATATGAGAACTTCACAAGTGATGAGTGCACTCAGTGGAAACTGATATTACGCTCTAATGTTGGCATTAGGAGAGGAGTGTGTGGGAGAATTTCGTACACAGTCTACTCTTCCAGGTTTCTCTGCAGTTGTATCTGAACATTCACCCAGACAGCCATTAAAACAGTTTAGCCCAAACAGAGCAGCAGCAAGCAGACTGCTGGAAGTCTGCAGCATAGCTGACATCAAAAGACGTTCAGCCAGTTCTTGTAGTTCAGTGCAAACTGAGAAGTGGCAATGAGCAAAATGTATATGCTCACTGTTTATACTGGTGGTCAGCACATGAAGGGGAGGGGGTGCGTTTAGAGGAAAAATACTCCTGTCTTTCTAACTGTCAGTGTCACAACCTTGGCTCCGGGAATATGAAGGAAAATATTAAAACTGGGATAAAACAAGTTATAAGTTAATTTAAAAATACATTTTCAGTATTTTATTACTTATTTATTTTTTAGATTAATTTGAAATAATTATCTTTTATTTATGTTATCATTAATTTGCTTATATTTTTTACTTGTTTTAATTATCATTATTTTATTATTTATCTTATTATTTATGGATTTTAGTATTTATTCTTTTGTCATTTATAATTTCCCTCAGGGGGATTAATGTATTATTTTTAATTTAATTTAATTTAATTTCTTAATGATTACACAATTATTCCCTCTAACATGAAAAGCCAATGCGCAGTAAGATATCTTATTAGGAAGCATTTTGCCACCATCCAGGCTGACAGTAAATTCAAACTAAAGGAATGATAAAGAAATTGTGACTCTGAGAGCATGGTAAAGTGTGCAGAGAAGTCTACATGGTTACAAACTGTACAGAAGCCATATACAATTAAAGGATGGAACAAAAAAGAGAAACAGTTTCAATGACAGAGGCTATATACTTTCCTTAACTACTGTAACTCTTTGGCAACATGAGACAGCAGGTGCAAAGATTAGTAAAATTTAGGCAATGTTATTACTTATATATGTGTTTACCACCATCACCGTGTTTCCTGATGACCTGGAGCCAGTTAATGTCCTTCTCAACTCTGTTTTAAATATAAAGTCATGGACGACAGAGAATTTCTAACAGCTTAATCAGGACAAAACTGAAGTTTTAATTATTGGTCCTGGAGGCAAGAGAGAGATCATTTTATCAAAATTACAACATTTGAATCCTTCTCAGTTTATAAGAAATCTGGGTGTTCTTTTTGACTGAGCTGGATTTTACTCCACACATCATGTAACAAAAACTGGATTTTATCATCTTAAAAACACCTCCAGAGTCTGCCCATTTCGCTCTCTTGCCAGCTTGGAGGTGCTGATGCATGCTTTTATTTCGAATAGATTACATCACTGTAATGCCCTGCTCTCCACTACAAACCTACAACTACTAGAACTTGGCGGCATGCGTTCTGACGAGGACCAGAGGACGGGAACACATTACATTAGTTTTGAAATTACTGCATTGGCTCCCCGTGCATTTCAGGATTGATTTTAAGGTTCTTTTAGTAGTTTATAAATGTCTTAATGGTCTTGGGCCATCTTATTAATCTGACCTGCTTTTAAATTATGAACCCTCATGGACCCTGAGGTCCTCTGGTACCGGTCTCTTAGTTGTTCCAAGGGTGAGGACCAAGACATATGGTGAGGCCTCTTTCCATTATTATGGCCCTCGTCTGTGGAACAGCCTACCAGAGAATCTCAGGGCTGCAGAGACTGTTGATGTATTTAAAAGGATGCTTAAGACCTACCTTTTTAGCTTAGCTTTTAATTTAATTTTATTTGATCTTAATGTGTTTTTAAATTTTTTTTTTCAACAATTTTTTACTTTAATTTTACTCAACTTTATTTATTTATTTATGTATTTATTTATTCTTAGTTGTCCATATTGTTTGTTAAGGTTATTAAATATTTGTTTTAGCTTCAGTGTTTTCTTAATGGGGATCCTTCATGCTGGGGGTTTTGCCTGCTTGGTCTGGGGGTTGTTGCCTTGGTGATCACCCCGGTCTTGATGGATCGGGCCCTGCACTGCAGCTTTATGGCTGTGGTGTAAGCCCCAGCCTGGGTAGTGGCCTCTGTGGACATGGGAGGGACTGGCTTCTGGTGTGATTGAATCCCCTTGATATTGTTTTTTCTAACAGCAACATCAAGCCAAATGTTTATGACTTTTAGTGTTTTATACCTACATTCAGTTTGGAAACAGAAATTAGGTAGTCATGTTTGTACAGAAGGGGGGCAGGAGGTACTGTTTTGTTTGTGTGTATACATGTGTGTGCGTGCGACTGTGTCTGAAAGACTTTAATAAGTATTTTGTTTTTTTTTTTTTATTTGTTTTTATTTTTATTGCTTTGTTATCTATTTTGATGTGTGTAAAGGCTTGTTAATTTTTATTAATCATGTAAAGTACTTCGTGTTGCCTTCAGCATAAAAAAAACGCTTTATAAATAAAGTTTGATTTGAAAATAAAGTTTTGATTGATCACAAAGTATATTATGAAAGAACCGTGTTCCATTGTGGGTAAATTAAATTACTCAGATAATTAATACATTAGCATCACAAAACTGGAAAAAAAAACAATCAATCAAACAAACAAAAAAACAAACAAAAAAACACTCTTTTCCTTTGTTCTTCAAAAGTTTGGCCTCTGAAATGTACACTTATCCCAGAATGGTGACTCAGTCTTTTAAAACTTCAGAGGGTCACAGCAGTCAATTGCTTCTCATTTAAAATATAAAGACAAAAGATTATTCTCATGAATATAGCTAATCTCTGGTCTTAACATCCTCACTCATTCTGTTACTGAAATTAAATCAAGACCATTTATTAAAAACCTGTGACTGAAGGTCACTCAGAAAGAAGCACATCTTATAATAAAAATGATTAAATTTTATTTTATTTCTTATTTGAGATACAAAAAGGGGATAAAATAATCAAATAATGATGAAGCCTGTGTGTGTGTGTCAGATAATGACTTAAAGTTAAACAATACAAAATCATGCTGTTGACTGAAATGTAATATTAGCCCTTTGTGTTTGTACTGTGTGATTTTTCTGACATGGCTTTGAGGAAATAAGGGAGACAGTAAAATAGAAGATAAATAATCGCTTGGGCTGATGGATCCACTGTATAATTGTCAGCTTTATGTTTCAATCTTTACAAAGAAAATACACCATTCAGTTTTTTCAGTTAAATGTTACTTTTTTTATAGAACCTATGTGTAGTGCTGCACTTCCTGTTCCCTCCAGAAGTGAGTGTATTTACACAAGCTGTGCAGGACCAAATCCTGTTTGTTATCATCCTTTTTGGATGCGTCTTTACTCTTAAATCTTAAATTTCTTTTTATGTTGTGCAGCCTGGAACTGTTTTCTAATGCTTTTTTGGTTTTTCCACCAAAGATCATTACTACATTACTTGCATATGCTGCAGTTTATTTTGCCTTTATAAATTCACTTTATTCATCCCAATTGGGAAATAAGGTTCTGCATTTTGCCCATCTCGAGTGGATGGGCTGTCATATATCGGCACCCATGGGAGCAGCAGTTCAGGGGTTGAGGGCCTTACTCAGGGGCCCACAGTGGTTCTCCTGACCCAAACCCATCTCTGTACCCAAAGGGCAACCACTTCCCATTTTCATTTTCTTTATTTTCTTCCTCCATCCATCTCTGACAAATACATAATTGCTGGTTGTTGTTAACATTAACATTAACATAAACAAAACAAAAGAAATGTGTATCAACTCTTGGAAGAGTCCTCCAAACGTCTCTCTTGTTAGCATTGCGAATGAAGCAATAAAGCTGGTCCACTGGGATGACAAGTATTTTTTTTAAATAATAAATATTTTTGTGTGATTGTAGACGGAATGATTGTTTTTACTGCTTGCTGCAAAGCAAATTATCCTTATGGGATAATAAAGATTTCTTGAACATTGAGCTTTGGTGTAAAATATACAGCTATCATATAGGGAGGAAAGTGCATACAGCCCTGACGAGCTTAATCTGCACTGGGCTAACTTTGCAAGTTTTTATTCATATATGAAACCCTATCACTTTAGTTTTAGATAAAACAATATTAATGGCCTTGCAGAGAATTAAAATCTCTCTTTTTGCAGGTGTTTGTTATAACTCTTTGCAACTCACCTTGTTTGGTGTTTTTTTTTTTTTTACATTTATTTATTTATTTATTTTTTAGATTTCTTGAATATTGCCCAGGTTTGTTTTTGGATTTTATTCCAATTGAGGCAGGATTTGAGGACTAGGGAGTGACAGATCCCCCCACTGCCATATGGATATCTGTCAGTGTGCCTGAAGCTGTTATCTGTGACTGCAGACACACACTTTTCACCACCAAAGAGCCTTGGAAAGAGAGACAGTTGGGCAAAGTTTCAGACTGAACAAGGAGAGGAAATTAAAATGTAAAATGTCTACTCAGTTGTCATACTCCTGTTGACTCATGAAAAAGGACACAAGGCATTGGCTTTTATTGTCTGGAAGACAACACTGTTTATTGCTGCAGCCATATCCAAGCATAACATCTAGGTGCACCAAGGGAGATCCAAGTGTATATAAATTATTATATTGTATTGAGCTTTGATTGTTGAGAATTTCTCTCCTACAAAAACACCCGACGGGTTTATTGTTAAAACTGCAACTACATGGTAAATGAATATTCCAAAATATGCAACATCACACAGGCATGCATGTAACCAACAGAAAGATTTGCTCTAACATAACACAGTTGTGAAAGAATGAATTTTGGATAAAATCACAATCTTTTGAATGTCTAACCAAGCACATTTAGTGCCTAAGCTCTATGTCTCAAACCATCAGTTAATCATCCTGCAAAACAATTCAGGTTTTCTATAGAATTGTACCTTTCAGTGTTTTTCCACAATATAAGCTTCACTGTACAAAGTTGCATGCACATGAAAAGATAAGAACAGTAATATATTTACTTTCTATCATATTAAAGCATTGTTAGCTAGCCTTGAATCAAGAGGTGACAGAGAATCAACTGAGCCACCACAAGTGAGCTCTTGACTCATGGCTCATCTAAGAGCTAGTTTAGTGACTGTCTGCAGCAACCAAGCTCCCAGACAGCTCTTGGCTAAAAGCTGAATTTTACTCTCACATGTACTTTCTCCACAAAAGCTAAGGAGCTCTTTCCCATTTTCAGAGCAGAAACCAGGAACTTGAAAAACCAAACTATGAGGCATGTATGTTTCAAATTGTTGTATACTGTTACCAATACCTTCATGTGGCAGTAGAATGCTTAAACAAGTAATCAGCTGTTGCAAAGCACTATGTAGCGATATGTTCCAGCTCTAAGTAAGTACCTGATAGGGTAAGCCCCTGCAAAGTCTACATGGATCCAGGACCACAGTGACTATGACCATTCCCAAGGGTGTAATGGTGGTGTGGTGACTTGTGGTATGTTTGACATTCTTAACACGACTGCACTTCCCTTTCAGTGTTCTCATCCATACCTGGCCGCCATATATATGACCTTGCCAGGCCTTACATCTTTGAGATGCTCATATGATGCTGGTGCAGAAGCTTCAGTATTTTGTCTCTGCCTTTGGTGGGGATGACTATTCTGACTGCATCCCTTACACCGTGTTTTTGTTGATATGGCTTGAAACAGGCATCTGTTTGTACAGGTCAGCCCTTTAAAGTGTGTTAATGAATTTGGGACAAAATTGTGTCCTTAGTTGTCCAACGTTTGATTTGTGCGGTGGCAACTAGCATGTCATCCAGTACATCCATCATCAATACTTGTTTGGCCAACCTTTTCAGGTGTTGTTTCTTGCACAGGCAATCTGCTCAGCACATTAGCATTTGCATGGTGTTTGCCTGGCTTGTACGCTATGCTGTACTCACAAGTGCTCAATGTCACAGCCTATCTTTGCACTCTTGGTGAGCCCATCTGAGGTATAGGCTTCTTCATGTTGAAAGAGAAATTAGTGGCTTATGTCTGTATAGATAGTGAAAACTCGACCATACAAATAAGCCTTCTTTGTCCAGCTGAGAGTACCTCTTTTCAGCAGGTGAGAATGGGCGTGACATAAACCCCAGCGGTTTCTCACTACCATTGTCCATCCTGTATGACAGTACAGCTACCACACTGCATGGTGACGCATCACATGAGAGAAGTAACGCTCGATTTTTTGGAAAATGCTTCTTGTTTCTTGTACCACACCCAGTTTACATTCTGTCTCAAAAGTTCATGTATGGTGGGCCAATAGGGTTGCCAGATTGGAAAGGAATTTGTTGTAATAGTTTAACAAAGCCAAGTACTTGCTTCTTTTCAGCCGCAGGTCAGCCTCCTCCAACCTGCTCAACACCTCGGCTACGTTTTTCAGGTGGTCTGCCTCATCCTCCCCACTTACCAAATCTAAATACACAACCACCACAGGTATCTCTATCAAAAGGCCTTCCACAGAAATATGGCTGGTGCAGATGCTACTCCAAAAGGCAGCCTGTTGTACCTGAATAGCCTTTGTGCGTGTTCACTGTCACATTCTTTTTGGATTCCTCATCCAGGAGTATTTTCTGGTGAGCGTGACGAGTTTTGAGAACTGCTTTCCTCCTGAAAGAGCTGTGAACAGGTCCTCCACTCTAGGTATTGGATACTGTTCCAGGAAAGCCACTGTATTTACGGTATGCATGAAGTCTCTGCACAGTCTTTCTGTCCCTGTAGGCTTCTGAATGGGCACAACTGGTGCCGCCCATTCCACATCTTTTACTGCCGAGATTATATTTTCTCCCTGTAGTCAGTCTATTTCTTCATCTACTTTTGCTCGCATGGCAAAAGGAACATGTCCTTCAGTCAGCCTTGCCCCAGCAAGCTGAGCCCATCACCTTCGACCTTGATCAGGGGCAATTTTTTTGTTTGCTGCTGGTATTTTACTCTATGGTGACCAAGAAGTGCTAAACAATATTACATCGAGTGAAACAATTTTACAAGTTTACCAAAACACAATTTCAAAGATAGGTGTTAGACCAAAATCTGAGATCCAGATGTTTCACTGAATGTAAATATGTATCACAAAAATGTAAAAGTGTTTCACTGGATGTAATATTGTTTTGCACTTCCTGGCCACGTTAGTACTCTGACTAGTGTGGCACCAATCACTTCAACATGATCCCCTGTGTAAGTTTCCAGTTTAATTTTGATGGGCCTCAGACTAGGGAGTTTGGTGTGTCTCTGTGCTTCTTTAAATGTTTCTTGACTCATGACTATAAGGTAGCATCCAGTGTGAATTTCAAAGGTTACATCTCTTTCACTGAGTTTTAGATCCACAGTGTAGGGGTCTATTTTTTGCGGGTGCCATGTGCTCCAACCCACTAATTTGTAAAGTTGCTCTTGTCTACTTTTGATGCTGTTCACTGTGAAAGAGTCCTGTCCAGAGCCGTCACTGTCACTTTCATCTTTTGTCTCCACTACTTTATAGGAATGGTAGCGTGAACTCCGGTTTTTGTTTCTTTAGAATGAGTGGACCACCTCTACAGGGAGTATAACTACGAGCCATATCAAAGTAGGTATACTAGTAACAAATTATTAACTGCGATACCACACAAATGTTCCATGTGGAACATGCGGGCTATTTAACCTCATCGTTCTGAGACTACAAATCAGGGCTATTCAAGTCTAGTCCTCAAGGGCTACAGACCTGAAGGTTTTAGATGTTTTCCTGCTTCAACACACTTGACTAAAATTAACTGGTCATTGTGCTGAACTTCACAAGCTGTTGAGTTAATTTCATTTTAAACAGTTATGTTGAGCCAGGGAAACATTTAGAATCTGCAAGATGGTGGTGAGTTAAAGAGCCCTGCTGTAGATGAAAGACATCATTGATAGCCAGTTTTGCATATATGTTCATGAATCCTCCAGCAAGGGAATTTCAGGTATAGTTGTAACACATAAAAAAATTATGAACATATAAAAGTTAAAAGGTTAAAAAGTTATAATGGGGGGGGGATTAAGCCAGAAACTGAGTTGCATAAACCTAACCAGCAAGTAAAAAACAAAAAAAAACAAAAAAAAAAAAACAAAAAAACAAAAACAAATTAAAGTAAAAAACACAACAGCTTGGAAGCCTCTTTCTCGTGCTGGTCAACAGCCTGGTCACTTTCATTGTTTGATGAAGTTCAACCAGTGTAGTTGTGTTGGTAACTATAGCACAAACAGCACAACCAAGCGGATCCTACAAGTGTTCAGTTAGGTTGAGGTCCGTACTTACAGCAGGTTATTCTCTGTGATTATCCTGGGTACGTGGGAGATGGTGTCTTGATGATGGTGTTAAGCTCCAGAATCAGGAGATATGTCATACCACTGGCTCGAGAATGTCATTTTGATATATTTGTCTTATACATTAAATGCAAATCAGATACCAGTCATACATCTGTGACTGACACACCTGGCAGCATTCCGATGTCATTGCAAAGGTGACTAATTAATCCACATGAGCATGATCCTTACAAGCTTTACCTTGTTGTGACTAATCAGGTTTTTCAACAATGTACAATACAACACCAACTTGTATTATTTAAAGTAATTTCCTTACTTTTTGTGCCAATTTTATTTGTTTTTATCATCCAGTTTTTTTTCAATTATTTATAAAACAACAAAATTGGCTAAATGAAAAAAGCACAATTGTGAGGAATAAAAGTTCGTGTTGGGAGTAATGATGCAGTAGTTTAACAGCTTTATATTGTGCTACACTTTCATTGCAGTATAATTGAGCTGGCTGCTGAGAAACACTCCACAGCATAGACATATGCTATGTTGTCTCTTGAGGGAAGAAAATACATGAAAAGCTTGGAAACTCCCAACGGACTTTATTTTCCTTTTGTTGTTATCTCTGATTCCCTTAGTGTAAGTAAGGTAAGTGGGACAGTAACTTTAACCCTGATCACAGCCATGTAACCAGTTCAGTCTAAACCCAACTACCTTTTGTCTTCCTCAAATTATTTTGACGGAATCACTATGATGGAATCTTTTTTTTTTAAATCTTGGATCCAAATATTTATAATTCTCTATACAAACTGCTCAGATCACTATGTGTCAAAAGTCATTAATGCCTCTAAAAGATTTCCAACCCTTAGCCTGGTTTTTTCCTATAACCAAACCTCATGTTCCACCAAAGGCTGATGAACAGTGTATAAATGATGTGTTGAAAGAAATGCAGTGACATGTCTGTTAAGGAGATAAATTGTCTGCTTTACTCAACGAGACAAGCTTGTAACTCCCAGAGGAGGTGTTCCTGTAAAGTCACTAACACTCTGACATTATTTAAATGAATCGGCTGCATGGCTCATGACCTGTTCTGTGATGTTCAGTTTCTTTATTGCAGCTGTAACTGTCATAATCAAAGAAAATCCAAAATAAAAGAAAAAGACAATGTGCTTTTGTATAAAGAATTTCTAAATTCAGTGATCCACAAAAATGCTAGGTCTCTTATGTCTTTGCTTCATTGCAGAAATATTGTGTTTCAAATATGACTCTGTGGTGTCAGAATAATAGAGGCCAACCAATTAAAACTTCGACATCAAATCCCATTTTCTTGTGACTTCAACCAAATGCTTCAAAGTTTCTGATGTGCTCTGCCAGCAGATTTATTGTCAGCAGAAAAAAAAGGCACATTTCCCCGGGGCTTACACTCTTCCCCTGTCTTTTTTCTCAAGAGAGAATGTTGTGTCGGCTTTATTAAGAAAGTGCAACAGCTTCATTACTACCTGTCATAGTCTGCACTGCTTAATTTTTTATTCTCCTGCTGTTAATCTATCTATTCATCTAGCCATCTGTCTATTTTTTTATTTGTATGAATGACCAATTTGTATTCTGTAGCAGTCCTCAGCAGCAATCATAGCACATAGAGGAAAGAACTATTCAGTTCACTGAAACCTTTTTAAATTAAATTAAATGTGTGAAACAATTTTCTAAACAGTATGCACAAGTGTATCATGTCCACAAGCAGCCATAGTTGATTCAACCAACCTTATACAATATTTAACTCAATTTTGTGCCAGCAAGTTCTTTGTTTTTTGTTGTTTTGCAAGCAAAAGCACACAAAATAGTCCTAAAAGTGCAATGTTGGCCTCCTCATAAGCACACCAGTACATATATAGAAAGTTTTTCTGAAGTGTTTTGACTTATCTGGAAATGATTTAATCAACGCCCAGTGGGCCCAAAATGCATTGAGAGCTTCGTTCCATGAATACTGCACACACCTGCTGTGCCCTGCAAATTGTTTTCCTTTGATGCATCTCAGGATGCTCTTAAGAAACAAAAGTTGGACCAAATGCACAGATGGCGAAGTCTGGGTATTTTCCATCTTTAGAGCTGAAAATGTCTGGGAAATAGTCATTTTAATATATAAACAGCCATGAAATTGTGACAAATTGCTTAATACTGAGTAGACAAATTCATCCATGTAAATTTCATGATGCAGGTTTTTCCCCAACATTGCATTTTAACAAAATGAAATGTGTTACTCACTTCACCTGTCAGGGGTTTTAATCATGTAGCTTGCTCGTGTTGGTCATATGAATCATATTGGCAATCAAGAACAGACATGACTCAACCAGTTTTTCATAGAGAACTTTATTGGATGTATTGATATATTTATATTTTCATATATACCCTCTATTTATTTTATTTTTTTATTTTATTATTTTTTCCAGTGAGGATCAATGTACAGTATTGTATTGCTTCCCTTTATCATTATTGTCCTTTACATGTATCGGTCTGCTGAATGGAAATTCACTAGTTTTACATCTGAAGAGTTTCAGACTTGACTTGAGTCGGTAGCATAAGTGTTGGGAAAATAACTGAGGATGGCTTTTACAATGCTAGGGCAAATCTAAAATAATAAAATACTAGTTCTTTACCTACTTTTATTCCAAGTTTAGAAAAAATGCCAATGTTTATTTAGTGATATAACAATACATGCATTTTATAACACAGAAGCTGATGCACTTTATTGTAAATTATGTCTAATACTAAAAAAAACAAAACAAAACACTGAGACTGCCGGCAAAGGCCACGTGTATCTCATTTTGCCAGCACTAAGGCTACCGATCATGTGTCACAGGTAGGCCTGAAGCCTTTATAGCCCCAAGTTACAGGTGTAAGAGCTCTGAAACAATATAACATTAGGAATATCTATACATACCACCACCAAAATAAATATAATATAAAGTCTATCACCTACAGTTGTACACTAGTTAGAACATTAAAAAACACTGATTATTAGGCTACGTTGGTTATGTGTAAAACACTAATGCAGTTCCTTCAAGGAAATGAGGACAAACCTATTATAGAAAAAAACAAGAAGGAATATAAGAAATAAGAGAGGATCCAAAAATACTGAAAAAAAGTAAAAACTAAAAAGTATATACAACAAGAAAAAGAAAAAGTAATGTATTAAAAAAGAATAATTACATGAAATCAGAATAAAACAAAGGGCATTAATATAATTACTGTAAAAACTAAAAAAGAAAGAAAAATAACAGTGACACTGGGAATAAAGTGTATCAGAAAGATGCCCATTTATCTCTTTAGAATGAGTGGAACAATCAGAAAAAAATAAGAAAAACACTTACATATATTCAACAAATACTGATGTGCCCTCGAGCAAGGCACATGATCCCCAGTTGTTTTAGGGGAGCTGCTCAGAAACAAGCCAGACAGTTAAGGTTTAAACTAGGCAGGTTCTAGTCCCAGCTTTTAATGCTTGCGTGAGGGTGAAGCAGGTCGTTGCTGAAACAGAACATGCATGCTCAGTCAACTGTCCTGGTGCAAATGGATGCAAATACAACAATGAAGATGAAATAAAAACAACTTTACACATTAACACCCTCTCACTTCTGTGCACATGCTTTCCACATGACACCACTGAGCAAAAAAAAGGAAATGAAAAAGAATATAAAACTTACAAAAATGAAAAAAAAAAAAAAAAAATACCCTGCAATAAACATTATGATCATAAGAAACACCAGCAACATGATATTAATACTCAAGTAGATACAATCTCATGTAACCTAGAGATGATAATCAATCACTCAGAACGAAAAAAACAACTTAAAGATTAGCATTTACAGACGTTATGTGCTTGTATTTAGATGAATGGGTCAATAGTATACTTCATAATACATTTGTTATTCTATTTTGTGAAACAGTATTTAGTTATAGCTAACAGAAGAACAGGGGGACAAGGGGCAGTATCTCTTTCCCCCTCCTCCTCCACCTCGTCAACCAGATGCTTGGGTTGAATTCATTTTCAGAAGTGCATTCAGTGTTTGATTCATCAGTCCCATTATCAGATATTTCAACTCCAAGAGTTTTGGTTCAACATGTTATATAGAATATAATTTGGAGAATTATTCTATTTGGAATATCTCGGATAATGTTTCAAAATATGCTTCACTCAAAGTAGTAATTGTTTTTTATTTAGAAATCTTCTCTAAATACCAATATTCTGAATAATCTCTAATGTGCTTTTCATTGTTTTAAAAACTAAATTACATACTTTGAAGAGTAAGATTGATATTTCACTCTAGATCAATGTGTGATTTAATTTCTTTTAAGGTTTTTTAAGGACTTTAACTAAAACTCCACCCCCTGAGTGTAAACTGATTTCAACCCCTACCCTGTTTCTTATTTATTTTCAGCCCTTAGCAGGAACACTCAATAGATGCTGCCTTGGAGCCTTCAGTATTTAATCATCATCATAAGCAGTCATACAACCCCCAATATCCTTCTTTTTTAAGTAATTAAATGCCACAGTGGGTGCAGCACAGATCCTCTATACAAGTACTTTGATAGACTGTGCAGCTTCCTGGCACACAGTGACTATAATGGATGAGCAGGAAGTTAAAATGCAGCTGATTTTGTTGTGATCGGTAATTAATTTTCACTGCTTTTACCTTTAATGAAGGGATGTAGTGGCTAAACCCTGCTAAAATCATAAGCCTAACTATATAGCAAGATGCTACTATTAATGTACTGAGTTGACTTGAAAGAGAGAGAAAAAAAACAAACAAACAAAAAAATAAAACAAAGAATATTTCTCTGAGTACAAAATTAAAGACTCGGGATAAAGTTGCGCATCATGCTGTGGTATCTAACTCAACAGTAACACCTGGCAGTGGTTTAATGGAGACGCTCAAAGTGAAGAGCCGAGGTACTGTATATCTCCTTCTTTCTCTTGGACTGTGCTGAAAGCCCATCTGTCATCGTAATTACTCCTAACACAGAAATAAATGGGCTCACAGTGTGGCAGCATCCTCCCGTGTGTGTGCTGTTAGGTTACATATGGCTGGGGTCAATCTCTGTAGACCAGAGGTTAAGTAACTACTGTCATCTTGAATTGGTGGCCAGCTCGGTACTGGATATTGTGTCATTCTGCTTCTTTAAACGGAAATTTGACACAGCTGTAGCTCATACATCTGTGCACATTTTTTTGTTGTGTGTGTTGACTGTTAAAGAATGTCTCAAAATAAGGATTTTGTGTTTGGAAGAAAGAAAATATGCCTCAGAATTTAGGTTCAAAACAGATATCTACACATAGCAAAGTATGATTTTTGTTTAACATGTCATTCGAACGGAGACTCAGAAACCAAAATGTAAACGTAAAAATTTTCTAATACACTGATTCCATCGCTGCACAATCAAAGCACACAAACAAGTGTTTAAGGCAGAGGTAAAGTACTTGCACATGGCATTGGGTGTTTCATGACTGTTTATGATAATAGTTGTATCTATGGCTGCGAGATACCCCAGGCTCAATGACATTAACATTACTGTTGAGATGTTTCCTACACATTTCAGCCCTACTGTTCCCCCTCCCATTATCTTCCCTTTGCCCTCAACCCCTACTCTTTGAGGTTAATTTTAAACTGGCGTAGTTTTCCTGTTAAGCGTATCTGAGTTGCTATCCCTGTCTCTTTTGGCTGTCAGTCGGTCCAGGGTTCCCACGTTTCCCCTGTCCCTCTCCATAGTAGCTGTGGATATAGGGGCTGCCTGGGCAGGTGCAGCAGCGGATGTGGACGTATTAAGCGGTGCTGCATTCTGGGCTACAGCTGCCGC
This sequence comes from Melanotaenia boesemani, assembly GCF_017639745.1. Taxonomy (NCBI): domain Eukaryota; kingdom Metazoa; phylum Chordata; class Actinopteri; order Atheriniformes; family Melanotaeniidae; genus Melanotaenia; species Melanotaenia boesemani. Next base: position 27,875,784 of record NC_055698.1, read on the forward strand.
TGCCGCTGCTAAGTTGGACTTAGAGAGGGATGGGAGTGTACCGCTGCTTATCACTGCACCTCCACCTGCTCCACCCCCGCTGCCACTCGAATCTTTTGGGAAGTAGTTGTGGAGCTGGTAGAGCGTGGCTCGGTCCACTGTGCCGTAGAGCGGAGGGGCGCCTCCTCCAAGGCTGCCCAGCTTGGAGTCCCTTGACAGGGTGTACATGGAGATGTCACCGCCCCCGCCGCTCCCTCCACTGCTGGTGTGGTGTGGGTTGGGCAGAGTGGCCACAGAGAATGGCGGGGCAGATGGTGGCAGGGTGAAGGTCTTAGAAGCTCCGACGGGCGAGTTCTCCTGCGAACGAGGCGGGTCGGTGGAGCGTGAGCTGGAACGAGAGCGCCGTCTAAAACGATAGCTGGGCAGACGGAGCATGGCGTGAGTGGTGCTCTTGAAGAGGTCGGTGCGAGAGCGGCAGCGCAGCTCTTTGTTCTTCTCTATGTAGATGTTAACCGCCAAGACGCCTACCATTTCAGCCAGGATAAAGGACAGGCCGCCAAAGTAGAATGACCAGCCATAAGAGTAATGCCACTTCTTATCCTCATCTTTCTTTGGGGAGATGTCGCTCAGTGCTGCTGAGATGTACACAATCACTCCGATGATGTTGCTGAGGCCTGGGGAGATATACACGTTTAATTGCTCCTCTTATATAAACCAACCTGCAGATTCACAAATAGTTTTGCAGGCAGAGACTGAAGTGCATCCAATTATAAATAAGAGGCTTGTACTATGTAATAAGTCAATAATAAAGTCATTTTGCAAATTGTGCAGCACAAAATGAAGCTGCTATAAGTTCAGTAAGAAAGATCTGTTCACTCATGTCTGCTCTTATTCTAGGTGTTTAGGCTTTCCCTCAGCTACTGTTAGTCACTTTTGTTTTCCCACCTTGTCAAACCACCTCATTCTTAATTCTGCCATCACTGCACTGGTCGAGTATTCTTTTTGCCTGCTACTTTTCAAGCCAGTCTGTCACCCATCCCTTCATAACTCACTTCTCTTATGTCATTCTCTCTCCTAACTGTCTCAGAAAATCCACCTCCTCTCCTGTTACCTTCATACAATCTTCTAGCATGATGCTCTATCAGAGTGTAATTGTCCAACATTTGTATTAAACATTTGGGCAACACTATGTTTTGTTTATTGTTTAATCTCTTCTTATTGAAGTGATATTGCATACTTATTTGACAAAAGAAAAAGAAAGAGACCATGAAAAAAGGCACAAAAGGGAATAAATTAGAAGGGCAAAAGTATGTGTTTTGGATAACAACACCTGCTAAAGTTGAAATACTAAAGCACATGTAGAGACTGAACTTGAAAAAGCACATTTCTCTGCAAAAAATATAGCACACCTGTACACTTACCTGCTGCTACAAAAAGTATCCCTCCACCAAGAATAATGTTCCTTTTGCTCTTGTAAAAGCCGCTGGAGGCAACGCACACTCCACCCAGGAGAAGCAATATGGCACTAAGGATGGGGAAGATGCTGGAAGCTCTAACCACACCTGCACATGATTGCAAACACATTGTCCTTTTAGCTGCACTTTTCTCAGTAGTCAAGCCAACACATTTTCTTGAGGTTCAACACAGTTTGATTTAATAGCATGTGGAACCCCTGGGATAAGGTGTTAATGAAACTTGTTATGGTCGACACTACAACTTTGCTATGGCACGGCAGCCATCTGGTTAAATGTTTCTGCGATGGGGGAGTGGTCCTGGCTCAGCTGTGAGAAGGAGAGTGAGGTGGTGGTGCAGGGAGCAGCAGGTAACGCAGATTGTAACAGATGCAACGCATGTCTAATCCTGAACTCTTTATCTGCAGTAGCATGCTGGAGCCTGGGACAGGAAGGATCCGGGAGCAAGGAAAGACGGCTGTTGTGTTGGTGCACCAGTAAGTGTGTGTAAAACTTACTGAGTTGTGGTGGTTGCTGTGCTGGGTTACCCCTGACGTTGCAAATTTGCTACAGTTTCCTATGTAATATTAAGTAAAAAATGTCTTTTTAGTATCTGGAATGCCTTTATCAAACCTAAAGAATTGCTTTTCTGTTGTGTCAGAATCTAGAAAATAAAACACATCCAGTAATTTATTGTCAAAGAATTATATTAACAGGCAGCCAGTAGCCACATCTGCCCAGATGTTCTGCAAAGGTTGCATTATTCCAATGTCCTCACAAATACTGATGACACTGCAAACCATCAGCAGTAGCAGCAAGAAATTACAGAGGATTGGTCTCCAACTCAGGTGGAAACAGTCAAAAAGGCAGTGTTCAAATTTTCAAGGTGACTTCAGTTTGCTTTAGATTGTTTACCTCAAAAAGGGAAAAATAAACCTCTGATAAACAAATTCAATGCAGTTCTTGTCAGACATGTCAAGCAATTGATTTTTAAGTTTTTATTATTATTATTATTATCATTAATTTAAAGGAGAAAAGTTCTGTGTGGGTGGCATTCATCTCTATAGCACAACATTTAACTATAGGGTTTCCAGTAAGAACAGATTCTGCAGCCTTTAGTGTAGCTTTGTTGTTCAGTCAGAGTTTCAAAGCAAAGCAGACACAGGGACCTAAGATAGCATCACAGCCCCCTTTTCAGAAATACCTTTATGTAACATACATATATAACATATACTTTGCTGACGTATACATGCTGTGGCATGTAAATTTCCGCATTGAGGAATCAACAATCTTATCTTTTCTTATCTTTTTAAGCTAAAAGGTTCAGGGCTGTCAGAAATGACTGCTGTCACAATAGAGGCATGATGTGAAACCTGAATACTGCACTGAAAATAATCCATTAGTGAAGGCTGTTCTTTCAATCCATCTGTGAAAAAAGAAAAAAAAAAAAACCTTCTCTACACCCCCAGACTCCCAACCTCATGCACCTGGGCATCACACACACACACACACACACACTGCACAGACACACACCTTCACGAACACTTTGCTAGAATCTGACATCCATGCATTGATGTCCGCCCACCCTCCCCTTCTGTGTAATGAAGAGTGTTGTGTATGTGTGCTGTTTAGTGTGCAGAAAGTGTGTGTGCCATTTAATTGTTATCTAATATTACTATACATTTCTCTGTTTATTGTTTGTGTATTTGTAACTTTGTGCATGTTACTCACGCAGCAGATACTCTGCAGCATCTTGGTCATAGTCTGCGTCGTCTGGGAAATGATTGATCTGTGAACAAACACCTCTCTTCAAGCCTGAAAACAACATGGAGAAGAAGAGCATAGAAATAAATTACAAGGAAACATTTTTTGCGACTTAAGATCCTGCCAATTTGCCAAACATTCTGACGTCTCTGTTATACAAAATACACAATCAAAAAACTGATGCACATGGCGTCCCTCAGTCTTAATTTGTTTTTGAAAAAATGGCAGTGGAGTATAACATGATATTAGAGTGAGAAGGGGAGGGAAAGAAAGAAAAAAAAATGGTAAAAGGGGGTGATAAGAGTAAGATTAGGAAGACTGGCAGTGAAGGGGAGGGACGTGCAAACATATGTGGTAAATACCAACTCCTTTGGAAAGAGCATTTAAAGATGGTTTGGGGGTGAAAAAGAGTGAAGTGGGAGGGTAAAGCATATGGTGGAAGAGAGATATAAGTCAAGGGAATTAAAACAAGCTGTGAGAGAAAGGATCAAGGATCTTCAGAGATGCATTGACAATATTAATGAACTGATGAAGAGACTAAAACTATGGAAAATAAAAAAGAAAAAGACAGACCTGAGGTGTAATTGTTTTCAAAAGAACAAATTTGATAACAAATAAATGCTGCTTATTTACAGTCAAGCTATAAAATGACATTCAGTAGTGCTTTGAGCTAAAGACTACCAAGTAAACAATATGCTAACATGCACACAATAACAATGCCTCATGCTTATGTTAGCATGTTTAGCCTGGAGAAATAAATTCACCATGCTGGAAATAACTCCCAAGAATGAATTTCTTAGAGTGCCACTTCAAATGAAACAGTAATTTATAAATTCTGTGGAAGCATTATGCTGAGCATTGGGATTTGTGGTAGTTATGTGTAGTTTTTGGTCCAAACCCCAGAACTGATCACCTGAATATGATTTCTTTTGCAACTGACAGTGTTTTCCATACTAGTTTAGATTCTGCTTACTTTGACTGGACGCTTACTGGGAACAGATTTATTACTGCTTTGTGCCTGGTTCAAACCCTGTATCGGTAAACAACAAGGCAAACCGTTAAGCTAGCATCTAAAATTTGTTGACAAAGTGATATTTGTGTCTGACCCTCTTGCAAAGATAAGTTAATGAAATGCTCGGAAAATCAGTCGAGTTTCTGCAGTTAAATATCTAGTTTTAATGTTGGAATCGCAGCTTAAATTTTATTCTTAAAATAACTGCACAACTCTAAAAGCACATCTATAGACATTTAAACTGACCAGAGGCTCACTGACATTTGATACAGGAAAATGTCATATCAAGAAAAAGCTTAGTGTGCTAAGTTTTAACAACTACGTTCAGTTTTCAAATGCCAGTCTTATGCATAAGTGCTTATGGAGCCACTGTCTGCTCTGCAGTGATGCTTCTTCAGGGGGCACAGATTCAAGTGGACCTAAACTTTTTGCAGCTTTTCCTTTCTGCACCTTGTTTCATTTATGTCTGTTTAGATTTAAGAGACCCACCATAACGTTCACAGCTGAGTTTTAATGGTACAAGATTTCATTGGTGCTATTCTAATGGGCAATGGAAAATTATCTGTCCAAAAGAGAAAGAGGTCAATAGCCTTTTAATATCTTTGGGGTGGACAGTCATCTAAAGGCTGAGACACACATAAAGATTTTACAATATCTGAAGTTCTGTTATCTGTTAGAGACCCCACACATAAAGATAAAAAATCAGGCATTACAGTTTTGATCATACTGTGTGTGGTGTGCTCCAATAATCTCAGCACAGAACAACACACACATAACAATTTTGTCCCACAACCGATCTAGAATCTAGCCCTCCGAGCCAGAAATCTTTCGTCATCAAACGTGATTGAACAAAAGCGAAGAAGAAGAAGCATAGCAACAACCGGAAAAACAAAGAAGAACCATGGCAACAACCGGAAAACATGATGTTTTCTGGATGTTTTTATATTAATTGTTTATATTAACAGTTTTTTATACTATGTAATGGAAGTTAATAAGTGAATAAAAAAAAGATATGGTAATTAGCCCTGCTTAGTAAATCCAGGCCTTTGTGTCAAATATCAGCTCAAAGGGTACGCCTGTAGTTTGAATTCAACCTAGCTAGAAATTTATTAATAGTTGAACAAGACACAATGAGACCAGATAAATGGTGTTCAAAGCATCCTGCACATGTATAAGCATAATCCTCCATCAATGTGTATCCTAAGCATCAGCCTTGTCTTCCACCAGAGCCCAGCATGCACACTATAAACCATCAAACAAATCTATATTTGGAAGTTAGAAGTTAGTCCTTGTTAAAACTAACTGAAGATTCGGGACATTTTAATTTGACACCATTGCAGCTGTGAGTTTAACGTCAGACCATTATGTTTTGTTTTTTTTTTTTTTAATATCACATTCTGTCTCTTACTGTTTGGTTAGCATTACACAACAAAAATGACAACAATTAGGCACTTTGTAACTGCTTTGGTTTGTATTAGGACAATATTTTGGGTTTTCAACTTTCTCCACATTGCTTACAAGCCACATTATATTAATTAAAGGCGGTTGATATTCCTGACCAAACACCAGTACATAGAAACTGAGTGGGACCTAAAACCCAATAGTCCAATAGTCATTAATTCATGTAACATGAAACCCCAAATATAAAATGTATTCTTGTAATTGAGGAGATGATGACGAAGTTTAAGGGAAACCTCCAACTAAATTTGTATTTTTGATTTAAAAAAAAAAAAAAAAAAAGAACGAAAAAAGGGCATAAACCAAAATTAAACAGTGAGCAACACAATCATTCAGTCAAGCACTTGCATGTTAAAAAAAAGAAGTATCAGAAACCATTTCTGATTAAATAGTAGACAAAAGCTGAATCAGAAGGAAACATATTTGAATCTGGATGTAGTCTGTGAAAATCTATCATTTTCTCTCAAACACAAATGCTGTCTTTGTTCCTCCACTTTTCTATGTGGCATATAATTCTGTGCCCCCTGTATACATGCTGTGCTGAACTTAAGAGGCTAAAAATATTCCTCAATGCCACTGCTAAACTGCATACCACCATTCTGGTGTTATATGCAACGAATGACAACATGAAGCATTTTTATATCCTTGCTCTACTGACACACGTCTATTTGTTTACAGTTGCCATTTTTGTATTAACATTATAAAATGAGATATCAAATACACACGCACTTGTAAAAAAAAACAACAACAAAAAAATCAGCCAAGAAAAGCATGACATCTGAAAGGATCAGGAACTAGAAAACAAATAAAAAAGCAAAAAAAAAAAAAAAAAAAACTACAAGCACTCGGAGAGCGCAGACCTCCGCAAAGTTATTCACCTGAGTAAAAATTTCAAAAGACCAAAAAGCCCACCCAGTCATCAACTGCATGCCAACACTCTTATGTACTTCAAACTAATTCCATCATCATGATAGATCCCACATCTTTAGAATACTTGACCCTGGAAACATACCCTCAGCAAATGGCTGTAATAGTCATGAAGTTACTGAAGAAATTTGCATTCTCTCTAATTATGGGAGTCTGGGTTAGCTGTTAGTGTTTTTAACATCTACCATAATGTCATCTTGTATTTATTTATTTATTTGTTTTGCCTGTGAAGAAGCTGTACTAATGTCAAAAATATTCTGATCTCCTAATGGTAAAAATTGCTGGATCCAGGCAGTGATCAGGATCTCCGCCCAAATTTGTTCCATATTCAAGTTTTGACATTACTTGAAAATTTAACTAAAATCTATCCAAACATTTTTGTGTTATGTTGGCTGTCAGACAGACAGACAGACAAACCAGTGCCACCAAAAACACAATCTCTGTCTCAATGGAGGTTATAATAATTGAAGGTATCCTGTTATCAGTAAAATTGAAACTAAAATTCTACCTTAAATAATGAGCTAGAACAAACTTCAAATTGTTCCCACAGCTGACAAGGCTACAAGACAGGCTGTAGATGACTTATCATTTATCAGCAGGAGTGATAACACAGTGGTAAAAGAAAAAGGTACAATAAAAGTCCACCTGCTTCTTCAGCCCCACAGACAGCACCATGCTTTTCTCATTATACTTTAAAGCATTTTTCTCTTTTTTCTTACATGTGGATCTTCTTGCTTACTTTTTATCGCCCTCAATCATAGATAGGTTGTTTTTTTGTTTGTCTTTTTGGCAGTGTATGCCATGCCACAAACTACGAACGAAACAATAAGAGGCTTTTCACCCAGAATATTTGAGCTGAGAGACCATAATGTATAAACTGCCATCTACCCTAATTATATCCATTTTTTTAAATCAGTTGTACTAAGTTCAATTGTTTAAAAAAGAAAAAATAATCAGTTTTTCTTTTAGCATAATTGTAAGAAAACACAAATTTATTGCTGGTAGCATCTCAAGGCGAGCAAGATGGAAAAGCTCAACCAGAATCAGCATAATTTTGCAGCAATAATATGAGGCAGCTGTCCAAAATCAGAAATACATAATGGTTAAACAGTAAAACAAAGTTAGAGGACTATTATGTCTGCAGCATGACACACACACAAACAGGCAAATGTGTATTCAAACACTCCACCAACTGTACCTTCCAGGCAGCAGATCCTCCAGAGGCCGGAGTGGGTAAGAGCCCCGGGGTCTTTCTTGTCCTTATTGTTGGAGTCCTCCTGGGTTGAGTTAGCTGTGCTATTGCAGATGAAGGCCCGGGCATACAGCCAGTAATCCGTCCCAATGGCCACTGTCATGAGGGCAAAAGCGGCAAAAGCTCCCATGGTGGTCAGCAACACCTGGATGCCTCGTTCACACCAAACCATCGCTGGACGGGGAAGGAAACTGATGTCTGGAAGAAAAAAGGCAACAAAACCATCAGTCTGGTAGATATATCTGACCTGCGCTCAGTTATGCTTCACATAAACTGTAATTTTCCAGCAGTTGGGGCAAAAGAATATTGTAAAACAAGAGGAAAAATACAATTGTGAAGTTCCATAATAAAATTTTAGTGTGCACCTTTATTTTTGCATAGGGTCTTATGTTTTATTTTAGTTCTTTTAATATTTAAGGAAGGACCCTAACACATATAAAACAATTCAGTTTATTACCTGTCTGGAAAATTGAATCTAGATCGTTCAGGCCCAAGTCCACTTCTTTAACCTCTAGGCCAACACCATATGTATATACACATATAAATAGTATAACAATATTAACAGTATAAATAAATTTACAGTAAAATACCAGAGTAATGCCAGAATTAAACTTGAACTGACCCATTTAACTTTTTTAACATCACATTTTAGTAAAATTGTGCTATATTTGTATTATAATAGTCTTTTTATGCAAAATGAAATATTTCTTTTTACTGCTACATTTTTTTTATGTTATTTTTGAATAACATAAAGGAAGGAAAGGAAGAATAGTGCACCTTCTAACTAAGTAAGTTGTCTGGAAAGGGTATTATGTAACATAGATGTAACCTTTAGACCAGCGGGAGTTCTGCTGGGACTGCCTGCACCTTTACCTACCCACATTATTCGTCTGAATGGTCTGTTTTAATAAATTCTTTCATGATTCTTGATGTTTTCATTAAGCTGGTTATTGAGAAGCAGCTAGGAACTAATCATAGCATAATAGGAAATAAAGTGAGAAAAAAATATTCATTTATGCATGTGAAGCTTTTTTCCGTATAACGCCATGTGACCATTACTTTTGAAACATAGTTTTATGTACATGTGTGGGTGTCTCTGTGTGTGTGTGTGTTTTTATATTTTTCTGCATGTAAATATGCTGTGTTTATGTGTGACTTGTGGGTTTGTGGTCTGGGGGTCTTGATAGGTATTGTTTTTTTATTTATTTTTTTTTTTATTTTGTATTTCATTACATTTTTTAATGTGGAGCACTTTGCATCACATTTCTTTGTATGAAAAAAGTGTTCTGTAGATACATATTGATTGACTGATTGATTGATTGATTGATTTCTGCATGTCACCTGTAATTGGTGTATTCAGTAGTCAAATAAATTCATGCATTAATAGAACTACTGTCCCTCATTGGGCCACTGTAAGTGACTGGTGGGAGCTGCTTATGGGGTTAAGTCTTCCCATCGTATGATGGCAGCATGCAGCCATCTACAAACAAAATGCAGACCCCACCTAAACACACACACACACACACACACACACACACACACACACACACACACACACACACACACACACACACACAAAAATAATAATAAAATCCTGCAAATAACACTACAGTAGGGCCACCTGCAATTTATAATAATAATAATAATAATAATAATAATAATAATAATAATAATAAAATCAAATCTATGCCTTTACAGAATATTCGGTTTAGTCAGAGGCAGTCTAGCTTTGGATTGGACTGCAACATCACTAGTATCTATAGTCCCGTTTCCTCCAATGAGGGCAGGTTGGAACGGGACGAGGAGCAATTTTTTGCATTACCACTCACGAAAATTGGGAAGGGTACCCTAATATCCAACCCGACCTGCCCTACTTTGTTGGAACCCTTCTGTTAGGGTAACAATCTGACCGAACCGACCCAAAAGGGTGGAGCTTGACACACTGCAATCTGTTGATTGTTTGAGGAAAAAAGTCACTTCACGTGCGACCTGGCATAAAAACAAAGCAGGAACGACTCCTTGTTTAGAGCAATGTTTTCTTTTTGTTGATTAAATCTCCATTTACAATGTCGTTATGAAGCACCGCCAAGAAGAAAGAACATACACTGTTGGATGACCACCATTCTCCTCCTTTGTTTCTGAGTCATGTTTTGGATATACTTTAAGGAAGGTGCTGCGATGGCATCATGGACGTAGCTGAGGCATATCGCTATCTAGTTGATACTCCTCCTCTCAAGTAAAGTTAAGGCCCACTTCTGCTTGGCACAGAAGATAGACATGCAAACGGACTGACAGTTTCCTCCATCTCCTGTGTCAGTTACGTGCATAATTTAGTCAGTTTTCAGGGAGCTTAGCTAGCGGTGACACATTAAAGAGGCAGCAATATCATCCGAAATCAGGGGGGCAGTGCTGAGCACAATAACTGACATGCAACCAAGGAAAGAACCAAACCAGAGAAGAAGAAGAGAATCAGGAAGGGAACAAAAAAGCAGAAGAATGAAGATGAGCACAACAACTGTAGAAATTGTGCAAGCTTTTGAAGAAGGACTATATCTCAATGTTTAGTGTGTGTTGGGTGGTTGGAAACAATAGGGGTCAACCATTCAAATGAAATTGGAAATCAAGTGCATAAAAGTGCATAAAAATTCAGTTACTGTTGTGACACCCCTGAGCAACCATATTAACTGATGCCATCCCAAATGAAAGGTTGATGCAAGCAATCAATTGCACAGAGAATAAGACTCTCATTGTGAGCTTTTGAACTTTTTGGCCAATTCATCTGCCCTGCAGGGTGTTTCCATGGTAACAACTCCCAAAATAACAACAACATTGGTACGTATGACCCTGGAAGTGACCTGGCTGTTTGAATATGCATAGGGTACATCCCAAAGACAATTGTTCATTCAATTCAGTGAATTCAAACATGCTTATTATTAGGGACTAAATGTTGAAAAGAATTTTGTGACGTACTTACAAATCTTTATTTCTGCATTTTTCCCATAAAACTTCTTTAATAGTTAATAACAACATTAATGAATGTACAATACTGTTGTAAATATGCCAGATTTAGCAGGTTGCTAATTTCTATCCGCAGTTCCATAAAGAAATATATATAGTAAAAGAATGTATTTATTAATTCTGTTATTTTGTGTGTGTGCAGCTTGGGAACCAAAAAAAAAAAAAGAGTAGAATTTTTTTTTTTAGGTTATTAGGGTATACTGCAAAATACATCATTGATAAAACCAAACAAGGGCTGTGTTTAAAACTTTACAACATGTACATCAACCTTTTATCCTTAAAAAATATGAAATCAACATGTGTCATGGATTTTCAGTAAATTAGAAAAAAAAAAGTTTTCTTTATTATCCAACCTGTTTTATTCTGAAGTTAACCACAGAAACCAACACAGCAAAACAGCAGCAACAGGCTTCCACACTGAGGCACATGAACCATAAAAAGCTCCATTTAAAAACAGTAACAATTAACAAGTCTTCACAGTTTAAAATGATTTAGTTAAGGAGATTTTTGCACAATTTTAATTAAACTGATTGTCAGAGTTGCTTCATGGATCTGCCAAAAAGCCTTATATAGTTTTGTTTGTACAATTAGTACTTCAAATATACTAGAAGTAAAAAAAAGAGACCAGGCAGGTAAACTTCAGGTATGCTTTAGGTTGCAGCAACAATCAATTTAAATAATTGGTTTCTTATGGTATTGTTCACATTCCAATATTATGATAAAAATATATTTTATGGCTAAAAATGAAATTGTCCATGCCGACATTAGGAGATGACACAACCCTACTTGATCCTGGTTGGCTAACGTTTTGAAAGAATATAAGGAATATGAGTGACGAAGGCTGGTTTGTGTTGTACAAATGAGAGGAGAAATCTGTCAGACTGATGCACGTAAGGACAACATAAATTAAATTTCTTTCCTTTTTGTCATATCTGATCTAAATATGACCAAACATTTAGTTTGGTTACAGCAATGCTTGTGCATATTAATCAAAAGCCCTTGCCCTTTGAATTCAGATATCTGTACACATCTGTACTTTGGTGTTCCTGTCCATGTGTCCATAAGGGTGGTTTCCTGCATGACTGTGTTCCTGAAAATTAATTCCTAAACTTGCATATTCATACAGTACGAGTCATGTGTGTGAATGCAAGCGTATTAGAATCGACATATGTAGACGACTGGCTGTGTGTGTCAGAGCACATGCACATTCCTGCGTGAGTGTCTTACCTGGGGGCATGTTTCTCCCTTTAGTCTCCATGTCCTCTCCCCCCTGCTGCTGCTGTTCTTCTTCGTTGTTGAAGAGCTCTCCGTATCCCCGGTCCGAGCCGCCTCCATCCACCGTTTGTCCTTCTCTTTTCTCACCGTCTTCCCCTTCCCTTGCTCCTCTGCCACTTCCTCTCTTCTTAACACTTCTCACCTCCTCTTTTTTCTTCTCTCTCTTTTTTTTTTTTTACCTTGAGCACTCCGTCGCTCCTTCTCAGCAAGTGGTGGACACTTCACTCTGCGTCCTCTCCTCTCATTGAATTGTCACGGCAGTCATCTTAGCAACTGACAGGGGCGAGCTAGAGTTGGTGGTGAGGAGGTGGGAGTAGAAGAGAGACTGAGAGAAAAGACAGAAAAGATAGGGACGGAAGAGAAAAGACAGGATAGATGAAGGGAAGAGAGCTCAGCCTGGAAGAATGAGATGAAAAGATTAGATTAGTGGTGAGGTGAGGTGGGCGGGGAATTTGATTAACAAACGTGACATGGGTCTTGAAACCGGGGGGATGCTCCTCTACCAAAACATCTCCCACATAAACATGTTCTCTCCTCTCTCTCTCTTTCTCTCTCTCTCTCTCTCTCTCTCTCTCTCTTTCTCTCTCTCTCTCTCTCTATATATACACATATATATATGTATTTATATGTATACATACATATTATTATTATAAATATTATTTAAAGTGAAATAAAGAGACAAGCAAAACCTGATGCTAATGGCAAAAACAAGCCCCCTGTCAAACGAGCGAAGCTGGTTTGCCTCCACAGAGAAAGAGAGATAAAGCAAAAGAAAAGAACTGGCGATGCGAGAGAGCGTGCTCTAGTCCATCGCCATGGCAACAGTGGATTCCAAAGTCTATGGTGGAGCTGGTGAGTGTGCATGTATGTGTGTGTGTGTGTGTGTGTGTCTGTGTTGGGGGAGTAAAGGGATGGATGTAACAGCTGAGAGGATTTTGCTGAGATTAAAAATATTTTTTCAAAAAAGTGTGTGAATTCCACTGGTGCCTGATATGTTATACATCCTGGATGGAAAAGCACCCATTTATGTAGTTGACATACATGACCGTGTATGGAAGATGAGGAGTAAAGATTCATAAGATGACAGACTCATGAGTCATTCGCGCAGTGGTCACAGCGTCTCAGCATGGTTCATCTATCCAACTTTCTTCCTGTTGGTGTGATGGCTTCATCACCAGCACTTAGCACTGCTTCACGCTTTGAAATGCACAATACAGATTTTTCAAAGCTGGAAGATCAAGTATGGATTTGATGCTTTGCTTAAGGGCATGTCAGTAGTGCAGATGCTTTCCTGCTTAAACTTACATTCATTCAGCCACATTTTTCCTGAAGAAAAAAACCCCAGCGGCACTGACTCAGGGTCAAGTTTAGCATTTTTTAAAAAACATGTTTTACAAAAAAGAAAAAAGAAGAGATATTTGCAGTGGCAAAGCATGGGATCCCAATTTGTTTCTGAGCAAGAAGCCATATCAAGAACCTACAAAGCCAAATAATAGCACATATCTTTTTTATTTATTTACTTTTTTATAACTTTTTTTAAAATTTATTATGTAAAAACTTAATGAAAAGCTGTTAATTGTTTAGTATTAAAGCAGTAACTGAAAATATTATTGTACATGACATTTTGTATTAGAGACAAATTGTCTCTTCACTGGGCATCAAACCGCGAAATGTTAGAAGAGATTACTTTGGAAGAGAATTACAGTCCAAAATCTTGTGGAAAACAGAGAATGAATGGATAAAAAAATCTGATCCAAAGGAACCTGATGACCAAAATCATGTTCTTTATAAACCTGCAGACAACAATAGGTTATACTTAAGTGGTTTTTGAAACACTTATATACATCAGCTTACAATGCAATACACAACAGACAGGGCAATGAAAGCTGCACTACTGAACTACAGCAGATTTTTTTACTTTGACACCCTCCTAATCAAGGCTTATTCAGCATTGCAACCTGTCTCCTTTCTGAGCTCTCTCCAATCAGTCAATGTCAGTCCAATGTAGGTTTGATTTTGATATTGGCAGGGACATAAAAGTGTCCCAAAGAAGCACCCTTTATACAAAGTAGGTTTTAATAACAAATTGATGCATACTAAGGAAACAATTTCTTTTTTAAAAACTTAGTGAAAGTTATTATCACCATTAATAATGACCCTAGCAGTTGAAAAGTAAATTCTGTGTGACATACACTTGAAATTAAGTTGTCACTCTAAAATTACTCCTGATGTCCGCCTTTATTTTCCTTTCCTCTTAAAGTACTGCCACAATCAGTGTTATGCTCTCTGGCATAGCTAGCTAGCCAGAAGTGCTAGGTCTGGCAACTGAGTGAGTGACAGCCGGACAGCAAGTCACGTTAGCGAAACAAAAACCAAAGATAAAGAAGAAGAAGAGGAAAAAAGAAAACATCAAATCAGTGTAGCTGAAGTTATGGCAGGACTTATTGCAGCAATATTGCCAACAGAGCTCATGGGTCTCTCAGAGATGAGATTTATGGTTCTTTGATAGGAGCTTAATCTTGAGGAGCTGGTCCTTTCAAAAAGCCATTCAAAAGTCTGGTTCATCCTTATTTTTTATTCTTTCAAAATCACTTTTAGCAATTGGATCAGAATAATTCAAACTTACACACCCCACCAACATCTATTCTGTTTATGGGAATTATTCTGGAATGTTGGTTATATTTTTATTTAACTTGTGTTTTCATTGTTACCATTTCATAAGGTGGCTCCATATTACCATGCTTTGACAGTAAGATCACTATTTTCGATTTTCCCTCAAAAACCTTTGTGGCACAACAAAAACTCAGCAGGCAACAATAACTTCCACGCAAAACAAATTTATTCCAGAATTTCCACACAAGAACATTTTAATATTGCAAAAGAATTCACAATATACAAGAGTAATAAATAATAAAAAAATGTACTTATATCAAATTATACAAGATTAAAAAAAATACAGGAAATATACAGAAATACAGGAAAAAATAGAAACAAAAACAGAATAAACCTGATGGATAGCAGTGCAAATGTTAGTTAACGTTTTGAATGGGACTCATGGTATTTGTTTCCAAACAGACACATTCATGTGAACAGAGCTTGCTGGACATCAGACTCCCAGGATGGCACACACGTCATGTGAAAGCAGTGTGGAAAATTTGTAAATAAAAAAGAATGGCTTGCAAACAAATGGCTTGCAACTCAGTTCTCATCATTCATTTAAAAAAGCTATTCAGAAGAATGGATTAATTCACAAACTTCACATCTCTACTTGCAGTTGTTTACGGAAAATGATAGCGACAACTCAGGCGTGTCCCTTCCATCCCTACCCAATTTTATACCAATGCTTGGGATGCTGTAGGGCAGGGGTGCCCAAGTCGAGTCCTCGAGATCTACTATCCTGCAATTTTTCGATTCATCCCTCCTCCAACACACCTGAATCAAATGAATGTCTCATTACCAGGCCTCTGCATAGATGAATAACATATGGATGAATGGATGTAGCCATTGGATACAAGTGTTTTGAAGAAGGGATGCATCTAAAAGTTGCAGGATAGTAGATCTCGAGGGCCAGACTTGGGCAACCCTGCTGTAGGGAAAAAAACAGCTCCAGGAAAATGCATAATGAATGTCAGTGTGCCACTAAAATAAGTCAAAACCAGAAGATTTATGCTCAGACTCTTGGATATAAAAGATGGATCTTGGTTTAAAAAATTTAGTTTGTGCAAAAAGTGTCTAACCTACATTCTGTGAAATGGCCATAACATAGAGAAGTCTATCAGAAAAAAAAAAACACTTCTCCCTTCTCAAATATTTTTTAGTGAGTTTATGGTCTGGGTCGCATGATATTTAATTTGTAGTATGTATGCTTTAACAATGCAGCTAGCTTGTGATTGACAGGTCACCAACTAAAAGCTGCAATCAGTATCCACAGATCTCAAATCCATTATTTTGCCTTTGAATTGCTTTTTTAAAAGAGCAAGAGAGTGAGAGTCACAATGCAAACCTTCATGATTTAAATCTGATGACATCACTCAGACTACATCCAACTTGTTATACAGTCTATATCTGTAACTGAATTGCTGTTAATTATAGAGTAAATTTAGAAATCTTTGAAGGCTCTTTGTTGTGTTATTTTCTCATGAATGTTCCTCTCCAACAAAACAGCAGGCACTGAACCATCACTGAGCTCTATGACTTAGCTTTACTAGGGTGTTTGCATTAAGCAAGGAGGGGATGATGCACCATGTGACAGAAAAGGGGTTTCTGAATCAGAGCATCTCACTACAGTAAATTCTAACACAATGAAAATGTGAATGGGTTAATTTTATGAGGGCAACTTTACCATTGTGTGTGAAACCCTGAATCCAGGTTCTGTCACTTCCATGTGACCTTATCTAATTTAGCTTCCTTAAAAATCATGCTGTGATTTAAACAAATATATCCGAATTACTGTGGTTGTTGCAGATATGAGGGTGGGGCCATTCAACAAGCCTTATTCACTATATGGGGGAAAAATGTAAAAACTCCTAACCCTAACCATAGCCCCTAACTGAGCCATTTAGAGGCAATGAGTAAGTTTTTTTTTTATTATTATTTTATTGTAGCAAATCCTAAAAATGTACATTATTGAGTAACACATAATTTATGTCTACTGAAGCACTCATAATATGTGCTTTTTGCAGTTGTTTTCTGTGGTTTTTGCAAGATACAGATTAAGTTTTGTCTGTGAAGGAATCTGAGTGTTTAGATAGGCCATCTAGTGGTCACAGACAAAATTACATGAAAGTGTTTCAGCACTGCATCGGCATTCAGGTGAATTATATCCTCCTGAGACTTACTGAAAACACCACAGGACCCAAAAGAAGCCTGCAGTCATTTATAACGAACACAGACAGGAACACAGACATTGTTGTTTCATATTCTGACAACAAACCTGTCTCAGACTGGCAGAGGGTATTAAAAAGAAATTTCCTGTAGCACAACATGAAGGAAATACATGTCAGAAGGAGGTGGCTCACTGGTTGCATTGCAATTAGATGAAAGTTCAAGGACAAATCACACATGCTCTGAATCATGGCTGCAGAAATGGTATTAATCCTGGTGTGAATACAGAACAGCAGCAGAACATGGAGGCGATGTTGCAGCTTACTGGACCTTGTTAAGGAGGAAATATAGCAGACATCACAGTCTTTATTAGGTAAATGGTCCTGTGTTTGATGTGTTAAAAGGCAGTCTTGTTTATTTGATAATAACACAACGTAACTTGTTATAACTGTCCAAAAAGTCTGACTATTGCACAATCTTGAGATTTTATAAACACCACTTTTTAAAAACATTTTATTTTCTGCATGGTAGACTTTTTTGAGTTTGTGAGATTTCATATAATCACAAGTGTTCCACATTCCTGTGTCACATGGAGATTGAACAAGTTTGCAAAATCTGCCTGTTAAATGCAATGAGAGGTTAGACAAAATAGATTTTATTATCTATTAATTTGTAGTGGCTATGTGTGAAATCAAACATTGACAAGCAGAAGCAAAGGGAAACTCAGGTGATCAGATTGCCTCCTTCAGTGGTTTTCACTTGAACCTGAGCCCATAGTCCTGCTGGATCCAACAGCCCTGCTGTTTAGCCCATGCATTATTACAGGACAAACTGTTCTTCAAACAAGAACAAGGCATGCATAACAAACTCAGAGGTTGCAGTGAAAAGTAATCTTTGTGAAAAGTTTTCTTCATTAAATGTGTATATGAGATAATTATGAAAAGAACAAAGCATTTCTTGCTAAGATCATAAAGTCCTGTATTCTGTTTTTGCCTTCTGATTTTCTCACATCACAGATTATTTACCATGAATTTTCTCTCATAAAGTCTGTCTGTCCTGCTCATCTTCTTTCCATTCTAAACAGTGAAGCTTGTAGAACAAAATTAGCTTTAAATTTGGTTTTATGCAAACTGGAAGAGATTGGCTGAACGGAAAACAAAAAAAAAAAAAAAAAAAATGGGGACCGGAAATCTTTCTATGCACATCTAGGGAAAATACAGTATTGTGCAAAGCCCTCATTTCTTTATTGTTCACTTCTCAGAATTTCCTTCCTTTTTTTCAACCAATTCCCCTTTTTGTCCCTTTTCTCTTTTAGCTGGTTGTTGTTATTCAGGTGAATCTGACCTCTAAGACATTTAAACAGCCTCCTGACTTGAGAGCTGTACCACTGTTGTGCTGGGATTAACAATGTAGAAATGAGCCTATTTAAAAATGCGTCTTTGACATCAACAGCCTGCACAAGGACAATCTGTTTCAATTCCTTTTGAAACATCTAAAAAATGCAAAATATAGTACAGCTTAACAGACTTATAATATTTTTGAGACGCAGCTGGACCTTCAGTTGATTCATCTACTGTTGGCTGAAGCCTCATCAGGAAATGTCTCCAGGAAAAAGATATGAAACAGGGAGAAAAAGCTAAGGTTTTGCAAAATAACACTAACTGTGGATAAATCTCTTGACAGAGGATCGAACAAAAGGCAGAAAAATCCCAAGAAGAGCTTTGAAATGTCCTTCAAAAAAACCTTGAGAACTATTCTTGAAGAATAATAAAATATTTTACAATAAAGCAAGAGTCAGATTTCCTTGCAGAAAAAAGTTGCTCAGACCACATATTCACTTTTAAGTATAAAACATTTTTATGTGTTTAATGTCAATGAATTGTTGCACATAATCCCCATTCAACAACCACTTTTAGATCTCCTCCCAGTTATTGGCAGAATGTTCATACCATAAAGAAAATCCAACCTTGTAGTGTTGCAATATGTTGGGCATTATTCTGTGGTTACACAAGCCAAATGACAGTGATGTCTGTGAAGCTTTTTGTTAAAACCCCCAAGAAAATCATGATATTATCTCTTTGATGGCTGAAAATGACAATGAATTGGGTTAAACTAAAAGTTCTCATGACCAAACAAGCTACAGATTAAACACAGTGTAATGGGAAAATGGAGCAGAGTGTGTGCAGCGGGGCTGATGATCCCTCAGTGCTTTGCTGGGGCTGTTGTAATAACAGAAAATCAAACACAAAACAGCAACCTCTCTGGTAGTTTTCTGTCACATATATCCACTTTGATTTGGTTTGAAGATATTTCATACAATCTTGAACATTTCCTGATGTGATATAAGCCCACAGCCAAACAAACAGCTCTACGAAAACACTTAAAGTAAATGTAGGTATATGAAGCCTGTAAAATCAATAAGATGATCTGTTTAACTTACAATCCAGGGACTAGTTGGACAGAGGGCTAGAGGTTAGAGCTCAACAGCATAAAATGGTGACATTATATGGACAAATATTGGATCAAACCTAATAAAACTGACATTGAAGTGCTCATAGGGCTAATTATGTGACCCCTTTCACCTTGCAGCAAGGTAGGCAGAGAGAGAAAAAGTATAAGGGAAAGTTGACAGGGGAAAGAAGACAGGGAGGAGAAAGGAGTTAGTG
Organism: Melanotaenia boesemani; assembly: GCF_017639745.1. Classification (NCBI taxonomy): domain Eukaryota; kingdom Metazoa; phylum Chordata; class Actinopteri; order Atheriniformes; family Melanotaeniidae; genus Melanotaenia; species Melanotaenia boesemani. Next base: position 27,895,410 of record NC_055698.1, read on the forward strand.
TGGAAAGGAGGACAAACAGACAGAATAGAAGCCTTTACATGTTTCATAAAGGGCAGGGAGGAAGCTGAAATAAGATGGATCATCCGTGTGGATCCTATGGCTGCCAGAAGAATCGCAGACTTTACATTTGTATGTTTGTGATTCAGGTTTTACTCACTGTCTCATTTATATAGTCTAATTATGGGAACAGAAAAGCTACACTCTTCAATACAAATAATGTTTAAAGAGAAGGACGTTCTTTATGGTCAGTATAAGGATATGCTCAGGATGAATAGGGTTAAGGGTGGGCAGATTAGATTAAAGTCAGGGCAAATCTTCAGGAAACAAATGGAAGTCACAGTAATGGCCCTGAAGTCAATGATATATGTCTATATGTAAAGGTAGGGGAGTAGGGGAGCCTAAACAGGAGGGGGCGAAAGTAATAAAGCCAGACAGAAAGGAAATCGATGCCCAGGTGACATAGACAAACATTTAGAAACAAAGTGTATCAACAGTAAAAGCCAGCCTGCCCAAACTCCTGCTGAAATTCAGTCCAGTCACTGAGCAGCTGAGACGGCTGTAAAGCTACACTAAGCAGCAAAAACCTTTGCTAACACACGGCAAGCTTAAACCAAATGCAAACAAACTGCACTTCTTGAATTACTATGACTTGTGACTCTGAAGACTTAATGACTGTTCCTGTAATGCAACTGTCTGGTTTTGATTGTCCAGTGATGGAAAGGTTTTATGCCTACAATAAAACAGTATATTGTGTTTCTGGAACCCTTTATTAAGCAAATGACACCTAGTGTGGTGTGTGTGTGTGTGTGTGTGTGTGTGTGTGTGTGTGTGTGTGTGTGTGTGTGTGTGTGTGTGTGTGTGTGTGTGTGTGTGTGTGTGTTGGGGGCGGGGCTTGTTTAAAGTAAATTTTTTCACGACAAAATCAGTGGTCTCACATCTTCTTTTCAAGACATAGAATGGAATGTTAGAGGAAATCCAAAAAAGACTGGGAGATGAGTCATAAAATGATGATTTTACAAACATATTTGCATTCCATGATCCCAGCACTTATATAACAATAATAAGCCTGAAAACGAAAATTATTATGGTGTATTGCTATCAAGGTATGACTCAGTCATTGCATAACACAGTTGCTTACTAAATCATATTGAGGTGATATATTTGCAGACTATTAAATGATATTAAAATGCAAAGTGAGACAGAGCATTTGCCTATATAATATCTGAGAGCACCTCAGTGATTGCTCCTGCAGGCACTGCAGTGGACCACTACCTGATATTGGTTTTCCAGTGAAAAGTTCAGAATTGAACAAGATTTCTGTGCAAAATGGTTCAGACACTTAACCACTGCTTAAATAGGTATTAAATAAGTAGACATATAAATATATAGTCATGGAGAAAAATACTCACAAATTTCATATTCATGCAGGTAGGTAATCTTTATACCTAACACAGAATATATTTATCAAGTAATGCCTTCCGACAATGCAACCCACTATGTACATTACCAACAGGCTTTTATCCTTAAGAAAAGCAGTAGAGCTGAGGTCAGAAAGATCATTTGCCCTGCCTGATTTAGGAAATGCTGCAAGAGACACCAGTTAAATGTGATTTTTAACATCTCCTTAGGAAAAGGAAAAAAAAAAGTACAAGAGCACAATTAAGTGAGAACACAGGGGCTAAAAAAAAGTGTCACTAATATCCTCTGTTCCCAATCTTAATTTGGACAACCTTATTATTCCTTTGAGATTCCAAGATAAGTCATGTTACACTAATTATAAAGTTTGTAACTCCCTCTCAGAACTTGAGATTGCATGGAGGTGAGAAAGATGTGATGCTGTCTGCATCACTGAGTTCACAGCTGCACTTTTAATTTGAGCAGCAGGAACAGGCTCTTCTCATCAGGGGAGGGGGCTCCAAGCATTTTGGGAGACAGATATGGACAGCTGGTCTGTCCTAATTTGCGGAAGTTATTTAAAGTTAATTTATTACCAAAGAAACTTTGGTATAACAAGAATGGCTGATATGAATAATTGAAGATGCCACCAGGCTGGCCTGCCGATAAAACTTAGCTGAACAGAGGGGCCAGCAGAGGGGATGATGAAGTGATAGAAATCAGATATACAAAGCAGCAACCTCACTTAAAAAGCAAGATGGAAGCTTTAAAAATACACGTTATACACTGTTCATAGTCATAACTTTTCCTTCACGCAATGCCTGCACTTTACTCACATTATATATATATATAATTTTATTATTATTATTTATTTATTTATTTATTTTTTGGCTCAACCCAAAAAAATTTTTAGGATGGAAATCAAATTTGTTATTTGACATGACGTAGTCTAATCTCCCAAATCCACACTCTGCAGTCTTTTAAATGTAATACAATTGTCCCACCGTTTTTAGTTGTCTCTTATGAAGATGAAATGAATCAAGTTATATTGCACAACTTTTTAATATGCAACATGTAAAAACAAGCTATGTGATTTAGGCGTTCTGTGGCTTTTTAAGAACAGTCATCTGAAATATATGAAATTATAAACTGTTTCTTTTATATGAGCAGATCTTGACTATTAGCATACAAAATGAAAACAGAACACCCAAGAGCTAATACAATTAAACCAAAGTTTATTTAATTTTATTTTTGCAACAGGCATTTTGTAATTTGCACTGTAAGCTGCCACACCAGCTTATTGTACTCTCAGAAGTTAGCACTGAACTACTGAATTTGAATTATGTACAGAAATTGCAGTTTTTACCACTTTTCAAGTTTCTGCAAATAAGCATATTCAGCAAAAAAAAAAAAAAAAAAAAAAAAAAAAAAAAAAAGTGTTTGAATTTTGGACCCAGGCAAACTTTATTGGTTTTAAAGTGACCAAAACACTGCTGCCAAATAGCAACTCTGTATGTGGTACATTTTCAGGAATGCTGAAAACTATATAAATAAATAACATGGTGCGTTCTGGACAGAAATTTAGCAAGTGTAATATAAATAATCATTTAAATGTCCACCTTTTTTTTTTTTCTTTTTGTAAAACACATCCTGGGTAGTCTGCACACAGAGGACACAGCTTGAATATTTACACCCAAATCACAGTTTAAAGGAATGTCTGCTTTGAATAAAAAAAGCAAAAAAAAAAGGTTTTATTTCTCTGCTAAGTCATTGAAAAAAGAAACACTTTTGGTTCAGATTTAGCTACATAAATATGTCTCTTAGTGGCGGTTGTGTGTGTCTGCGTATGTGCTCATAAGCATGGATGCTCAGCTTTGGCAAGTCAAAGAAACATCTGAAAACATCTGCAAAAGCTCTTATCAGTAGCTACATGATTTCTGATTCAGTCATTACATAACAAATAATCTTAGAATTTGCTATTAACACAGCAAGTAATTTGCTACAATGATTTTCTTTAACAGTACCAGGTTATAAGCATACCCCCCCTCCCCAATATCTCTAAAAATAGCTACATACAATGCATTTTTGTAGGCATGATTTTTACTATGCTACAAAAACAAGCAATCTTTCTAGTCACTATAGTAAATGTCAATTTAGATGGGAAGCAAAATGAAAAAAAAACAACAAAAAACACAGTATTATAATAACATGTATTTAAAATATTGAATCTTTTCCAGTTTCAAACATGTTAAATTAAAATTTTTGGTCAATACAGACGTGAATACACATACTCAAAATCAAACAAAATTTCTGAGGACAGTTTAATTTAATTTTTAATCTGAGCCATGTTGAGAAGATCTGTTATTCAAATAAAGGCATTGTAAAGACTGAGATCCCAAAATTGTGGTGCCGAAATGGCCTCTTTGGAGAGACCTCAGCAGTACTGTCTGTACTACAACCACTCTAATGTTCTTTCACCTTACCAGAGTTGGCTTTGCAGAGATAATGTTCACATATTGTACTATGATTTTATAGAGGTTTAGAGCTGCAGCTGCATCATTTCAAAGAAACATCCTGAAAATGTTTTTTTTTTTTCCTTTGGCAAGCCTGAAACCTTTTCATTTGTGCTATGTGCCATCTTAATGTATTTTTCAACAGTATCTCACATACAGATATTTACATATCTCAAAGTGTTTCCTTTACTAATACTCCAAATGTATCAAATAGACCTTGTGGTTGCAGGAATATTCTCATTTAATAATGATTATGCAATTTTTGAGACCTAAAATAGGCACAAGGGTAAATGGGTTTATCTTAAATAACAGCTTATCAGAACTAACCAAAATAGATTAGAACAGGAGGTAAAGGTAGGTTTTCAGTTTGCTCCCCATCTAAGTATGAGTTCTTCAAAGTGCCACAATTTCACTTTAAACCAGGAAGAGTGATATTCCATTCAAATCTGTCAATTCAGAAAGCACATCGTCTCTCTGAAACACAAAAATAACTTTCAAACAGTCACTTTCAACACACAGCTGATAATGGAATGAAAATTTTTGTTATTGTGCTCAACTCTATGACTTCCCACTGACATTCCTCCATTCCTATACTTTTGTCACAAACACTAACAGCAGAAAGCAAAGTCTTGCTGGAGCTTTATGTTCAGAATTGAATGGATTTAAATTGGAATGCAATCTGATCCTGGTTTGAAACATAAAACAGTAGTTTTATATCATCCAAAACAGCAAAAGTCCTCCACTTTGATTGTACCATTGGCGATCACTGAAAAAGAAGTTCCTGTTTGGACTAGTTATTTCATTCTTGTAAAGCTTCCAAGGACGATCTCCACCTGTACTCAAAAGTCCCTCAGCTACGTTTTCAGTTTCATTCCAGAAATTGTTGAACATTCATTCCACAGCTTCTTTCCTAAAATACAAACAATCCAACAGCTCAAACACCAAAAACAAACAAACAAACAAAAAAAGATTATATTTTCATGTCTGTTTGAGTAAGAACATGGAAGAGGGGAACAAAGAATCCATACATTTGGAGCATAAATCTCAATGCATACACGGTTTACCCCGAGTTAGTAATAGTTGTTTAAGCAGGCCGTGATACAAGGCGCTGATTACTGTTAACAGGAACCTTCTAAGACACAGAGATTTTTACTGTATACATTTAGGTTTTCATGAACATGGTTGGAAAGTACATCAAAACTATAAATAAAAGTCTGATCATTTTAAAGACACAAAATTGAAAAGAAAAAGAAAGTTTTTTTGCACAGCATACAAACAGTTGCTGAATTTGTGCATTTGTTTTTTTTTTCCCATACACAAAACAAAACAGTGCTGTCTCAAATAAACAAACACATAAATAAATAAATTAATAAATAAATAGTAATAGATGCATGTTTCCACTTGAATTCAATAAAAAGTAAAGGGACTCTAAGATAGTAATGTTTGCCTTTGCTGTATTACCCAGCACCACCCTCCCTCCCTCCCCTCCATCTTCTTATAAATGTTTTGGAAGCCTTATTACAATTATACAATATTGCTTTTACCATTTTAAGTAATGCAAATTGCAGGCACAAAGCAATTTGCAAACAAAAGCATGCATTTAAGTTTTGTTGAAGTTGGACAATGTGGTAATTTAACAGTTATTTTCATGTTTTTTTTTTTCTTTTTTTTGTGCTTAATGGGCAAGATGAATAACTAGAGGTAAACATTGTCAGAGCAAATCACACAATGGCACAGTATCTTTTAAATGCCATTTTAAGATTTGGTAGCTTTTTGGATGCTGTTTCACACTTCCAATTATTTGATTGTGGTTACCCATAAAAGTCTAAGCAACAAGTAACTATTGACAACTACTTGGTAAATATTAGGCTTTCAGAACTACATGGGTAAGGTTTGGAAAGCATCATAACTTGTGTTAAATAAAACATTATAATAACTGAGTGCAATAAAATATCTATATTTTGGATTAATTCCAAGGACATTTCCTGGATTGGACACATGAATCAGAGATAAATGCATCACTTTAAGAGTTATGAAGGGTTGCAAGACAAAATCAGAGAAATAAAATCAGATTTTTTCACTCTTTGGAGACCATGTCATGTTTTGCCACAAATCATCCATTAGACAGAAAAATCTACAGATCTACATGGACATTAATCCTCAAAAGTATTTCTGCACCTGCCCTGGAATACCTTTAATCACTGTAGATAAAATATTTTTTTAACTTGTTCATACAATTATTTGAAAACAGTTAAGATACAGTATAATAAAAGTAGTCTTCCCAACCATGTCCATGAATCTAAAAAAAGTAACAACTGCAAATATGGGAAAAATGGAAGTCTTCTAAAAGAAAACAGTTTTGTGGACACGCTTCCCGTTTCTTGCTGCTTCACATTGATGCCCATGTATCATTTCCCTGATGATGAATATTCCCACCAGAGACCCCCGTAATTGTTTTGATGCTAGTAATCATCATATTCCTAACTCATTGCCCTCCCATGTTCCCTCTGTGTTAAAAGTTTTGTTAATTAAACATCTGTCTTAACATCAGCAGTGAGTCATCCGTTCGCCCACCTGCCTCTTCCCCTCCCCTCTTTTGTTTCCTCGTCTCTCCTCTTTTTGATTGTAAACCTCCTTCCTTCTGCTACTCTGCTGCAACCCTCTGCCCACACACTCTGAGGGTACAGGATTTGTGTCTGTGTGCATGTGTTGTGTATAAGAGCTGTAAAAGAGCCAATGTAACCCCACCCCCCCATACACACACCCCACCCCACCCCCGACCTTTACATCCCTCCTGTTCTCCCTGCTTAAGTATCCTAGCATGGAGATGCACTCATTCGTGTGTGTGTGTGGTAGCGAGGAGGGAGCACGGCAGCAGGTGGAGCCACCATAGGCAGGGACTGGGGAGGACCGCTCGGGTGAGGGTGAGGCTGAGAGTGGGTGTGGGCATGGGAGGCTCTGGGTAGGGTGGAGGTGGCACCTGGGTGAAGAGGGTGTGGATAGGAAGATGAAGTGGAGGAGGAAGAGGCTGGCTGGAGCTGGTAGCTTGCTGCCGATGAGGGCCCAGAGGAAGAGGGGGTTGCCTGGGAGCTGCTGCCTCCCTTGGAAGGCTGCTGTGGTGGTGGAGTCTGGTTGAGCTGGATGGAGATGTCAGAGGAAACATCGGAGCCCCTGCGGCCCCGCTGCGGTGGAGCCCATGAGTCTGGATGGAGGTACTGCCCACTGTAGTCGCTGCAGTCAGACATGCGGGGACGGTAGAGAGCAGGGTGGGGGCGGTAAAGCTCCTCCTCAGCATAACGCTTCATGAACAGGTAGACAGACATCACTCCTGCACCCTGGAACAGAGATCAACACATACAGAGGTATAACAGTAGCATAAACATTTCTCCTTCAGATGGAGACAAAAATAACTGAGATTAACTCACTTTTTTTAATGGAGTCATTTTTAAAATTACTATTTTTTTATTGATGTTCCTGATCTATTTATCAGCTGAAATGACATCCCCTGACATGTCACATTTCTCCACATTTCTCTTTATAAAATGGATATTATAGACAGCATACTCAGTAACATGTTTCATGACATTACAAACAGGGATACAGCTTAAAACCAACCTTTTTGCTACTACTGTATGCACCACATACAATCATAAACATCTTATTTAAATATAATAACAAAATACAAATATGCAAACGTATCAATAGTTTAATCAGAGCAAACAACATGCTGCATGGCGGATGCAACATTGTTTTATTTTCAATTAAACTTTTTAAATGGTTTGTAATTATTTTTTATGCATATTCTATTAATTTATTTTTTAGTCTGGCATTTTCTGCTTTATCATATACAAATCACTTGAATAAAATAGCTGGACTACCTTTCAAATAAAGCAGCTATCTGCAGCCTTCTCTGTTTAAACGTCCTTCTCTGTTGCATTGCTGTTTAATGTCATTATCAATTAATTTTCCTGATATTTTACTTTTACCATGGATAGCAACAAGTGTCAGAAAGCTATTTTAACATCCACAAAAGTCAAGCAAATGAAGTGTTTTGGTGACTGAATGTGCATCATCATTAAAATAACAAAATATAGTCATGTAAAATAAGACTAAGGTCAGTCCGTTTTATTAGCCTACCCTAAGTCATTTGTGGCCACAATGACTTGGGCTGTTTTTAGAAGTTTTCCATAGAAACAAACTTGCTACAGACCGATTCAGTAACAAACCACAACTGAGCGATATGGGTGGCTACATAAATCCAATAATTAGAGTGCAGGACTGCCATGCATGGATGACCACAGATAGAATCAAAGCAAAATCCTCTCACATAGTAAACAAACATGCTCTGAAAATATAATTAAATAAATGAATGAACACATGATACTTCCACTGGTATGTTATTCTTCAATCAGGAACATTATGGAAAATGTAAAAAAAAAATGTAAAAAACAGAAATAAAATATAATATGAACAGTTTTTTTTTAAGCTCCCTGGTGTCTCAGGCGAATGTTTATAAAGGCAGCTCACATACTTATCAGGGTAGCAGAGGTCAGTTCTCGTGTTGACTTGGAGGTCTGCTGACCCCGGACCGCTGCCTGCCATGGCTAACCCTAACCCCTGACCCGTAAGGACTTTATAAAGAACTCTTTTGATTCCCCTTGAAGGTCTTGTCAAATGTTCTTTCTGGGTCAGTGTGTTAGGGTCTTGGTTCAGTCAAAAATATGACAGTTCTCACCTTTTCAGGGACATAAACATGCCCTTTTCTTTTTTCTGTTCATAATAATCATCGTATAACGTGTGATTGCCCTGTCTGCAGGACTTTGGGCTACATATTATGTCTAGTGTTGTAGGACGTGTGTTATTTTGGACCTGGGATGTAAACGACTACTAATTTCACACAGAGGATGTTTATAGTTGTTGCACAACGATCTTGAGTAATTTAAAGTCAGAGAAGTCACCCTGATCATCAGGGTTACCTCAGGTTGCTACCCAGAGAAATCTGAGAGCTGAACTTTTCAGTTTGCTCTGGCAGGATTTGGCTTTCCTCCCTTCTTTTAAAACAGAATACCTCCTATCCTTGTTCAGCTCAGGCCAGTCCCAATCATCTATTTAATTAGATTGTTGTATTTTATTAAGATTGTTTGAAGGGGTGCTCCTGAAGAACAATGATTGCTGTTTTGGTGTTCTGATTGGTTTTAAGTCGAGAGACAATGTGGAAAAAATCTTAAAAAGAAATTTTAAACACCAGCATCAGCAGCACCATTCTACTTGAACTATAACACACCACCATCAGGAGGTGGACCAGTTCAACAAATCACTCATCATTTTTCAAGTAGTTGACAAAAAGGCTGGAGGCTCCATGCTGAGATTATCACGAATGTATTCATGTTTTTATTTGGGCATCTGCTGAGGCTTTTCAGCTCATTCTCTATTCATCCATAACATTATCGCAATAACAACTCTGAAACATGTTGATGGATGAGTGTATTTGTGTATGTGTGTGTGCATGTGTTTAGATACAACCATTGGAAAGACAAGTAGAGAAACAGAAGAACAGAAAAAAGATAAAGTCAGACAACTAAGTAGAGAATAAAAAAAAAAAAATACATCAAAAATTGAGGAAAAGATGAATAATAAGAAGCACAAAGAAAAAAAGAACAATAATGAGGGGAAATGTTAATATATGAAGAACAAAAAGATGGAAGATGAATGAGGACATTAAGAGAAAAACTATTAGCAGATAAGATGCGAGAAAGAAGAAATAAGTGGGTGGAGGTGGGAAAAACAGGATTAGAGAGAAAAACAACTGATTGGAAAAAAGACTTAAAGGAAAAAGCTTAAAGAAGAGAGGAGAAGAACATAAAAGATGAGCTGAGAGACACCAAGGATGGCAAAAGAAATTAAAATAGACATTAAACAGTGAAAAAGAAGATTAAACTGATGCAGAGGGCAAGAGGAGAGGGGAGGAGAGCAGAGGGGAGAAGAAGGGACAACTGCTGATTAAAACTAAGCGACGAGACAAGATAAAAGTAGAGGACATATTGAGACAAGTCTGGAAGAAAAGAGGCGATATGAGGAAAGAGAACATGAGTTGGAGGAAAGGCTTAAAAATGGGAGGCATGAAGGATAAAAGAGGTGCAGCAAAAATGCCCCCCCCCTCCTTCCTCCGACAAGGAATGTTCTGATGCATATAAAGTGGTGCTGCGACAGAGCTGCTGCCCTCAAGTATTCAAGCTATTAACATTTATGAATATTGATGTGAGCGGGGATGACGAACTCCTACGCTGGCACTTTTTTAATGTGTGTTTAGCTGAATAGGGCTACATTTCATAAGCTTCAAGCAGTGTGTGTGTGTGTGGATTCACTTGCTTGAACATGTGTGTTTATCTAAACTGTGTTTGGTTAACATCCAAGCCATATTCTAAACCATCTGTGTGTGTGTGTGCGTGTGTGTGCGTGCGTGCACCGACTTTGTAAATGTTAAGCATCAGTACATATTTGTGTCACTGTGAATTGCTCAGCATGTGCAGCTCCAGAGTGTGCAGAGAAAATAAAAACACTACAAATGCTTCTTTTTTGCATTCTCCTGCCATGCAGCATCCCATGCTTTCATGCATAAACAGCGGTTTGGGTTTGTTGGTGTGTGTGTGCTTAAATCACCTCTTTGAGCAGGAAGGAGGAGGCGGCAAAGGCAAAGGACCAGCCGTAGTGGTAGTGGAAGAACTGCTCAGGTTCTCTGGGTCGATTCATCACCTCGTCATTAATACTAGAAATATATAATACCAAACCCACAACCAGGCTGAGACCTGCAGAGAACAAAAACAAATACACATACTGTATATTAATATGCATTTGTTACAGAGGAGTAGAGCCCTTTATAATTTCATTACAGACTGGATCCTTGGAATCTTTATTCATTCTAAATCATAAACATCCTGTTATCCATTTTAAATCTTATCAGCCCGTAAATTGGACTTCTTCTCCTCCTTTATCATGTTTTCTGATCACCATAAAAACAAGGTTCTTTTGAGTCATGTGAGTAAGTTAATTCAGGTGTCTCCAGACACATATTTATCCTAAATACCGGAAGTGATGCGGCAATGACATAATATCGTAATACAAACAAATAATTAGCATTTGAGCTACATGCAGGAAGTCAGTGGTGGTTTATTAAGGACAAAAACTACACAGAATGTTTTGATGACACCGCAAACAGAGCAAAACCTTGTTTGTTATTAAAAAACCTCTTTAATTTTATTCTCCTTCACTTTATGAGATCTGGCTTTTGTAGAAATAATGTGCATACCGTACTATGATTTAGAAGTTTAGAGCGACAGCTGTATCACTAAGAGATATTCATATTTATCCTAAATGTGTTTGCTTCTATTTTTAGGCATGCCTAAAATGTTTCGTATTTATGATATATGCCATTTTAATTTATTCTTCCAGGATCACATATACTGATATTTATATATCTTAACAAACCTCACAACAGTCCCCTTTACTATGGCTCCTAAATAATTCAAATGGACGTTGTGGTTGTAGAAATATACTCCTACTATACTACTATACATAATTTTTAAGGCCTAAAAATACCAGAACAGGACACAGGGCTCAAAGAGTTTAGAAAAAGGTGCTTTTGTACATGTAAAGGTTGCCATCTAAAATTAAGTATTTCAAAAAGTTGATCCATATGCATTTTTACTACTTAATCTTGACTTCTTATTAACTGCACACAGGCTGAAGAATAGTTTTGGCAAAAATGTTGCAACGTACCGAGCATGCCAGACAGAGAAGTGGATTGCGGAAGAAGCAAAGCAGGAAAAGTGCTGGGACTCATCTTCTTTCTGCACTGCATTTAGGAAATTCAAATTGATAAATAAAGTTTTCTTGGGACATTTGATAAAAATTAGTTTTCCTAAGTCTTAACCAAGTGCACATTCAACAATTTCACACTATCACTATCATGTAATATGTCTCTAGGCACCACTATATTGGCTGAGTGGTCGTCTTGTAACCCAAGGGTCACCATGCCCATGTCGATATGTCCCTGATCAAGACACCGAACCCCTAATTGCTCCTGATGGGTCCTGATTAGTGCCTTGCATGGCAGCCTCTGCCATCAGTGTGTGAATGTGTGTGTGAAGGGGTGAATGTGACGTATATGTAAAGCGCTTTGGATAAAAACGCTATATAAGTACAGACCATTTACAATTTTTCATTTTATTACTTTCTACTTATTTTACTACTTTCACTTCTTTTATTGCTTTTTACTTTGTGATTACTTACTTACTTGAGAGATTTTCTGGTAAAAATATCCGTCTATGTGTTTACATACTTCAGAAATAATTCTGGTTCTCTGTATTTGTTCTTTCACATCTTCTGAAAAGAGACTGACTAGCATGACTATACATGACTGGAGATAAAGGAAAAGTCACCTTTTAATCCCACCTTCATGAGTCCAGAGGATATGTCTTTGGGTAGGAGGTCAGGGATGTTCATATACAGTAAATAAATCACCACTTTTAGCCACGTTGCAACACATTATTTTGGGGGACAATTTCTTAAACATAAGCTGAACTTGTTCTCAATAAACTGTGCCAAGAGGGATTTTTCCAAAAGACAAACAGTTTCATACTTAAGGCAACACAAAAACCAGTAGAACTGAAAAGCTGCATACTCCAGATGAACATATTTAAGAATATGATAAAAACAAAAAGAAGCAAATAAAAAAATACAAATAAGAAAACCAAAGGGTGTGAGGCAAGTGCTGCATTTCCCTTGTTACTTTGTAATACTAATCTCATCTGAATGGGACTTTAATCTCTGTGTATTTGTGTATTTGCGTGTGTGTGTGTGTTTGTGTGCATTGCAGCTGGAATAATTAATGAAAAACCCGTTTGGGTTGTACTTTGAATAGACTGAGAAAACCCAGACAACAGGAAATGCTGTGGCAAAGAGATAAACAAGAACAAAGTCACACATACACGCTCATGAACATTCACATGTGCTTATGGCCAAAAATCACTGCTACAAAAGACACACACACACACACACACCAACACCCACACACACACACATACAGAAAGAGAATACAAATCCTTTTGCGTGCACACAAACGCACATCCAGACACACTGTGAACCCTCATTAGGACTGCGCTGCTTCATTCCCTGTGGACAGACTAACTACTACAGCTGACCTGCAAAAACCTTCGTCAGTTAGCCCTGATACGCAGCAAAAAAGATGTATTAAGTAGCCACTGAAATAATCTGTTTAGATGCTGTTTATCTCTGCAAAATATGTCTGATCAGGGATGCAAAACTCTTAGCTACCTAAGATTGAAATAAAAATGATTAAACAGCACCATAAAGAGTCTAATTTTTCCTCCAGGTCTAATACACTTCCTTATGAATTAAATTGGTAGGTTTAAATTTATCCTGAAGTAAAATAAGTACAAAAGGGTGCAATGTCACAGTATGGCCATTAGATGACAGTGTTGAGACTTAATGTTTTTAAGCTTCAACCTCGTCAACATGAATGCTTGAATGAGCTTGCAGAGGCATGGAAAGGAAAAAAAAAACACATGAAAGGGAGGAAAAATAGAGAGAAAGAGAGGAGAGAAAAATTACTGGAGGAAGGACAAATAGGAGGGAATGGCTGAAACAGCTGGTCTGCAGACACCATGTTATAACCTGATGGTGAACTGCGACTGGTGAGGAGCAAAATATACAGACAAACATGAGCAACTGCAGATGATGCAGCAGTCATGGGACATTTTTAAAAATGCTTCTGATTTCTGTGTTTTTACTTCCCTGCTGTGATTAAAAAGTTTGCAGTGTTGCTTTAGAAAAGCACAACTCTTTTTGTATACAGAGTGAAAGCAATATTGACTAAAAAGAATTATAAGTGTTGTGATGTTGAAATTTCAGAGGAAAAATTGGCAATAAATGATTATTGATTCCTGAGTTTATTTTTTCTATTTGTCATGAACAATGGAACTGAAATTTCAAGCAATTTCTACAGAGCAGTTTTTAAGACTTGGACAAATCCTAATATTACTCATCGTTCAAATTACCTTATGAAGTGGAAAAATATGAGTTTACTTTCTTTTTTCCACATGTTTTCTTTCCAAAAAAAAAATAAAAAAATATGATTCCCCTTCTTTGCTTCTTCTTTTAGAGAAAATAAAGGTAACACAATGACAGACACATGAAATATTGCTTTTCTTTATCATTGTCAAACTGCTTTAAAATTTCTCTTTAACAATTTTAAATATGTAGTAAATTGATTTGAACTTTAAAAGTTTTGTCTTTTTTTTCTTTGTGTGTTAATTTGCACCTATACAGTTTGCTGTGTGTTTCAGATATGCATATTTATCTGAGCATGTTGAGCATGTGCAAGCACAACCATGTTTTTGCCCATTTTGGCTTGGTGACAAACTATGACATCATATGTCCAGTCAGCAGTCCACCATGCTAAGCCAGCATCTGTGAAGTAAAGCTCCCTCACACACACACATACACACACACACACAATAAATAAGTAAAAGAAGGGTGGAATCAAAGGCACAATTTTTATGTTCATCAAAAGAAATTTAAACTGATTCATGACCAGTAAAAATAACAAAACACCTGGTGATTATTTCAGATGATTTCTTAACTCGTTGCTGCAGGTAACTGACCAAAAAACATCAGAGGTGTCCTGCACTGACACAAAGAGGTGACATCACCCTGTTGGCTGCAGCTACACCCCTTCCCGACATGACTAATATAAATGAGACAGAATGCTTTTACAGCTTCAGTCTCTCAGTAAACTGACAGAAGACTTGAAACAGTCAGGCTACATAGATTAGATCTACAAAATTAATTAGTTTACTACTCTAAGAATGTTGTCTGCATGGTGGCTTTGAGCATTCCTCCCTTGACTGATCCAGGTAACCAAGCATTACTATCTGATGACCTTTACTCCCCTTCTACAGCTGATTCAATTCCAACAATAGTACCCAGCTCAAAATCCTCAAAATGAAACCTGGAGACTCTACTTTATCTTTAACATGGTGGTGAGTCCTCAATAAGACCAAAGAAAACTCAATATCTGGGCCAGGCAACATCAGAGGCCACACCCTGGCATGGTGCCCTGAGCAGGGGTTTTTCAGCTTCTATTGCCGCCCTTACTGGCCAGTGACATAGTCCCCCAGCCATGAAAACACTCCCCAGTAATCCTATATCCAAAGAAGAGCAGCAGTATCAAGGCCCTGAGTGGCCTCTGACTTTGGTGCTTAAATCTTTGCAATGAAGGCCAAAAAGCAAGACTCGCCGATAGAGCCTCTTCAGTTGGTGTACAACTCAGGAAGATGGGTTTATAATGCCAATATTTTACCAAAGACACCATTCAGCGGATCTTAAACTTTCTGGTCAACTGCACCTTCTTTGGCCTCCTTTATGGCAGCAGCAACAGGATCATCTTAGGAAGCATTAAAGTGTAACTACACCCGCTACTTTTTTGCATAACTCTACCCACTGCCAAATTTTGAAAAATGCCAGAAACTGCAAGGAGGTCTGGGAGGGATCTTGGGGCAGAAAGTGGGTGAGTGGTAAATACACAGGCAGAAATTTTTAAATGACAGACAGCAGCTCAGCAGCCACTAGAGTGATGGAAAGATACAGATTCACAAAGCACCTACGCCACAGAGCGATCTTTGATCTTTGAGCTTGCACAGTGGTGGAAGAACAAGGTGGTCCTGAACCGTATCAGTCTAAGCCGTTAGCACTGTTGCTCCGACAGGCTCTGACAAGTTGTGACGACTCGCGGCAGGTTGTGGCAGCTGCCAGACTTTCCACTGCAAGTAGCCACTGCTACAATTTGAGCTGCTGTCCAAGTTTACCTCTATGTTATGAAAAATAAAACCAGATTTTATCCACAATATTTAATTTTTTAGAAAGATTACAAATTTTAACAATAGTATGGGCGTCTTTCATTACAATTAAGTAATACTATTTTGTTTGCAGCTCAAAAAACACATTTTGGGGTGCACTACCCCTTTAAGATACGGTGCGTAAGAATTACTGATATCTAGTCATAAAATTCGGTAAAGAAATTACTTCAAATGCTACGCACAGTTATGAATAGACGGTGGCAGGCAGTGACCAAAATTCTTCCATACAAAACATGTTTTCATCTGCATGTGGATGTAGTGGAATCAGGTGCAGCGATGACTGCGTTACTGGTAACTGCCAAGTAGATATAAATTGTTCATTGGAATAGGATAAAAATAATAATAATAATAAATAACAGTTACTCTATACAATTAGATACCAATAGAAACATAGTTTTTAATGGTGCATTACACTGATCTTTGATTTTGTTACACACTGCACCTTAAACTCTTTGGGAGCCAACAACATCCTCAGAAGAGGACAATGATAATCTGATCCAAAAACCACTAAAAACCCTACCTGCTAGAGCAGCAGACTCTCGGCTCAGCTGGAAGAATCATACCAAACCCTTCATATATTATGTTTAGTTTGAGTGGCTCCCCCTAGAACACTAGCCTCGGCTGCAAAACTCAGGGGAAGAAAGCAACCTTTGTCTCCATGGCAATTAAAAAATCTCCTTAACACTCATCTATTAGGATGTATGTTATGCTTCCTCATACAATATGCTTTACATCTTCTGGTGTGCTTATGCCACACCAGAAGAGTTTTCATTATCCAAGGTATAAATTGCTGCGCTGGGCTTCTCATGCTTCAGTCTGATTTGCATGTTACCATAAGGCATGTTAGTCTTGCACCTGCAGAACTTGCTATTTCTCCACTTTACTTGCACTAATTTCGTCTTCGGTTAGATTATTATGTGTACAGTAATTTATTTTTGTATTCCACTTTCTTAAGTTCTCCACAACTTATTATTTTTTTGTTATGACATGTTGTTCTCAATAGTTCTGGTTTACTTTATCACATTCCTTTGCTTGCCTAACAATGGCCCCTCAGGGACAAGTAAAATGTTTTGGACTTTTTTAAATTGAGTTTCATCCAGTAAATTTCCACTCAGCTACGTGTCTGGAATAGATTGTGACTGTGCTGAAGACTGGTGTGCTGTCAGTTTACTGCAGTAAAGTGATGGAGAGAGTTTTGGTTCTAATCAGGAACCCATCGTCCTGAAAAAAAAAAAAAAAAAATCAACCTCATCATGACTGACATGCTGCTTAAAACGCCACATGTCAGGAAAGTCACTTTCTAAACTGTTTGATTTGAGGTGAAGTAAAAACCTGCAGCCAAACATCAACTTGCCTCTGTCCGACAGATTCCCGGCAGAAAACTATTATTTGGAATTAAATCCCACTCACTGTTCAGCCTGCAGCAAGAGCAAGGTATGGTCTGACAAGCTGTCAGCTTGGAAAGACAATGACGAGTCGCAGATTGAATCTTTCATCCAGTGAGCTGTCTTATTTTTATCATCCATTAAGAATGTTGAATTTTGACAAGCATGCCTCTCGTCATCTCTGCTGTTGTGTTGTATCTTACCTTAGGTGATAGCTGAAGGAGGAGTTTGACACTTTTACACAGAACTTCAATCTTTTTGCATGTTTCTAGCGCAGACATACAGCATACTCCTCATATAAGGTAGATGACTGCAATGTGGAGTTGTTATATGGCAAGATGTTACAATATGTGGCCAAGAAGGTGGAGCTGCTTGGATATGTTAAAACCAAATTGGACAAAAACGTGAGGGCTAATTTTTACATCTCTATTACACTTTCTCTTTCTATATATCTATATATTGATATAGATACATATATAGAGATTTATTAAAGATTGTATCAATATCTTTTTAACTCTATAGATATAGATTGAGATTTTTAGGACTAGTGAATCAATTTAATGATATAATGTCTTGTAGGACAAATTTGCTGACTTTATATTTAATGACGACTCTACAGTTGATAGCCTTTAGGGCACTTCTGTTTCCCACCCAATACCATATGACTAAATCCATGTTTTATAAAAAGTCCATGGTTTGTTGTCCTGAAGAACTAAAGAGATGTGCTTCTTTATGTGTTTCCCTTTTTATCTTAAAGTCCAGGTTCATAGGGCCTTATCTTTTCTGAGTCTTTACTCACCAGACTGCAGCAGATTGTATCAACTATGGTGACACAACTTACTTTAACCCTTAAACATGTCTTCCCAACCTACCTACATTAAAAACTTATTTATTAATCACATGAGAGTGGCTAAGTTAGCATGGACCTTGTATTCAAAATAAAAGAAAGGCTTTGTGGGTAACCTGGTTTTGGTATTGGTGTGGGAAGCAGCAAAGCATAACCTGGCTGCAGCAATAAAATGCATTTATAGTCAGTCAGTAATCTAATCCATTATGGTTTATTTGCTGAGGTTGGTGCATTATGTTTTAAATCTTTTACAGTCATGTTTTATTGTGGGGCGAATATACTAAATTCACTGATTTCCAGAGTATATGTAGAGTGATCTATTCTTCAAATGTGAAGAGTCCCCAACACTTTGAAATAATGTGAATTAGGAATGTAATTATGATCTAGTTTGTGTAAACAGTCTCGCAAAAAGACACACACACACACACACACACACACACACACACACAAAAAATCAATTTATTAATAAAAAAATCACACCCAATCCTGCCAAAAAAGTCCCAACACTAAAATCCAAACACTTGAGGAACTGGCAGAAAAAAAAAAAATCCAAAAGAGTGGCTTTTATATGAGACTGCATCTGTGTATCACTAAATTAAATTTGACACTGCTAAGTAGCCACAAGAAGAAGAAGCTCATTTAGTTTTAAAATGCTTTCTGTAAACATGGAATTGTTTCAAGAAATGTGTGTCTAACACAAAACCACTGGTACCGTAACACTGCCACAGAAAAACACCCAAAATAACAATTAGACCTGACATGTTGTATGATGTAAACAAACAAATGATTTGAATAAGAAAATGAAAAGAATCAACATTTGTGTGGATTTTCTTTTAACAGATTTGCTGTACAAGCCATATCATGTTCAGCAGCTTCAGCAACACAAACAAAACCCTGTAACCCACCAATATTGTAGCTGCTGGGAGAGGTTGTGCATGCAGTTCAGGGAAAGGTTAGTTTATCGGTTTAAGAAAAACGTATGTATGGGTTTGTTACACAGAAACAAAATGGCGAGATTTTCAGAATCATTGACACCTGGTTTAAAAAATTGTTTTCTCGGGTACCCAAAGCACCGGTTGCATATGGACAAAAAACTTTAGCAGGTACATCTAAACTCATCTCTATCTAGACATTCTCTTAAATATTTGCAATTTTTGAGCATCTAATTGTATAAATGAACTTGTATAAAACCCCACATTTTCTCAGATTTTTTATTGAATTTTTTAATATTCCATTAAATTATAAAAGTTGCATTCTGCATTTTTTCTTAAACTTGTTAATATTTCCTTGTATTGATTGATCTATCTATATCTATTGATTTTGTCTCGTAATAATTGTTTAAAGATGAAATATCTCAGGCATTAGAAAACTTGCTAATCTATTCATATGTATGGGTGTAAATTTATATGAAAGATAGACTGAGATTATTTCATTTTAAGGTATTTTGAATACATTAATGTCCAAATTGTACCAAATGTCTAAAAAAGAATTTTGAATGGAGCAAGTCCACTTTCATTACTCTTTTCTTTCATCTTACCTTTATATAATGCAGATGTTTCAACAGCTTCTTCAAAATTACTTGTCAGTGGAAATGAGTAAAATGTACTCAATCTACCTCAATTACACGCATGCTTTTCTGTTCATGTATGTTTAGATACGTGTGTCATTATTAAACTGAGAAGCCAAAAGCTTTTTCACTTTAATAACTCACTTTTGATGGTTTATTTAGGCACTTTGAGTTGTCATGTATGGGGAAAGTGCTATATAAATAATGTTTTTATAAATCCTTTATAAACATGTGCTTGTATTTTGTGATTATCTCTTCTATTACTGTGATGTAATTTGTTTGCACTCACTGTATTCTTTGATAAAAGCAGGGAAAAAAGCTAAAAAATGTCAGTGTTGCTGCAGAAATCAAAGCACCTTTGCAACTGCAAAGCAGTGAAACTTAAAAAAAAGGTGACAATGTCATCACAAAGACGATAACCTGAGCCATTACTTAATCTTAAGCTTTTTTTTTATCTTTTCGTGAGGAGATAACCTTTAAATCTTTCATATGGTGTTTTTTTTTTTTTTAAGACCAAGTAATTTAAAGTTAGGCAAAATGAGACTGACTCAAGAGCGGCAGAGGAGGTTTAATAATTTGATCGTAAAGCTGTGAGAGAACCTATAAAACAATGTTCTGGAAATTATGTGCATATGTTTCATTAGTTGGATGAAGTTCACTTCAAACCAGAGAGTAAGTTTCTTTTTGTACAACTAAAAACTCATTTACTCTCCACAGACCCTCAATCCACCAATTCTGACAGCTGCTCTCTGAGGCTGTTTTGCAAAGACAAGACAGCAGAATAACTGGGAACAAAAACCAATCTGTGACAAGAAAATGATGCAGCATGTGGTTTTTCCCTAAAAAGATACTAAATTAGAATTCTCTGAGGTTTGATTGTTCCCAAACCCACTTTGTAGAAGATTTATAATTTAATTCTTATTTCAGGGTTTTTATTATCTGAGAGTTAAAACTATACATTAAAAATATTCCAGACCCCCCCACCTTTTCATTGTTTATGCCTGGTGCACATGCACTTTACCTGACAATATGAAGAATATTCCGGAAACAAATGCGAGGATGGTGCGCTGTGGCCGGATGTGGCCAATGTTGCTGATGACAAACGCAGTGAAGACAAAGAGCAGAGAGACCATGGGGAAGGGAGTGGCAGTCCGAACCATTTCTGGAAGACAAATGTGGGAGAGTTACTATGAAAAATATAAAATGGAATGAACATGAGGAAAACTAAAATGTAAAAGAGAAATTATTGAAGTCCCAGCTCCTTTCTTAATGTCAAAGATTCAAGGCAAAGACAGTGAGTTACATGAAAACAACAAAAATTATGTTTCCTTACTGGTCAGAATATGTGACCTAATTATCTTTCCATGTTTAGTGTTTTATCCATTTTTGGTGTAGTTTCACCTAAATAATTTACTTAACTAATAAATACAAGTTTCCACCTGTTATTGCAGCTTGTTTTTCCTGTGTGAAGCACTGTGGGGCCTATTTTTACATGTTAAATGACAAATATGCTATTTTATAACCTTCATTTATTCTTTATTTGGAGCCCCATTAACCTGCAACAACCAGCTGCAGTGATTCTTCCTGGGGTTCTTTTGTTAAATACAGTCCAAACATTTGGACATGTACATGCAATACATTTGCCTATACACAGAAATACATCACATCCCCACCTACAAAGTCCATAATTTATTATTTCAAGTATAAAATCCTTACACATACACACAAGCACATGTACCTCACATATGCACTTGCTCCCTTGACAAAGGTCATACAGCGTTTTGATACCATTACACTGTAAGTTATGTCTGCATCAACATATGCCACATGAGCATGTACTGTGGAGGAAGACAGTATCACGACCTGCTCTATCACCTGAGCCACTGCTGCCACTTGTAACAGTATTGTCTATGGCACTGAAAATTCTTTGGTAGGGCGATTGGATTTCATGGTAGCTGCTGCAGCTGGTACTTCATTAGGAGGCTCACCATGGTTCTACCCAGCTCCTCCAAAAACAAGCTCTGCTTGTAGGTGGCTGTTAGTCCCTCAGGGAGACGTGCTCTGAGAGGTACTGGAGCCCAGGAAATGATTCTTGGGATTATCAGGACAAATCGGCTCATAACACACCACAGACCAAATGATATTTGGACAGGGAAATCTCACGATGATCGGGTGTTCGCCGTCCAAGGTCGGGAGGAGGCAAAATCAGGACAAATACAGTCCAAATATCGTTATGTGTGCACCAGGCAGAATTATTTTACAGGGAGACAAAGCTTGATTCAAAGAGAAACTCCAGCCCAGTTGTTATACTAGAAGGTTTTTTTTTTTTTTTTTTTTTTTACTGAATTTCTTTAATAATATATGTATTTAAGTGTAGTCAGTATCTAAGGGTATTGTTTACATTTTTACTATGTGGAAGTCCGCTGGCGCTCACCCGGGGCCATTGAGTAAGGATTATAATTTATTCACCAGCTTCTCCCACTCTGCTGCCGCAGTGTTATGACTTGTGCGCCCACCTTGGGATATTTATCTAGTGTTTAACCGTTCACATCCTCCCCTCAATGTCTTTAAAACTGTGTGCTTTACTTCAAAGAGGCAGAACAAACTGCAGAGGGGTGAACACTTTAAACACCAGTTCATAGTGTCAACATCTTAAATCATTAAAAGAGCTCCGAGACAAAGAAGTCCGTGGGGAACTTAGCTGAGCACTCAGAATACATTTAGCTACTTATTTAATGAAAAATCTATTCAGTATGCACAGTTTTTTAAAAATGAACACTGTTCTTCACAGGTTGTTTTGCTTGTTTGGTATTACAAGCAATGTCGCACAGTAGTCTTGTTCCGCTTGCTTGTTTATTTTGTTTTGCTGACAGAATGCTGCAGGTTGCAAATAGAAGTAGACTGCAATGCCTTATGTTATGAAGGGTTTGCTGCCTGGGTAAAGACATGTGGAGAGTATTTGTTAGCAGATGTTGGGCTTTCTACTTTTAAATGATCACTTATATATCAGTATTCTGAATGTAGTAGTTAGATTACATATACTATGAATAGTTTTATTTTAAGATGGTGAAGTGGCAATGGAACTCGGAGTAAATTTTTGTCACCTTGCCACATTTTTGGACTGGCTATCCTTTGTGTACCCTCTACATCCCGGACCCAGTCTGTCAATTTTTAACTCATTCCTCTTAAAGTAATCCTTTTGAATCTTCTGTGGATCTGTTTGGATTTGATGGGTGATGTTTACTTTTAAAGTGAACATCATCCATCAAAAAATGTTTATTTAAACACAAAAATAAAACACATTCCTGAGAGCGGGAAGAGATTAACCCACTTTTAAATCCAAGAAATGACCAACTGTGGCTTGTTTTGGGAAAAGAGGGCAATAAAGATAATTTGCTATCTAAACAGCTGAACATTATAACGAATTTGACAAAATTGTCAGAAGAAATGAATAAAGGACACTCCAGTTCAGTAGATGGTGGTATGCACCAAGTCATTGGTTTGTAACCCGCCATTACAGGTACACCTGCACAGGTCACCAGTCCATCCCAGGGCTAACACAGAGATACAAACAACCATTCATGCTTACACTCACTCCTAGGGAGACTTTTTTAAGACTGACCAATTAACCTAATATGTATGTTTTTGGATGATGGTAGAAAGCTAGAGTACCCGAGAGAACCTATGCATACACGGGCAGAACATGCAGACTCCAAACAGAAAGGCCTTTGTTTGAACCTTCTGAGCTTTAAAACTTCAGTACCTGCTCAATTTGATCAGAGCATTTTTTGGCATAAGTAACGTCTTAAAAGGCACGTAGAAGGCAGTACAGACATCGTGTAGTGTAGTCATTGCTGCACCCGAGGCCATCTGATCCACTCACAGATGAAAACATGTTCCCGTTTAGAAGAATTTTGACCACTGACAGCCACTGTCCACTGCGCTTGGTATTTGAAATAATTTTTATACCATATTTTCTGGATTATAAGTCACTCGGGAGTACATATCGCATTAGTAAAAAATATGAAATGAAGAGGAAAAACATATAGTCACACTGGACTAAAATTCCCATTTACGTAGAAATCTTTTTCACAAAATCTGGAAAGGCAAGTTATTCACAACTACACAATAGCACACAGACCAACAGGCTGGATAGGTATGTTAACATCACCCATTAACAGTTATCCTCTTACACAATTGCATAAAGAATATACCTGGGTGGCTGAATGGGCTAAATTAACATAAATTAGCGAGCTTGAGTCCAACAAGCAAGTTACTGGTAAACAAGTTCTCCTAGCTTCCGATCTCATTCCACATTACTGATTCCATTGAGTTCTTCATTCTTGGTTTCGCATCTGAACAACTCACAACTCTGAACAACAAGCAGCAAATAGTTGTCACAAGGCTAGAGCACCCTCGGTAGGGTTTACTCCTTGGTTCATGTTAGTCAGTATGAATTAACATTTAAAAACATGCTAAATTATATATATTTTGACTGTATATTGAGTCACGCCTGACTATAAGTCATAGGACCAACCAAATTATGAAAAAAAGTTTGACTTATAGTCCAGGAAATACAGTACCCATTGTTACCACTAGATGTCAGTAACTGTTACACACTGTCCCTTTAAACTTTATTTCCCTGCAAATTAGGAAGATGGAGGTGAAGTCATAACAATGGCTGATGGGTTTACTCAAATAAGTCAAATATAAGTATTAATGTGACTTACTCAGTATATTGGCTGTGTTTTCTGTCGTGATCTCTATCTCTGGCTCTGTGAAATACTCTGATGCCACACATCTGCCTTTCTCAGGTCCTGAGGAAAAATAAAAGGTGAACAGTTTGCTATGGAAAACAATACATAAATAAATTCACAGATGAACAGTTGACAAGGTCTTATTGGGGTCTTTTTTGGTCACAAACAAAAAGAAAGTATTAACATAGAGATGAATCGCTAAGCAATAAAAAAAACTAAAAGGTAAAAAAAAAAAAAAACATATGTGAGTGAGAGTGAGTGACACAGGAGACAGAGATTCAGACAAAACAAATGTGAGAAAGAATCAAGATACCAGAAAAGATAACAAGGAGAGAAATAGAAAATGAGAATTGAATTGCAAGAATAAAAAGAAAAGAGCTGCAGACAGATGGAGGTCAGGAGGTTTAGGAGGAAAAACAAGGTCTAAGCTGAAAGAGAAGGGCTGAATACATACGCAATGATTAACCTCAAAGTGTGGTCACAGAGAAAGGACACACACATGCACAAATGCAGACATCTACACAAAAATATGCCAACAAAGTAATGCATAAACACAGACAAATATGATATGGCTCCTCCTTTTTTCACCCACACACCAGCACACACTTGGCCATTCAAAATGCCACCAGCGTTTTCCTCCTCTGACCTTTTGTACAAAGCATCAGACATCAGGGGAACACAAACATGGCCGACCCCCCAGAGCGACACCATCATGACCCGAAACATACAGACAGCTACTGCAAAAAAGGACAGTTATGTGTGTGTCTGCCCTGCCGCTGAAACAACACAATTACCAGTAAAAGCAGAATAACTCACTGCAGGTGAATTTTTCAGTCAATATTTTATCCTTAGTCACACACTCTAAACCTAATGGTTGGTAGTCAGCCTGTGCTAAATGGCTGCATGCAATTAGAACACTGATGTCTTGTAAAGATATCCAGATATTTTTCACAATTTCTCCCTGACCAACACAAAAAATATGGCTAAAATTCTTTTAAAGCACATTGCAAAATAGAGAAGATTCAGTCAGACGCCTGAAAGTTTTTCATTTTTCTACAATGAGCACTGAAAAACAAATAGATGGAAGCGAGTCATGCACCTTGAAGGAACACCTGCTTTTTCTTGCAAATAAGCAAGTAAGGCAGTTTTGCTTCACATATGCTTTTATTGTCCATATTTTCTGATTAAATGAAATGAGAGAAGGACCTCCTCTTTTAAATGCACAATCTTTAATTAAGCACTCCAACTGACCATAAATGTGTCTCCATTTGCCCTTAAAGGAAACTCCAAATGTTTTATTTCAACTGCAGTGTTTTAAAAAAAAAAACCTTGGACAAATGGACCTGCAGGATTATTGAAGTGAAATGAACCAAAAATTAAAAACTAATCAAGTGTGAAAATGGTAAGCTGTTGCACCAGCTTACCCTGTAGAGAAGAAATGCAACACAAAACATGTGAAGTTTACACTGGCAAACATACAAAAGAAGAATAAATGTAACTGAAATTTGTGAATATCAGCTTGAAATTTTTGCTGACCTGCCACAAAACACACCCTCCACAGGCCGGAGTGCAGCGCCATCTTGACCTCAGTGGTCTGATTCTGCTGCAGGACGATACCTTCCTCCATCAGCAGCCAGTAGTCTGTTGACACAGCAACGCCCACCAGCAACAAACCACAGGCTCCAAAAACAGACGAGAGCAGCGTCAGAGCCCTCGTACTGAACGAACTCATCTGAAGAGAAAAAGAAAGATTTGGCATGGTTTTAGTGGGGATTCACATGCAAGATGAGGAGGATTTATTTATTATTTTTATTATTAAATCAATGAAAAAAGAAGGAGAACAAAATGAAACAGAGAAATGGATATTTTCATTAAGATTTGTGAGGGGACGTTCAAAACAGCAAAAGGGGACAAAGCGGCATACAAAAACCAATTTATTGATTTTCTTTTGTTTAATTGTTCACTAACTGTATTACAGGAACACAGCTTTGGAGAATGACTGGTTTTACTCTTTATAAAGACATATAAATAAATATATAAATCACTGTATCCTGGTTCTTATGACATGAAAGAATGAAAGTGTGCAAAAAACAGCAAACAATCCAAAGTAATTATTTTTCTTTTAAACACAGATAAATACATTTGACAGTAAGCATGAACACTTGGATAAAGTAAATAAATAAATAAAAGTTCTCGTTTACAGTTTGATGAAAAAAGACGAGGAAGGAGATTGTCAATTATTGAATAAGGTAAACAGCAATTTATGGCAAAAAGTTCATTTTAAACCTATAATTTGAGTCTGGTTTACTTAAAAAATTCAGATATGATAATTAACTTTAGAAGTAAATTTGATTTTAATTCATTCAACCAGGCATTGATCAATTGTCACTTCCAATTAGAAGAGGATTTTGACTTGCTGTTGAAAAGATGTAAGAGATTAAAAGTGAATGATTTGGTTTGCTTCAGCAAACTGGCACATAAAAGATTTTCCAGACTGATGGCAACTCAAAATGAAAAATAAATGCTTTAAATCTTTATTCTGAGACAACGACGTGTGACTTTAAATGTTTCATTATCCTTTTGGTGCCACGATGCAAATCAATTTCTGCAGATTTTATCCAGTAATCTGTCGAGTTTGTCCTCTCACAATGATGCATCGTATATATCACTTTGGAAATATCCTCTGTCCTCAACTTTATCCTGTTTATATATATATATATATATATATATATATATATATATATATATATATATATTATTGTGTATTCAATTATTTCTTTACTATGATTGTTATAGATGTTGGTATTTATGTGGATAACGTTCTTTTTTATTATTTTTTATTAATTTGTTGTAAAACAAAAAATTTCAAGTAAAATACATGGATCATTTGATGAGGTTCTGGAAACCAGCAGAAAGACCAGTTAGTCAGGTTTCCAGGTACCATGCAGTGCAGCTTGTTACTCACTAGGTGGCAGAAAAGCTGCCTCTGCCACGCATGACCTCAGCTGTTGACACACTGAGCAACACCCCCTCCTCTCTCACACACACAGACATACAGTAGCTCCTCATTCATCCAGTCAAAATGGAGGTCTCGTTCACCATGCTGTGGACTCTTCTGATCTAACAGATGTGACGCATCATGTTCTGCTCAAGAGCAATCCAGAACCCAAACTCTGTTCCACAGTGCTGCTCTGCTAAACACAGGCACGGGTTTGAAAACAAACAAACAAACAAACAAGCAAGCAAGCAAGCCTGGGTCTTTCTAAAACCTTTTTTCCTCATTATTTGGACATAGTGTGGCATTTGTCCATCAGTTAGCTATTTACAAATGGAGAAACATTACTAAATATAAATATCCAGCTTGCATTGGGTCTTAATGGGATTATTTGGCAGACTACTGAAGTTATTATAGTGCAAACTGTTGAAGCAAAAGTTATTGTCACAGGCATGTGTGTATGAAATACTTCTTGTTTTTTTTTTTTTTTTGCTGCCTAAAGAATAAAAAGTTCTAAGTTCCAGAAGCTACATGACAAAGATTTCATAAAATACAGTATATAACTCTCTCAAGAACTGCATCTTTAATTTTTCTCCTTTTTGTTAAAGTTTGTTAAAGCAATTATTAAGGAAGTCTCACTATCATATTCTTTAATAGGTTCAGTTCAGAACAATGTTCCTCTTTTGGCTCAAGGTAAACAGACCACACCCCCTTCCAGCTTCTGGACCTTATCACAGCCTCTCTTCCCTCCACATCAGAACACAATGAGACCTTTTCTGCCTCCACCTCTGGCCTTTTTGTTTCCTGTTTCAAGCAGCTGGAGAGACTGAACCGGAAAAAGCTGCAGGTACAGAGGGTGTCAGCCTCAGGGTTCAGAATACCTGAGCAAAACACCTATGCTGGATTCAATAGCACCTCTTCAAAATTAGCCTGAGTCAGGAAAAGGTTCCTGTGTGATGGGAAAACTCCTGCCTTGTTCTAATACCTAAAAAAAATTAAAAAGTGCAATCATCTGAATTATACTCCAGACTAGTTGCCCTAATATAATACACCATAAAATTCCTTGAGGGACTGTTGGATCACCTCAAAAAGGAGGTGAACACCTTACAGAACCCATTATAGTTTGCATATTGTAATGGGCTTGGGGTTGAAGACGCCATCCTCTACCTGTCTTAGTGAGCCCGCTCTCATCTGGACAAATCTGGCAGCATGATGAGGATCATGTTCTTTGATTTCTCAAGTGCTTTTAAGCCTGAGTGAGATGTGAGAATCTCCAGAAATCCCAGGTGGATAACTCCACAACCACCTGGATTTATGACAGCCAAACAAACAGACCACAGTTTGAAAGACCGAAAGGTTCTCTGTCTATTACTGAACTTAGGTCACCTCCTGCTGGATAAAATAAGGCTTTGTCAAGATGAGTTCATTTTCTGAATTTATACTTTTTGGTAAAATGGATATTAGCTACATTTCCAGACTTAATCGAGTGCTCAAGTATTGCTGGATTAAGATTTTATGAGTTTATAATTGGCTGGCTAAAAAGTAAAAAAAAAAAAAAGTACAGAAAATTTCAAAAGTCAATATTCAAAACAGTGTTATACAAAAGGTTCAAGAGCTTGGGAGGGGAGGCTGAGAGAGCAAAAAGCTGATAAGAGACCAGCTGAGGACAGAATGAGCTCAATAGACAAGATCACAACTGAACAGATAAGATGTACAAAGAAAGTGGCTGTCAGGCAGGATGACAGTGAGGCGTGACCTCCTCACTCCTTTTAGACTTTGCAGGGTACATTCAGCAGTCTCCCTGAAGATTCTCACACTTACTCATGAGTTCAATTCAAGCTTTATTTATATAGCGCCAATTCACAACAATGTCATCTCAGGAAACTTTACAAACAAAATAATTCAAGCCATTTCATTTTGATCCAATCACTTTTTATACGAGCCAATTCCTAAAGAAAAAAAAGCCTAGCTAAGAACACCAGCGGATTGCATCGGATCTTGACTCCCATTCAAGTTTGCTTATAAGTCTTTCATTCAAACAAAATTGTGTCTGTGTGTGTGCAATTGCTCATTAGTACCATATTTGGATGAACCAAAACATGCAAAGAAGAGAAATTTAATGGAAATGTGATCCGTAAGTCTCTACAAGTCAATAAAATTGAGGTAGGCTTCCCCATAGGGTTTTAAATTACTTAGTTTGTAGATAGGTCATTTATTTCAGAAACATGTGAGAAGGTGTTTGGGTTGAAGCCAGACAGTGAAACACTGAATTGTGTTTTATAAAAACAAGAAAAAAAAAAAAAAGAATCTTAATGTCAAACCAAATGCAATCCTCTCAACAATAAATGAAAACTTGCCTCAGAACATGCAGTCAGGTTATGAGTAAAAAAGACAAAGGGAGATGAGAGTGACTTCCTGCTGTTTGCACACTCCAACAATACATCAGTGACAGGAAGTTGACACTATCAAAAACATAGTTGACGAGAAAAGTCACTCCCTCTGACTAAGACAGAAGTGATTTGTGCTTAGCTTGTGTAAATAAGCATCAGTTTTAGTGCTGAAAATGTCAGTCTCAACATGAAGAGGCAGTCAGACGCTCTGCACTCCGGTGTCAAAACACACAAATCCATCCTCCACTCAGAACTGAAGAGACAGCTGAGAACCTGCAGACGTCTGATAACCGTCTCACCCTTTTGGCTTTAAATGCTTCATTTTGCCTCTCATTGTGTTGACTAAAACCCACGAGTATAATGACTGTTAAATGAGGATAGTTTTAAATTCTGGTTGACAAGTTTGGCCATGTGACCATTGTTAAAGTTTGTACTGAACTGCAAAACGAAGGACATGCTATTGAAAATATTCACTCGAAACTAGAAAAAGTTTATCATTTTATTTTACTGATACTGTTTTACCAAAATTTGTATTTTTTTGTGCTTTACATTCTTTGGCCAACTGCAATATTTGTACAGATTTTTTAAAATACGATGAATTTGCTTCACAGAGCAGGAGTCCTTTTTAAAAACACACAGCAGTTAAGTAGAAAATCTGACTTTAGTAATCTTTGTTTTAATGTCCCGCTTCCTGAAACCTTTCACACTTTGAATCTATTAACCCCTAAAAGTTAAATGCCTTTGTTAACCTCAGTTTTTTGTTTGTTATACTGCATGTATTGTGGGGGTTTGGAACTTTTCTGTCATGTTTTACTGTATAAAGCTTTGATTCCGAGTCCCAGTATAACTGCTCTGTGTTGCAGATGTTTCCCTGCTTTGTCACACATGATTTAAATGAAAGGGGAACTCATTAGCTTGTCATCAAGCTCTGAAACAGCTTGTTAACAAGCCATCATAGAAGTCAGGTGTGTTGGTGCTAAGAAAAATCTAAACAATGTGGGTCTGTGTGTTCCAAGCATCAAGAAATATTGGTACACCGATGGCATTCAGAACAATTTTAGTTATTTTGCGTGTTTTAGTTCATTAGTGTAAATAATAATAATAATAATAATAATAATAATAAGTGAAATACATTAAAAAAGAACAGAGTCAGATAAGGCTACTTCTTCAGGTCTGAGTGGACAGTCAGAGGTATGGCTTTTCTTAAATGTGAGCTGCCATAACATGATCGGACACACTAAAATATGGTGTTTTTTTTTAACTGCCTGATACATAGATTTTCTCCTTTAATTTTTGTGATATAATGCCAATTGTGTAAATCAACAAGGGAAGCCATTACTGATGCATGTTCAAGATGGTGAAGATGACACAGATGCAGTCTCAGAGGGCAGGGAGGTTAAGAAAGTCAAATACATTCTTATGAAACAAAACGGGGACATCATAGTGTCACATAATTTAAAGACAATGAGCAGCAGGTGGTATAGACTGGTGATCTTATGCTCGTGCCTATCTGTTCAACATTGCCTTGATTTCATGAACCAGAAGTGTTGCAAGTGTTGTTTCGAAATGTTGCTTAGGCATGCCACAAGTCATGTGACTAAACCAACTGAAGCCTTGTTGTGCCATCTATGTGTGTCGAGCTGCTCTCAGGGATTTCGAAGGGGCTGAGCTTGTCAGTCAGTGTTTTTAAAGTGATTTTACAAACCAAAAGTTTTTGAGGATATTTTAGTGACGATTATTCATCATTTCAAATTAAAAGAATCACATTAAAATATTGGCTTTGGGAATTAAAAAATCTACTTTTACTGTTTAAAAACTCCAAGTTTGACAATTTAACACTGATATATAAATGCAGTAACATGGAGTGAGAACATATTTTATTAAACACAGAGTCAAAAGATGAGACAAGGAGCTGCATGACAGTAATGAGGTCATGAAGCCTCAGCAACTCTGTTTTTGAATGTATCAGACGAAGTGCATCGAGCTCATGTCATTTGTGTCAAACTGACTTGTGTTTCATGAGGCTTTGGTTTCACCATTCCTAGCTGGACAAAGAAAAACTAACATGAAGGAAGAAATGGTAAACTTGACACTATATAAACTGAGGGAGGTAATTAGGAACAAAGTGCAGGTGTGATAATTAGTAACTGAATGCAGGTGTGTGGGGAGCAGAACATGTTGGAGAGGAAAATAAGGACTTGATTTTAATATACAAAACATAACGAGAAAACCAAACCAAAAATAACCATATGATGAAAACTAGAAAAGAGAATACCACAAATCCAAAAACTCAACACAACATGTGGACAGCTGGTGTTTGAGTTAACAACACTCTGAAAATTAATCGTAGCCAGAGGAAGGCATTATCCTCAAGAAATACATCACTGGAAAACAAAATTTCACACAATCACTTTCCTGCCACTCCAGAGGACACATCACACCAACTAAAAATCTTTCTTCAAGGAAACTTATCCTGCATCCAATCACTGTCATTCCATGCCTATCCTCAGCTGTCACCGTCATCCCATCTTCAAATTAACCACACCCTAAACTTCTACCGAGTCTTTACAAGTTTAATGATTTATATTGTAGGGAAATGTTGTTTGTTCCCAAAAGGAAAAAAAAAAACGTGTAAACAGATTCATGCCCTTACTGCACGAGTAACACAAGTGCTCACACACGCTGAACAAGGCCTGTTTTTACTGAGATAGCAGACAACAAATAAGCTGGGATGAGGTCTTCTTTGTAGTTTAAGCCCTGACAATATCACCACAATTCCCATGCTGCATTGGCTGCTAACAAATTATGTGTATGCAGGGGAAAACCCAAGAGTAGACATGATGTAATGAATTACAGATGAATGGAGCAGGGGGGCTTAGGAACAAACAGTCTGAGATACTGATGAGGGAAAGAGGGAATGAGAGGAAAATGGGGGAAGAAACTTGAGGAGGGAACGGGGTGGAGGCTAAGGACACGGGTGAAAGCACAAGGAGGTGGAAAACTGGGAAGTGGACTGGAGGGAAACAGCATAAAGATAAGAATGAAAGAGGAAAACCAGAAAGGATGGATGGATGGTGAAAGAGACTGGTGGTCTAATCATAAAGGGAAAAGTGGAATGCTGCACAGGGAGTAAAGATGGGTGAAAGTGAAAAAATTAAGAGTGGCTTGAAGAATGAAATAAGGTAATAGCTAAAGGTAAATAAATGGAGTGAATAAGAAAATTGAAAATGTAGCTTATTTGCAGGAGGACATACAATCCTGACGACTCATGACATGGGACTTTTTTTTACATTTAAAGGAAACAAACTTGTTCCATCAAAATTTGATTAATGAAATCATGTTTCTATTATTATGTTGCACTGTACACATTTTGAAGTTTTAAACAAAGCAAAGTTTGTAATAAAACAAAAATCTTCCTCAGAGGACAAATATGCTTAAAATTAATCTGGGTTTATTACCATTCAGTTGGCAGCAATAACTTGGCTTTTCTGAAGTGTGTAAAGTAGGTCATGTTGTTGTTTTCTCATATTTTGCCAATCATTTCAGAGGGTTCCTTTAAAGCACAGCTGCCACTCACCCACTGAAAATGGATTCATGAGCATTTGTAACTTGATCCTGTAAGAATACATACTTTAAGCCAATTAACTTTACACTTTTTTGTTTAGAAAAAAAACCTCTTCTGGTATTTTGGAAACTGGGTGCTAAAATATGTTAATCTAAAAATGGCATTGTTTTGTTTTGGTGATTACAATCCATACGCATTTATTCCTGATCACCCCATTAACCCATCTCTCCCTTAACGCTCATGTGTAAACCCTGTCAGCAAGAGTTTATGTGCATGTTTCATGTAAGTAGTTCCCAACCTATTTCCCTTGAGGACCCCCTTCATGCAAATACTAAACAGCCATGGACCTCCTGCCCCACCCTGTGCTGAAAACATACTTGATTTTATGCTTTCATAAATACTGTTCTCTGGTTGACTCCAGTCAGCCTTCGATGAAGTCAAAGTTAAATTCACAACATATAGCCTTACTTTGTTCTTTTCGTCTTTTGTTTTTAATAGGGACAAATAATCTGCTCTGTGGTGTTTCTCAGACATGTTTTATTAATTAGATGCTGCAGGAAAAATCAAGGTTACCAGGACAGACGTGAAGTGTTTCACTACTGTAGCTCCACCTGCTTACTGACCTGACTAAACCCCAGTTGTAGATTGGATTCACAAGTTATAGCCTTATAAGTGGCCTTATTTATTCATTTAGATACACATGTTAAAATATTGTACAGAAGATTTTGATGGCCCTCATTTATTCACTTTGGGGTCTGGTTTAAACGCCAGTTCCATGTGAACAAAATGTCTAGATGATTAAGAAACTTCAGCTTGTTTCTGTGTGGACATGGTCTTAATTCTTAATCACAATGAATCTGACAGCTCTGAATGGTCAAAGCCTCAGGGACATTCTGTACTCTTTGAGGACCCCCTTGGGGGATGCTGTACCCCGGGTTGGGAACTGCGCTAAGTCCTAGTCTTTTTTTATGTATTTCTGTAGCAGTATTACAGCCCCATTTACAGCCCTGGCATACAGTATATACTACAGCATTCAGTGGTTTTCTGTGGATGCACACATTTCTTGAAGCGATTACATCTTCACTAAAAACTTCACTAAAAACATTGGTATTGTGTAACTCTTTGGGGTAAATTGTGATGGACATCTTACCCTTTAGGAATGTAACGTTGGAAGTTTTCCAAGCATTTAAATCCCACCCAGAAGTTTACAATTTTAGCTGAAAAATGTTGCGATTATTCTGAGAATCTGGTAAATCCACAACATGTAATCCATTATAACATGATTATTTATCACATTTTTATAATAACAGATGATCGTTATCACCACTGTGTTGCTAAGTGACCTCAATTTTGACCCAGAAATCATGATGAAGCCACTTCAAGCTTTCAACTGATTCTATAGCTGAAAATGATGGTGATGTCCAATTAAAAGCAGCCAAAGATGAACAAATGAGCAGAAAGTTCTACGTCTGTCTGAAAGAAGAAAAGAAACAAAAAACAAAAATGATGGTCCTCTATGGCTGGAATAAAGCCAAGAAGATGTTTGTGCACTTTTTTGCATGTGTATGTTTCTGCATGATGGCACAAAGCAGCAAGTTGAGTTGGTTTTGTGGGGATAGTGGGTAAAAAGTAGCATAAGTGACTGTAAATAGCAAAACATGCAGAAAGAATCACGAAGAAAAGTGGAAATATGTAAATAGTTTCTGTTGTGTATTGGTTTTAAAAAACTGAGGTAATACATACATTTTTTTACAAGGGTTAATTGGTAAAGAAACCAGTTGAAGTATATTGGGAGCTGTCCACTACTGCGGTGCTGAAATCCAAACTTTAATTGAATTAACTACCTTGTTTCTCCTTTCTTATAGCTAAATACTTTATTCCCACTCAACCACACTATTTGTTGTTTTCTTTTTTTTCACATCTTATGTTTGTTTGTTGTATTTTAACAAAATTATCAATATTTGTGCTTTATATTGTCGCCTCGACTGTCACTTTAATTCTATTCTGTGTTTAGACTTTTTGTTCAAAATCCTTTGTGTACTCTGCCTTTACAGGAACCTTTTGCTGCCATGTGAACACAGACTATTATGTCTGAGAAGAAAAGAAAAAAGGTAGTTTGGTGTTGTTACAGGTGCCAGCAAACCATCTGCAAGATGTCAATAGTTTGTCAAAATGTGAAAATACAATACACAAGTTCCCTGTTCACCACATGCTTTGAATCCAACCAAACATTTTTAAAAAGTAGATAGATTTTTTCTCCCTCTATCTCTTTCTAGCTCTTGCTTACTTCTGTTTAAACAGATTTCAAACAGATGAGGTCTCCTGGTCCACCATCGTTCACTCTGAACATATTCTCAAATTTTATCAGATAAATCTTGACTATTGTCTTTGTCCTGGTATTGTATCAGTAATTTTCTTTCTGCTAACTGATTCCTAACAAACCTGAAGCTGTGGCCCCCTCCTCCTTCAGTACCATTTACAACACAATGATTTACATGTTGGTGGGTTACAATTTATTCAGTGTTTTTACTCTTTAAATTAACTGCCTTCATAGTGCACCCCTGAGCACACCTTACAGTTTTTTATGTTGGTTTATTAATAATTCTGTTTAATTGTATTGGAGGCTTTCAAAAACCATAAGTGTAACCCAACTTAATGAAGAAGTGTGTGTTACTAATTAAGGAATTAAAACAGAATTGTCTTTGTAGGAGTAATAATAAGTTGCCTTAATCAGAAGCTTTGCACATCTGAATTCATTTCTGGAAATAGACCATTTACTTAATGAGCAGCCTATTGAGCAGTTCAGTCTAAGAGATGGTTTTATCTTCTCTCAACAGTCCTCATTAAAGTGGAGGGTAGTTATTTACCTTTTTTTAACAAAAATCAGGCCGATCAGTAATAAAAAGGGATTAGTAGGGAACATAAACTATTTTGATACATAAATTTAGTGAATGAATCATAAAACACAGATTTAAAATATATTGTTAGACGTAATTTAACACCAAATTCTCCAACAGCATCTGTTGACATCACTGGTCAAATTAGGCTGGAAAAAAATGCAGCTGTGAAGAAAATACCCGGGAGTGCAAATATTTGGTATACAAGTACAGCTGGACAACAGACTAGATTGGAAATACAACGTAGAAACAAAGTCCAACGTAGAAAGAAATCTACCAGAACGCACAGTACAGATTACTTCTTAAGAAGCTGAGATCCTTTAGTGTCTGCACCAAAATGTTGCATATCTTCTGTAAGTCTGTGGTGGAGAGTGCCATCTGTTTTAAAGAAACTGAACAAACTGATGGGAAGGCTGGTTCTGTGCTGGGAAAAACTCCGGAGCTGCTGGAGCTGCTTTTCTAGAGCAGGGATTTCCAACTCCGGTCCTCATGAGCTACTGCCCTGCAGGTTTTGGATTCTACCCTGATGCAACACCTGACTCATATCACTGGGTCATTAACAGGCTTGTGCAGAGGTGTGTTGTAGTAGGAGACATCTAAAACCTGCAGGGCAGTAGCTCACAAGGACCAGAGTTGGAGACCCCTGTTCTAGAGAAACATTCTACAAAAGCTCCTGAAAATAAAGGACAATTCTTTGCATCTTTGCATTCTTTGAGGAAATGACAGAATGTGTCAGACAGAGGCTTTTCCAATTATGCTGCAAGATAGAAAGGTACAGAAGGTCTTTCCTGCTGCTTACTATTACCCTCTAGAATAAGCTTTTGATGATTAACAATTAATTATTTCTTATTTAGAAAATAAAATCAAATAAGAAGGGTACAGTTTCAATTTTATTTAATATAATTTAAAAATAATTAAATTCTTTCTTTCTTTCTTTCTTTCTTTCTTTCTTTCTTTCTTTCTTTCTTTCTTTTTTTTCTTCTTCTTCTTCTAATAATAATAATAATAATAATAATATTATTATTATTATTATTATTATTGTATAACAGTCCTGATATTTGCAACTCGTGGTGGAGACAAAATTTGGTTCCTAATTTGATTAAATTAAATTTATAATCTATGGAAATATCTCTAAACATTTGAATTATATAATAAAATAATTTTATTAAGGGAATTTGTGGGGTAGGGTTCTGCAAATGGCATCAGGTAATATTTTGGCTCTATCACTACTCTAAAAAGAGGTCATATTAAAGGGTGGGAAAGTAGTGCACTTTCAAGACAAATATGTTACAAAAACACCACACTTTATCCATAATGAGTCACTATCAGACCCCCAAGAGACTGCAATCTTGGCTTCTAGAACTGAGAAGTGGCAAAGACTTGAAAAGGAGAAACACAACACAGAAATGAAAGACTTTGCATCAATCATGGGTCAATACAGAGCAGGGCAAAGCAACTTCTAAGCATCATGAAACTCCACGTCCCATGGTGCCAGGCAGGGCTCCACAGATGGTGTTCCCAGGTTTGCTTGCTAGCATTGGGGTTGGGGTGGGGGTGTTGTTTTCTGTTGAGAAGGCAATATGTCCCTCTGTCAGCAGAGAGAAGCTTTTGCCAACTGGCAGGAAAAGAGAGGATATTTAAAGATGCCATGAATGGAAGACAACATGAGGACAGCAAGGGGAGTCATGGATTAAATGATGGAAGCAAGAGACGGAAAAAAAAAAAACAAAAAAACAAAAAAAACAAAGGAAGGAATTCAGAGGGGAGAGGGTCGAATACATCCTATGGGTAAAAAATATATATCTCAAAATAATTGTGAAAAGGACTTGTAAGCTCTGCTATGAGACATAAAAAGCAGTCAAAAGGATTATGGAGACAAACTGAAAAGTGGAAATAAACTGAATGCTGAAGGCGTCAAGCCAAAAAGAAAAGAGGAAATAGTGTGAGAAATAGAGGAGAAAGAAGGGATGGAGGGATAATGAAGTGAGACATTTGCTCCGAAAATGCCAGAAACACAATATCTTTTAAAAAGCATCAACATGCTTTTTAGACACGTCTAGGAAATTAGCTGAAGTGTGCTGCAGACTATCAGAAGCTAAAGAAGATTCTCATTTCTCAAAGCAGTAGTTAAGACAATGGAAAGCTTTGGGATATAAGCACTATATAGACTACAGTCCAGTAGTCATTTTACCAACCTATAGATGGTAAAATGACTACTGGACTGATGAAGATAATTAGCTTATGCAGCTGGCTTAAAAACAGATGGAGGGAGAAAAAGAGGGAGTGCCTGAAAAAGACTTACAGTAATGTGCTGAGAAAAAGTAGAAGAAGAGGAGGAAGAATAAAGGGAATGACAGCTAAGAGAGAAAAACCGAGGGAAGTCCTTGCAATTCACACATAGACAGTCTGTCACACACACACACACACACACACACACACACACACACACACACACACACACACACACACACACACACACACACACTGTGCCTGGATGTGTTGAAAGAGTATTTATGTTGTAGCTGCTCTAAAGCACTTTTTGGGGTAACAGGGGCCTTTCTGTGTGGAGTTTGTATGTCCTCCCCGTGTGCGTGGGTTCTCTCTGGGTACTCCGGCCTCCTCCCGTCCAAAGACATGCATATTAATCCGCCCTAGGAGTGAATGTGAACATGTTCATCGCTCTGTGTTTGCCCTGCAATGGTCTGTCGACCTGTCCAGGGTGTACTCTGCCTCTCGCCTGCTAATTGCTGGGATAGGCTCCAGCTTCCCTGCAACCTTGAATTGGACAGCATCATGGAAAATTGATGGTGTTTGCTACCTTATAAGTTTGAGTTATGTGTTTTATTGCCTTTCATCATGTTAACATTTAGACATTGTTGTTGGACAGTACAGGAAGAGAAACCCACCACCACCTAGCTTAGTGTTTGAGTTAGTCCAGCTGCAGAAATCAAGCTGTTGATTGACATCCAATGTATTTTATTTTTATTTCAATATTTCTTACTATAGTAAAATACATAAGAAACCAAAATATAATTTCAAAATATACAATTTAAATACTTTCTTTTCATGTTGTGTTGCCAAGTATAATGTGAATATTAAGATACATTTGGAAAATAAAATATTTTATTTGGGAAACTTTAATATTATACATTGATTTTTCATTAAATTGAGTCAAAATGCTGACTTAAATCTGTCGAGTTTAATTAACAATAACTGAACTTACATAAATTTGATTTAAAAATGTGTTACTAATTTAAATATTTAATTTAAGTTGGTTCAACTATTCTCTTTTTACAGTGTTTGTGTGTACAGCAGCAGCACATATTTAATGAAGTCCAAACCAGCATTCTATCACAGCATCCTACTTCTCTTCCACTCACTTTGAATGGAGTGTCATGTGTATTTGAGGTTAGATTTGGCTCTGACAGGCTGATAAGGGAAATGACTATTTTACTGCATCTTCAGACTATTTTTATCCAAGTTCTTTTGGTTATAGGTTATCTTGAGCTTGAACCTGAAAGGCCCAGTGAAGAGGGCAAATCATGTTGCATAAAGACTATGTATATTACTGGAACAAAAGGTCTGTTTCTGAGTCCTTTTAATCCTCCAATTTCACACTTGCAAGATTTGAGAAAAGCTCACACCTTTCCACAACGGAATTGGGTGATGAGGAGCATCAGATAATCATGCCTTTCTGAAACACACATTCCCATTAGCACATCTCTGACAAGCATTGACTGGCCACATGTGTAAAGAGGAGAAAATATGCACAATGTGATATTTTCTGTCAAGCTCTGTTTTGTCCTAATTTACATTTAAGTCACGTCTATGTTCTTGTAGAGACTGTTATTTGGTTTATTAACTAGACTATAAGATTTACTGTAATTTCTGTGCCGTTACTACGACTGTATGTTATCCACACAATGCTCAACTCCACCATGCCATGTTTTTATGAGTTATTTACCATTTTGTTCAATAATGCAGCTTCAAATGAATCATCTTGTCTGTTAGAGCTTCTGTGCCGAAACTCTCAATCCAAGAACATGAGCAGTGCTTTTCAAGCACAAAATCTATAGTTGATCTGTGAACACCTTCTGCTCAATGACTTTTGTTCCTTCAATGAACACAATTAGTGTGTCCAGCTAAATGTGTTCAGTCTTAACTGTAAAATTTAATCTTTTGATGCTTGAGATGCTACACAGTGGATTCAGGGTAGAAATCTCATTCATGTAACTTGTAAAACTAATTTAAGGTCAAGAATATATTTTAATTCAGACAAAGATGTTATATTAATTTTACCTTCTAGACACCTGTTTATATTTTCTTACCGTTTGTGTCACATCATGTGCACATAGTTGGAGAGTTAAACACCTGGGCCATTTTTAACCTAACTGTTCATACATGAACAGTTAGGTTAAACAGGATTAATAAACTGATTTGCTGATTAATGTTTTGGAGAAAGACTGGGTTTATAACAAAAGAAAATTCTCAAAATTGAAAGAAGATGGGCTAACAATGCTATCTATCAACCATCAGAGGCTTAAATGTACATTGCAACTTTCATCATGAGATAATTTGGCATCAAATCATTATTTAGTAATCTAATATAACTATATAACTAGATGATATGACTAAATAATGTAGTTTACTTAAGAAGAAGTTCTTTTTTATTTATTTTTTTCCTTACACTCTAGTTTGCATTACCCTATTGTGTGTGTATATATATATATATATATATACACCTGATTTGCATTATATGGGAGTTCGAAAGAATTAGACACAATTTTCTACAAAAATAACTGAACACAATATCCTCAACAATGAACATCTTAATGTGGTTGTGAAAGTGTATGTGTGCATGTTAGTGTCTGTTGTTTTTGTGTTAAAGTCTTGCAGAGGTAATAGTGCATGTCAAGCTGGTATTTTTAAAGAGTAATAAAAACAGCAGCAAATATAAAAAGTGAAACATTGGTTGGATCACACAACCTGTGATGTCACCTGCTCTCAGAAATTAAATTCCTGACCAATTATAAAAACTCAGACATCTTAAAAAACATCTAAAACTACAATTTTACAGCATCAATAGAGGATGTCAAAATAGCTGAGTCAAAAAGAAATAGTCCATGTTATCTCCCTGGAAGTTTGTTGAACTGGTTAGTTTGAAAGAGCACAATGTTTTCACAGGATTTCTAAAATGATTCCAGTACTGCTTTTATAAAAAAAAATATTGAAAAATATGAAGATTATAGCTAATATTTTATATATAAGAAGTAGTAAGAAAACTCTTTCAGTTTGAATGCTGAATTGGCTTTCACACATTTACAAGTATCCAGGTACCGTCACAGTTTATACACAAACTGACAAACATTGCAGTGACTTAATAGCAGTGGTGATAGGAGACTCATATTGCAGTTTTTTGCATAGCCTTAATAATAACAACAACAATGATAGCTGCTATTTATATTATATGTAGATATATTTGTAATAGTTTTTGCCAGCGAAGTGGTCTCATTTGTCTATGTTGCACTGTTTAAAATGATCACTGTACAGTTATCTAAGAGATGGTGGCCACTGGGTAGGGAAGGTCCACTTTACCTGCTTCATTGTATAATGGGAAGGTATAGTGTGGACAACAAAAAGAGAGAAAGAGGCTATTCCCTGTCCTTTACAAGCATTATGAGAAAGTTCCCAGACTCCAAAGATTCCAGGTTTATACTAGCCTTTCTGATTGTAACCATGGTAATTTTCATTGATCCCTCCAAATATCATGAAATCATTACAACGATTACAACAATATCTTGTCATTAAACTTTACATGGATAAATAATTTTTGTGTTGAAGGAATCTTTGCATGAGTAACACATTTCTGTGATTATGTCATGGCATGTTCACACCTCTGAACCGTCTCCCAGCAAGGCTAAGGACTTTTTTTTTTAATCCTCTTTTTGATTTAAGGGAACATCGCAGATCTCTGCCAGCCCTAATTAGCAACATACAGACTGAACATAGCTTGAAAATCCTTTTCCTCCTTTTTCCTCCATCATTTTTTATATAAAGAAAAACATAATATTAAAGA
This sequence comes from Melanotaenia boesemani, assembly GCF_017639745.1. Lineage (NCBI taxonomy): Eukaryota > Metazoa > Chordata > Actinopteri > Atheriniformes > Melanotaeniidae > Melanotaenia > Melanotaenia boesemani. The sequence continues at coordinate 27,937,733 of NC_055698.1, forward strand.
TAGATATGATGAATATTTATTGTTAGAAGAAAAAAAAAACACCCTGCAAGAAGTGCTGCAGTCTGCTGGAAATGTATCACAGGAGGGATCCCCAACAAGGAGTGAAGAGTTTTCTAGAGGACACACACACACACACACGCACACACACACACACATACACACACACACATACACACTAATGTACATGCACATTTGCCTCACTCCTGGTCTCTCCCAAAAAATTTTTCTCTCTCTTTTTCTCTGTTAGATCAACATAGTCCACATTAACATCATCCCCGCACACTTTACCTCATCCCTCCTCCTCACCTCCCTCTCCTTTCTCCTCCACGCGCTACTGGGAGCGAAGCAGCTTTACTCTGCTGTTCTCCAGACTCTATTCAGAATATACAGTACAACGTTACAGCAAGCTTCTTTCCAAATCCGCCGCACTAATCACCGCGCAGCACATTCTTCCACTAACAGGCGAGGAAGCAGGCATGCAGACACACTCATCAGCAGCTGTCAACGCGGCAACTGTCCTCAACCCAGACTCTTATGTCATCCTGACTTTTTCTTCTTTTTTTGTTTTGCGGATGAGGGAGGCAAGCATGTATGCCAATACAGAGTCACATGCATGAGCATTATTCCTCTCTGCAACTGAAGTCCTGACAAGGCAAGCAAAGACGCGGAGCTGCCTCAAGAAGCCCAATGAGTGAGATGGGGCTGCTTGCATGGGGTTAAAAGAAAATAGAAAATAAAAACGTGAGACATAAATGAGAGGGAAAAGGTGCAATTCTAAAAAAAAATGAAATAAAATAAATAAGGCAGCAAGAGCTACTCACCCTGCAGAGAAAAGAGCTAATTGGAGCTGGACTGTGCAGCCGAGATGCTGTGCGCACTCAGAAGCCTGGAGAGCTGGAGAGAGAATTTGCTGTTTTCCCTCCCCACTTATCTCTCTCTCTCTCTCTCACCCTATCTACTGCTTTTGCACTCTCACACTCACACACACACACTCCGTCCCTGTCTAGTGTTTCCCCAAATCTCCCCGCTTTCTCCTGTCTTTGCTCCCCCTCTGTTATTCCTCCTCCTCCTTCTCCCTCTTTACTTCACTCTGCTCTTTCAGCACTGCGGAGAATCGCTTGAATTGGCTTCACTGTAGTTTGGGTACAGGGAGGTGGGACTGGTGTGTGTGTATGCATGTGTGTGAAGGAGAGGGGAGTGGGGGTGGTGGGGTAGCAGTGATGTAGGCTAGAGGGAGAAGGAGGCTCACGCGCACATGCACATAAAACAGCTTGAAGAGCAGCAGGCTGGAATTGAGGACACATCATGCACACTGACAGCATGACTGATTCAGACGTACAGCAACTATTAACGTTGTGTAACTCATTAGTGAGCAACACACCCAAATATGTCAAAATGTGTGTGTGCATTCTTCTGCATAAACTGCATTTGTCTACATAATATCATGCATGGTATTTTGTATTCGTCTACATACCACCACTAGAAAAAAATGATTGACAGAGGTGGAAATTAATCTTCAGTAATGAGCAAGAGAAATAAAAGAAACCCCTTGGGTTCCATTTGAAAGTGTTTTTTGTTTATGTTAAGCTATAAAAGTCAAAACCTCTCAAACCTATCAAATAATTTCTTTAAAAAATGTAACATAGATGATATAACAATTATGACCAGTGATCCAACGTTTGTCAACAGGATGTGACAAACACTGTTATGGAAGGGCCATCCATGCACCACTGTCCCTTGTTTTTGTTGTTTTACTCTTGTTTTTAAATCCTAACTCCAACTGTTCACAAATGAGAAACAAAAAAAAAATAAAAAATGAAAAAAGAAAGATATATGTATTATGGAATAAATTTCCTCCTCGTCCCTTCCCGAGCCTTATCAGTGAATAAGTGAGTGTGTAACAGGTGTTTACTGTCATGTAGCTAGACATCACAGTAGAATGTCATTATACAGAGATGCAAAACAACAGCATTTCATATTATGGACCAAAAGGTTTTCCAAATCCTTCCATGAGATCTGGCTTCCAAGCTCTAATCAGAGTGAACTCTGATCAAGTTAAACAAAATGAGAAAGTAGATTAATCAAACGGAGATCCAAAACAAACTGAATTGCTTTATCCAACAAAACAAAGATGACAAGCAGCTAAAAAAATCAAAGAAGAGTTTGATCATTGCAAGACAGGTAAGACAGATAAAGCAAAGACAACATGCTCTTCCTCTGAAAATGTGACAAATTTAATATAAGAGCAGAACATTTAATTCAATATTACCTGTTTTTAAAGAGAATTTATTTTCTTAAAACTAACTTTAAATATTTCATAAACATTGCAATTGTTACCAGTGACCTCTCATCTGGGATTTTTTCCTCATCTAATGGAAGAATATATACACACTTAAGGGAAAACCTGAGGAAAATACATAATTAATTGCTGACATATTTGACATATGCTGATTAGTAAGAACTGGCTCAGCCTCGGGATAATGCAGGTGCAAAAATGCATTTTAATCGCATCACATGAGTCTAGCATCAGCTTTTCTTTTTGATCTTTCTCCAGAAAATAAAAAAAAAAAAATGTCAGTGAGTTATTTCAGTATGGCATCTTAATGAAAACTGATCTGAAAAAAGTAAGAAGGAAAAGATGTCACACATTTGCATGTGAAAAAAGTTAGTGTGTGCATGTGTCTCCTTGTTTTCTTGCATGTAATGTGTGTGTGTGTGTGTGTGTGTGTCTGTGTGTGTGTGTGTTTGTACTTGTTCTGCTTCCATACCCTCTTTCATGGCTGAGTGGCCCCATCACCCCCTGGCGACCCACAGACTGATACAGTAGGCTGTGACTCACGGTGCACATGCAAGTGTATGGATGTATGTGTGTGTGTGTGTGTGTGTGTGTGTTTGTGTGTGTGTAAATGTGTAGGCCTTAAGGGAATTTACCCCGCCTAATAACATTAACAATACACACATGCATATTTAAAGGCCTGAAAATGTGTTTCATTTAGCCATTTTAAGGAACATTCTTGGCCAAAACTGACTGATTTGAAAATTAAAAACAATATTTTTGTCAAAAAGTAGTTTGACAAATACATCCATGTTCTGCTTTAATCAAATGTTGGTGGGATATGTTTGATTTTTTTTTTTTTTTTAAGCCCAAGGGGTTTTGATTCTGCCTAGCTAAGGGAGACAGTTTATTTTGATTAATAGGAGATTTTACTGCATAAAATGAAGGTGCAAATTGACTTGAACATGTTTGTTGGACTATTTGTATGTGGCAGTATTATGTGCAGGACCAGTAAATGCAAGGTGTTCCCAAAGGTTTGAATGTAAACTCTTGATTATGATTCAGAAGAGTTTTACATCTGCTCACCATTCTCACAGCCGAATCTTTATTTTCTCTGCTGATAAAAAGGACACAGCTGTCTGGAATGGAAATGGATGCCAACAACTAACGTGTGATTGTGTGGATTCATAAAAAAATTGGCCAAATTCGTTGGTTAGACATTGAACACGATGCCCAAAAATATGCAATGTTTTTTGTTCATTGAAAGATGGAGCTTTACATTAATTGTAAAGTCGTTCATGATTTCTGCATATTTATCTTAAAATCACAACAAGATAATTTCCTGAAAGAGCAGTGTAGCATTGATACAAATGGAAGAATCCCTCAATGAGGAGAGATTCAGACCATATTTAAAATGTGCATCCCTGCATCTGTTTGTTATCATCCTTCCAAGTGCAACAAGGCTGATGTGATCTGACAAGTGCTGTATCTCCATAGGGTACAGACTCAGCGGTAATCACATCTTACACTTCATGTTGACCTTTGCCTTTGACCTACATTTTCATTTGTTCAGAAGGATGTGCAGAAAGAAGAGTTCAACCTTAAAATGGGTCACCCCACATTCCAGGTGGGCTCTCATCTTCCAGATCTGCAGGAGGAGTAATCTACCTCCGTAAGTCGCATTCCTGAGGGAAAACTGTAAACTTCCTTGTTAAAATTGTCTCTGAAGTTGAGGGAAAATTGTTTCAGGACCTGCACATTTGAGACTACATGGAAATTATTGTATGTTTTATGTTGTTGCTATATTTAGAATGGTGATAGCAAATAAAGTCTGTTAGGATTGGCAATGTCTTTTTATTCTTTTTCTGCAACACCATCTCATTTCAAACCCTATTTAAGTTCATTTACATGAGGTTTCATTGCTGAGGATAACTTTTCCTGCTTTTTTGGTCACTATTGAATACCAAAGGCCAGGCTATTTTCATGCCAAAATGGGCTCAAAAGTCTAGCTAATCTACTTATAGGCAACTATAAATCTGACTGAACAAAAATACCTGGGGAGTTCCCCAAGGCTCCATGTTGGGGCTCCTGCTGTTCAATGTCTACATGCTTTTCTGGTTAGCATATAAGAGCAGCTTCTGGTGTGCAGACTTTATTAATTTATTTATCCAGCCTCTTCATGTTTCCTTTCACTCAAATGATAAAAAACAACTAAAGTTATTATCATTATGCCGATGACAAACAAATTTACACAACCATCTCACCAGAAGACTATATCCTGATCCAAACACAATGATCAGATACAATGATCAAAATAAAGATTGGATGTGTCAGAACTCTCTGCTGAAACGTGTCTGCTGAAACTCTCAATTACTTTAAATCAAGGCTGAAAACTTTTCAGTGCCACCTTTTATCAAACAAACAGTTAACTTCTCAAAATCTAACTTTTATTTCTTGCATTTTATCTAATTTTATTTGAGCTTTTTCTGTTTTCATTTAATTTCTTTTAAAACTTTGAATGTACATTATAAGGCTTTGTCTGCATCCCCTTGTAATGCTTTTGTTTTATGTAAAGCACTTGAATTGTCTTCTACAAAAAATGTGCCATATAAATAAACTAGCCTTACTTTGCCCACCTAAAATCCATATATATATATATATGTATATATATATATATACATATATATATATGGTATTACATTTCTTTGTGTTTTAGCTAAGCACACCTGCATAAAATCTTCATTTTAAATCTGCTTTCCTAACATCTCAGTACAACAGATTGCTAAAAGATTAAACTTTTTCCTGACATTTGAAATGAGCTTTGTCCTGTAACTTGAAACTCTGCATAAAAGCATTGCATATACAATAGATAAATGAGGTTCATGAAAGACTCAAAACCAGTTAGATTTATAGAGGACCTCTTTAAATTGGGGCCCAAAACACAGTGTGTACAGAAACCTCCTGCCATTTATGGTGTAGTGTGTGACTCATAATCACAAACATAGTAATAGCGAGGGAGCAGATGGCCTAGTTCACTGGTTATTCCCGAGTCAGGCCAACTGGTCCTGAGTCAAAATGCCTTCTGCTGCTGCTGCTGCACAGATCAAGGACAAAATAACTACCTCTGTTGTCGTCACTTTGATGCACTGCACAGTTTCCCAGCCGTTAAAAAATCCAAAATATCTGATTGGATGTAATTTTAAAGAATATGTCAAGCAAATGGAATTTTGCTATTGTTTCTTCAAATTTTAAGTTATGCTTGGACAGTTGGAGAAATAGTGGTGTCTTTAAGATATAGTTAGTTTTCTAAGTCCTATTCATTTCTAAAGAGGGGACTTACTGCAGCATCTGTCTACAGAACACATCTTTATGCTCAGATTTGCTCAGGATTAATGGCTGCTGCAGTGCTGTTGAATGATGAATGATGTTGGCAGTGTTGCTGTCCTCTTTCTTCCCAAGTGTCTGACACTTTCTTCCCAAAAAAGGATCCCAAGTGTCGTACTACACTCATACTTACACTAATGTCCTATAATTATATTCAAAGAATGCGCAAACTCTAGTGGTCATGCGAGCAACTGCATGTGAAGTGTCAAAATAGTGTCCATTAAGATTGTAGTAAAGTAGTATAGATAATGTATTTTAGTCCTAATCCTGATCATTTGGTAACTCTGACAGAATAGTTTAGACTTTTAACCCTAAACATGGAATGCTACTGCCTAAACACAGCCAAGAAGGATAAAACTGCTTATAATTTGCACATAATCACCATTCAGCACCCATCCATCATCCTTAACAGCTCTTATATGCCAAAAAGACACATTGAACCGATGGCAATGAGAAGTCCTCTACTAAGTTGCCATCTGAACATAACAAAAACCATATTTTGCACTTAAATAAAAAATTATTCTTTACCTTTTTAGTAAAGTATGAAAACAGTTAATTCAGTTTTGCATAGATATTTGCAAAATGTGTTTTCTCAGTCAGTTAAAATATATGCATTAAGTTAAAATAGAAAGACACTCGTTATCCAACTTTTGGGTTTTCATTTTGCTATCCTTTATCACTTCCATTGTCTTACTTCCTTTCCCCCACACTGTCAAACTCATCATATTTTTAAATTCTGTCAGCACAGCTCTGGTCCAATGGACTACTTGCCCGTTGCTTTTCAAGACAATCAGTCTGATCCCTTTTGAAACTGTCTCCTATTCTGTCATTCCCCCTCCAGGCTGACATTCGGGCAGCCCATCTCCTTCCCATCTCCACCTCTTCCTGACACCAAAGGAGCCTTATCAGAAACATTCGCCACCTCCTATCTTTGCTCTTCACCCACCAGTGTCTAGACTCCAAAGAGGGTCTTATACTTTTCTTTTTATCCATCAAGATGAAGCATCAGAGTCTAATTGCCACACAAATTGTTTTTAAGTTTAACTCTTGTATATCAAAGAAATTTGTTGCATAATTTCAACTGATTGAATGAAAGAGGTTGATAATGGATTGGATGTAAATGGCACTTAAAGTCATCCAAAGTACTTTACACTGAATTCATTATTCATTCACACACTGTTGGTACATTACATGTGAACTCAAAGCTGCCCTTGGAGAGACTGACAGAAAACTGGCATCCAATCTGCTCCAATGGCCTCTAGGACCACTACTTATCATTCATGCACACCAGCGTTATCAACAACAGAGACAAGGTGGGTACAGTGTATTGCCCAGTGACAAAATGACTTGGATGATGCAAAGTACGGGCCATCAAACCTCCAGTTACCTGATGACTTGCTCTACTGCTGAGCCACTGTCGCCCCAAGTCAAGCTTAATAAAATAAGCAAAGTTTTATATGCAAACTAACAATTCAACTCACAATTTGAGGAACTGGTTCTAGGCTCAAACATGATGCACACTGATAGAAAACATCTACAGACCAAATTGCTGCAAACATGAAACATCATATTTAGTGATTTCACACAAACATGGTTCTGGTTCTGGCATGGTTCTGGAGTCTCAGACCCTTGTTGCCTTCAGAACAGAACAGAACAGAACAATGGGTGGACTTTACTCCAAAAAAGTAAACAGCTTGGCAATTTGGTCCTAATAGTTTGTGGTTAAGTCATCAGGTTCCATTATAACTTATGGTTTCCACAAAATAAACAATAGTTATATCCAGATGACTGAGTACATTTAATAAGATGCTAGGGTGTCAATACAAGCTTATATAAATCTAGCATACTGAAATTTATATCGGTTGCCAAGAAACATAACAATGCAGCGACATTCAGATTCATCCATCCATCCATTATCTGCTGCTTATTCGGAGTCGGGTCGCGGGGGTAGCTGCCTAAGCAGGGAAACCCAGACTTCCCTCTCCACGGCCACATTCACCAGCTCATCCGGGGGGATCCCAAGGCATTCCCAGGCCAGCCGAGAGATGTAGTCATTCCAGCGTGTCCTGGGTCTTCCCCGGGGCCTCTTTCTGGCGGGACATGCCCAGAACACCTCACCAGGGAGGCGTCCAGGAGACATCCTGAACAGATGCCCGAGCCACCTCATCTGACTCCTCTTGATGTGGAGGGGCAGCTACTCTACTCTGAGCCCCTCCTGGATCACCGAGCTTCTCACCCTATCCCAAAGGGAGAGCCTGGCTACCCTGCGGAGAAAACTCATTTTGGCCACTTGTATTTGTGATCTTGTTCTTTCGGTCACTACCCACAGCTCGTGACCATAAGTAAGGGTAGGAAGGTAGACCGACCGGTAAATTAAATAGAGAGCTTTGCCTTTTGGCGCAGCTCCCTTCTTCACCACGACAGACCGATGCAGAGTCTGCATCGCTGCAGACGCTGCACCGATCTGCCTGTTGATCTCCTGCTCCATCCTTTCCTAACTCGTGAACAAGACCCTGAGATACGTGAACTCCTCCACTTGGGGCAGGACCTCATTGCCGACCCGGAGAAGGCACTCCATGCTTTTCCCTCGACATTCAGATTTGACTTTAAACAAATGAGTGCAGCATTTCATCAACCTGAGTTAGCCAGTCTGAACTTTATTTTCTAAGTGGTCTTTTGTCAGCTTACCGTCTTGATCTGTGAAAGACCAGGCGGTGGAGGCAGTCCTTAGTTAGCTACTGTGGCTGTAGCTGCTGCGGTGGCTGTCCAGCTGTTGGAAAAATGTAAACATAACACCATGTCCAGCTTTACTTTTCTTCTGTTTCAATGTTCCATCTTTACTTTCTAAAGCTTACTGATTATTTGGTTTATCATCTGTTTTATATTTAAATTTTACTAAAAACACAGCATGCAACACAGCACCACTGATCAGCTTTTTGTTTTTTTTTTTCTTTTTACTTACTTTTAAACATTAGTAATGCAAAATTAGTATTTAGATTAAGTTAACCTTTGTCCACTAATTATGTCACAGTTTGTGATTGAGAACACATTTTTTTTGGAACGAACGGAGAACTAACTTTTAGGTTCTGATCCAACTTTTTTGCAGTCTGAATGCACCACCTGGTTCAAATTAGATCGGGGAACCGGCATCGTGCAATACTTGGCCAGTGTAAAAGGACAGGCTGTTTAGCTCTCTTGAAAACAAGCAATTAGCTAATTATTTTTTACACATTTTTAATTTTATTTATAGAATCCTACATTAATTTGGTAATACTGGTAAACCAAAATGTCACAATTTAATCTAAGAACACATTTAGAAGAGGCTTTGTGAATACATGAATTTTATTTTTATTTTTGTACTGTTTGTTTGGTTGTGGTAAATTACCGATAATTGCTGGATCTGGCTATCTGTTCTGTGCAGCTGGGATCACACCAGGATCCAACACCCTTCAACCTTGAAATTGCCACCTTATGCCTGCAGAGAAAATCTCTACATGTCACACTTGGTTTGCTTGATGATCACATTTTTCCAACATCCACACACACCACATCTCACTGATAGGTCTAACAGTTGTTTGTAAACTCAACTACATGGTGTTATTCACAGTAGAAGGCAGATGTGACAGCAGAAAGAGAAATGGACAACACTGAGCCCTCATATCACCTGTGCTCTCATTGCCAGGGTCTGTGTTTCACACTCTGCAGAATGGATAAGCTCTTTGTAAAATGATGTCATCTGTGCAGAGTCATCTCTGTGGTCAGCAAAGTGTGTGATGGTGATAATTGAAACTATAAGCAGTTTATTGAACTGGAAGACTTGATATCTGCTTGCTGCTCATGCAAACAGTGATGCTACCCCTAACCAAGTGAACATATTAGTCACTCTCCCATCGTATGGTGCTGGTTAATGACATATTCTACTTTCCTAAAAACGGAAAACTGTCCACAGTCTGTCCTATGTCTTGATGAGTGGAATGGATGAAACTCCCTCTGACAGGATAAAGCCAGTTTTATTTAGCAGATTTACATGAAATTAAAATAATAACTTTTATAGTGTTGAAATTATATATATATATATATATATATATATATATATATATACATATATACATATATGATTACGAGAAATTGGCCAATTCTTTATTTCTTAAGACTGTAACTAGTTATCAGATCATTATGATCAAAGTGTATCTGACACCTTATATGAGCTCAAAAATGAGTGTTTTGCGTTTCATTTAACTGGTAATTGTCACAGTTGGTCAGAATCTGGAGCAGTAAGTTAAAGCTGGCATGTGTTGTTGTCTTGTTTGCTTCCTGATATTGTCTTTCCTGAAGTCTAAAAACTGAAGACCTTTTTGTTTTCTCTGAGTTTTTCAAACTAATTAGACCATTATTTCAAGCAAACACATTTTTTGACAATTCTTGTTATAGTGATGTGAATCAATTTCTACAACCATTGTCATTCTTGGTTCTTTAGGACACGTAGATCAACTTTTTGTGCTGGTTACATGGATGATCTTGGTCAACTGATTTTAGGACCCCCAAAAGGTCTACTTTTAAACCGTTTTGTCACACATCAAATACTTTGGTTTCAGGCAATTACAGTAATGCTTCTTTTGTAATCCAATGTTACCTGAAAGATGAAAAAGAGTTTGATCTCCACTCTGCTTTGGATGAATTAATCTTTCAGTTGCCATCACCAGCTCATGAACTGTGATGGACAGACGTGGTCTCCGGTTTTCTTCTTGGTAACTTTCTTCTAGTTTGTAGGTTGATTTTTATCTCTGGATTTTTTTTTTTTTTACTTACATTTTTTTGCATTCTTCTCTGATTTTTGTTTGGTAGTTTGAATCTCATTTTCTGTGTATTACTACCATCATCTTTGATGTATCAGCTTGCTACCTACCTACCTACCAGTGTTTGCTAACATCCCACCTGCTCCTCATTCTTAATTAGATCCCTTGCCACCACTCTCCTCATTACCTTGCCCATTTTTTTATACTTCTTGTTTTTCCACTGCCAGATATATAGCCTCATAGGTTATCCTGTCAGTTTTCAGCTGTTATACTTGGCCTGCCTCATTCACCATTCAGATTTATCTTTGTGCATTTACCTGTGCAGTGGTTTCAGTTAACTAATTAAAGTTTCCTTTGTTTAATATCAGTTTGACTCCCGGAACTGCCTGATCCTGGGGGTTCTTTCTAAAACTCAATCAGACAGCAGGATATACCCAGAAGGGACCCAGTAAAACAATTTGCTCTAACTCACCAGCAGTTTAACTCCTGAAGTCTGGTCTGACTTTTTGCTTATTTACCTCTGGAAAAGATCTTTTCAAAACTTACACTGTTTAAATTGCAGCTGATGATGAAAGACTTGATTTTAAAATTGACACGGTTTAGTCAGAGCCAGCCCCCAGCCCAAATGTCAGCAGCCACAAGGATCTAGCATACAGTACCACTGCAACCACTAGACAGGGAGCCAGAGCTGCTGGGGGGCAAAGCCACCGATCCCTCTACTACCACATCATGCTCTACATATGGGGGGGTAATGGCTCAGGTCATCCAATGACCTGAAAGTTGACAGTTCAAATCCTCCTCCCCCTGTTAATGTGTTGTTGTGTCCTTGGGTAAGACACTTCACCATCCTTGCCTCCAGTGTCTCTATAACTGGTGAATGAATGTTCAGTGGTGGTCAGACAGGCTGTTGGCGCAGATTGGCTGCCATGTTTTCTTCAGTCTGCCCCAGAGAAGCTGTGACTTCACAAGTAGCTCACCACCACAAAGTATGAATGAGAAGTGAACGAATCTGTATGACTGATATACACAATAATTTCCTTTCTTAATATATTGCCTCCCCTTTGATCACCTAACTTCAATGTCCAGCTCCACCACTAGACCTTACATTGGTTAAACTGTTTGTAACGCCTCACCAATCATTTAAAGCTAAAAAAAACTTTTTGGATAACAGGTGAAATTGTCTTAAAGGACCAAAACACATCCAACTGCCTTCCTTTTATACCCTGGGGTTTGTCCACTACAGGAACGTTACAACCTCATCTTTCACTGCCTTGTGGTTATGTTAGATTTTACAAAAGTAGAAAAAGTGTAAAGGAAAAAAAAAATCAATCCACAATTTTGCGGACTGATTATAATCATCTCATTGCCCAACAAATCCAAAGACTCATGAATTCAAACATAATCCAGAGAGCTTTGAAAAACATGAGCTTTTAGGTTGGGTTGTACTGAGGCCCCTATAAAAAATTTAGCAACATATATTTGTTTAGTCTGATTACTAAAATGAAAGATACACGAAAATATCTGTCAGCACAATGACAGACAAAGGATACTTTGGGTAAATTCATATATCTAGACAAATGGATTGCACTTTTATTGTCTTATCTGGTAATAAATTTAAATTGCCACCACATTTACTACTCCATTTTAATTACACAGATGAATGTGATGGAATTGATAGATTCATTTATATTTAAAACAATGGCATTATCAATGTCTGCAAGTCTACACTACCCAAAACATCACATCTCTAATGTGTGTGTCGGTTGTCATACTGGGAGCCTCAGCAGCAGCAGCAGCAGCACCATCAGCACTGAGCACAAGCTTCTGCTTAACACAGCATGTAAAAACCTCCCAGTGGACATGGAAACCCACTACTTCTGCCTGAGGCATTCTTTAAGAGCTCCTCTGTGGGGTAATTGAAGTAAAACTCTCTTGGCACCAAGATGCTACAGGGATAACTGGGCACTGATCCACAGATGTAACTCGGTCCCTTTTTTCCTGTCACACAGTACACTGCCGTTAACAATATTTCAGCTTGCACATAAACCACTTGTGACTGAGCATTAGCAACATTACCAATGCAAAAATAAAAATAAGTATATTGTACTTAATTTGTTGAGAACAGGAATGTACCAACATAAACAGTTGACATAGAGGAAGATGGTATAAGAAAAGCTGCATAGCTAGTACAGTCTGCAGAGTGCTTATAGATTGTCTTTCTCCTTCCTTCATCCTTCTGTGTTTGTCTCTTTCCTTTGGGATCCCTCTCACCCCCGCTTTCTTGCCCCTCGGTTTATTTTTAGTACCCTGTCAGGGAAATCCAATTCATGAGCAGAGCTATATATAGCAAGCTGTACATTGATCTACACATGTAAGCAATAGTGCTGAAACGAGGGATTTCTACATGAACGAGCTCCAGATTCTTGCACTGCAGTAAAGACAGATGAAAAGCTCCTTCATCTGCTCTTTACTGGTGTCACAGAATATGTCTTAAAAACACAGAAAATATTAACTTTGAGCTCTGGTTGGATAGGCTTTGTTTTTTATTTGTTATGTTATAACAATGTCATGCTTTTCTTCAATCAGATTTTTAAAAGTTCATTTATAAAGCATTAGATTTCTGTAATATTGACTAAAAAAAGTTAATTTTCAAGTTTTAAGTCTGGTCTTACAGGACAAGCAGAAAATGATGAGCACAAACTGTATTTAATTTTTGCATATATATTCCAGCACAATATTCAATGTAGTGCATTTCATGTGTCCAACTTGTTTTGTGTGTTTGGCCAGGTTAATATGACTTGGCAGCCAATAATAAAGAAAAATAATATGTATGTGAAATACATTTACAATGTGTCCATTTTAACAAGCCACGATGTCTGCCAAATCGTGCCCATTCGGTTTTGTGTAAATGGCAACGATCAGCTAAGCACACAAAGAAACAGTGGCCAAATTCTAAAATGACATACCCAATCTGGACTTGTTGCCTACCAGCAATACTAAAGAGGTTTCTGACCTTAAAACTCTGTACTTCTAACTTATTTTGTTTGCACACTGAAATTTATTGTACACATTCCTGGAGCTGTCATTGCCGTGCTATAAAATAAAAGCAACAAATACTTATATATTCTTAATGAATTTATAGGATTCATGGGAATGAATTATTAAAATTATTCACACTTCCAGGCTATTTTAACTTTATTTGTTGGCTTTACCTCTTTCCTGTCAGTTTAAGATCTTTACCTAAAGGAAGCATGTAGAGCGTGAAAAATATTGATCCAAGTACAGAACTTCATGACTCTGGTGTGTGAGGTAGACTAATGATTTACATTAAGCAACTATCAAATAAATATGACTTAACCCAGTTATTTTAATCCACATAACATGTCTCTGTAACAGAATATTGTTATCAGTAGTGTCAAATGCATCACTAACAAAATAAGTACAGACAGATGTCTGTTATCTGAGGCCATGAGAAGATAATTGGTAACTTTCACCAGTGATGTCTCTGTGCTATGATAAACTCTTTTTCCTGATTGAAACTCTTCAAACTGATTTTTTATGCTCAAATGGGCAAATAGTTGAGTTAAAACAATAAAAAAAAAATCATAGACATAAAGAGGGGTTGGATATAGGTCTATAATGAGCTAACACTCTTGGATCAAGAGTGGGATTTTTAATTCAATGTTTTAATAGCGCAATCTTAAAATATTGAGATGCATATTCTGTCAAAATGTATATACTGATAAAATCTAATACAGGACTATTAATAAGGAGGAAAACTTCCTTAAGATTCATATGAAGCTGTTATTCTAGTTCAAAGGGCTGTACAGGACAGAAAATAAGCATGAGCAGTCTGTGGACACACAGCCCTCCATTTGCAGTGTTTGAGTGTGTGCTTGCTTTTACATTCCTGTTGAAGTAAATGTGTGCTCGATTGTCTATGCAGTATAAACATGAACCATAGGTGATCAGACTATTTTCAGGAGGGAAAATGTGAAGGTAATCTCTATGCTAGGCCTTACAGACCAGTAGAGCTTAAGATTTTAAGCATGATTTGAATGAAGAAAAAGAAAAGGTTGGAAATGGCTTTTTAGTCGTTAGTTTTCATGCTGCAGTGATGAAAAACGGTATCAACCAAAACCATGAAAACCAGCCATTCTTGTGGCTGCATTGCATTTTCATTTATCAAAACTTCAGATGTAGAAATTAATCTGCTTCTTGTAAGATGGGATTTCCACACGCTGCCTGTACTTACTCTGATTGACTTCATCTCAACACACTTCTCATTTCCAGTGCTAGAAGTGGTAGGTGCATAACACATTTTCAGCTAAAAGGTATTGTGAAATCTATAAACTGTCTAGCACCAAATAACTGACAGACATTGGCATATTTCTGCTGGAAAAACTAGAACATTAAGCAGATAAAACATATTCATGCAGTCATGAAGTTTAACGTAAATATTACTCACTCAGCTCTAACGCCAACAGTAGGTACTGTGTAAAATGGAGGATTTTTTTAAAGCATAAAAAAATCCATCTTTAAGGAAGTGAACATAAAAAAAGAGAACCCACTCTTTGATGCTGCGTATATGTTACAAGAGGAGGCATATACAGTAGATGTGTAGTTTAAATCCTTATGCTTCTGTGGAAGCATGTTTCAAATACTTTCATTATGTGGTTGCTGTGACAACTGTGATTTCAATGAAGCTCCACCAGGAAAATAACACAGGGCTGGAGGAGGTGAAGGATGGAGAGAAGGAACCAAAGAGGTACAGACTATAGGAATAACAGGTCTGACAGTGAGCAAAGGAGAATGATATGATTAGAAGACAGGAGGAAAGAAGACGACTTAGGTAAGACAAAGTAAGAGGGACGAAATGAGGAGGAGGGAGATGAAAGAATAGAAAGCAAAAAAGGGAGGGTAGGGGATGTAGAAGGGGCAATGATATAAAGACAACAGAAATAAGGAGAAAAAAGGAATAATAAAATTTAAAGATTAACACAAAAGACGAAAAGTGAGGGGTGATGCATAGACTAGAGGAGCAGTTGGAATGAAGGAAGGTGCAGTGGGAAAAAAAAAAAACATGTTCAACAAAATGCTGAGATGAAAACACAAATCAAATACAAAATACAAACACAAATGTTAAATAAGTGTATGAGTTGTTATGTGAGTTAACAGATGGAGACAGACAAAGAGGAAGGTGAAGAAAGGAAAAAGAAAAATTCACAAAAGAACCTACTGCACCAAAATCATTGTTTGGAAAGCTTTCAACGCTTTTAAAGCTTTAAAGAGTAGCTCAGCCTATATTTTGTCTTCTGATAATAACAGAACAAATTGTTTTCTGTGGTTATAATTGCAATAATACACAAGAACATTTGCAAGTACCAAAGTGACTTCTGGCAGCTTTATGTAACCAGGTTTCATCTGAAGGCTTTTCCAACAGCATATTCATCAAATTTGGGGCACCATTACCTCGGATGCACAGTTCTCTAACAATCTTTCTGAAACAGACATCATCAGACTGTAGATCAATTGCCTCTGTGCTGGTGATGTTGCAACTTCCAGGCTTGTCACATGATGACAACCCCAGATTGCTAAGATTTTCAGCACAAGTATTTCCCACATTTGGTAGTAAATGATGTGAATGAATTAAGGCAAATAGGGAGGCAGTGGTAGTGGGCCAAGAAACAGGAAAAGATGCCTTACTATGCTGAGATATAAGTGAGAACAAGGGCCCTGTGCAGACAGAAAGAGTTTCTTGTATAAGTCTTAAACCACTTTTACTGCCACCACAACCTCAACCTTGAATCTAACCTCATCTGTCCAGGTGATGAGAGCTTGCTGAACCTTCCTAGTAGGGCGCCCAGGCACCTCTGAGCCATATGTGTGGGATTAATAATATCAGTCGTGGTGATAGATATTTGATAAGGGTTTTTTTCTCTTCTTTTTTTTTTTTTTTTTGATATGGCCTCACCCAGCAAAGCGACAATGTAGATTTTCCCTGCATGTTGGAAAATTATGCTGAAAGTCACCCAGTGCATTAAAATGTAAAAATTCCACCAGCTGCAACAGAATGTTGCATGTTGTTGCCAACATATTAATATATATATAGATAAATTAATGTTTACATTTCAAGATAATAAAGCAGTAAGCCCATGTTGGACTAAATTTGGGGCTCCAACCAAATCATTTGTTAGCTGTATTTTAGATTTTATAAATCTACATAGCCTGGTCACAGTGCATTGCAACCAATGCAAAGCCAATCCTAAGTTCTAATGAGCCTACTGGCTCATGCTATTCCTCACTGAACTGCAAGGTCCTGTCTATCCTGTCTGAGCTGCTCGGTTTTGTAATTCCCAGTCCAGATGATAAGATGGGCAGTATTTGCATTTATTTTTGGTAAGTTTAATAATCAAAATAGATATATACTGAAGATTTAATAAAAAAATCAGTCTTTAGTTCAAACATAGTTGGTGTAAGATCACAAAACTTTCCCTCTTCTTTTTATTTTGTCCAACATGTTCAATAATTGAGTATAAGATTATCCATACACACGGATCCTCAAAGAAGAAAGGACTTGAAGCTTACTTTAAATGCCTCACTTGAAAAAAATTCATTTATTGGTAAAGCAAACTTGGAGCAAATTCATTTGTCTCTCTTTTCTACAAACGGTTTGAAGTGAACAGATGAAGTGCATAATATCAGCAGGTGGCATAACGTCTATATTGTGCAGTGCTGTCATAAGCAGAAATATCTGCTGCAGGAAAAATAAAACTTGGACAAATAAGGCAAACAAAAACCAAATTTCTTTGCCACAAGAGAGGAATTAATTGTCCTTTCTCATCTATTAATGCTGTCCATGCTTGTCATTAGAACTGATTCAGGTAAGCTGCAACACCTTCCAAAAAAAGGCAAAAAATGATGATGGAAAACATTGGTGTTCGGACAGAACTGCTGTTATTCCTGTGCGGATGGTTCCCGGCATCTTATCCTTCTGTTTAAAGACAGTATTTTATCATATGGTGATTTAGTCAAATTAAATCATTTTAGCCTTTTATATGTTAAAACAATCAATAGTGAAGTTGCAATAAAGTACTGATCAAGTCTTTAAAAGAGCCTGGCTTCATTCTCCTTTTAAAAGATGCCTGCATTACACTTCATGAGCTGGCCAACAAAGTAAGCTGTGTTAAGCTGAAGTATAGCGAGACAGGATCAAAGAAAAGGGTTGACAGAGGCCCATTGAGTTCAGGAGGAACTCAATTACTTTCGCTGCATCAACAGTCTTGTGCAGGAAGGTCTTCATCTTCAAAAGAGACCAAGGAAACAACAACTTGAAGACAAACTGCAAGATGATTAAAAAAATGGGGATTTTGAAAGGCATGCAAAAATTGAGAATATATACTCGACAATTTGCACACCAGGTTTGGGATGGATACTGCAGTTCACAGTGCACAATAGAGTATACACAAGTTAAATCATTGATCTTTCTTTGGTATGGTAGACTTTAAATTAAACACTGTGGCTCTCGAGCCCTCTGAAGATCTTTATTCATATGACAAGGTGTGCAGCATGGGCCACAACTAAGTGACACATCTGATTGTGATCATTATTCAAGCCTATTTGATCATTTTCTGTGTCTTAATTGGAAAATGTGATTAAATGATCGCAATGAAATGTGTGACTAGGGTTTGTCACATGTCAGCGCCTTTGTATCATGAACACAGTTTTTGTGAAAGGCCTGAGGGCAGAAATATCAGTAAAAGTGAAATTCACATAAATCTGGAGCCTGTGAAACTGTGTTCGGATTTCTGTAGTAATAGTTTAACTGTATGTCCTGACTCCAGAAGGAAGAGCTTAAGAATAGAGCTTCCTGAAAATCACAGTCATGTTTATAACAATCTCCAGAAATAAAAATAAATAAATAAAATACATTTAGTACTATTTATCTAAACAGGATTTATGGTTATAGATCATACTTTTTACACAATCCCAAACTCCAATTTCCAAATTAAAAAATGTACTTTGGTTTAGTTTAATTTGCTTTCATACTGCACTTTACTCAAGCAAACCAAATTACCTGAACAACATCATGTAGTTACAACAACTGCTAGCAGCAATATCCCTCGAAAGACCAGTGACCAAGTGCTTGCAGATACTTAAATGTGACTGGAGGCCATTATTGCCTACATGAACAAACAATCGTTTGGCTAGTTTTTCGGAAGGCAGGCTGCTTAAATACATAAAGAAAATAAATACATTTAGCCAAATATGATCTTTATCAATCTCCAGTCCTTACAACCATAAATGAAAGAAAATCACCTCACTTCTCTAGTCATGCACACTGACAATGCCTGTGACCTGTTTATGTTCCTTTGGTGAATGTCGGGTAAATGGATACAGATGTACGTCATCTGTGCTTGGTGAAAAAGGCCTTGGCTGTCCTTGAAAAACATGCATCAGCATTTGTATTGTTGCTGCATGAGCTGTCAATACTATTTTGTTCAGCTATTCACCAATGACAACTGTTGCTGTAGAGCAAAGAGGACAGTAGGGGAGGGAGGATGAAGGAGAGGTGATCACGAGGACAGAGGGAAAGAAGGTGGAAAAGGACAGGAAGACTGCAAACCAATGAAACGGAGGCTCAGTCCTTTCAAATGCAGTTTATGTTGGCAGGATACTCTGCATGATGAAGGATGTCTTGTCTTTTACTAGAGAACACAATTCTTTGTGATTATTAGAACATATGTGGTAATTTGTAAGGATCTTCTAAAGATCTTTCTGTGACAACAGTCCAATACAAGCTCTTATCTATTCACTGAGCACATCATTTTTCATACGTGCAACATAACGAACTAAACAGGCGAGATGAGCTTAGTCACAGGAACAAAAACATCATATACAGGATGTCAACATGACTCAACATTAAAATTAAGAATAGCACAGCAAGAACAAGAGAGGAAACCAAAAAGAAGGACATGTTATGGTAGAAAAGGAGACAGGAAGAGTGAGGAAGATGGCAAAAAGACTCGGGGGGTGTGGAATTAAATGAAAAAGGGAATTAATCATTTGGATTGTGTGAGGAGGATTTAATAGACACATTATGTCTCAGCTAAGGCTTTCCTCTTTCTTTTAATCCTTCCAACTTTTTTGTACGGCATCGCAGAAGGGACAAAAGTGAGAATCCTCTTAATTTACTCCCAGTATAGCACACTTATCACAGAACTTCGGAGGTGAGCTGAGAATAAAGAAAGAAGTGTTAACAAAGGGAGAAGGGAGGTGATGTTGCAGATAAAGTCAAAGGATGTGTGTGCATGTAGAATGTGAGATACCGGTGTCAGAGCTTTAATGTGCAAGCTGATTTCAACTTTGGGCAGCATGTTTTTTATGAGCTGAAATGTTGTCAGAGACAGCAGCACTCTGCCTCGGGATGCTTCCGTCCAAGAGCGCACTGACACTTGAAGTGAAATATGGCAGCAATCAGACTGCAGGCTGAGATGAAGCGCACTGACGTGGTTATAGTTACATAAGATGTGACACTACCCTCCGTCCCCAAATATTGTTGATGACTCTGAGTTTTATAGCATACTGCCAATTCAATCTGGATGGTCTGGGAAAAAAACATAGTGACAAATCACATTAGGTAAAACAATTAGTGTATTGGAATAGACCCTGCAACATACAACTAGTATTTTATCTTTGAAGCCAGATTTTTGTATTTCTTTTTATTTCTTCAAGAATCATTTTACTTGTATTTACCTTGTTGTACTTGCCTTTTTATTTTTCCTATGTACATGTAGGGTCATTATTTTCTAATAACAAAACATAAACAAAGAGACAAGGTTACAGTGAAGGGCTGCAAACAGATATAACCAAAGCCACAGAAGTAAAGTACAAACTGGGATAAAAGAACCACAGACTTTGTTATCCAAGGGACAAGCCTGGCAACAAGGAGGGATGATGTTACCTGTTTTCTGTAGGCTGTGCTGCACAACATCATCTGATAAGCCTGACCTTCTGAAATAATCATCTTTTTGACTGGATGACAGAGGTCAGCTCCCAACATAATCTCATACCAGTGCATTTAAACAACACACCACGTGGAGCAGTTTTCATGTGTTTTATTAAGGTAAAAGTACGAAATGGACGCCCATAATTTAGACATTATTTGACTTGCAACAACTGTACCTTTTATTATTATTATTATTATTATTATTATTTAGTTAGTTTTATGAAATCAGACAACAGACAGGTAAAAACTACTTTGACTGATTTGATCTGAAAGCTGCAGATTCAGAACCTCCAAGTAAGATGAGACAAGTAAAGTAAGCTGTGTCCACTCTTGCAGTTCTCAGTGTAGTACCCTCATTAAAAATGAATGTGTTTACTCTGTTTTCCAATCAACTGCGATCAAACCTAGAATTGATTCATACCAGTGACTACAGCAGTCATTTTACATGGAACTGAATGCATAATAAATACCTTCACAATGTACTAAATAATCTTTTAAACTGTAGTGTACCACTGTTTCCTTCTCTTTAATATCATTTTTAATAGCATCTGAATGAAGACAAAAATACCTTAAATTAGACTGCATGTAGTTTTAATTTTTTTTCTGGATAGAATCAATGTTGAGACACATTATTCTGTACATAAGGTGTAAGTAATCAGCTGTAAAATACATAAAGTCCCCTCGAGCATTAAACTTAAGAAAAAAAAAAAAATTATATATGTGTATATATATATATATATATACAATAGTAAGTCAGCCTTTTTTAACTAGACATTACTTGTTGAATTTGAAATGGTAAAATGCAACTCTTAGCTATATTAAAGTAGTACTGTAATGAGAAAACTAGCATCAAACTGACAAAAATATCAGAAAAAATTCTTGATTCTGTCTAAATATGATCACAAGTCACATGAAGCTTAAAGTAAAAAGCTTTTCAATTTAAAAAAAAAAAAATCCTACATCTCATTTCTCATTAGAGCAAAAAAGTAAAACAGATGTTCTTTATTTTATTTTTTTAATTTTTTATTTACATAACTGGAAGCATTTGGAATTCTCCCAAAATAGAAGTCTGATGCAGCAGCTCCCTCTTCTTAGCTACTTCCTGTGAGAGAGATGCCAGCAGCCATATTGAGTTGGCAGAAGCTGCCAAGGCCCTTTAGGGGCCTGGAGCTCTTTACTGACTTCTTCCCTCTAACCAACTATATTTAACCCACCCCCACCAACATTACCAAAAACAAGGACGTGCACACACATACTTGTTTATCAAAAGGCATGCACTGAGACACAGAAACATAATCTATTCTCATGCTCATTCAAACGCATTAATTCAAAATAACAGCTAATGCTTCACTATGCCAACAGCCATATTACAAGCACATTATGAGCTGCTGTCTTTCATTTGTTGGAATACAGAATGATGTCATGCATGTTGTCAAAGCTAATGAGTTATATTTCTAGTTAAAACATTTTAATGACAAATGTGGCTTATGAAATATGATGTTTTCCAAAGATGCTCCCTAACGACAGTCCTGAAATGTGACCTGTGAATACTAAAATACGGCTATTCCTGTGGATGTGTGCAGACGTGTGAGTGTGTGTTCGGATCTATGACGGCTCTGACCCATTTAGGGCCTCCAGCTCAGCCAGATGAGAGACTGAATGTCTGAGCTGCTGAATGTTTTTTAGCCTTTGGCCAGTCAGCTCAGGCACATCTGTGACAGACTGCTGGACTGGAGGCTGGACCTCGAGTGTGTATGCCCTGATGGTCTTTAGCTGAACTCATGTGGCCCCTGTGAACATCTTGGCATGTAAATGTTTGCAAATATCTGTGCAGTTTACAGTATGAAAAGCTTAATGCTGTTAAGCTATTAAGATGATTTATTTTATTCAGTCACATGTGCAAACAAACAGTCAGAAGATCACAAACAAAATGTGAAGAATAAAAATGAAGTTGTAGTGGCAAACTCTTACCACTAGCTGGCAGCAAACCATCTTTTTCTATTAATGAACTCTATTGAGCAGTTTACCATACGGTTCTATGTAGAAACAAAGGACATCTGTCCCTTCGGAATCAGCACGTTATTAATCACTAGTGTGAATTAATCACATCTTTTTACATGGAAGGCAAACAAAAACATAACAGAGATCAAAGATCACTTTATTATGAGGCCAGATGTTGACTTTGCTTTCTATTCAATATTGCTCATTTTTCAATTAAGGAAGCAGCCCCTGAACATTTCTCAGATTTTTAAGAACCATTATAACTACGAGTAACACACACCTTTTTTTATAGATCCTGGTGTAATCTAATATGTGTACTAATTAAATTAAACAGTGTAGATACTACTTCTGCTTCTGCCTTTTTTTTTATTTCCCCCTGGGATTAATGAAGTATTTTTCATTAAATTTAATTTTGTTTAAGAATTTACCCTTTCTTGACTAACTTTTGTTATTTGCAGATTCTAAGTGTAAAAACTTTATTAACTTCTCATCACGTTTTCAAATATGAACTCATTTTTACTAAATACTGCTGGTTGTACAAAGACACATTACATTTTATTGTTTCATTTCATAACTTATATACCACATTTCTAGTCATGTTGACCTCTCAAAACGCTTTATACTTCATGTCACATTTACCCATACACTCGTACAATCACACCGCATTTTACATACATTCATACCCCGGTAGACACATCGGGAGGGGGTTCAGTGTCTTGCCCAATGACACTTCAGCGTGTACTCAACCCAAGCCTGGAATCGATCCACCGACTTTCAGATTGGCAGACAGCTGCTCTTCTTTCTGACCTACAGCTGCCCCTTCCATAAACCTTTAAACCTCATTTTAGGGTCTATTGTGTGTGTGTGTTTCAGGAAAAAAAAAAAAAAAAGTCACAAAAAAACACCTTTGAGCAACAACACACCCCATCCATCATTATTAGCTTCCACCATCTGTCGCTCCAGCTACTGGTGGTCTTGAATAATGGTGTGTGTAAAAGGTAGTCACCTCCACATCCTTTAACATTAATATAAACAAGCAAGCACACATTAAAACAGCAACCTCCAATGATGAAGTGGGGAAACAGTCTCCTCATTCTCATCGAGACTAGTTAACAAAACTGTTATGACACTTGGAGCTTATTAACTTGCTCAATAATTAACATGTTTTAATTGCTGCAGTGAAAAATTAGTGTCACGCACCTAAAAGGCAGACTTGCCCTTTGTGGTTATTAACTATCAGAGGAATTCTCATTTAGTCGTTAAAGCTGCTCCCCAACGAATACTGTATTTTCATTTCCAGACAGACAGATAATCTTTTGAGTTAAATCTGGCACACACACTGGCGCTGCTGTTAGCTGCTAGCTGAGCAGCTCAAAGATGTCTCCTCCATCCACAGCTGTTTCAGAGCAAAATGTTTTTGTCTCATTCTTACTCTGGTTTGCACTATAAATTATGACACTCTAAAACACTCCAATTAAAGAGACATTAATTAAATGGCACATGGTTTTAAAACCCTCATCTGTCAATAAACTTTGACGTCATTTATATGTATAAAAAAATGTGAATGTAAAAGGCATTTAAAGGCTCACTTCATTTAGACCCAATGTAAGTAAAATTATGATGATTTATTATAAAAATAATCCATTTAAACATTGACAAATGGTAATGGTAGTTTATGTCAAATACTTTGTTAAGTGAAATCTCCATCCATCCATCCATCCATCCATCCATCCATCCATCCATCCATCCATCCATCCAGACACAGTTTGGCATCACCTGTTTCACCACCTGGACATCAGGTTTTAAAAGTTAATAATTTTTTTTAACTTAACATTTCAAGTACTACACAATAAAATTAAACTATTTACAGCTTTTAAGAGGAAGAAATATATTTAAATGTTTAATATGTTCTCCTCATCAGTCCTGTCTGAAGGGAGTCTGAGCAAACTTACACCATATATTTCTACAAAGATCAGTTTAAATTGTCTCATTTTACAGTAATGTGTCTCTCTGTCTATTTGTTTCCCACCAGATGCATACAAGACAGAATATGCAGACATACACACACACACCATCACATTTTCAACTCCCCCTCTGCTGTCCTCATTACTGCTCATCCTCTCTCAGATAGAGTTGGGCTCAGAGGGTGTGCTGGATCTCCTGCTGGCTGTCATCAACAAAGGCATCACACACACACACACTTAAACACAACAATGTCTGTGTCTTTGCACAAATTTATGCAAACAGACTCATTCTGACAGCCATGGAAATCCAGACCCGCAGGTTTCATCACTTCAGTTGACGTTATTTTAAAATGCTTTAATTGCTCGTAGACTTAGAACCATTTCAGCTACTAGCATACTTCTAACTCTAACTCTACTTTTAACTTAAATGCAACTCTGATCTTAAATCCAGCCACTGGTTGAATAAATTATAATATGGTGACTTTTTTATTACAGCAAATAAATGTTGAAAACAATGTCTCCCCAGAACTAGTAATTCAAGTCTGCACACCCCCTGACTCTTCTTCCGTTGGTCCCAACCTCCTGCAGATGCTAATATTAGAGAAACAGCTCAGACTTTATTACCATGCAAAGAGATTAGATTAAAGGACATTTATTGTCCTTCTGTCTTCAAGGTTCTTACAGTCCTGATTACAGTCAGACTTTGCATACAAGAAGCAGCAGTTATTAATTCATTTAAAACACAGCACTGATTACTAATAAAGCTCTTAAAAGTTCAGACCCTTTTCACTGTTTCTAATAGCAGGTCTTAGTCTGCGTGTTTGAAGCAGATGCTACTTCAAATGACAAATTATGGACATTCTGGATGGTGCTGTTGGTGCGTGACTGGAGTTTGCTTCATCCATCTTATAGCTTGCAGTCATTAAAAGAAAAGATATATTTGTATCTACACTGTTAAAACATCTTTAAACATGTAGAGAAAAAAAAAAGTCACGACTGGTCATAAAACATCGAGTACGTTTTAGGTCCTTTTTAAGAGCTTGTCATCAACTTGGCACAAGCTTGGTCAGGTGTGTTTAATTAGGGAAACTTGTAGATCCTGGTCCTAGAGGGCTGGTGTACTGCTGGTTTTAGATGTTTCCCTGCTGCAACACACCTGACTTAAATAAGTGGGTAATTTGCAGACTTGTGCAGAGCTTGACATTAAGCTATGTCTGAGTCTGAATCAGGTGTGTTGTAGCAGGGGAAACTTCTAAGACCTGCAGGAAAGTGGCCCCCACTAGAATTGAAGAGGTAAATTAATCAGAGACAGTATATAAATATAAACAGTGTCAAACAAGATGTCAGAGCTATAAAAATGACCTGTCAATGCCTTAAGTATTTAGATCTTTTAGTACAGTATATGGGCTATGAAAGAGCATTCTTTTGTAAATCACTGATTTATGTTCTTGTCTTGTACAACAGCTTCACACAAACACACACACACACCACACTAATAAGACTTTATGGCTTTGGACAGAACTGCAGAACTGTCACTATAACGAAGCTCTGGCACTTCCCATCTCCTTCCCTCTTCATTAAACTGCACCTGAAACCTTTTCAGTTTGCCTCATTGGACTTCAGTCAATTCTACTCTGTGGATTCTACCGCAGTCCAGTTCAGCAAACACAGGCGCACCACCTGACAAGTAATTGCACTACTGACCTCGCTAATATGATTTACTGAGTCAGGCTGAAGCACAAAGTACTGAGGCAGTACTTTGAAGTAGTACAGGGAAGGGTTTGCCTGCTTGGTGTATGTGGCACCCTCTAGTGGAGAGATAGGTAAAGTTTGGAACTTGTTTCAGTGGTGGAGGATAATTATAAGAGCCTGTCTCTCCTCTTTGCTGCCCTTAGCTTGCATAAAGTTTATCAGGTCATAGGATAAAAAGTTAACTAAATACTGACATGAAAGATAAGATAAGATAAGATGTACTTTATTAATCCCAAAGGAAATTTTGAATACCAGTTGCTCTGACCCAATTAAAAGCTTGCATATATTATAAATAAATAAAGTTAAGAGTTCTATTACTAAAAATCAATCAATAAAAACCAAGCAAAATGAAACAAATAGGACCATTTAAAAAATCTATAATCTGAAATAAAGATAGAGATAAAACAACATTTTAAGTAATCACATTTACTTAGCTGTATGAGAGGCAAGCAATCTGTTAAACTAATTTATTCTGGTTTATTCTTGAGGATGAATAGGTACATCATGATCAGACATTATACCATGTTACAGAGCTTGTTGGAAAAAGTGGGAATACACAACTCTGCATTTAAACTAATTAAAACAAAACACCTTTCTTGATCTTGACTGGTCTGCATGCAGTCCTGAACTTAAGGGATTTGGAATTAAGCAGTAGGCTCACTGAGTGTTAATCTGCTTCTGTTGCTGAAAGAGAGCAAATCCCCAAAGCTGCATTCAAACATCTGATGGAAAGACAGGAGTGGAGGCTGTTAAAGCAGTAGATTAAATATCTTCCTTCCATCTGGGATTGGACCCTATCAACCCATCAAAACATGCTTCTTTCAGCTCTCCTCGCTGTAAAAGGTAATATATAATTTATGGTACATTGGGTGTACATCTGAGGTCACCACAACCCATCAGGTGCATGAAACTGATCAATGCTGATACAGTTCATGTTGTTCACAAAGCATGATGGACCGCAGGTCAGACTTTTACTCATGCTGGGGTCTGTGTTCTTGATAAATATGGCACATAAACTGCAATCGACCATTTGAGTATGCATGTTTAGAGTATATTAGTTATACTTTAGGTATGTTAGCTTTTGTGAGATGTTTTTGCTTTTCAGATACAATTAAATGATTGATGTTCATTTTACACTAAGGGTATTTTCTCTTTCTTTTCATTGTGAACAGTATAGCCAAACAAGCCAAAAGAACTTTTATAAATCTTGCTTATAGTTGTTTTTAATCATGATTTAAAGGCATTTTTTCTAAAGCTGAAAAAGAAAAACCATTAGGGTAAAATTTGACTGTTGAGACAACGAAGCTGCAGCCTTGTAGATACCTAAAATATTGATATATATATATGTATATATATTCTGTGGCAGATCATATTTTTCCCTGAGTTGGCTAAAAGATTTAACTGCGCCATTCAACACCCCATCGCCCACAGTTTTGATACCCTTGGTAGTCCACCAAGTAAAGGCTGAGTCTTCAAGAACAGGGTGGAAATCAAGATTCAGGTAAATCTGAGTGTGCAGAGCCATTTCTCTTTGATTTCCCGATAAGAGATAAGAGAATTCTGAAGTATAGCATTCTTTTTTAATTTTATGACCGACCCACTTATTAGATATATGTGACAGAGAGGAATAAGGGCCACTTGAGCTGCCTTCAGGGATAGCAATGTGGATTTGGGGTCTTCAGTAAACCAGTGAGCGAAGTAACTGCATAAACATTAAATAATAAGATTTAATGTGAGGGACTCCAAAACCCCCACTCTCAACAGATTGTTGTAGCACTGCGTTTTAACCTAGCTCGTTTATTTTTCCAGAGGAAGAAAGACAGAGAGCTATTAAGAATGGAGAGAGATCCGTGTTAGAAGAATTGGAATAATTTGGAATGGAAACAACAGCTGTGGTAATGTAATCATTTTAAAGAGATGAACTCACCATAGAAAAGATATAGGCAGAGCTGTCATCTAGATAAGTCTTCTTTGATCCCTACAGGTTAGGAGTACAAATTAGATTTATACATACCAGTAATTGAGGGAGCACCACATATTCTTAAATATCTGAATCCAGATGGAGAAAATAAAAAGGGACAGAACAGCTGGAGGATAAATGTAAATGAGAAGACAGTGTTGTTGCTACAGATTAAAAAACATATTTTTTATCCAGAAAACTGGCTAAAAAAAGTTATAATTTCCACTACTGTTGTCACCAAAATTTTGTTCATACTAAGATATGTCATCAGAATAAATCAGAATCTGGGGTGCACTTTACCCATTTCTGTACCAAAAAACATTTTGATGGCCTCTGCCATGTATTCTATTGCTAGGGCAAATAAAAGAGGAGCGATATGGCAGCCTTGCCGGCAGCCCCACCTTACTCCAAAATTAGGGGATCTGAGACCATTTGTAATGACTGATGCGTGTGGAGCAGCGTATAAAAGTGATATCCATTTAGTGATGTGGCCTAGATTGAATTAAGTAAGGACAGCTTGGATATAAGACCGATCGATTCTATCAAAGGCCTTTTCTGCATCCAATGATATTACAACAGAATGAACCTTAGCCCATGAGCTCAACTGTATCAAATTAAGCAGTCTCCTTATATTATTACATATATTACGGCCTAATATAAAGTCAGTCTGGACTACTGAGTTATCAGGAAGAATACTTTCAAGTCTTCTAATATTTGGCAAGTAATTTCTGATCTAGGTCTAACAGAGAGATAGATCTATATGATATAAATCCATTAGCTGGTTTACCTGTTTTCAGGATCAAAGATATATTGCCTCCATCATAGTGATAGAGAGGGCCCCAGATTCCAAAGAACATGATAACATAGTAAGAGGCAGATCAATTAGCAAATCACAAAATGTTTTCTAAAATTCTGGAGTAAACCATCTGGTCTTGTGGCCTTGTTATCTGGAAATGAGTTAATAGCCTCTTTAACCTCTTAATATGTAGCAGGTTTGTTTAGCATTTCTCTCTGGTCTTCTGATGCTTGAGGAAGCGTTACACTTAAAAGGGATGTCTTCCTCCGCTCATCAGAATGATCATCTAACTCAGAGTTTTCATAAAATCCCATAAAGAAATTATTAATGTCTTTGGTTTTAAATACTTTTCTACCCATTTTATCTTTTAAGTATAGGATGGTTTGCGAACCAGATTTAGCCTTCTCTAGATTTGCAAGATATTTATTTGGTTTATTACCATATTCAAACATTTTATGCTTTGTAAGAGAATAATTTAGACTTAGACAATTTAGACTACTTTTCCTTGAGAGTTTGCTGCATGGGCCTCTGTTTTTCTTAGTGCTAGTTAAGAATGAAATTGTGATTCCACGCATAACTGCCTTTGCAGTCTTCCACAATATACTTTAAGGGGTTGATGGGAATCGTTAACTTAAACCAGACTGCTCTCCTCTAGTCACTGGGGAATTGTTATCTGGACTGTCCAGTTAAAAGGGCTATGAGTGAGTTCTTTATTGCACTACATCTCTCAGTAATCATGATACCGCAGCTGCTTGTTTATTGATCGATACAACTGATCCAGTAAGGGCTAAAAGTTCTGGTTGTCAAACTGCTTTCACTGGTTTATCATGCAAGTTAGAAGCAAATAAAACAACTATCATAAAAGAAATCAGTATTTCTTATTGTTGTTGAATCTCTACTTTAATTGTTTTGGTTGCTTTTGCAACAAAGGACAACTAGGCTAAAGCAGACAGTTTAGTTTTTTTTCTTTTTTCTTTTAAACAGCCTATTGTGATAAAAAATGAAAATTGCAAGCAAATAGGATAATTGGCAAAATCTGGAACATTGCTGCTAGATCTACAACAACTTGAAACCACATTTGCTTCCTGGAGCCTGTTTTAGTTTCTTACAAGCACAAAGGTAAGTTAGGAGCAAATATTTTTACAGCACAGTTATAACATGTTAACATTGTGTGATGTGCTGGTTGCAGGACACTCAAAGATAGGTTAAAATAACAGAAAACATTGTTGGCTCCATCTGAGCAGATTTGAAAAAAAACATTAAATCTTAATGAATTGTTTCTATAACTTACAGAACTGTTTTGTACAGGATGCTGTAATTTAACTCTATTCTCACATGCTACACAGAGCGTGGCTCTCCTGGTTTAATAAACTGCTTTATCAAGCCATATAGCCTACTTAAAAGACAGCTATTTGATTAAGAGGCATAAAATGACTGTCCCTGAAGCCAACTTCTATAGTTGAAGAGCAGACCCCTTATCTCATCTTTGGCTGCCAAACACCCCACACTGCACCTGACCTCCGTGGCCAGTCCTACAGGTGGGTTCATGGGTGCAGGGGTGCAATCAAGCCCAACACCTAGGACTGTCTCCAGATGGGTGGCACAAGTGATCTGAGTAGAGTCCTTTAAGAGGTCTTCCTGAACTGCTCTTGGTCTGGTCCCTCACATAGTACCTGTTTGCCTTGGGTGACCTTACGGGAGGCATGAAGCCCCTCTCACCCATCCTACAATCATTGAGAATAGAGAGAGAGATTATTAGACAGATTGTTGTGGTATCTGCTGTGATCTAAGCTCTGCATCGGTTTGTCAGAGTAAAAAAGGAGCTGGGCCGAAAGGTGAAGCTCTCGATTTATCAGTCAATCTACATTCCTATCATCACCTTTGGTCACATTCTGTGGGTAGTGATCAAAAGAATGAGGTCACAGATACAAGCAGGCAAAATAAGTTTCCTCCGTAGTGTATCTGGGATCTCGCTTCGAGATAGGGTGAGCTCAGTCATCCAGAAGGGGCTCAGAGTAGAGTTGTTGCTCCTCTGCATGACAGGAGCTGGATGAGGTGACTCAGGCATCTGGTTAGGATGCCTCCAGGACTCAGTTAGGTGTTCTGAACACATCCCACAAGGAATAGGCCCCCGGGAAAGACCCACAACAAGCTAGGTGGATTATATCTTAGTGTATTATGATGGGTAAGGCGGGTATTTACAACATAGCTGCTTAGATAATAAGATTTTGAATATCTTTTATATAGACAACCCAGTTTCACCAGGAACAGTAAAATTTAAGATTGTTCACACATGAAATAAATAACATTGTTTAAATATTAGCAACAGTCTTTGCTGTGCAGACTCAGAAGAAACTTGTAAAGGACAGGACTCAAACCACAAATCTATTTGTGCTGTGGCTTCTCTTTTTACCACTCTTTTTTTCACATGAACCTTTTTTGTTTTAGGTAATTACCTTTAAGAAAATTTTCTTTATTTAGTATGTCAATGAGTCACAGTCATACACACAGTGCAAATTAATAATATTATTACCTGCATTTGAAGCAAGAACTTTTACATCCATTTTTACATTCTTCACATCGATTACATCTTATGGTCAGATAATCCAAAGCACTTCAGTGATATCAGTAAGCTGCAGCCTTGGCCAGTTTTTAGAAACAAGTTAGACATCAGTTAGTTGCAGATAGAAATAACACAGAGTAAGAATGTGGACAATTCTAAGACAAGACCAAAAGAGATTGATCTAAACACCAAACTCAGGCTTGAGTACAATGACCCAAGACTACTATATCAATGGTTAAATCTTGGTTATTTCTGGAGTTTTTAAATGAGTGGCATCATTGGCACTACTATGGACTCAGTGTGATAATCTCTTAAAATAAACGGCATTTCTTTCACACTCATGGTACTTTATTTTTTTTATTTTTATTTTGTTTGCTACTGCAAATGTTATGCCACAAAAATTTCTGTTCATACTTTAAATTATGTATCAATATAGAATTTAAATTCAATGTCAAAAATAACAACAGCAATTATAATACTAATACTAATAATAATACTAAATAATAATACTAAATACTAATACTAATAATTTGTCCTAATCTATTGAAGCGTTTGATTTTAACTAATTAACTTTCTTAGCCTTTCACTAGTGTTATGTCTAGCATTGGAGGTGAGGACCCAAGTGCAGGCAGTCAGGGTCAGGAGGAGGCAGCTCGCTGCAGGTAAAAAGGGTTTATTGTCTACAAAACCAGAAACAGGGAACCACACAAACAAAGATGAACCAAAAGGATCTGACAAGTGAAGACTGAAAACCATGGCGTACATATACACAGAGGGTGAATAAGGAACAGGTGAAGCGAATGGGTAATTAGACCAGGTGAACTAACGAGCCAGAAACAGAAACCACAGAGCACATGAGGGAAAACGAAACTTAACATGACAAAACCAAAAACCCAAACCATGATCTAAAACAGAAACTAATCATGACAAAAACCAGAAATAAAAACCAAAATCATGACAAAATTAAAACACCACAAAAACCCCAAAACCTAAACCATTATCATAACAGAAACTAAACAAGACAAACACCAGACTATAAACCAAGATCGAAATATAACACAAACCAAAGAACACACCCAAACCAAATAAGAACCAGGAACCTACAGTGTGAAACATGACAACTAGAAAATACCAGATGTACAGATTTAGTTTTCACATTTGGAGAGCACCATCAATCATAAAACATGAAGAAGAAGAATATTATTTTATTTTTACTTTTATTTTTTTTTAACTCTGTGGCCTCTGACAGAAGCAAAAATACATTGTTCAATATTTTTATGATGTTTACATAGACATAGTTTAAATTTGTTTTTCTATGGTTAATGAGAACAAACATGTTAAAGAATCAATGATTTGCTGTTGTGAGGTGAAATGTCTCTATACACCAGTTTTATAGCATCACACATTTTTAATAAACTCAGATTTCAGGTCACCAACATTAAAAATGTCTGTGTGACCTGTGTAAACATGTCACATGATCAGGTGCACTTAATGTCAGATATTCCTCTGTGTAACAACCCGGCTCTAATAGAGAAATGGGAGGGATCATTAAACCAGAGGGAATCTGATTAAAGGAAAAGTACCATAATATGATAGTTCTGTGGACTGTGCTACATACTTAAACTTAAAATAACAAGGTAACATATCTACTTCTACTGAACTGAACAAAAGAGAATCTAAAGCTACAATACATTTTAGTTTTGCTTTCTGTCTCAGCCATCTCATGTTTAATATCTACAAACACATAAAATCTGTTAATGTCAAGCTAGTTTGAAGGAATAGTTGTTAAAAACCCACAAGCCCTGTGGAAATGTGCAAAGACAGATTTTAAGGAGGTCCTTGCGTTTCTGCAGTGGATTGGGCAACAGCTGTGGAGGCTGATATTTTTTACAGAAGTTATGCTCCAAGACACAAATAAAACACCAAAAATGCTACAAGAATGTGTAACGGTGATGTGTGAGTCCCGAATCAGTCATTCAAAACTTGAGAACCATTTTACTGATTGTCATTTTTTCTTGCCTCAATTAACTCAATAGCTGACTCATCCCTTTTAGCACAAGCTAGCTAACAAGAAAGAAGACAACAGACCATATGTTGTTATTGGGCAACTGTTATTCTAATGTTTGTATGAGTATATCATGTTAATCGCTGTATTAATTTAGCTGAACACTCAAAGTCTTACCACTGGGAAAGCTGCTTCCTCAACTGAATTCACTTTACTAAAGTCTGGTGTTTTGCTCTGTTAGTCATTGAGTGACAGTGTAGAAAGAAATTATTTATTATGCACATTTTGCTTGTCTCTCAAAAGTAATTGGTAGTTGTAGTTTCAAATCAGAGATTTTAGTGGCGTCAATAAGTAGGAACTGGAAGTGAGTGGAGCTTGTGTGTGCATATGAATACCTACACACTGGGTGACCGACTCAGTGACTCACCAATCGTATTCTCTTTGGTGAGTAGTTCATACAAACTTGAGTCATTGTAAAGAATCTAATAGTAGTTAGTTAGTCAGTTATAGTAGCTGATGCACATTTCATTGTTAGCAGGCCTCTAAATGGGGTAAAACACTGTTTCCTGAGGATACCAGAGGCAGCTGCAGTCACAATAACAAAGATCTGATTTAGAGAAAGAAAACATTAATATCCATTTGTTTCAAAACAATTACTGGATGCTGTTAGGCAGAAATTAAAACATTCTCAAAACTATGAAAAATATGCTGCATGGGCAGATTTGGAATTAATACAGCTGAAATACACTTCCTGGTTTTATTCCTAATACAGGCTCAGTGTGGCAGTGCTGAGATTCTAACATTAATCTGCAGAATTTACCCTTCCATCTATCCACCCCTCTTGTATACCCACTTATTTTAATGAAGGGTGTACCTCACATGAAATACAACAGAAACTTTAAATGTATCATAAGGTTTTAGATGCTATTGGTCAAAATGTACTGTAAAAGGTTGGTTTGAGTGCACACAGAGGTGTCCTTCCTCCACACCACCATATGGCATTTTTCAGTCAGAGCCGCAGTGCATGGTTGGATGGGCGGCGTCGACCAAGCACATGCTCGACAGCATGGCGTGACGGTCTTTAAAAGATCATCTTTGTGAAAAGAAACATCTTGAAACAGGTAAAATTTGCTGCCATCTTCTCATCCATTCATGCGCACAATGTGAGAACTCTTTAATTTTCCTCGTCATGACAACATGGCTGATCACTTGCGTGGGGGGAGTGATTACGCCATGGCACTCACATACACCACAACTGCGTGGTGAGTCCACCTTGTCCGTAATTCTTTTGCATGTTGTGTGGCTTCCTGCATATTTTGAAATTATGCTGCTTAAGGATTGTATCGTTTGGCCCTCTGTTTCTTCTGGGGCCTCACCAACGCTGCATCATTTCGGTATGTATGGTTTTCACATGTACATTTTGCAATTATCAATTGGCATATTTTACATTAATAATACACGTTATTTGTTCATATCCTTCTAAGCCTGGCCGATCAATGTAGTGAAACTAAATGCTTTGACACAAATGAAAATATCTAACAAAATACCCTGAAGGCACTTTTATGCTATTCATTAAAGATTGATATGGAGCCTTTCACCTGTCTTCTTTATGTCCACAATTTGGTCTGTTTGCTCCTGCATTGCAACAAACAAAGCATCCCCATCGAAAATCGCAGGGACAGTGTTTAGCAGCTGAAGTGCAACCGGCGAAAGGAATGTAGAAGAAGCTGTTATGTTTCACGATCTCGCCCACTGTTGCCATGTTGACTGTGTAATGTCGAGATTCATTTTATATACAATATAACCCAACATTCCTACATTGATGAAGATTTTTTTTTTCATTTTGAATCAACAGAGAGCATCAAATCTGTTCCAGTTGCCACATTAATGTGCATAAATTGAATAATAATATTGTAATGCCTTCCATGTATCAATGTGTGTTTGAGATATTAACTTTTCATTCAGCATACCCTTTCACCTCACCAGCACAGATTAACTATATCTTTGAGTATGTATCTCTCCTTTTCAGTGTTTGATCTATGATCTTCTTTGCTTATCATGAGCCAGTTGACACAGCCGGAGGTTCTGTCATTCCATTTCCACATGTCACCGTACATTGTGTTCTGATGCCACATACTGTAAGTGATTTTTCACTGCGCTGCTGTCGCTTTCACTTCGCAAGTGAAGACTTGCTCTGACTGCTGGTTGTTTAGTCCTCAGAAGAGTATTACAGTGCTGAGACATCAAAGACTCTGAACAAGCTTTCTTTCTTAGTTCAACAACATACTTTAAGAGTAATTATTTTCTGATGGGGAAAATACCCAGAGAGGCAAAAAAAAAAAAAAAAAAAAAAAAAGAATTACTGTGGAAAATGGGAACATTCTAAACGACTAAACAAATAAGTCCTGCTTCTTTAATTCTAAAATAACAAAGAACATGCAAAGCTGAACAGTTTTGTAAACAAAAACAGATTGAACCTTAAAATGTGCAAATACACATATTGATATATATAAAATGTTTAATTAAAGGCATGGTTAAATCTACATGGAATAATGTTATGGTGAAAAGTGGTGGAGACCATACAGAAATTGTTAAAACTCTAATATAACATGCTTTTATAAATTTTTTATAAATTCTTTTAAATCACACAAACTCATGGAAAAAAAAAAGAATATGCCACCAATGGAGTACACCACATTACAAAAGCAACCCGCAAGATATTTAAAATAGTATAGGACATGTTTAAATTTCTGGCATAAAAAATAATCAAATCTATTAAAATGATAATTATGGTAATAACTAAAGTCTCATTAACAGTCAGACATGACATTTTACACGGTGTTATTTATTTTTTAGAAAAACTGAGCTAAAATGAAGAAACAGTGTGTGAAACTCACTAATGATTCATCGGCTTACAGAACCACCGTTAGCGGCATTAACTCACAGTAATTATTTTTTGCATGACATTATCAGATTCTCACATTTTTGAGGACAATTAACCATTTTTCTTTACAACCTTACTTTGGTTAATTAAGTTTTGTAGCATTTGTTAATGCACAGCTTTCTTAAGGTCTCTTAAGAAAAATTTATATATGCATCATTTTTATAATACCCCTAAATGGTTTCCAACTGATTTCATCCACAGTTAATTTTTTTTTAAATATGTTATTCTCTCCAATGACATACACTGTGCCTTTCACTTGACCCAAAATCCTTTTTTCAGTTCATCACTATCAAAGCCTTTGCCTGTAACATAGCAAATTTAATAAATGAAAACTCTAAAGCTCTAAGGTTAAGATCTGGCAAATACAAATGGAACAGAGTAACATTGGGATCTACGGTAAAATTTAAATGTCTGATTTTGCAATTCATCACTTGTGAAGCATTTAGTAACAAAAGTTA
Source organism: Melanotaenia boesemani (assembly GCF_017639745.1). Lineage (NCBI taxonomy): Eukaryota > Metazoa > Chordata > Actinopteri > Atheriniformes > Melanotaeniidae > Melanotaenia > Melanotaenia boesemani. The sequence continues at coordinate 27,974,640 of NC_055698.1, forward strand.
AAGTAATTGGAATAGTGTAAAAAACAGAAGACATTGAGAGCACGTGTCTTCATCTTTACTTTTTCTTCATTGTTTTTCTTTTCCTATCTTATACTTGACTTTGGCTCTTCTTGTCTTCTGTGAGCCATTTTTCACAATAAAAAAATATCTCTTCTTACTTTCCTCAAACTCTTTGAGTCTATCTTGGTCTCTTTATTTTTCTGTTATTGCTTCCCTCGTTGTTCTCTGCCTATCTATCTCGACGAGTCTTACACTTTCTGTCTTGACCTGATTTTATTCTGCATGTTGTATTCCAGAGATAGAAACAAAAACCAGTATGTTATCTTTGGGTTTGATCCTGCATTGACATGGGACTTTATCCTTACCAGAATTACAGTTTCGAAAATGAATTCATACTAAAAGTAGCACAGCACAATACCTGTCATCTGTTTTGACAGGTAGACTTATAATAGCTGGAGGTTTGCTCTAAGTGTGTGTGACAAAACTGACAATCACATTTTTGAGATAAACAGAGTCACTGTCACATCTAGTACATTTAGACTTCGAAAAGACTTTTAGAGTAACATATTTATTCAAAGCAGAGCTACATGAATAAAGGTTTGGTTTTAAATAGATTTTATTCCATACTAATTCACCACATAAGTAGTGTCATTATGATTTTTGGATTACAAAGGAACATTTTCTACTGTAAAATGTAATAATAAAATGTAATAAAATATTTTTAGTTTCCTGCCTGTCTTATTGGCACTACAACTAATAAATAGAAAGCTTCACAAAAGTCAAAATATAACTTGGTACTGACAACCTAAGAACCAAGTAGCACTGGGGTAAGTAATGACTTAAAGTGTAGCTACACACCCTACTTTTTGTGTAACTCCACCTTCTTGCCGAATTTGACAAATGCCTGAAACTGAAAGGGGTGGGGTGGGAGGTGTGGGGTGATCAGTGAGTAGAGAGTGGGCAGGTCGGGATACATAGGCTGAAATGATTGACAGACAGGAGCTCAGCTCACAGGCAAGATGCAAAGCGAGATTCACAAAGCACCTACGCCACAGAGCGATCTTTGAGGTGGAAGACTTTCCCCTCCAGAATCCCCTCAGCTACACATGAACAAGGTCAGTCTGAGCCGTTAGCGCTGTTACGCTGGCCTGTCAGCAACTCCAGCAGCTCTGGAAGGCTGTGGAGACTCGCAGCAGGTTGTGGCAGCGGCAGGAAGCGCCGCTACGATTTGAGCTGCTGTCTGTCACCAGATGAGGATCAGCAGGTAAAGAATAAAGTCCGGTGTTACTTTTACACCCCCCAAAAGCACAAATCCGTCCCTTTGCAGGAATATTTCATTAGAAACTCTTTGAAAAAACAGAAGTCTGAAACTAGTAAATCTACACCATATAAGTTCACATCCCTTAATATACGTTGGTAGGCATGGGTTTCTATGGCTGCTAGATGAGGACCCATTTGTTTGCATCTGGAGGCAGGGGCTGTGGGTTTTTTTTAATTTTCTCGTGACATAGATAACCTGTCTGTCACGAAAGACATAACCTGGTTTTACCCTATAGAGGGCGTTATGAGCCATTTTTTTACCCATGAGATCCTGTTTTTAAAACAAAGAGAAAATATACTAATATAGTATATGTGAATTTCAACACAATTAAGTAATTCTGTGTTGTTTACAGCTCAAAAAACATATTTATGGGTGCACTACCCCTTTAAAGAGCAGGTATGGCAATTAGAGACAGAAACCTGAGGCCTACTGCACAAAAGTACCATTCACATATCCAGGATAAATGCATTTGTCTAATAAAAGAAAAGAGCATCCAGGCTTAATCGGTTGCAAAAAGAGCAGCGATTTTCACCTCATCACGCAGGTTCCAAAGGAGCGACGTCACCTCCCAGTTGTCGAGCCCATTAGCCTTTCATATGAATGACCTCCAGCAGTTTTACTATATCATTTTTTCCTCCAGAACAACTCAGATTAAACATCTCTCCCAATTTTAAATCTCCATTAGTACAGTAGCATTAGTTTTGATAGGTGCTACTGCAGAAAGCACTTGTTTCACTGTGTCTTGTTGAACTGAAATGTTACAGTCAGATGATTCCTTATGGAACAATTTGAAGATCTTACAATGATCACAATAAGCTGGAAACTTGAAAGAAATGTAAAGAAACTAGGTAAGGAGAAAAAAAAATCTCCCTCTTTTCATCTGTCAGAAATGTAAACAACTGCATCTACACTGACATGAATTTCCCTGAAAGTAGGACACAGTTGGTGGGGATGTAAAATGGATTTCTCAAGCTTTTAGGCACACCCAAAGGTGTTTTTCATTTTTCAATCTTATCCTGCTCATACCCCCACAGTTAAGAGTTTGGCTGCATGTAAAACATCTTCTGTGTTTACAAACTATTAGATGTTTTGGAACTCAGTGCCAAACTGAGACACATATATGATACATATGATCACATATATGAAGCTATGTACATACAGTATTTAAAATAATTGACAATGGTCACAGTTTTACTGTATGCTTTTCATTCTCAAACAGAAACCTGCAGTAATGTCATCATAAGCTACACTGTCCAAAATGTACTTTTGAATCTATAACACTGCAAAACACTTCCAACAGCAAATAGATTATTCTATTCTATTCTAAAAAGTTATCTTTTACAAATATAGGAAGTATTATGAAATGAAAAGGAATTTATTGATACCCACTGGAAACATGGTCTCTCTCTCTCTCTTTGTTTTTTTTTTTTTTTTTTTTTTTTTTTTTTTTAGGTTAGGGAACTGTCAGAACTAAACATTATAAAAAAAATCAAACATTATGCTTCATGCAAGCATAAAAAAAGCTCAGTTAATAGTTTTAGCAAGGAAAAGTAATGCTCCCATACTTTCAAAAGTAGGTCAACATGTTTGATGTAAGTATTATAAATACTGCACATCCTGACATACTGTAGGCCTGTGGCAAAGATAAAGCTGACACACATATCTCCATCCTAAATATAACTTTCATATTTTAGGATCACCACACTAAGTTTTAGAAACGTAACTTATATTTTACTTCATAACTAATATTTGACATTTCCAGCCGCAGATTTACACATATAAGATAGCAACACAAAACAAACCTTCAACAGAGTATTAAGATACACAGCCTTTTTTCATAATATTATATGCATGAAGTAATATTTTGTAATATTATATTATTTCATGCATAAGAGCAGCATGAAGTGCTTTACATGATAAAAATAGTTTAAAAACAACATTCTCCCCCCCACAAAAAGAAACACACCCAAAGTTTATCACAAACCAAATCAAAGCACACACATTTAATTATATTCTCTCACACACAAGCTAACGTACACTGAGTCCCATCCCCCACCCCTTGAACCTACTCTAAGAAAACTGTCTAAAACTTAAAAAGCAGTATAAACAAACATATCTTTTAACAAAACAGGTGAGGAAACATTATCCTAGGGGTCCATCCACACCAAGAGCCGACCACAAAGATTGTCACCATGGGAATGACCCAGATCAGGGACCAGGACCACACCACAGCCAAAGGGCTACAAAGCAGGGCCCCAAACACCCAGGCAAGTACAATCCCCAAGGCAGCAACCATGCAGCTAGAGCAGGCATAGCTCCCAATGTGGAGGACCTATGAGGAAAACACTGGAGTGGAAAAAAAATCTAGAATAAAAACAAATCTCAAATCAATCTAAAATTGTAACAAATAGAACCAATAAAGCATAATTAAAATAAGTAAATAAACAAAATACAAAGTTTAATTACTAAATAAAAAGTAAAAACGGATCAATTTAAAAGTGACTAGATTAAATAAAAATTAGTTATATGCTACGCTAAAAAGTCTCTTTTTAAAAACCAATAGTCTCTGCAGCCTTGAAGCCCTAAGGAAGGCTGTTCCATAGATGAGGACTGTAGTGATGGAGCGAGGCTTCACTGGAGTTTTAGATCTTACTTTAGGAACAAATAGTGCCACATAGCAAAACACTATTACAGACCTGAGTGAAATTTAAGTGGCTGCTCTCGGCTTCCATATTCATCTTAACAGAATCTTTATAAAAAAAATTACTACCCACATGAAAATGAAAAGACATAGCACATAGCTAACAGGTGATTCTCAAATAATTTCCTGAGTGAGTGAAGCAGCTCTGTCAAAAAGCAACAGTGATGTGATGGACTGAAAAATACTGTCTAGCAGTTTGTAATTTGATGTAATTTGTTCAAGAAGTTTTGGTACCCAAACTCTGTTTTTTTTTTTATGTGAATACAGGGCTTTAATGGAGTATGGCCAAAATTCACATAAAACCTTAAGTGATAAAAATCCAACAACCACAAACAAAAAGGCAAAATGCAAATTAACCATGATAGTAAAGGGCAAAACTATTTAACTTCCTTTAATTGCCTGCTTGGTTTGGTAGGGAAAATTATTCCAGTGACTAAGCTAATCTGATTAAAGAAATGTGGAAATAAACCTTCCTGAACCACCGAGAGAGACCCAGGCCAAACACCCTGTAGCCCACGATGCTCCCCAACTCACCCCTTCCACCTTCCACTCAGGAGAACTTCCCCTGGTAGGCAAGCTGCCCTGCTGCGGTAGTAGGCACCCTTGCCCCTGTCCCAGGGCAGGATGACCTTGGCTGCACTCTGCCTGGGAACCACAGCAATCACAGCCAGAGACCCACAGCATTTTAATAATAGGTAATAGCTGAAGTTGTGATTGCAAATATTTTAATATTATAATTGGATCCAGCCAGGTTTGCTCTATAATAAAGCATCTTGGTTTTATTTAGGCCCTACGCAAACATTGCTGTTGACCTTCTCTTGAAAAACAGCTTTTTCTTTTCAGTTTTATTTTCACAGTTTTAACCTGTCCAGACGCATAAATGCCTGTAATTACTAATCATTGCTGCACACCTTTCAATGCTCCAGGGTGGTAAAATTCTATAATTTTGCAAAAGCATCATTTGTTTTTGATGGGGCATTCATGCTGTTCCATGAATCTGCAGGTTTCAACTTGAACATGATGAATATATCAGGTGATTTCACTGATTAATGTGCTACCAACCAGGCAGAACAAACTAATCAGTGAAATCAGCTGCATGTATGTGTGTCTGGAATCATAATCTACCAGAATGATGTTTTGATAGTGTCGCTGTGTGTAGCTGATGTATTCTATGATCCTGTGCAAATTTGATATAAAAAGTCTCCTCTTAAGAGAATGATGCAGAATGTTCCTAAACACCTGTTAGAGCTGAGAAAATCTTCAAGCATGTGTTGAGGCTTATGGAATGCAGCAAAAAGCTTATCATCCTGTTACCTGCGTTGCCCCTGGATACTAGAGCAATTTCTTTTCTTCTACTACCATCATGTCGTGTCTTGTATTCCAGGCGCTATGTTTGGTCAAGGGTGTGCACACACAAACACAGTGAGGCAAGAGTAAGAAAAGACACACAGAACAGAAAGAGATGGATGCAAACATAACTTACATAGATACAAATAAAAAACAAAAAAGAAAAGGAAGCATGAAAATAGTTTGAAACAAGAGCAGCTTTATGACACCGTTAAAATACAACACACACACACACACACACACACACACACACACACACACACACACACACACACACACACACACACACACACGCAGTGTACTGTCAGGATGTTGCATCAGAATGCAGAATGCCATCAGCTCCTGAAGCTGAAGACCAAAGAAGTTAACTACAATGAAATGAGGGAAGCATGTGAACTTGCACTGCAGAAATTTAAATTCACTTGCATTTTTTTTTTTTTTTTTCTTCTCTTCTCTTGGACGTTTCTTGGGCGTTTCTTGGGTGTACACTTCCAAACAGGCCTTTTCTGCCAAGCTTTGGTAATCAGACAACACTAATGGCTAACAAACAAGCCATAGACACCATATTGGCATCCATTAAGTTGTTATTGTTACTCATTTTGCATCATAAAAATCAACAATTCAACACACAATTTAATAAATGCAGAAAATAAAAAGAAAGATTAAATTTATATCAGCCGCTGTACATAAACTAATATATGTGCTTTCCTCTATGTGAGGGCCTAAATGCATCGAACTGTGTGCATAAATAGAGGCAGAAATGTGAACATCCATCCTGTTTGGCACATTCAGAAAGCTGTGCACGCTCATGGAGAGACTGAGCCTTTTCAGAAGTGGCCATCCCAGCTGTGGAACAGCCTGTCTTACCAGATCAGAGCTGCACAGTTCCTAGAGCACTTTAAAACCCTACTGAAAACACATATTTTCTCCTTGGCTTTTAGTTCTAGTTAGAAAGGGGTTTTATTGGCTTTCTTAAACATTCTTATTGTATGGCTTTTAATGTTGTTTATATTTTCTACCATTTTATAATTATTATTTGATATTTTTCTTATGAGTGTATGTATATGTATGTTTATGAGTGTATGAATGTTTTATTTTATTGCTTACTAAGGTTGTTTTACTTGTCTGTCCTGTACAGCACTTGGGTCAACTGAGGTTGTTTTAAATGTCCTATAAAAATAAAGTTGACTTGACTCAACTTGATGTAGGACTGTGTGAAGATATTTAAACAATTACCAGAAAAATTCTTTAGAGCATTCAGACAAAACAATATGAATACAATTAATGATATGATTGTACCACCAAGCAGCTGCAAACGCAGTGGCAGTATCATGTAGCATATGCTGTCCCCATCAAGCAGATGATCAAAGCGTGTGCTGCTATTGTGATTGCACCTATTAAGAGAATGTGGCAGTTTAATAAGCCCTTTGGGGACATTAATGGTGAGGCAGATGAAAAGGAGGAGGCCGATCTATAAAGGTGCTGCGTGTAATGTTTAAACTTCAATTAATCATTACCACAATCATCACCACAATGATGATGGTGTTATTATGATAAAAAAAAAAGAAAAAAAACACTCATTACAAACATTATCAGCTTCCAGTGGCCTCCACCTACAGTTCACAGCATGATTAAAAAAAGGAAAAAAAATCACTGGTATTCCATTTAAGGGAGACAATTATGCCTCTCACTTGTTCAGTTTAATTGAATGAACCTAAGTGATCTGTTATAATAATTTTAGTGTTATTAGTCATGAAATTTATGCATGCTTTAGATCCTCTGGAACCCCATTAAATAGATATTTGAGACATGCGTCCCTGTTATCAAAATCTAGTAAAAAGGATAGGAAAAACAAATTGATAAAAAAATATACAAAATGCTAGTTTAGGGTCTTTGAGTTAATAAATTATATCCATATTTGTAGTTTTATCCACAATAATGGTTTTAGAGAAAGAGTGATGGGAAAAAAAGCTGTCTAACAATGGGAACAAACAATGTGATTTCCCGTTGGAAAGGTATGTATCGCTCCACTAAACTCTAACCCCCTCTTAGTTTTAAAGATTACTTTTTAACATGTGTTTTTTTATTTTATTTTATTTTTTATTTTTTTCTACTTATAAGACTTTAACAAAATGCCAAATGATTACATTATATGTTATTTTCACGCCCTTTGTTATGCCTGAGCAGACCCCACCCACTCCTGCCACTCATCGCCGCTGTCACTCCCCAGAGTACTGATTGAACACACCTGCAAACAATCTGGTCCACTAGCCTTTAAAGGGCTCGTTCATGCATTGATGGATCCCTCTTCCCCTTCCTGGTCCTGACTCACCTGGCTAATCAACATACTGTGGTGTTGAGAATTCTGAATCTGGTATTACGTAAGCGACTCCTCTAAGGAACTCTGTAATAAACCTCGTTAAACTCTTCTCCGTCTCTGTGAGGTCCTTCATAGCACCCTTGAGCAAACAGTCGTCCCAAGGCATGACTCAGTCAATCAAGACTTCTATCAATTTAGCAAACTTATGTGTGATGAAAATTGACATGATGTGGCATCTGTCCATTATGTTAGTCTATCTACATAATTTGAAGCAACCATACTGTGTGATCCCCTTTCATCACACAGCTAGGTTTAGTACTGTTTAGTGTTAAATAAATAAATCAGTGTATCAATCCTCTCTCCATTGTGGAAGGTCCAGAGAGCCACTTGTTGCTCCGGGACACAGGTTGTAGACCCCTGATTTAGTGTTAGTAAATTAAAATTTACTGCATTTTCTTCAAATAGTAGTAGGCCTTCTATAAAGGGAATAGGACAGTTTGTGTTTGTGTTAAATACTGCACCCACAGCAACAACAAAAGTTATTTTTCTTCTTTCAGTCTGGTCTTTATCCTCCTGAAGTGCAATATTTCTTGACGATTTAGAAACCATAATACTCTGGTCTGTTGCCTCCACTATCAGGGAAAACTCCCGACAAAAACAGCTGTTAAATTTTCTGCCTGGAACTCAGGAGGCTGAGAAGAGGTGATCACTCCTAGGTGAAGCAGCAGCTAGCTTAAGGGTTAGCTCCCTTCACCTTACCCAGCAGTGGTGAAGCAGACATACTCTGCTGTAACTAGAAGAGTTGTGTGGCGTGTTAAAGGGGTCACACTGTTTTTTTAACACAGCGTAACTGCAAACAGCATCACGTCTCTAGTCAGTGAAACATAACTCTTGCAATTTATTTATTTATTTGTTTTAATCAATGTAATCTGGTGGGTCAGATATTATTGGGAGCAGGCCAGATTTGGCCCATGAGCCACCACTTGCCAATCACTGGTGTAGCCAGTACTTGTTGGGTTAGGTCACCATGAGTCCTTGTGAATGTTATATGTCTTGAATGATTGGAATAATTGGCTTCAAATTAAGTAGAAAATGTTCATTTAGACTCAAGGGTAAACTGTATAAATCAAATGGTGAATTTCTCAATATAAAAAAATGTTTTATAAACACTAATAGATATTTTGCATAAATCTGGAAAGAAATGGATTTAAACTGGTTGTCCTGGTTGAAAAGTATAAAGCACTGAAGTGGGAATTCTAATTATATCTATTTTTGAAAGACAGAGCAGTTTTGGAGCAACCAATATGTAGCTAGCATTATAATGTTAACCAAGTAAAAAAATAGAAACAGCCATTACTGTGCATTAAGGATATCTTAATTCAGAAAAAAATGGCTATAGATTCTGCAAGGAAAATACAATTCAGCACAAAACAATGCATTATATCCATGTTTTTTCAAATCTCTAAAATTGTATTCTGGAATGTTATCCATCTTAATATAAGCCTATGTAATCTACCTAATTACAAAATTACTAATTTAGGTTTACATGCATGTCTCTTAGACAACTACCTGAACTCACCCTAGCAGCAGCAGTATGACCTAGAGGTTCTGGCCATAAATCAGAAAATATACACGCCTGCTAATGTATGATGCCTTCAAAAGTGTCTCATACATCATGGCAGTGTGTGCACATGTGTGTGAAGCCATTTCTCATAGTTCCTCTCATGTAGTGACCCCTCCATGCTGTAAATGACTGCTATAGCCAATCCTCTGATTGGTTGATGGGAAAAATGCCCTCTTTATGAGTGAGGATGTGTGTGATGCAGCATACCACAAAGCAAGGTCAATAGAGGAATATCACTCAATGGATGTGAGACTCTTCACTCTTTTACAAGAATATACTGTGAAGGTGAACTGTGATCAGAATCAGAATCAGAAATACTTTATTAATCCCTTGCAGGGAAATTCATGTTTTCAGTACAACCCATCCAAGACTAGACAAAACAACATATAACACAACAGGAACAGGCAGACTGACGGAGCAGCCATTTGACAGCGCTCCTTGTCTTAGATACAGGTGAAAGGTAACATTAGGGGAGTAAGATGTAGCTGGAGAGGATAAAAAAAAGGCATCTCCACACTGGGCCTAAGGGCCCATTATTGAGATACAAAAAACACTCCTCAGTACATAAAGAACAAAACTCAGACAATCACAACATCAGAAACACGTGGCGGGGGGGGGGGGGTCTCCCATCACAGCAAGTCCGGACGCAGCTGACACGAGCGCAGTCCAGTCGACCCGCCGCCAGGGAGTGGAAGGAGCGGGGTAAGGAGCAGCCCCAGGCAGTGAATCACGGGGGGATGTATCTGTAGTGGTGTACTTGAGTGTGGTGCATGTATGTGTGTGCGTAGAAGTGAGCATATGAACTTTGCCCCAGTTCTCCCTCACAGTCTCTGCCACCTGATGATAGTGGGGCATCCTAGAGGGCTGATCCAGGTTGAAGTCCATCGCCCGTGAAGAGGGTGAGGGGAGGGTGGGGGACTGAGCGTCCATCAACAAAACATTCCAGGGAGCTTTCAACCAGCCATCAAGGCCAGCACAGGGAGCCAAATTTACTACATTTGCTACACCAATCGCTTTTGGATCACAAGTTTTTGTAAAGTATTCCAGGTGTTTGTTTAAGTAAGAGTAGTGAGTATAATAACCTGTATTTAATCAGTAAGAAATTTCATTACTGTGCACTGTGATGACATTTTTCCTGTAATTACATTTAAAGGTCCCATTATATACATTTTTTTTTCAACAATATTGTTTTCAAAGTCTATTACCTGAAATTCAACCTTGGTCCTTAATGTCAGCCATTCCTAAAGTAGGTCTAGTGAGCTCTGCCTTAGAATGGGCTGTGTCTGTGTCTGAACCTTTAAATGTTTATGCGCCCCTATCTGGGAGAGGATCTAGTTTTCGCTGGCACCTGCTAAGTGATTTTAGAGGGCAGCTTTAGCTAGCTGGGGGCTAGTCAATGGCAGTATTCACTTCTGGATGGAGTAGTTATTTCCCTTCGTGAGGTCACAAAGGAGCAGATCTCAGACTCACCGTTTAAGCACACATCCGCTAAAAAAGTGAAGCAAATCAGTCAGAGAGGAGACATAATTTTTTCATTTTTGGGCCTCATACAAAAGCTATGAGGACACATATGACTGTTAGAAAACCTTTAGGAAGTGAATTTTGCACTATATGGGACCTTTAAGTGCTGTATAATACAGGGAATATATTTACTAAACAGACACGTCCTGTAACCTTGGTTGCTGAGGTATGTTATGCTAGCTCGTTGTCATATTCTGAATCAGATTCTAGATGGAACATATACAGCAGGATCTGGGAAGTTATGCTCAAAAACAAAAAAGTTATGCTTTGTTTTCAATCTTATATTGTTTTTATGTCTGCACCAAGTACCGCAGCATTTTCCTAATGATGTGAACCTGTTCACTCATATGGCAATAAAAAACCTTTCTGATTCTGATTCTGATTCTGAATCAGTGAAGTAACTTTCAAACTGGTTTTGTACATTCACAAAACAACATCATCCCTTTGCCAGCTCAGCTGGCACAGCCCTTCCACATTTCCACCAAATCTTCTCATTTTCTGGACGCATTCTAAAATATTCATCCATCAATTTATTTATATTTCTATACTCACCCATTCTAATGTAGGGTTGCAGGGCACTGAAGACTACCCCAGCAGCTACTAGGTGAGAGGCAAGTCAGGTCGCCAGTCCTTCGCAGGGTCAACACAGAAAGAGACAAATAACCACTCACACTCATTTCAGTGAGAATTTTAAGCCTCCAGTTAACCTGACATGTATGTCTTTGGACTGTGGGAGAAAGCTGGAGCACCCAGAAAGAGCCCCTGCATGCATGAGGAGCACACAGGAGACACTGCAGTTCCAAGGTGAAAAAGCTTCCTTTTCTCCATTGCTCAGAAAAGAAAGGTACTGTTGGAACCTGAATCTGCCTTAATTTGTAGAACGTCTGCTAAGGTCAACAGCAAATGAATTATCACACATTGGCATTTACTGTATATTAAAACAACTTTCACACCACTTTCATTTAACAGTTAATCACTAAATCAAGTCATCCAGTAAACACCACATGGAGTGCCTTAGGGGGAAAAAGCAATTTCTTAATGAACCGCTACCTCTGACATTTTACTACCTTTCAAAACGGCAAGAACTGCATTTAGTTAGAGCTTTTATGTAGATTCACGTGCATTGGTTTACACCCCAGGAGAGACATTAATCAAAGAGCACAAACACACATAAGCAGAAATACAGTGCATTCCTTTTATGGTGTGTGGTTTGTAATAAAAGTTCATTTAGAGTAAACACATCAGAACTCCCAAACCTGCTTTCTAATAATAATATTATGAACCAACAAGCAGGAGGAGTACAAGAAGTCCACTTCTGTTGTTTTAGAGGAAGTAAGATTGTGTGTGTGGCTGGTTATTTGGCTGTCATATGTTTCTCTCACTCTAAGAGACATGCAAAAATAGTTTATGTTTGCACATATGTTTGGGCTGATTTGTGTCCTCTGTGTTTCTAAGTAAGGAAGTGCTCAGGGGTGACCAATTGCTACCAGATATGACGGCTGGCTCTATTTTATTCTGAAGGCTGCATGACAACTGTATAATTTTATTTCTTTCCATACTCCCACTCTCCTTTCTGTTTTATTTCCAGTCTTATTCTGTGAGCTCCTTTAATCAGTATTTATTTCACTCATTTTCTCTCTCCTCCTTAAATTTCTTAAATAGCTTTCTTAAACAGATGTCTGAAAAGTGCAATCACAGGACTGGGATAGAAACCGAAAACAGTGAAAATAAGGTGAATTGTTTAAGCTAATTGCTCTGTCTGACTTCATTGAAATGTAGTTCATGGACATGCAAAACTTAATTATTAGATAAAAAAAAGGTTAAATAATTAACATTAGCTGTCAGAATATAAACCTAAATGGGTTTTACATAATCTGAAAGACTCTTGTGTTTGTAGTATGAGTAATACTAATGTGAATGTCAATTCAAAAAGGGAATAAATTATCTCCTGAGAAATCAGCTCTTCTTTCTTTTGGAGCTTTTAAATTTTAGATCACCACTTTGTGCGTGTATATATACACAACATGGTTCAGATCTGGAGACTGACCTGTCCATGACAGGTTGTTGATGTGATGATTCTCCATCCAGATGTCATGTCCCCTAACTGTGTGGCATGGAGAATGATCCCGCTGTAATTCTCTGAGTTGGGAGTTTAGTCTCAGTCACAGGAATGAAATGTTTTACTAAGATAAACTTGCATGTGGCTGTATCAGTGCATCCCTCATAAGAGACATCTCTCTGATTCCAGCCTTTCTGAAGCAGCCTGTCATGCTCCGTGGTACAGAGCCCGGTTTTCCCAGCTACCCTGAAGACATCCTCCCCGCACTCTGGCTTGATTGCTGATGCGCTCCACCTGCGCTGTGCGCTTTATATACCTGCCAGTTTCATCTCTTAGTCGCCAGATCGTCTTGGTTTTTCCCTGTACGTTTCCAGCCCTGATTTCTCTGCCTGTCTGTTGTTGACCCGGTCACCTGGATTTGGATTCTGCCTCTGCCTGCCCCCTGTCTGGTACTCTGCTTGTCTTTGTTTGGATCTCCTGGCTCTCGGACCTCTGGAATTGATTATTGGACTTAGATAACGGATCACGGACTACTTCCCTCACCCCCACGAGGATTCTCTGACCCACTCTGTCATCCTGGTCGGCAGTCCGACCTGTGGGTTATTATCCAGCTTCTAACCTCTCTTTTGCTCAGCAGCTTCTCCCACATCACGCAGCGGATTCCCCCCTGGATTCCCTCAGCTCAGATCTTGAGATAATCCTCCCTCACCCGCTGGATCTCACGCTGCTGGTACGTCAGCCCCACTATTGCGCACTGTCACCTGCCGCTCCCTGCCTTCTAACACCTGTCTCCTATATCCACAGAACCCAGACCTTAGAAGACCAGGATTGCACATTCTATCCATTGTATACCAATAAATGTTTGTAACCCATCCCTGGGATTCTGAGTCTTCTTCTGAGTCCAAACCTGTCAGCCCCATGACACAGCCCCTGATTATCACTGATCTTCCTCTATATTTAACAGTCAGTGTGAGACACTGTGATTGTAGGCCTCTCCAGGTCTCCATCTAACCATGGACAAAGCTGAAATTTGGGCTCAGGGAAGATGACCTTACTCTAATCTTCTACTGTTCAGTTCCTGTGGTCTTTTTTTCCAACCTCAACTTGAGGTCTTTGGTTCTCACCAGTTGAGGTGAGGTTTGCAGGACTCCAGTCCTGCCTGTAGGAGCTTGCTTGCAGGTGTTCTTGTCGTGCACTTCACCCCAGTCTCAGTTTGCCGCTGTGATGGTCACTTGATGTCAAGCCTGTAGTTCTAGAGTGATGAGTCTACTGTCATCCTTTTTAGCCCGAACTTGTTTTCGCCACTGCCAGACTGTAACTTTGCTTTTCTCATAAAGCAGAATGAAATGTGCTTGTGTAAGAATTTCATTTTTGGTAGTAATACTCAGCAATGCTGATATTAGAATAAATAGCAGTGGCCTCTCTTTTTTTTTCTAGAGCTGTATATTTTCTGCTCCCAAATACCATTTTCTTAGCTTGCAGTGCAGAAATTCCTCCTTGTGATGTTTTCACTTGCAGATACCATTTTGCGTCTGTATGTACACGTGTACAAACTCTGTGTTTATGGTGCACATGCTCCATTTTCAAGCACATTGGTTTTGTATCTAAATGAATTCCATAAAAACCTAAATTTCAATAAGCATATGGTTATGTAACTGTTCATTTAATACAGCTTTGCAATCATTATATAAGCAGCAGTTACTGGTGTTGTGGAACTGTAATGCAATATTACCATATCATGACATTTAGACATCTATTTTTTCTGTTTATCCCAAATAATACAAGTTATAAAGTGTCTGCCAGACTCCTCAAACATAAAAACGACAAATGAATTCAATCTTTACCCATTCGTCCAACCAGCAGAAGAAAACACTCTTGTTTCAGTTCTTTATTAAAATTATCTTTTTATTTTTGTCCTGCTTGCAGTACAGCACAATATTGTCATTGTCCCCACTGTTTGGCAGATGTGGCTAAAGCAGAGTGGTGGCAGCATCTTACCAGATCTGTGAGTGTGTGTGTGTCAGAGTGATAATGTTATCATGTTTGTTGGTCTGTATATATGTGAGGTACTGACAATAAAGCACAGAACAACCACCCATTGTCCCATACAGTCAGTAGATACAGCAGTAGTAATACAAGGCTTTAAGACATTGTTCTGAGGTCTCTAAGCAAAAACTGTGAATGTGCTACCACTGTAGGTCAAAACTGGCCTCACCAGGGCTTAAATACTCCTAAGATCATTATGGGAAATGTATTTGTCTTTGACAAAACAGATTCATTGTTCATTTAAAATATAACCAGATGTTTAGTGCTGTTGCCGCACCTCCTTGTCTTATGTATGGCTACATCAACTATGGACAACTGATTGGTGGTTCTATGGATGCTGCTGGGCAATTGCTTCTGACAGCCATTGAAGTGGTTGCATTTGGTTGAAAGTTAACTGTAGTCCAGTGTTACTAAAGAATGTTGAATTATGTGAATGCTCAAGTGCACAAGATTAACGCTTGTTGGCCCTTTACATCAAGCAAAATAAGTTGGCACTCCACAAATACTTGGCTGGTTGTTTGAACTCATGGGTTGATGATTATGCATGTGGCCAAACTGCATGTAGGATCATGACAGTGATGTTGATAGAAGATGCAAGAAGCCCTTCTCAGCTGGACAAGTGATATCCAACATCACTTGTCCAGACACTTGTGCATCCAAAGTGAAAGCAGTTGAAAATAGTTTCCAAAGCAGCAAACTATTGATTAATACAGAATAAATGCAAAGCAAAAGGAGGAAACATATCAAAGCTGGCCTAGCAAGAGGACCATAGGCAGTGCTGTTGCCATGTTTTACCCAATATCGTGGGACAAAAACTTCGAGTTGACAAGTATTCCTTTTCACTTTAACATGTTGATAGTGAGCAGTTGTGTTTGAAAATGTGATCTACATATGAAAGCCCTGGTTCAGCCACTTCTGGCCTTAGTGGAAACCGCACAATCAGGTTTAGCTTCTTCCCCAACAAGTGTCAAAATCCCTTCACCAGTTCTGTAAAATTAGATACCGTGTGTTTGTGGTGTATCATTCAGTTTCCTATTTGTTTTAAAGCACAGCAGCTTGGCAGATACATTGCAATGTACTTCATCAAAGTCCTTATATATCTATACCATTCAGG
Source organism: Melanotaenia boesemani (assembly GCF_017639745.1). NCBI lineage: Eukaryota > Metazoa > Chordata > Actinopteri > Atheriniformes > Melanotaeniidae > Melanotaenia > Melanotaenia boesemani. The sequence continues at coordinate 27,990,693 of NC_055698.1, forward strand.
TTGGTTGGCAGGGGTAGCTGTGCATGATTTTTATCGTAATACAGCTACTAAGAAATGCAAAAAAGCCTGTGCTGCTCGCTACATAGGGTTTCAAAGAGGTCACTTTAATGTACACTACAGTATAAACTCACAGTTCCGGCTAACCCAAAACAGGGTTGACAATGTGACCCCTACACGTGAGAGAGTTGTGATAAAAGCTGCTGTATCCATAAAAGATTTAATTAGAAGTTAATCTGTAGCCCAAACCAAAAATAAAGGCCCCTCTGGGTAGACAAACACACGCCACCACTGCTACAGTGACAGGTCATAAGACACTCGTGCACCCATCCACGCTGTCACTATGTTGAATTCCCAGCGTTAGCTACTGTATATAGCTAATGGAGGCGGATGGTTGATCTTAAGTGAGCAAAAACACAGTTACATACTGGTCTCTGTTTTCACTGGGGGTTAGGGAGCTGGGCAGGAGGTTGGAGACAAGGAGAGACACAGACAAAAAAGACACTTTCTTTAAGATAATACCGTAAATTTAGTAGACAAACTTATATAACATAGATTCAGAGTCTTGAAATATACTATCATATATATCTATATATAGATATGCCTTTTTTTAGGTGAAATAAATATATCCACATATACTCTTCTTTTCTTTTTTTTAAAAAACAGACCAGCTTTACAATTGCAGACACATACCAGCACGATGAATTGACATGAGGAAAAAAGGCAAGGGGAAAGAAGAAAAACAATAATCGTTCATTTTTCAGAGAAAACACTCAAGCTTTGAGTTCACACCACTGGTAGCTGCAGTGCAATTGAGCTCATGTACAATTACATATCTTTACTCTGTGTTTCAACAACAGTTTTTACACTCAGTAAGTCAGATAAGTTTTATTTGAATTTGGGTCAGGAAATTTAAATCGCTTGCTATGTGAATGCATAGAAACACGTCACAGTTCATGATTTTCCTAGTTTGACTGAAATTTGTGTTATGAATTGCTGATTGTAATCTTTTTTGAAAGATGTAAATCTGTCGATGAAAATTATGGCATATGTGTTTCTGAACAATTTTGGAGATATTTTCACTCAAATGGTGTTGGAATGAGAAACAATATTCTCAGATATTAAGAATTTTCTCTAATGCTACCCACTGCCACAAATACATATTTATATATATGTAAATTAAATGTATATATATCTAGATTTTTTTCCTTAAAGAAAGTCAGACAAACTCTACACAATAAATTTATGTTAAAAGCATAAGTTCTCTCTCTTTTTTTTTTTTTTTTTTTTTTATTCCATTGAAGTAAATTATGGCTCAGATGCAGTTCCAGGCAATCAACATGAGTTGACCAAACCTTTAGGAAAGATGGCTCAGGCATTTTTTTTTAGCAATTATAAAATGCAAATGTATTGTGCCAGCAGCTCTTATTTTCATTTTTAGTGCTCTGATGTCTGGTTTCCAATAACAAATTCAAAATTTTGGTGGTTATAACTGATTACTCTAGCTAAGTGCTTGACATCGAAGTGTAACTGCTGGTATCAAACTGGTTGTGGATTAAAAAGCTATAGCTCTTGATTAAACATTTACAAGATGAGAAATACCTTTGAAAAAAATCACAGGAGGTGCCATTGTTTATCTCGCACACCATCACTCAGATCCACCATTTATCTAATCTGCTAGCATGCAACACAGGCACAGTAGCTTTGACATCAAAACGGCAAATCCCAATCAGATCATTACACAACCATGCCTTCATGCTCATACTTGACATGTCATGTATGGCAGGAGCAATTGGAAAAAGGCTTGAAGGATACTTATCCCTGGCTTGATGGTGAACAAACCTGGGTTGATAAGTTTTTACAAATGCTTCATTATTTCTAGTCTTTGCGCCACTTGAACCTCTTGTAGATAAAACATCAAGTAAACAAAATAATAAAACTGACTTTTAAACCATCATAGCCCTCGCTTTTTAGCATGTACCCACATGATAAGCATACTGTTGTTCATCAGGCTAAGTCTACAATAACCAAACATTAGCTCTGTCTCTATTTCCTTACCATGCATGTAAACCCTCTGGAATGCTACAATTTCCAACCTTAAGTATCTTCTAGTAGCTTTTGTTGCAGCACGGGCGATGGCGGCTGACTGTACATTCAGTCGAACACAGGCAAGGAACAGAAACTGCCTCCATTTTTGTAGTTAGGTAGTTGAGAAAACATTTCATTTGCACCCAAGCTTGAACATTATGGCACAGTGATTACAGTGTATTAGATCAATACATGTCTTGACATATAGAACACCATAAATAGCAACAACTATAACACAGAAGTAAAGTAATGGTCTCTAAGTATAAAGCTTCAGCATGAGAAAAGGTTAACTAATGTATTGCTCAAAGAGGAGAGTAGATGAATTGATTTATTAACGTGCATGTGTCATGGATGTATTTGTGAATGTATGTTGACATGTGCAAGTTTTTTTTTTTTTTTTTTTTTTGGGAGATAATGTAAACTGCAGGATAAAAGGAACACAGCTGCTAACGTCTTACAGATTGATGTTGAGCTCTACTTAAGTTTGGCACTCAGCTTTTCATTAAGCCAGAAGAATATCAGTCACAGCTGACTTACCCTGTTGTCAAGAATACAAACACAGAAAATCACAGACACACAGAATAATCACATTAAGGAGAGGAGCCAAGAGGAAAGAATAGGAAAGGAGGTGACAAGAAAAAAAATTATAAGATTCACATGTAAATAAGGTTTGAAACAAGTAGAAAAGTAGAAAGAGAAACAAAAAGTTCACAGGAAATAGAAAGGTTAAGATACACGGAAGTAGGGGGGAACAAAAGAAGCTAAAGAAAAGCAGTGGATTCCAAAAAAAGCAGGTGGTTATCACCCTTCCATCCCTCTAAACAAGAAGGTATTGATCACACAACATAGGTGCCTCAAGTGGGCGTCACAGTTCTGTGGGGGGTGTAAACAGTTTGTTGGGGAAAACAGAAAATTGGGGAAAGCGAGTTGTTTAAAATAAAAACTAAGAGTAAGAACACTGTTATGTATTAAAGGCTTCTGAGAGCAGCAGGCATACAGTACTATAAAGTTCCTGAGCCCTCAGCAAGCATAAAGATTCTTCTGAATACTTTCTGCTTCAACTCCTTAAGTTCTACCTCTTCTGAAGAATTTGCTTTTATTGGTTAGCTTGATTCCAAATGCAAGTCTATACTTGTCATCCTTCACATACTGAGAGGATTATATGGAAACAACCTTAAATACAAGAATGGTCCTGTGTTCCTTTGACCTACTCCGTTGGTTTGTTTGGCTTTTAGGTTTGTTTGTGCAGAACTTTTGGAAAGGGCTCAGTGCATATACTGTATTGACCTGGCTTTACAGCCATGTTTGCTGATGTGTAGCCATGTTTGCAGATCATCTACTTTCAGCTTTGTAGGGTTTTCTTATGACTTCAAAGGCCTTGCTGGATATCAGACTTCACTCTCCACGCTGGAGAAATGGGCTGAACCTCTTCGTGAGCAAAGGCTCTTTGTTTTGAGGGGTAAGTGAGGAGACTGAGGAAATCTCTGGGGCTGGGGTACAGAGCGTAGTCTCTGGTACTGCAGTTTGGCACTTGCAGAAGCCACTGAAGAGGCCTGGGGAGCCCCCTGTGTGGAAGAGACCACTGACGGAGATGACACAGAAGAGGAAGAAGTAGGTGGAGGGGCATGGATGGAGTGAGATGAGGATGGTGGAGCTGGAAGGGCAGGAAGTGGGGGTGGCAAATTAGTTATAAGAGATGACGGGGGGGATGGTTGTCTCCCTCGATCTCGATCCCTGTCTGTTCTCTGTGTTCGTTGCTGGAGACTGAGATTTGACTGGCTGCCGGATTTAGATGGATTGTGTGATCGTTCAGGTTTGGATGAGGATGAGTCATGTTTTGGCTTCAAGGGACCACCAAAACTCTGGCAGTGGTGGTACAGCTCTTCCTGGCTTCGTGAAGTTGCGCGGGTCCATTTTGAGGAGCGTGGATGATGTCGTGGGGAATGGCAGGAGGAACAAGCTGCGTGCCCTCTTCCCTTGTCTTTTGATTTGCGCTTACTCTTCTTCTCATCCTGTATGTGAAGTTTATCCACTGACCAGTATCGTCGGGGAGGTGGTGGAGTGAGAGGAGGTGGAGGCCAGTGTGAACCTGATCCCCACCCTCTATCCCCTCCTGCACTAGAACCCCACCCAGTCTCTGCTGTACCCCATCGTTCTCCCCGTTCCAGGAACAGGTCATCTCTGCTGTTGATGCTGCCTGCTTTGTCCCTGGAGGGATAAGTACTAAAAAACCAACCCCCTCCTCCAATCCCTCCCACTGCCCTACCTTCATGATCCTCCCAGTACCTCTCAAACTTTCCAAATTCTCCTGAAGAACCATCATCATCAGAATATATCCCAACTACCTTATCACGTTCCCGTTCCTCATCGGATATAGTCCTCTCTCCTCCACGCCTTTTCCCATGCTCTGTTTTCCTCCTCTCTGGCTCTGAATCTTCCACTTCATCCTCTATTTCAGACTCCCACTCGTGGAAGGACAACCCTTCCTTAGAATGCATTTCACCTCTTTCGTTCCTTCCCAAAAGTGGTTTCCTCTCTCCTTCCTTTCCCATGGCATCTCGGTCTGAACTTTTACTCTTCCTTCTTTTAGAGGAAACTGGTAACAGGGGCAGAAAGGCAGATGGAATAGCGTCAGAAGATGGGTTTCCCCCTCCCCAGAACTTGACGGATATAGAAGGCTTGCTACTAGAGCTATGATAGTGCTTGCTGTTCCTCCGCCTGTGTTGTTTTTCCTTTCCTCTATTTTCTTCTCCATTGTCCCTCTCTTTATCTTCTCTATCCTTCCTTTCATCTTCGCCGGGGATGTTCCAACCATAGCTTCTGATTGAACTCTCGCTCTTTTTCCGAAACGACTCTCGTCTCAAGGGTGGGTATGGGGGGAAGTCCGGGGTTCCTGATTTGAGTTCCTCTCTTTTTTCAGCATCTCCACCCTCTTGCTCTGACTTTTTTCGCTCTCTCTTTCTTATCTTGTCATCTTTCTTCCTCTTCTTCTTGGCTTTGCGCCGCTTTCGCTCCCTTTCTCTCTCTCTCTCCTCCCTTTTCTTCTTTTTTCTTCCCTTCTTCCTCCTTTTTCTTTCACGCTCCCTCTCTTTGTGATGTCTTTTCTCCTCTCGACCGACTCCTCCTTCTCCTCGTCCTGTTACTCCTCCCTTACCCCGCTCTCTGTCACCCCAGGATGCCCACCACTCCTGTAACTGTGCCAGCTGACTGCTGGTCCTCTCTCTCCCATATTCTCTCTGTGGACGAGGCTTTCTTGGCGGGACTGGAGGAGGTGGTGGGCTGCATGGCAGTGAGCGTGATGACATGCGCCGTGAGCGAGCCTTCCTTCGTGAACCCTGAAGGAGGCTGGACTCCTCTGTGAGGAGATCTGAGTCATATTCGTCATCTACCATTAAATCCCTATCGCCCGCTCGATAACGAAAACTCAGTGAGGAGTTATAGGAGCTATCACTGGAGCATGAAGAGGGGGAATTTGACCGAGAAAGTGAAACAGAGGATGAAGAAGAGGATGATGATGATGATGATGAAGAGGAGGAAGACGAGGCACTGGAGCATGATGAGTAGAAACGACATGGAGAGGAGGGAGTGGTGGGGGTGTGTGTTGGGGAAGAAAGGGGGACGGGAAGAGGAAGTGGTGGAGGGGGGCGGCGTCCCCTTCTGCCACCTCCATCGCCTGCTCCATACCTCCCACCTCCTCGCCTTCCTAGAGGGAGTATATTCTCATACAAGGGACCTCCTGAGCCTTTTCTCCTTGCCTGAGTTAGGCTTCCTCGCCGCCAGAAGGGAGGCCTTCGAGGGGACGATGGGATTGGAGGAGGCGGCTTAGAGATTAGATGCCCCTGGCCTTGTTGGGGGCCTTTGGGAGGAAGCCGTGGCATCCCTGAAGCTTTAAGACCTCGAGAACTGGCTTTGGGAGTCTGCTGAAGGCCTACTGCCTGTTGGTCTGAGTTGGCTCCTAATCCTTCTGGATCTATAGGACCATAGTAACGCTTATATTCATCTAGCCCTGTGTCTCCTCCACCTCCTGTTCCACCTGCAACCCCTCCTTGTAGATTCCAGTGCTGTCCAAGGTTTTGTTGATACTGTTGTTGAGTTGGTAGTTCAGTGATCCCTCCTGCAATTCCTCCAATGCCCACACCTCCACTACTGCTTCCACTCATGACTTTCTCTGGCTTTGACCTGTTCCAGCGATCCACCACAGCCAGTCTGCGGTCATGACGTGGCAAGAAAGTAGAGCAAGGCATGGGGCCTTCCAGTAAGGGACTGTTTGAGGGGCCTAGAGCCATTGCTGAATGTCCTGTAGTTGGCGGTGATCCAGGTAGCATTGTAGTATACGTCTGTCCCTGTTGCTGTTGGTGATGCTTCTGCTGCTGCTGCTGTTGCACCATGGCAATAGCAGTTGTGTTGTTCACTGTGGCTGTAACAAGGTGTTGTTGTGGGGCAGCAGGCATGGTGGTCATGGTGTGGTACTGGGGCAAAGAGCTTTTGCTTCCTCCTGGCACTGTCTCATCCTCAAACTGGCAGCAACTGTACATCCCCTGGGTAAAAAGATAACAGAGAGACAGTAATTAGACCAACAGGCTGCCAAGTGTGATATGAAAGAACACAGTGTCTATGTGTCAGAGACAGAAAGACACAAAATGCCCAATATCCCCAATTTTGAAAAGGAAACCTATACTGTCTTTAATCAGACATCTGTACAAGCCATATAAGCATAAAGTTATCGTTTGACTTCCAGTTCATGATGACTCCTTAGCCAAAAAGATTAGCTGAGAAAAAAAGACAGACAACCTATATTTCTGAGTTATACATTTGTGTTTTTTTATTTATTTTTTTTTTATTAATTTTGAACATCTTCAACATTGTGAATATTCCTGTAAAAGACATTGATTTGTTGCACTTCATGGATTAGTAACACTAATCCTACCTGGTGTAGGAAAAAATTATCTTTCCAGCTAACAATGTACCTAATGAGCATCATAAGTTTACATTGTTTACATTAACAGTTAAACTTTAATGTGGTGTTTTCAAACCCATTTCAAGGAATAAATTTAACATTTGTAACTTTTCTTTCTTTTTTTTTTCCACTAAAAATAGCCAGTTCTTTCGTTTCTTTGGGTTATGGCTACACCATTGTTGCTTAAATGAAGATTGTGCAACTTTAATGCTTAACTTGGAAAATATTTTTTTTCAACATTCTGGGTAATCACTGTGGATGATTTCCTTCTATTTCTGACAATACATATTACCTGAAGTTATTTATTGAAAAACTCAAAATAGGGGTTCATGTGTCCACTTGATTGTTTTGAAAATCATTTAAAAGTGTATAAAATCTTTATCACCACTGACATCTACCTGATTCCAGTTCCTGAAATATAGATGGCACAATTCTTTCATGGTGGTTTTCCATTGGTGTGATGAGAACTATCTCATCATAAACACAACAAAAAACCAGGAGATGGTGTAGGAACCAAAGGTTGCCAATGTTATATTTCATAGTCTTTTCCTGCAGGTAGATTTGAGTAGGTTATGTTAGAATAAAGAGTTATTTCCTTATTTCATGCTTTTATTGTCCTGTTACTTGTGTAAAAATATAATCACCTTCACTAAATAAACTGCAAGACCAGACTGTAGAGCTTTATTCTATCTCAGCAGTAACATGCAACACTGCTTAATGTGTGCGATTATTCATGTCTGCAGCAATTAAACTCTGCTCCAGTTCTTCTTTTGTTGTTTAAGAGTTGGTTTTAATCCCCATGATTGTCCTTTTGTATATGTGATTTTGATTCATTTTCTGTTCTTTCGTTTTTTTCCCTTTATCCAGCCTGTTCCTTACTCTTGTTCTCCAGCCTGTCCTTAATTTTGTTTATTTGGATTTTCATTTGTTTGGACTTTTTGGAGAGCCTGCATCTTTTTTCTAAAGCACCTTTTCCTCCTTTTCTGAGTTTTTTTTTTTTTTTTTTTTTTTCCAACTGTCCGCCTCACATGGGTTTGCAATTAGGTCCTTCAAAGCAGTGATTCCCAACCCTGCCTCAAGGCCCACTATCATGCAGGCTCTGTATAATTCTGCTATTGTGCCATTAATTTGAGTCAAGTGTGTTGAAGTAGGGAAATATCAAAAGTCTGCAAAACAGTGGGCCCTGAGTACTGGAGCTGGCGATCCCTGCTTTAAAGAAGAACTCACCACATTATGAGTAAAACATCAAGCAAAGACCCTAGAAAGAGGTGTAAATTACCAGTGCCTCATAAAACCTTTTAGGTTTAAACCCAGCATAGAATCAGCCAGTTAAAAACATTGCAATCTAAGCCCTTAATTCCCTTCTGTGACAAAGTGCTCCTTCTCTTTTTTTCATGTATTTACACCTCAGTGTAGATGGATGGGATTCAATTAGCAGCACAGAGTGGTCATGTAAATCTAAAACCTCTATTATTTCTCATACAGTAGGTGAAGATGATTCATATAATATCCATCACATAATAATGATAAAAGATGCAGAGCCTCTGTAAATCTTAGTCCTCCACTAGGACAGACATCTGATGGAGAGGCCATAATAATGGTCCTTCTGGACACATGAATCAGCAGTCCCAGCTGCAGAAGTGCTATCGCAGTCTCAAGAGCACCGGATGCAGCGCACTGTGAAATTGAAGCTAGGGTAAGTCATTGACTGGGTTAAAGTAAGTCACAGAGCCAGCAGAAGAGTTTCAACATATACTTTGGTAGAGAGAAGCTAACTGCTCAGGGCACTGCAAAAGGAGTGGAGAAATTTTACATGGAATTTATATTTTTATCCTCAGAATTATATTATTGCAGAACTTTGTATGTCTTTAATGTATGAGGAATATATGATGACTTTTTTTTTTCTCTCTGTTGATTTACTATCCAAACAGCAAAATTATTAAACAAAGTGTGTGTGACGAAGTTTGAGTTGCTATTATCAATAACCTGGGGGTGTCAAACTTAAACTGGTGTCTTTTTAGATTATTTTTAGGTTTTAGATTCTTACCCGCTTCAACACACCTGACTTAAATTAATGAGTCTCAAGAACGAGAGTTTGCCATGCCTGAGATAAGCATTTGCAAAAACACAGTGAGTGGGTTTTAAGGACAATTGTCCAGGGCCAGTGGCCCTACAATTGAATTGCAAAGACAATTCTGGCTCACAGTGTCAAGTTTCAGACTAAAATAATGCACTGGCTTGATAAAGTAACAGGGGTAAATATCTGGCTATGCTTCATTCTTCATTAAATGTGCAGTTTTGTTTTCCTGCCAGTGTAAAGTTGATTGAAAATAAGCAAATGTGACAAAAAAAAAATAAAAAAAACAAAAAAAAAGATCTTGCTTACAATTGTTTTTTATTGTATGACTTTATTAACGTTTACTAGAATGAACAGGTTATGTTTTCTACAGCATGTGGCACTTGCATATGGTTTTCACTTTTTAATATTTTGTGCGAAAACATCAGCCATATTTATGCTGCGGGCTACTGCAGGTCAGAGGTAGCACCTGCTTGTTGCTCTGGTCTTGAAGCTCTGAATGTCTCTGCATAAACTGTGGGGCTTGGAGTTTATCCCACTCATAATATCTCTGTTATGAAGCCAACTATCAAGCTCTGAAACTGTTCCACAGATTTAAAGTGTACACTGTTTACACACAACACAGAACATAATTTAAAAAAAAAAAACAAAAAAAAACTTTATGTGGTTGCAAAGAGTCAGTCCGCAAGACCAATCAAGGCCATTAAATAAAGTATTCAGTAAAACATGGACATGCTTTTCCTATCAAAGCAAGCAAAATGTGTGCAGATATTCACACAAAATACAGAATTCAGGAAACAAAAGAAGCACTTGCCTACCTATAAATATTTAATTACCCATAACAACAAACAAAAGTGTGAGCAAATTGTCTGCAACTGTTAACGGAACAGAGCACTCAGTTATGTTCAAAGCACTAGTAAAAGAAATTAGAGTTGTTTAGAGGCAGAAGATTTTTATAAAAAATGCATAATAATTGCCATAAACTTTCCAGAGAACCAAAACAAAGACACACTGCTAAAAACTATAATAGAAAAATATTATGTCATACATGTCAAAGTTTTGTAGCTGTAAAATTAAAAACTGAGGTAAAAAAAAATGTAGGCTACAGTCAACGGACCAATATCCTAATATGAAGCTTCAGTTAAAAGGGATGTATTGGGTTGTTGATGATGACAAAAACTGTGATGTGAATTTTTTTTTGTGTCATTTTGTGTCAATATTTTAATACACACGCTCCAGAGGAATTAGAAAACAACCTGCAAATCATTGTCTGGTTAATGTATTGTATATATATATATATATATATATATATATATATTCAGCAGAGCCAATTCCTCTTTCGATCCATTTAATGTGGTGATATTGTTGACATAAAAAGGAAATCTGTTGTGTTTTTGTATCAACCATATAATTGGATTGTGTGTATTTGCTACACCTGGTTTGGGAGGGGCATCTGGGGTGTGGTGTACAAATTCACTATTTGGTGCAGAACTTTTTAAATTAGCAATTGTCTGTGTTGTCATGCAGGAAGAGCTAATGAATCACATTCTTCTGTTATACCAGGATGCTGGTCTCACACCCTCACAGCCAGTGTTTCCATATTTTTCCTCATCTCATCTATGTCTTCTCCACATTCCGTTCTTGTTGCTTGTTCCCCTCCTTTCCATCTTTCTGGCCTCCCCCCACCAACACCTGCCATACTCTAACACCTCTGCAACCCAAAACGTCCCACCATCTTCTCAGTCCACTCTATTCTCCTCTATCTCAAAGTTCCCCTCGCTCACCGTCCCACTTCTCCTCACTTTACCTCCCCAATCACACCCCCTCATCTATGTACCATCCCTTTTACAGTACCTTGCAATTGTTCCCATCTCTCCAGTAATTCCATGCCCTTTCTCATTACTTTTTGCCCATTTCCTCTGTAGCTTCTCTTTTTCACCATGGCATCTTTACTAAACATTTCCAAGACCCCAAGCTGAGCTTACAGAAACTCTATTGGCACTAAAAAGAAAGAGCTGTGGAACAGGTAAGTGATCACTCTGCGCTGAACTCTTGGACTCCTCCTGGAATGATGCCCAGGATAAATGATGTTCCTTGTTTTGGCCACCTCTTACCCCTGCTGGGTGCCAGAAACAAGTACCAGTATAGAATGGCACCTATTGTGCCTTTTTGCAATCTCTATCATGATTGTCTCTGAAAACCTTTCATCTGTCTTCCTTATTTATAAATGTATTTCCCTGCATGAAGTGCATTTCAAGGAAGAAACAACTTTTTTTTTTATTTACATTTACAAGGAACCATGTACAATTTCAACATAAATGTTGCCTTTTGATGTACTGTACCATAGTTAGCTATAGGTTAATATACATTTGCAGTCATCTGGCAGGCCACACTAAAACCATTAGTACCATTAGGTTACACCCCCCAACCCACCAAGACAAAAACATACTCAGTACCATAAGAAAATAGAAAAGGTTCAAAATTACAGTGATGTAAGTTAGTGGTTAAAGATTTGTGTGATTTTTAAAAATAGTTTTAGTTGATAATTAAAGCAGCTCCATATTGTAACTTAATGCATTCCACTGTGTAGTGGCTTCAAAAGAAACGGCAGGAAGGTACATTACAGTTGTAGGTAGAGGCTATTCCTGTGGATCTAACAGAACTGGCAGGACGATAACAGACAAAATCCAGCAAACATGCAGGGGGCAGGCTATTTCAGTGACTATTTCAATAGATTCATTTTTAAAAAACACAAAAAGGGATTACTGCTCACATCATTTACCAATGCTCTCCAATGAAAATAATTAGAGTTGTTTAGCGCATTAGTTCTTCCTCAAGTTGAGGGTGTACAAATCAGGAAGATCAGCTGCTCCAGAGTCACTGAAATAATGACGTTCCAGTTGGAATTTTATCCAGAAATGACAAAGTGATCTTGATTTTTCTCATAGGTTTGAGAGGACCCCAAGGTTACAGATTTAAAGATGGCTGCACCCAGTACCACTTGCAGTTCATTGTTGTCATAATTAAAATTCTTTTTATTGTGTTTTGTGTTCATTAAGTTTATAGCGTCAACAGCAGAGAGTTTTTTTACAAGATGGCGCCGTCCTAGTGACAGCCTGTTGCAGTAGTTCCACGCAGTTGTGTTAGTTTATTGTATTTTATTGCGTTTTTTGTGTGTTTTTAATCTTTATTTTTACACTGTCCTGCGCATCATCACCACGCACAACAGTGAGATGCTTTTCATACAGATTGCACATTTTTTACTCTTTCTAATTGCACTTGGATCTCTCCGGATTACTGGGAGCCATGCCTGCTACATCTCCACCGGCATTATTTACACGCGCGACCAGCTGATGGCCCTGGGACACCCGGCTCTCTCGGCTGGAGAGAGGCCCTACATACCCGAGGAGCTAAAAAGGAGACGGCGAGGCTGCAGAGCGGGGCTTAAACGGAGGACGAAGAAAAGAAAGTTTAAGCCCTACATCCCTGCAGTCATCACTGGTAACGTTAGATCACTGGCAAATAAAGTGGATGAACTGGAAGCGCTCGTCAGGACACAGAGGGAGTACCGAGAGTCCAGTATTATGTGTTTCACAGAGACGTGGCTGCACGACCAGATACCGGACTCTAACATCACCATCCCCGGCTTCCAGACAGTCCGAGCCGACAGAGACACCACCGCGACCGGCAAGAAGAAAGGAGGAGGCCTCGCCGTGTTCGTAAACAACAGATGGTGTCACCCCAGTCATGTCTCCATTAAAGAGCAGCTCTGCATCCCGGACATCGAGCTTGTCGCCGTCGGACTTCGCCCATATTATTTGCCGAGGGAATTTACCAGTGTTATCGCCATAAATGTTTACATTCCACCATCTGGTAACGCAGAAGCAGCGTGTGACGTCATCCACTCTGTAACTGCGGGACTACAGACGAAACACCCCGGGGCCTTCATCGTCATCACAGGTGATTTTAACCATGTGTCTCTCTCATCCACTCTTCCAACCTTCCACCAGTTTGTTACATGCACCACCCGTGAAAAAAAGACTTTGGACCTGCTGTATGCAAATGTTGAGGATGCATACAGCTCCACTGCCCTGCCACCACTGGGCAGGTCAGACCACAACCTAGTCCTGCTCTCACCATCATATAAGCCTGTTGTTCAACAGCACCCAGTCACAGTGAGGACAGTGAGGAAATGGTCTCCTGAGGCCATGGAAACACTGCGGGGAGCGCTGGAGGCCACGGACTGGGATGCGCTGTATGAACCACATGGTGAGGACATCGATGGCCTGACGGACTGTGTCTCTGACTACATTGGGTTCTGCATTGAAAACACCATCCCCACAAAAGAGGTTCGCTGCTACCCTAACAACAAACCGTGGGTTACCAGCAACCTGAAGATCCTTCTTAATGAGAAGAAGAGAGCCTTTAGATCGGGGGATCATGCTGAACTCAAGCGTGTACAAAGGGAACTAAAACACAGCATAAGGGAGAGCAGGGACAACTACAGGAGAAAACTTGAACACAAACTGGGGGACAACAACATCAGGGACGTCTGGAGGGGGATGAGAGAGATCACAGGCTTTCAGAGGAGAGGTGGGGGTGCAGCTGAGTGGGACAGGCAACGTGCCAACGAGTTGAACATGTTTTTCAATAGGTTCAACTCCAACCCCTCCTCCACTGGCAGCCCCTCTTCTGCATCTCAATCTCAATACAACAACTCCCCACCTCCCCCTACCAACACCACCACCTGCTGGGACCCGTTCTCATCTCCTGCCCCCAGGACTTCCTCACAGCCCCCACAGCTCTTCCCCACCTCCGACTGCAGACACCTCTTCGCACCTCTGTTGTCACCTCCACCCCCCAGCCCACTGCTTACATCCACCTCAGAACCTGCTATACCCCCCACCCCCCAGTCTGGACTCCACATCACATCCAGCCAGGTGAAGAGAGAACTGGAGAGACTCAAACAGAGGAAAGCCGCTGGACCGGACGGACTCAGCCCTTATGTGCTGAAAGCATGTTCCGGTCAGCTCTGTGGAGTTCTCCAGCACCTCTTCAACATGAGCCTACGCCTTCAGAGAGTGCCAGTGCTCTGGAAAACATCGTGCCTGGTCCCAGTGCCCAAAAAAGGACGTCCTACTGCACTGGAGGACTACAGGCCAGTAGCACTGACCTCTCACACCATGAAGGTCATGGAGAGACTGGTTCTGGCGCACCTCAGGCCACTGGTGGGCCCATCACAAGACCCCCTCCAGTTTGCATATCAGCCCCATGTTGGGGTTGATGATGCAATCATCTACTTGCTGCAGAGGGCCTACTCCTCCCTGGATAGACCTGACACATCAGTCCGCATCATGTTCTTCGACTTCTCCAGCGCCTTTAACACCATCCAGCCTGGACTGCTGAAGGCCAAACTTCTGGACATGTGGGTGAGTGCTCCCCTCGTCGCCTGGGTAGACGACTATCTGACGGGCAGACCGCAGTTTGTGAGATTACAGAACTGTGTGTCTGATCGTCTGATCAGTAACATTGGGGCCCCCCAGGGAACTGTGCTGTCTCCCTTCCTCTTCACCACATACACATCAGACTTTAAGTACTGCACTGAGTCATGTCATCTGCAGAAATTCTCTGATGACACGGCCATTGTGGGATGTGTGGAGGGGGGGAGGGAGGCAGAGTACAGGGACCTGGTGGACCGCTTTGTGAGGTGGTGTGGGGAGAACCACCTACTGCTGAACGTGGCGAAGACGAGAGAGATGGTGGTGGACTTTAGGAGGAACAAGCCTGTGCCCTCTCCTGTCTGCATCAATGGGACGGATGTGGACTCAGTGGACTCATACAAATATCTAGGCGTCACACTTAACAATAAGCTGGACTGGTCCACCAACACCATCTACAAGAAGGGGCAGAGCCGGCTTTACTTCTTAAGGAGGCTCAGGTCCTTCCACGTCTGCAATAAGATGCTGCAGATGTTTTATCAGTCTGTTGTGGAGAGCGCCATCTTCTTTGCTGTAGTGTCCTGGGGTGCGGGCATCAAGGCAAAGGACGCCAACAGACTGAAGAAACTGATCAGAAAGGCAGAGTCTGCCGTCAGCTCTAAACTTGTCATCCTGGAGGAGGTGGTGGAGGAGAGAATGCTGGCAAAACTGCTGGCAATCAGGGACAACCCCTCCCACCCCCTCCATAACACACTGGACAAGCTAAAGAGCAGTTTTAGCAGCAGACTGATCCAACCCCGCTGCTCTAAGGAACGGTACAGGAGATCGTTCCTTCCTGCTGCAATAAGACTCCATAACTCATCCACCTCTGCCAAAGCCATGATCACACAACTGGACTAAGCCAACCACTGAACTTACTGCAACCTATAACTGTCGCTTGATATTATATATCATATAATTATACAATATTTGTATCCTTTGCACATCCAACATTCTGTATCATCTTTGCACATCCTTTATTTACATAGTCATATTGACATATTAATATCTGATAGCTAGTTTCATTATTACTGCCACTGCACTTTATCTGCCAATCCACTCTGTATTCATATTTTATTTATTTCTAATTTTATTCCACTCTGGATTTCTATCTTTATTTGATTTCTACTTCTATTCCACTTTACTTATATTGTATATTTTACTTCTATTTTTTATTCATAGTTTATGCCACGTATGACACTGGACTACTGTAACAACGCAATTTCCCTTCGGGGATAAATAAAGTTGTCTGTCTGTCTGTCTGTCTGTCTTGTCAATGATAATTACGTTGTTACGGCGGGTTTGTTCATGAAAAAGCACAGTATGTTTGGTTTATTAATCATTATCACCAAAATTGGCTGCTGTTTTCATGGTGCACATTTTACAATAGGTTTGTGATTTTCTAGTTTTAAACGGCTTTGTAAATGCTCAAAAATTGGCTGTTTTGGAGGTGTCCATCTTTTTTTTTTATGCGTTGGTGCAACTGGAACGCCAACTATCCGGTAATGAAGTCACCAGCTCTCGACCGTTTGAAATTCTGAGGCAACTGGAATGCACCATTCCATTTAAAAGCCCTGATGTATTTTAATTTTTTTTTTTTTTTTTCCGTAATTTTAGAAGTTTCACACTACAGAAAGATAGCAAATTAAGTGAAGACACTTCCAATGATGGTGCGGGAGAGATGTTCTCTCCTCTGATTACATGGAGTTTTCTTTTTTCTTTGTGATGGAAGACACTTGGTTGGTGGTGAGTGTAAAGGGAGACTGTGATGAGAAGGCGCCTCTCCCTTTTGGTGCAAGCAGCACCGGTGGGCGCTAAGGCGTGTTCTAAATTTGTCAATCACAACCCTCCCCTTCAAGAACTGCTGCCTGAGTTCATGTAAGGTGAAGATTGTCATGTGACATTGTGCCACCCGGATACCAAAAACCTCCATCCTTCAGTTCTTCTTTGGGCCTCCACTGGTTGACTTTCTCACACATATATACATATATATATATATATACATATATATATATATATATATGCATTGTGCATCACAGGCCACTCACACCTAGTAAAATGTTTCATATTTTGCTGCTTGCTGTACATATTCTGTCAGAAAGGTTCTGTCATCTGCAGCACATTAAGAGACTGAAGTGTTACGACACAATGCCTTGATGGTTGTGTCTGAAATTTTGCTCTGAAAGTTGTGTATGAGGTTGTGGAAAGGTAATGGTACACCTGCAAGAGAAAGTTTTAGTTCTGTCTAGCATGTGTGTTTGTGTGTGCATATGTATGTGTCTCTGTATGTGTTTTTTTGTTATCTGTAACTTACTCTGTGGCTTATTTTAACTGGCAGGTCAATAATGACTCAAAGTCAATCTTTGTACTCAAGTAGTGTACAATTTCCATGGAAATATGAAAAAAGGCAATGTTTTCTTTTCCTAATGCTTTTTTTTATTACTTTTTCTAAAGTGATTAAAGCATTAGGAAAATGCTTTAATCACTTTAGAAAAAGTAATAAAATACACACACACACACACACACACACACACACACACACACACACACACACACACACACATATATATACACATATATATATATATATATATATATATATATATATATATATATAAATATATATATATAGAAGAGGTTTTCTTTGCAGTTTTTATTCAGTTTTGACCTGAGGACAACATGAGAATTTAAATAAAGAAGTTACAGAGCACTACTGTAAAACCAGAATGCTTTCCTACCATCACAGTAGTGTTTGGTTTCAAAATAAATCCATATCATATAATACTTTTTGGGAATCCAGCTGTTGTATTACAAAGGATGTACCTCAAAACAGAGGCTGGGCCTCAGCGAGACTCATTTCATGTGGTGCAGAAGGGTATGCACAACCTTTAATACTATAGTCAGTTACTTAAACAATATGTTAAAAACTCTATTTTAGCTCAACCAAAGCCTGAAATTAGGAGAGGTTTGTTCAAAATAGCCTGATGTCTCGGATGGTTTGTTTCACAGAACCATCTGCAAAGGCACATTAAGTATTCAGAAAAGGGCAAGCACTTTAATAACATACATATTTTTTGGGGGGGATTTAATTAATTTGGTTTTCTTATCATTGCTAGCTGTACGTGTCTGCCTTCTTACCCTGCTGAGAGCCAGGAGGAAGTCCATCCCACCCGACCTCTTAACACAGTGCCGCAGCTTCCAGTACACCAGATGCTCCCATGCAAATACCAGCAGACTAAGGCCCATGGCTACCAGCAGCATATAGAATACCCCCGCCATGTTGTCAATGTCTAGCTTACTGCTCATCACCTGCAAGAGAAGAAGGAACTTGTGAGGGAAGGAAGGAAAAAAGTAGAAAATTTATGGGACATGTGAGAAAGAGGAGTGTATATATTAATAAGGAGAATCATTTGTCTCCCATTACGTAGATGAAAATTTCCTTTTAAAACCAAAATAAATGCAATTACCAGTGGATGGCGGACCACCAAATATTTTAGAGGCAAGGACCAAAGACCAAAACATATCATTCACAAATACCTGTTTTGTGTCCAAGAGCTTTTCAGGCGATAAATTTTATTCAATTTAAAAATGTAGAACTTTCTGCAGCATTTTGTCTTGTTTAAATAATTGCAAGGTATTCAGACATAAAATTAGCTCAATATTTCTTAATATTGTGAGCAGTCAAATTAAAATGCTGTGTTTAAGATGCACATAAGACTAAGTGACGAACTAACATGTTGCTTTATGAAACACTTAAATCTCTTGAAACTTAATGAAACTTAAGCTTCTCTGAACTGAAAGAGTCTAATGTGGCATTTTTCTAGACATTACACAATTAGAATTACTGCCAGTACTGCCAGTCATGTAACATAATGCTTAAATCTGGCAGGAATACCAGCAAACAAATCAGCTCATTAACTCATCATTGTGCTAGGTCAGGAGGTGCAAAAGATGGATTACAACCATGCAAAAAACATATAAAAACAAAAACAAAACAAAAAAAAAAAAAACAAGAAAAAAACGCTGAACACAAAATTTTACGTGATCAAAAGAATCATCTGGTCCTTACCTGGTCATGAAATTAGACAAATACAACTTCAGAACAACACAAACACCATGTGACTAAAGTGCAGGGAAAAACCAAAACGGCCCAAACTTCAATAACTTTAACCACCTTATCAGTGTTTTACATAGTTGTGAAAGAATTTTTGCCCCACTTTTCTTCATATTGTTGATTAGGTTCATTGAGGTTTGAAGGAATTTGTCTATGCACAGCTCGCTTAAGGGCCTCTCACAGCATTTCAACCACCATTGCAACACTTTGTTGTAGATTTGCTGCCGTATTTGTCCTGTTTAGAGATTTAATTTCCTAATTAATTGCAGTATGAAATACAAATAGTTAAGTGTAAAGATCCCACGATTATGTTACTTCCCCTAAAGAATTATGTATGAAACACATCAGCAACTCAGTAAAACTTGTTGAAGACAAATAAAACAAAGTTTCACAACACCTGCGTGTTACTGCTTGTGTTGCTTTGTTTCACTCAGTGCGAGCTGCAGAAGATGTGACCGAGTGTGAGAATATAACCGAGGAAGAGTTATTCCCCCCAAACAAATAGATAAAGTCATCCTTGTTTGAAATATGTGGTAATGGAAAAAAATGACCAAGGTGTCATTGTGTAGGACAGCTTGTGAACCTGTAAAGCTGCCACAAAAAAGCTGGGATGACAGAAGGAAATAAATAGAATATATTTCACTACCTGCAGAAAACACCAGCTTTGGACACTAAAGTAGAAGTAAATGCACAGTACTTGGATTAAATGAGCAGGGCCCAGACTAACTGTTTTTTACAAAGAGCACAGTGGCCCCTAACTTAAATTTTTAGGAGCACAAGCAGAAAATTTGGCAGCACACACTAAAATCACCTTGCATAGCAAATATTCACATTTTCTCTCATTTTCACTGTATTAATGATAAATACTTGAACAATAAATTCAGAAATTACAATGTTTACGGTTCACATTTTTTTGTGCAGCAGTCATAACAGAAAGAAAAACAAAAAAAAACATCTTACTGGCTGCACTAATACAAAACAAGTAGACTTAGAACGTGTCAAATCAAATCAAATCAGATTTGATGATTTGATTTGATATTCACTTTGTAGTCGAAGAGGAACAGCAACTTTGTCACCATCATCCCCGACGGGATGGTATGACTTGTCCATGTAGTTCAGCTTCACAGACTGATACTCCTCTCCAGCCACTGTTCCCAACTCCTCAGTAAGAAAAGTAGCCATTGGCTGTCCTAAAAGTCACTAGAAGTTGCTAATTAGCATAATCAGCTTAGTACATATAGCTGTAGTGGATGCTGCAATTTAAAGGGATGTCATGGGAAAGGCAAAAATTGATAAGACAACCTAAAAATGTTTAGAACAGCAAAACTACATAAAGAAAATAATATTTCTGTCAATGTTTTCTTTATTTTTAGTTCAGGTTCTTTAATAGGATTTTTTTTTTATTTATTAGGAGTCTGGAACATGTCACACCACTTTTAACTTTTTAAATATTTTTACCCACACTCCCCGGTGGATGGGGGACGGGTCTGCAGAGCACCCGCACCTCATTGGGAAGAGTAAACTACTTTCATTCTTGTCAGTCTCTAAAAGTTTCCAATAATACCAGAAAAAACTTGCTAGATTTTTTGCTAATCGCTGTTTTTTTTAAAGTTGCTAGAGGGGTCTGAAAACTTGCTAAATATAGCGACAAAGTCGCAAAGTTGGCAACACTGAGGGTTAATAAATCCCCCACCAACACCCGTCTCTTTCCACACATAAGCCAATCACAGTGGTCGTTTGTCCCTGCTCACACGCACATTGGCTGTCATCTTCTTCGTTGGTGTTCGTCTACTTTTCTCGTATTGAAGTTAGTTTGAGTTGGCAAAGCAGCAGCTAATTTGCGTCTTACTGTGAACTACTGGGCTGAAGAGGGTAGCAGAAGTTTGTTATTGACAAAATAAATGAAATTATAACTACTAGAACAAAAAGACCGGCAAATGTGTTGTCGCCATTGCACGAGCAGATGAAAAATTAATTCGCACTGTCTCGCATTTTAGTTGCAAAATGCGACCATTTGGTCGCAGTCTGGAGCCTAGATGAGGTTAATTTTTACCTACTGCAGTGGTTCCCAAACTGGGGAGCAGGCCAGTTGTGACAGGAGGTTGCAGCAAGGCTAAATAAAATCTATAGTTTTTGTACTGCTTGTACTTTGTACTCACTTAACATTACATAATAAGGATGGGTATAAGGGTAGTAAATTTTTTCTGAATAGTTTTGGTGTTCAAACATAACCAGCAGGTGTGAGGTCAATGCCGTTTTTTTTTTTTTTTTTGTCTGTGTGCAATGGTCTGTAGAAGAGACCATATTTAATTCGCTCTTCCAGTATTATGTATGTTTCAAACAGTTGTCCTGTGAAGTGGCAGCTAAAGATCAAAAGTTAGCTGGATATTATTTCCCTATCTGCACAGGTTTCTAAAATAAATGTTAAAAAACATTTTTGTCATGTAGTTTACAGAAAGACAACCCTAGTGTTGTTGCATGAGCCAATTTAAGCTAATGGCGGGTACACACTATAAAATGATCGGGCCCATTTTTGTCCTGATCTCCCCCTTATGATCAAAGCCAACAAAAGCTCGATTGTCTGATGTTTGCAAGCGACATTGTGTCCATTTATCCTGCAATGTGCTGTGTTTTAAGAGTGATTTTGTCAGGTCCGATTTGCTTGGAAGGCCTCAGAAGGAGAGATCCTCAGTAATACATGTTTAATATGGTGGCTAGAAATCCTGTAGTTTGTGTGTGTTTTCTAAATCTGTGAACGTTTGAAGAATCCTGTAATGTGTGCCAGCCGCTTTAGCTGTTCGACAGATTTCCTTACATTTGACCCTAGAAAACTTTGGTATACTTTGCTGTGGCTGACTAAATGATCCTGTGGCTGCAAAACAAACCAAATCAACTGAAAAAAAGGTGAAAGATGTCATACCTCAATCTTATCATTGTGGCAGATACCCGACAACCAGAGGCGCTCCAACATATCAATCTCATCTGCAAGAGAAAAGGGAGAAGAGAAAGGGACAAAAGTGCTTTAAAGAGGAGCCAAGCAAAGATGGGGAAAACCACTCAGGGACAAGGAGTTTCAAGAATGTAGAAAAGAGGAGAAAATAGTAGTGTAAAATGCAAAACTGAGATTACCACCTCTTTGTCATGCAATCAAGGTGCCTGTTTCCCTGAGGGAGAAGATAGAAATTAGAAAAAAAAAAAGGCTGAAAGAGAGAAGGCAGACATTAAGAATGAAAGAAGTCTACATATGACGACAAAAGAAAAAGATTTGTGAATGTAATATGGAGGAGAAAAAAGAAAGAACAGTATTAAAAGAAGTTCGTATATTCGTCAATCTGTAGGAGTAAAACGAGATAAAAAGACAGATAAAAGGGATTTTTAGCACAAGTAGAACAATGGAAAAAGACTGAAAGAAGACTGGAAAGAGTAGCAAAATGTAAGATTTAATGGACATTTGCAGAAAAAATTATGTGATCGCAAAGAGAAATTGGGTATTAGAGACAGTGGCTCGAGGAGAGATGAGCCCTTTGAAGCTGATAGTAAAAGGGCTTGATGTCTGAGGCAGGAACACTGAGGGCAGAGTGATGCGACAGCACATGGGAGATGAAAGGAAGGAAAACACACAAACATTACATTTCCTGTTTGGACTATCAGAACCACACACACGATACACACTAAACTCTAGTGTAATGGTACTCTGAGCACTGCCCATTAATGCATTAATCAAAAAGAGTAGGACTTTGGGGAGGAAATTGTGCTTTTCCTTCAGAGGCTTTATATGACCGGGCTGCAGTGCAGGGGACTTCTAAATTCACTGCACAAGCGTACTGTTCTGTCTTGAAAAGATGCTCAGAATCTGTCACTGTACACACTGAAGATATCCAAGCTAATGGAGATCCAATTCCCTATTATTAATCGACCTCCGGGTTAATTAACACAGTCTGGAAACCACCATGAAGCCCTGCCACGTGGATTAGACTGCCACGACTCAGCCATGTTGACTGAAACGTCAAATCTGCTCAAACAAAACGCAGATCTTGCTCCAATACAGATCACTGTGAGCCAAATTTCACATCCACAAATGTGGTGTGGGAATTCAGTGTTCAAAGCTGAATTAAACAAGGCTCGACTCAATATAACCTTCCCCCACTCACCCTGCTCCCTACAAACAATAGACACTAATACGCATGTTCATTAAGTATCATAATCTAATTCATGGAGTTTCAATGAGCGCTCATCTAGTTTCTCTTTGCCTGTCTGTTTTTCTGCCTCTTCTTTTTTGTCTTACTGTAAATATGTTAATCGCAGTAGTCATTGGTACGTAAAGCTGATATTTGGGAGAAATCCTTTCCACAAAGAGCTATTAGACAGGCTGAATTTCATCTTTATCCTCTCTCACCTGCATTGCAGAGGAAAATGTGCAAATGAAAGGAACAGGTGGGGATAAGCCAGACCATCAAATAGGATTCATGTTTCAATTTGTTGACTTGTGACACGTTCCTTGTGATTTTAGAATAAGTCAACTTAGTTAAATTATTTTTTCTTTAACCCTCGTCATTGTTCCAGTATTCATTGCTTTACATTGGTGCAGGATGGGGAGTTAAGCCCCAAGAATCTAATCCTCTCAGACATTTTGAGAAATATCTTCTCCATCCAATCTGTGCAGAAAAGCATGAAGCTAAAACCATTATCACCTAGTTCTAAACATATAGAAAACAGATGATATCCTATCAAATGCTTATCGCATCAACCGGCTTTTTCTCAGCTCAGATAAGCAGTTTGTTTTCATTCTGTCCTGAAGTTTTTACCCTACAGCTTTTGTTTGACACCTGTGGCATGTGACAGAAATACAAAGAAGTGAAAACGTGTGAAATAATGTGAGCGACATTTCAACAATATATTTTGTAGCATTTTATAACATCCTGCACAGAAATGTGTTCAAGTATCTCCCAAATAGCTGATGAGGCTACTTATTGGGTGTGTATATGTCAAGTTTGGTTATAAAACAATACTAAATCAATTCAGAGGGTAACGTTTAATGTTTCCCAAATTCACCTCAATGAATTGATATGAGATGATTTCACATACCGGTTTAACCCTTGTAGGTCATAAGGAACTTCATTGTCCTTTCAGGTCATTTTGCCCTCAATCTTTGGGCACCATTTTGGTTATGTTACCCCGGCTGATTTTGTGTAAGACAGTGTTTTTCAAAGAACTTTGAAACTCCAATTTCAGGTTCTCATAACCTGTTCTCATAGGGCACTGGGGACAAATTCTCATTCAGGTCCTTAGAAGACAAAAATGTCCTCTCCCAGAAACAGCTATAAAAACAGTAGATATTCATATTATTTTCCACTTTATTTCCTCAAATTGCTCAGTCAAGTTATATCCTAATAAAAATCACCAAATATATAATTATTATAAGTTTTAAATGCCTAATTTGATCACACAATGGCTCTGTTTCTATGAAAAAGAAAACATATAAAATTAGCTATTTTCCATATATCTTATGGGGATAATTTGAGATATATTTTTTAGTACATTTAAGATTGATCTTGAAAAAAAGTAAACTATCACATGATGCCCTGGGTTAGAAAATAAAGTTGCATATAACAACGCAGCTTCTCTTATAGAGTCAACCCCTCCCAACTTTAGTTCAATCAGTGAGGTCAGACTGAACAGGAGAGGAGGGGGGGGGGTTGCAGTTTTATTTAATGAATCATTTCAATGTAAGCAGTTATCTTTTAGAAATTTTACTTATTTTGATTTTTGGCTCTTTAGCTAAAAGCTAAAAATAGATCAATGTTTCTGGATATATACCGCCCACCAGGGTACTGTGCAGCATTTCATGCGTTTACTGAACTGCTGGCTTTAATCTGTGTAGACTTTGACTGTGTAATTATTGTTGGTCATTTTAACATCCATGTAGACAACCCTCAGGATAAGGGGACTAAAGACCTGAGTAACAGTCTGGACAACTTTGGGCTGACTCAGCATATAACAGGGGCCACACACACTAAACTCTAGATTTACTGATCTCGAAGGGTTTGAACTTTTCTAAAATTACTGTATGTGATGTGGCCCTGTCTGATCATTACTGTGTTTTCTTTGAGAGTACGAGTCCTCTTCACACAAATGTCTCAGTAGAGGTGATCACAGAACAGTGCATAACTGTAAACACGACTGGGATGTTTAACCAGGTCTTCTCTTCAACATCTGCCCTATCAGGGGGTTCAGCCAATGAGCTTGTCACTAGTTTTAATTATAAAATGTTAAGTATTATGGATGCTGTTGCTCCTATTAAGGTGAAAGTTGTCTCTGGGAGAAAAAGGTCTCCATGGAGAAATTCCACATTGTGGAACATCAGTCCAGCTCTGAGGTCTTTACACTGGCTGCCTGTTCGTCAGAGAATAGACTTTAAAGTTCTGCTGCTGGTCTATAAAGCTCTGAATGGTTTAGGACCAAAATACATCAGTGACCTCTTGACCCAGTATGAACCTACCAGAACCCTCAGGTCATCTGGATCCAGTTTCTTATCAGTCCCCAGAGTCAAAACCAGACATGGAGAAGCTGCATTCACCTTCTATGCTCCACATGTTTGGAACAAACTCCCAGAAAGCCTCAAAACAGCTGAAACACTCGGTTTATTTAAATCAAGATTGAAGACCCACCTGTTCTCTGCTGCATTTCACTAGTTTTTATTTAGAAGTCCAGATCTGCATTTGGTTCTTTTACGCTGAAATCATATCTTTATTTCTTTATCTGAGCTTTTCTTGCTGTTTTTATGTAATCAATTTTATCTTTTTTAATCTTTGTTTTTCTAATGCACTTGTATTTTTTTTCTTCCCCTGCACCTTACTGTAATGTTTTTATGTTTTATTTAAAGCACTTTGAATTGTCTTGTACATGAAATATGCTATATAAATAAATTTGCCTTGCCTTGAAACATAAACATAAAAATAATGCCAAATTCTGTATATTAAACTTTAAAATATTCATATACTGTAAAGAGAAAAGAACAAGTGATTAAATTCACATTTGTACACATTAACTTTACTGTTATTTAGGAGACTTAAAGTATTTTTATAACTTAGTTGTAATAACGGAGGTAGTATAGTCTGATTTTATCATAGTTGTGCACCATACATTTGAATTTTGTCATTTTCCTCATCAAATTAGAATGACAACTTGTTGCTGTGAGAATAAAGCAAATATAAACTAGTTCAGATGTTCTTTTTAAGGCACGTCTTCCAAATGATTTCTGTATGGATGTTTGATTGAAATTTTCAATTTAGATTGATTCTATTGGCTCATTGATCTACACTAATTCATAGAGTTAGTGATCAACGAGTCAATAGAAGCAGTCTAAATTGAAAATTTAAATCAAATGTAAATACAGTAATTTAAAGCCAATAGAAGTATTATTACTACCATAATACTCATTGAATCTAACTTGGGTGCTTTCAATAGTCACTGTTCTTTCTGTACCACCACCACCTTATTTCTTTTCCCAGTTTGCACACTTTATTCCTCCATTCAATTACTTTTTTTGTGTCTTAGTTCCTCCCACCTGAGATGCAAGATAAGTACAGAGGAGACGAGGTGAGAGACATTCTTGCTACAGAGCATCACTTTAAAGCAATTCAACTACATATGATGAATACCACAGCTGTATAATCTCACAAAGGATTCACTGGTGTATTCTCGTTAATGGCTCCCCTGACGGGCCCCCTCTCTCCTTTTTCCCGCTCTCCTCCAGATATATTTTAGGACAAGAGACATCCTTCAATGTACTTTGCTCTGAATGATTTCTGGGTCACAAGGAGGAGGATGGAGGAATTGAGGAGGTTGAATTTAGAGGAATAAGATGAGCCTCCTGACTTTGTAGACCTTAGACTTTTGGTTATATTAGTGTAGTTGTTTATTTAATAAATCTCTGGTTAATTAGATTTGACCCATTTTTCAAACTGTCCTTTCAGGGAATAGCTGCCATTTTTGTTTTTTCCTTTTCTCCTGTTTAAGTCTCAGGGTAGTAAATTGGGCTGTCAGTTCATATTTTTAAGTGGCAAGGAAAGTTTTTGTTTATATTTAAAGAGGTTTAAAATGTTCCTTTCTGTTTCAATAAGTGGTAAAATTGTCATAAATGGTCAAGTCTGTTTCTAAGTGTTGTTTTTTTACTCTTTTGTTCCTTTAAGGGATCCTGCATTTTGGATCACATGAAAAAGAAGGATGGAGGATTGCATAATAAAAAAATATGATAAAAGATGCCTGAAATTGCTTATCAGCTAAATTCTTAAACCCTGCAAAATGGAAAATGTTTGTGCTCTGAAGAGCTTACAGTGTATATTTAACATATTTAACATTTAAAGATAATAAAAATTTGATTGTAAAGTATTAGTTAAATATTTAAATAATGATTTGCAAATAGTAGTATTATATTTTTATTTACATTTTACACAATCATTTTTTGTGAATGCAAGCCTTTTTTTCAGTAAGCTATAATGAAATGGCAAGTCAGCTTGGTAAACAAAGAAATAGGTTTAGCCTGATCTCATCTTTTTGTTTTGCTTTTAATTTAATTTTATACATGCCATATCTGATTGGATTGGACGTTCTACTCGCAGTGACATTCTGGACAGCAGCAATATTGAGTGTATAAATAAGAAAAAGTGAACTTTGCTTAGAGAAGTATTGGCTGGGACAGAAAACAGGAAAATCATCTAGTTTTACTGTAACGGTTCCTTCATGAGTGACAGAAGTAAATTATGTGAGCTATCATTATTCCAGCCATCATGTCATTGCACGGTTCCTCCATCTCGGAAAGAAATTGTTTTGTCAAAACAGAGCTTAAAGAGAACGGGTGAAGACTGAAGGACTGACTGAGAGAAAGGATGCTTTTATAGTGAGAAGGGGAGGACAGGTGGTGTGTGCGGAATGTGGTGACGTTCAAGTGGTCTCTTTGGTCATGCCTTCTTAAACATGAAGCATTTCAAAAGTTACTACTGCAAGGTACTTAGAAATATGGTCGATGTCAAACTTAAAAGTTTTTACTTCCCTTTTTTTCCCTGTCACAATGTAAAAAATGAGCAGACAAGAAAAACATGGGATATTTTGTGAGAAGAAATGATCATACACAAGGCATACACAGTGCTGTGATACAGCAGAGAATTTATTTGAGGACTTCGTTTGCAATTTAGCTAATTTCTGAACTGTTGGGGGGGGC
This sequence comes from Melanotaenia boesemani, assembly GCF_017639745.1. Classification (NCBI taxonomy): domain Eukaryota; kingdom Metazoa; phylum Chordata; class Actinopteri; order Atheriniformes; family Melanotaeniidae; genus Melanotaenia; species Melanotaenia boesemani. Next base: position 28,018,623 of record NC_055698.1, read on the forward strand.
TTCATGATGTTGCTGCAGTTAGCGTCAAAATAAGCTCAGCTGCAGGAACACAAATCTGCACTGCTGCATTTAGAAAAGAAGGGGGAAAAAAAGAATAAACTCATCAGTTCTCTAAGTGATGGCTGTGCAAACGACTGCAGCTCAGATTATGGCTTCTACTTTGAGATAACAGCTGGCACTGTGGCAGTGCTCTGGTTGTTATGATTTGCTGTGACTAATTTCTTTTAAATAGCAATAATGCTCACCACATGTCCCTGTGGTGTGCTGGTAACATCTGTCAAAAGATGCTCTGCTGGACTTACGCTTCCCAACATAAATTTGACCACAGCAGCGGCTAAAGGAAGTTGGAGCATTAACCACATCAGCCACAGCTTCACCTCTCACATGCAAACAGATCATCTCCAGCAATGCTCACGGCAGTAGCTGGAGGCTGTTGCAAACTGGCCTTTTAGAAACAGTGACTACATCACCCCTTCTTTTCTTAGTACCTGCAGTCTTCTCCTAACTGGACTGGAACCAACATATTAAGTTGTTCATTTTGGCCAAATCAAAGCATTTTGTGAAGTAATGCCAAAAAGGTCATTAAAAACTTGTCCAAGTATTCTCACTGATCACATGTTAAAATGCTTTGCTTCTATTATTTCCTAAACAGACCATGTGTAGGTGACCACATCAGTTCTAAGAACTTCCCTGTTTATTTAGGATTGACCGGGTAACATTTTTTTCTGTGGCCTGTTTTGTTAGTTTAACTAAAATTCTAATTGGCCATAGGTTGAGTATGACAGTTTATATTTGTCATTTTCCAACAGGTCTGAGACAAGTCCTCATATCTGAGATAAACAAGCAACTTGTCAGGTGTGTCCTGTCAATGGGAGACCCTCTTCTTCCAACAACAAAGAATAGCAAAAAAAAAAGAAAAACAAAAAGTGCTTATTCATTTTTGTGTGTATGTACAAAAAAAGAGATAAAAGAACCAAAACAAAAATAGTGAGATTGTTAACTAAAAGAATGGTAATATTTTCTGCACACAAACATCTTAAAAAAATTCTGGCTTATATATTTTATAGCCTGACAAAGTTTGATTGTGACTGCAAGCTCTGAAACAATCACTACTCTGCAAACATTACAAGAAAAACTTCAAATCTTATAGACTCTGGTTTGAGGCACTGAAATAAAGGAAACATAAGAACACTGATGCAGGTTCAGACGACTATCTGTGACTCTACTCTAAGTCTGTAAAATGAATATCAACACGTGAGTCTCTGAGGGCTCCCAATCAGTTACAAAGGGAATGTGAACAACAAAGAAATCAATTTCACCAGGGTGTACTGTGCAGTTTGTTCCACCTTCAGTGCCAGAAGCTGTTAATATTCTTATTTTCTTTGTATCACTCTTTTGTGTGTGAGGTGTTTTTATTGACTTTGCACAGTCAGCATGAGTCTGTGTGAGTGACACAAAGGAATAAGAGGAGCCAAACTTTGGATATATGCTGCTGTGGGATTTGAGATGAGGTACAATGTCAGCAGTTATAAATGTATACATTTCTTCATCTGGTGTTTTGTAGCATTGCTTTGAAGACAGTTTATTTCTTGGAAATCTGTTGGAGCCAAAGGGGATTTGCTACTTAAGCGGACTGCATTCACTTGGAAAAAAAGCCCAGTTTTTTTCTGAATTACATCATATGGAAACATCTTTTTTTATTTATTTATTTATTTTTTTTTTTTAATAATGTGCTCTACTTGTCAGCACTATGAAGAGGCTACTTCTAAACAAAAGTGAGATTCCCTCATCTTTATGTAGATGGGATTGGTATAGTTTGTTGGATTTGCGCACACACCTGAGGACTTGAGGGATGTTCAGGTGGAAAGCTGTCGAGTGTGCTGATTGTAACCATGTTTCTCTAGGATCAGTTGGTCACTGCCTTCAGGCTATGTAGTTAAACAGGAGACATCCGGGAGATGCTGAAAATAGGCTACTGGATCCCTGCAGAGTGCAGCTGAGATGGGAGAACAAGTCGGAACAGACATTGCTCCAAGGATCAGCAACTCTGGTTCTGAAGCACCGGTGCAGGTATTGGATGTTATCCTGCTGCAACACACCTAATTGAAATTAATGAGTCATTAACAAACTTCTGCAATACAAGATAAGCTATTAGAGAAAGATTTTATTTTGAATCAAGTGTGCTGCAGCCGGGAGAAATCTAAAACCTGCAGGACTGCAGCCCTTAAGGACTAGAACAGAGGATCTCTGCCAATCATTTGGTTTTTCCATCATCGATACAAGATGCTGGTGAAAAGTTGATGCAACTCTGGACCAAGGTAAATGTGCATCAAGCTGATCCAAATGCTGTTACAGTGAATGTTTGCTACAACCAGAACTCAGGGGGTTGGAGAATCCTGTCTCACAGATTCCAAATAAAACCTTGAAAATGTTCCTATTGGTCAATCATTTGAAAAATATACCGCCTAGTTTACAGTGCTTGTATGTTTTTCCCCAAGCGAATGCAATATGCCTCTGTAACTTGCAGGTGTCTCATAAACTATTTTCCTTTTTTTTTTATCTTCAAAAAGGTTTATGAACATTTTTTGTCCTTTGTCTGCACATCTGTACCACATGCGTATTTTATGTAATAGAATTTAAGATCTAGAGTAACTGATTTCATTGCAAGACAACACTATAATTTCTTCCTCTGAACTAGTTCATGAGAAGCATGAACTTGCACAGCACTGATTAGTTGTGACTGTTGGTAAAATGGAGGAGCACAGGCAGATGAGAGAAAGAGCTCAGCTCTCTGATTGCTGCTGGATAGAAACTGTTTGAAAATCTGACTGTGTGATTTAAGCAACTTAAGTGACGTTTACGAGAGGACAGCAGAGTTAACAGCTGGTTAAATGGATGGAAAATGGATTTCACAATAGAACAAGCTCTGCCGCAACTTCTGGAGCAGTAGATGTTGTCCAGAGGGACGCCAACGATCTTCTGAGCTGTTCTTCTCACCCACTGAAGAGCAACTCTGTCCAAGTGGTGCATCTTTTTATTCTGACAGAGTCAGAATAATTTCCACTGAGCATCAGTAGAAAGACTGTGGCAGGTTTAGAGGAAGATGAGCTTCCATCAGTGTTCTGAGGAAATAGATCCTTTGTTAAGCCTTTTTTTTTTTAAAATCCCTGCTGATGTCCCTTCCCTCAGAAATTTTAAAAGTAGGGACCTTCTCTTCCTCCTCATCCTCAATTGCCAGTGGCCCGATCTCCCTTCTTTTTTTTTTATCTAAAATCATTTTTTATTATGATTATGGAAGATATTGTAATGGGAACACCATTCAGACAGTTTGTAATTCTCTCTAGAAGCAATCTTATTTCCATTTGAGATGAGGCCTACCACAGTTGCGTCATCTGCAAATTTCAGAATCAGGTTAGCAGGGTGGTGTGGTAAGCATTCATGATTTTAAAGGCTGTAGCAGAACGGACTGAGCACACAACCCTGTGGCGCTCTCATACTGGGTGTTAAGGTTGTCAAAGTGTAGGGACTAAGTCTTACAGCCTTACACTAAGAAAGTCTAAGATACAACCACAAAGTTGCTTACTGAGGCCAAGGGTCAGCATTTTTGTTTTCAGTTTGCTGGGTAAGATAGTATTAAAAGCTGAACTTTAGTCCATAAAATGCCTCCTAACATAAAACTCATTCTCCTCCAGGAGTGACAGAGCAGCATGCAGGGCAGTGATAATGGTGTCTGTTGATCTGTTAGTATCTGTATTGGCAGGGGTCAAGAGAGAGGTGTAGATGATTTCAGGTGCCCTAGAACCAGTCTTTCAAAGCATGTGGAGACCTCAGATGTAAGTGCTACTGGCCTGTAGTTGTTGAGGGAGGTGCTGTTTGTCTGCTTGGGCACTGGAATGATAGACTTTAAGGCAGGGAGGTATACTGGTGCTTGAAAGGGACAGTTTGAAAATTTCAGTGAGAAAACCAGCAAGCTGATGAGCTCAGTCTCTGACCAGCCTGCCTGGGATCTAATCTGGGCCAGCTGCCTTACCAGCCTTAACAGATCTCAGCATGACGTCCCCTGCCAGGAGGATGATAGGCTGGTCAGCAGGGTCCAGTTGGATACATGTTCCACCTTAATGCTCTCTCTCAAATCTCGCAAATAAAAGTTATTTTTCCTATGAACTTCTTCATAGAAACAGCAGCCCTCTAACAAGAGAGTTCAATAGGTATTATCCAAGTTATAGCTAAAACTAATAGAAAATGTAAGAATTTTTAGAAAGAAATGTGTAAACTGATATTGGAATGCTTGTTTTCAAACAATGTCTGAGGAAAGAGAGTCGTTGATCAAGACTGCTTAGAAAATAGGCAAGGAAATGACCGGTTTCATTACGGTTTACTAAATAAGTTGAATGCAGTTTTAATTATTTAATTTAATTATAATGTTTAACACAGCAGGCCAAGTCTCATTAATCCCTCATGATTCAACCGGGTTTTTAAAGCACTCCTTTCAGTTCTGCTCAATAAAACCTTTTCAGCAGTCCAACATCAAAAGTTTGTCAGATAAGTGAAGTGTAGCACCAACTGCTGGGATGATAATATGAGAAAATGTTGGAAGGTCTGCGTTAGACTGATACCAGCTTAGTACAAGTTAAATATTTGTTAGCACTTTTTTGAAACTGAGAAAGTGTACTAATGAGATTTATTATCAGAGTATTTCTATTGTTTTGAATGGGGGGAAATAAATAATAAAAAGAAGAAATGCTATGCTGAGTTGCTTTCAGTTAATTAGAATCCATCAGCAAAATCTAAAAAATGTATTCCTAAAAAGTAATCAAAAGCCCACTTTCTCCTTTTTTACATCACTTAATTAACAGCAAGTTGAAATTTGTAAATTATTTCTCTCTGGTGTTATCCAACTAATCCAGACATCTTATTTTAAACAAAACACACACTTTCCGTTTCAGCATCCACATGCCATCAGCCTACACTGCTCTCTCCACCTGGGAGCTGCTGTCACTGCTGCCACTGAGGCATTTGTCACCATCTCAAGCTCACTAATTGCAAAGAGGCTAAAATTGCTCCCCGGGGGAGCCAATTTGATGACCGACCATGTGCAGAAAAAGGAAACGACATCACTCTGACAAAGAGATTCATTACTGGGAACAATTATAAGACCTGTTAAGCACCACAGAGCATGTACAGTGCATGATGAATTCATGTCATGTTGTAGAGGTTGATTAAAAGATGGCTGGAGCTCAGTGTTGAAACTCTTGATGAACCACGCTGAGAGCAGCATTAGCCAAAACAGCACAAGCCAAAGGAAAAGACAAAAAAAACAAAACATGAAATGCAAGTCACAGCAGGGCCTCTGCTGCAATCATAAAAATAAATAAACAAATAAATAATTAGTTTTTACACAGCACATGGGAGCTTATTCACATCCTTGGATGTATTAACACTGCTAAATAAACACTCCCATAAATGTACCATATTTAAAGATAAATTTTTAGTTCACTTCCTTATGTGCATAGTTATGGTTCCACTTCAGATTGAACCAACTTTAGCTCCAGATGGGTGCCAGAGGTCGGTTGTGTCTAACCCTGCACTATGATATATGAGACCAGTGGATGATGCACAGGCTAACCAGTGTCAGAGTTTCACTTTCAGTTGAATCTGTAGGTTGTTTATCTTCATAAATATTCTACTGCACAACTAAAATTTTAATGTTATTTCTTCTATGCCTGCTTTTTCGGTGCTATCAAGGAATTAAGTTTCCAATGTAAGGAATTAACTTGTTTTATTCCCCATGTTGTGTAGGATGCTGGTTTGTCTAACATTGTGCTGCTGCTGCTGCTGGGCCAATTCTTGCAAGTACTGGTTTCATGAAAACAATGTTATAGAATATTTTAGCAGCTGTGATGATGAGCTTCACTGTACTAAATATCAATTAATACCTGTAAAAAGTAGCAAAATATGGCTGAACAAAAACTATTGCTAAAAACACTTTTGGAGCCACATGGTTCCAAAAATGTAGCTCAAAAGAAAACTCCCTTAATAACGTCTGACATGTTTACTTTTGGTAGTGAGCTCTCGGTTCATAGTGGTGCTCGGCATGAAATTAAAATATCATGAAAAAGTTGATTTATTTCAGTGATTCCATTCAAAAAGTGAAACTTGACATTCATTCCTCATAGACTGATTTTTTTTTTCAAATCTTTATTTCTCTTAATTTAGTTGATTATACCTGACAATTAATGAAAACCCCAAATTCAATATCCCTGAAATTTAGAATATTATGGAAACGTTAAATATTGAAGACACCTGGTGCCACACTCTAATCTGCTAATTAACTGAAAACACATGCCAAGGCCTTTAAATGGTCTCTCAGTCTCATTCTGTTGTTCTACTTCATGATTTTCTAATTTTATGACGAGCACCTGTATATCATTAACTTCGTAAATCCTTTGGCACTTGGCAGAAACATAATTTAACCCCCTCATGACAATGATATCTAGGTGGTACTATTTTTTGACAGCAAAGAGAATGACAATAACGAGCAGTGAAAGTTAGCAATAGCTAGCATTAGCATGTGTATGTGAGAATTAATAAGCATAATTCATATTATTTAAATTTCCTAGTTTGAACTTCCTTCTATTGTCAGAAGAAAAACTAACATTCCAACAGATCATGAATGAAACAAATATTAACAGACTGGTAAATAATGTTAAACATTAATTGAAGCTTTGAGGCAACTCCACCCTCTCTCCTCATCTCATAACCTTCTGTATTGTTTTCACCAGTCTTATGTTGTCTGGTCACTATGTTTCTCATTTTTGTGCCTTTGACTCAACATGTAAAGGCAGACAGAGCTAGAAGAAATAACTATGTAACAAAAAACAGTCTGTCCCACTCTTTCAACCCACTGATGTGATACTTCTACATTTTGGAGATGCAAACAAAACAACTGCATATTTTCTGCTGTGACTGCTTAGTTCTTTGAAGTGTGTCTGATTTATATTCACAAGGGATGAAATTGGCTTAAAAATCTTTTAAATACCAAGAAAAATCTGTCTTTGAATGTAAGTTCTTTAAGCCAAATCTAATAAAAAAAAGTGGATAATTTTGATCAAATAAGAAAAATAGTGATCTGACTGCATACTGCAGGGGATTTTTTCATACCTTTTAGAGACATTACCCACATGTTTAGCTGTGTTGCTGATTCCAGTTACACACAATGAGGATGTGTGGATAAGTAGTAAGAGGACATGAAAAAAATAGTCATGTAGACAACACCAAGATCCACATTTAATTCACCTGAAATTTAAATTATATTTATACACACTTATGCAAGAACTTTTTTTTAAATTATAAGAGTTTTACTTGCACATTGTTTCATGATGACATGGAATAACTGAGAACTTTTGAGAACAGAAGGCATTTAATCTGTAACCCTTTTTTTTTCTTACCATCTCCAACTAACTGCAGCAGAGCCAGGTCCAGAGGTCGTTTCCAGCGAGAATTCTTGTGCAGGGCAATGCCGTAACCCGTGGTGGCAAACACCTTACCAGAGCCGATAGTCATCACCTGTTGGAACCAAATACACACATAATATTAACAAATCCATGCATACACACACACACAGACATTAATCTACAGAAATCATCACAAAGACATAAATGAAAATCAGCAGCCATTTCTTATTATTTATTTATTTTTTTTACTTTTATCTTCAGTCACTGTTGCATAAATGCAGTTAGCTCAGCTCAAATATCGACCTCCCTGAGAATCCCAGAGCAGTAGAGTGGGATATTGTTTCAGTGGAGGAATTAATATAGATCCACACTGGTTGTAATAATTGCTGCGGCAGAGGCTGCTGTTGCTGGGAGCTTAGGCCTTCCACAGACCTTATTACAAATGATCACTGGGAAGATTTTTATTCTCACCATGAAAGCTGCATCAAATTCAAACTTATAAATAAATCAACACCATTACTGTTACAAAAAAATGACATTATTAAGTAGCTCCAGGCCACACAGGATAAATATAAATGCATCAGATGTGCTTGATGTATTTAAAGCAGATTGATTTCATTGGAAATGTTCATTTCACATGATTGTTGCTTTTCCCACATAAACACACTGAACACAGATTTTCTTCTCCTTTTTTGCTTTTCTCTTAGCTTTTTCTAACAGTAGGAAAAGTGGGCCTCAACAACAGATTCACATATGAAAAGATGTTTCGATTTGCAGAGCTATAAAATAGATCTATTTCTTACCTTGCAGCCCTCATCCTTTCTGGCCATGTAGTTCAGCACCGCAGCATCATAAATAAAGGCATCTAGTTTTCTGCAGGGAAGGCATGAAGGAAGAAAATTACATCAAAGAATTGGAACTCACTGATCTGGAGCTAAATGACAATGAAGGAAGTGAACAAAATGACAAAAAAATGATGGAAAAACCAGCACTATGACAATAACTCCCTGAAAAAGAAAGCTTATTTCAAAAGAGGGATATTTCTATGCACACCATTTTGAACCAACTTTTAGAAGTCTTACAGGAAGATATTCATCTTTGTTGCAGCAGATGTAATTTCTCCTCCTACAATAGCTTAGACAGAGCAGAATACAATGCAGCATCAGAGCAGGTTGTGATTCTAATAAAAGCTGTGAATCTCACTTTAGCCCAGCAGGAAAAAAATCTCACTTTTTTTTTTATTCTTTATCTGCAGCTGACAGCAAAAATGCAAAGTGTTACATCAATAAGCAGGCAACTGCATGCTGATCCTGTCAACAGTAATCAGTCACGTTTCTGTAAAAATCACAGGAAACCAGTAACCTGAAAAAACACAATGTACTACTGCAGGAATTCATTTAGCATTCTGTGATCTGATATGCAGAAAACCTGTAACTGCTTTTATTTTCTCTTCTTCATCATGTGGTTCAAATCTCAAACCCATATGATGAAAGGTGAAAGGTGATCCAATATGCAAAGGTTATGAAAAGATTGCATTCACACAGTTTTACCTTCTTGTCATTGGGACAAGAATAAAATAAAATGAAGGGGAAAAAATCCTCCAGTATTATTTTAGTCATCCTCTTTAGCTCCAAGATTAGGCTTAAAAGTTCCTTTTGATAGTACAAATCACAATTAGTGCATAATAGAAGTTCCCCTAACAAATTGGTCCTAAAGAGCCCGACACCACACTGAGCATCTCCCCTCTACTCTGTTATTTCATACATAAGTACAATGTCATTGAATTTCACATACTGTGCACTGCATGTGTATTTTTATTTGAATTTCTTTTTTTTACTTTCTTCTCTATACTGCCCATTGTTTGTCATTTCTTCCTCACTTTCACTGCTTTACATTCCTATAAACAAACACATTCTCATTCCCAACTTGTCAGATTCTGCTGCTTGGTCAATAGCATTAGTTTTCCATACATAAGTCTTTGCTGCACAGGGAACTGCTGTACAGATTTATTTGGCTGGTTATCCCTCTGCAATAGTAAGTCACGCACCAGCTGCTCCATCATTATACAGCAACATGTAAATGCCATTGTATACTGCTGGCTCATTAGCATTAACACAGACTGCATAACGAGGTCATAGGGTAGGAGGACAGACACCACACTTCCTATAATGATTTCTGTTTTAGTCCAACCTTGGCACTGCTGTTTTTTTATTGCTTTTTTCCCCTGTCTATCATTACTTCCTTTAAACCAATTCATAACAGGTTACCTGTAGCAACCGATAATGTATTAACAGCCAATCACATAATAATTTTGGTAATTTTAAATATCTGTCCATTTGTCCGGAGCCTGTTTCAGCTGGGATAGTCTTTTTAAATGTAATTTGCTCAAAAATGTAATAACTTGCCAATAGTGTAATAACATTTTTCAGCCAATAATGAAGAAACATTTTTCATATATAAATAATGTAGCATTTTGCTAATGATGTTAAAACTTATTATGTTACTGGTTGGTTAAGTAACCTATCGTATTGAAAAGAATACATTACAAATGTAATAACTGCAACTGATGATGTAATAATACATAAATCAGACTGCATTTTTCATAAATATACAATTTTCAGCTATTTTTGTGCAGTTTTCTCATTGAAAATAGGTATATTTACATTATTGGCATGTTATTGTCTTTATTACATTTAAAAATGGCCAAATGGCCATTAATATATTATTGGTTACTACAACAACAGAAAGCAGTTCAAAGATTGTAGTTGTAACAGTCCTGTGACCTTAGACACACACAGGAAAATTTCTGCATGTCAAATACTTAGGATGATTATCTTGCATTATTACTACAGCTAAACCCTACTGTGCACTGACTGATTAGCCAACAGCAATAAAGGATGGTGATCATCACAGTGATCAACTGGATGTCGGGATATTCATATCTGTGCAGAAAATATGTTTAAGTCTGAGGAAATCCTGAGACTTATTTTATTTGTCCTATGTGCCATCTTCATTTATTCTTCTCCAGGAACACATACACTGAAATATACCTGTATTAGCAAATTTCACAAGCGCCCCCTTTACTATAACTTCTAAACTATAAAATAGCTGTATTTGCAGAGACATACTCATTTCATTACAATGGTAAGAAGCACCTCCTAATGTTAGCCTCATGGCTTCTTAAACAATACACCTTACAGGTGTATCTACTCTGATTTGGGAACTATAATAAGAGACGTATTTCCATCCTGTTGCTTGTAGGAGTCGTACAATACAGGACAGAACAATGACACGTTTAAAGGTATAGACAAGGAAGAGATATCATATGAGATTGTCTAGAACCAATGCAGTGGGTTTCTGACAAAGCATCAATATTTGATGAGTTAGAAGTTAAAATTGATAAATAACTTTCATGTTTCTTTTAAAACTGATCTACAGACTGAATTATACTTTTAAAAAGGCATCTGTTTGTATAATCCGACGAAGAAAAAGAAAGAAAAAATTTAAAAAGTTGTACATAAAAACTTAATTACAACTGTTGATAATAGAATAATAAGCTGAATATAAGAGCTTCACTCAGACTGATGATGCATAGCTCAGAATCTGATGATAAATTTGTTGCTACACCTGCTTATCTACTTCACACTCATTGATATTCACACTCTGGGAGCTACACAGCTACAACCAGACTCCTCATGGAAGTAGAGAGACTCTGCTGAAGGATGGAAAACTGAAAAGAGGTGAAGAGGTTGGGTACACAGAGGGTGACATGTAAAGGAAAGAAACTAGGATGCTGGAGATAATGACTGAAGGGAGGAAGAAAGGTGGAGGGAAGGAGGTGCAAAGGAGTTCATTAGTTGTGAGCTGGGAGTTCATGAGGGAGGGGGGGGGGGAAAAAGGACAGGAATGATGTTAGGAAACAAATCGAACATGAGGGTTTGCTTTGAAGGACAAAGCTAATGTTTCCTTTGTAAATAATATCAGGTAAGAGGTGTACAGAAGGATAAGATAGAGGGTGGATAATGAGATAGATGGAGAGATTGAAATGAGATAAAGAGTGAAATGATGAACTGAGATGAAGAGGATGAGAAACAATGATTATAAGAAGGCATCACAGGACATTTAATAGTACTATATGTCAAATATTCTACAGTTTCCTGTCACCTTATTGGAATACATGTGTGTAATTGCTTCTCCTATCAAACATTTGAACTCTCCTCTGCATTAGCATACATCACTCCCCCCTCCCTTCACCTCACATTTCAAACACAATGAGCTAGTGCATATTTTATGATAAGAGCTTTTTGCTGCTGTGGTCTCACAGAAAGATAATAAAGCCTCCTTTTAAGATGTGAGATGCAGGAGTGTCAGCCAATGGCAACACGGCTCGGTTATCCCACTGCACTGCGGCTGCACCTTAAGTGCATTATTTATGTTATTTTATTTTTTGTGGTTGTTTACATCCCTCTTCTCCTGTTTTAAGTAGCAATGATCCTGCTTTACAACTCCTGAAGCAATGTTGATCAATGCTCTGACAGGTCGAGTCAGCCAAGAGCTTCTGTAATCGAGCCAAGCACGAATGACAACACTGTCTCAAGTTGAGGATAAATAATGGATATAAAAAATGGATGATTGTGTTAGAAAGCTAAGAGTTGTTTTCTAACAAATGCACAGATGACAACTGAGGTTAATCTGTGATAATCATACCTCATAGATGTTTACAGTTTACATTTAGTCAAATCTGATGCTTTCCACCATGATTGTTTATTAAATGCATTTCCCTTCAGCTATGAGATTATTCCCATTCACAAATGACAAGGTTTATGAGGTTTGTCTGAACTGTTTTAGATAAATTATTTCTATTCCTATAATTGTATGGGATAATAGATCTGCCCTCATCATAAATGACCCCTGCCTGTACAGAGGACCTGTATTCTACTTATCCACTCAACTGTTCTTTTTTTTCTCAATTCATGCGATTTTGTAAGCATATATCTGGTTCCATTCTGGACATGCAAAGCTGGTGTTAGTGACACCATTAAAAACAACGTCCAGTTGCTTTTCATGATGTTAAAAGCACAGCTGCCTCTGCGGATGGTTGCGGTGGAGCTGATGAGCATGTAGTTTTTCTGGGTTATGTTTGTTTCCTATTCAGATCTTTTCAGGAAGGCGGATCTGTTTTATTTATTAATTTATTTTTTTTAATTGTTTAATTCTCCCAGGGCTAAATTGCAAATTATTCATATTAAACAAAAGTACTGCACATGGGATTTCTTTATTACAGCTAATTAAATGTTTCCCAAACTAACAAAGTAAAAAAAATGCACATAAAATTAACATCTAGTTATAATGATTTATTCCATCTGTGGTCACTAAAAACATTCTCAATGAACTTCACCAGGCTAAAAAAAAAAAAAAGCCAGGAATTTCAGCTGTGTTTTCATCTGATGAAAACATTGACAGAAGCACCTGGAGAGTCATTTTGGAAAGTTTTGCACACAGCAAAGCGAGTTGTTGCAGTGACTGGAATTATGTATGTAAGTTTATGAAACAGATTTCTTTATGCTCATTAATAATTCAATGCTTCACAAAACTGTCACATCTAAACCTTTTTATTCCTTATTCCAAGTGTTGTGACTTGAACAAACACACTAAAATTCTGTGTATAATTGTTAAAATTTTATAGGTTGCTCCCTTTATTATCAGAGACAAATATGTGTGTGTGTGTGTGTGTGTGTGTGTGTGTGTGTTTGTGTGTATGTGTGTTTGAAATTGATGTACAGTTTGGCGTTGCTGTCTCCAACATAAGTAGAAGTGATTTGGTCTGTATAACTTCATTTATCATACATAAAAACTTCATGTTGAGACATTTTTGAGAATTAGTTAATTATGGATGTGTAAGAAGTTTGTTCACCCAGCTATCATTTACAGAAATTGTGCTTATATTATTGTTTTAAAAGAACAGACAATCATTATTTGCAATCATTCAGTTGAATGTAGACAGGATGCTCAGGTGTGGCGGCGCTATGTGGAACTAAAACAACCTGCAAGAAGAAGTCTTGAGTTCATGTCTAAAATAGGCATATTTTGTCTTTATTGCAAATCCTTGTGAAATTTAGCTCAAGGCAATCATCTAATTTGAACCCAGGGCTTATGTTTTATGCCCCTGTTATGAAATGAGAATATGTCTGAAAGGTTAAGTTAGAATATCTTAATCCACCGTCAGTCCAATGTGAATGGACCAGTGAGATGCTTCTTTAGAAGTCTTTTTAATAAAAATAAAAAAAAAAGAAATGCTGAAATCGCTGGGTTTTATTCAACCATTCGAGCTGCTTATTATCATTCAGGCCTCAGCATTTACTGAACCATGCATCAATCTGAAAAGTGTTTTTTTTTTTCTGCTTCCTACTTCATGAGTGCTTGTTAAAGTAATGCTGAGCTTTAAGGTGTACGTTTGTGTTCATGCATCTTTGCATGTGTGACCACATGAGGAATTAGTCTATTGATTTTGCCATTGATTATCTCCAACTACCTTAGCTAAGAATAAAAAATGGCCTCCATGTGAGTGCATCCTTGCCCATTATGGAGCTGAATCACCCACTTAATCAGTGTGTATACCTACACATTCACTCACAAATGACATGGAGCTTAACTCAAATTAAACAAACCTTCTTTTGATCTGAACATCCCATAAACTGCATATATATATATATAAAGCATTAATATTGGTAGCTACAAAATCTAAAGTAGCAGAATAAAACAGATTGTTTTTCATCTTTTTGTAACACCATGTTTCTTACCCTGTCTTGAGGTTATCAATGGCCTCCTCCACGCCTTTCTGGTTGTTGCGGATCATATACTGATGCATGTTGGGATAGTTGGAGCGGATGTTCTCTTCAGTGCTGCCGTTTGGCACGGTACCGAAGCGCAGTGGAGGATACTGCTCCGTCGGCTGCTGGAACTGCACGGGAGGAACAGGTAGGCACAGATTAAAGGGACAGGCAGAAAGAGGGAAGTTAAAAAGAGAGTGGCTGAGCTGATCCCCGCTACAGGATGAAGTACTGCGGAGATTCAAAGTCTTTGCTGTCAAAGAGGGGGAAGCTGAGGGGGAGTGTAATAAAACAGATGAGGTTTTAAAGTGTCAAAGCAGCAGGATTCAGTTTGTGGGCTTTACTGAAACTGCAGTGTGTTTTTTCACTTTCCACCTTTTTTTCAAGCTGTTATGTCCTTTTAAAGGCAGACAAAAAAGAACAAAACCACTTTGTTTCATGATCACATGTTTAGATTCCTCCTGTGCCTCCTTTTTCCTTTTTTTTTTTCTGAAAAATGAAGTGTTGCTCTTTTATAGATTAGAATTATTCATGTGTACTTGTCATTTTAAAGGTCTTCCCATTGTTAAAGGCAAATTTATTTTGTGTTTTAATCAATAATGGATCAGTACATATGCAAAAATCTATCCATCAGTTCATCTATCCATCCATCCCAGATCATACCTTCTTATCTGACAGCCCTGACACTGTGTCAATGTATTCCTCCTGGATCATGAAGGCAGCCAGGTTGGCAGTGTAGGAGGCCAGAAAGATGACAGCAAAGAAGGCCCACACCAGCACCTAGTGTACAATGAAATAAAACAGTGACAACTGAGCCTGACAGGAGTCAAAGTATTTAAAGATTTCTGACATTTTTAAAAAAGAAACATTTCATTGCTAAACCTGCAGCTGAAGCTCTGCCTTACCTGGAAAGCCATTTGTCAGTATGGCATGTTTAACCTCTGAAAATGTCACTTAAACCTTGGCATGTGCCCTTTAAACTTAAACCTATAATAGCAATAGTAAGTAAAGATCAGTTAACGCGTATGGGTGGAAAAAAGCAGAGTGAAAATTCTGACAGCTGGATTTATTAGCAGCATCAGAATATGTATACATTTTGTTTTAGGGATAAATCAGACATTTTACATTGCACTTCCTTTAAATAATTTTTTGCTTTTAGGATAATCACTTGCTTTTATTTGTCAAAGAAAAAAAAAAAATTAACCATGGTTTTTAAAGGGGAAACAACAGAAAAATCTGCTGGTTTTGGTCATTTTCTATAATTCAAGGTTAGTCACGAACAGTCTAATTAATTTATCTCATATTTAATAGTTTGCATCTTCAGTGGCTCGCTCGGTGTGTTAAAAACAATACACACAGCCAAAGCCTTTGGCATTGGAAGCAGATGGCACTGACTGGATATTTTCCACATACTCTTGTCATTAACAGCATGCATTAAATACTAAACTGTAATATTTTCTTTTAAATAAGCGGCAAACTTTGATGAAAATAAACAGATTGGATTATCTCCCAAAGACACAACACTGAAAATTGGAAACTAGCTGGGAGCTATAGTCATATTTTCAGTAAGAAATACGAAAAATAAATAAATAAATAAAATATTTAGAGGAACAAGAATATAAACATCAAAGATACATGATGTTTAGATCTATCTGGAATACAAGGATTTTACCTGTAGGTATGTCATTTTTACATGTAACCTTTTCTCTTAACAAAAAAAAAATATATATTAAATTTTTCTCACTGCATAGCACAAGATGTCCAAATTAAATAGAGTATAAAAGGCTGGTGAGACACTTGGATATATGTGGTTGTTCAGAAGTGATGCCTTCATTGCTGCTGTTGACATTTAGCCAGGAAGTAAGTGAAAGACATGGAGTAGAATGGGGCTGTGTTCTTCCATTGTACTCTAGCTTAAAGCCAAAGGTTAATTTGCATAATTTACTCATTGAATAAAATGAAGAATGCATTCTTAGCTTTGACAACACAGACATTAAAATCACTGGAGTGCTTAAGAACAGACTCGTCTCTTAAACTGGAACAGATTTCAGTTTCACAAACTTTGGACAGCTGTTAAGTGATCAAATCTAATGTCTAATATCAATAATAAATGACTAATTATTCATGTAATGAACATGCTCGTACACCCAGTAATAATCCTGAAGGTTTGATAGGTTTGAGAAATGTACGTATAAATAAAAGTTGTTTATAGAATAAACCTCAAGAAGAAGTGATGATGTGAGGGGTACATTTTTTCACACATAAAAGAGTTATGATGTTTTATCTTAAGTAGCGTTAAATTATTCATGGCTAATGAATTGCTGTTACAGATTCTTTTCCAACAATGAACAGTGGTGAACTGACCCATGGAAAATGTGAATATGAAAATTTGTGCATGTAATGGAACAGTGTGTTCATGCAATTAATGGCTGACTATATAATTATTTATACAGTATGGAAAAACAAGCAAATAAATAAATAAACAAATAAAAAATAAATACATGTCCTAACTTTTTCCCCTGATGTGACTGTTAATTTTGTTGTGCAGGTGACACATCAGTGTTATGCCAAACTGGCAGATGGTACAATTTTTTTTTTTTTTTTGTGTGTGTGTGTGTGTGTGTGTGTGTGTGATTTTGTTTGACAAAACTTTACTCTAAACCCACTGCAGGGAATTTCAGATGACCTTGAATCCACCTAGGCCTTTCTAGAGACATACCAAAACCTCTGGTTGGTTTTCAGTGTAATATAAATTATGTAAACTGGCTTCTTCTTCAGCTATAATGACTTCTGTTTGCTGTTTCAGTTAAATTTTCTGAACCAGTAATCAGTTTCACGCCTATATAATCTGAGTTTTACCATGAAAAGCTGCCAGAGATGTTCAGAAGTCCTTTTTCTCCAAGTCGCAAGTCTTTGACCTGAAGTCCAAGTCAAGTCTCAAGTCACTTTTGTTGTAATGAGCAATCTGCCATACGATGGCTTCTGGTCTGTTTAAGATACCGCATTATAACATCCAAAGAATTTAATATGTACTCACCCCTAATCTACCAACATTTTTAAACAGCACTGATCTTTAACTTAAACTGACAACAGGCCTGTCCTTCTATCTGTCCTTCTCTTCTGGACAATCTTTCTGCTTTACTGAAATCATAAAATGTACATAAAAATTGGAAATGTATTCATATTACCAAACATGCTCTTAATACTTAACCATGACTTTTTATTGTGAACAAAAATCCATCTGAAGCCACAGATCTTTTTTTTTTTTCCTGAATGTAAGAAAAGATGTTTGAAATGTACACACTAGTGCAGGGATCACCAATTGTCCTGCAGGTTTTAGATGTTTCTCTGCTGCAACACACCTGCTTACAATTGAATGATCACCCAACAGCATGTCAATTTCTGCTCAAACTTCTTGATGACCAATTAATTCAGTATATTAAAAATAAACAATTGTTCTCAATCTCAAATCGCGAGCCCAAGTCGAGTCTCAAGTCACTGAAAATGCAACTTAATTGCAACTCATGTTTGAGTCCTAGACTCGGGTCCCCTTCTCTGATATCTGCGTCATAACTCCTGATTATCAAAATGTGTGTGCTACCTGAATTTGCGCTACTTCTGGTAAGCTGTTTTTGATATCAATTAAAATCACTTGTTGATTTCTATGTTTGTAAATACAGGGAAGTTTTCAGACTTTACCTGCAGAAAAAAGGACCCTTGCATTGATCACGTTTATGATTTGCAACCATGTGCAGATTTTCCTGTCTTTGTAAATCTCATCCATAAAGTCTTACGTACATTTTTCTTTAAAATTAAGTTTACTATTAAAGAAGAGGGTTTAATGAGCAAAATCACATAATGACTAGAGCTCTCAAATGATTAAAAATTTTATTAGATTAATCTGAGCTTACAAATTAATTAATCGTGATTAATCACCATTCACAACTATGTTTGAAACATGCCTGTTTTTACTGTATCAACAGAAAGAGAAACCCACTTGTTGAACTTGATGGCCCAAGAAGCAAATGCTTGTACTTTAAGCTTAACAAACTTTGGTGAAAGTGAAACTCATCATGCAAATCACTTTTTCTTAAAAGGTTGTTCCATCAATTTTCTCAAATCCATCCTCCAGGACAGACGGCTCATCTTGTCCCAGCTTGCCTGTAGACACCTCCTTGCCCCACCGTTGTACCAGAGAAATGACCGAAGTTTGGGGCTTGTCAGGCTTTGCGTGCATTAAATGTGTTAAAAATGTTAATGCAAATAATTACATAAATTAGTTACTGCTGTTAACACGTTATTTTTAACAGTCTTAATAATGACATCCAGCAAATTCCGTTCAGAAAAATACATTTGCAAAGAGAGAACTAAAAATAATCATCTTCCGCTCTTTCCCCTGACCCCCTTTATAAGCCGCTAAAGAGCTCTTAAGATGATTGAGATTGCAGCAAAAAGCACTTGGCTTGAGTTTTTCACCTTCTGTGGCTCTACTTCACAACAGATGTTCAAAGCTTTCCCCTGATTTTCCTTTTCATTTTGTTGAGGGCAGAGATCAACAGCAGATATAAAAAAACCAGTAAATTAACCTTGATTGTTCGTAACTTTACAATTGAATATTTTAAAGGTTTTCATTTGAGCTGGACATTTACTCATTAGCATTCTGTTGAGACAAATAATAAATCACTACTGTAGTAATACAGACTTATTTTAACCCACAAGTAATCAGTTTATGACTGTTAATTGGTGACCACTCATCTAGCAGAATAATAAATTAAATAAATAAATATATCAATCACACAATGAGGTGAGGGAGTCAGCTTTACCATGATCTTGCTGGTGGTTCCTCTGGGATTTTCCACAGGCACAGAGTTGTTGAAAACAAGTGCCCACAGCAGCCAAACTGACTTCCCAATGGTGAACTTCGATCCACCAGACTCTGTGTGAGAAAGATACGGGAGTTGAGCAAGCATAATGTACAAATGTATGATATTCTAATTTGTGCTGAAGTCTAAATCCTGGATTAGAAAATGGGAGTCCTGTAAAATCGTCTCAGTCCTGGACATTTACTTAGTTTTGCAGGAGTTTTTTTTTTTTTTATCAGGTTTAGACGTCACAACTACAATGTTAAGATTATGAAAAGAATCTCACAGGGTTTTAAAAACAGTGCTTACTGACACCTGATAAAAATGGTAGCCTATGTCCCCGTTTCAATAAGATTGAACTGACGGCAGCTTATTTAGAAACAAACCATCAAGTGTCCAGATTTACATATGGGTATTAATGAGGAATGGAAATGGGGTTGGATGATGACTTCTGGCTAACACTGGGTGGGCCATTGCTAAAATTTGGACTGATTTCACAGACAGACTCTTGAATCTTCAGAGCTATTGTAATTTTGGTTATAGAGTATTTGTCACAGGGAAGGGAAAACAAGACTTACAGGTGAAATGTACAATGTCATATTTTTTTACTCTGGTGTGGTTGATCCAATAATGCACTGCATAGGACACATTGCTATGCAAGTTCATAGAATAACTTCACCAAGACCAACTACAGCTGAGGTTCTGGGGGTGTAAAACGACCCTAATTCACTGGACCCACCTACAATGAGGTTACGAAGAAGTAGCTCTAAAAGAGCAAAGGATATAATTCCTGAAGACCGAAGACTAACCAAGCTATTATTCCATATGCAGTGTAGATTCCATCCCTATTAAAGAGGAACACCTGCAATGTTTTCCTGACTTGTTTGTAAAGGATGTGCTCTGATGGTCTTTGGAACATTAAATGACACAATCCTGAATATAGGGCTGCAGTATTGCTCAAAAAGTAAAGTACACTTCGGTTTTAAATGAGATTGCAGTCATATGAATATTTTCCTTGAGTTGAACTACAAAGTCTGAGACCAGGACTTGAAAGCCATGCACTTATAACACAAAATCATGTAGATACTGATGCCTGCGTACATTTGGGAGAACAGATTCAGCTTATTGTGGTCTTCCACTGCAATGATTAGAGGAACTGAGTGACGGTGATTTAAGGACTGCCTGATGTTAAAACATCAAAAAGAAGCTGAGAATAGACCTGAATCGAGACATCAAACCTGACCCCCGTGTCATCTCTGTAGGGCTTAAAACAGAGCTGTAGTTTGTCACTGAAAATGAAATGTGAATATAAAGTTCTCCAAAATAAAATATAGAAAGTGACAATGCCATTTCTTGTGTCCAAGTTAATGATAGGAATCTGCAGTCCTCTACTAATAAAATAAGACTAAAGTAATGTCTGAACATTAATAATCCCTAGTACATGCCATTTGCGATTTCTGACCTCTATATTTGATCATTTTTAAAAACTTTGAGCTAAAAAAGAATGCTAAAACTTGAATAAAAATATAAACTGAGAGGTTTTAGCACAAAGGAAAACACCCACCTGACAACCACCAATGAACAAACACCCACCTGTCACTGGTTTTTAGTTTTAACTTGTTTCAGTATGTTAGAAAGTAATAAACACTTCCTCACTAATTATGTTAAATGAATGTGTCTGTACAAAAAAAACAGCAAGTAAACAGTTGGAACAAACAATGAACTGACAAAAGCTGCACAAATGTCAAAATCAATCACCACCACAATGTCAGCATTTACTTCGGTAAATATAAATAAGCTAAGAAATAAGCTACAGTATATTGTTGAGTGATTGCTTTGACTCATGTGCAGCAAAAAATAACGAAAGGAATAAAAGGAATTGGGACACTTTACATAATGTGTGCAAACGCCCTCTTTAAATCATCACCCCCCTACTCGCTTATATAACTGACAAATTGACAAGTTGGTAATAATGCTGTGAAATGAGCAGTGGCGGTGGGTTGATTGGCGTCTCTTACTCTTGGCGCTCTGCAGGCTGCGGTTGTATCCCACGGGGCTGAAGAACTCAAAGATGAAGACGGTGACAGCCACCACTGACAGGCACATCACAAACATCATCACCCACACCGCTGGGCTGTAGGGCTCTGCAACACACACAGACACACAGAGATGCACAAGCCAACATTAGATAATGCTTCAGAAGTTTGCCTGTCATTTGTAAAGTGCCACTTTTTAAAGTGAAGATTATGACTGGAGCAGAAACAAGTTAAAAGAACAAAATTTGCCGAGACAGTACGGCAAATGCATCAGGTGCCCAGCTGTACTTCACTGCTGTTGGTGTGTTTTTTTCATCATCTGTTGAATTTTAGCTCAATATTTACTGTTGTCTGTCAAGCCTGAGAGGAAAAACTGTGTTTTTAGCTAATGGTCTTTCTGTGTTTACCAGCAAGTCTCTAAATACAGCTGTATGATGTTTTGTGTTGAAAAATTAATGGCTGTTTGACATGTTTTACTGGAAACTCCCCAAAAATGACTTAAAAAGCTTAATATGTCTGTACTTGCAAAAATGCTTTATGCAGATGTATTTGAGAAGTCATACTTCTCTCTAAAGTTTCACCTTACTGGTCAGTCTTAGTTCCAACCCTGGCCAATGCTTTGGGTTGTGACCAAAAGAATGAGATACAAGTGGCTGAAATGAGTTTCCTTTGGAGGGTTGCAGGGCTCAGCCTTAAGGCCCATTTACGCTCTTCACCAGTGCTTCTTAATTCTGGTCCTCGGGGACAATTAATCTGAGTTGGAAAGAACTAAAACATGTCAGGCAGTGGTTCCCTGGATTAAGAAACACTGCTCTATGCTAATTACAGATATGGAGCCTTCCATCCATCTCCTGTGTCCTTTACATGCATAATTTAGTTTAGTTTCCAGAGCTGTATCGCCTAACAACTATATCAACATAAAGGATGGATGAAAGTATGAGGGCAGTGACATATAGTACCTATTTATGTATGTAAAAGAAATTGAAAAAGACCCTTTACAAGTAGGGTAAGGAGTTTCGAGAATCCAGGAGGAACAGGGAAGCTGTGAAGCTGTTCGTCCACATCAAAAATGGTTAGATGAGGTGATGCGGGCATTTATTTAGGATGGATCCCTTTCACCTCCCTCTGGAGGTGTTTTGAGCACACTCAAATGGGACAAGACCTTCGAGGAAACCCAGGACACAAAGCCAGAATTGTGTCCTGGGACTGCCTGGTGCCAGTACATATGTTCCCAAGGTCTGCAGTTCCTTGGGAACTTATGTACTGGCACCAACAATGTAAAAAAAAAGTTGATTTAAGGCTTTGTCTTATGGTGGACACACAACTCTACACAATGTGTTGAAAAAAAATCAGTAACTCAACTTAGGAACTATAAAAGCTTCATAAGAAATGGCTAATGGGTAGCATCACATTGCCTTTTTCTTCCATCATTTGAAGTTACTAATACTCCATTTTTCAGATGTTAGTTCATTTGAGACATGTTTTGTGTTAGTATACTTTGTTAGGACATATTGTATGATTAGGGCAACCCAATGTTGCATTTAAAGCAACAATGAAACATTACTGTTTACATCTGAATTTAAAGTGTTGCAATTTTTTTTTAGCATTGACAATATTTTTACATTAAATAAATTAATAAATTTCAATATCATGTTCAAAGCAGCCATTTATATAAAGCAGGATTTCTTTCCTCTTGTTATTTATTAGGCAACAACAAAGATGTGAGAAGGAAATGGGATTAAGGTCAGTTACTGCTGTTAAAAACAATGAATAGGGGAAGAAAAACAAGCATTTGTAGTACAGATCAGAATGAAGCCACCAATAAATCTTTGACTTATTTTAAAGCCGAGGATATGATGCCTTTTAGAATTACAGAGCTCAATTTGAACAGCTTTTTCAAATAGTTTTCCACAAAAGTGATAATGTTTCAATTGACATTGTATTTACAACTTAAAGCCGTAGATCGTTCAGTAGTTCATGTTTTTTTATAGTCTTTACATGCTGGTTTACACTGTTATATAATGTTATCGCTAACACCTCTCTACAACTGTTCACACTAATATTTTGTGTGGAGTTAATTTGCTAACAGACAAATGTTTAAATAAAGTTTGATGAAAAAAAAAATCAAGTTTTCTGTAGTTTTCAATTATTTTACAATCACAAATTCCTGTCACCATGGTAACTGTATGGTGACTAAACTTTTGACCAAGTTACAGAAGCAGTTGTGTTATCACCGCCACCTGGGGCAGAACTCACCACCCTAATTTTCCTCAACACGTAATGTATCATTGGTTATAAGAATGATTTATATACCAATATGGGGATTAATAAGGAGGAAAAGACACAGAGAAAGCTCATCACAAAAGCAGCCTTCTGCAAGAGGCTCTTATTGGTTGATCCCACATTAGCTCAGCTTTGTAAATGCCAGCTGCCAAATGAGAAATGCACTCTCTTTTGATAATAAGAAGTATGATATGCCAAAAACCAGGATGGATCAGTGAAGTGCATTAGTGTTGGTATTCAGAAATATGTAGATGCAGTTTTCAAGGATTATATAAGCTAGCTATTAAGCATTGGGGGGTTAAAATGATTTTTGCATTGCTGATGGGTATGTAATAAACATTCACAAGTTGTTCATTTTCTGCTTCAAGAATTGAATGTCATTTCTTAGCTGAACGACAAAGCAAATGTGGAGTCTTATCACAGATATACGTATCTCAGGGTATAGACAAGAGGAAATTGTCTCTCCTCATCTCGTCTGTCCAAAGAAATGAATGCAAGTCTAAGTGACGGCTGAGGGAACAAGTAGATACTGCTGAGATTTTCTAAATTAGAGGGATTTGCTGCAGAGACCGACAGTGGAAACACTGGCAGCTGTACTTATAATCAACCTGGGCTGAGCTGCTGGGTTGACTCATCAACACCTTTGTCTCTTTGTGTTGCATCCAGGAAAGGAGCTAAATCAAACTTGACTGTGTGCACACATAGCAAAAAGCAACAAGCACTGTTTACATGCAAGGCTTTTAGCTGTGTCTTTCCTGCAGAGACATACAGTGAGGGAGCAGGTGGAGAGGCTCAATATTTATCCATTAAACTTACTGCCAGCAAGGGTTAATATGCTCTTAAGGCTGCAGAAGCTGCCAAGCTGCATGCCATGTGGAAAAAAAAAACTGATTTTATCACATATAATTGAATGTTATTTTACATTTTAGAAACCATTATTTATTACTTATTGATAGATATGGAACAGCAGTGGCTCAGTGAGCAGTGTAAAAGTACTTTGGATGCCTTGAAAAGCATTATGCAAATAATCTATTATTATAATAATTAAATGCATTTTGTATATATAAATACACACACACTTCCCTCACCCACTACCCTCTCCTCAGGGTGGATGGGTGGCTGTTCATCTTAAGCTCGGGTCCTCTACCAGAGGCCCTAGGAGCTTGAGGGTTCTTTGCAGTATTTTAGCTATTCCTTGGATTGATTTCTTCTGGCTGACATGTCTGATGTTTCTCCAGGTATCTGTTGGAGCCACTTCTCCAGTGCCCCCAGTGCTTCGATGACCACATTTTTTCTCCAGCTCTTCCTTGAGTCTTGTGTTCCTTTTCCTTATATTGCAGTGGTTGGGGATGGCTACATCGATCACAGCGGTTTTCCTCTGCTGCTTGTCCATGATCACAATGTCATGGTTGGCCACCACCGTTTTGTCAGTCTGTATCTGGAAGTCCTAAGGATTTTGGCTCTCTCATTCTCCACCTGCTTGGGAGGTGTTTCCCATTATGACCTAGGGGTCTTCAGTCCATATTCTGCACAGATGTTTCTGTACACTACGCTGGTTACTTGGTTAAGGCATTCCATGTATTCTTTGCCTGCCAGTATTTTACATCCTGCTGTGAGGTGCTGGATGGTTTCAGGCCTCTTTTTGCATAGCCTGGACTTGCAGTCCTGCCTGTTATGGTAGATCTGTACCTTTACTCTTCTGGTGCTCAAGGCTCAGGCCCTTGTCCTTTGCTGCTATGATTAGCATCTTTGTACTGTCTGTACTATACTGTGAAAACCCTCCATGCATGGTGAATAGCTTTCCATGTTTCAACATCTGTGGCCTGGACTTCCTCCTTCGGCAACCTTTGTGTGTTATTTTCAGTAAACGTCTCCTGCTCTGACTGCAGCTGGAAGGGGGAGGGGCCTGCAGAAGCACTGCTTGTTGAGAAGACGTAAACGTGCTTTCACATCAATCTCCAGAAGTCTCCAATAACACCATGAAAAGTTACTAGATTTGCCGCTAGATGGGTCTGCAAACTCGCTAAATATAGCACCAAAGTAGTTCAATTGGCAACACTGATTTAGCCAAGCTCTGACATGTGTCTCAGTTTAATCGGTGTACTGAAAACCGTGCTTTACCAACAAATTTTTAACGCGTTAATTTTTTGTAATTAATTAATCGCTATTACAAGTTAAAGTCCCACCCCTAATATATGTCTATATATATATATATATATATATATATATATATATATATATATATATATATATGTATATATCAGAGTTTTCTGCATCAATATTGTATCAATGTGATTTCAGATTTTACAGAGTTAATTTTGCTGGCTGTGATGAGCCTTTATCCTGTACATCTTAGAACAGTGTAGCTTCATAGACAAAGACATTTACTTTGTACTTGTGTCTGTCCAATGGTTTATGGTTTAATGTAAATGACTTTATGCTCTAACTATTGTAATGATCTGTATTATAGTAACAATACTGGTTTGCTTTGAATTTTGAATGTCTGTCAGTAAATTGGACGGAGTGTTTGCACAGAACATGACTGCGTGCTTTCAGAGAGTGAAAATAAGTTTTGCTGCAGTAGTTTTATACACGCGTTATATCTGCTTACAGTGTGATTGATGCTGACTTTAATAATGATCCTTTAATTTGCACAGCTTACTGCAGTGTACATGCAGCAGACACATTCACATTTCCTGAAATAGCCACATATCCGATTAAAAAAAAAATTCTGCCCATTATTTCTTGGGCAAGGTCTTAAATTAGCACCATGTAACTTTCAGACCTTAAAATGATTTATTTCTGACCCGTTTTGATGGCCCAGGAACTTTTAATAATGGCCAGAAGCATCTTGAGGCTGATAAATGACACTTCATAACTTTTGCTTCCAGGATGCTGCATCCCAACACAGCAGCATTTTGCTTTACTGCATCGTGTCACATGTCAACACACTTTGCACCTTTGCTTTAACAAAGAAATGCAGGAGGAAAATATCAGTGGAAGAGAAGAAAATAAAGAGAAAATTGATAAAACAAGAGTCATCATCCGACTGATTGTGCTTTCCAGTTGTCGTAGAGTAAATGACATCTTAACCAAATACCGGTGTTCCTGTGGTTCCAACAAAAGGATTCCTCCAAGATAGCCTGTGTGTGAGCAACTATTATGCTGTATGAAACTAGAACATCACAAACTAACTGTAAAAAAAAATACAAGGGCACCAACCAATCCACGGGATACCAGTTAATAATCCAAACATTTACGCAACCTTTTTCAAATAACCCCACTGTAACAATGCAATTAGTTTATAAATAAATTTAATAAAGACAACAATGGACTACAGCTGGTACAATGAGCAGTCACCTTGAAGTCTGGGACCTTGGGGTTCTCTGCAAGTTATAAGTTCTCTGCTAGAAAAATAAGGTTACTTTGTCATTTCCAGAAAAATTCTTGTAAAGGAGAGTTTAGAATGGAGAAGGATACAAGATGGAGGCCTCACTGAGAAAAAAAATGGATTCATTGATCTGTGAGTATAGGTACATGTCAGTTGAGTCTGAGTTTGATGTGACAAGTTGAGTCTGTTATAAATTTGCATCACATAAGCAATCCTGTGTGTCATTTTTAATCCAGTCACATACATTATATACCTGCAGATTTGATAAATCAAAATTGTCTTGGCAGAGAAAGTGTGTAAATAATTATATGGTGCCCTGAAAACACTGAAGGTTGTGTGTGATTTATTTTCTTACAATCAGGTGGGTGAGGAGGGTTAAGCGGCTGTTTGTTGTTTTCAAAGTACTGTCAGTAGTTAAGATGCAAGGAGCTTTATTGTTGCTCTCACACAGCGAGTCCCCCGATTTGGTCTCCAGCAGCCATATATCCATTTGGGAAAAGAGTAACTTATTTTTATATCCATATTAAAGAAGGGGGAATCAAGTTAAGACAGAAGCTTTTTCTCCAAAGATGTGCTCTGTATTATTCACACCTGGGAGCTGCCAGGCACAACCCCAGTCTGGCACTCGTGTAAAGGAACAGATCTGCTGAAGAGCATGTGGTTAGGGTTGGGGTTAATGAGGCTGTTGTGTCTTACCTCAAGGGCATTTTAGTAGCAGTTGTGATGTAAAGGGACAGAATTATGTATTTGTTGTGTTTGCCAACATGTCCCCAACAGATAATGAGAGATTTGAGCAGATGACTCTCATTCTCTGAGCCTATAGTAGCTGCACTGTATTCCTTTATAGCTGCACTAAGTCCTTTATAAAGAGAAGGATAACCGCAGTTTGAACCTGAGTGCAGATTTAGTTGATCTATGTGGAGAAAGCCAGAACAGCTCCCATCACTGGCTGTGTTCCCATTAACTTAAAGCAGCCATTACAGGTAGTTAAGTTAGATATTCTCCAATTAAAGTGTTTAAATGGGTTTCATTAATATTCAGCTTTCCATATGGAACACATAAAATCTAGAATGTCTTAATATAGAGTTTCCCTGCTCCCCTATTTACAATGCTACCACTGAATGCACTTGCATAGTTTTTTATGGAAATATGTACATATAAAATCTACTGCACACCTGAAAGACAAGTACACGAGTTCATGATAAGCACTGAAACTACTGATTCTTTTTAAAGGATGATGCAAATTTTCAGTCCAGTCTTAAAACAGTCAGAATATTGTTTTTGTTTTCATTGTTCTGCAATTATTCTGTCACATAATAGTCAGCATGTTATCAACTTTAATGTTTACAACCTTATTGTAGTGTGGAAAAATAATTTTCCGAAGTCAGACCATCACACACAGATGATACAATTAGATATTGAATTACAGTAGCATAAGACAATAAGGCTCAAATCACAGCTTATTTCTATAGCATGTCGATCTCAGTTAGTCAAGGGGCTGTATAAGTCCTCCAAACACTACATGAGCAATAAATATGAAATGATATAAAGAATAAAACATTATCAAATTAAAAAGATGAATAAGATACTCTTGCACAGGAAAAGCCATGAAGTCTTGTTTAACCAGAAGTGAAATCTGGCAAGAAGAAACTGTTTTAAAATGATCTGGGGTCTAGGAAGATCTTAGAGGAAAAGCTTGGAGTATGATGGCCAATGAGGGCCGCAATCCTGCAAGATTTAGATGTTTCCCTACTCCAACACATCTGATTCAGACTACATCTCCACTTCTCTTTGGACCAAGAGATGGAATTGTTAGTCATTTCAAAAAATGAAATGGTAAAACTCTAGTTGATACGACTACACTTGTCTCTGTGTGGACGTGCTCTTAAATGAAATTGATCTCCTCAACAGCTTATAGTCCAGTTCTGCCCAAGTCTGTGAATGACATATTAATCTGAGGAAAGTCACATTTATTTTCACTTTACAATGCAGCATGATCACAGCAGTGCAGAGTTGAAAAGATCTTCATACTAGAAAATATTCTAAAACAGTTTAATTGATTTGTGAGTAGAACTCTGTTTTAGTAGTTTTAACTTGAAAACCTTTTACAGATCTGTGCTTAATTACAGATTGTCCCTAAATAATGTATCTTGAATGGAGGGTCATATCATAAGAGCTCCTCTATCTTATTAATTACAGACTTCATGTACATTGAACTGTTAAAAACAGTCAAATCTAGTGATCAAGGAAAGAGATTGATACAAAAACAAAGGACAAAACTGGTGAACCATACAGGAAGTCTCTAAATCACTCCAGAAAATGCAAGATGCTCTCGCTAAAGCATGGCTTGGTGTGGACTGCTTCAAGTGTGAAGCTCTTCCCTACAAATTGCCAGTATGAATGACAGGCCAGCTACTGTGGATGATCCTGTCTTCCAACACACACCTATATCTGCATTTGTTTCTATTCTCTTGTTCAGCTTTCATCTCGTTGTGCACCTTTGACGGTTTTTTGTTTATCATCCAGAGTAAATTGATTTGTCTTAGTTACTTATGAAGTACATCTTTTTTAGATATAAGATTTTATCTATCAGGTCTGATTAATACAGCATATTGTTAAAACTTGTGTTCTTTGCCAATTCTTAACATTTGGTAAATTAAACCTCAGAAAAAACACATCAACATAATTGTTTCATATTAATTTCACAAACATTAAGAAGCTGCTTAAGTGTTGTGTTATATTAATCAGCAATGTAAAAGACAGACATTAGTGATTAATCATTTGTTGCGACGCAGAAATATGAAAAAGACCATATCCAAACTATTTGGAGTCCATTATCCCAATTTTCCCTGAGGACTCTCCAAAGGGATTAATAAAGTATTTCTATTATTCTAAAGTGACAAAGATCAGCCACAAGAAGAAAACGTTCAGTTCTTCTCAGGAATGGGTGTCCAGTCAAGTTCACCCCAAAGTCAGACAATAAAATGCTCAAATTTATATCACCAAAGACCCTACAAGCTCCACTGACCTCAATTAGTGTGTGAAATTTTAAAGTCCATGACAGAAAAATTAGAATGAAAATGTGAGACTTGTTTGGGAAGTCCTTTAGGAAAAATCCTTTATCCTCTTAAAAAAAAATGACACCACATTTTAGGTTTGCAAAGTTCCATCTGGGAAAAAATAGAAAACTGACTGAACATTATATCAATTCATTGTATTTCATTCATATCAAATCACATAAAAATAGCTAAATATATATTTTAATCCTTATACATTTAGATATCTAAATGTAAAATAACAATTAACAATAATATTTAACAAAAACAGTGCCAAACTCTGTACACAGGCCTAGTTGTGTCAACGCTAAAACTGTAATCAACATGCAGGCCTCTGTTTCTACAATGCATAGCTAACTCAACAAACTCGAAGCTAACGAACTCGGCTAGGACGTGATCACAGTTTCAAAAGCCAAAGCACAGCAGACGACAACCTGATTACTATTCTTTTGTCTTTAGGATGGTTCACCTCTCATTCAAGAGGCTTCCTCAGTTCCAGCTGATTGGCAGCAGCTCTCATATGATTAACGTAACCATAACGATCCATATTAAGGCCGGGTCACAGACGTGAGATTGCTCACCCCACCTTTCTAAAAGCAGCTGCTCTGAACAGAGCTCGGAGGTGCAGTGGGGCTGTATAGATTGGTCCAAGTGAAATCAGGTTACTGTTAACAAGAAGTGACAGGAGGTAAGGTGTAACCATTCAATTTCCACAGTTAAAAGTTCACTTTAAATCACACAAATGATCTTTGGAGACCCCATTAAGTACCAAATATCCTGCCTCATTGTCTTCATCTGGACAAAGACCTTTGTCTTATTTTCTCATTCACTAAGTATACCAAAACATTAGCGTATTGACAGAGCTGCCATTATTGCTTCTGATGTAGAAAACGGAAATATCTATAGAACTATTTCCCATCATGGTTTGTGGCACCCTATTCTGTTCTGCACCATAAGTGTATGTGTGATCCCTTGATACTCTCCTTGTATGTCTGAAATGGGTGCTAAGCGTGTTCTACAAGAAGGTGTCTTTCCTAACTTTATGTAATGCATATTAGAATAGTTAATGATCAATATCATTAGTGTCATACATTACTTGAACTTGTCTAACGCACCCGTCTTATTGGAGCAAATGTTTCCATCTTCACCTCCCTGGGAAAGTTTAATATATATATATATATATATATTTGTCAGATTTTCAGCTGGTTGATGTGTTTTTTGAGGCTGACAAAACTGTGATCACCTGTGTGTGTGCATGTGTCTATGCGTGTAGAATCAGGGTAGAACACTTCCATCATGACATGACATGACATGCTGTCATGTAAATCAGATAATATCCCTGTTTAGTTTCTAAGAAAAGAACACAGTATAAACCTGTTCTAGAGGAAAGGGAAACTGAAATTATTTCTGTTGTGACGGCACTATATAGAAAACCAGATTAAAATAAATTTACGTGAACTAACAGGGGCAGTGGTTCGTGTTGGTGGGGTGGGGTTCCTCCCCAATATAATGGTAGAGGATGCACTGATATTTTATCTAATGTTTCAGATATTCTCACAGAGAAAGGGGCCTTGTCTCATTATCTGTCTTCGTAAAATTGCTTTGAAAATTAGATGATTAAATATCATTCTTGACTGATTAAACCTGCAGAGTAAAATAAAGAATAAAGCAATTTAAAACAGTGATTATTATTTTATTTTATCATAATTGGAATTTCTTATAGATCATTTATATTTAACTACTGAAACCTATTTTTCTTTATACAATCAATTTCAAATACAACTCTGTTTACCCTGCAGGAGTTCCCTCTGTGTTATCTTATGCAATATTTTGCTGCTATGGAAGGAAAAAGAGAAGTGTTTTTTTAACCAGACAGTCTTCAAACAACTGTCATATGTAATCACAGTGTCACAGGAGAACAATAAAAAAGACAGTTTTAAATATTTAAAGACATGTTGAAAATGGCTCCACATGACATTGCAAGAATTTAACATGAGTGCAAAACTAAAAAGAAACAGAAGCAATTTCCAGCATCATTCAGCTAAATGTTTTCTAGAATCTTGCAGGTGAATTTGATGATTATAACTGTTTCCAATTCCTCCAGTTGGGTAGGATCTCATTCCTGACCTGGAGAGGACGTTCCACATTTTTTTAGCTGAGGCCTTGGATCTGGAATTTGGAGGTACTAATTCTCATCCTCAGTCACAAGCAATGGGAAGTGACTGAAGGACAAAGATTGCAGTTTCTTAAGGAGTTCCCTCTGCAGGCTGACTGGGTTTTCCTTTAGAGACAGGGTGAGAAACTCAGTCAGCCAGAAGGGTCTCAGAGTGGAGAGGCTGCTCCCCTGAATTAAGAGGAGCCAGATGAGGTGGATGCCTACCTGGTAAAGTGTTCAAGGCAAATTCCACCAGGAGGCACCCTGGAAGACCCAGAACACACTGGAGGGATTATGTCTCTAAACTAAGAATGTTAGGATTAATTAATCAAAGATCCCTCAAGATTGTCACTTTTTAGGAAATAGTTTGTCCAAAATAGATCAGTGCAACTTTTGCACGGAACAAAAACACTTTTGTTGTGTACTCACTTTTGTTGCCAGCAGTTTAGACATTAATGTCTGTGTGCTGAGTTATTTTGTGGGGACAGTAGATTTACACGATCAAACAAGCTGTACACTGACTACATTGTATCATAGTGTCATTTCTTTAGTGCCCCATGAAAAGATACAATTAAATATTTTGTGAGATTACTGTACATATGCAGTAACTGGGCAAATTAATGGAATGTTTACCTAACGTAACATTAAAATGAAATAGTATGTCATTTGTAATGTTTTAATGGTGTACGATTCAGGCTGGACTCACAATACAATGTGAGATATTAAACAACACTTTAAATGTCACATTATGCAAAAAAAAAAAAAAAAAAAAAAAAAAACTAAGTGTTAAACTTGTGTGTATGATTGATAGATGGCAGTCAAGCTGAAAGTCAAAAGCTAACTAGATGGTTTTCCCTATGTTTCAAAGTTACCTCCTCAGTTTCAAAATAAATGTTTAAAACCGTTTTTATAATGTAGAAGACCCCCAGGTCCTGGTAGAGGTCCTGCAGTCTTTTTTTATCTGATTTCTCAGAAGGAAATCGAGAGTTAATATGCAATATTTAACCAATGCTTCCAGAGAGGAGATTTTGTTGGAATGAGATTTTTTTTTTAGTTACTTTACTTTGTTGCTATGTTCATTATGTTAGCATCAAAAGACTCACATAAATAAAAAAAACTAACATGAAATTAATCAAAATTGTAATATTGTTATTATTCCCCTGACAATAATCATACCAAGTAAATCTATAACATGACATCTCTATTCTCTACTGGTAGAAAAATAAATTGGATGAATGTTTTTATAATTTGATTTGATCATTTGTCCCAAAAGCTACTCCAAAAATATCTATAATCTCCATGAAACATTTTTCTTTATTTGTGGCTGCTGACCTCAACTCAGGATGTTGTCGGATGGTGGAGGGAATTCTTCGAAGACCCCCTCAATCCCACCAACACTTCTTCAAATGAGGAAACAGAGTCGGGGGACCCTGGCGAGGGCTCTCCCATCTCTGGGGCTGAGGTTGCTGAGGTGGTTAAAAAGCTTATGGACATCAAGGACGGTTCCCCTGAACTGGCAAACCGGGGTGGTGGTCCACCTTTTCAAAAAAGGGATCCGAAGGATCCGAAGATGTGCTCCAACAACTGGGGGATCACACTTCTCAGCCTCCTTGGTAAGGTCTATTCAGGGGTCCAGAAGAGGACGTCTGTCAGATAACCAACCTCGGACTGAGGAGGAGCAATGTGGTTTTTGTTCTCATTGTGGAACAGTGGACCAGCTCTACACCCTCTTCAGGGTCTTGGAGGGGGCATGGGGGTTCGCTCAACCAGTCTATGTGTGCTTTGTGGACTTGGAGAAGGCGTTAACTGTGTCCCCCAGAGACTCCTGAAGGGGTGCTTTGGGAAAATGTAGTGTCAGACCCCCATGTATGAGCTGTCCGGTCCCTGTACAGCCAGTGCTAGATCTTGGTCCACATCGTCGGCAGTAAATCAGATATATTTCCAGTGAGGGTTGGACTCTGCCAGAGCTGCCCTTTGTCTCCAATTCTGTTTATAACTTTCATGGACAGAATTTCTGAGCACAGCTGGGGCTTTGAGGGGATCCAATGTGGTGGCCCCAGGATTGGGTCTCTGCCTTTTGCAGATGATGTGGTTCTTTTGGCTTCATCAGGCCGTAATATTCAGCTCTCGCTGGAGCAATTTCCAACCAAGTATAAAGCAGCTAAGATAAGAATCACCACCTCCAAATCCAAGACCATTGTCCTAGCCGGAAAAGGGTGGAGTGTTTCCTCCAGGTCGGGAGTGAGATCCTTTCCCAAGTGGAGGAGTTAAAATATTTTGGGGTCTTGTTCATGACTGAGGGATAGATGGAGCGGGAGATCGACAGGCAGATTGGTGCGGCATCTACAGTGATGCAGACTCTGCATCGGTCTATCGTAGTGAAAAAGGAGCTAAGCCCAAAGGCAAAGCTCTTGATTTACCAGTCGATCTACGTTCACACCCTTACCTATGGTCACGAGCTGTGGGTAGTGACCAAAAGAACAAGATCATGAATACAAGCAGCTGAAATGAGTTTTCTCTGCAGAGTCACTGGGCTGTCCCTTAGAGATAGGGGGAGAAGCTTGGTGATCCAGGAGGGGTTCCAAGTAGAGTCACTGCTCCTACGCATCGAGAGGAGCCAGATGAGGTGGCTCGAGCATCTAGTTAGGATGCCTCCCGGACTTCTCCCTGGTTAGGTGTTCTAGGCACGTCCCACAGGGGAGGAGACCCCTGGGAAGACCCAGGACACGCTGGAGGGACTACATCTTTCAGCTGGCCTGCATACACCTTGGGATTTCCCTGGAGGAGCTGGCAAATGTGGCCGGGGAGAGGGAAGTCTGGGCTTCCCTGCTTACGCAGCTGCTCCTGCACCCCAACCCCAGATAAGTGGAAGAAAATGGATGGATGGATGGATGGATGGATGGATGGATGGATGGATGGATGGATGGATGGAGTTAGGGTATAATACTGGTTAAACAAAACAAACAATAACTTAAAAAAAAATGAAATCTTTCTAAAATTTATTTTTTTAACTAAATAACTTTTAGATGTTTTATCTGAATACAATGAGTAAAATTTAAACAGTATGTAAACTAAATCCATCATAATAAGTCAAAATAAAAGAGGCCAAAATTTAACTAAAAATAAATGAGCATTTTCACCAAAGCAACGTGGGGCTGGAATTGTTCAGTTTTGTAAATTCAAAAGTCGAATTAATAAGCAATTTGAGACAAGCATCTGGAACCTTCGCATGAATAACTCTCTTACTTCCATCTTTCTTTCACTTTTCATGTCTAATATGCTTCTAATTAACTTCCTCACTTCAGTTTCTTAATGCCTTCTGTGTGTAACTTCAGTCATCTTTTTTTTTCCTCCCCCTTCATATTCTGCAGAAATCCGTTTTTTTCACTTGATTGATTCCTTCACCACTGACCTTGATCAGTGTTTCTGTTTATTCTTAACTCTCTATGGCCTTGCTTACCTTTTTATTTCCATGCAGCAGCTCATCCAGTCACAAACTGCATTCATGAGTACCCCCTACTAACACAGGCAGATCTACAGTGCGGAGTCACTGGCCCTGTGGCCCAGCAGATATAAGATAAAACAGCCTTGGGAGCCATGCATCTCCATCCGACCATGACGTGTTTCAGATTGTCTCCTAAATCTCTCTTGACAGATGGATGAATGTACTGCTGCAGATGTGAAAGTATGAATTAGATCCCTTAAGGCTTACAAGGAAAAGATCAGGTCTGAGGGAAGTTGACTTTTGGTAGAGACTTACTTCAAAGCCTGAACCTTAAAAATAAAAGTCACTGAAAAATTAAGTGAGCGCTTATTGAGATAGTCTGGTTTTCTGGTTTACATAGTAAAACATTAAATCTGTAGTTTAAAAGGGGAAAAAGTTTTCATAACACTTATCTTGTTATCATTTATCTTGCTGAGTTAGATACCAACACCGATACTACTGTGCTGTAATATAACAGTAAAGTTATGCAACTTTGAACTAATTATGCAAAGTACTCAACAATGTCAAGATTTGTGTGAGACTAGGCTAGATACACACAAAAATGCTTTTAATCTGATTAACATTTAACAGTGTTGATCATACTGTGTGGTGTGGTCCGATAATCTCATCACAGAACAACACACATAATGATGCTGTCCCGCATCTAGCTCTAGAATCTAATCCTTTGACCCAGAAATCTCACATGATCTGACAAAAACGAAGAAGAACCATGGCAACAACCAGAAAACACAACACCCAGCATGGAAGAGGATAGACGGGGGAATAATGGTGTTCTTGTGACTATTATTAACAGAAAGATCCAGAACTAAAAAAAAAACTAACAGACTGGAGACAGCATGAACATGGACTTTATATCCTTCCTTGCTTCCCAGTCAGCTCGCTCTCTGATTGGTTACATTCCGTTCCACATCATAATCCACACAGTCACAACTCAGGAGTTGTCGGCTTTCCACACACACGTGAAGATATTTGGTCGTTAATATTGAACATGTTCAATACTTCCAATTATCGTCACAAATTTGCTCGTAATACTCCTCACACCAAATGATATTTTATATTGCCGTCCTTGGTTGGGAAGGGGCAAAATCGAGACAAAAACAGTCTGATAATCCTTATGTGTGTACCTAGCCTAAGTCTTTGTTTTACACTTGACAGATACACACAGTGCATGGTGCAGCAGAATGTGTGCAGAGATCACACTGATAGTGCTTAAGCACAGATGTAAGATTAAAAAAGTAATCACCTGAGACACTGCTCTGCGTTAACAAGTCATTTTTGCTACAGGGTACGGTCTCATCTGGCTTAAGCAATGCACAGACACACACACAGAAGCATGTCAAGCAGCCGCTGCACAGATTAAAACATCTGAGAACATGTGAAATGGCTCAATCGCTCTCTATCAAAGACACTCAGCCACCCCATCTTACTCTTTTGTGCTTACTCCAAGATGAGAGCCTCTTTCTTTCTGTGTGTAACCCCATCTCTTTCCATTAAACAGTCTTTAAATTTCCTTCTTTTTCTTGGTTTCATCTCTCTCTGTCTCCCGCTCTCTCATCTTTTCGAAATTCCATCTTTTCATGCTTGGAAATGTATGGAAATAATTTAAGAAGATTTGTAACTTAAGTGGTGTTATCTAAGAGGAGGTCAGTTCATTTCAACACAGGGAAAAAAGCACATGTAAAGTCTGCGTTAGAAGCTTTGTGTTGCGAAAGAAAAAAAGCCAGGTCAAAAGTGAAGGTAAAAAAACAATAAGAATTACAACATTTTTTACAGCATTACATGAACTGTCTGGGCCAGTCTAGAAGCATTATTAGTCTGTTGAAAGCTTGCATCCATAAATAAAAGGTAAAAAGAGAAATAATGTGCATTAGTATAATCATTTTGATAAGATTAGATGTGAAATACTGGAATCACATAAGCTGTACAGATTTTGAACTGCAGTTATCCATTTTCTTCTCTTTTGTGTGTGTGATAACAGTACACCAACTTAGACAAAGATTTTGGATAAACGCAAGGGTCAAATACCAAATTATGTCCACTTTATGGACCTACAGAGTGCTTTTGGAGTGGTGCACAAGTAATGTCTTGTTGCCGATTTTAACCTTGTGCATCAAAATTGATCCCACAGCAGCTGCTGTGCTGGGTGCTTTGGTGATGATTTGGTTGGATTTTTGTAGCCTGCTGCCAAATCGGTATGTTTGAAAAACAGGCAGAGCTGCAGAGAAGAGTGAGCAAGGTTTTTATCTCTACAGGGATCTGATCCATTAAAAAATCATCAAAATCCAAGAATGTACAATTAAAACGTTAAAAGCTACTTAAATCTGTAGTGAATGTGTACTTTACAACCTGTACAACTTCTTTAAGTGTTATCTTTGCAGTGTACTGGTGCTATTACAATGACAGAAGAAGACTGCAGTAAGTCTAGCATGCTTACAGCTTTAGTATAAAGTTATGGAGCACACTGGATGCCACAGCTTGCCTGTGTTAATACCAACGAGACAAGGATAATTGGATCTTAAGAAGCAAATCCAAACTTTTATCATGTCGACTTTTCAACATGCTTACACAAAACAAACACAACTTAGTGGTTATCTATTCTTGTAGGGATATATCTGCTTGAATTGTTGCCAACACCTGCAGAATGATGCTTTCTCAAAGCCATGCAGTCCAGGTGATATTGATTGCTCATAAAAAAAAATAAATAAATTAAAAAAAAACTAACAGCACGTAGGCTTCAGAGACTTTACTACACGCTGATTGAATGCTAAATAGTTAGAAGTAAAATTGATTCATAAGGGGCTGGCATCGACAAACAGGATGGAAAACCAAAAACAACAAATGAAAAACAAGCACAACTGTGGTGAATGACAGCATTAACACCTCCAAAACTATTAATCTTGCACATCCAATCACTAACAATGATAAGAAATTTCTGTCAGACATGTTTGTGGTAAAGTTTCTCCACAGCTTCCTCCAGTCATCCTCTGAGCATGTTGTTCATTTGCAAAGAAACAGAATGACACAACCAGTGTATAATTAGACACATATGAGGCTCTGAGCACTAGAATGAGCTGAAAACAAACAAATAAATTAAACATATACCACAAACACATAAACCTTAGAGTAGGGGAGACTGGGGTCAGTTGCAACAGGGGACGGATGCAACAAGTCTTATTCCTCCAATCAGAAACATGCCAGAGTGATAACACTCATACTGCACATGCTCCGTTAGACCCTCCCCCCACCAGAAACACAGAAGTCACATTTAACATCTGCTGCTCCATTTTATGGAAAAAACTTGTTTTGGAGGTATGAAAGTAATCTTTTTCATCCCCTATGTTTTTGTCATACTGTCCTGGCCTTTTGTATGAATTAATCAAAACTTAATTAGGTTGAATCATTGTTTTGTTGACTTCTAAGTCACATTGTTAGCATGTGTCAAAGACAGTGTGTCTAGCTAGCAAATGATGTTCTGTCACAGTTGTCAGGTTGGGGACAGTTGCAACAAGTTGTTGCAACTGTCCCCAACCTAAGCAGCCATATCACAACAGACCACACAACAGTATTTTTTAAAATATAATAATATATTTAATAATTTATAATAGTATATTATAATAATTTTAATAATAAATAATCATTTTAAATGTATTATGTTGGTATTCAGTATGCCACGAGTGAGGAAGAGGGTTACTGAAAGAGGGGTTCCCCTCAGTATTTTGGAAGAAGCATCAAACATCATCAGCAGAAGTCAAAAAAAAGAATCAGAGAAAAGAAAACCACAAAGACAAGTGTAAAGAAAACAAAAGATCAGCCAAAAAGAAAGAGAGAAGAGTCAGACTCTGAAGAGGAAGAAGATGTCTGCATTGTGTGCCTGGAAAGCTACTCGAAATCCAGGGAAGTGTGGCTGCAATGCTGGCTGTGCAAGTCCTGGGCACATAAAGATTGCACAGGTGGAGGTGATTTTTACACATACCACAACTGTGACTCAGAATGAACCCGTTAAAAAATCATTGAGCCAGCAGAAATGTTGGGGGAAGGAGGGTTTGTTATTCTTTATAAGCTGTGTCATTTTGGGGTATCTGTTCACCTTTTAGGAAACCCAAGGTTCAAAAATCTGTTTTTATACAGATGCAGTTTTGTACAATAGATACATGTTCAGTAAAAGTAGCATTGCAAATTGTTCTATTCTTCCTGTCTAACAATTAAATATGGAGAGATTGAATAGCATCTGTAACATCTGCACATTGACCCAAGGTAGGTCTTTGTTCCACACATAAACAAACATAACTCCACTAATATTTGATTAATGTTATAAAGTATCATCTTAAAACAATATTGTAAAACCATACATACTTTCAAAATACTAAACTAAAATTAATTTACTGTATTTTTAAAATGTTGCAACCGTCCCTGATTGGTGTTGCAACCGTCCCCATGGTTGGGGTCAGTTGCAACATCTGACTTATTCCATTCAAATAAATACTGTGACCGATATATCAAATGTACTCATCTTTAAATGGTATGGGATAATAGTAGACAGATGTAAGTTCAACATATAAAAAGTTGGCACGTCTAATCCAAATGGTCTCTGATTAACTGAGAGAAATTAAAAAATTGTTGCAACTGTCCCCAGTCTCCCCTACTTTCATTCCTACCACAGGTCTATTTAATATATTTAAATACAATATTTGTGTCTCTTTTATGCTTTTGTCCTGTCCTTAAGTCCATAAAATCAGGATAGGACACATCCATAAAAATTTTAATGTGAGTTTGAAATAGCCACTGAAAGCAGGTATCAGATATCAAATTTTTTTCAGATCTTTGACCGACTGGCTGTACAGGATGTCTTGCTCAAGCTGCTACAATTAAACATATCTGCATCTCAACAGCTCCCCAGCACAACCAGTGTGAGCAGCTCTGCTTGACCTTTGTGTTTAAACCCCTTTATCTAATGACACCTAAATTAAGATTATAAGGAAAGAGCTCAGGTTTGCTTACTCAGAGGTTGTCCTGGGTCCATGTAATGTCCTGGAACATTACTCAAAAGCATCATTTTACTTTACTTAATTATATCAATTTTATGGTACATTATACTTCCACTCAGTTTCAGAGAAAATTTTTTACTTTCATGTGCCCTTCATTTATTTAAAAGCTGTAGTTAATGGTTATTTTTAAAATGGAAAATTCACTGAATATTTAATATAGAAAGTCTTTAAAATAAAGCATTTCCATGAAAAAAGAAAGATCTGACCAGTAAAAAGGCAGAATATATAGAACTAGGTTAACATTTTAAATTCTAACATTTTGACCAGCAATTTTTCCTTCTAAATTTCTTAGACCAAAATCAAAGGCTAAAGAAAGTCTAAATACTGAAGCGGATGTATATTTAAAAAGCTGGTTTTTTCCATTTTTCCTCTCCAATTAATCATTTCACAATCCCCCAGATCCATCAGGTTTCCACCTGCATAAGACTTAGACACTTCTGTATTTATAGTCTGCAGTCTAATATTTAATATTTTGATTTTAAAACTGTTTTAATTTTGTTTATAATATGTTACAAAAATTAAAGTCCTGGTACAGCATTAGGAAAGTATGTATTTTTTTTTTCTTGTTTTCGGTGATGTGCATTGAGGACTAACTGATCAAAACCAAGTTATTTTGAAACAATGTGGGTTTTAATTATTTTTTTGTTTATTTATCTCAATGGGTCCTGTCCTGATAGAAACATATAGATATAAAACTTTAAAAGTCAAGCCTTTTAATTCAGTCCCCCACAATTTAACATATCACACATCATTAGTCTCCCACCTTTAACACCACTGGTCTATAAGAGATTCTAAGTGATAATAAAGTCACATAAAACCCAGTGTGTTGCCTCACAAAGAAAACAGTTCTTTGTGCAGATCTTTATATACAGTAAAGCATCCTCCTGTTATTGTTCTTTTTTATCTTTTGTGCCCAGTTTAAACACGAATCGCTTTCTCCTAGTAAAGATTTTGCCAATAAAGTGGATTTTGATTTTCCACACCAGTAATATCATAGAGAGGGTCATTACATTCAAAAATCCTCCTTTTAAATTCTCACTCTCAGCTGATACTGTATAATAATAAGACTCAGCAAACTTCTGTCTCTTTTTGTTTCCTGTAAAGCTGTTTGCATTTGTTATTTGAGTCTTTAGGTAAATAATAAAAAAAAAAAAAATCTGACTCTGAACACAAGAATGAGGCGCAAAAGAGAACATCATGTGAATTTGAATAACTTCATCCCTCTGGGTTTGTTTGAATTATGCACACCTTGATCTAAAACTTGCTCTCAGTTGCACTAATTTATCATAAACCAAAGATTTTATTTTATTCTGTTGCTAGTTTCACTAGGTGCATACAAATAGTCCAGTTCTTTTTTTAATTCAACAGAAACTAAACATATGTCAGATATTAGTTCCTGTTTCTACTTGACAGTGTTTTGGAAATTTAAAAAAATAGAATCCAAGAAACAGCTAATTAAGAATGAATGAATACATGTGTCAAATTGCCTGGCTTTTACTGCATTTACTGTACATTCATCAGAGAAGGGTTAACAAGTCTTGTCTGCAACTCATAAAATGGCACAAGTGCAGGAAAAAGTAAAGGACGTCTTACCGAGAAAGGCGGAAGGCGATACTGTGCCATTACTGCGAGAAACCATGACACTGATGCCCGTTTCAACAAATGGAACAGAAAATTCTACAACTGCTGACCTTTCTTCATTAATGGTGAGAGAACCAATGGCCATGTCAGCTCTGTTGGACACCACCTGGAAAACAGGAAGCCTAACATTAGATGGAAAACAGTCCACAAATTATGTTAGAAAGCAAGTAATGAAGATAATCCACAGGGAATCATATCATTTGGCTTGTCAATGTATTTTTAAAAGCACTGCATTATTGTGCTGTTGTAAATTTCTCTTTACCTTTACAGTTCTGTAGCTTCGTATATGAATAATTTTAAAAACGTTGTTTAATTCAGCATCTTTCAACGAAGCCCACTGTATGATTTGGCTGTTCATCGAAAAGTTACTTTATAAGTAAACTGAACAGACATCGGTAAAATAAGATTTTTTTTTCCCAACATGAAACAGTTCTGGTTGCCCTTGAAGCCCTTCTGGCAGCAGTAATTGTGGCTCAGGTGGTCAGCAGGTGAGGAAGTGAGGGGATTCACTGCCTCTGTCATGTTTCACCTGGCAGGAAACAGAAGTTATGTGATGGTAGCTGAGGGACTTTGGAGGTTAGCTTCTGGCTTCTGACCAGAAGTTCATTATTCTGCTCTGACCTGGCCCCGGAGAGTCGATGAAAGACTGAATGTTCTGCAGACTCTCAGCAGATATAACTGCGATCCTTTCAAACAGGGTCTTAATAGCCTCAAATGCTCTTTTATCTTCTATTCTATTGACATCTTCAGTACATATTGACACATTGCTGTGTTTCTGCACTTCACATATAAAAACAGCTACTTTAATGTCATTTTGTGCTATTAAAATTGCAGCTCTTAAATTTAATTAGCTCCTCACAGTTGTACAAAAATACAGAATTTTTAAATACTACGAGAAGAAAGAAAATAATAACATAAATAAATATCATAGCCCGAGTGTAAGCATGTGTGTCTATGGAAGGTACTTGGAGAATAAAATGATGCAGCACATCTTGCCAAGGGCTACAACAGCATTGTAACAACAGTAGTGGTGGCTGGAGCTCTCAACAACTTGGATGTTTCCAAGCTCATGCAGTATTTATATGTCCTGTCAACTGTCATCACTCTAAAAGTTGTTTTGGTTCATACCAGATGAAGATGCAACTGATCACATTGTCTCCACTGTGGTGATGTTGAAAGTGTCCTCCTGTAGTCAACAGTGTCTTTCATTTGAACAACATTAAGGGGAAAACTGCTGAAAGTGAAAATAAACTACTTGTCTAAACCCAATCATAAGGCAAATAAACACAAATGCAGTAAATCAATTCAATCTCCACGGAAGAAACAGTCTTGTCTTGCGTGGATGGCAGTTTTGCTCTCTGTTACACCTTTCATCTCTCAAAAGTGGATTGTTTTGTATTTCTACTCCATCAGTTTAAAGTGTTCCATGCGTTTATAATGGCAGAAGTGCTGTTCACTGCGAGAATTTGCCTTTAACTCTTTAAATCCAAGAAATGACTGTTTCAGCATTGTCAGCAAGTAATATGTCACCACTACATAAAGAGGTTGTGTTTCTTCCAAAAATATTTGAGAATTGTATACAGAAAAAACTCTGATTAATAGTGCGTTTTGGATTTAAAGGAATTATTTGGTCACTTCAAGTGACCAAATAAAGAAACAACA
Source organism: Melanotaenia boesemani (assembly GCF_017639745.1). Classification (NCBI taxonomy): domain Eukaryota; kingdom Metazoa; phylum Chordata; class Actinopteri; order Atheriniformes; family Melanotaeniidae; genus Melanotaenia; species Melanotaenia boesemani. Next base: position 28,062,543 of record NC_055698.1, read on the forward strand.
CATTCCTCTCAGTCTAAATTTTTTAATTTAGATCTGAAATGTCTTGAATCACTAAAGTTAAAGCAGAGGTAGACGAGCAACTCCTGAGTAAATTGCTGTTGTTGTCAAAGGTGTTTGGTGGCTTTGAAAAGAGCGATATAATGCCTGCCCCGTTGGAGAGAGCTGTTGGTATTGTCAGTGAAAGATGTTGAAAATTACTTCCTGATTGGGAGGCATTCACACAAGGACAAAAAGTGCAAGGCTGAAAGAGATTGTGAGAAAGAACAGGAATGCCTGCTGAAGGGTTGGCTTTCACTAGAAATACAATGATAATGACATCTGCAGAAGTCTGAAGAATCCAGATGCATTTATCTTACGGAAATTCATCTTGTTTTTTTGTTCATTGACACACATCTGCTGTGGTAATGCAACATGAAGGATAGGACAAGGTTTTTATTAAAAGTTCACCCATGTGCATGTTTGTCTTCTATTATAATGGACTATAGATCATACATCCACTCCTGTGAAGTAACCAAACTTTACCTCTAAAAGGTCCATGTCCATCTTTTTGAACTGGGTTTGTGTATTTATGAGCAATCAGTGTCAGAACACTTCTAGTTTGGAGAATTAGGAAAGAATTCTAACAGGAGAAACTAAAAGTAAAGCTTCTCAGAGACAGCCAATGAAGAGCAAATTCAAATCACTTTCGCATCAGATAACACCTGGTTCAGGAATCGTTCGTCTGTTTAGCCGAGTCACTGGGAGCTGTGTCATACCCGTTTATTAGCTTTTAGCTATTCATAGCTGGGTATTACTTCAAAAGGTGGTTCATGTTTTTCCCTCGATATAAGTATCTCTTAGTTGGTAGTTTGGGTTTAGATGAACACACAGTGTGTTGTGTGTCATAGCTGATCTGTGGTAGAATATGTTGGACAGAAAGCATGAAAGTAACATGGATACTCTGAGTATTTAGTAAAAGTCCTATGCTTGTGTATTTCTCACAACAGCTATTACATTTCTTAGGTTTACTTTGGTTTAAATGGTAAAATTTTCACTTTGCTGTCACCTTGTGTAGCTGCTAGTTAAGCTCCCATGTCAGATATTCTCCCCAATTCACCAGTGTACTGAATACTTTCGAGGGGGGGGGGGGTTAGCTTTTTATTTTAGTGGGTTTGACTACAACCCTAATTTACCATAAATGAAAAAAAAAAAAGCTATACCCCTGTAACATGACTTGAACTAGCTAACTTTAGCATACCAAGTTGGAAGGGGTGTAACAGTACATGTATGCGTAATCTGATTTTTTATTATGGAACGTTCAAAACATGCATGCTAGAAAAAGATCTTTGAGTTCAGCTCATTAACAACTGGAGCAGAAACAGTTGCTGTGGTCCAGTGTATGTCTGCACTGAGTTCAATGACAAGGAGAATGTTATGAAAGAAAAAAAATATAATAAAAAATAAAATAAAATAAAACAGCAAAACATGTACTTAATCAACTGCTCTGAAAAAGATCAAGGTGAAAAGGTCTTTTAAAATTTTTTTTGAAAAATCAATACTTTGTATATAAAACTTTTGGGGGAAATTTTAAAGTAAATTGCTTCATAAGTCTAATGACACAGAGGTTTTGCAGCTTTGATACCATGTCATTAACTTGCCATGATCAATCAATCAATCACTCCATGATAATTATTCCATTTAAGTTAACAAGGTCATTTCAGATGTCTGAATACAGTTAAGTCTGAAAGCAACACCTGTGACTTTTCTGTTCAGGAAGTGCTTCAATGCTACAGAGACATCACAGTGGGAACAAAACTTATGCCAGGATGATTCACTGTCGAGAGTGAGAAAACATTAAGTATGTTGGAAATTACTGCCTGATTGGGAGGCATTCATGCAAGGAGGGCAAAAAGTACAAGGCTCAGACACATTGTGAGAAATAGCAGCAGGCTTTCACTAGATGAACGAGGTCTGGATGCAATCAGTATTAGTATGTGAGAAAAAATGAGCTTTTTGTACATTCTTAATGTATGCTGCACGCAATGCCACAGGAAAAAAACTGAGGATAGCATACTATGAGTTTTCATACAGACTCAGCTGCCCCTGTGTTTATGTGTTTGTCTGACACTAAGCAACTTAATGAGCTATTGAGAGAAACTGGACAGGAGGGAGCTGGACATCTGGAGAGAGAAACTGAAAGAGGCATAGAGGTAATAAAACCACCTGCATCAATGAAGCCTACCAGAGATCATGTGAACTGTAGCACTGGCAAATTTAGTATGTGCAGACTGATATAAACAAACATAAAAACACACAATTATCAAAATATAAAAATGTCCACACACACAGCTGTAAATAAACCATGCTTGTTTTGTTTTTCTGGCATTTAGAGCTTATGTACTTTGGTTTTGCTAATAAGTTCTTGCAAGTTTTCTCATGCCAAGTTTTGAATCAGATGGCCTAGTAATGCACACTTAAAGAAGTACCAAAGACATTTTGGGGGAACTATGCATTTCCAGTGTGTTACAATAAACATGTACAATAACAATCAGAAAATGACTTCTCTCTAAAACTAGTCCTCACAAATATGACAATTTAAGACTGCACACAAAAGCACACACTGATCATTTGCATCTCATTTATAACTCAGTGTTAAATCAACTTTATAAATACAGTCACCAAAGGGGGACTGGTATCATGAAAATAGGTGTATCTGCCGACACACACACACACACACACACACACACACACACCGTCGTGTAGAAACACATGTCCACAGTCTGTGTTGCTCTGAAGAGAATTCTCCAGCACTAATCTTCCTGACAGCCTCCCTCCCTATTTTCACTCTTCAGTTCAAGTTCAATCCTTTCTCACTGGGTCATGTTTTAAAGGATTTCAGGCAGGATATAATAAATTTCACAGTAGCCCTCAGATCAAACTCTTTCTGATATACACAATAAAATAAAAAAAAAAATAGTAGAAGAAAGTTATGGTGTTACGGTACAGGGAAAAGGATGAATTAAAAACATACAGTTTCTTACTGAGCCATACACAATAACAAGGTCCTGGCACATTTGTGATTCAGACTGATAATATACTGGAAGAAACTCTAAGAGGAAATGCAGTCTGCAGGGCATATCTCCTTTCAAGTTCCAACTGAATACACATTCTCATAGACTTCCACTTTATCTATCCCTGATGTTACTATTTGCATTCTGTCTGCTCGGTGCCCGACTTTGGGTTGTTTGCTGCATGCTAGTATTCCAGGATAGAATGTTATTATCCAACTCTGACAACAGCTAGAGGTGTGGAACACACCTAATTAGGCCATCGCAAGATGTCCCCCTCTCACATTTCTCACCACTCTAGTAAGGATAAACACACAAGATGCTGGATTTAAATAGGACAGTAGGGGAGTTGGTTGGATGCTGATTTGTTACTTCTGTTCCTCGCGAGTTAGTCTCGCTCATTTGATGTTGACAGAGCAGATTCTTTCCGTTCTCTATGTTCTCTGTGCTATTTGAAATGTAATTTGCTTTTTAAAACAACAGCGTCCACTTTGAAAATACTCATTTTTGTTCTGGTGAAAATATAAAAAGAATGTGTTTACAACAGTTCTGTCTGACAGGAATGTTACTTAATGGTCCCTCCCAAAAAGCTGCTTTTTTACACTATTTGGCAGAGGAACAGTAACATTTTCCTGAGGTCTAGTGCCTCTTGCTGGATTTACAAAGAAAAAATGTTATTATTTGCAGTCAGACCATTCTCCAGTTTTGATACAAAGCTGTGCAGAATTGTCTAACTTTGCAAGGGTAACCAATCTGCAACCTCCAGGTCTGAGAAAGTGCTAAAAACCTTTGTTTATTCTGTTTACGTTGTGCTGGCTCCTAAATTGAATAGCCCCAACCTGAAAAACAATAAGATGGCTGAATACAGTAAGGCTTGCTCCCAGTGAAGCAACTTCAGATTCTAATGATCTTTATTTTTGGTTACAAAAGAATGGTGGCATATGACCAATGTTTCTAAAAACAATGACTTCTATATTTTATAGTTATGACAAGAAGTAATGCTAACCCCTGTGTTTCTGTCAAAAAACCCACCGGTAATACCTGGTAAACGATGCTTTGGTGTTCTCCTGTTTATTGCTTTTAGTTGAATTGGAACAGCCTAATTCAAGACACTAAAAATGGACTGGATGACACTACTGAAACATTCAATGAAACACCTTACCACTCTTTACTTTGCCAATTGTTTCAAGTCTCTCAGATTTGCCTCCTCCAAACTTCTTTTCTGAGATCTCTCCTCAAGTGCTTTATGAGATTCTCATCAAGACTCACTGTTGGATAAAAGATCCAAGACCTTAGACTGAGACCCAGCTTTCTCAAACTGGGCTCGACTTTACTCCCCAGAGCATTTTGGTAGTTTTCAGATTTTATGTTACCAACACAGTTGAAATATCCAGTGTCTAAAGCAGCCCAGAGACCCAAAACATCAGTGAACCTCACCCTGTTTGACTGTGGGGATTATTTTGTTGTTTACTTGAAGATAATTTGTTTTCTCCAAACCACATAATGTTGTGCTTTGTCAAAAGTAACTCATTTTTTCTGTAGCACACTTCCCCAGGGGAATTTTGCTCACTCAAGTGAGACTTGGTAAACCTAAATATGGTCTTGTCAAACTGGAATGTATTAACTACTAAACACATAGTAAGGGGAGAGAGTTTCCCATACAGACCTCTGGTCTACTACACATGTTCTACACATGAGAGTTATAGTGTATGTTTCTGATATAATTGCATGGAAATATTCAAACATAGTTCAATTTAATTTCTGACTAACAAATGTTAGATAGAAATCCCAACATGTTAACTTATAAAGAACATGACTTTCATTTAACAGACCAGGTGTTGTATCTCAACATGTTTAGTTGAAACAAGAAAAAAAAAAAAAAAAAAAAAAAGATCATGGTCCAGGGTCAAGAGTTTTCTTGTAATAAAATCTAAATTCATGCATTTTACTTTTGTAACCATTTCTATTTCTTCATTAAAAATTATATATAATAATAATATATAATAATAAACTAAATGTATGACTCTGCATGCTGTTATTATTACTAAAATATTTTTTTCCAGTAACAATAAGACCCTCACCTCTCCCACCATGCCATTCCATTCACCATCAATGTTCTTTCCATGCCTGCCATTTGTCACCAGGTAAAGGTCATAGGTGAAGCCCACAATCTTGGCCAGGCGCTTCAGGACATCGATGCAGAACCCTTTGCAGCAATGCTTCATGGGCCCAGCACCATCCACCACCAAACTGAGGAGACGATAGGAGAAAAGACACAGTTGAGATAGTCAGTAGTGGAGACTTTAACCACGATGGAATGACTGGCAGTTCTAGGAATGAAAAAAAAAAAAGAAGGGAGAGAGTTTCTTTAGAGTGTGGAATAGATGAGCCCCTCAGGGTGAAAACATAACAGAAGAAGAGGAAGGTGAGGCTGTTATAAATTATTACCTAAGGACTGTGAGTGGATTGATACCGACAGTTTGGACTGCTGTGTTTGAGGAGGCAATGCTCATCAGCTCAGAGGAATACCAGCGCTTCACACTCACAACTAAATTAAACTTAATTTAGAGCATCTACTTGTTGCTTATAAGAACCTATAATTCTGCAGTGCCTTGAAATACCTTTTGCCTCTCAGGCTTTAAGTAGCAAACACCTCAGCATCAAGAGCAAGCTGCACATTTCGGAATCCAAGTGAATTCAGATAACTATCAGTCAAGTGGCTGCAGTGGCCTCCATCAGCTCCCCATTGCAAAAAACGCCAATTTGATGGCTCCTCACACACTTGGTGACCTCTTGGCTGTGTTACCTAGCAACACAGCCTGTACATCTGGCCATTTCTTTCTGCTACAAGCAGAAATTAAAAAAAAAAAAAAAAAACAGACAAGGGTAGCACACAACTGCTCTTAAGATTGTGCAATAGGTGTAAGGAATAATTAAGGATAAATTAAAAAAAAAGACAAAATAATGCAGAAATTAAAGGAAAAATAAATGATTCAAATAGATAAAAATAGCTAATAAAGTGTAATAAAAGATACAATAAAAATAAATAAATAGATATAAAAATAGAATAAAAAAAATAAAAATAAAATAATATCCTTGTAGAGACAAGAAATGAAAGCTATTATCAAATTATTACCAGCAGGAAATATGTTACTCAGTATACCGGTTAATCACAGCTGTGATGTGTTTACCATTTACTAAAAGTTAGGGGCAACATGAAGGATTTATTTCACAAACTACTTTCTATTCATAAAAAAAAATATCACGGGACCAGACTCGTGTGGCGAAGGTCTCAGAGCAGACAGTAAGCATACATGGACACAAGTAGTCAGATTAAGAGCCAGTTCGGATCAAAACTGCTTCATTTAAACATCCTAATATTACTAGAGTCATTTAGATCAACATTCATTCCAAGTGAGACGGGTAGTTAATGCTGGTCATTGTTTGGCATGCACAAAAACCCATATTCCAAAATATGTAACTCTTCCATTGGTAGAAAATTATCCTGACTGTACATGGTTGCCATATGTCAACGTAACATAATTCTGCACTTTACATCATGATTTAAGTTTATATTAGAAATTTTTCCCATCTAAACATAAAAATCTCTTAGAAGTTCTCAAATACTGCAGGAGAGGAAATAACATGAACAGTCTCACATGGACTGAACAACTAAGTTAAAATAAATCCAGTAGCACAACAAAAAAAAAAAGACGATTTTACCCTTGCCTTTGAGAAAGAGTTGTCATCGCTGTTGACACATGATTGATTGTCTTGGTAATCACAATTCATCTCAAATCACCAACTTGGGAACTTTGGGGTTAATGTCTTGCAGCTTTTAGATGTTTCCTTGCTGATTCTAATTAATGGCTCATCAGGAAGTTGGTGCAGAACTTAACACTAACCGTTTCATTTAAGTCAGGTTTGTTGGAGCAGGGAAACATCTGAAACCTGCAGGACACTGGTCTAAAAGGTCTGGAGCTGGTGATCTCTGGTATGCATCATCAGCAGGCAGCTACACAGTATTTAATCTACTGAATCAAAGTTTTTCACAGCACATCATTTCTACGCTCATATACATCACCAACATGTTTTTATCGATAAGGATAAAGTGGTAATTTTTTGTTCCAATTAAAGATCTTTTGATATTCTCGGCACTTGATATTCTTGCACTTCATGAAAATGCAATTAATCTCAGTTTGTTGTGTAGTTTTAAGCTTCCATCTCAGTTTTAGTGAACAGCTGAGTAGCATTACTTGTTTTAACCTGCTTGCTTTAATCTGGTCCTGCAATACTGTGTTAAAATGATTGATTTTCATACTAAATTAGCTCCGGTTGTAGCATTTTTGATAACTGAGAAGGTGCTGACATACTTTCACATCTACATTTTTCTGTGTCTTTGTTTGAAGGCACAGTAAGCAGCAAACTTGCTTTAAAATGTTTAAAGAAACATCTTAATCTTCATCTTGCTTTTACGTATTTCATTTTTCTGTTGGATATTTTTTATTGTTCTCTTCTTATAAAATACACTGAAATACAAAAGAGCTTATTGTTCCTACAAATAAAAGAAACAATGCAAGTGAGATTTTTTTCTTAGCCATAATAAGCATTTTGGCCAGTGTTGCCACTTTAGCAACTTTGTTGCTATATTTGACGAGTTTTCAGACCTCTCTAGCGACTTCTTTTTCACAAAAGCGACTAGCGACAAATCTAGCGACTTTTTCTGGTAGACTGACGTGAGTGAATGTAGTTTACTCTTTTCAATGTGGAGTTGGTGCTGCGCAGGCCCCTCCCCTTTCAAAAGTACTCAGAAGAGGCTTGGTCCTCACGTAGCAGCACAAAGCTCTCAGCTGCAGTCAGACCAGGAGATGATCACCTGCTTCATAACCAGGCTGAAAATGAAAGGTGCAAAGCTGCTGCTGGCTGATCCCATGCTGGCTTACAATCAGGTAGTAATGTCTATTAATGAAGGGTGCGGATGAAAACATTTAAAATTTTAGAAATTTAGCAACCTCCTAATTAAAAAAACCTACTAAGCCTAATAAAACTTTAAAAACAAACATATTAACCAAAGAATTTATTTTTATTTTATTACTAATAATATTTGTGTTTGTGTGTGGGATTAAAACATTTTTAGGTTGTGTTTTCATCAATTTTTACCTTTCCCCCGACATTCCTTGCCACAGCAGCTTCCATTCCAGCTAAATGTACCAGTTTTATTATGCAAATTAGGCGATGATGTCATTTGGCGACTTCTAGCGACTTTAAGGACAGCCAATGGCTACTTTTCTTACTGAGGAGTTGGCAACAGTGAATTTGGCTGTTATTGAAATTCAAGAAAAATATTGTAAAAACAGAGGCTTGTAAAACCAATAGCTATTATAATGTCAAGTATAGAAAAAAAATAATCATACAAAAAAAAAAGTCCCAAATATCAAATTTCATTTGTATAGTCCTTTACAATAACCAAAAGGTACTCAAACAACACGTAGAAACGCAATTTTGAAAGTGCTACAGTGCTGCAGGGTATTAAGAACCTTTCAGAAGTGCATAAAACGAACAAAATAAGAATAAGAAAATACACCTACAAACAAGAGTGCCCTGGCCGGAATTTAAAGCCAGCCTAAAAAAGTGCGTCTTCAGCTTCGATTTATGAAGGCCGATATCAGTAGTTATTCAAATGTTAGTGAGCATTTTGTTCTACAGTCTAGGAGCAAGAACAATCTCCCCACTGTTTGCACCTCGACCTTGGCACTTCAAGCAGAAGCTGACCCGAAGAACGCAGGGCTCTGCCATGACTGTGGATAATTAAAATCCCAGACAAGTAGGAGGGCGCCAGGCCATTAACAGCATTAAAAAGCAACAGAAGTTTAAAATAAATACTAAAATGAACTTCCTGGAGTGATGACAGCACAGGGGGTTTATGTGTTCACATCTGAATGTTCTCATTAAAAAATATAAATGTTTTCTAAGGCACTTGGGATTAATTTTGATCTGATTCCCTAAAAGAGAAAACACTAAATTCAAATGAATAGAATAGAATAGAAATACTTTATTGGATCATCACACAGAATATAAAGTTTTTGGATCCACTTTTTTTGATTCAGGTGTACATGATTATTTAAAAAAAATATACTAGAGAGACTACTACAATTAGTTTTTCCTTCTTTTTGATTGCTTTATATGTTATAAAGGATCTATGATGTAGTACCTTGAGTTCATGGGCATGCGGCAGGGCACAGAGTCCCGGATGCAGGAGCTGGTGCCCGGGTCAGCAGGTTCCACGATGACAAAGGGCCGCTCCTCCAAGGTGACCACTCTAAGATGTTGGGAGTCATCTAAGGGCTTCAAGAAAGAGCCATACCGAGACCAGGGATGGTAACGTAGGCGCAGGTGGCCATTTTCCCACCAGCCAACCTGAAAAACAGGTGATGCAAAATAATCAGACCTTTGAGTTAATGTGACCAAAAAACCTGCATTAAAGTTAAATTTGTAAATGTATTCTTTTCACCAGATAAAGTTGTGTCTGTAGATCCTAATAAATATGAAATTATAACCACGTATACAGCCCTGATTCCCATTTTTCCCATGAATGAATGCAAATGTGTCCTGACTTTGTCATATGCATATTACACTATTGTTTGAAACACATCTTAACAAACATGATTATCAAAGCAACTGTAATGAAGCAGTGCAGTTTAACTGAAGATAAAACTGAGAATATCAGTGAAGACAATGGAACCCCTTCTACTTAGTGGGCAAAAAGCAGAAACAAAAGCAGGTAAACTGTAAAATTGAGGAAAATGACTGTCAAAGCTAAAGGCAAAAGGAAGCTTCTGTTTCATCAGCAACAGACCAACAAAGATGCAGCATACAACTGTGTGTTGAGATGATCAGGAATCAGACACTGATGTGTAGACAGAATGTTAGCTGGCTTATTAATAAGTCCTTAAAAACCTGACGGTATGCAAATCCCATCTTATTCCAGAAAACAAAGCAACAGAACTGAATGCTGAATTCTAAATATTTGTCTTTTTAAATTCTCAGTTAAGTCATCTTCCATAGCTATTATACATGGATGCAGCCTCTTGATAAAATAAATAAATAAATAAATAAAATGAATGAATGAATGAATGAATTAAACAAAATCAGATAATTGTCAATGTCAAACTGTTCTGTCACCTTATTTTAGGTTTCTGCGTCATATCAAGCTTAAAAGGCTCTAAAGACATAAGTTCAACATAATTGATATTAGGCTGAAGGATGCATTTAGAGCAGAAATTCTATCATAAAAACCAGTGTGTGCAGGAAAAGGCGTCTACATGTTTTCAATGTGTTAACACAGTAATGGATGAGAAATAAAGATATTTCACCCTTTTTTTCGACACTCCATGACCCCTTCATTTCCATAGTTTTTAAAGCAACATCATGATTATGTGCTTATTTGTCCTCCACATTATCCCACTAATGTTTTGCATTAGTTAATGATTAGTGAGTGCTTTTTAGTGTGCAGATAGTGACAGACATGTCATCACGAGGAACTCAGGCCTCCATGTTACCCAGAGTAAAAGACAGGGGTAGGGTATCATTTGATTTAATTTGCTCTTAGTTAGGTGCTCAAGCATGATTTGCATATGCATTTAGTGCATTTAGATATAAATTAAATTCAAACTGGATAATCAATTATCTGATGTGCATGTTTTAAAAGTCAAGTTGAGATCTTTGGGCATAAACAGCATTTACTCTTACAATCAATGCTTCTAAAATTATGGTAATAATGGTAATCTCAGAACGATGTTGCCAATCGGAATCTATTATATAAATAGCTGGAATTTGATCTTACTCTTTTTGAATACTGAATAATTACACTCTCAGTTCCATCACTAAGAAGTTGGTGGAAGACAGTCTGGTTTCTGCAATTAAGAATTCCTCTTCATAAAAATACAGCTGTCCGTTTGATGTAGTATTTGGACATGCGATCATCCATAGGACTCCTGCCAGCAGTGGATCTATTATTTTCAATTGGTTTCCTCATCCATCATCATAATTCTGGTCCATGCAAAAGCAACAACAACAAAAAAAAAAGCTGTAAATTGGATCAAACAAGTAAAAAAAATATCTGAGAGTTTACAGGGGCCTTTTTATTATGAATATTTTGGTTGAATGTATGATAAATCATTGTACTTTGTAGAGAAAATTGTAATTATTTACAACATAGTTACAGATTCGATTTTGTTTCCAAATGCAAATATGTTCCACAGAGTATTTTAAAAGTTCCAACAGTGCTGAGTTTTCTTTGTTATATTGATGCACCAAATGTTTAAATTAGTGAAAAGCCTGGACTACAGGCAGGTCAAGCCAAGCTACTGTAATAGACAACATATGTGGTTTAGCATTAAAGGTTTTCACTGAAAATCATCTAGATGGAATCATACACTTCTCTAAAACCTGGTTATACTTTTCAGCATTTATTGTTCTTTGGTTGTTTAGTGAGGAGGTTGCCATGTCCAAGACGTCCTAAAAAATAAATACATAAATAAAAAGATTTCTTGTTTAACTCACCACATCACAGAACATTTCCTCATTTTGGTCAGATAAATTGTAAATGAGTTTTATCCCAGAGAAGATGGCAGCATGTGTGGATTAAGTTCACATATGGCTTCCTTAGCCTTCATCTGTGGATGGCATGCTGAGCTGTTCAGAGAAAGATTCCTGGAAGTGTCTCCGAGCCCATGCAGTGATTTCCATGAGAAAATGGCTGTTTTGAATGCAGTGCTGCCAGAGGTCCTGAGGGTCATTAACAGTGAATGATGATTTTCAGCTATGTCCCCTGCATACAGAGATGTCTCCAGATTCTAAACAATGTAACAATAGCTCATAATGTAGATGTTGAAATAAAGTTGTTGCAACTTTATACTGATTTCTTTTACATTGCTTGACAAACTGCTGATGCAGTTTTTGCAGATTACCAAACCTTTTCTGAAGTTTTCTTTTAGTTTTTCTTTTATTTAATTTTTTTACCTGGTCCTGTATATATATACATATATATATATATATATAAATATATATATAAGTATTCATCTTTATTATTAGATTTGTCTTTTGCTGAATTTACATATTAATGCTGGACCCAACAAGGAGGATGGGGCAAAAGAAAGGTGAGAGTAAACAGAAGACAAAAAAGAAAAAAAAAAGATAAAAGGATAGAAAGTAACAGGATCAGCTGTGCAATCTAAACAGGAGAATCAGACAACCCGCTGCTACACCTGGTTGGTTTGAGTCCTATTTAAAAGACAGGGACTACTTTGTGTCTATAGGTAACTATAAATCTGAGTCAACCAAAATAATCCATGTAGTTCCCCAAGGCTCCATCCTGGGGCCACTGTTGTTCAACATCTAATTGCTGCCACTCGCTCAAATGATGAAAAACAAAATATGTTACCACAGTTATGCTGATGACACAAATCTACATAACCATCTCACCAGGAGACTACAGTCCAATCCAAACTCGGATCAACTGCATTGATCAAATTAAAGATTGGATGTGCCAGAACTTCCTTCAGTTTAATGAAGACAAAGCTGAAATAATAGTTTTTGGAGCCAAGGATAAATCAGCGTAAAGTCTACTTTCTGTCCCCAGAGTCAGAACTAAACCTGTGGAGAGGCAGCGTTCAGCTTTTATGCTCCTCACATGTGGAACAAACTCCCAGAAAACTGCAGGTCTGCTGAAAGTCTCAGCAGTTTTAAATTTAGGTTTAAAAACTTTTCTATTTGCTGCCTTGTATAAAAACAACCGTTAATTCCTCACACTGGAACTTTCCTTGCATTTTATCTTTATTTATTCATTTATTTACTTAGATTTGTTTCCTTTGTCTTTAATTTCTGTGAAATCTTTAAAAGTTTGTTTTATTGCACTTGTTACTGCTTCCTGCACCCTGCTGTAATGCTTGTTTTATGTTAAGCACTTTGAATCATCTTGTACATGAAATTTGCTTTACAGATGAACTTGCCTTGCCTTTTTGCTGTCGTCAAAATTCAAAACTCAACATTTTATATGCTTTATTTTCTATTGTGAATACAATTTTATGAATTAAAGAAATTATTGCATATTTTCATGTACATTTTACACAGCACCCAAAAGTTTTTAGAATTAAGATTGAAGATTTGCAGAGGAGAATATAGACACAATGAAAGCAGAATTACATATAATAAGTTATCAAATATGTAAATAGATCAGGTTCCAGGATAACTTATAGATCCTAATAAGTGTCTCACAGGTGGATAAAGACCTAAATGATACAAAGTTATGTTGTCTCAGGGACACTGTAGATTTGTTCCTGCCATTAAAGGCAATTTATCAGCTAAAGCAGGGCTACAATAAACACATCTGACTACAACGAGTAGCCACATTTTATGGAAAGATTGCATCACATTTTCAGGTTGTTGGAACTTTGTAGTCAGTTTGCTGGAGGGAAACTTGTTCTTTCCAATGGGCAGAGCCAAGTGTAGCCTGTTGCATATTAGCAGGGCTTGCTGCTAATCTTGTGCTTGGCTTGCATCAGATTTTGTTGGCTGGATGTAATTCTGTGATAGCAAAACTGACTGAGTCAGAAAAGTGGTTTCTCCATCCTGTTTTGTATTGCTGTTGGCAAACATTGTGATGCATTACCACAGTAAGATGGAAAGAAACACAGAACAGGAATTTAATCATATATTCACTTGGTTAAGGGCACATTTTTTATTATTAATGTTATTGTTTTTCAATGTATTAAATTAATATTAAGTTCAGACAAAATTGGCATGCTGACTTTTTATAATTTTGTTTGAAAGTTATTTATTAAATAAATAAATTACTCTTAATTCAATGCACACATGTTTTGTATTTTATAGTGGTTTCTTCCTGGATTCAGCCTGAGCCAGTGTACTGTATTTTTAACAAACATAAATAATTTCAACACAAAACAATACTGGCATATACAGAGTAAACATGAAGTCTAGCTCAGGATTTATCCCATAATGACACCAATCTGCCAAGAGACAACATATATAAATTAGCCAATGGCTAAAATCTGACACACTTACACATCAGTGTTCATTAATGTATAATGTCTCTATTTTAATATTTAAATATAATCCATAATGTGGAGCAATGGTGCAGATGTTCAAAAAAATGACCACATGTTAGTGATGCATCAGTTTACATTTTCTCATATGTGGCAGGGTTAAAGTCCATCACACTGTTTCACTTTAACAGGGGAATAATGTAAAATGACCAACCACTTAATTTATGATGCCTGATCTGAGTTGTTAATGTGATCATTGATCAAGGAGAGGCATGTTAGAAAATTAGAAAATTCAAGCTTATAATAAACAGATGCAGATTCGGAGTTTTTAACTAAAACAGCAGAGAGCAGGTGTGTGTTTAACTTGGATTTAAATAAACTGAGTGTTTTAACTGATCTAAGGCTTTCTGGAAGTTTGTTCCAGACATGTGAAGCATAGAAGCTGAATGCAGCTTCTCCATGTCTGGTTCTGACTCCGGGAACTGATAAGAAACCAGATCCCGATTACCTGAGGGGTCTGGTAGGTTCATACTGGGTCAAGAAGTGAGCGTTTTATTTTGGTCCTAAACCATTGAGAGCTTTATAGACCAGCAGCAGAACTTTAAAGTCTGTTCTCTGACAAACAGGCAGCCAGTGTGAAGACCTCAGAGCTGGACTGATTTGGTCCACTTTCTTGGTCTTACTGAGGACTCCAGCAGCGGAGTTCTGAATAAGCTGTGTAATCATTATCTAGCTTTCTCTTCAGTTTTGCTGCTGTACTTTTGTCTACGCATCACCACGTCAACGTTTAAATGCTCTGTTTAGTACAACACTGATGACTGTGAAGATAAGTTAGAGAATTAGAGAAATAATATTTTAACTTAAATAATTACTGTAAGCTTTGTGCTGATCTTTTGTTAATTTAATTTCCTGGAACAATCTTTTATCTGAACACCTATACACTGCACATGGTTTGAATCTCTCAGCCAGGAGCTTTAAGCTTTCTCTCGTCTGAATTGTAATCTATGAACAGCCTATCCTTGTAGATGTATTGTGA
Organism: Melanotaenia boesemani; assembly: GCF_017639745.1. Classification (NCBI taxonomy): domain Eukaryota; kingdom Metazoa; phylum Chordata; class Actinopteri; order Atheriniformes; family Melanotaeniidae; genus Melanotaenia; species Melanotaenia boesemani. The sequence goes on from NC_055698.1 coordinate 28,077,689, forward strand.
TCTCTCAATTCTGTAATGCTGTAAAACTTTTATTGCAGCTTTAAACTCAACTAAAATGGGATTTAAGTTTGTGTGCTGTAGGATTTCAGCTCTCCTGTCACTTTGATTAAAAAGATACTTGGACCTCTGGTTTTATCTGCTCATTGATCTTATTCTCCCCCTTTTACGCTTCAGCTCAAAGAGCAAACAAATGTAATATGACTTGCTGCATTGTTGCATCACGTAACACCAAACTTTATAAATTCACAGAATGAGATGTTCAAAGCTGATTTTAGCTGGATTTCAGTTGACAGTAAAGCATAAAAAAAAGCAAACAAAAATCATGTGAAGTCTTAGAATAAAATATTTAAAGGTACATTTGTCCAAAACACCACAGTGATGCAATAAATTCAAAGAAATTGTGAAAAAAAAGCTTCCCTTCAGCTTTATTTTGCACAAAAGCATTTACTCATAAAGCAAACCTAAAATCATGTATTCAACTATATATAATCCAGGGATGTCAAACCTGCTCCAACACACCTGACTCAAATTAACAGCTCATCAAGCAGAACTTGACAAGCTGTTGGATCCATTTGATTCAAATCAGATGTGTTGGAGCAGGAAACTTGAAGGACAGTGGGCTTCAAGGACAGGTGTTTGAAATCTATGCTCTAACCCTTATTTATGTGTTTTTGTCTTTTACCATATTGGTTTTGCTAGGACAATAACTTTATTTTAGGGGTGCCTCTGTAGAGCTGAATGATGTGCATGAATGAATTCATTCATTTGATTAAGATGTCTTGGAGAAGAGATGAATCTAAGAGTTGCAGGATAACTCTCGAGGACTGGACTTGGGAACACCTTAATCTTGAGTGACAGTTCATGATGTACCATCCACTCCTTCTGATCGCCAAATATCCAGTTTGAACATTTCGTGTCAGATATATAAGTTTCAGGTAATGAAAAAAGTAAGAATATAGTTATGAGTTTTGAAAAAGTAGAATTTTTTCATTATGGATAGCAACAGGCATCTAATAATGACTTTACAGTAGTTTTGATGGGTTTGTAGGTTTAATCCCCAGCACAGCTGTACTTGTGTACTTGTGTATGCTTCTACATAATAAACATTATTATTACCAACTGAACACCATGAACTGTACACTCACATAATTACGTTAAAGTGACATAAGCATAAATGTATCTGAAAACAGATCTAAATAAAATCACACTATGCAACCTCTTTGCTAGCATGATACAACAAAATAAGCTTTAAACAGCAGTTAAAACAATACCAAAACAGCACAATGACGCCATTCAAACATGCTAGGTACTTACTTACAGGTCAGCTGGATGCCTGAAGCAGATTTTAATCACCTACACAGGAACTATTCCTGCTTCAAAGTCCTGCTTCATATATACAGTCTGCTTTGCTTATCAAACATGTGACAAACATGTGAAAGGCGATTGGCTGTAGCTGCTGACTGACAGACGTTTTAGCCAATAAATATCCACGTATGATCTGCATTGGCATGCATGCATAGAAAGCACCACTTACATGGAAAGAACACAATTTATTGCTCCCCTCTGATTATATATATATATATATATATATATATAACTCAACCTAAGATACTCGTGTAGATGCTAGAGAAGGCAAACATTTTTTTGTTTTTTAATTAACCATGCACATGATTAAGATTCAGTCCTACTTTGCTCAGAAAGATTGAAAGTGAATGTATCATGTATCTGTGATGGTAGGTGATTGATGCCGTGCAGTGCTGCTGCAGTTCCTGCTGCTATGGTTTGTGAACTCCTTTGCTTCATTCAAGGACCATTTATTGCCATGTGAAGAAATGTGGACAGAATCTTATTTTCTATAACATTAGGTAGCAGAGAAGGCATCCAGGTCTTGTCTTACATGAATGAAGACCAATAACTTGAGTAATCTTTCATTTCTCAACATTTAATACCATCTATCTATATGCAATTTTTTCCCACATTCTTGAAATAGTTAGAAATTCATTTAATCAAATGTATAAATCTCACCTTTTACATAACTTCTAATAGGATTGTTAGTGATCAAAACATATTTATTTACACAGATGTCTTGCTGTTGCCATCTTTCTCAACAATTTGTGAAGTGAATTATAAGGCTCCACATAACATTGAGCTTTTTATGTCACTTCAAGTACAAACAACTAAACTATGCATTACACAATGCTGCTAAATATGAAGAACATGTCACCGATAATTTAATTCAAATTACTGAATTTTTTATTTAGTTTTTTTTTCTGCAAAGTTTTCCCAAGGGAAAAAGCTCATCTGACCACTGGCCTTTTTCACTCACATCACTCATATGCTGCAGAGAGACAGAGGCACCAGACAGAGGTCAGAAGTGGTGCAGCGAACAGATCAAACACTTCAGTAACGCTTACGCACTGCTCAGGACTAGTTTTAAAAGTGAATTCCCTATCTGGGTGATTTTTTCAAGGTTACACTGACACTGTATGGTCTGAATTCCCGATTTCTTTTTCTTTACAACCTCTTGAGCACTCAGCAGCCAGAGCTTTCCAAAAAGAAAAAAGGAGTCTGTAGAAATAGGAAGATAAAATGTTAATCTTTCAATCTGACAACTCTAAAAAAAATACCTGTATCTCTATATGCTGTGTAACCAGCTGCCATACGATGTCTGCATTTTGCAGATATATATCAGGCTTCAGATGAGGAAAATTAATGCAGCAGCCTGTTGAATGTCAACACTGACAGGAGCAATGAAAGGAAATCTGTACTATACAGTTTCTGGTCCTGGAAAGAAGGGAATTAATTTTATTGCTATGCACATCTATTTTTAGAGAAATAATACTGTACATGAGTTTCTGACTTTAAAACTCTCTTCTCAAATGTTTTGATGCACACTGACATTCATCATGCACATTCTTAGCAATGTCATTGCCCTGCAACTTTCTGGGACTGAAAACCCATACTTTATGTTAAGAAATAAAGTTTCTTTGTTCCTCTCTCTCTCACACACACACACACACTCATTTACACAACTGTGATAACTGTGTCATATTAGATATGAGATATGATTAATAAAACATCTTTACATTAATAATCTGGATCACCATGTGGAAATATTTACTACAAGGTCAAAAAGGTCCATAGAAAAGTAAGTTGGTTATTTTTGGGTGCTTCATGTGGTAATAGGAGGATTAATGGCTGTTATCCCTACCAGTTCTGGCTTACTCTCAAGTGGCAGTGGTAGACTGGACCCTTGGGTCTGATCAAAATGACCTGCATGGCTAGCTCCATGTCGGGAGCTGTTGGAGCTGCTGACACTGGGGCTCGGATCTGTCTGAATTGTCTCCATTTTTCTTTGTTTTTATATATACAAAATAAGACTGGTCCACAGTGGCTTAGTTTAAAATCAGCTAGTAGCCTTGCTTGCCTCCTGTTTAAATTAAATGTGATCATGTAACTGTAGCTTAGTCAGTGCTCAGTAACTTGGGCACTGATGTACTCTTTGAGCTTTATTTATTGCTAATTTAAGCTCGAAATTAAAAATCTTGATTTGTAGTTCCTAGACACCCACTTAAAGCTAAATATTACATGATTTCCCCACATTAGCTCTAAAACTAATTTAGTGCTACCATAGTTGTAGAAGAAATTACCAAGAGTCTGAGGGAGTAAAATATATAGAAGGTTTATTACAGGAGAAGTATAAAATACAGGCAATACTTGCAAGTTCGAGGGCTATCTTGCTGACTCTGGAAGCCGACAAGAGGACTCTGCCTTGCTGCATTTTCGGAATCAGTTTTATTCAACCTGATCCTAGCTGAAGGCCAATCTCTAAACTGATAAAAAGGAGAAGGGAGACTAGAAGGTGCCCGCTCTCTTACTGTCTCGCCCAAACAGGCTGCTATTTTCTAAACAACTGTTTGTATCTAGCAGCTGCCCATCAGTCTCAACTTTTCCCCATATAATGAGTCTGGAAGAAAAGTGGTCAGCCTGACCTCACACAAGAACCCAACAGGAGAATAATAACTTCAACGTTCTATATAAGGAAAATACACATTATGAAATGTAATTGAGGGTAATAAATGAATAAATGTATTATATGAATAAAAGAATGATTACACTTGTGTTATATGAGTAAATATGATTGATTATCATATGCATTAAAATTACTTCCACACCATATAACTAGCACTGATTTGTAGCTTCAGGCTAACATCAGTTTAATAGCCTTACAAAACATTAGAACTTGTACTTCTACAAATGTGCAACCAAATGTGAATTTTTTTAAAGAATAACTTATTGGGAAACTACTTTACAATTACCAAAAACTTGGTGTAGTGACACTGGTGTGTCCATGTGAAAGGCATTTCTGCCCTCCTCCAGGGAAGTGTCAATCACCTGCGAGGTGTATCAGATTTCAGAGGTGGTCATTGTCCCCCTGGCCACCTCACTGTAAGGTTTGTGCAAATTTGAGACTAAGGTTGCTAAATTTCATCTGACCTAAACATTCTTTGAGAGCAGCAGTAATGTAAAATTTGTCCATTTGACTACCAGCAACAGTTAGTTTTTCACCATCTGTCTTTCTGCATCACTTGGAGTACAACACAGTGCCCCATCTTCTCTGTCAGTATCTCACCCTTCATTCAGCAGAAAATGCAATACATCAAAGGTGAAATACATCAGAGAAAGGGCAGCGAATGGTCTCATAATTCTCAGATGGATCTGTACTTCAGTTTGCTGCCTCGGCACTGCTCTTGGCTCTGCTGTGCAAGGTTGGATGACTTTAAAAACACGTACAAAAGTAGCAGACATTTTTTCCTAAAAGAAGTACAGTAACTGCCCTTATTCAACAATAATTTCTTACTTTAAAGTGCAGCCCTTTTCTTTGTGTCATCAGTACCGTTAATATGTCTTCTCATCTAAATGTTAGGTTCTGCAAATCTGGGCTCTCTTTTTTTTATATAAGAATAAATCAACTTGGCAATCCCTGAAATTTCATTGCCACATGGAAACCCAAAGTAACTACAGTAAAGATATATTTCTTGCTTTAATTACTATCTATATCAGGGATCCTCAGTCCAGGTCTTCGAGTGCTCAGACTCAGACTCAGCTTGACATCAAGCCCTGCAAAGTTCTGCTTAAGTTTTCCTAAAATCCTTTGTTCTTTGATCTTCTTCTTTTTCCCTTTTCCATCTTCTTCCTAAAGCATTTGACTTGCACTAATGCATTTGATGAAGTGCTAAATGAAGTTGAGTGGAACGTTATCATGAAATATAAATCTGTTTTTTTTTATTTTATTTTATTTTTTTTAATTAATGACAGAAGGTAGCAACAGACACATGTGTTTAGTACAGCAAACATTATATATGTGGCTAACGAGTGTGTGAAATATAGGCAGACATTTGAAAGACTGGTGGGGTTTGAGGTTTTGGTGGGTAACCGTTCCAATGTGTTTACTTTGCAATTTACTGTAAGTAATGATTAAAGCATTTTTTTTTTCCTCTAATAAAGTACTTTGTGTTTGTAATACCAATAACCTCTTATTCAAAGTTCATATACTATCTAATATTCATTAAAAAATATAAAAAAATATTTTTGTTTTTGACAATTAAAATGTTATTTAAGGGTTTTCAGAGACTCAAGAATCTCATTCCTACCAAATTTATTGAAGATCCTGCAGTTAGTGATATCTGGTGGTTGGCCCAAGGTTGCAGTTTGCCAGAGGGGATGGAGGGGATGGTGGGGATTGAACGCATGAGGGAGGAATTAGAAAATTCAGCATCATTCAAGGGGCTCAGTGTGTCTCAGCCAGGTGATGGAGGCCTTCGCAAGGCAGAGGAGTTTCAGGTGCGACTTTCTGTTTCCCTGGCTGACAACACTGAGCGCAGAATGGATGACAACAGCATAATCTCTGCTGCCGCAGCTCTTAATCCATCGCACTGTCCCTCTGATGAAAACGAATGCATCCTCTACATGATGAGAAACTTCTTGCCATCCCGAAAACGCTTGCAATTGAGGCCACAACTAGTCCCATACTCCTGAAGGAGTTCCATCAATTTAAATGTAACGGTCTAACAGGAGAGAACATGCAAAAAAGTTCTACCTGCTATCTCCATGCTCCCAGTGTCCACAGCCGAGTGTGAATGAGGTTTCAGTTTGATGAACAGCATTCTTACCAGAATGTGTCCACACTGAATAATCTGCTTTTCATTGATGTAAATGCACCAAATGTTGCCTCCTTCCTGGCCCGCAAATTTGCGGAGATGTGGTTGAAGCAGGGGCTGCTTTTGATCCACCAACCGGAAAGTAGAAAAAAAAGGCTGAGATGCTTTATCAGAGTAGACTGTTTTTGTAGTGACCTATATAGGCTACCCAATTAACCACAAAAGAAAAAATAACATTTTGACAGCACATTGTGGTAGGCTTTGCCATATTTTAGGGTTAGGGTTAAATTTATATGGGGACTTTTTTTAATTAATTTTATTTATTTATATTTGGCACAAATTTAGGTTGAATATAATGAGCAAATATTTCTGGAAATCCAGGGATTCAGTTGTAATTTTAAAAAAAAGAGACCCTACTGCCGTGGTTATATAACCTGAGTTAAGCAAATTTACAGGAGAAACAAACATAGCCTCCAATATTGTTGGTCTGCTGTTGTGGTCATTTTTCTCAAAATTATCAAAATGTTGCTCAAAATGATCAGAATTACCCCCTCTGGTTTTTTTTCACAAATCGCACCCTGGTTGGCCATCCCACACTAACTAGTGTCTTATTTTGGCCACCCCATTAAAATTTCTTGGATACGCCACTGTAAAGAGCTCAGATTAAGGTAAAATTTTTGATAACAAGTTTTGTCTTTTTTGTTTTCTTTTAAAAGGGTTGCTTTCCTGGTTTTCATACTCAAAATGGTGCAAGGTTGCAACTGGTGGGGGTTTGAATTTTACACATGCTGGTGAACATGTGGAGTCTTTAAAAGGTCAGGAGCAAATAAAACACAGATCTAGACAAAAAGGTTTGCTTGTTTTTCTCAGGCCAAAGGAAGACTTGTGAAATTGAAAGCATCCACAGAGGGCAGACCACAGATTTTGTGCTATTACACTACAACTGCTACACATGGCCCGTGACGGTAAGAATATTGGACTGCGAGTTAGCGCTGGCTAACAAGACTGACAAACCTAGACAAGAGAATGGGGGAAAGAAGGGAGGCAGCTTTGGGGAGATCTAATGAGATCTGGGAGAGACAGAAGCAGTGAGACAGTGAAGATGTGAAACTGAGCAGTGATGAGTTAGCATGTTTGATGGGGTGTGAAATTGCAGTTAGCTTATCTAGTTGCTGTATTATGATAATAAGTTCCAGTTTTCCCAGCTGTTTACTGACCTCCTCCCAGCCTCTTCCGTTGGTGTAGGAGATTACATCAAGAAGCGGATTGGACAGGTAGCCGTCACTGTTGAAGGAATAGTCCCGCCCACCAATGGATATGTTGGTGAAGTACCTGGAATAGAGATGAAAGAGTAGAGAAGCAAATGAAACCACAAGCTGGAAATAAACAGATACTGTCTGGACTTCTTAAAGAAGTTCTCGTAAGAATTATAACAATGTGAACATTGCTTTGATGCATTGGAAGAAGTTTAAATCATGGTGGAGAAAAAATAAAATAAAATATAAAAGGTGATTTACTGCCATTTGCTGTGACCAGTTCACAGCGGACTGTTGTATCTCTGATTTATGGTAAGAGAAAAAAATAACATATCAAACTGAATTGATCTGGGATCATTAAGAACTGAGAGGAAGTGATAGAAGAAACTAAATTCTCTCCACATGTCAACTTATTAGGAATTCTTGCAGGAAATTAAAGGTGAACTAGAAACCTCTATAAGATGTTGTCATGCAACACGAGCAGCCCCAAAACATCCTGTAATCTTTATATGTTTGTCCTCTAGTTCCTTTTTGTGTTTTCTGGGGTTTGGAATGTAATTGGCTTTTTGTAGCCACTTGGCTGTGTTCCCACACAGCCAAGAGGCTCTTTAAAATTTCATTAAAGGTTTTGGGTCATAGAACTTTTACCAAACATTCACATCGCCTTAATCACAGTAGTAATTCAAGGAAATGAGGGATGAAGAGTAGTAGTAGTAAATCTGCTAGATAAATCCAAACTGTAATTCACTTCACTACTAATTGTAGCATTCTTAATTATAATCTATGTTCAAGGTAAAAAAAAAAAAAAAAAAAAAACAAGAAGAAGAAGAAGAAGAAGAAATCATCAAATAAAGACTGGAAAATCTCTCTATAAATCTAATAGCAAAATAAATTAAGGCCCACAGAATCATTACAAGCAACACAAAAAATTTCCAAGAAAAAATTCACTCTACAAACTAAGGCCACTAGAAAATAAAACATATTTACAAAAACAAGTTATTAATACAACAGTTGTCCATCAACGGCGTGCACATTTGATGCTTGGTTCAAAGTCTCCATCTCTGGCTTCAGTAGAAAGTGACAAAATAATTTGGCCTTTTTTGCAACTATTCATTTATGTTTTCATGTGGAAAGCTGCTCCTTTGTTTTAAGACTTGGAAATTAAAAAATAAATAAATAAATAAAATGGGGCTTTCAGAACACATTAGTCCTCAGTTACACTCCAGATGTGGAACTTTAACACCATAATGGGCATATGGACAGATGGAGAGGAGAACTAGATGCAAGAAGAGGATCTAAGAGTTTGTGATGGAATGTAAGGAAGTAGAAGTTCAGAAAGAAATCAGGGTGCAAGATTATGAAAAGCTTTGAAGGTGGAGACTTTTGGAATCAATATGAAAGTGAAGAGGGAGCAAATGGGGGTGTTTAAGGATAGGGGTGATGTGTTTAGTAGCTGATGTTCAGTTGATGATTGGGGCAGCAGAATTATGAACTAATTGTAGTTTATGGATTGTTTTATGTAGTTTATCTGGTTGAACAGATAGGAGAGAGTTACAGTAATCATGGTGAGAAGTGCATTTTAAAAAGCAGCGGCAAGTCTGTTTTTATTAGCGGCCCGCTTCCCACTCTGAATCGCGGCGCAGAGCGTTTTAGCAGACTACTCGGACTGAACACTTGGCTCCAGCATACTTGCAAAGCTTTGAACATTGATTTTATCGACAATTTTAACGTGTTCTGGAACCGCTCCACTTATTACACATCGGACGGTCTGCATCCGAATAGATTAGGTTCCCGTATTCTAGCATTCAATTTACAGTACACATTGCAATCAGATGCACACTGACTGTTTACATCTGACGTCCCCACGCTCATTTCTTTCTCTGTACAACCACATCCAGTATCCGATTACCCCGTGCTCACTAGCCCCCCCATCCGATCCTTACAGCTTGATCCACCATCCAATCAACAACCGCCATCATTAGATCCGGACAAAACAGACAATTGTTACATTCTTTCATCTATCCCAGTCATATCCACGAATAGAAACACATACAGACAGACGAAAAGAACAAACCGCACTCTTAAACCAGTCAACATCACTGTAAACAAACTCAGAAATAAAGCTTGCCCTACATCTCTGAGCATGGCTCTTTTAAACGTAAGATCTTTAGTAAATAAGTCTTTTATTATCAATGATTTAGTTTTAGACTTCAAGCTTGACTGTATGTTTCTAACTGAAACTTGGCTGGGTGCAGATGCGACTGCTGTCCTTGCTGAGGCCTCACCGCCTAATTTTAACTTTGCTTTTTCGACAAGACATGGTAAAAGGGGAGGTGGCACTGCTTCAATAACATCAAAAGCTCTTGCCACCAAACCTGTTTTATTCAATCACTATGACACTTTTGAATACCATGCTATCATTCTTAGCAGTCCTCCCATCCTGATTATAACCATTTATAGACCACCCAAGAAATGCTCAGCTTTTATTAGAGAATTTTCTGATTTTTTATCTATTATCTATAATTCTTATAGTATGATTGTTTTAACTGGTGATTTTAACTTACACATAGACAAACCCTCAGATCCTGTGGCAGCTGAGTTTTTAAGTGTTCTTAGTTACATGGGTTTTATTCAACACGTGGGGCAGCCGAGTCACAACGGCGGGCACGCCCTAGACCTCGTCATCACGTATGGCCTGTCTGCTGGTGTGTCCTCCGTTGTCGACTTGGCTGTTTCTGACCACTACTGTGTGTTTTTTAACGTCACCAGTTTTATCCAGCGGGGTGCCTCGGTGAGGACGGTGAGGAAGCGTCATCTGACCCCTGAAGTGGCTGCAAACTTTCTCCAGGTGTTAGAGAAATGTCCTCCTGCTGTTTTAACTGCCTCCTGTGATTTTATTGTTGAAAATTTTAACAGTAGACTTCAGTCAGCCCTCAACATTCTTGCCCCACAAAAAACTACATCCATTTATACTAAACCTATAGCCCCATGGAGGAATGAGGAACTGAAGAAAATTAAGAGGAAATGCAGGATGGCTGAGAGGAGATGGAGAAAAAACAAAATAACAATAAATTATCAAATTTACAAAGATCAACAAAAAATATACAATAACGCCCTTAGGAATGCACGAGATAATTACTTTTCAAAAATAATCAGTAACCATAAAAACAACCCCAAAATCCTCTTTTCAACAATAGATAATATCTTAAATTCAGATTCTATTATATCCAATTTTAACCCAACACATGCTCTATGCGAGGAGTTTGCAGACCACTTCGTGGGTAAGGTAGACACTATAAGACGTGATATTTTATCCTTTCAAAATAACATTATTTTAAATACATCTGAGTGTCTGCCTTTACCGGAGGAAACACTGGACAGTTTTGCCCTGGTTAACGCTGTGACACTTGATAAGGTTTTCTCCTCAGTGAGGCCTACCACATGTCTTTTGGACCCAATCCCAACTTCGTTTTTTAAGTCATTTTATGCATCTTTTAGAGACGAGCTTTTAAACATTATGAACTGCTCTCTTCAGACGGGGGTCTTCCCTGCTGCCTTTAAAGGAGCTGTGGTGAGGCCCCTGCTGAAGAAGGGCGGTTTGGATTTTAATGACCTTAATAACTTTAGACCGGTGTCCAACTTACCATTTTTAAGTAAAATTTTAGAGAAACTAGTTTTTATTCAGCTCGCTGATTTTTTAAACACACAGAATGTCCTTGAGAAATTTCAGTCTGGGTTCAGTGTGAACCACAGCACTGAGACGGCCCTTTCTAAGATTTTAAATGATCTTAGATTAAATTATGACTTAGAGAAGACAACAGTGTTGGTTCTCCTGGATCTAAGTGCTGCTTTTGACACCGTTGACCATACTATTCTTTTATCTGGTTTAAAGCAGCTCGGCCTCTCTGGTACAGTTCACAAGTGGTTCACCTCATACCTCACAGACAGGACATTTATGGTAAGCATGGACACCTACTCCTCTAGGGTCCGGGAGATCACATGTGGTGTGCCCCAGGGTTCGGTTTTGGGCCCAGTGCTTTTTAATCTATACATGCTCCCTCTTGGCGGGGTCATTAGGAGACATGGGGTCAACTTTCATAGCTATGCTGATGACACCCAGCTGTACATCTCCGTGTCTCCTGATGACTCAAGGCCAATGGATGCTCTTTTTAACTGTATTTTGGACATCAAATCCTGGATGGCAGAAAACTTTCTCCAGCTTAACCAGGCCAAAACTGAGTTTTTAGTCATCGGTCCTGGGGCCCAGAGAGAGAAACTTTTACCTAAACTACAATCAATGTCTTTTAATCCATCTTCACAAGTAAAAAACTTGGGCGTGATTTTTGACTCTGAGCTGACTTTTATTCCCCATATTAAGAATATTACCAAAATAGGTTTTTATCATTTAAAAAACATTGCCAGAGTGCGCCCAATTCTCTCCCGGGCTAACACAGAGATGCTTATGCATGCTTTTATCACAAGTCGTATTGACTACTGTAATGCCCTGCTTTCTGGTCTTCCCCAAAAAACCATCTCAGGTTTACAACTTCTTCAGAATTCAGCAGCACGTGTCCTGACAAAGACCAGAAGGCGGGCCCATATTACACCCATTTTACGATCACTGCATTGGCTCCCTGTGTGCTTCAGGATCGATTTTAAGGTCATTTTATTAGTTTTTAAATGTCTTAATGGTCTTGGACCTTCTTATCTCTCAGATTTGCTTTTACCCTATGAACCCTCGCGATCCCTGCGGTCCTCCGGCAGTAGACTTTTAGTCATTCCTAGGGTCAGGACACACACCCACGGGGAGGCGTCGTTCCAGTGGCGCGGCCCTCACCTGTGGAACAGTCTGCCGGAGGACCTCAGGGTTGCAGAGAACATTCAGGTTTTTAAGACTCGGTTGAAGACCCATCTATTCAGCTTAGCTTTTAGTTGATATTCAGTTATTTAAGTCTTAATTAGTTTCGTAATATTTGGTTTTATTACTTCTGACGTTTTATACACTGAGTGCTCTTTTACTGCCTTTTATTGTTTCTGGATCCTTCCAGTGTTTCCTCTACGGGGGTCCGTCTGTACTGGGGGTGGTGTCCGGCTGTGGCTGATCGATGCGGTGGGATGTACGTCTTGGCGGTGGGGGCTGGTGTTTCAGCCAGGTCTCCCCGGGCCGCCGTGCTCCTGTGTCCCTGCAGTTGCAGAAACTTGGCAGAATACTGTCCCACCCTTGGTGCAGATGGATCCCCTTCTGATGAGGTTTCCTCATTTGTCCATCTGCACCTGGCATCATGTACTTTGAATTTGAAGGAGTGTTTGTGCGTGTATGGGGGGTGGGGGGTGAGGGTGATTGGACGGGAATGTTTTTAAATGTAAGGCGCTTTGAGCCACAATCTTGTACGAAAGGCGCTTTATAAATAAAGTTTTGATTGATTGATTGATTGATTGAAGTGACAAGAGCTTGCATGACAAATATGGCATTATTAGGTATGAAAAAGAAAAACAAAAAAAAAGGCCAAGATAGTGACTGTGATACATTGTAATTTAAAAATTGTGGAAATAAACCTGCTCTCTCTGCCATTTTTTATTTATTTATTTATTTTTTTTTTTTGTATGTAATAGTCAAAGTATTTTTTTTTTATTTTGAACATTTTGCTGTTAAGTTATTGACTTTCATCTCAACCATTTACTAAAAAGCATTCATTCTTATTTTTCTTGTCTGAAAGTGAATGAAAAATCCAAAGAAACATTTTTCATTAACTTCTTTTTAATGTGAACTTTAAAGGATTTATAATATATTACATAAATGAAAATTTATTAACCAAGTAAGATTATTTAGCGTATTTTATAAGATAGTGTACTCTTAAGGATGACAGATTATCGGCAGAAAAAAGTAAAAAAATAAAAAAATTATATGCAAAAAAATCATGTTTGAATTGTACCGTTACCAGTTTATCTTGCTGGGTAAATCTGCTCCTATGTCCGTTATGGCAGAACTTATCTGTGACAAAGTGGGTGAGCCTGAAGTTCACCACTTGTCCCTATTATTTGGACTTTATTTCTTCTGTCATCTGGTATGCTCCTGTTTAACATTGTCTGTGTTTGAACCCATATTACAGGCTAGGAGTTTGGGTGTGGCCAACCCAGCACTTCAGAGCTACAGGTGTGGGTGATTTAAGAAAATGGTTTAGCCTAAATCAGAGCAGGTGTGTTTTTACAGGGGTATATAATCAGTTTGCTGGGGAAGCTCTCGAGAGGGAAGTAAGGAACCAGAGAATGCTTGTGGATACAACTGGATTAATAAACCTTGCTTCATTAAGAAACCCTGGACTGCTGATTCTGTTTCTTCCATTTATTCGACCAGTTTGGCCTCTATCTTACATTATCTAATCTGTCCCAGATATCAAAACATATTTGGCCCAATTGTGGCCCACATCTGCGGTTTTCTTTGGCCCATATCTGACATTAACTTCTAACGCTGATATAAGTGCTCCATATAAGAGTGAATGCTGAAACTAAGCCACACGACCACCACGTGTGCTGCAAGGAAACTGCCAAAATCTATATCCAGGTCGGCTCTTCATGTTTGGACCACCTTTGGGCTACAGAACATTTACTGTAATCCAAGTCCAGACTACCATCTCTGGCGAACACAACACTCCCCAGTGCTGTTAACTTAAAGTTCAGAATCCATTCAAATATGTTTGCTATATAGGGGCCGGGGTTTCCTGGACATTTTAAAACCAAGTTTTCAAAATTTGTGCACATGCATTAGTATTATTAATTATTATTTAAAGCACATCGATCAAGCTGTTTGTTCATAATTTCAAACAATAAACTGTCCAGTTTGTCACATCCTGGCGAATATTCTGACAAAAAAATAGCTTTTTTTTCAACATGGTTTTTACTACTACTACGAGTGAATGTCAAAGCTTTTGAAAAAAGTAATGTTTAAAATCCCATTTGGCCTAATCAGAGCAAAACCCACCATTTAGTGCTGTCATGTTTCACTTTCTAGGAAGGATTTTCATCATTTGAAAAATTTTGCTGTTAGTTTGACAGAAATTTTTAGAATGACTGAGTTTCCAAAAAGGGCACAAGGGAAAAGGCATCAAGTTTCTGCTCTGAAGTAATCAAAAGGTGTGGCAGCAGAGCTGAAACCTTCCCTGCCAGGGACACACCTCATGAAGAAAGCACATTGCTGCTGATAGGAGAAAAAATCTGCATTGTTTTTAACACCATGAAGTGAGAGACATAAAGACAAGAGGAGGAGAGGATGGAAGTGAGAGATGAGAAAAAGCTAAAGTCGCTATAATGTTTTGCCATTTTCAGTTTTTTTGTTCTTTTATTTTGGCGGGGGTTTAACACACAGAGAAAGGAAAGAACCACTGTTGGCCGACAACTTGCCCACACACTTAAATCTCTAATATACAAGCACATGGTACATCAGTGCAAAGAAGAGATTATAAGAGAGGAAAGTCAGAACTTTGACTTGGTTGTTTTTTTTTCTTGATTTTATCATCTAAGTTAAAAGTACCGGGATGAAAGAAGGACATCAAAAACATTCTAATGAAACCTTCCTTCATGCTCACAAACACACAGTGAATCTTACGGATAGTAAACAGCAGTAACTCAAATAACACTCAAACTGCAGTTAAAATCCAGCAAAACTCACACTGCAGGAGCAAGTTCAAAAGAGATCAGCTGTAGTTTCTACAGCAGGGATCACCAGCTCTGGACCTCTTGAGCAAGGGCCATGCAGGCTTTTACTGTGCTGCAACACTCCTGGTTAAAATCAAAGAGTTCTCCATCAGCTTGTTGTCAAGGTCTGTGCCAGCCTCTTTATGACCTATTATTTGAGTCAGGTGTGCTGCAGCATGGACATATTGAAAACCTGCAGGACACTGGCTCAAGAGGTCTGGAGTTGGTGAACCCTGGTCTATAGTAACTAACCATCTGGAGCCTTACACAATCTTTCTTTGAGCTCTGAAGTCTTATGGAAACAATGATAATAATACAAAAAAAGAGAGAATGAAGTCCTCACCAACTCTAAAACAAATACAACCTCAAATGAACAACAATATATGACATTATTCTATGTCATCATTTACAAGCGTGTTATGGTTTTGGTTTAGTTTTTTTTCTTTTGCTTTCTGTTTCCAGTCTTGTTTTTACATCTTTAGTCTGTCCCTTGTGGATTCTACGTACCTTACCTTACATTTCCTGCCCCATCACACCTAGTTTGCAGTCGCTTTTGTCACATCTGCTCCACGTTTAACCATTAGCTCCTTCTGTGTAAAAATGACTTGGTTTCTTTTGTGCATTGCCACATCCTTGTTAATCATTTCCCAACTGTCATTATATAATTCTTGCTCAGCTATTCTTTTAGTCTTATGGGTTTTGTTAAATAATTTTTCAGTCTAGAACCGGTTAATCCTGTTACAGGACTTGTCTTTCTTTGAACTAAGCCTAATTCTGATGCCCATCTGCCTCCTGCCTCATCATGCTGTGTTTGGATCCTTTCTCCTCATCACTCCTCATCACATCTATAGAAATCAAGAGGATAAATAACATTTTAGAACACATGCACACCCAGATAGTCCAGAGACAGTCCAGGGGACTTGGTTGAAACAGCGAGCTATCCACTATCTTACTCAACAACGTGTTCTATGTCACTTCTACTCTAGTTCACCGGATAGTTTGTTTGCTTTCACACAGTAAGTGAATTGAACCAGGGTTCAACTACAAGTGACATGAGACCCCCAGTTTTTTACATGGACCAGATTTAGCTTCTTTGGTCCATAGAGTGTGAATGAGTGTTCAGACCGCTCCAAATGAACCGTACTTTCCATGGAAGTGGACCAGAGTTATAGAAAACCAAAGCGTGCTAAAGTGAATGTGCCTGACAGCATAATTAGAAAGAGACAAAAGAAGTCTAGTTATTTTGGAAGGTGATGCAGGAAAAGTGAAGTCCACACAATTAAAATAAAAATGGCTAAAATTACATCAAACCAAACCACAGCACAGATGTTGGGCCCATAATCCTCACTGTGCTACCATGGTTATTGCTTTAGGTTGCATTCAGTATAAGTCCAGTAAGCTTGGTATGATTGTAGACTTGGTTCAGCATGAATGCAACCCAGTTTGCATTCATGCTGAACTTCACTAAAAAAAAAAAAAAAAAAAAAAAAAAAAAAAAAAAAAAAAAGAGGCAGCTCTGCATCAAGAATTATGAAGGGGAAGACGAAGAAATGAAGAAGACAACTGGTTCATCCATTGATAAGGATAACTTCTGTTTTAACCACAAAAGAGCAAAGCATGGAGCTGTATTAAATCCCAGCGGCCTTGGGTTGACAACATTTCTATTTTACCATGTTCTTCCATGTCTGACTGTGAGCTATTTCTCCCGGCCTGAGCAAGTATGTTTTGGTTGTGTTTATCCACAATGCCGTGTACTAAACCCATAATGCACCTTTTTGTATTCCGCTGCCTGTATTTGGTCCACTTGAAGCGGACAAACATTCACATTTGCAGGTGGACCTGTGCACCCCTAGTCATATGGTGACTTGTGAATCAAATTTAGCTTTTGATTACAAGAACTTAGAAGGCAGATGAAAATTGATATGGAAACTCCTAAAGTACAACTTCAACAACTAACTACAAGTAATGTCAGCCACTACAACAATGTTCATTCAGTTTGACTCCACACCCCAAAGGAGAAAAAAAATCAGACTGTTGTTCAGCTATTTTAAATTCAAGTCACTCTCAGCACTCTTAACTACTTAGAGAGAGGAAGAGAGACAGAGAGAGAGAGAGAGAGAGAGAGAGCGCGCGCGAGAGAGAGAGAGAGAGAGAGAGAGAGAGAGAGCATCAAGAAATCCACAAAAAAAAAGCATGAAGGTTGAAGGTAGATGAATAGACAAATAATGTTATCCAACTGAATAGAAGCTGAAACTGCAGCTTGAACACTGGCCAAAACAAGCAAATAAAGCCTCAGCATAGCAGCTGAGAATTCATGTGAGGCTGCTACCTAAATTACTCTCAGGCCACATTACCAAACCCACCTACCGTAACAACTATTGAGCATTCAAGAGTTAAGCAGTGCTACAGTAAATACACAGCAGCCATTACATGAAAAAATATCACTGAATATTCATGTCAACCTGCAGCAGTTTATATAAAACAGCTTCCAAAACACATTTAAACATCAACTACAGGCACAACTACACATAGCATGTCATTTTTTGGGGGCATTTTAAAAAGGCTGTCACCTTTCTCATCACTAGGAAACTTTCTAGCCATCATAGCCAGAGTTTTCGTAAGACAAGGTCTGAAATCTGCTATTGTTCCAAAAACAACTGATGTTTTCTGACATCCTCACAGGACTTTGTTTGTTCTCTTTTAGCTGGTTTTACCCGCGAGGAAAAAAGTTGGGCTTGAAGCTCAGAGTGGCACAAGTCAGACATGTCTTCATCACTTTGAGGGCCCTGCCAGTCTGAGGTTGAGTTTAAGCTACATTCCTTTCTTTTACTCTCACCTTCTTCTACTTTATTCTTTACTTTTTTCTCAACCTCTGCTTCTTTACTTTTTTTTCCCCTGGCAGATAGTATTGTACAGCAATGAGGAGCAGGGAACCAGAGGTGACAGCAAAGAGAGAGCGCAAAGAAACAGCAGGAGGTGGGAGGAGGTGGAGAGGGCAGAGGAGCAAAAGAAACAAAGAGACTGTGGATGAGAGAGAGGATCCAGGGAAGTGAGAAAGAATAGGAAAGATAACGAGAAAGACAGAGAGGAAAAAAGAAATTGAGATGGAGGAGAAAGATAGATACAGACTGAGTCCAATGTAGAGAATGAAAGACAGAATTTGTTGTGAAGCACATAAACATGAGGAGACAAATGCAGAAAACAAATCTCTAATATATAAACTTAAAAAAATCCAACAAATACATTATAAGGGAGTGTTTAGGTTTAGTGTTGCATGCTGTCTGATGCACAACATTCTACATGGATTTTAATGAGCCTGAGTGATGTGAATTTTGCCAACTTTAGTTTCCAAAAGTCCAGTGGGATCCTCTGCAACCAACAACATGCAGCCCAAACATTTGTAACTGCATGGACAGACTGTGCCTTAATCACTGTTCATTCAGACAGAAGCACAAAGACACCAACGTGATCACTTTTTTACGGAGAGACTGTGTAGAGATTTGCACTTATCCAAACCTGAAGAAGGATTACATGCCCAGGCACACTGAGCTTCAGTACAGCTGACCCAAAAGGAAGTGTGGAAAGAGGTTGGCAGCACAAACATATATACGTAAACGTTACATTGGTCCTCAGTTCGTGTATCAACAGCACATGTATTATCATGTATCCTAGCAAGTTGGGAGATTTCAACAGGACTGAACGGAGGAAAGATGTCTGGACCCTCTGTGGTTTGGGGCTGTCCAAATTCTAACACTCTAACACTCTCAACATGATCACAAGGCCTTCAGTGTAAGAACTACAAGGTTGTAGTATAATAACAGTTATTACTATTAGGATGTTTTTTCAGTGCTGCAATGCATTTTTTTATAAACCTTTAATAAGAGGTCTTTGTGTAAATGTTCCTAGTTGATGTTTTAAAATGACAAGGGATTTCACATTTCAGACAGAGTGATAGATCGATAGATATGTCTTACACCTATTTTTCATCATGTTTATTTTGTAAAATTTCCATTAGGGAAGTGTATATTGTTGCCGTGTTAGGAAATCTTGATATCCCTAAATGTAACATGTAGTACCCTTGATGATGGGGGGCACATGTACCAGAGTGAGATGAATGTGTATGTGAAGGTTGAGGGCAGAGAGAAAAAATAAAATGGCTTAAAACTGGGATCTGCAACCTGCTGCTCTGGAGCCACAAGTGGCTCTCTGGATTTTCCACGCCATGTCGACAAGATGCTGTATTGACTCCTTCAAACTTGCTGCTTTTAAAGATGATCAGCTCAGGTGGACTGCTCTGCTGAGGCTTCTAAGACATTTTGCACCTTCCTTTGACTTAGTTTGTTATTCTACTTTAAATTATGCCCATTATACAACATTTACTAAGACTGGTTTATGCTATATTTTTAGTCTATACTTTATTATGTATGAATTGTTGTACTTGTCTGAGACCTGCCAAGGAAGAACAGATGCAAATTAGCTGTTAGGCTAACCCTGAGCACATTTAGATTTGGTATTTTTACTTATATTCATAAACGTGAAATATGTGCCTTTCATATAAATAAATAAATATACACCATTAACTTGCCATTCATTTCTACAAATGCATGAGAAATAATAACTCAGAGTTTAACCTGCAACTCAGGAGGCAGAGACGTGTGAAAGCAAAGAGGCTGGGAAGGAATGAGGGAGGAAGTGAGAAAGCCTCAGTGGGAGACCTTGTTCTTTATTCTGCATTATATAGCACAGAGCAGAAGAGCTGAGATGGAACATAGTTTAATCAACACATTCATGACTGAGACACGTGACAGCTGTACTTCAAACAACAGAAGAAAGGTTCCCTGTGGAATTTGAACATTTTTTTTTCTCTTTATTACTTTTCAAACTGGGGAAAATGAAAGAAAGAAGAGAAGAAAAAATAATATCAGGAGAGCTGCAGCTGTGGAAGAAAATTTAAATGAAGAGAAAGGGTAATTTAATACAAACTGGTCAGGGTTGCCAATAATTCAGGGATAGAGTGGAGGGTAAAACCAAAACATCAATTTTAGATTAATTTTGATTTGCAGGAATGATTTGATCAAGCATAACCAAACTTTTAACCTTTTAGATGCTGTAGACTTTTTTTTTTTAAGTTTTTAAGGCAAATAGTAAACGAGAAAAAATGTTGAATATAAACCAGATTTTATGATGGCAGGAAAATGACTCATTTAATTTCATATTGTAGCATCACAGGTTGGCAGTATTAGCGTATTAGATTACATAACATTGCATGTGTGAATGTTTACACATCAATGTTTCTTCAATTTTTTTTGCCTTTGGGGTGGCAGGTGTTGCAGCGGGGGGGTTGAATGACAGTTGTTGACTGCCGATGAGTGTGGCCGACTGCCAACGGAGACAGTTTATTGCTGGCAGCTGAGTCACATGTCTGCTTTCTAGTGGTGGAAAGCGGTAACAGGTTTAAGTTCTCTGGCCTAATATTTGTCACATTTTTGCAACTTTGGCGCCTAAAGGGTTGAAATGCATATAAACATGTCAGTCCTGCTGAAATTGTACCCAAGTGAAGCTCTCAAAGTTGGACTAACATAATTAGATAATCCAGTTCCTGGAAAAACAGAAGTCACATCTCTATTAAACCTTCCTGGTTTAATAAATGATGGATGGATGAATAAATACACAAATCATTATATACATTTTCAAAGATGGGTGAAAGTTTAATCTCTCCTGCAGATGTTGGACTCATAGAGGTCTAGATTCTCTGCAGATGTTCCAGAGTTTCTTATCTTTAAGCCACATCTGTCATAACTCACCATCTTTGTTAGAGACATGAAGGCTTACAGAAAACAAAAAATACAAAAAATACTTACTTCTCTACATTGTTCTGAATTCTCCTTATTGTTTGCAAGTTTATTTTCTTGCTAGCTTTTCATTCATTTCATTGGGTGGATCCAAATAATCCTCAGAGCCCCTCCCTGCAAGCAGTGTTGTGTGAGTAACATATAAGCTGTCTAGCCTCACCTCTCTGAGCTCGCAGGTGGATTTAGGATAGAATTCCCCAGCCGCTGTGTTGATTTGTGGATTTTGCTCTGAGATTTCATATAACATAAAACGTATTTTTTGTGTATATCAACAAGGTTGATGTAAGCCCAAGACAAAGTCTGACCCCTGCAGTAAAAATGCCATAGATTAAAACCAAGACTGATTTAAAATTATACTAATCTGGCCTCAGAGCCGTTCATAATTCCTCATCTGGTGATAAGACTGTTACCCTCAGCTTGCAGCTCTGCCATTGGCTTTCTCTCCTCGCTGCTGTGTTTTTTTCTAACCAATCACACTGAAGGCCATCCAGACTGTGCAGTCACTATGATTGCAAAATCTTCAAATCACACAACAAAAACAAAATCCTTGTTGTACAAGCATCTGATTCAGACTCCCTGTCATGCAGACAACTGAATAATGTTTGCTCACTTTATGACTGAAGCCATTATAATATATTTTTAATTTTTCCTTTTGCTTTTTTCCAGTTCAGATGACCTATATTTGTCAGTAAACCTGAACCCGATTCTAAAAGATCGGAAAATTTCTAGAATAATTGCCAAATAAATGCATTTCTGATGGAAAACAAGGATTTCCCAAAGATAAGGATGCTCTTCATGTGATTGCTGATTCCATTTCTACAAGGTCTGTGGATCATTAAGCAACTTATGAGAACAGAATTAAATGTATCCTTAATTTCTGCTAATTGCTAATTAACTAAGAAACTTTTTACAGTGCAAGAAAAAAAGGACTAAGTGCAGAATATGTTCCCACAAGAAATACATCTGTGGTCCAGAGACAGATGATCAGATCAGATAGAGGGATGATGAAGAGGCTCTGCCAGCTTGTCTCAAGCACAATGTGTGCTGATGGTTTACAGTTCTGCCCTAACAGGAACCAAAGATGGCTTGTGTGTGTGAGGGTGAGAGTGAATTTCCATCAGTGGCAACGTTCAACCTTTTCCTGTTATTTTGAGAAAGCTTTCTTTGTAACCATGACAACTTCTTCAGAATTAAGAAGAAAGAGGCACATGGAGTGTAAGATGAGGAGAAGTAAATAAGAAGAATAAATCAATGGGGTGAGTTAAATAAAATGATTAAAAGGCACTTGATGCTTCACATAATAATTTGCTAGCATTAATTTTCCAACTCCCTTTTTCTCTTTGTCCTCTGATCTTTATCTCCCAATCTGGTTTCCAGGAATGGTCATGTTGCTTAATTTTTCTTGTGTAGAATGAATGAATAGAAAGAAAAACAAGGCTGGGTTGTTTGGACTTGGGTTGTAGTTGAAGCTTTGTTCTGCTCCTGTTTTTTCAGTTGTATCATGAAAGGAAAATTATTCACAGTTTATCTTCCTTGAATTAAGTGTTGTATGGAGTACAATAATCATTCCTATCAGAGTGCTGCTATATACGCTGCCAAAGTTGCAAAAGAACCCTAACCGGTACCGTCTCCCCTGCCTGGGTCTTCCACACATGGAGGCGGTAGATGACTATTGAAAATAAAGTTCAGATTGTCTGATTTAGATGGAAAACACAAGTACCCCCATTTTGCTATGTTGCTTACTCGTGTTGACATCCTAAATCTCATAAAACCCACTCTGTCGTCTGTCTATACTTTTTGGGGGGGGGAATCATAGGTTTAATAGACCCTGGTGACTTAACAATCAACAATTAGAACCAAACCACCAAACTGTTTATGTTCACTCCCATGTAGTAGAGTCCTCCTACTTTGGTTCTGGTTAAACTGGTGTGAACCTGAGCCAGTTTGCCAAAAAACACAGATGTGTGACTCAAGAATGGAGGCAGTGCCAGAACCAGAACTGTAAAAGCACCCAGATTGGTGCACTGCAGATCAGAGGTTAAATACTCACATCATGTGTTCAAGGTTTTAATCATGATGGAAGTTCTGGTAATGTAATAACACACCAGACAGAAAAAGCCCCATGTAAGATATGAGAACTGCATTTCTGTAGTAGAACATAAATAAAATGCAGTCTTAGAATTTACTGCCCTGACAAAGATGGCAAACTGCAGAATATTCAGTTTTTAATGAGGTGCAATGCTTCATATTTGTCTCAGCACACCATTATGATCTGCAGGTTGACTATGATCAATAGTTTAGTGACTCAGCTTTAGAGGATATGTAAGCACTTAAGATTTAATGAAAACAGCGGGGAATGCAGAGTTTATGTTCTGGGCATTCTTTATGGAGGTGGTGTACACACTCATTCATACTGTACAACATTTTAAAGCAAAATTATGCCGACCTGGAACAAAGGGATAAAACTCTGCAGTTCAGAGTGGTGAGCTTACAGCAAGGCAGGGCAGGTTTGTTTGTATAGCACATTTCATGTGCAGGACAACTCAAAGTGGTTTACATAAGACATTAAAAGCATTGGGAAAGAAACACACAAACTAAAAAGGATACTAAATTAAATAGAAACAGAACAAGCTAAAATAAATAAACTGACAATGGAAAACATCCATGGAGGCACATACAATGCAAACAGATGTAAATGGGAAATGCATCATCATCATGATCATCATCGTCAGTATTCATGTTGTTTATGATAAAAGGAAATATTTTCAGTTGTATTATTAAATGTTTGATTGGGTCAACAGTTAAACTGGGTGTTAAATTAATTCACTTCACTCTTTGTCTCCATCTCTCATCACTCCTCTCTGGTGATGATGACAAATTCTAGTTATATGATTCAATATCAAAGTGAATGAATAGTACTTGAAAATGTATTTTTTCTACAACTACATAAAAATACACTAAATAAAGAATAATAATAAAAAAAAAACTAAACACTTATGCGTCACTTAAAATTTAATCCTGATATCTGCTGTGACCTGACAGAAAATGGAACATTTCATTTATGAATAGCAAAGTCAGTCTTGTAATCTCGACCAACAATCAAAGAGGGTGAGCTCAGTTATCTAAAGAACCAAAACAGCGATATTATCAGAGCAGCGTTCAGCATCATGGATCGTGTTTTTCACAGAGCTACACACATGCTCAGGGCAGTGCAGATGCTTCATTTTGATCTGTTTAAGCATTAATACAACAATTCAAAAAAGTTGGAAAATTCTGATGTGAAAAAACCTGCAAATCTCATAAATCAACATTTTATCCAGAATCATATCAAATGTTCCATGTGCGACAATTTACTGTTTCATGCTAAACATTTTTTTTTTTTAATATTACTGCAGCAACCTAAAAAAAAAAAAAAATCTGGGATGGAGGCAATAAACATAAGTGATGGAAACATAAGAAATGCAAAATCAAGCTGGATTAAGATGTAGATAATAAAGTTAATTGGCAACATGCCAGTTTTTTATTATGTCTTCCATCTTCCACTATGAAAAAAAATATATTGGTTTTATAAAACTGACAAATTCTAGTATTCTGTTTATTGAATTTTTACACATCCTAACGTTATTGTAAATAGGCTTGTGCATAGATTAATAAATTAATGAATATGTGTTTTCATCACCATCTTTCTCTGCAACACATTCTCCCATGTTCTTTCTTGTATTCGATGACTCATAGTTAATCATATTTCAGAGCTCCTGCGAGCCTGAGTACCTTCCTTTGGAACCAAACACTCTGCACTGTGGAGACTGATGTTTGTATTATATGCTACTGTGCACATATAGTGTATGAGAGCAGGAAAGATGCCTTTGGCTGAATCACAGAACACAAATGAAAGCCTTGTGACCAAGAAACATTGTCATATTGTTCTGTGAGGTGCAGCCTCACAGAGCTGTAAAGGCTATCATTACTCCTGTGAGACTCAGATTTTGCAGTAAAGAAGACAAAAGGAGCACAGAATATATTAGGTGGGATTTAACAAGAGTCATTCTGGTGAGTTTCAAGTTGCCATTAAGAAAGCTGTGATTGTGGCTTAAAATGCTGCATTTTACATAGCAAGAGATTGTCAATTAAATGTCAGAGCTGTGAGGCAAACCTACAACCCCACAATCTGTGCTCTGATCATGCATGCATTCATTCAAAACCACAGTGCTAAACTGACATTCTGTATTTCAGAATTTCCAAAAATGGGTGAGCATCTTTGCAAGTCCAAGTATCTCATTGATCAATGTCAGTATTTATTAGTCTGGATGGCTTTAATCATAGATATAAAGGGTACATTTAACTTTGATTTTCAAAGATATTGAATATTCAACTATGAATTGTTTTGCTATATACTGTTAAGAAAAGGATCTAAGCATGGCAATAAAGCAGATACCATAAGAGACAAGTGAAGCCCATCAGCTACTTACATATACTATACTATACTGCCTGGCCCCAAAAGAAAAAAAAAAAAAAGCACCCCTGGATTTACCGAAACAAAGAGGTTTGAGCCTCCTATTGGATAATTTCTGCATGAGTGATTATCTTTCAGTCAGCAACAAGTTATTTAACCCCATATTATATATTGAGTATCTTCTCATTTCATAAACAATAATGTCAAAGGAGGCATCCTGTGGTTGTGGAAAAGATGTTAGCCTGTTTATAAAGGGTCAAATCATTGGCATGAATCAGAGAAAACATCTAAGGAGATGCAGAAACTATTGAAATTGGGTTAAGAACTGTCCAACGCATTATTAAAAACTGGAAGGATGGTGGGGAAACATCATCGCAGAGGAAGAAATGCGGTAAAGAAATAAATCTTAAATGATGGTGATTGGTAAACACTTAAATGTTTGGTGAAATCATATTGAAGAAAAAGAAAAAAACTGTAGAACTCAGGGCTATGTTTAATAGTGAAGGTAAGAACATGTCCACATTAACAATGAGAAGGAGACTTAAGAGACTGGGACTGAACAGCTGTGTAGCCATAAGAAAAACACTAGTTAGCGAGAGTAACTGGAGAAAAAGGCTTCAGTTGGCTATGGAGCATAAAGATTGGACTCTGGGGTGATGGAAGAAGGTCATGTGGTCTGATAAGTCCAGTTTTACCCTGTTCCAGAGTGATAGAGCATCAGGATAAGAAGAAAGGCAAAGTAAGTGATGTAGCCATTATGCCTAGTGCTACTGTGCAAGCCTGTGGGGGCAGTGTTATGATCTGTGGTTGTTGTATTTGTTCAGGTCTATAGTCAGGTGGTTTAGCAACATTATGTCGCCAAAGAATGAGGTCAGGTGATCTGAATATACTGAATGAGCAGTTTATACCATCAATGTTATTTTTTTCCCTTGATGGCACAGCCATATTCCAAGATGACAATTCCAGGATTTGTCAGGTTCTACTTAACAGTTTATAATAATAATACATATAGAAACAGATCATATTCATTTCTCATAAATCTTGTCAAGTTGCAAAGAAGAAAAAAAAAAAAACAAAAAAACATCACAGGCAGAATTAACTTCTAAAATCTTCAAGCCTGTAAAATTAAATGATAAAATAAACTAAATAAAATAAATAAAAAATTAAATAAATATATTTAATTAACAGACTAAATCAGACAAGAATAAACAAATAAACTACAAATAAAGACAAATCAAGGCAAATCTCTGAAATAAAAAGAATCCAATTGAAGAAATGACAATATGCAAAAACACACAAAACCACATACACCGAGAAGTAAACGCAGCTAAAATTTATGTGCACGGAAAATTGCTAAACTTTTACAGATCAGTTTAAATATGTGCTTATTTTATATATTTAATATAAAATCCACTTGACTTTAAAAATAATATCAAAAGCTTACCATAAAAATAAGAAAAAAGAAAAGAAAGACAACAATGCGACTTGTGGTCAGAACTAGGGTAACAACGTAGTCATGTATGAAGGAAAAAGACAAGGTTGATTGATTAAAAAATGATAAAAAAATAAGCTTTCAAGGCTATGCAGTCATGTGGGAGCCTCCACAACACAACTGATGTGTGAAGCTGGAGTTTGTGTCAATACGTTATTTCTGCAAAAAATGATGAATGGGTGGCTTAAGAGCTCATGAGAGCAGGGCTGTAATGGTGTGAGACAATGAAGCAAAATCAATAAGATCTGATGTGCACAGCTCAACACTCGAGCTGTCACCAGAGGAGGAGGAAGAGGAGGAGGAGGAGGAGGTCAGGAAGCAGCAGTTGAGAAAATTAATAAAGAAAATATAGTGTAATGCAAAAGAGACAGACATAATAATAAAGAATATAAATTGAGAAATGTAAAAGGAATAAGCCTGTGGTTTCTGGTTCGTGTCTCAGAGTAATTATTTAGAGCTTTGGAGTCAAACAAGAGACAAGCGTTAGGAATATTCATCCTGACAAGGAAGACATCCTGCTGCATTGGGCTTTAAATTTCTCTCTGAAGGAAAAGCAAAAATATTCATTTTTTGGATGTTATTGCTGCTTCTGTATTTCTTTTTTTTCTTCTTTAAAACCCAAATTTTCTCTTTTTCCCTGCTTCTCCCCATCAATCTAATTTTTTTGCTTTCCTTTCATTCTACCTTTTCCAAAAGTATTCTTTTAACCCAAATTGACTATTTTCTGTTCCCCCATGTAAGTCTTTCAATCTATGTTGATGTGTAGAAACAGCTCTTAAAAACTGTCTTTAAATGATCCATATTTAAATTTGAATTAGGCAACTTCTTGCAAAATCTTCCACTAACAATCTGAATTTGCATCATAAATAGAATTTGTATAGTTTAAGAAAAATTAAACAGTTTAAATGACACAATTCATTGGTGACTGTATTAAATAACTGAATTCCAACTATCATTAGACCATTTAGTATTAGCATGAATGTAGAAGCTATGAAACTGCATTTTAATTGCAATTGAAAGGTCAACCTCTTTCAAATTGAGTCAAATTCTACAAGGTTCTAGCAATTTGTGGGCAAACATCTGTCTTAAGGAGAAGTAATTAACTTCAAATTAAGTTTGGTTGCACTTCATTCATTTGCAAAAATGAGTTTAATCTAGAATACAAGAACTGCACTTAACTGTCCACAGGTGGCAAATTACCAGCTCAGTCTCAGAAGAAAACACACAGTATGTCCAAAACAGAGGAGTATCCCACTAAAGGCCCAGAAGTGATAAGGCTTTCCAATGACTTTTTGCAGAACTCTAACAATTACGTGTAATGATGTTTTTATCATTAACAAAGACTAAATTTTCTTGTCTGTCATAAATAGTGACAGAAAACAGGCTTAAACGTTCATGATTAAAACGATTTAAAATAAACAAAACATTAAACATGTTTAAAACATTTGAAACACATGATAAAAATGTACCAAAAGGGTAAAAGTAAGATAAAGCAACAGTGATGATGTACTTGATATTGTTTAGAATAGTTATGGCAGAGGAAATAAAAGATTTTTTGTAAATGTCTTGGAAAGCCAAAGAATGTTGGGCAAAAGTTCTTGTGCAACACTCGCTCAAACAGGGCGTAAAACGACGTGCATAGTGTACGCCACCGCCCACCCAATCCTGCCCATTTGTAAGCATGTTAGATCTAACAAAGGAGCAAAATGGCATATTTGGACAGTTTTAGAATGGATAATATAAGAATATTACAATTTACCATTTAAAATAGATGTATTTACTTTTTGAGCCTTTTTCAAAGTTTTTTCCAAGTTTACTTTTATATAAATTATTATTTCTTTCTTTTTTTCTGGTTTGTTCCACTTTCATTTGTAGGCCACTACCTGTCTCTAGTGTTCCCGCCTTCACAACTAAAAAAAACAGCTATAAAAAATTAAATACAAAAAATTGGAATATGAGTTTTTGTTTTTTGTGACAGTTTTACCTTTTGCAAAATGATGGAAGTAACAGGCAGATATTGATGGTAAGATTACTGCACCATGGGGGACCTACACTGTTACGCAGATATTTTACATTCTGTGAAATAGAATGTAAATATAGTGGCTGTAACTGTTAGCTAGATAGTTAATTCTGCTTTTGTTACTAGTGTGAAATAGATTCTTCAAACACAATCCTTCACACTGTTTAAAAAAATAATGCTATTAGCCAAACCAGTGGCTATAGGTCAAGTTTTAGAAGCATGAAATGTTATAAACATTAACATGGATACCAGTAAGAAAACAGACATATAAGAATGCATTTCTTCAGGTAGTTATTACCAGTGATGGGAATAACGGAGTTAAAATAAACGCCGTTACTAACGCCGTTGCCTTTTTTTAGTAACGAGTAATCTAATTAATTACTTTTTCTATCGTTACAACGCCGTTACCATTACCAAAATGCCGTTACTACAAGTTACTGAGTGAAGCTACGAAGTGGTCGTCCCACTTGGTTTAACGCTAGCTTGGCTCACAGACACAGGAGCTCCAAATGTGTGTGTGTTTTCCCCTGTAGTGAAAACAGGGGTAAGCGATTAAGTAATGATGATTGGAGGAAAATTTTATAAGCCAATCAGAGACACCAGGTGGGCGGATGTTTACACACAAACCCAGCACATAGAAGCACACACACAAAAAATCAGAGATGGCGAGTCCGGAGTCTCAGGGAAAGACGGCGTTTCGAGGTGGAAATGATGAAGAAAATTCTTGAAGTACAGTTGTACCAGTTGTGGTCTTTTGAGGTGCAATAAATATTAAAACCTCTGTTCAGGTACCAGTCTTTGCTGTTCTACTCTATGCACCTGGCCTGTGAAACCTGTTCTGAAAAAAATCAAACTTCTTTGACATTTTTAAACTTTAAAAAAGTAATGAAATAGTTACTTTCCCTGGTAACTAGTTATTTTTATAGTGGAGTAACTCAGTTACTAACTCAGTTACTTTTTGGGAGAAGTAACTAGTAACTGTAACTAATTACTTTTTCAAAGTAACGTGCCCAACACTGGTTATTACTACAGCAAAGCTTTCCATAGCAGGACTGATTTCCTGAATCAATTTGATTCTTAACAGCTTAATTTGATTCAATTTCCATTAAATTCGATTTGACATCGATTAATTTATAGCAAATTTGTAACACCACCTATTTTTCTTGGCTATTAAAGACATTCTCAGATAAATAGAGATGGTGCATGGAGGCAAGCAGCTGGTGGCCGGGCCTTTGTCAAGGGGCCCGGTCAGGCTCAGCCTGAGATGGCCCCCCCGGCTGTGGGCTCATCACCTGCAGGAGGGGCCGTAGGGGTTGGGTGCAGTGTGAGCTGGGCGAAGTGAAGATGGGGACCCTGGCAATCTGATCCTCAGCTGCAGAAGCTAGCTTTAGGGATGTGGAACATCACCTATTTGGCAGGTAAGAAGCCTGAGTTGGTGCGCAAGGTTAGCGGTTCCGGTTACATATATTTGGACTCACGTCGACGCATTGTTTGGGCTCTGGAACCACTGTCCTCAAGAACGGCTAGACCCTCTTCCATTCTGAAGTATCTCCCGGTGTGGGCATACTCATTGGCGCCTGTACGTTGGGGTTTAACCTTGTGGATGAGAGGGTAGCCTCCCTCCGCCTTTGGGTCGGAGAACAAGTCCTGACTGTTGTTTGTGCTTATGCACCAAACAACTGTCAAAGTTTCCACAGTATCACCACATACATCCCATACATCTGTTTTGGAGTAGGGAAAAACTAATTCATATCTGAAAATATTGTGGCACAAAAGGAGAATATAGACATTAGCTACAGCAGCTTTACCCAGGACAAGCAACATGTTTTTCAATGGTTCAACAACAAAATTATCAATAGGCTGATGAATTTATTAGTAATCTCTCTGCTGGATCCGGACACTTCATCTACCATTTCTAATATTTTATTTATTTATTTATTTATATATATATATATTTACATTATCCAAAGATCAGTAGAACTTTACAGGTTATTTAATCTATTTAAATTCTCTGCTCTTTACCTTTGGTCTTGAAGCCTGCAATCATGAATTTCCAGCCTGGACAGTCAACTGTTTACATTTTAATAGCTATCCAAAATTAACTCAAAAGTTGCCAGCCCTGCTATCAAATGATATCATAGGCAGGTTCATAAGGTTTGTGGTTTCATGCTTTAAAAAAAAAGTTAAAGGGATGAATCAATAAAAACGTAGCAATATAAATAAGCCAGGGCATTCACCTGTTCGAAAATGTTTGATGTAATGAGTCACAGAAAAGCTGCTTTTCCTGGTAACGCGTTCTTTGAATCAGCATCGGGCTGCTCTTCTTTGACAGGGCGTCTTAGTGAGGTAAAATACTATTGAATTTAACTGATGATGAGAACTTGATTTGATTAGACACTTGAGTTGAGGTGAATTTTGATGGGGTACGTAATAATCTGCATTTGCAGAAGGAGTAACTGATTTCATAATATCACTTTCACTTTTAAGTTTATAAGAATTCAGTTCCAAACTAATAAATTCCATTTAAAAGCATGTTATTCCAAAACATTTTAACTAGTCACAATTCAAACTAAAACTATGAATTCAAATGATCTGATTATGATTCAGTTTCTTGTGACATACTTAAGCCCATCTGTCCTTCTCTCTGTTTTCCAACTCTGTCTTATCCCAGTAGGGTTGTCATGGTGATTCATACTGCTTGACATTACATGTGTCTGTTAATACTTTACATGGCTCGGGCTGAACTGAAACAAAGCAGCAGAAGCTAAATTTGTGACTGGAGCAGTGTCTCTGCAGGGATCCGCTCAAATAAGGAGGAGGAGAATCACAAAGTGGGAAGGAAGATTTGTAGATTACAATTATCAAGAGAGAAAAACTGAAAATGGGAAAACTAGAGGCTGTGAACTAAAGGGATCACATCAACCATGCATTCATGCATTCATTGTGAGTATTTCACCTTTTTTTATAAATAAAAAATAAATAAAAAAAAAATGTTTGCTGCATTTGTCAGTGTTCAATCATCTCAGATAGCTTGTGTCCATCTGTTATACTTGAGATGCATTGACATTATGGAAGTTTTTGATTGGACCACATATGTTTTAAACCAAATTTTAAGCCAAGTGTGAAAACATTTGTGACTGTAGCTTGTACAATAAAAATTCAAGCTGGCAATATTCAAAGCAGACACATAAAATAGCTGTAGCTTTGGCTAAGACACAAAAAGATGACACCAGAAGGGATTTTTTGCCATGGTGACAAACATCTACACATACTTACACAGACAGACTTGCAAGGTGAGAACAATGTCATTTTTGCTATTGCAGTCAAGA
Organism: Melanotaenia boesemani; assembly: GCF_017639745.1. Classification (NCBI taxonomy): domain Eukaryota; kingdom Metazoa; phylum Chordata; class Actinopteri; order Atheriniformes; family Melanotaeniidae; genus Melanotaenia; species Melanotaenia boesemani. Next base: position 28,109,944 of record NC_055698.1, read on the forward strand.
AAAAGAAGAGAATCGTGAAAGCAGGAAAGTAAAATAAAAATCCTTTTAAAATCACAATGTAATAGCCCATCATGATAGTGAGATATTAACTGTCGCTAGTTGCATAAACCAGAAGCCAATTTATACAACAATTACAGCTGGCAGTTCCTTCTGTTATAAATATTCCATCAAGACTGTGATCTGACAAGTCAAGTCCATCACCAACTGTGACAAACAAATGGTGAATTAAGCGTCTCCACTTTATCTGTGAGGCTATGATGCACAAACGTCAAATGCTAATCACTCATGGAAAGCCTCATGACTGCTGCAGACCATTGCTGCTAAATGGAGTTATTGCATCTCGCTGTACATTGGCAAGAAATATACTGAAATATTTGGTTATACTGTATTTAATTTTAGTAGTAGTGTCTAAGGTAGGGTAGGAGATGTTTTCCAAAAGCATTTTTTTACTGTATTGTTTATAATCCCCTTCTCACCCCAGTTGCAGCCAATCAATTAAATGCTTTAACACACACTCAAAAAAAAAAAATGTCACCTGTGGAATGGATAAGACTGAAAAGACACCAATGAGTAATTTTAAATGTAAGGGACATTATGGCAGAAAAGGTGCCTATTGAGTCAGAATAGAAAAACTGTTTTGGAGAAGACTACTTCCAAGAAAGAAGCTGAAGGACAGCAGAGTAGGAGCAGTGTTGGCGAACTGATGCTGCCCAGCGCTCATTAACCTTTAGAAAGAAGCTATGCGCGTTTATGTTGTGGAGGTGTGGCTTCGGGGGAAAGTCTGAAGAAAGGATTCTAAACTATTGAACAGTGTATTTTCAAAATGTAGCTTGCTCAAACCATTTTTCCATCATCTTCTGCGCTACCTTTTATTATTCCTCAGTGTTACTGTACATCTCATGCTTCCTTCATATTACACAGGCCAATGACATAAAAAATAAATAAATAAATAAATGCAGAGGTATGTTAGGATGTGCATTTCTCCAAAGGTCTTTATTTAAGAGCAGTAAGGAAATGTGCAGTGATCACTTGTCATATCTGAGGAAAGGGGCACTGACAAAGCTCACCATTTAATTTGTTCCCAATATTTAAATTGGTTTCTCAGACATGCCATAATTACCATATCCGTAATTTACCTGATCCTCAGATGTTAACAATTAAGGACCTTACCTTTGTTTTTTTGTCAATCTGACATTACCCAGTGTCAAATTATTGATGTTTCCACATTTTCCCCAAAATTTGTAACTTTACACAAACTAAACAGTACAAGCTATTAAACCCATCAGTCAACCCAACAACCCAGTTCCAGATGCATGCTAACAGCTGCTTCCTGCTTAGGTAGACCAGTTGTATGATAACTTAATTAGCTCAATATTTTGTTGGTGTTTACGTCACCCTGTTTCCCCATTTATAAAGTTGTGGGTCATTCTTGAGCAAAAGTGAAATATTAAAGTGAACCTGCTTAGTAATTTAATGTCTAATCTTGGGTACATCCAGATTAGCTTCGAAACCATCATAATTACAAATTATTTGGAATTATTTCTGAACAAGAGAAATTTTTCTCTTTGGGAAAGCATCCCTCTGAAAATGAGAAGATTTGTGAGAACTGTCTTCAGATAGGTTGAATTCCTGGAGGCTTGCAGAGGTGCGGGGGAGAGGATGATGGTGACTCGTGAACACTACACAACTTTTAAATAAAGGGAATCTTTGAAAAACATACTTCAAATCCAGTGGTACATGTTTAAGTCTAAATTGGATCCAGAATATTTCACTCTGGGATATTTGTATTAAAATGTTTGATATCTGAGCCGGGGGCGAGTGAGCATCAGAGCCACTATCTGTTACCATCTGTAACATGACCCTTGGTAATAAACTGCTAAGTAAATTTTTAAAGGAGTTGAAGCATTGAAGAGTGGGTTTAACCATCGTGGAGGAAAAAAAATCCCCTTTGTGGTTTGAATCACTGACTGAATGAAGAAATAGTGGTCAAAAAAATCCTTTCAGTGGCTAGAGAAGGCCGGTCTGAAAGACAGCACAGAACACTTGCCACTAGCAGAATAGAATAGTAAACAAGAACATCTGAGCTCAGGCTGGAAGGCCTAGGGGTCAAGATGAGAGATAACACCAAAAGCAGCAGTAAATGATCTAAGATCCAAACATATAAACTCATGATAGCTAACTAACCAGAGATTGTGGTAGTCGACAAACAACAGAAGAGGACAATAGTGATGGATTTGGCAATGCAGAACGGCAGCAACACCAAGGAGGAGCACAAGAAGCTTGAAATATACCAAGTGCAGAGAGGAGAGTTGAAAAGATGTGGGAAGTAAAGGCAACACTGGTGATAGTGCTCATTGGACCACTTGGGGCCATGACTTCCAAACTGGAAGAGTGGCTCTAAAATAGTTCTGGAACACTTTCAGAGATCTCTGTCCTGAAGAGAAAAGCCTTAGGAACAGCAAAGACACTGCTGAGAATCCTCATGCTCTCAGCAGTTTTCTGACAGAGAACAGGAGCTTGAAAGAGGAGCAACCACCCACATGGGGGCGAGTGTGGAGAATTTATAATTTTATGAAACTTTGGATGATGTTTAATATGATAATGCTTTTTTATTAATACTGCAGATCTTTTAGAAAACATGAAAAAACATGCCATGGGCCCCTTTAATTACTTGCAATGAAACAGTTAATTCTAACACTGACTGAGGATTAATGATGTGAAATAAACAGAATTAAATAAAAGGTTGTAACAGTGTATAAAAATATCTGTAAATGTGTTCTGATTTGCATAATTGTGCAATATGGTGCTTCAAATGAAGAACATTATTTACATAAGTTAGTAAGAAAGAGTGAGAGGAGAGGAAAAGAAAGGATAAGACGGGAAGAAAAAAGACAGGAAGTAAATTTAAGGAAAGAAAAAAGAGGTGGTTAGTGGAACGAGGAGTGAAGAGAGGAGAGTAATGGTTGTGGGAGAAGAGTAGCTATTTCCACATCAAACAACATCGGGAGGAATTTAATGCTGCTTTTACAGCTCCATTTGCATGTTCATAAGCAGGAGTGGCAGTTGCGTATTAGACACACACGCACACAAACAGATGCACACATTCATATTAGCACTTCACTTCCTTCATCACACTGATGTGACTGCCTTCATTAGCACTGATAGGACAGGTCGAGGCGAGGACAACAGGGGAGTGTATTCATGTATGGGAGTGTGTCTGTGTGTTTTGCGGAGTTGACAGCTCTTCCTGTGACGGCGGCATGAGTCAAAGAGCCAGAGGAGATCTGCTCGCTGGTGCTGACAACTGGTAATTTAACATGCAGCAATTGTGGCAAGTCAACTGCATATCTGGAGCACCTGCGGTGATCAGGTGAATCTGTACAAGCGCGGTAATCCTTCAATGATTAAATAAAGTCTTTGGTGATGTGATTGTTTGCAGCTCCTTGTGGAGAAGGTGTCTTCTTGTTCTCCTTCCTCAGCAGGGAGGACAGTCAGCTACATGCATCACGAGCCTGGGAAATGTTGTGATGTGGAGTCGAACGACATACAAGAGCCAAGGCTAGGAGAAGTGATATGGCAAAGTGGAAGTACTGGTAAAATTAGGTTAAAGTATGTTCAAACGTTTTTTTCAAGATGTTTAAAACATACCTTACAGTTTAACACATGATGTAATCCTGATTCTAATCCTGCAATGTGTCCTTAAAAAATAAATAAATAAATCTGGAAATTGGACAAGTGGAGGGCAAAAGAATTTTAAGGCTAAAAATAATATATGTCTACAGCTGATAAACTATCTGAGATTGGTGATTGTAAGGAATAGAAACAAATCCAGCAAAGATCTGACACAGGATCCATCTATTGTTCAGTCATGCCTCATCAGAAAAGACACTTGAATTAGCACTATGTTACTTTCTGACCTTAAACGTGTGTGTTTCTGAGTTGTTTTGATGGCACAGCAACATTTATTTACATTCCTGGAGGTGTTGTTGCCCGGCAGCATCCCGAGGTTGACAATCGTATTTCACAACCCCCCCCCCCCCCCCCCCCCCCCCCCTCCAGGATATTGTGTCACTTTATAGCAGCATTTCACTTTACGGCACTCTGTCACACATCAGCAACTGGAAATCAAAAACTGGCCATTTTTAATGTGCACCTTGGTTGAATCAGCAAAGAAACACAAGAGGAGATTACTGGATCAAAATAAAGACAGAAGGGGACAGAGCAAGAGATGTGGCGGCTGTAGCTCAGGAGGGAGAGCAGTCGTCTTTCGACTGGAAGGTAGGCAGATCGATTCCAGACTTCCGCTGACTAGATGCCGAAGTGTCCTTGGGCAAGACACTTAACCCCACGTGTGAATGTGTGTGTGAATGGGCGAATGTGATAAGTAGTGTACAGCGCTTTGAGTGGTCAAACTGACTGTAAAAGTGCTTTATAAGTACAAGTCCATTTACCATTAGACAAGCGTCATCTTTGGACTGACTTTAACTGGCTGGAAAGATCTCAGAGTGGAGGAAGGATGCAAAACAGATGCTGAATTGGCCGTCTTTAGGGGGCGTCTCACTGAGAAAATCTGATGCATTTTGCTTCTTTACAGGTACAGCATGTAAGAATTACTGACATTTAGTGGTAAAGATCGGCATAGCAATGATTTCAAAGCCAAGCAGAATTGCGAGTGGACGTTGGCTGTCAGTGGTCAAAATTTTTCCAGACATGTTTTCATCTGCGATTGGACCCAGTGGTCTCAGGAGCAGCGATGACTGCACTACAGGTAACTAGTTGAACATTGTGAACATGTTGTCTTCTGTGTTTCTTTTATGGACTTACTTTTACCAAACAATGATCTTGCACCAATTAGACAAAGCCGGTAATGCAGTTTTAAAGCTCAGAGGGTTCTCAATTTACACAAAGAGTTGTTTGTCCATTCAGAGACACCAAAATAAAATGGTGGCACAAATGTGGCAGCTGCCATGTATGTGGACATTGGGCAAAAAGATATAAATGGCAGAAGCTTCAGGCTGTGTTAAAGGATAATATTTAGAAATATTGACTGTTTTAATAAATTCCTGCATTTTTTTATTTTATATTTTTTTTCAGTATAAAGTGTAAATTAATGATTGGAGAGTGCCACTCTTTCAGCCAACATAGCATGTTGCATGTGAGCTAAATTGACTAGATTAATTTCTTTTAGCCTATAGGTCTATTGCTAGACTAATAAATGAACAAAAATCAAGAAATAACTGTTACACTGTTGTTTTTTTTTTGTTTTTTTTTTTTTTTTGTTTGTTTGTTTTTCCTAAACCGTACCATATAACACAATGTTCTCTTTCTGTCTATGAACTACCACATTACTTGACAGAGGTATTTATACAAATGAAATCCAGGTGAGAAGGAATTACATCCCATCCTGCAAATATATGTTCTAAAGCCAATGTTTGCTTTGGAACTAGCTTTCAGAAGTTGTGTTTGTGGCATGAAATGAGATTAAATAACTGTCAACATCCGAGAAATATCTGCTTGGCACTGCATGTTACCGGCTCAGTTGATGTGTCAACTTTTAAAACCTGTATCCCCACCTACAGCTTCACATGCCTGGTCACCCAGTGCCAGGAATTCCATGATTTTCCAGGTAATGGCATTACTTTTTTTTATTTAATTTGTAATGCCAGAGAAAGGTATATGCTCCTGGGTGTGTGGTCTTGCTAGCTTTAACTTAAGCTGCTTTGCCTTTGTTAGCTTCATCAAATTGGGCATGTTCAGCCGGGTGATGCTGTTCTAGGGTGGGATTAGGTTTGTTGTCCCAAATGTTTTGGAGGTTCATTCCTCAACAGATTATTTTCACTTTACAAACATTACAGATTAAGAGCTTTGGGTCTTCCTGACTCAAAGTTAAGATTTTCCACATTGCAGACATGTTTGTGAGAGCTTGTGTGTGTGGCATAGGGTTTAAATGTGTACGATAAAATATTGGATTTCTCTTAGCCTTATCTTCAGGACACCAGACATAGCTGGTCAAGCTGAAAATGGACCGGTCATCAGTTGATCGGAGCGTTCTTTAGTTGTAGTTTACACCTACTGCTTGGCATTCCAAATAATTCATGCATTCAGACTGTTAAATGTGTGAGAAGTGGTGACATCTCAAAGCATAAACTGTAGATTTCAAGCACATGAATAAAACCTGATTTATAGTCCCTTCCAAGTATGTAGGAAAAACTATAAGGGACACTCAAATAGGTGACATGGGAATATTAAACATGGCAACTACATTATATATTATTATGCATGTCTGTGTATCAACAATCTTCCATTGCTTCCTTTACGTGAACATGCATAATTTGTTGTTTTTAAAAATAAATTCTAGCTCTTTTGCTTCTTCTCTAGTCTTTTCTGTCACTCCTCCCACCTGCCCTTCTTTCCTGTCTTTGTGGCTGCCACTGTGTATTATGCGTCCAAATCCAATCATCTAATTTACATGCAAAACGATGCATCAGATGCCTTTGGGAGTGCTTTTTCAAGAGGAGATGAGATGGGAGACAAAGATGGGCAGAAGAGAAGAGCACACAGGTAGATGGATGGAAGGAGCTTTGGATAGAGTTAAAAGGGAGAGGGGAGAGTTGATTTAATAAGAGTGAAAAGAGTAGAGAACAATGAGGGAGATGAAAAACTGGAGGGGAGAAAAGGAGGGAGGAAGGAAAGAAGGAAAAGCTGGACTGGAAAGTGGGAGCAAAGAAAGGCCAAGGCAATGAATGTTTTTTTTTTTTTTTTTGTAAAATGGAGTCGATTTAATAAAAGCACTATATATTATTTATTGATTTTTATGCCTAAATATGTTACTTTCAACTGTAATTTGGACTTATTTCAGCTCTAACCGTACTCTAGCTTATGCTGAACTAAAAACTGGCCAGCTTATTTGGACCCCTGCAACCTTGTGTTAGTGTAACCTGAAAAGCATTTTTGAGTAATGATTCTTTTCTTGTTTGAATCTCACCTCTTCTCCTTGGAAATTAGTCATTAAGGAGACAGCAAATAATTGCAGTTCTCATTATGTTTGACATTGACAAATATGATCTTAAAAACATTAAATGTTTAACTCTTTAGCTTAATTTTAACTTTAATGTTTAACATGACTGTAAAAAGCTCATAATCAAACATATAGCCGATGATTGAAGAGATATTTGTTGAATGATGGGGAAAACCTCAATACAAAGTGAGATAAAAAGAAAGACTGCAGCTCTGAAGCCTTGAAGGAGGATTTGTTTATGAAAATGTGTAACTACAAGAGATGTATACATTATGCATGCACTGCTTTGTGGATATCAGGGCTGGAGATAAAAAGCACTGCACGTACAACAAAAGAAGTATCCTTGAAAGCAATTCCAATAAACACACACTTGTAAATGTGACAATTTCTAACAAATTCTTTCACACATGCATTTAAATAATAAATAAGGGAGGAATGAGTGCCCATTTTGGAAGGTTGCCTACATAGCTGGTCAAAGCATATGAGGTGAAACAAAAGAAGAAAACAGAGAGGAGCCATGATAACCCTTACACACCTTAATCAACCCCCATTTCAAAAATCCCAAAAGCACAAGTTTTTATCCTCAATCCATCCACCAAAAATAGCCCATGATTATTTAAACTTCCTTTAAAAAAGCTCTTTTTTTTATGCTTTTCTGCTAATTAGTCTTCCCATTAGAGGAAAACTTGGAGTCTAAGGTCTATGTCACAGGACCTGTAATGGCATCTTTACTCTTCTGATAGAAAACTACTAATACTAGGATGCAAATACAAGAAAACAAGGCATTATTCTATACCAAAACAGTGGTTAAAAATTATATATATATATATATATATATATATATATGAGCAGTTGTTGTCTCTACCAAATATATTAATGGTTGACAAAAACTATGACGAGTGTTATTCATCAACTAAATTAACACTACAAATATTCCAAAACAGGTGAAGGATTTCTGTTGGTGGAACTCCACAAGAAAATCTTCTTGGACTTCTTTAAATCAGCTGGACTCCCATAATGAAGGCAGTAAACCAAAACATTTTTGTGTTGTACAGGTTAATGTAACTAATCCATGAAAATGAAAATTTTTTTGTTCATTAAGACAGATTTTTTTTTTTTTTTTTTTTTACATTTAATCTTAATACTTTAAACAACACTTTAAATGCAGCTGTAACTTAACTCAGACCAGCTGTATGAATATTAAAAAACTAAATCACACCATGTCAAGTCAGAGCAAAGAACCAGAGACAGACAGCATAGAAGAGGAGGTGGAGGGGAACTTGGAAAGATGGACAATCCCAATGTCCACAGGCTTATTTTTACTTTAGATTTTAAAATATCAACTGCAAATGTTAGGTTTGAGAAGCAGACATTTTGCACCAATGCTCAACAATCATACAGGTAAGGGACAGACAAAAAGCAACTGTAGCTTCACGAGAACTGAGAGAACTGCAGGGGAAAACATGTTGAAGGGAGTTAAGAAAGAAACACTGGAGATGCAGTTCCTCCAATTTCATGCTGCCACAGCTGCTCTGTTAGGCTTTCTCAGACTCCACATACTGCATGACAAACTCAGCTCCACACTGTGTGCTGTCACAAGGAGAAGTTCAAAACTTCAAAGTAGAGGTGAAAAGGCAAGATGAAAGGCGTATTAAAAAAGCCAAAACATATTCACTCCAGTTAAAGCTCTTACAATTAAAGAGAACTGATCGACAAGAAAGAAAGAAGGTGAAAACCACCGAGATGACAGAAGATGTAGAAGTGTGAGAGAACGCACATCAGGAAAGGAAGTGGGGAGAAAAAAAAAAAATAAGGAGGAGAGGTGTTTCACCTCCTAATGAAAACAAGGAAAGTAAAAATATGTGTGAGCCAGAGCAGAGAAAGAGAGGGAACACCATCCAAAAACCACACCAGGAAGCACGACAGATGGGAAGGTAACAAGAACTGTAGATAAGGCTGATGAGCAACACAGGAAGGTGTGAGGAGGAGGAAAAGAAAGAAGGAAAATTACATAAAAAAATTACTAACTGGATGCAAAAGTTCTGACATAGTATAATTGTACTGCCAGTATTTCTTTACGTCATGGCAATACATCAAAACAGCATATAGCTTTTTTTTTTTCTTCTCAGGCATTTCGATTCCTGCTATTTAATGCCATTAAAGCAACACACCAAGGAGTTGGGCTAAAAGTAAAGAGCAGTGCACTTTGGGTAAAATGCAGCCCCTTCTTTTGGTTTGACTTTAAACTGCATTTACTAAAGCAAACCAAACTGCCTGAACAATGTCACACAATTCCGATTTTCCCCAAAGCGATTACCAACCAAGAAGAAAAAAAGAAATTAATTTTTTTTTTTTTTAATTTAAAAATTTCCAATTTTATTATTTTATTTATTTTTTAAAATTTATTTAAATTTCAAATTTTAATTATTTTCTGAAAACTTTTTGTAAACTCACTATCTAAGAAAACGAACATGCATACAGGTGTCCGAAGCTTCAGGTATGTAAAAAAATGACAGAAAATACTGAAAGTTTGGTGATTAAAGGAACCAGATTCAGTTGAAATGGGAGATGTAGAGTATATGGTGGAGAGAAATCCAAGTACAATTTTTTTGGAAGCACTTGATGAAAGAGAAATAATTAAAATAGTAGGAAATTGTAAAAATAAAACCTCAACAGACTGGAACGATATTGATATGACAACAGTGAAGACTGTAATTAATGAAATTGTAAAACCATTCACCTACATCTGTAACTTGTCTCTTCAATCAGGTACATTTCCCAATTCAATGAAACTGGCTAAAGTAATTCCATTGTTTAAAAATGGAGATAAACATCATTTTACCAATTACAGACCTGTTTCTCTTCTCCCGCAATTTGCCAAGATTCTTGAAAAACTATTTGCAGAGAGACTGAATAAATTCATAGAAAAACATAACTTACTTTCAGAAACCCAGTATGGATTTAGAAAGGACAGATCAACATCACTGGCACTGATGGAATTAACTGAAGAAATCACTGACTGTATTGATAATAAAAAAAATAGCTGTGGGAGTATTTTTAGATCTCAAGAAGGCCTTCGATACCATAGATCACAACATATTGTTAAGTAAACTGGAGAGGTATGGGATAAGGGGGGTGGGGCTGAGATGGGTAATGAGCTATTTAAAGGACAGGAAACAGTTTGTTCAACTTGGGGAACATAAATCAAAGTGTATGGATATTACATGTGGGGTGCCGCAGGGGTCAGTGTTGGGTCCAAAACTATTCATCATCTACATCAATGATATATGTAAAGTATCAGAGTTACTTAAAGTTATTTTATTTGCAGATGACACAAGTGTTTTTCATTCTGGGGATAATTTGCAGCAGATTTTGGGGGAGATGACAAAAGAAATAAGCAAATTGAAACTGTGGTTTGATAGAAATAAATTATCCTTAAATTTGAGTAAAACAAAGATTATAATATTCGGACATAAATTTATTGATTCACATGTAGAACTCATAATTGACAATATGAAAATAGAAAGAGTAAATGAAATTAAATTTCTTGGTGTACTTCTGGACCACAAAATCTGCTGGAAGCCACATGTAAGCCACATAAGAACAAAACTAGCAAAATGCACTGCAATATTTAGGAAAAGTAGTCACATGTTGGATCAGAAATCATTGCATATTCTCTATTCTTCATTGTTTTTACCATATTTGACATACTGTGTGAAAGTCTGGGGAAATACCTATAAAAGCACCCTACAGCCGATATGCACAATGCAAAAAAGAGCAATAAGGGCAATAAACAAAACAGGATTTAGGGAACATACAAACCAACTTTTTATTAGATCACATGCAATGAAATTTATGGATTTGATTAAATTTAAAACTACTCAAATAATGTATAAAGCAAGGAATAGATTATTACCAAGAAACATTCTGGACAGATTCACCGATAGGGAAGGGGGTTACAATCTAAGGGGAGATCTAAATTTTTAAAAACATAAAGTAAGAACAACACTGAAAAGTATGTGCATATCAAACTGTGGGGTGAATTTTTGGAATAGCTTGGATGATAGGTTAAAACAGAGCCTAAACATAAATATATTTAAAAAAAGGTATAAGGAATTAATTCTAGTAACATACATGGAAGAGGAGGGATAAACATAGCTATACTGTATTATATATGAGGTGATATATTATTATGTGATAAACTGGTAGTCTGAATATGTATGTGTGTATACAAATATATATGGAAGAGAAATTATTTTATGTGTTATATGTCAATAAAAGTGGATGCATAGTAAAAGTTATATTGATAAGAATATTGGTAATATGTAAACATATAACGTCACAACAAAAGATGACTAGGAAGGGGTGGGAGTAACAAAAAGTGTATACTTCTTCCCACTCCTTTTTCGAACCTGTTAACATTTTGATTTGTACAAGCAATGTGTTTTGGTTTTCTAAAGAATTGTTTTCTCTTGTTTTGAAACATATTTTTATTTTATATTTTTTATTTTTTGTTCGAAATAAATTTGTTCATTCATTCATTCATTCATTCATTCATTATAACCAAAGTAAATTGCTGTAACTTCCAAAGCTTGTTAAACCAACGAGTGCAAGATTCAAAGTAATCGTTTTCAGTAAGACGAGGCTTTTCCTCTGCTCTGGGCAACAGTCGTGCGTTTTCAGCTGTTTTTAGCTGGGATCGACCCTCTGCAGCTACATGTCTTTTGCCTGGTTCGTCGTTTTCTTAGAGAACTGATTGGATGGGAGACTTTCATGTTGAACTCTTCTCTTGCATTGAACACTAGTCCATTAGTTATACCCCAGTGAAAAGTGAACCATCAAGTTTTTTTGCTGCTCCATCAGACTGGAACAACTTACAAAATGCCCAGGAGCTGTCTTAACTGGCATTTACAAAAGAAAAAAAAAAAAAAAAAATACAATGACAGAATATGGGGAGGTGTTTTTCATTTTTAATTTGTATTTCTCATCTCCCGATTGCATATGTCTGTGTATCAAACCTAAATTTCATAGTTTTATGTATACTGATGTGTGTAGCAGGACTCTTGACCAGGTGAAAGACATTATGATCTTAGTGGGTTCTTATCTGGTTAAATAAAGGTTTTATATAACTTGATAGTCAGAATTAAAATGGTAATGATTTCACAAGGTTCTGTTTAGCACTAGAGTTCCATTATATAGCAGTGACCTCCAGAGTGCATTATAATCACCTTGATCCCAGATAAACTGGGGATAAAGCATCACAATACAATATTACATAAATTCAGTGGATAATGGCTCCATGTTTGCTAATGTCAAAAGTTCTGCCATGATACAGCTTCAATTCAAGAACCTATGATTGATGTGCTTTAAGATCACATTCTGATTTAATACATTCACTTACATTCATATCAAATCACACACACACAAAAATAATAATAATACGTTATATTTATAGGCCCCTTTCAGGACACTCAAGGTCATGGTACAAAAAAGTAAGATATGAGAATACAGGCAAAGAGGTAAAAACCCTATAACATCTGATAAAACACAGTAAAAATAGTAAAAAAAAAACAAAAAAAACAGTAATTTCAGTCACAGAACAAAGGAGAATGTGCCTGTCTTAAAAGGTGTGTTTTAAAATGGGATTTGAAGGTGAGAGAATCAGATTGTTTTATGTCCAGTGGTGGAGATTTCCAAAGCTGGGGGCCGAGCAGCTGAAGACTGGACGGAGTGGGGCATGAGCGAGCAGGTGGGAGGGTGAGCTGAATGGAGGAGGAAGCTCAGAGAGTGTGGCTGGTGTATGGTAACATGGAGGAGCTTGGTGAGACATAGATGCGGTGAAGTTGTTGATGGTTTTGAAGGTGAGAAGTAAGATTTTATACATGATAGAGAATTTAATTGGAAGCCAGTGGAGTTGTTGCAGGACAGGTGTAAAATGACAGAAGGAGGGGCTTCTGGAAATAATACGGACAGTACTGGAGATCGCTGGGTGTGAGAGATAGATGTAGACGTGAGATCTGATGTAGGTGGTTAGCTGAGCGAGTGATGTTATCTATATGGGATTGTAATGATAGAGTGCAGTCAAAGATGACAAAAGCAACATAATTTAAAAAAAAAAAATCTTGAGCTCAATCAGATATTACATGAAAAACAATCTCTTCTTCAAACAAAAACAGACTGTGCCATATTCTGTATATTAAGCTTTAACATTTATACAAAAGTAAAATCTTATACAAAACTCCCCTGCATGGAGGTTTGTATCAGATTTTAAGTAAACCTTTTAGTCTTTAAAAAAGACAAAAAATTAAGGCCAATTTTTAAAAAAAAAAGCTGTATAACTGTTTTTAAATGCTCTGTTTTTTTAAACAGTTTATAGTCTTGGACTGTACCAAAAGGGCTTTATGTGAAAATGTCAGTAAATGTCTGGATTTTTTTGGACTTCGTACTCTCAGAGAGAGAGGTGGCAAAAAAAAAAAAAAAAAAAACAAACAAAAAAAAAAAAAAACAATACACAATATAATATTGATATTATTGGAATATGAAAACATTTTTTCATCAACATTTTTTTAAATATATACAGTTAAACTAAATAAATAAAAAATTAAATATGATTAACAAAAAAAAAACATCACTGTATATGTCTGTAGAAGTAAAATATACGTAAAAACATGTCATTGTTTCTTAATAATTTATGCATGGAAATCTGATTAATTTTTACACCCTTTCAAGTTAATGTCAAATTCAGCATTCAGCCTTGATACAACGTTACAGTGTTAATGCCTCACTTATTCCAGTCTTTGGTAAATCAAACTTTCTTTTAAATACTGTACATCAATAAACTAACATCAAGCTTTCATTTGCTCTCTCCTTCTTCAACATAAATATAGTAAATTCATATCGTAAAGTGGATCAGTTGTTATTCTTGAAGTGCTGTACATAAAACAAAAGAATGAATCCTTCTCTGCACCACTCTGGGAATCTGTCAAGTTCTGTGAACACTCCATCTCCATCTCTGACCTTACAGAAAACTCCATGTTACGGCCCCTGGCCTTTACGGATGGGTCCTTAGCCTGTCAGTCTACATCAGGATATGCAAAGAGTGCTGTGCCAGCACTGCCTTAGGATTGGCTGTGGACCTGCCTCCGAAGTTCCTCCTCTCTGCCTTGTGGATTGGTCGCTAGTGCTCCCGCACTCCTCCAGCTGGCAATCATGAAGGATGCCTCGCCTTTAAATATGAGGATCAGTCATCATTCTGGGCAGCTGTGTCACAGTATGTGCACAAGCTTTGTTGTTGAGCAGGTGTGTCAGTAGGACACAGTGTGCATTGTGGATTATTTGCTGTGTGTTTTGTTTGAGTATTCCTTGTGCAGTTGTGTCAGTGGACACAAGATTCTCACTTGGATTATTAACGAGTGTGAGTACTTTTCAGTAAATAAATTGTTAACCATTTTATTTTTGTTTTCCGGCTCGTTTGTGTTTTTGAACCCTCCTCTAGACCAGAAGGGGTTTGTAACACTCCAACAGTATTTTCAGAAATAATTTTTGTTTAATTTTAACAGTTTGCACTTGATAAATATTATTAATGAAGTTCACCGTGTGTTTCAGTATTTAGCTGAATTTTGATTTCAATGAAACACACTGTTCATCTGACTGTGGCCTGAAGGTTGCAATCTATGTAACTGGAAGCTGTTATGTGATGGTTGATGAGATGTTCTATTAAAAAAGAACAGACTGCATGTTCTCTGAACTCTTACAAATCCCCGAAGAAACGGTTAGAAAGGTTTTCTGGTCACCCTCCATGAATTTACAGCTCCATACGGTACAGAGAGGCAGAGATGGAGACAGAGATGGAAATGGAGATGGAGACGAAGATGGAGAGGGTGGTGTGGAACTCCTCCGCTCCAGATGAACATTCAGTCCTCCTGAGAGTTTTAGGTGACTGGCTTAGCTTCAGTCTGACTCTCCTCCTCCACCGTCTACCTTTTCCACCTCCCCTGTCAGAATCATCTTTCTGCTGAGCATCATGCATTTAGTTCTACTTCCTTCTTTATGCGTCTCTCTCTTGTCTCCATTTTCTCTTCACAATCATCCCGTTTCTCCAAAACTTCTTGATGTTTGTTTTCACTTCTCTGTGAAACTCATCGTCATCCTCCACCTTCCCTTATTTCTCTCTTCTTCCCTGCATGCTATGTCGTACATTCTGCTTCTTTGTGTTTTGATCTAATGCTCCTTTTCAGAAACAAATTTACAAAATGCAATTTGTAAATATTAAAACGGTAGAATAAGGCAAAAAGATGTCTCCTCATTGCATTTCCTTGTTATTGACTGTCCATTTTCTGCCCCCTCATCTTGCCGTCTCCCCTCTGATTATCATTCAGACATCCTCCTCTTCAGTCCACAGTTGCCGGTTTTACTTATTCCTTTACAATGCACTATGTGTCTCAGTTGTCTGAAGGCATTAAATCCGTTTTAAACCCATCTCCCAAACTTCCTGCCTGAGGGTCTGATGAATGAAGTGGCTCTAATCGTTCACTTCACAATGACTGTGGCTTTTTCCTCCACTCGTCTGTGGAGCCTGAACCCAGTCTGAGGGTTTTTTATGTGATAAAGTAAGCCAATAGTTTGAGCTTTCGGCTAATCTGAAGAGGAGACATGGCAGACGGTTACATGGCTTTCAGGTTGTGTGTTAAAAAACAGCTCAAGGTGCTGTCGGTGTGCTGTGTGTGTGTAACAGAGGGTTTTTGAATTTAAAGGTTTATAATATATATAAAGACTGCTGGGATAATATAATACACGGGTATCTTGCAACTTTTAAAAGTATGCTGGTGTAGTTGCTACGTCATCCAGGTCATGGTAATCGTAAAACCTTGAAAAAAAGCAACTAGAACTTTATTTCTTGGTTCTTGAAGATATTTCAGCTCTTATCAGAAAGGCTTCTTCTAAAAAGCTTCCTCACTGAATAAGCATTTTGTATCCTTCAGATTAATCAACCAGGGTTGTGTACATGTTCATACACACATCCTTCAACACAGACAGCAAAGCATGTGCTTGATAATATTGTTGAAAATCCAACAGGATCTGTATGGACCTGGCAGATGGAAACAATTTAAGCTAACTCATCTTTTCATGTTTATGTCAATCAGTAACCAGAAAGTAATGTTCAATAAGAAGTCAAAAGACAGAATTTGCACCAACTGTGACGAGTACAATTATTATCAGATTAAGATGAAAACATGCAGAAAAGCTACGGCTTCAAAACCACTGACAGAGTAACACGGCTTTTTTCAATAGAGTACAATGTTCTGTTGGGAAAACCTTCATCGTACGTAGCTTTGGCATGGTGGTTACCTCAGTGCCAGAGGTGTAACATCAATGCACAGATTCAATGATCAACAAACAAACGGTAAACTACAAAACAAGCCAGTAGCTTTGGTCCAAATTAAAAATACAATTTAAACTCTGATACAGTTATCATGTGTAAGATGTGGAACTGTTTGCATTTACTTTGTATTAACTATCTACATATTAATCTAGCTGAAATCTGAATTTTTTCCATTGTTTCTTACATTATGAATTAAATACACCCACCATCAGGTTTCAGTGTCCACAGCCCTGAAGTGACCTACACATGCAGAGGACATGATGTTAAACGCAGCATACAGCGTTTACAAAAATAAACATGCATGCTTACCCCATTGATGTTATTTGTAAGAATTCATCCCCAGATTTAAAAGATTTGATCTAAATTTTATTCATATATGTGTGTCTTGAATGTCACAACTAAGAGATACTAACCATCTGCCTGAAGGATTTGTTGCCATAGAAGTGACTTTGTATGCACTGATGTACTTAATTTGTAACAATACCATCCCCTATCTATTTATTTTTATCATTATTCCTCTTCATTCTTATTTATATCACTTTTCAGTATTTTTGGTTAGTTAACGTAACTAATATCTGTGCTGACACTAATTTAACACACTGACTCGCTGCCTGTGTTTTTCTGTATTTTAACTGTGGTGCAATAAAGTTTACTAAAAGAAAAAAAAAAGTAAATATGGATGCTACAAAGAAATGGCTGTGCAACTGGAGCAATCAGTATTAAAATATAGTTTGTCCACATTTGATTCAAGCCTCCTCCTTCGTAGGATAGTGATGTTTGTCTCACTTCAGTGACATAAAAGTAAGATTTAATGTGACATGAAAATTCAAATAACTGACCTGGGTCAGATTAGAAATAAAAAATGTTTTTTTTTGTTTTTTTTCTTTAACTAGTTAAAAACTTCACTGAGATTAGAAATTTCTTTTTTAAGAGTGACCTGGCCAAGAAGGCAGCACAACCACACATACACAATTTACCACATAACAAAAAAATGAACAAAATGGATTTGCGATGCTGAAACTGTCATTAAAAATTAATTAAATTGTTGTTTTTTGTTATTTGATATTATTATAAATAATTTATGACACCAATCTGTTGAGGCGGTATCTGTAGAAGAACAAGCACAAACCACATAACCCACCACATTACGTTTTTTAGAGATGACTAAGCAATAAATGTTCAGGCTGTGCTTTGTGGGTGGTCCACCAAACTCACTTTTATCACCCTATTCTTTTGTTGCTGACAACTAAATGTATGCAAGGAACAAAACTAACATGGCTTGCCCTCTTTGTAGACTACACAACAAATGTTGTGTCATCATCTTCCAGTCTGAACTCTGTGAGAGTCTTTGGTGACATTTAGATGTTTTTTTTCTGTTTTATTTTTTTTCCAACCATGACAAATTGTCTCTACTTGAATCCATCTTAACTGTTGCCTACAATCACTTCAGGTGATCTTTAGGCAGTGTTGACGCGCTATCACACAGCTGGAAAAGAAAAATGCTTGCATAAGGAAAAAAAAAAAAAGAAACTTGAAAAACAACCAAAGTCTTATCTGTCACTTTGTGTTATTTTACAGGTTCTTTGCTTTGAGTCACTACATGTGTTGGCTTTGTTTCTTATGTCAGTGTGTTCCAATCAGCTGCAGTTTGTTCTTTAGCACCAATTTAAGTGTCGTTTGTAACGACTGTGTTCTGTTATGTGTCAAGTGTTCTTTTATTTCCTTGCACCAGCTCACTTTCTGCTCAGCTGATGCGTGTTTGTAACCGGGCTGGTAAAAGCTGCAAAATCATTTCCAAGCAGAAAGCCAAATCACCATCATCCTTATCTCTGCCTCTGTCTCCTGTCATCTCCATCTTCCATTTACTCCCTCCTCCTGCTCATCCATCCTTCCTCTCAACACTCCTCCAGCCCTGCCTGCCAAACTTCCATGTCACACATTTCCTGTCTCAACTCCTCACACTCGTCCCTTTTCTTCTTCTGTCTCTGCATCCTGATATTTGTGTTGAACGTTAAAGGGCTGCCTGTTCAGAGGATTTCTGACTTTTTTGGTGAACAAGAGGACATGACTGTGACATTTTTTTATTTTGTTAATATACATATTTATTATGTTAAACATCCATTGTTTCAGCTGTCAGAACACACAAAGAGCCATACGACTTGCTATTCAAAGTTGTTGGGGAGCAAAAAAACCTATAAAAAGTGTGGATGTTTTTAAAAGGCTCTAATTAAAATATGATGCATGATGTCCAAGAGAATGTTCAACCACATTTCCCTTCCTTGTATAAATGATTCATGCTGGATGATGTGCAACTGTGCAAAGAAGAGCATGATTTCAATGTCTAATCTAATTATCTGAGAGACATTAAAACCATAAATGTAGAAGATAATTAATTATATCAACCTAGCTTTATGGTTTTGATTTGATTTATTATCCAGAAGAGAACTGCTGACCAGGCATTCACTTTGCATCCTGCAGCCCTGTTAGCAAACAGTATTCTAAGTTAGAGTACTAAAGGGGATTTGGACCAGCTTGTTTCATTTATATCTAGTTTTTTTTTAGGTTAGAGTTTTGTTTTGCAAGAGCCTGAGGTTTTGTGAATGCAGCTTAAATTGTGTTTTGTGTTCAGTTTGGCGAAAAGGAGAGAAGCTTTCGAGAAATGTGTCTTATTGAGAACAACTGCAGCTTCTCAGGCAGATGCAGTGTGAGAAGCCCAGATGCTGACCAAGCATCTGCCCATTAACATGTGAAAGAAACTGATGTTGCTGTCCTATAAATCTGGGATCCCCAACTCCGGTCCTCAAGGCTCACTTGTCCCGCAGACTTTCAATGTTTCCCTGCTGCAACACACCATTACTCAAATTAATGGCTCACTAACAGAAATGTGCAGAGCTTCTCAGAGCTCCACTTCATTTGAATCAAGTGTGTTGCAGCAGGGAAGCATGTCTTCTCAGGTCGCCGCATACTGCCAGTATAGTAAAATCTATGCCTGACTTTGCAATGCAGAATGGAGTCTGATCAATAAACTAAAAACAGCAAATAAAATAAGGTTTCTGTGAAGTGAGGTCATTATTTTTTTTAGTATCCATAATAAATAGTGCATTACACACCCAATAGAAAGTAAAAATCAATGTTTACCAACACTTCAAATGTTCCCAGCTGCATACTGTCAGCAAAACTACTAAAAAACAAAAAACAAACAAACAGCCATACAAATCTACTGTGACAGTAAGTGATCTTTTATAGCATAGTGGAAAAACTAGCAAAGTTCTCACAGGCTTGGCCCCCTTCTCTCTTATAACTATACACCTTCATACTCGGTGCAGTCATTAGCTCTCATAGCTTCTCCTACCACTGATATGCAGATGACACTCAAGGTGGATTTATGCTCATGCGGCATCTGTGTGTGGTCGGTTACGGTGTAGCTGACGCTGGTGAGTTTGCTCTCGCACTCGAGCGTAAGGGGTGGACATCTTTTTGGTGTTGTGTTGCGGTTTCTCTACTTCAGTTCCTAATCCGAAGGTGGCAGCAGGGGTGGTATCGGCTGGTAAACTCAACAAGACAGAGTTCTTTTGACGGTTCACTTCAGTTTGGTAGGTATTTTCTGTTTTAAAACAACAATGGCGTCCAGTATGGTTCACTATTTTTATTAGTTTGTGGAAGAAAACTAATTAAGAAATAATTAAATCAGCCTCTCATCAACTTGATTCACTGGTTATTGTTTTTAAAAATGGTGGTTACCACACAAATTCAGTGAGAAGATGCAGATATCTGGCAACATGTGAGTACACAAGACAGTACCTCTGCGTAACTGTCTGCGTAGCAGGGGTGCACGTTTGGTCTGGAAGAGGTGTGCGTCGAGCCTCTGCGGAGCTATGCTGAGTGAGCATAAATCGGCCTTCAGCTTTTCCTTTCCCTCCCACCTGACGACACAACCATCAATGTGAATATCAGCATGCCTTGCTGATATGTGGATGAAGGATCGCCACTTTCAGCTAACTCGGTCTATGACCGAACTTATTGTCTTTCCAGCCAATCCTTCCTTACCACCACAGATAAGTGTGCAGCCTGACTCTATCATGCTTGTGCCTACGTCTTCTGCCAGGAATCTAGGTGTCATGGTAGGCAACCAGCTGTCCTTTAAGGACAATGTTGCCTCGGTTGCTCGATCTTGGATCAGACCCTACCAGACTGAACACACAGCACAGCTCCTGGTCCAGGCTCTTGTCATTTCACACACTGACTACTGCAACTCCTTACTGGCTGGCCTGCCTGCATGCTCAGTTAAACCTCTGCAGATGATTCAGAATGCAGCAGCACGTCTGGTCTTCAACCAGCCCGAAAGAGCTCATGTCACTCCGCTGCTTATCGCTCTTCACTGGCTTCCAGTTGCAGCACGCATCAAATGCAAAGCTCTGCTTCTGGCTTACATCTGGCTTATATCCCAAATGGCTAGCACTACATGACAGCACCCTGGGTCCAACTGGACTCACAGCAGTCTAACTACGACTTAATTATGATGTCCCATCCTATTTGATTTCTTGCTTGTGTTGTTCTTACTCTCAGATGTAAGTTGCTTAAGAGAAAAGCTTCTGCTAAATGACTGTAGAATAGAATAGAATATAATAGAATAGATTCTCAGTATCATGGGGGGGTATGAATACTGTTAATGAACAGCAGTTCAGGCAGATTGTTTTAGACCAGCAGCACTGGTGATCCAAACTGAAACTCGGAACCTTGACACAAAATTCGGGAACACCCTTTTAAATCAATGTTGATCAGCTTTTAAGCTTTAAAACTAGAAGAAAAAAAGATATGAATAAAATAGAATAAATATGTTAAATGAATGGGTAAAGTATGACAATTCACACTTTTAATGTGTTATGACTTCAAGACAGAATTGTGTTAACTTGTACATCTCATGATACTGTACATACTCTAAGTATGCATCCTCTGTTTTATCATTTCATATTTCTTAATGTTTTTTTTTCTTTCATTTCACTTGACAAATTTGAACTATTTTAGGGTCAACTGCATTGGAAACAACACAAAAATGAAATAAAGTTTGAAATCCACACACACATGCACACACACAATGCTTAGGGGAGTGGGTTGTAATATTTTGTGAAAAACTGCAAATAATGATAATAGGAGAGGGGACAAAAAGAACAATTAGGGGCACGTATCCCTTATCAAACCACCATGGCTCAACATATTAAGACTTCCTGTCACACTGTTCACAAAAATAAAGACTCAGTGGTCACAGTGTGAATCACTTAGAAGAAGAAAAATAAAGAAAAAAATGTCATGTCATGCTGGTGACAGCAGCCAGCTCTCTGCTGTGTGTGTTCAGCTGCAAGTGAGCAGAGCAGCTGTGTGTGTTTGTAACAGAAGCTGTGAACTAAAACAACTGGAGACGGCAAAGACAACCCCGTTGGTATTAATACTTTTGAAAGTATGCATTTAATTAGATGTTCGTTTTTAGGATATGTTAGATTCTGACTATACTTATTTTTTGACAGTCTTTCAAAGTAGAATAGAAATCTTTGTGACGTCTCACCATGACTGCAGAAAATTTACCTAATTGACCTTAATGACCTCATGATAGAAAGGTGAACGAAATGTCGGATGTCACATGTTCGAACTTTGTAACATTTCCACAAGTGCTATAAAAATAGCTGGTACAATAAATTCATGCTAACTGATCCCAGACTAATAAATGAGGTGGAGAGCTCCTCCAGCAACTCCAAACACAAGGTGAAAAAAGCTCAACATTGAGTAATTGTTAGTAAAGAAATGCATTAAATAAAATACACGATTTTATTGAGAAATTAAATATTTTAAATAACCAATTCAGCCACTGATGTTTAAAATGAAGCACACTGGGAAAATTCCTTTGTTAAATATATTATATGAAAATCAGGCCAAAGAAAATTAATGTCAGAAACAGGCTGAATTTTACTGTCGCATTTCACTTCTTTCAAAGTGGAAACATTTTTTAAAATGTTAGCGTCTCTCTGGAGAGGAAGCATCACCACATGTTACAGGTGTTTTTCCTGCCACTGCATGGAGGACTATCGCTGCCACTCCGTCGGATTCCCATGAGCCCCGGCGCCTGTCAGCATGACAGACAGCCCTGCTGCAGAATGAAAGCACACAAAAGCCAAATTCTGAAGGGCATAAAATATTTTGCCGAGTTTAAAGTGAACTTGCTCACTTCATTAAAAAGCTCAGGAGGGCACACCCGCAGTAACCTTCCATCTGCAGTGGAACTTGTCTGTGCAGGGACAATTCCTCTGACGCCGTCATCAATCTGTCATGTCTGCAACCATCTCATTTACAAGCATCAGTTGTAGTAATTTAGCCCCTCATCCTGACCCATCTGCATCTATTTCAACAAGTTTCAGCAAACAATAACAAATGTCATTAAATTCATTTGACAAATCAGTTCCACATGTTGATGTGGGTTCGTCATGCTCAGGGACCACAGCCTGGAAAAAAGTCAGTACTTAAACCACCTGAAATACATATGCATCTTTTAATGGATATTCATGCTGAAAAGCAACAAATTTTTGCAATTATTTTATCATTGTAATCCAGTACTTTTTTTTAATAAGTGTATTTGCATACAAATCTCCAGAGCCGGTGTAGCAGCAGGTTAGCAGACAGCTCCTGTAACCCTGAAGGCAGGAAAAGGGAAAATCTGACTCCTTCAAACAGGTCCCAGAGGGGATTGGACAAAAGAGCCACAGCCAATCAGGCATGCAGTTAAAAGTTGGGCCCCTTCTCATTTCCCTTCTTTACATTTAAAATCTCTTCGGATATGAAAGGCAAAATAGCCTAAAATAAAAAGTATGAGCTTACCATTTACATGTTATTATTCTTCAGTAAGAGATGGTAAATGGGGCCCATGACGACATGGGATGTGAACTGTAACGAGCATATTTTGCTGTTTGGTTTGTTTCAGATGAAAGTCTTCTTGATGCAAGCCAACATGTCTCCAAGTACGGCAGAAATCAGGTCCAGGTCATCACAGTTCATTTATGTTCACAATCACAAAACGGCCTTAGAGAACAGCAGTTTCCATTTGCAGTAGTAGGGATGTCACGATTACAAACGTATTATTGTCCAAAAATATATTCACAATTTTATGATAGTACAATTATTATGTGTTAATTAAATATAATAATTAAATATAAAACCACGCGAACACTCCTTATAGGTGTTTAGGTTTTTATGAGGGCTGTCAAAATGAACGCATTAATGCACAAGGATTATTCTGTGGAATTAATGGCTTTAAAAAAAAATACATTTGTATGTATTAATGCATAAACAGCAGTTATTGCTTATGCCATAATAAACATCTAAATTTAGCATTATCTCGCTGTGAAAAGCTGATTTTTGGGCATGTACTATAGGTGCCTTGTCACAGCTGTTAAAGTAATCCACCAAAAACCAATTTATCCTCCTTATTTATTAAGATTCTGACCATTTTCAAGCCTTACATTTAAATGTTGACCACAGGATGACTGACTGATGCATCACATATCTTTGTTTTCATTCTGTGTGCATGTTGCGCTCATCTGCCATTGTGGTTCAAGTATGATCTTTTATGGAAAGTATATTACAGAATCTTTACAATTAATTATTCATGCATTAATTGTAAAATATTTTAAAGTTTGGTAGATAATTCATCCATATAGAAATAATTTTGAAAATTTTTGTTATAAATATGTTTCCGTCATTAGAAAGTTTATTAAAAAAAGGCTGTAAGCAGCTCTGTTGATTTTTTCTTCGAGTGTTGCGATACTCCACCTTGTTACAGGGGTGTAAATTAGCCTCAGGGTAACTCTGGTACAATGCATCAAATGGAAACATTTATGTTTGAAATTGTGCATGGTCCCTAAAAAAAATAAATAAATAAATTAATTAATAAAATAATAATAAAAAAACCAAGAATACCATCACACTACATGGTGAAATAGTCTAGACAAGTACACAAGTAAGGCCTTGAAATCAAAGCACTAATTAGATAAGCACACGGACACCTGAGCTACATTTGCTGCCTACCATCACCCATCTGGGATTCTGAAAGAGGTCTGATGTGTATTATAGAAAAAAGTTCAACACAGCCAGGGTTTCTCTCTCAGAAATAAAGCATTTTAGGACCATGATTATGGTCTTTAATTGTCAATTTTGGTTTTCCTCCCAAGGCTCAGAAAATACAGGTGTTGTACACGTCGTTGGACACTTCTTTTGCTTGTAAAGTACATCCATCACCAGGCAATTCATTAATTAAAAGAGCAGTTTGTACAAATGGAGACGGGGGAAATTATACAAATCAGTTAGTAAAATAAAAAACTTAGATGCTTCCAGAAAATTAGTAAATGAATATCTGCCTGCCTAATTGCAGTTTGATATGTAATTTAGTAAAAAAGACGGTACTCTATATAATCTGATTTTTTAGAGATTTCTCCATGACTGAACATTCAAGAGTTAAATTTATAATTACAGTTCTTTATCTTGTTAATGATTTTATGATAACACATGCACTGAAACTGACATCACAATACCTAGCCGTGCCAAGACTCTGGTGTTGTTGTGGCCAGTCATGCCCCACCCTGCTTTTGCAAACACTTGAGCTGTGTCCATGCTAAACAGGAAGAGCTGCATAAAAGAAAGTACATACATGGCTGTTTTTCTAGGGACCCGTAACCAATCAAAACCCAACAAGGTGTGGCTATAGCGTGCATTGTGGATTAAACTAATTTGGACCCATTTCACCTCTATGCCTTAGTATAATTTTTCAGTAGAGATGCCTGTTTAGGATGAAGACTCCAGTGAGTTCATCATGCATAAAACACCAGTATAAATGTTTGTGGTTATGTCATGATGGTACAATTAATTTATCCATCAAGTATAATTATAGTTTAGGCAGAAAAAGGAAGGAGAATCAACTTATGAATTAACACTTGAGATCTATTTGCTCAACTAAAAAAGAAAATCCTTTTTAAAAAGCAAATAACAGAACTACATCAATCACTTGCAACTTGCTCTAATACTGTATTCACTGCAGGACAAGAGCATCATGTTTCTGTCTTTGACATGTTTGGCAGCATCATTTACTAACACATCTCTAAACTTCAGAATCAATGGCCAGACAATGTCAAGATCCTTCATTATGATATATCATCAAAGTAGAGTTTAGAGTCTAATGCAAAAAAAAGACTCAAAATTACAAAATAAACAGTACTTTAGAAAAAATAAGTAACAAATATAAGTTTTTATTAGCAGCCACCATGCAAAGTTTCACTCTTTCTGGTGTTTTTCAGGCCAGAATGACTCAGCTCTCTGAGTTTACTCTGAATGTGGTTTGATTTAAGCTGTTGGTCACTATTTACTGTTCCATGCTGTTGCACTGTTTGCTCATTTACTCTGCTGCGTATCGGAGACTGATGTGCCCTCATGTCCCTCCCTCTCACCTGATTCTGTCTGCCACTCGGTGGGTCTGGTTCCCGTCGGTCTGGCAGTTTCCTGCATACTGTGCCCGGCTGGTGGCTCCCTGGTCCCTCCGCAGAGCCATCGCGCCATGGGTGAGCACAGAGACTCCCTTGGCAATACGCCTGCAGGATCATCAAGATGACAATGTGAGACAGACATACCGGGACATTTTAAAGGTCTCTTCTGACACTGCTGAAGTCTGGGGGGGGATTTGGGATAACAGGACAAGACAGACTGAGTGGACAATATTTGTGGCAGCTTGAATGACACTAAATATAAATTGAATTAATAATATTAAGTGGAAAAACATTTTATTATTACAGAAGGATATTTTAATCTAGTAGGTAGTAGAAAGTCAGCAAAAAGATCCCTATAAATACAAGTTTCATTGAGAGTGTTCTTGAAAAGTTATCGACTGTTCTGAGTGTTAAAAATATCTTCTAATGTCCCGTCTTCTGTTTGCCCTACATTTGCATGGCCCCAGTATTTCAGATTGTGAGAACTTCTCTTACAGAGACTCTGCAGTGCGGTGTGAGAGCGTGAAAATGGGCATTGGAAAGCAAAAGAATCCTCCAGAATTTCATTTGTATTCATGTGTGAAAAAAGCTTTTGATGGGTGTTTTCAAAATGCAATTCCTTCAAGACAAGTTTAACAGGGAGAAAAATCCACTTGCCATGAGAAAGGAAAGGAAAGGAAAGGAAATGCCCCTGCTTCCATAAACTGACATGTTCATGTTTACATTTTAGCAACAAATACAGAAAAACGTAAATTTTGTCCTCCTCAAAGCTGAGGGCCACTTCCACAAAAAGCACCCAATGCTTAAATAACCTGAGGATTTCTTTTTTAAAGGAGCAAAAGCCTAATCCCAGTTCAGTTTTTTTTTTGCATTTTCTCTGAGCCTAAAAAACCAGGCAAGTCTAAACATGGGACATCACTCTGGGGTGCCTTAAAGCAAGGGTGTCGAAAGTTGGTTCTCAAGACCTGCTGTCCAGCAGGTTTTCTGTGTTTCCTGCTCCGACACACCTGACTCAAATTTTAAATGGATCCACCAGCTTATGAAGGTCTGCACAATGACTCGTTCATTTGAGTCAGGTGTGTTGGAGCAGGAATACACTGAAAATCTGCCAGATTGCAGCCCTCGAGGACTGGAGCCCCATCCTTAAAATATAATGTATATGTAAGAACCAGAAGTTTTATTGGCTTGATTTGCAGCTTTGTTCTTATATTTGCTGCAGCATCTGAGCAGCTATCACTAGAACAGGCCAAGCAAGTATACGAGAAAGTACTTTCAGCTGCGTTGTGTTCATATCTGTTAATGCTGTACATTTCTCCATATTTCAGGGTCTTTTTTATTTGTACCTTAGAGATCTCAGCTCAGTTGTTAATCACTGCTGCTGACAGACAAAGTTTTTGTAGTGAGTAGTAGAGCACCCCAGAGCAGATAGATAAGACAGGGTTAAAGAAATAAATAAATAATACCTTTATAAAACTGAAAAACCTATGAGTAACATTGGTCAGGATTTTGACTAACAGTTCAACGTAACATTTTGACAGCAACTGGTGGACAAAGCAAGAATTTGACCTCAACTAAATTCAGTCTAATTTTATAAATACTGTACAAGGTCACTGATAACATCACAGAAGCCAACGCAACAGGATACACATGAAAAGCAAATTTTACAAAAGGAATGCAGAAAGTAAAGCTAACAGGAGATGAAAACAAATCTGATTTCATAATAACCCTGACTGGAATACAGTGATACGGTAAATACGGACTTAATGCCAGTGTTGTGCCTGAACGAGTTTATTGAACGTTCATGAACTTGTTCATATTTTGGGTGAACGTGAACTGAACGTACTATATTTCTGCCTGAAATACAGTACGTCGTTCTTTCACAGTTAAACTTTGTTCAATAGAGTGCCAGATTTCCATGGAGCCTTCCAGGCTAAACCCCGGCTAAAACACATCATAAATAGGCCTAAATGTATAGGTGAAAACATCAAATCTGGCACCACCAGCCACCACAGAGCTGCACGTGCGCATCATCAAATTGCAAAACATGGAGGCAAAATCTAATGAATGCAGCGGCTCCACCTCTGCCTCTGATCACTACAGCATTTTCGTATCATCACTTAAAATATTTTTTTTAAAAGGTCAGTGATGATCCAGGAGGGAGAAATCTTGTGTAAACTTTGCCCGCTGGGTGTCAATAAGCAACTCCGCACATCAAAATGTCAACGGCTAACCTGAAATGGCATATTGGAATAAAGCACCCGGCTAGCCTTCCAAGGCATGTGAACTAACAATCTAAAGATTTTGCAACGGCATGCTAAAGCAGATCCTCTACCACCCAAAACTAAATAACGGTGTACAGTTGCAGCAACTCTGTTGTCTTCCTCTCCCAGCTGGAAGACCTTTTGCAGTATATTGTTAGAGAATCTGACATCAAAATGCTCATGTATTGATATCCAGTTGCTGGAAAAAAAAAAAAAAAAGCTTAGAAGTTTTGTCAGCCTGAAGCCTGACAGTTTCTGGGAATGTGCATAATAAATGCAAGTCTACCATCAACATAAGTCCGAAGGGCATAGTTTTAAGGTCAGAAACGTATGTATAGTTGCTTTAACATCAGAATCAGCTCATAATTTTCTAATTGGTGTATCACTATTCAAAATCTAAAGAGATGTTTTTGTTGAAAAATGATGACAGAATCATAATGTAATACAGAAAAAATGGGGAAAACAATGGAAAAGGTCCACAATTAAAGAAAAAAAATGCATTATGTTTATCTTGAGCAAAAGCAATAACTGACCAAGTTAAACCAAGAAAAAACAAAACAAAACAAAAAAAAACTCCACATTAAGAAGATTCAGATTTGGCAGAAATGATAACGTCTATAATCCTGCTCTTAGCTCCTATTTCGTGCTACAGTACTAATATTGTAAATATACTATATTTCCTTTAAAAACAAAATTTATTTTAAACATGAATAACTCAATGGTGCTGCAGTTTCTATTAGAAAGAACCACACCATCAATGAAATGCACAGAATTGTGAAGGCTGATGGGTTTTGATGAGAATCAGTGATGCTCCTGGTTGAATGACCCTTACTATGAAGAAAGAGGAAAGAGCTACAAGAAAGGCATAAAAGGGAGAGGGGAGGAAGAACCAAGAACAAGCTGAATGATGGCAGTGAGGTGTTGAAAGGCAGAAAGAAAACAAAAACAATACAAAATTGTTCTGCTTTTCTAAATAAAAATACATATATGCATTTCACAAGGTGGCACTCTGTTTCCAAGGCTCCAGATTGGAACCAGTTGTAGAAAAAGACTATACCAGAGACGCTTCAGAAGCTCAGCACTTAAAGTAAGATGAAGGCCTTTATATGCAGGTGCAGTTCAGATACATAACGGTAGCTATAGAAACAGCTGAGATTAATGGTTCACTGAGGAGCAAAGGCGTCTGTGTTACACGCTTATGTGTCAGACCGCAGAAGTATATTCACCATTTTATTGCTTATTCATAGTGAGCTAAACCTCTGGTTGAAGGATTTTTAAATATGCGTAGGTGCATTTGAGAGTTTTTTAATTAAAGTGAATACATTTAGATTCTGAAACTGGTTTTATTGGGTATTTAAATTTTTCATGATCTTGCGAATAATGCAGCATGATTTCATTGCTGTTCTCATGTCCATTATGTCCCTATGCAACAAAGATGACTTACATATTTCTGAACATTATTAGTATTATGATCTAAAAATGGCACACCCCTCACACCTCACGTTGTTATGTTTGGGATGTCTTTGGGGCTGTAACCTTTGTGTAGAGGTTATGTAATGTAATGGCCCTAAAGCTGGATTTATACTTGTGTGGCGTCTGCGTAAAGGCGGTTACATCATCACTACCGTAGGCATATTGTAGGTCTTCAGAGGCTCGTGGAAGTACTTGGTTGTGATTGGTCAGTTTGGGAATACGCGTTTCCGGATATTCTTGCCGAATTTGTGTGGTAACCCCCTTTTTTAAAAACAATGCCCGATCAAGTTGATGAGAGACTGATCGAATTATGTCTTTGTTTGCTTCGACAACCTCGTGAAGACACTGCACCATGTTGGACGTCATTGTTGTTTTTAAAACAGGAAATACGTACCGGAACGGAAGCGAACCATCAAAAGAACTCTGTCTTGTTGAGTTTACCAGCCAATACCACCCCTGCTGCCACCTTAAGATTAGGAAGAGAAGCTGCAACAAGACACCAAAATGATGCATATGCCCCTATATTTGAGTGCAAGAGCAAACTCACCAGCATCAGCTACACCATAACCGACCACACGCAGAGTGAGTATAAATCCAGCTTAATGTGTGTGAACTAAAAGGCATCAGTTCACATCACTGTTTCCTTTGCTTTTCATGTAAGCGTTTCTCTAAGCACAGACACACACAAACATGCATATTTTCAATAAAATGCAACAATGCAGCATCTTTCGATTGGGCTGTGTGGAGATGTGACTGTGTTTATTTTTACTTTAGAATATCTGTAGTGAATCATGTAGTGCTCTGTAACTTAAAAATTGTCTTGTCACATATTAATACACATACTTTATACACATCTTTTCTGTTCATAGACCAGAAAAATAAACAAAAAGTGAAGGAACAGCATTTCTGTACTGGATTCTGCCACCAATAAAACAAGCATCAACAATGACCTGCTGGTTAATTCACTGCTAACATGCAATACATTTAACACATTTTTTCAAATTTCTAGTTGATTAAATAAATTTGAGAATCTCCAAAAATACGAGGCATTTTTGTTGTATGTGCAGATGCAGATTTTTTTTTTTTTTTTGATGTTCTGCTGGCTTGCACCAAAATGTAACAGTGCAGAGATTCACTAATCGTTCAGCATGCCTTAAGTCAGCCTTTCTCAAACTTGGAGTTGGGACCCTGATGAGGCTCCGGGAATAATTTCAAGGGATCGCCATATCATTGTAAAAAGTAAATATATAAATTTATCTGATAGATTAAATGTTTTTAGTAGGGCTGTAAAAATTAACACATTAATGCATAAACATTAATCTTTGGAATTAAAGTATAAATTTTTTATGCATCAATGCATAAACAACAAAATTCTTACTCACACCATATTAAAAATTTGAATGTGGCATTATCTCGGCAAGAGATGCTGGTCTGTACTCCTTACCAGTGGTGGTAATGCACGTAATTGTTGCATGCCCACCGCCAGAAAACAAGAAGTTGTTCCATATATGTTAGAGGTGATTGTCACCAGAGCGGGATGCAGAAATCTGAAAAACCTGTGGGCTCTTTAAAAGGAAGTTTGAGAATTAAAATGACAGAACAATCAATGAAAATGCTGTCATTTGAAGTGTGAGTAGAAATGAGTTTCTGTTTCACTGCAGTCGCGGCTCAAGAAGGTTGACAATCACTGCCTTAAAGGGACATTTTGTAACATTTTCTGTTGTTTACTAATCGATTTCTGCATGTATATATGTGTTATCATTGATGTATTATGACCTCTGCTAATGCTCTGACACATTCTCGTAAGTGAAGAATTTTAGATTTGTTTATACGTGTGACAGGTAAGCTGGTAGGGAAAAGCCATGACAGTCTGCCATCTTGAAACTCCAGCCGCCCGCAAAGGACAAATAGCACCAACTACGAGTTTTCCCTGTGAGCCAGCACACAGTGATTAAGACGTGGGAGGAGAAGAAAAACGAGAGTGGCTTAATATCCCGGCAAGTTGGAAAATCTGGCAAATTGTTTTTCACAAAAATGCAGGACCATGCAGCAGCAGCATAGAAGCCGCTTTCAAGAAGAACGGTTTTAAAAGGGACTCTCAAGTTGCCAACTTTCACTTCAACAAGTAAGTCAACAACTGCCTAAATGAGCCTAAAGCTAACATTATCCATTTGGTTTTGTTAAACAGTGTTGCCTGTTACCATGGGCAGCATAACAGTAGTTTCTGCTAAAATATACAGTAGTTTCTGCTAAAATACACCAACCTCGTTGGTACAGTAGTGTGTGTTTACATGGTTTCAGTCACTTTCATAGTCATGGTAAACACCGGCTTTCAGTCGCGGTAAAGCTGGACTAAAAGCCAGTGGGAAGACTTTATAAGCTGATTTTACTGTGACAAAATGCCGGTGCTGTGTCAAGACCAGTTTCCCCCGAGATCCATTCCTACTGTGAGAACCTTTCTAAACACTTTCTTTCCTCTAAACACAGAGGATTGATACGTGACAGCAAATTTTTGTCCACCAGAGGTTTTCTACCTGACCAATTATGATCCAGAGGGAACTTCTTCACTTCAGTATGTTAACTTTGAAATAATACACACTATGGTGGTCACATATGTATACTGCTATTGTGAAAGTGACCTGTTTTGATCAGTGTTGTTGTGGCTTTTTGAGATATGGCGGCTACCATTGTTGCAATACATGTTTGACAAAGTGAGACGCTAGAATGCCTGATATGTTTGAATGCAATACACCATTCCAACATTAGATGGCAGTAATTCTTACACAATGTCCCTTCAATGTTTGCTAAGGTGTTCGATAAAAGAAAGACAAAAATATGAATCATCAAGCACTGAATCTAATGAGGTAAATGATCTAAAAAAGCTTTGACATAGTAAAAGAGGATTAGTTATGAGTAAATCGTCAGGCTATGAAGCTGGTCTTGTAAACCTGCACGAATGTTATCACAGATTTAACTAGTCCGATAACAGCTGAGGAGCTGATGTTTGTCCCAGTGAAGACAAACACAGCAGATGAAAGTGATAAGCTAAATCAAGCACACACTGCATCAATACAACTCTGAATGCCCAGGTTCTAAATTTATTCATGTGTCCAATAAATAAATACTCACAGAATCTCTTGCTTTTTCTTGGTTTAATAATAGATCAGACAGCTTGCACACAGCGTGAGGCTATGAAAAAAAGACAGCTTTTTAATTTACCCGTAAAGTCAACTCTGATTTATAACTGCACATAATAAAAATAATAACAACCACCCCTCTGCATCTCATTTAACAAGATCTTAACATTTAGAATGTAAAAAAAAAATCAAACAGATAAATAAGATATTGTGCAATTAATAGTTAGTCCTGATGTGTGGCTGATAAGCTTCAACCGCCAAAGCGATCTTCTATTCATGCCCGTTTTTAGTTCAATAGAGTTTTGCTTCCATAAACTCAGTGAGTTATCTTTCAGCAACACCATGGAGCAGGACATTACTTGAAGGATTACTGAAAAAAAAAGAAGTTAAAAAGATCAAAAGTGTGTTTGCATAAATATGAACTGCCGCAAAATCTGCTCTCAGTAGAAGTGTCTTCAGAAGAGAAAGCAGGGTGTTCACATGTCACGTTCAATGTTGTAATGTGCCACTGGATAGACTATTTAACAGGCCGACTGTCCAGTCAGGGGCCCCAAGAATCAGCAGGCTTTGATCCAAAACCATTTTAGAGCTACTAAAACAACATCAGAGAGACATAAAGCAACAGTGAAGAGAAGCAACATTACTGAAAAACGGCAACAAAATGGCAACAAACAACAACATACACAAACAAATAAATAAATAAAAATAAGAGCTGAAAACCAATTAAAAAAAGAGTGAAATGAGCAGAAATAGATAAATAAACTGCCATGGAAATGTGCCAGAAAGAAAAGACAGAAAGAGATGCAAATCAACCACAGAGGAGTGGAACCAAAGAAACGATGATGCAAAATGAACAAAAATAAATTCAAATTCAAAGCAAACAGATAAAACCCCCCAAACACAAAAAGAGATGCAGTGTGAGTTAAAATAGATACAAATTCAAGGCAAACAAACACAAAATACAACTCTAGTACAAACTAAAACAAAACTATTAAATTGGATGGAAAGGGATGGGAAATAACCACAAATAAGATGCAAGTCAATGATTATTAAATACAAAAATGAACACAAATGCACATACAATGAGCCAAATTAGATTTAAAAACAAGCAAATAGCAACAACACACCAGAAAAAGGGCACAATAGACCACAAGAAGAAGAAACAAAACAACTGAATGTATAGTCCGCCTGTTCAGCCTGAATGTCTGGTTTCTTTGTAGAAGGGATGGGATGCGCTTCAGTGTGAGTCCTGGGGCCAGTTGTCTCATAATCTGCCCATGCATATGCCTAGTGCAGGTTCTGCTTTAAGGATTGCTGATTTTACAGGAAAGAAAACAGATAAAACTGCTATATAAATGAAAATCTTATCTTGCATGTTATGATATGTTGAGTCAGCTACCAAGGTAATGATAATTCAATTTTACGTACGAGTTGAAAGAGCTTAAAGCTGAGAATAAAACTCATTGCTGCAAGCAGAGTGCCATTTCTTTCATATGCCACATTCACAAAGAAGTGCTTGTCTACATCATAAACATCTTTATGATTTCATGTGCCAGCGTGTGTTTGGAATAGCTCATTGAAGATTGCAGCAGGAGCTGCCACGAAACACTGCAGAAGAGAATTGAATGCTGCTGCACTTTTACTTTCCCACTGAGGCAGGGATTACCATGTCAAATTCATTTAAAAAATTTAACAGAGCAAATTTTCAGGACACATGCGGTGCATCTTTTGTATCCCTCAGTATCCAATAATCTTTTGTACATTTGCACAACCAATACACGTCTTTGCATACACACACTGATGAGCCATAATATTAAAAATAATTTTGCATATCAAGTTGAGATCCGGGCCTCATACCGCAAAGCAGGATTAGTGACATAACAAGGTAACGTTAGGTTCATCTCTGGGTTTTCAGTATCACAAGGCTGGCTTATTCCCCATTGGGTTTCATCACCACTGTGTCTTCTTCTGTGTGCACTTAAAGCATTTCTTATCCCAAACAAAGCTGGTACTGCAGTTTAAAGCTCTGATAGTTCACACACAGAGTTGTTTGTCCATTCAGAGACATCGTAGTAAAAATGGTTCCACAGATATGGTGGCTGCTATATATGTGGCTTGGTAAGTAGATATAAATGGCTCATTCTAAGGGAAATAAAAAAGTAAGTAATTTGATACTAATGGAAACAGTTTTTACTTATATACTAAAGTTTTTCTCTCTTTGATTTTGTCACACACAGCTCCTTCAAAGTAAGCCATAATAGTGAAAATGTATTAAATTAATATCCATGCACACATTTATCTTATGAGATATATATTTTAATGGCCTTAAATCACTGAACAGCTTCAGCCCTTTTAATCAAATGTTTAGATCGAGGATTACAGAAGATACACTTTTTAAATAAATACACCAACTAGTTTGATTTGCTTTTTTTATGATAACATGAAACAATCAGTGTTGCACCAGGAATTATGGCAGATTAATCTATATCCAAATGCCTCAATACAAAACTTGCAACATACTCATTTTTTAACACACAATCATGATTTCTTAGATCCACTCCTCTTTTCATGACAGTGATTGTTTAGCTTAGTAATTCATGCATTCACATAAACTCTGCACCTTTTTTCATCTTTCTTTCCGGCTTTTGAGCTTGCAAGAACATGTTATTGGTCATCAGCTGTCAATTCTACCTTTATGTGAATGTGCATATATCCAGATTTATAAAACACATGGATAAGCAGTATATAGCAAGATATTCACTGTTAGTCAGTTAAATCAGATCAATGAAAGAAACCCTAGATATGTTGAACCTGCCTTGTTGCAGAGACCCTTGAACTATGTTTCACTCATTGACTCATCTTGTCTTTTTCTTGCATGGAAACAAGCTTCACAGTTACATTCATCCAATGTGAAATACTGCTTTTTTAAGCTGGAAAAAGATACCACATGTCAACTGGTTTCAGATGTCTGATGAGGTTTGAGAAGTCACAAATGGTTACACCCTGAAATTCAGTCGATATGTACAGTAGAAGGACCATGTATTCAGGTTCTTGTCAAATTTAGGAATAAAACCTCCATGTCCCGTAGCTATGCAAGCTTTACTACAAACATCAAACACATAACTTGGTTTCTGCTGCAGTGACATTGAAAGATATTAGATTTACAAAATGTTCATCTCTCTTCTTCGCTCTGTACTATTGAACTGTTTCCCTAAAGCTCCTAACATCATTTTGTACATTCTCTTAGTGCTTCTCCCTTCATGGCAGATGTTGTATTAATAGTCATAATCAAAAAGGGACTGTACCATCACCTGGATTCACTCAGTCTATTTAGATTAGGTTAGATTGGAATCCCTGAGGTGATATTAGCTTAAACCAGCAGAGGATGCATCATGCATGAAGCAGGTGGTTGTAAAATTGCACTACATACCCCAGTGTGTTTGAAAAGGAATAAAAAAAAGAAGTATTTATCAAGGATAAAGAATAGAATATTTATTTTTTCACTGATCCTCATACATTTTTAAATCATCAGCTTGGATTTTCAAGGCTAATTACTGCAGAACTCACAAAATCCTTAAATAACTACAAAACTTAAACTACATAAATTGACAGCAATACAAATGCAAAGGCTATTTGTAGAATCATAACGTTTAAAGTCTTTCTTGCACTGTAAGTAGTTTTAGAATAGAATGCAAAGGCTTAGGATGAGCAATGAAAGCGTTACAGGACCATTATATTCTCTGAGCTATGATTTTATCATTCAACATTTATTTGAAAAAAACTAAAGACTCAATATCATAAATATCATATCAACAAAGTTTAAAGAGAAGCTTGCTGGAAATTTATTCCACGACAAAAATAAAGGTTTTTGAAGTATTAACACACAACCAAAGCAAATCTATGAAACGTCTGAAAGAATAATGAAAAACTTTCCTTTTGTGTAACTGTAACAAAATAATTCCTGAAATGTCCTCATCTTTATCCACAAAGTCGGTATCAATGCTCTCAGCTTCAGTCCCAAGGGGGGAAATTTCCTGCAGGTTTTAATTCATTAAGAGGCTTCTAAAGAACTTTGGAAGATATTAAGGAGATCCATTTTATTTGAACCAGTTGCAGCGGTTGATCCTAACAAAATGGCCTTAATCTAAATCTTTCGAGGTGATGTCCTGGAGCAGAGTGAGCTGGATGGTCTATGTCAAAGTAAAACTGAGCTGTGAGAATCCTATTTTGGTGACAGTGAAGAAAATATATTTCACTGCATGGTCCACATGGCCAGAGATTACTAATTTATGGCAAGAAGATTAACTTGTGTCCACACATCAGTTATCTATAGCAAGCATATTCATGGATAATCATTATTTAATGTTATTTCATCATAATGTTAAAGTGAATTATAATGTTGGGTTTGCCTAACTGAATAGTTTACTAAAAACAACACAATAGGCCGGACACCATGCGGCTCCACATCAATATTGTACTTAAAAAACCACAAATCCCACAAAAAACAGGCAACAGTCTGCCAACACTTTGGTACCCAAAAACCCTAAACTACTTCAGTGTTTGCCCTAACATTAAGTTAGGAGGGCGGCCTGCACTCCCAAAGGCAACCGCATGCCCTTCCAAGAAGTTAAAGTTAATTTGACCCTCTCCTCTCTATATCACACATGGCTTGTCAGTAAAAAGGAAAAGATGGATGCAGAGAAATCAAAGTAATCCAGAGGGAGAATGTTTTCCAGAAGGCTGACCTTAAAATGGCTGTTCTGCGACAGCTTCATCCAACCTGTTCATGCCATGCTTGAATATGAACAACAAGAGAAGGAAAGGTTCCTAAGGAGACTTGAGGCTGCTACTGCTGCCAGCATAGTTAACATTTAGTTAACCAACAAGAAGTCAGAGTGACTACAAAGCTACAGCTTACTAAATTTGCTTTGAGATTTTAGACATCTCTGTGGATTTACATATAATTTTACCCAAGAAACACATTTCATGTTCATTTTTGATCATTTGATTAGAACATAAACCTAATTTTTAATTATATGAAATGGATCAAAATTGAAGTGAAAGTTTAAAAATCCTACAATTCATTAACAATGAACGCCTGAAAGTTTAAGACCAAACTACTCTGTTCGTACCTGCGGGGCTCATCTCTCCAGCCCTGCGGCCTGATGGCAAACAGGACCTTTGGCAGTCCCTCCAGGCCCAATCCAGACAAGGCCGGTCCCACGGCAAACCACATGTGACTAGGTCCGGCCTGACCCGACGCCCAAGCCGCTCGAAAAATCAGCTCTGCTTCCTCCAAGGAACAATACAGCAGGCGGACCTGGAAGAAAAGGATGAGGATGAGAGAGAAGAGAATGAGTAAGGAAAATATTCAATGGAATAAATTATGCCAAAAAAAAAAAAGAAAAGTAGGGAAAAGGTACAAAAAGAAGAGACGGAGAAAGGGTGAAGAGAGGAGAGATATTAAGTTATATTATAAAGTTAATTGTCAATGAAAAGGGACGAGATGTAAAGAAAAGTGGCAAAAAAGTTCAATTCCATCCATTTTTCATTTTTCCATTTCTTGCAGCTTGGTGCCCAAATGTCCTTCAATGCCTCCTTCACAGTTATGAGTTATAATCTTTAGCATTTCAATACACTCAGTGCAGTTGTACATTAATTCCTGTAGTTTAATTCATTTATTTTTTTCTTGACTCAATGAGCTGCATTTGAGAAATGATGCTTCTTGGACTGATCTTGCATTTTCTCTTCATACGCTATTAAAGAGGGGAAGTTAATGAGGTTGAGGGTGAAAAAACAAAACTGCAGGAGTGTGACACAGAAAAAAAGGCTGCTGCAAAGTGTGTGAATGTGTGTGTGCATGTGTGGTTGCTGCAAAGGGTTCCTCAGATGATTACTCAGAGGAAACACTTGAGAAAATTTGCACCACAGATTTGTAGAACAGTTGATGGAGTTATAAAATCAGTCATAACCAGAAGATGAAATGCTTTAACAGCACGCAGTAAGACCAGCAGGCGTGTGGTGTGGGGATCACATGCTGTACATTCACGTCAGAGAAGATGGTGAAATGACGCCGATCTTCCTACTCAGCTGACAGCTGATGGGATTGAGGTCAGCATGAGGTCTATGCAAAGCTCAGTCCTCGTCTATCACATCCCCAGAGCAGTCAGTATATATTTAGACTTCTGTACATAAGGACTCGTACATAAGGAGTGACAAAATATAAGAAATGCAAAGCATCCTTCTCCTCTTCTTGGGAATTCCTGTTTTCTGCCTTCCTTCAGAAGGAACCATAATTTGTTGAAAACTTATGCCATCAATCACTTTGTTAGTTGAGGTATCTCATTTTTCAAACTCTGGACATTTCATTTTGGAAGAAAATATTTTATTTAGATCCCCGTGGGTCTTCATATTTTACTGTGACAGTGCTTAATTGCATCACGAGTCCTTTTCCAGAATAGTAAATATCCAAAGAGCACAACTTTTGAAATTTTACTCGGAAATGTCAAATTTTACTTATATGAAATTATTAAATATTTTCGAGAGTGTCATTCACATCCAACAAAAAAGTTACTGTCCGGATTTCAATGAGGAAATAGGTGGGAGCCTCCCACTGGATATTTACTTCATAGATTGTTATTTTTCAGCTGGCAACAAGCTATTTAACCCCAACTGGTGCACTAAGTAGATTTCTTAAACAACCATACTGGAAGACACATCCTGTGCTTGTGAAAAATTTCTTGGCATGCATCAAGCAAGTAAAACATCTAAGGAGATACTGAAACTGTTCAAACTGGATTAGGAACCATCCAACCCATTGTTAAAAACTGGAGGGATAGTGGGGAAAATTTATCTTTGAGGGAGAAATGTGGTCGAAAATATATGGAATGATGGTAATCACTCAATCACTTTAACATTCTAGTGAAATAGATCCATAGAAAATTAATTAGAAAAAAAAAAAAAAAAACAATGGGCGTGTTTAATAGTGAAGATAACAGCACATGCCAAATGTGAAGGCTTCAGTTTGCTATGGAGCATAAATTTTGGACTCTGTAGTAATGAAAGGTCATGTGATCTGATGAGTCTAGATTTACCCAGTTCCAGAGTGATGGGAGCATCAGAGTAAGAGAGAGGCAGATGGAGAAAAGGCTTCAACTTACTAGGGAGCATAAAATTGGACTCTGGAGCAATCACAGAAGGTCATGTGGTCTGATGAGTCTGGGCATCAGGGTAAGAAGAGAGGCAGATGAAGTGATTGTACCTAGTGTCTACTGTACAAGCCTATGGGGGCAGTCTATGATCTGGGGTTGCTGAACTTGGTTAGTTGAATTGTTGAATGAGGTCAGCTGACTACCTGAACATTCTGAATGACCAGTATATTCCCTGATTGCTTGCAGATTTCCATATCATGGATTTGCCACCACAGAGTCTAGAACTAAACCTTAATGAGAATCTTTGGGATGTGCTGGATGTGGGTATAGATATGATAAGTGCTCTGTCTCCCTCATCATTACTACATCACTCTTGGTGAAAAATTAATGCAAGTCTGGATGGTGATAAATGTTGTGATGTTGCAGAAGCTCATTGAAGTGATGCCACAGCATATGTTAGTCATAATGAAAGCTAAAAGCAGTCCAAGAAAATATTAGACTGCATGACCTTTTATTGGCAGTGTATTTAAACATCAAACCTGGAGATAAATAACTGCACAGCTCACCAATTGTTCTGCTCCATAAAAACGCCAGTCAAGGTTGAGCTGTAAGACAGATGACTGTAGAATAAATTCCTCTACAGTTATTTATTCCAGGTCCTGTGGCCACAAAACAAGCCCAAATCATCATCCCTCCACCACTGTGCCCAACAGTTCTAAAGTGCTGATATGCTATGTTTGTGTATTATTGCTAAACATCTTCACATCTCAGTAGCTTGACTACTGGTTTAGCTATAGAATCATGTGCTGGATTTAGTTGTTTTTTACATGCTTCTTCTGCATGTTGGCTTCATTTCTGTTGAAGAAATGAGAAGACAGTGTGATAGGTCATATTATTCATCCAAGTTTGAGTTTACCTAATTAAGCTTAATAAGGATTATTTGTTTTATCATGATCATATTTAAAAAGCTAAAAATGAATGAGAGTATATTTTTTTTCCCCCCATGACTGTTGGACTATTCATGCTGACTAAATCTTCAAGTTTATAGCTAGCATGGTATCCACGACCAGGGATTTTAGCACTGCACATCAATCCAAATTACTTCAAAGTAACTCAGAGGATGAAATGGTGCTACATGCCTTTGATCTAATGTGTATTGGTCCAGGAAGTTGTGAAATGAGTTCATGGTGCAGGACTGCATTGGATTCTCATATTTTAATGGGCTTAAAATTCTGTTTTTTCTTCATCATTTTGTTAGTTTAAATTTAAAGAACTCTATCTTGTTATTCTGTTAGTATTGAAGTTACTTTAACTAACTTGTGAATAACAGCAATGTGTCACAACGTCCTGTTAACTATTCATTGACCAATTATTACTCATTTGATTAATTTTTCAGTGCACACTCAGATGGGCCTACATGAAAAGACTGGACTTCAGGTTGAATCTTAATCACTAAAACTTCAGAAGGTGTCAATTACTATTTAAAAATTTAATACCAAAGTCTGAACAAAAAAGTTTTTAATAAGTACCATTACACAAGCAACCTCTGTGGCTACACAGTTTGGTTTGTCATGCATGTGTGCTTCTGTAGCAATAAACTTAAGTGATCAAGGCATCCAGAGGAAAAAAACAGCG
Source organism: Melanotaenia boesemani (assembly GCF_017639745.1). Lineage (NCBI taxonomy): Eukaryota > Metazoa > Chordata > Actinopteri > Atheriniformes > Melanotaeniidae > Melanotaenia > Melanotaenia boesemani. The sequence goes on from NC_055698.1 coordinate 28,151,519, forward strand.
CGCCTGCTGCCTTGCTCACCAGTCACAACACCATGACACAAATCATCAGCTGATGCCTGCAGTATGCTAATGAGCAAAGGCAGGCTTTGAAGTAAACTAAATGGCCCATGCAGCACTACAGCTTCCCCAGTGCTTCGGAGATTATGGATAAAAGACACGTAAGATTAATAATTTTGCATTAGCTGTGGCAGGTTTTTCATTGATCTTTTTTCTTTAGGGGGGCAGACAAATTTTATGGGGGCAATGGAAACTAATTTTATTTTCAGGTGCAGATAAATATATTATCCATACCTTCATGCACTCTGGTTAAAAAATGTTCAATGAGAGAGGCAGAGAGGGAAAAGAAGCATAAGACAGATGAGGAGAGACATGATGGAAAAAGAAACCACTAATGTAAAGATTCAGTGAGACACATTTATAACCACTGATTTATTGCCCCATCACCAGGCCCAGACTGACCCACGGGGTACAATTCCCAGTGGCCTGGCCCCAAAAGTGGCCTGACTGGCCTAATGTCAAAAGAAGAAGAAGAAAAAAAAAAAGGTGACAGTGCATTACAACAACAAAGCATGGAGAGGCGGAACAGCTGAGATGCAGAGAAACATGGTGGCGAAATGGACTCGGAATAAAAAGAAGAAACAGCAGCAGCGACATCACATGAGTTCATTGTTTAATAAATGAGTGATAGAGGAGAGACAGCTAATGTGTTACAAGCTGCAATACATTTATCTGAACATATAGCGAGCACTAGTTGAGATTCTCTGTAGCCCTTCTCCTTTTTATGCAGCTGTAATAACGACCCTGGCACACGCTTGCTGTAATAATTATCTCGTTACTACTTGTTGTCCAAACTTCATTCTATTTTTAATGTTTCTGTGGTTTGTTGCTGCATTGTTATATCTCTTATCAGCCCAAACATAAAGCTGCTGGTTATTCCAACCTTGGAAATACAGGGGGACTTATATGGGATTTCCTAGTATCATAGATAAAAATTTAGTTCATTTTATGTGCTGTGTTAAAGTGGCAGGTGGATATTTCAATACTCAGGCTGCTCAGCTAAACTAGTCTATACATATAGTTTACTGTCCACATCTGTCCACATCTGTCCACATCTGTCCTGGTCCATCTCAAACAGCTGTAAACTGGGCCAATGAGGAACATTTTATTAGTCCAGATTAAAAGCAGATGAGGAAACGTTTTGACTTGATGAGTTTGTCAGTGTGCTTTTCTGGTTGTAAATTAAGTGATTGCAGTGTTTTATGCTTGTTGGCTTATTTTACTGCATGACATGTTTGGTGGGTCCGCTAAACCAAACAGACCTCCACAAAAGTTTAGGAACTTCTCTTAAGGTTGGACCATTTCTTATCTGTCTAAGTTGAGTTGACTTTTTTTTTTACTGTTAGAGTGAACATCACTTGTGATATATGGTAAACTAAATTATTTGCTGCCAAAATTACTTAATTATGCTGTTTAGATTAACATAAAGGAGCCCTGCTGTGACTGTTGTATTGAATCTTTTGATAGGAGTAGTAGAGAGAAAAGCACAGGACTTGTGGCTTATAGTTGTTTGTGAATGTCGGTCTATTTAGAATATTGAGCTTTGGTGACTACTGAGCCTGTGTGTATGTGCACTTTTGTGCACTTGCATGGGAGCATATGTGTGATGAGACTCCCGGCCTGACTTTTTGCCCCAGTCTGGCCCTGTAGTACAGATGAACTGAATTAAATCAATGATTCAAGCATCAAGAGAGTACAAGTGTGTATACAAGGAGGGGATTTAATACTTCCAGAGTGCAGGGCTTTTATAATGTACCTGTGCCATTCAATATTTAACCTGCACAAAGCCCCCATAAATACATTATGAGACAGTAGTCCTGAATAAAGCCTCATTAGAGAATAATGCAAAGTTGAAAGAAATTTTAAAAACATTACAGGCTTTTATGTATTTGCAAATTTATTGAAATATGTTACTGTGCATGAACCTGGTGACACTGCTCTCCCTATCTTCTTCATCTTCCATGCTGGTAGATGGTTTAGTGTAGGACAGCAGAGAGAATAGAGTGATGCATCTTTGAGTAAGACTGCTTAGTGACAAGAGTCAATGCATTACTCCACTAAGACTAACACCAGTTTGCAAATGTCATAGGGTGTGTCCCAATCCGTGCACTTCTATACTTCGAACACTACATTTAAGAGCTTATTGCGCTTATAGAAATTTCAGTAAAAACTCAGTGCACTGAAAGTACCCGGATGCTGCCCTAAACTCGCCCAAAAATCTAGTGCGAAACGATGGACACTACACGCACTAAACGGACGCCATCTTGCTGACATAGCGGAAAGGGAGGGACTTTCAACCAGTTTTTCAGAGCTGAATAATGGCAGCCACCGACTCAGCGGTACCGATGAGGCTATTTTGTACAGATGTAAGTATGAAGTTATTTGATCATAATTCTAATATAAACTGCAGCATGCTTCTTATCTCTTCTATCCCTGATGACAGTTATGGATCTGATCATTTGTTGGAGGCTGCAATAGAGTTAGCAACGTAAATGTTAACAGTTTTATAGCCGATTTCGCGGATGTAGATGGGATATAAGTGCTAAAAATGATTAATGCTATAGGTTCCGTATGTTTATTCATGATTGTTGAACCTCCAGATTAAGCACAGCAGGGTCTCTGGCGTAAACGAAATGGTTCTTGATCTGAAAACTGTTTAGGGAAACACCGCTGGTTTAGAGAACCGGCCGGTTTCGATAGTACCGCTGACTAAGCCATAGCTGATTGTACATCACTTTAGATAAGCGTCTGCAAAGTATCCATTAAGTACACACATATATATATATATATATATATATAATGTTTGCTTTTATATAAACTGCCATTGTGTGTTCACCGTAGGTCACTGTGGCATCAAACTACCGAGCCAACAGTGGCACTGAGGCATTAACCACCTGGGGGCTAGGACGCTGCTGTGGAGAAGAGGAGGCGGCAAGAGAGAAATGTTTTAATAAAAATTTTAAATAAAATGTTTTCTGCATCCCTGTTTTAGCGTCTTCATTACTGCATTTCATATTTTAAATGATGATTTCTAGTATAATCGGTTTCCTGTTGCCAGACGTGAACGGTATCATCCAGGCCAGCAGAGAGCTGCTTCCCTGAGCTGCCTGGTGTAGCTCCTTTAACTTCTGTTTTCTTAATCTCTCTTTTCTAGGCATGCTGCAGTTGATAAAAGTGAGGACAACAGTGTTATTGACTGCTTAGAATAATGCTGCTTGGAATAAAGAAAATTATTACAATCTGTGACAAAAGAGCTGGACAACTAGAGAACGCTGTGTGATGTGGTTTATGAATACGTCATGAAAACTTAACGGAAAAAAAAGCCAATCCTACCCTCGTTTGTAGTGACCACTTAACCTAACATTTGGCAAGGTACCACTGATTATGGCTAGTGCCAAGCTCGTTAAGAGGGCAGTCAGCTAATTCACACTCGGCACTTTAGGCTGTAATGAGACAGGCTACTTTACAACAGGGACGAATAGTTTGGTATAAGGCTTAATTTAGGAGCAAAAGGTGCTCTCAGAATAGTTCAGCATTACCTGAGTAGTGGCAGGTGGAGGGGTGGGATGTAACTTTGTGGATGGTCCAGCTGCTGCAATGAACATGCTTACAATATGCCTCGTTGGCGCCTGCTTTGCGTGATCACATTGCTAAAGAAATGATGGGAACGAAACGGGCATACGCATTCATGCACATGTGTATAAAGAGTGTGTGATCGCATATACAAGGTGGGCCACATACAGTATATAAAAAAATTATTCTAAAAAAAGGGCACTTTTTCAGCCCTGACAGCATGGACAAGTGCTTCAGCACCACCAAGGCTCGATCTGTGCACGCCAGTGAATGCATGCAATAATGAAAACTAAAAGTTGTAAAACAAAATAGGTATGTATGACTCTTTTGGGAAATTAGTGTATTTTCCAAGTGTCTGAATTGCATGAAATGCATAAATTGGATGATGACCTCAAACTGGTTTCGTAGGATGTAAAATCAAATGTAAAGCTCAGTGACTTAAGATTTGGTCACACTACTCCTGATATTTTCTTAAACTTTAAATTATCTTTCTCTCTCTCTATCTCTCTCTCTACACACACACACACACACATATATATATATATGTGTGTGTGTGTGTGTGTGTGTGTGTTTGTATAAACAGAAATCTGTCATGACATCTGTCATGGTCTACAACCAAAGGCCTTAGGCTAAGAATTTACATGCTGTTTAACTTTTTTTTTTTTTTTTTTTGTGGGCAACCAGCTTTATTGTGAGTAAAATTGTTTTCACACTTGCTTGGGGCACAATGAAAAAAAGAAAATGAAAGAGAAAAAGAGAGTAGTAAAGAGAAGAAGCTTTAAAAAAAAGAGAGACAAGGATACACCAGGTAACAGCATCAGCTGTTCAATCTTAGCAGAAAATAAAACAGACAGCCAGCTGCTACACCTGTAAGGAAACTGAAAAACAACACAAAACAATAAATAAATAAATAAACACCTGCAACATCCTTAAGAAAATAAAACTGACCATCACTGAAGCACCTATAAGAAGACAGTCATGCTGTAGAAAAAAAGTAGTTAATCACAACAACAAAAATATCAGCAACACGAAGAAAAACATGAACATAACTGTAGTTTTGGTGATTAAACCCACTGGATGACACAGTAACTGCCTCAGCATGCAGGTTAGTGAATAACAGGAATGAATAGTGATCAGCGATTCACATCTAATACTGACACATGGCAACAGACATCTCACGCTCAGAACCTCAGAAGCTAGCAGATTTAACAAAACATCTAAATTTGACATCCTGGGAATCAAACATTGATCTAATGCACCTCTTTATATTATTCAGAAATAAGGACAATTTTACCACGAATCAAGACAAGACACAGTGCAAAAGAATAAAAATTAGACACACACATCCCCAAACTAAGGCTGCAAATGCATTAAAGTAAATACTGTGGAAAGAAATAGATATTTTCAAGGTTATATTATATACTGTGGCTGAAAGTACCAAATATAAATGGATGATGCTGACACAGAGAACTGGACATCATACCCAGAGGGCAACATTTTTAGTGGAAGGAGAAAAAGCACATCCTTGGAGACTATCCAAATCCTTGACCTATGCATCGCAACCCATGTTGTGTTCCCTGTTGTTGGTGTGGAAATGAATGCTTTGAGTGTGTATGGGGGGCATTTACCATTATATATGCAACCACAGCATTTGTTTGGGGAGTTGCACATATTCCTGTCAGCTGCTGCTTTCAGTCAATGACACTTTGTTTATTTAACAGCTAAACATGAAAGTCAAGATGATAAAAAAACATTCACTTTTAAGGTATTTTCTGTCAAAGATAATAAAAATGCCTCTTGGCCCTAGATTGGATTTCATTTATCCAGATCTTTTAAATTCACTTAATTTTTTTCTTCAAATATCTCATCTTCTTAAAAAAAAAAAAAAAAAAAAAAAAGATGAAAAGAAAATAAATGAATACATAAAAATGTGTATATGTTGGCACCTAAAATCCATTCACCCCCCACTGTTTAACATTTCATATCTCTTTCATTAAATTACATCATGTTCTGGCCCTTTATTCTGTGGTCCAGTCTCCCTCTTGTTCGTTCTCTCCTCCCCTCTCACAGACTTCATTTTTGCAAAAGGTCATATACTGTAACAAGTCAAAAAGACATGAGCAAGGAATGAATATGAATAGAATTAGTACAGCATGAATGAGAGTTATTTTAATGCTTGTGAACAAAGATGAAGGTTAAAAAGGAGGAAGAAAAAACGAGTGGCGCCCACCTTGTGGACACAGAACTATATTAAGTTAAAATGCCCCAATGAACAACTTCTTCTGTATCTTATAACTGTAAAGTAGAACCACTGAAAGCACTGGAAATAGTTGATTAACTTGGTAAAAAGTTTTCAGACCAAGTGGAATTAAGTTACAGGTGTTTCTATGGCAGCACAAAGATGAAAAGGAGGCGTGAAGAATAATTACATTCTGATTGCAAGAACATCAAATATAACTTTTTTTGTCAAAGCCTCCTGCATCTCAAAGATACCCAGGCTGTTTGTCAACACACGAGGTGCTGTCTCATGCAAATGCTGCAAACATTTTGTCGTGTTCTGTGGTGCCCAAATGGAGGAACCTGAAAATTGTTTATCACCATTCGTGCATCCATCAACTTACCTGGGCTTCGTTGTCTTTGAGCATTCGCTTTGTCCGCGCCCCACCAGGGTCATCTGTCACATTAAGGACCACCACACTCTTTTTTTCCCAGCCAATGAAGGAGCCGTCTGTCATACCCTCGACCATAGCCAGGAAGTCTTCATAGCCGTGATGGCGGGTGGTTACAACAGAGAAGGCAGTCCAGTCATATTCTTCAAGCACTTCAAAGATGACCTCAAGCTGGAGGATGGTGGAGCAGGTGAACTGGAGGTAGATCGATCCACTCTCCTTAAGGCAAAGAGCGCACAGTCATAAGTTAATGTAAGCATATGTTAGTGGGTCTAAAACATACTGAAAAGAATATCCTTAGTTGGCACTGAATGCTGCCATCCTTTGTAAATGGCATTTAAGGATACTGCATCACTAGACGTATACTGTGTCAGAGTTGGGTGTACAGAGTGAGCTTTTTCATTCAGTACAATTTATTTCTGTTCTCATTCACGTTGGCTCTGTTCTTTACCTTGTGTCTGACTAACTTCAGGTTTTCTAAGAGATGGACACTCAGAGGAATGATGCAGGTTTCTGTCAAAAAATGAAAAGTCCTTGGCTGTGGAATAAAGACCTTCGGTGTCAATGAAACATGTGCTTCCTCTCTGCTGCTCCCATCACATTTAATTTAAGAAAATGACCCCACACAGACTGCAAGAGGGATTCATTTTATTGGCTTTTCTGCCATTGTGTTGGATGGCAGAATCAATACAGGCTGAGGGTTGAAATAAATAGTTAAATACGTCTTTTGATATTCTTTTTTAAACATGTTTTATTCATTTTCTTTATGACACGTAAAGCTTTAATCAATGTTAAAAAAATGTCATTCTTGACATTAAGGAAAGAAGCACAGGGCAAATCTTTAAATTAATCATCAAACCTTTGCATCTGTGTGTATACATGGATGATCAAAGGGGATACTTTAGGGAATATCATTCCACCCTCCAATGTCAAAAGGGCTCACTTCAGGTTCTGCTGCCCTCAAGTAGGTCAAATATCAAGTCAGGATCCTGATTTCCACTGTAAACCTGTCTGCTCTCTTTTTACCCTGGCTGAGAGCAGGGTGTACTGGGAACGTGCTTTGAGTGAGCTGTGGAGCTGTAGCGAGAAACATAAATCAAATTTCCATGTTCTTTTGGAAGCTGAAGCTACAGTAAAATACTCCATTAGTGCTCTTGGGCACTCACTAGAAGAATAGGCTGTTTGACGTCATATCCCGAGACGCAGCTGTAGAAGAACTATTGACATAAGGTTGATTGATTCTATGCACATCAGAATCGTACGTGACTTCCCATCCCAAAGGTAATTGATACTGATTAATCCACTAAGAATTTCTCACATGTAAAGCTAGTCAAGGCTCTGAAGGCTGTTATATCTAACAAAATCACATTGAAAGATGGTCCATATAAGCTAAAACCCAAATTCTTACATTAAGTGGTAATGTATTGCTGCTGTAGTTTAGGTGGAAGACCAGTCATCAACCAATCGTAAGGCTGGCAAATAGATTCCTTGTTGCCAACATATGACTAGAAAAGCACCCAACAAAAACAATCCATTTACAATGTTAAATAATACCAGCCTATCTAACTGCTTTTCTAAGGTCAACTAACCTGAGGTACTCATCTGCTCTTCGTCTATCAATTAATAAAATGCATCTCTTGTTAGGATTTCATGTATCTTAGTTGTTTAAACTTCCTCTTTTATCTTCCAGCATTTTGTTTTTGCGCGGCTCAGTTATTCTTCCTAATTTTGGTTTTCTATCTTTTAGTTGATTGCTTTCAAAAGGAAGGTTGTAGCTCAGGAGGAAGAGCAGTCATCTTCCAACTAAAGGTTGCTGAATTCATTCTAGGCTTCCCTGACTACATGCTTAAGTATCCTGGGCATGACACTGAACCTTTCATTGCCTCCCAATGTGTCCATTGGGGAATGGGTGAATGTGACATGCAGTGTAAAGCGCTCTGAGTGGTCAAGCTGACTGGAAAAGTGCTGTATAAGTCCACATGAAGTGAAGTGATGCAGCCATCATGCCTAGTGCCTACTGTACAAGCCTGTGTTATGATCTGGGATTGCTGCAGTTGGTTATTTCTAAGTTCAGAAACATCATGTGTCCAAAGAATGAGGTCAGCTGACTACCTGAATATAATGAATGAGCAGATTATTCCATCAATGTAATTCTTCTTCCCTGATTGTACGGTCATATTCCAAGAGGACAATGTGAGAATTCATCAGGCTCAAATTTTGAAAGAGTGGTTCAGGGAACATTTTCATTTTCACACATGGATGGGTCACCACAGAGTCCAGACCTGAACCCCATATAGAATCTTTGGGATGTGCTGGAAAAGGCTCTGTGCAATGGTCAATCATCAAAAAAAATCTTGAAGAAAAATTAATTGAACACTGGATGGAAATAAATTGTGTGACATTGCAGAAGCTTTTTGAAACAATGACGCACTGAATGATGCCATGATCAAAGCTAAAGGTGGTCCAATGAAATATTAGTGTGTGACACTTTTATTTATTTATTTATTTGGTGACAACTTTTTTCTCTTTGAAAGATGCAGGAGAATGTTCCAGAACTTACACCTAATTGTGCATGGGACTGATGTCACTAATGCTGGACACTTGCAGCCCACATCACTGATAAACTCAAATTAAACTTGTACTTGTCGGTATGGCAGCACACTGCTGGAATTAGTACTTGCTGATTTTTCCATTAGTTCTGAACATGTCCATCTGAAGCTTCTGGGCTCCACTCAATATTTTCTTTTGAAAATTATTTTGATGATTGATTAAAAATGAGTCATCTGATGGCTTTCTTCAAGAAAGAAGACCTCAAAAAGCTCTTGGTGATCGATTGGACTCGAGTCGTGTACTGCTTGAGAGTTATAGTTTGGAAGACTATGCTCATGAATGTCCACAACCAACAGCAGAGAATCTTAACTTTACAAAATATTATACCTCAACGCCTGTCCTGGGCTTTAGTAGAAAAAAAAATAGAAGAAAAATACAGATAAAGATAGAAAATTCTTGACATCCATATAATGTTTGACTTCAGGCCAGCTCCTCCTCTTTGACTATCGAACTAGAAGATTAAGTGTGAACTTTGAATTGTGAGTGAGTCTATGAATAACAATGTTAAAAGGTAAAACACACAGCGCTTTGTAAAAAAGTAAAGCATCAGTACTTAAAGAGGCACAAGCACGCAGAGTTGGGAAAAATAAAGAGGGCTTTAATTAGTCTGTGACAGGTGCAAAAGTAGTTCTGCCTTTGTATGACTTCAAACAACCCCCCTCCATTTTTTAAGAAAAAAAAGCTGCTTTAATGATGATTATTTTAAGATTCTGTCAGTTCACTAAAGGTTGATGGTGTTGCATTCACGGTTAGTGAATCCAAAATTAGATTCATAAAATAAAAAAAAAGATTATAATGATAATAATAACATCAAACTGTCAAAGATAATCCACTTTGAAAAAGCTGGACCACTTAGGGAATATCAAACCCCTGCCTTGTTAGCATGGGCTGCTTATCAGTGATGTCTCTGAGCACAACATTACCCTTTGTCCTGCACAGATTAACAAGTTAGATGGTGTGCATGCATTAATTAGTCTATATCAAACAACCTTCATTGCAGTGAAGGACACCACCCTAATCAATGTGTTTACACATTGTCACTGATATTTTTTCTGTGGATTGTGGACAAATAGTTCTCAGGTGTATGTTCTCAAATAAAATGGACATTATAATTCTCACCAGTGGCAGATCTAAAAGATTTTACATGGGGTGGCAAAGGACTGGCAAGAGGTCTAGACAGGGTGGCATCTGATGTTGTGTACTATGTGAAAATCCCCTTAATGTAAATATAGTCAAAAGAAGATTCACAAAAATACTCTAGAACTAGTTACTCTATCTTTATCATATCTAACAAAACAAAAACAACATTTAGGCTTAAGTGAAAAAAGATTCACTTAAGAGAGAAAGAGAGCTTAACCCCTCTAAGCACCGAAGTAGCAACACTGCACCAAGAAATGGGGGGGCAAGGCTACAAAGTAGGGGGGTGCAGTTGCCCCCACCGTAGATCGACCCCTGACTCACAGTGATAATGTGAGAAACAGTGAACTAAGTCATGAGTTTTTACAACTCATTTCCACGGTTCAGCAGATCTGAATCTGACAAATTTAAAAAGAGCTTGATTTAAAAAAAAACTAATGAATAAAATCAATTTTTCTCGTTTTAGTTGCAGCTCTCTGATTAAGTCAGAACAGCATGTTTTCTGAACAAGTACAATCCGAGAGATATTACAGATTGTTTACTCAGCTTCTTTTTCTCTGAGTGGATGTATAACATGCAGCTTGTTGCTGATGGTGTGCTACATCAGCCCCAAGGAATCTGTCAACTCTGAAATGGAAATGTGCATTTATGTGAAGAGCTATGTTCCAAGAGCCTTATGTGGTGAAACAAATCTTGTATTTGTCTTTCCTTGTTTTCATTATTGTCTCATTTACATAAAGATGCCCGTCTTTCTCTCTGCAGACTGCAGTCTTAATAATCCCACCATGTGCTTATGGTAATACTGCTGGAAACAGTAGTTGGTACTTGTTGGTGCATCATTTAACAGTAAATTATGAGCAGTATTTAGGAATGTCAGTGCAAACCGGATTTATAAATAGCAGTTTAAGCTAGATCTTTAAATGCCGGTGATGTTAAAACCCCTCACAACATACATAAATGTAGTTGCAAAACCTGTAAATGAATTTAAATGAATTACCCATTGTGAATGCTACCCTGTGTAATGCATCCAGCAGCATTTACAAACCTTGTCTGAAAGTTTTAAAAAATGTAAAGCCAAGAAGATGAGAAGACCAATGAAGTCATGTGGTTAGACTGATGTTTAGCGCTGGATTAAGACTTTTTTTTTTTTTTTTTTTTTTTTTTGTAGTCTGATTGGTCACCATATCCCACCCCAGCCATCAGGTAGTTTTTTCTTGACTTTGGTCCAGCTAGGAGTTGGTGCAGCACCAGTTTTCCTGGCCAAGACCAAAGGTTCAGTGGGTTAACACTGACTCCAAACTAGCAGTGAAGATTATTTGGTGGAAAAGAGATTAAATTTCCACAGGAAGTATACTGATTGACCTGATTGCAAATCTAAATGCATTAAACATGAAAATAATTGTTTTCCTTAATGAAATAATGCATCAGAACTTCATTCATGGATTTTCATACCTATAATTTTTAAAATAGGTTAACATAATTTCTAATCTTATCTCCCATAGTGTCTCTTACAGTCACTGTTTTATCTCTTCACCAAAGACAGCTCTTACTTCTGTTCAGATGAAACAAACGAGGCTGATGATGCAATGATAAGCAATCCATTTTTACCTGTGGCTCTCGTCCCAGGCTGGCTCCTCCCCCGACGGCGACCACGGGAACCCCCGTTTGAGCAGAAACAAACTCAAGCATCGGTGCCAGAGGGGCACGGTTCGGCGGTGGCGGTCTCTCTTCCTCAAACACCAAACCCTGCATAAACAAAGGTTGCACAGTGATATGCACCACAACATACAAAAAGACATTACATCAACCTCATCAAGACACAGTTAAAAGTTACTTTAATTAATCAAGGCTGCAGATACTTTTATATTTATATATTTAAAAAAATGAACAAATAAAGGGCTAAAATTTACAGGAAGCATTTAAAAAATAAGAAATTAACATGTTTCTGTCACTAATTAGCTCATATCATTGTAAAGACTGTAGTTTTGTCTTCTAGCAGAAAAAATGGAGCAAATGAATCTCATAAAAGTTTGAGAAAAATCTATGAACTACTGAAACAACTCTTGGAAGTAAGATGAAAGTGCACTGCACCGCTCAGCGATCAACATTTACAGCGATACGATCAGAGTTAAGACTCTGTAGTGGACTGATAACCTGTCAGGATGACAGCGTACTTTGTATCTATTCAGCTTAAGCCACCTCACAACATGGAAATATAGATAAGTTCTTAGCTTAAGGGTCACCTCAGCTACAGGACTAATAATTATGGCGCTGCATAGAAGCTGGACTGCCGCTGCAAAACAAGTCAGTTTTGCTATGACCATTTTATTTTTGACATGTCAGCATAATAATAAACTCAGAATAAATACATGAAGTTCCAGCATCTGTTATTAATGTTATGTGAGATGGAGTAATGGAGACTTGAGACTGGCTTGATGACCTAACAGTTGTTTTCTTGTAACGATTCAGGGGAGCAAATTGAAGTTAAGTGCAGCCGACAGCTCAATTCTGACAGGGAAGCATTTGATATGCAAATAGGTTACAGACAGGCCCTGGAAATCAGATGTTACTTATAAGTCAATATAATACTTGATCGAAGATATATGACATGACACTTGCACTGCATAAAAACTAGTAGAGAGTACTGGGACTGCACATAAACAGTCCGCATGCATATTTTTGACTGACAAGCAAATGCATTCAAAGTATTTTGTACAGTTTGTAACCTTTAAATGATTGTAAGCTGCTCTGAAGCTACAAAATCAAATCTGTTCTCAGGAGTTGTACTATATAAATGTAAATACACAAACTAATGAGAAATCCTTTCAGAGATCATTCAAAAAATAGTTCCACACATAATACTGTCACACAAATAGTGCTGTCTGATCAATGAATGACATCCATGCATCGCAAATAATATTATGCTCTCATGCATACTATAGTTTTGTATATAGTAGTCTTTCTAATAATGTTCTATATGAAAAAAAGTTCCATCAGTGATAGTGGAGGTGAGCGATACCAACTCAGCATGTATAGTGGGATGATGATGAGATTGTATAATGATGTCTGCAGTACAAGATAAGTGTGCGTGGAAAGGAAGGAGTGTATCTGAAAAAAAAATAGTAATGTGTTAAAGAGTTTGACAATCTCAGTTTTAAAAATTGTGATTTATGTGTACTGTGTTTGAAAAAGCATGAAAAGGAATCAAACGGGAAGACAGTTTAAATTATTAAATCCTAATTAATGAACATGAATACTCCACCCATGCTGAGTACCTCACCTTTTCAGGAGGGACAGCAGCAGATAACTATATTTTACTCATTTTTCTTACTTTTCAAGGTCATTCATTCATTCATTCATTCATTCATTCATTCATTCATTCATTCTTATGTATTTATTTATTTACTGTTATTGTAGAAGTAAATGGTAATGAGAAAGGCATTATTTTCATTAAAGCAATGACAAGTTCAGGTTATGGTAAAAGAGACTGACAGTGATGAACATGAAGCTAAACAGGGTTAGCTGCTAGCTGCTAACCATAGCAGGACGATGTTGTGCAGACACAGACAGCAACTTCAAACTGGGTCTCTGACCTATACAGAAATTTCTGATGATGCATTGAGTGACATTGTTAAAGATCCTCAAACCTACCTCAAATACAAGTGAAGCAGTATGTGCTAGAAGACCTACAACGTTTCATAATACAGCACTGGTACAGAAGACATTGCTGACAACGACTCCGTCCAACTGGACAGGCCTTTTAATGCTGCAATGCAATTTGTAATCGATGTTCAAACTCAAAATATACTAGGGTGGGTATTTTCTAGTATTTCAAAATGATTGTTTCTTTCAGCGTACTGATACTAGAATAATACTGTACATTCTTATGGCAGAAAAGTTGCATGGAAATATGTTTCATTCAAAAGACACATAAAGCAAAATCCTTATGTCAAGTCTAAAGTAGCATAAACAAAATACTCAGTAAAGTACAAACACCATAAAATACTATAATAAAGTTGTGCTAATTGCAATACTTGAATGAAATTGGTTTGTACTGCCACTACCACATAGTGGATATTTATGAATACAGAAATGATGCACAATTTTTTTTTAAAACTTATACATCATTGAAACTACTTTGCAACAGCCGTGCCAGCAAGAGAATTTAGCCTGTTTTTCATGTTGTGTTCCCTTTATGTAATTTTTATTGTGCTGTCTCAGATGCCAAAACACCATCTAATCTGTATAAAGCTTTTCTATTAAAAAGGTACACTTAATGTAAAACCAAAAAACACAGACACAGATATTATTCCCATGACCTATAACTGTACAACAAAGCATGGATGGAGCTCCTTAAAAGGTAAGAAAATTACTTTCAAGTTCTATGTTGGTTCAAAATCCTGATTATTTGTTTTATTTTGTATTCTAGAGCATAATCTCATCAGGGACGCTGGAAATTAAAAAAAAAAAAAGTAAAAAGACACTTGATTTGACTACTTATTTGTCAAGCATAAAAAAAATCCACAAAATAACTGCACCAGTGTTTTCAGTGAACAGTTATATGAACATGCATAATCCAGATTAATCTGCAACCAGCTTAGTTTATCTGTCAGTCATTAGTCATCATCCTTACTGAGTTGTAGGGGAAAGGCCTTTAACTGAAACCTACAGACCTTCGGCAACAAAGCTAATAACAGTAAAAAAAAAAAAAAAAAAATAAACTATGTTGCTCTTTTCCGTACATGCACATCAATGTACCATAAATCAGCGAGGTGGAGAATGGTTTTTTATGATGTGCTGATTACTTTAGCCGTACAGTTGTATACTTGCATTGCCCTATAAACAGCCACTGCAACAGAACTTTCCATACCAGTGCTAATACTTCTAAGGCATCATTGTGACCATGGCTGTGACACAGAATCCACAAAGAATTGAACACCTGTGAGAAGAGCTAAATAGTTGTCTCTTTCTACTTCAGTAACCTATTCACCTTCATGAAAAATAAATGCATATGGATTCTGCTGCTGAATTATCTTTTTCCTTACACTACATCTATTTGCAAAGAGGACAAAGGGACATGTGGAATTCTGAATTCAGTGGAACCACCATGGATTATCTAGAAGGAGGACAAACAACCCTTCAACTGTGTCAGTGGGGATTTCTCAATAGTGCTACTTTAGTTACAATTAATGACTTTTTTACAGGAAATGACACCTTGGAATTCAGTGAAGACATATCTTTACAATCAGACACTGAAAAAAAAATTGTTCCACTTAATGAGTTTATTGCAAGTTCAACAATTAAAAATTCAACACACAGTAGACGGCGTTGAGGCAGGTCATTTGCCCAGGGCGCAACGCAAGCCAGGTCCACCCTGCTCAGAGCTGTACTCGTTAAGTTTTCTACATTTCTCTCCCCTATTTTTTTATTTATTTATTTATGCTTGAGCCACTGTAACTGCTATGTGAGATGCTGCCAAATGAAATTTTATTGTATTCTTGTGCAATGACAATAAAGCTTAATTTTCTAACTAATTCTCTACCAGAACCATATGTGTCACCTAATGCAAAGTCAACACTCTCCCTGAAATGAAACCTAGTGATGTTTGCCATGGTGTCAGGGACTAGTCAATCATGCAGGAAACCAATTGATGCTTGAAGGGAGGAGCTGACAGGATGGATGATGCTTGCAACTGTTGAAAAGGCTGGGGCTTTGATGGTCCCAGTTGTTCTATCACAAAGACAAAGAACAAAGGAAATATCAGATTAAAATGACAACTTTCAGTAAGTGTACCATAAAAGACTAAAGCACTACATGAAAAAAAGCTTCCAAAAGACAGCTACAAAAATCAGCATGAAATGATTACAGACCACATCATAAAACATCAAGTTTCATATACAGGGGCAATATTTACCTTCAAAATCACAAAGCATTCTTCTTAATCTGACAGCATCCAGAAGAACACCATGTGTCCCCCAAAATGTATGAAAATAAGACAACCAAAAACACAAGACGCATACATTTGAATAGGGCTGGTAATAATATATAGATATACACATGAAAGGATGGGAAGGACTCACTTATGCAAAAATCAGAATAGGGTGTCCTATGTGATTGAATAGCATTAAAGATAAATATCTACTCTTTCAAGTTTCCCCATGTTTAAACCAGTCTACAGAGTCAGAGGGGCATAAAAACATTTGGTTTTAACTTCTCTATTGTAAAGTCTTTGAATATTCCCTTTATTGAAATGTTCACATAGAATACAGCAAGCAACGACAGTAGGGTCAATAGTCTGTATCAAGTCAATCAAATATACACATTTTGACCCCTAAAAACATCAGAAATAAAAAGAAATTATACTGTTAAAAATGGCACCCACAATTCAGCTCCTTCTAACAATATTGTAGTAGAAAGTAATATCAAAATGTCAACTGTTTTACCAAGGTGTTGGTCATTTTGGTGAATAGAAAGCAATCCATGTTAATAGACAGTGATGCCACTAAAAAATATTAAATTGAATTAAAATCAATTGGCTCACCTTTTGCTAGATTTTGAAGCCCATCCACTAAAATACTGTTGAGTTTGATATCGCTGTCGCATCACTTGGTTGACATTGAGGTTAGCTCCTGCGGAAATGCTGCTGATAATCCCGGACGCGCTTAACCTGATTATCCATCGAATTTCCTGCTCAATTTCCTCGTTTTAAGATGTTCCCATGGATGGCTGCCAACTTTTTAAATAAATTCAAGATGTTATTTTAAATAATAACAGCCTCATTGAAGTGCTACCTGTCCATCATTTTCCCATTTTAACAGGGAGGGTGGGGTAGGTCTGAAATCCGAGCTCTTCTTTCTTCAAAGATATCCAATGCAGATTGAAAATATCCAAACTATACTTTGTTTCAATCAAACTCTTTCACATGGAGAATAAGTGAGAATAGTTGTACCATTTTTTTTACATACAATGTCATTTAGTAACTTTTACATCATTATTTGAATGCATATATATATATATATATATATATATATATATATACTAGATATTTCTCAGTTTTCTCTCAAATTGTGTCATACATACTTTAAATATTTGTTTCACATTATATTGTCTATAAACATATACCACCATACTTGCATTCATAGTCATATAATGTGTATAATGCATAGCTGGCTCTGCTAGAGAGAACAGTACGTTATGTATGAAAATGTAATATTAACTCTAAGAAAATGTTTAAGGATGTAACAGGATATTGTGGTTTGTGTAAAAGTCTATACAGTAGAAATCTGTGTATGTCAGTATGATTGCAAATACAAGTATAATTATACATTAAAAAATACATATGCAATGGCAACTTTATTTAAATAGCAAATGTTATTACATGTAAATACAATATACTTTACATAAAAAGAACAAGAAATATAAATGCACAACACATACGCACATATTCTTTGATGTACATTTACACACACACATAAGCACACTGGCACACACACATGTGAATAGAACAATGTACATAAAAACTAATATAGCTGGTGCATAACAACAAACGTAGACACAACAGTGTTAAGTGAGAGCCTGTGAGAATAGTAAAGTTTTAAGTTTGGTTTAAAATGTAGATATTCTACTAGTTGACCTCAAGTCAGCAGGCATCTTGTTTTAGAGAACAGGACCACAGGAACTGAAGGCACCTTCCACGGCCTTGGCTCTGATTCTAGGAACAACTAGAAGACCTGCGTCTGCTGACCTGCAGAACCTGAGGGGGTCATACCCAGTGAGCAAGCCAGAGATGTATGGAGGGGCTGAGCCATTTAGTGCTTTACGAACCAGTAAGAGGATTTTTCATGTGATTCTATGTTGAACAGGTGGCCAATGAGGGGATTTCAGTACACGGGTGATATGTTTAAATTTCCGTGTCTCCAGTCAGAATTCTTGCTGCTGCATTCTGAATAAGTTGTAATCGTCCATTTGATTGTTTGGATGAGCCTTATAAGTAGGGTGTTAGAATAATTCTGTCGCCTCGATATGAATGCATGAAACTTTTTAGATGTATGTATGTGTTTGTGAGTACACTATTGTTTGTATGAGAGTACTGTTGCGTTTGCGTGATAGTTTCACACATATCATACTAAGTTTAAATTATCTCTCAAGGCGCCTCTCATGCAAACTGCACAATGAGCTTCAATAATTAAAATGACAGTTACACTAAAACACAATCAGAGACATTTTGGCACTGGTTTTTTTTCTGCCAGAAAACTTTGCAGCAGCAGGTTGACAGTAAGTTAATACTTGCTAGATGTGGATATAAGAGAAATATTTTTACTGATACTAAAAACTCTGGGTGTAGAAGAGGCTTCCTCAATTCTGACTGAATGCTCAGGTGTCCCAAGCATACTCCCTGCTGGTACATTTGCATTTCATAAGTTATCTGTCACTGGGGTCGGCTGAATCAAGGTTTAAATAGTCGGGAGATACTGTAGCTTGGGGGGATGTCAGGGCTGTATTTTATGGTACTGATAGGTGATGTGGTGAAGTAAAGTCCTTAATGTTATACTGCAGTGACAATAAGTAAACAAAGCTGATGGCCTAATGACCCCATCATAGTTCTGCCCACTACTTTTATACAAGCATGAGGTCTGAATCAAAAATATTTTGAACAGTTTAAAATCTAGGCCAGTCTTGTTTGTGTTTGTCTTGTTGCTGTTCCCTTTAGCTTTGCTCTGCTGTGAAATAGTTATTGTATAATGGAAACTGTGTTAAAATAAAACTAGTGTGTACGTTAGTTTTTTGGGTTTTTTCTTTTTTTCTTTGGCTGTTTTTTTAATGCCACTTCTTTGTGCTGACCTCTGCTGTATGCTCCCTTCTGTATTTAAGCTAACACAGATAGCAAACAATGCTTGGCCCAAATATCTGCAAAATCCACTGAACCTGAAAGATGGCATTGAGTAAGGGTGAGTATGGCTGCCTACACTCTGACATATGACATGGCTTAAATCTCCAGTTTCTTTGGGCCATGCCTGCCCCGTACAACACTTGCAGTGACCCATGTCAAAGCTAGCTTCTAACATTTGGACTACATTTGATCCTTAAAATGTATGTCATAACCTTCACTTATACTAAACTTATACCTCTCTCATGATCTTTGGGCTACACATGGCCCATGCATCACTTGCCAGTGCTACAACTGAGCTGATTAATAAGTGTATATGTCAAAAGCACAAAACACCTTTTTGTTTTATGTAATTGGACAACTGCATGCAAGCCTGTTGCTATACCCTTTTTGATTGAACTCCCATTATCCTTCATTCTGCTTGTCATAAGATCTATTCAGACTAATGAAAACAGAAGTTAGCATAAATCTGGCCTAAGGAACTATCTGTCTCGTACAATTAAGCCTTGGCATCCGTCCTCAGGCAGCTATTCACACTTTGATTTATATGACTTCATCGTGATGGCTGGGTGTTTTAATAAAACATGTAACCTTAATGGTTGGGGAGGTAATAAATGACCCAAATAGAGCTTAAATGTCTGTGATTCTGTACTAGTGAAGGCTGAGTATGCTCTCTATGTCAGAAGTCTAATCTTTTTTTTTTATTAAAAGTGCTTAAGAATTGTAAAATATATCACGTTGCTTGCTTCTTAAAGGTTAAAGATTACCATGGCCTGAATGATTGAAAATCTTCCCAAATAGTTGCAATTCTTTTTTTATTCTTCATATAGGACCACATGTCTTCCTGCAACAATATGAATTCCTCCTATAATAGACTGTTCAAGTGTACGCCAATTACCATTACTTATCATTTTAACTTAGAAGACAAAGAGTAAAGGTCATCATAATCCCACAAACAAATTATACAAAGTTGTCATAAATCCATTAAATGTACTCTGTGGTATTTTAATGTAAATACACTAAAGTTTTGTCTACCTCTTGTGTTGCTCATCAAAAGAATCCATTGGATGCAACAACAAGCATATGGTTCAAAAACCTGACCACTGAATTGTCAAAGGGCATGGCTTTGCTTTGCTTCAGCTATAGGAACCCTCCGTACTGTAATTCCGCCTTTCACTCTGCATTGTATTTCAAGACTATCCTAGGAATACACATTTTATTTTGTCCTAGCATATTTCCGATACTTTTTCCTATTCTAGGAAATATGCTCTGGATAAATTTGTGACCAATGTCAAGCTGCACAGAGAAGACGATTTATCCAGAAAGTAATAGAGTATTGGATAGAGTCCAGTCTATTCTACAGTATGGATGCCACAACTACTTCGATTTCACAATTAACTGTGGTAAAGATCCCTCATTATTGTCATTTTCCATAAGGAATCATGTCTGAATCACATAGACAGATTTTCACACAGAACAAAAACACAGTTGCTGCTTTTTTTTTCTTTTTTTGCTCAAATTTTGTTACATGTGAGTTGCAGACGATGTGTGTTCCAGTGGGAAAATATGGCAGTGGAAGAGTTATTCCTTGCACTGAATCATCAATTAAGAATGGCTTTCGTTATAGCAAAAGAATTAATAAATAAATAAGACCAAGGTGTCATAGTGAAGGAAGGATCATCAGCCTGTAAAGCATGCCTTAAAAAAATGCAATGAAATGAGGAAATGCACTGGAATATATCTCTGCCTCTAAGGTATAATCACCCAGCTTTATACCCCAAAGTAAAAGTAAGTGCACAGTAACTGCAGAGTTATTATGTTAATTTATAACTAACGTACCATTAAAATGAAATGTTGTCATTCAATTGCAATTTTGTAAGTTTGTACAACTCTTTTGTGTGTGTATCGCAATGTGATGAGTTAGGCAGGAATCATTTAACATTACGTTATACAGATGCAAAGAAACAAAAGAAATTATAAACTGATAGTTTATTTGTTCAACAGTAGGCCCTTAATTTTTGGGTTATGTTTTAAATGAAAGCTATGCTGCTAAAGAACTGCTGGAAGTCAAAAGCTAGCTAGAATTTAATTTGTTTTTTCTTTCTGTTTTTTGTTCTTTCTAAATTCTCCAATTCAAAATAAATTTCCAAAAACATGTTTTTTTTTTTTGTTTTTTTTTTAACTTGTCCTGTCCAGCATCATAGCAAGCAAAATGATAATCTGGTTGCTATATCGTGCTGAACAAATTTGCTCTGCCAATGGGAGGCCTATGGGTAAGGCTCCTCTTGATAATGTGATTAATTTATTTATTTATTTACTTTGAATCACGGAATCTATGTAATCTTGCTGGACCTGACCGGGGGGGATAGAAAAAGATGGAAAATAGCAAAAAAGAGCAAAAGGGAAAGAAGAAAGGAGACAAAAAGATCACAGACAGAAGGAAAACGACCCTTCAATCCACACCATCACCAGACAACAAACTATTTCACCTGTACATGAACACACTAGAAAATTTCCTACAACTTTTACAAAAGCAGAAACACACACACAGAAAAAAACAAACAAACAACAAAACAAAAAAAAAAAAAAAAAAAAAAAAAACAGGGCTGCCAGTCATTAAGAGTTTTTAAATAATAACCAAATCAAATCAAAAAGACATAACAGCGACCAGATACTAACTCACAGGAAAAATACAAAAATTTTTTTTTTTTTATAATTATGGCTTAGTATTAAAAACCCACTAGACAACTCAGTGACTGTGTCAGCATGCAGAGCATGAGAAACAAGGAGTGATCAGTGATGAAGAGTGGTGAGTGAGATCATGCAAATGCGACCTCGCCTCCACGGAGGCCAGAGGCAGACCAGGGCCTGGGCCGGGCCCTCAGCAGCAGACCCGGAGCACCAACCCATGCCACCCCACCACAAAGACGACTCCAGCCCCACCCGAAGGGCGGCAGAGGAGAGCCCCAGCAAGAGCCCCCCACGGTCCCGGGGCACAGGCCCCAGTGGGCCAAGATCAGCAGCCGCCGGCCCCGCCAGGGACCGGCCCACCCAGGGCAGCCCAAGCGAAGGGCCCAGGGCCCCAGGAGCCCAGAGGCGGCCGCCCCACCCCCCAAAGGCAGAGGGCCCGCAACATGCCTAGGAGGACCAGGACCCCCCAGACAGCCACCCGGCATAGGCCAGCACACACCCCGATGTTCCAGCCGCACACCCCGGGAACCAGGGTGCTATCGGCCCCCTCCCCCCACTCCCCATCAAAAATGTTTTTGATGTAATGTATAGAAAAAAAAATCTTTCCAAGTCAACGTAGAGGTCCTGTAGCTTTCTCCATCTGTTTTCTTTGAGAGAAAAACAGAGTTAATATGTTCTATGTATTTACCGTTTACAGAGCAAAGGGGATTTTGTTGGAATGGCACTTTGCTGTAATTTTACTTTGTTGCTAAATCATTTTGTTATGTTGGCATCAAAAGATAGAGACACACTACTAGATTTATTAGTAAAATGCGTCCATTGTGGTTGGAAAACTTAAAGACCTATGTGAAGTATTTGTTTGAGTTTAAACATTCATAGTGTTGCAAAATGAATGCATAATAATCATGATAATCACCAACCCATGCCATGATATGGCCACTATGTTACAGAGGTATGAGGGGTGTGGAGGTCAGCTTAGCTTGTCTAATGATTAAAAGGATATTGGTATTATTCATATAGATGGGAGGCAACTGGCTGAAGCTGGAAGCAGTTGCTTCTAGAGATGTCACAAAGCATCCCTAGAAGCCAATTTCAGAATGTGTTTTTATTTCTTATTTACTCAAGACTTTCAAGGAAATTCTGAGAAATGTGAACTCATTGAAGTGTTACGTGATTTGTTTGTGTGTGTCTACCTGCAGTGGTGTAGTTGCCAGCAGCTCACACAGCTGCAGCAGCAAGGTTCCAGGACTGCTCTCATTCACAGCCAGGTAGATGACGTTAGCTTGACCCGATGGCGTCATCACCGTTTCCCCCACAAGCGCCGCCAGTGACAGGTATGACGAGGAGGAGGATAAAGAGGCCATGGCAGCCACTCCTTCCAGTGAAGCTGTGTCCGTTACTCCCCTTCCTCCTCCTCCCGGACCATTTCCCAGACCGGACCCAGGACCCGGCTCGCCGACACCCGCACCTCCCACCACCGCCGTCTCCGGGAGCAGGGAGGAGCCAGAGTGGACTACGGCTATGTTGACGCCACCCGAGTCCCTCTCTCTCTCCCGGGGCCGGAGCAGCAGGGGGGGCGAGGGGCGTGCGGGCCCCGTGCAGGCCAGGACAGCCAATAGCAGTGAGAGGATGGGCCTTGGGGCCACCATGGGGTAAAGGGAGGGCCAGTGGAGGTTGTCTGATGGGGTTTAGCAGGTGAGGTCAGGTAGGGTTTAGGGATTTTGGGGTAGTGGGGGATGTCTCTTGGGGAGGAGGGAAGGTGGTGGGGGTAGGTCAGCGGCTCACAGTGCTTCACCTGATGAGAAGAGACCCTGGGCAGGAAACAAAAAGGAGAGTAGGATTCAAAAGAAAGGTCATTGTTCTGCTGCCATACATCTTCTCTAAATGAGATAATAGCCGTGTGTGTTTACTGTACATATTCAAGGATCATCCTGAGTGGAACAGCTGATTAATGTGGGCTTTATGAGGCACTTATTATCCAGTAAACAAAGTCTATAAATGACACAGACTACACCTACACATCCTCATTGCTCCTGCACAGGCAGCCTGCTGTCTGCAAACATTCTCCTGTCTTCTAATATCATCCACATTCATTTAAGCAAAATCCTGTTGACATTTCTGATTAACAGCGAAACAATTAAAAGCTAATAGATAAGGATTTGTCAGAGTGATTACATTCTATCATTGGAGGTGTCTTCTAAATGGAAATTAAGATCTTGTGGATTAGTCATTTAAATAGACGGGAATATATAGATGAATGTGAAGACGAGCATTAAAGCATTTATATGTGCAATTACACCTGGGTAGCAGACTTATACTCCAGAAAAAAATAATCCTCATGCAACGCATTTGCAAAAGAAAAATATATATTTCAAAGTTTTGAAGGATATACAATTATGGTTAGATACACCAAGCAGATTATGCTAGCGTACTGAGTATTTAGTCTGGATTAAAACTAAAAACAGTAAAGCTTTTGTCACTATAAAAACTTACCACAAATTCATAAAAGGGAGAAAAAAAGTAAAGCATGCAGGTCAGGTCTCACTTCCTCTGAGGGAGAAAGTTCATTTTTTTCTTTCTTATTTATTTATTTATTTTTTTTCCCCCTATTTTCTGACAAACCCATTTTTTCCATAGACCAGCACAGACTTAGGTCTCAGTGTACCAGGGAGTGGATGGACCCAAAAGGGAGAAAAAAGAAGGCAGGAGCAGGACCACAGAGAATAAGGAGTGAGAACCAGCAGAAAAGAGAAACGAGAGAAAACCTACAACAAAACAACGAGGATAAAAAGAGCTTAGGAAGAAAGGAATAAATGATTTGATAAAGGAGTGTAGATTCAGCTTCGGTAGGAGAACAGAGGCAGTGTGTTTGTACGGATGAGTAAAATAAAGGAACAAAATGAGACCTGCATAATGTATGAGGGTAAAAAGGAAGGGCAGGAGAGGATGTTAGGAAGGTATGGAGAAAAAAAAAACAAAAAAAAAAACAAAAACAAGCGGTGCATCTAAATTTGAACGATGAGACTGCAACAAGCAGGATGCCTTCTCCAGAATGTAATGACTCCTTCCTATGAGAATCAGTTTCTGCACAATTTGACATAGTGGCCAAAGTCCAAATGTTCATAGTAAGCTAAAAAGCCAGGGGAATATAAAATCATAGCAGCACAACAACAAAGTCTCTGCAGCTGCAATCTGGTTCTGTATTTGACACAGAAATCCTACTGGGAACTTATGATTCTCATCTGCATGTTTTCCACTATTAACCACTGCAGTGCTCACTAAATTACATTATTCTGCAGCTGAAGCTAGATATATAAATTATGCATGTTCAAAGCACTGCCTTTGACTGTTTTCTGTAAAATCTGCATTACAAACCAGGAGTCAGTGAGTGTAGTGTTTTTGACTGCATAGCCACTTATTACTCTGGATTCGGAGCATCACAACATAAAAGTATTGACAATAATTATGATAGTCAATGAATAAAAACACATTTTGCATTGACAATATCTATAAATTATTGCAATGTGATTTTAGATATAAAATCTAAACATTGAGTGCGGGGTGTATTTGGAATTTTTTAGATCTGACTCAACAAAAAGTGCATAAAAAGTAAAAGATTATTTTTATTTTTTGTAAGCAATGTTTTCAGTTTTTCACTTTTTTGTTGAAATTCTTAAACGGCCTTGAAATATTTTGACCATAATTGTGTAGTAATAATCAAACAACCCTAAACTGTATATTACAAGCTTCTGTTATTTAACCTTCATTTAAATCAACCAACATAATCATGTTAGCAAATATAAATGTCTATTGTCCATATGTGTGAATATGAAATAATGTCACATGGCTTTTGAAATCTTTAGATAGCTGCTGAAAGACAGGTTTTTATACAGTACACAGTATATTTTCCGTGTCTAAAATAATCTGAAGTCCAAATTAATTCAGATGTTTGTGTTTGTGTGTGTAAATGAGCACCAGAAACATTTACTGTATATGAACACTGGAGTGGTTACTTATATTCACACTTCTGGGAGCTGTTCAGCAAAAACACTTGCCAACCGTTAGCAGGTAAGAGTTAAGTGTCCCTCGAGGACACCGCCAAATAAATTGTTTAAGGAGTGAAGAAAGCCATTTTCACCCTCAGATTAAATGTTACAAGAGTTTGATAACAGTGTGTTCAGCTCTGTTGAAGATGTCTGTGCACACTGAAGAGCCAAAAGCAGCGTCTGTCCTCACTCTGGGAGTAGTTAATAGTTGGTATTATAATAAATTCATAAATTCATTAAATTCATCTGGTCATCACTTAAAACCAGTGGCATAACTCTCAATGATTAATATGGAGAAAATTTGATTATGCATCTCTCTGCGGTTTTAAGTTAATTATCTACTGTATTAGTTCTGGATAATAACTTAAGTCCCCCATCACTTTACAGTTTGAACTGAATTAGTTCTATATGAATGGCCGTCAATTTTAAAATAGATGTTAAATTGGAATAATAAAAAAAAGAAAAACAATGCTAATGGGGGTACATTCCAAATTATTTTGGTCATGTGCTCTCATTTTTAAAGAAAAGACTAAAATCATGCTGCTAAAATCAACCATGACAGTTAAAAAAAATTCATTTTTTTTAACTTTCAATGTTTAAACTGAGCATTAAATAGAAAAAATTTCCATCTGATGACCATTTTCACATAATACAGCAACTGGGTGGTAAACATAGAGCTTGTAACGTATAATGATAATGAAACTTGCTGAGCTAAGAGAGGAGTCAGGATTGGAATATGGTTATTTCAGTGTCAGGAACAATTCTCATGTTTCTGTTCTACTTAATAAGTTTGCTTGTTTTTCTCCTGTATTTCCCTAAAAGAAATTAATTATAGTTTGCACGAGAACTGATTTATGATTAAAAAAAAAAAAAAAAAAAAAAAAAAACTCTGTGGTTTATGCTCCATGTTAAATATAAATAATAGAAATATTTCCTGGCACATTTGTTTATTGCAAGATCTTTTATTTAATTTTTACCCAAAAGGAGTCTAACTAGTGGGCTTCAAAAGAAACTGAAGAAAACCCAAATAGAAAAAAAAAGTCGAAATCCCAGCTTTTGGTGTCTAAATTGTTTGAAAAACCTACTTAAGAGTATTTATAGAGGCTTTAAAAGATCTTTCCAGTCCTGATTTAAGAATATGTAGCCACCGTGACCAATTCACACCTTCAGCTACATCAACTACAACTTACACAGATCACATCTTTTATTTATTTATTCGGACATCTGTAACTAAATCACAGTAGCAGCACATTACTGGAGTGTAAATGTCAATGAGAACAGATTACCTAAGTGAAAGCAGAGGAGTCCCAGTTGCATCTTACAAAAATAAGTTCCAGTCCAAGATCCTGCTGTACTGTCATATATCAGTGAGGTACATTTATTATACTTCAGAAGTTGATTAGGGTTGTCATTTCCTTAATGGCTGTGCCTGTCTTTCTCTGGGATAACTTTGTCTCAGAGATTTCATTAAAAAAGGAAAAATGCTTCATCAGTTGCTACAGTAAATCTTAGTTCCCATTCATTACTGCCAGTAATGGTAAATACTGAACTGAAGGCAAATGAGTTACAAGCTGAGACTGTGCCGTTTTCAAATGGAATACACAAAACATTAGTATTCAAACTTGTGTATTTCTTTAATGACATCCATGACGGATAAATAATGTTTATGCTTCACATCAGTTTGTGTTTGTCTGCATTTCAAGGAATACAGAATTAAGAGCTAGCATTGTGGCTAACTTAGGGTGACCAAACGTCCTCTTTTTCCCAAACATGCCCATTTTTCGTTTGTCCGGGGTGTTCAGGGGTGTTCTCTAGATTAATGAAAATGTCCAGTTTTAATCAATTTTCACGTGACCAATAGGCATGCACTTAAATTGATTGGTGCTATGCATGGAATACGACAGCCTGTCTGGTGTGTGATGTTATGCTTGAAGTCCTGCCTTGTGGGTGTTTCCTTTCCACTCACAGACAGGACAGACAGCGGGGATGCAGGCAGTGCTGCCGCTTATAAGATGCCAAAGCACAAGTAACAGAAGAGCTGAAAAAACATTCCCTTTTAACATCCTGGTTGGGACAAATGGGAGGCTGAGTGGCACGTAGGTTTGTGTGTCTAGCAAAGTGCCGGAGATTTCGTAGAAAAACAGAAAAAGGCGGTGCAAGGCAAGAATTGAAAAAAGTTATTTGTCACACCAGGGAAAAACCAGAGAATGCTATAAATGCAGCAGAAGGGGTGCTAGCATTTCATGAAGCACCACAGCAGCTGCAGGTCCATGGATTGCACTGGTGCGTTGCTAAAAAAATTACTGCTTTTTATTTTATTACATTGAAAAGAAATGATACTTATTTAGAATATTATTTCAGATTTTTGTTTATTCGTTTCTCCAGTAAGACTTAAAATGAGAGCTTGTGGACCTGTGAAAACCTTAAATGTCATATATAACTATTCTTTCTAGCCACACAGAGAAGGCATACTTTTAAATATCTTAAAATGATAAGGCATCTTTAAGTAAACAGATTATTATTAAAGTGTTTCATGGCTGGATCAAATGTCCTCTTTTTTTTGGAAATAAAAATATGGTCACCCTAGGCTAGCAACAGTTTTGGTGTAAACATGTTCCTGTTTACACCAATGTTAAGCAGTTTAATGTTTTGCATTTGTTCCCTTACTGTATTGAAAACGGACTAAACCGTGACCTTAAAACCAAGCTACGTACCAAATTGTGATTTCAGTGTAGTGTTACACTCCAATGGTTATCCTTTGTGATGGAAAAACTTCTCCAGCCAGCATTACAGAGCCAGAGCATCCTGTCTGCAGCCATGCATCTTTTAACTTCACTGGTTGTTCAAAAAATGAATGTGTTTGCAGAAATACTGCATGTCTCGGACTTTTGTATTGCACATTAAAAGTAATCGCTGCAAACACACGTGAGAACTCATAACTGTTAAGATGCAGAGAAAAAAAATAATAAATTGAATACATTTCTTGCATGACAATTTCTTCAGACCTTCAGGATGATAATTTCAATTTGACATGAGGCCAGCTTTTTAAAGGGGCTCATTGTGGATTAGTTTCCATTTTTTATAGTTCAGCCAAGGTCAGAAAAATAAAATGAATTCCAGTATTTTGCAATTGGCAGCTAGTGACAGCGTACAGAAACACCCATTAAGAGTCTGTTTCTTTGTGTATTAACCTGTATGACCTGAGCAAATGTAATGATTCAGCTGAATGGAGATTTTCTTATCTGGAGCATGAGAAACTTTACCTTGATCCCTCCCAACTTTTTCCACAATAGGCACCTCCATATACTTACTGATGCCTACTTCATCTCTGTCACAACAGTCGCTTCCTTTCTCAGCTCTGCTAAATATAAAACACATAACCACCGTTGAACTACACACAATAGATTTAAGCCCTCCAGTGTACCAAAATAAAGAGAGGTTTACATGTCAGTGATAGTTATCAGCTTAGTTTGAACTTGCTTGGCAAGAGTATGAATCATATTCAGAATCTCAGAGTGAAAAATTGTGTCAAAATTTTTATCCCAGGATTGTCATTTACTCTCTGAGGGAGGGTCTGAAAATTGGCAGCTTGTTGTCATCCAAAGGTGTCAAATATCTTATCAAAATGCAGAAGTTATCGTTGGTGATTGGTAACCTGATGCTGTGTTTATCAGACGCTCAATGCAAATGTTCTTATGTTACTTTCTATCTTATATTCATTCACACATAATTAAATCTTTGGGGGGAGATAATTAGAATTAGACTACTTAGACCCGTTTGGGAAGCTGATATGCCCATGCTTTTAATTTGCCATATTCTATGTTCATCATCTCTGAAACAAAACAAAACCCTGCTACAAAATCTTTTCACTATTAGGTACAAATGGAGGGCCTGCTTGGAAAAATGCATTGAAAAAAAATGAAGAAATAGTCCATGGGATAGAGACAGATTGATTTACCCAACATTTTCTAATGTGATTCTACAAACCATCTCTTTATATTGAGTTATAACACTGTGGGGTCTTGTTAAATTGTCAGTTCAATCAGACCAGTTGGGCATGAGGCTCTGATCTCATCACACCTTACACGTATGATTTCTCAATATAATGTTGGAGTGATAAAACAATTCTAACCTGGAGTTTACATGTGGATGCTGGGGTAGTGGAGGGGCTGAAAAGGAGCATGAAGTGAAAAATGAGCAGCACATATTGTTGTGATACAATGATAGCATGTGTGAGGTAGTTAGCCAGACGGGAACTTTACATCTTAAATGCTCCACCCACAATGGATGGGTACATTTGATATGAGGCCTGCAGTGTGTGAGATAGATCACATGGGAGGCGGCAGCACAGCTAGAGTTTCCTGTCTGAACTATACTGTGTATGTACTGTGTTCCGAGATGTGGCTGGACCCCCATCCCCCATCGAGCTAAGGATGAGCACTCATTCTGCTGCTCATCTGCAACTTTGAATCCAAACTATCTCCAAATAACCGAGCCAGCAGCTCATCTTCAACTTGCCTCTTATTTACAACCACTGTTTTCATGTTGACAGTGATAGCGCCAACTCTTGGAAAGAGATGGAACTGCAAAGCTGTGTCATCGTTAGGGAAAGTAGAAATGGGCAACTCAGGGCCTTCTTAGTATAACTGAAACACAACATGAACTCTACATCAAGATAGATGATATTATCTAACACTGTCTCACGTGTAAAAATTTTAATGACAGTTTAAAATCATCCACGATAACATTCCTCTTTATACAAACCCTTAACAGTTATGGTTCAGTGTTATAATTCAATCTAACATGTCAAAACTACAGAGCATGATATATTAGCATGCCTGCAATGAAACAAATCAGTGTTAATATTGCATGATTGTGCATCTGCAGCAGCGGTACGAGATTATTGAGATAGTTGCACATCAACCCCTGCTAAGTCAACCACATCTAACTGCTGTACGGCTCCTCAGGATCAAAACATTTGCAAACATTCACTTGCTGAGCAGACTTCAACAGCATCAGAGATTTCTTAAGTAGCAAAACATTAAAAAAGAAATATATTCTGTTGATTTTTTTTTTTTTTTTTTTTTTTTTTTGTAATGTTCTGTCAAAACAAATATCTCTCAAGAAATACATTTACCATGACAAATAATTTTCAAAACCTCCTGTAACTACAAGATTTAATTGATCTTTTATTTCAATGGGGGGGTAGATTAGGACAAAATGTGCCAAGTTTGTAGCAGTGTCTTTCTCTGGCATCAGAGCCAGTAAATAAATATGTAATGACGAGTGCACAGAAAGCCTGCATGATGTGAATCATACCTGTTAGTCTTAATACCAACCATTAGTCATGTCGTTAGCCTTGGCTGTAATGTCTGTGCAGGCTCAAGCTGTTAACACTTATCAGCCCTGGAAACACAGAGAAGGCGATGCAGTCTGAGGCCTGTAAGCTGCCAAAGAGAAGAGCCAGACAGCTGGCAAGGTACTGGCATGATCTCAGCTTTTAGTAGTTGGATGTTCACTTTGTGGAAATGCTGCAACTAAAACTCAATATGTCATTTTAATCTTTGTTTGTTTGCTGTTGTGAAGCAAAAACCTGAATCTTGAGACAGATTAAGACTAAAGTTCACCTGTTTAGTGTGAGCTTTAATAGGTTTTAATAGGTTTTCTTCAGTAAATAAACATTAATGTGTGATATCAGTTTGATTGAAGACAATAAAGCTGCTTCATATCTTATATCTATGTCTTGTTGCTATATTTTCTTTCTCTTTGCTGCTGCAGTGACCCACTTTCCCCATCAGCATCGTTAAAATCTCAACTTGCCTCATGTTTTCTTATCTTTCCAGAGGACAAGATTATCTTCTGTGTATTGATTAAAGTTAGCATGTGTGCTGCAGGGAGCTGTATAGTGGAAGTTCTCTTAGCAACTAGTTTTTTTAACCGAGTCTTTCCACAGCTATAAGCCTTTTTTTTATGGAAATAGTAACTCATTACTGGGTTAAAGTAATGTTACTCAGCCGTTCTGTTCTTTTAAAAGACCACCATCACTTTAAACCAAATATGCTATAATGGTGTTTATTTGTTTGCACATTGCATTAATCTGTTTTTCATCATTTGAACTGAATCCAAACCACTTCTATATTCTTGACAGTTTAGAAAGATAACAAGTTTATTTACTGTCTCTCTTTGGACACACTCCTTCTCTTCTGTGTTTCTGTGCAATTTAGTTTTCTTTTGCAATCTGATTTAGAGATTGTTTTATCGCCCAACTCTATGCCTTTGTGTCAGCTCGCCCTGAATCTTCCTGCTTGTGATGCTTTGTTGGGGGCTTCCAAAAGAAAATATCATAAACAACATTATATTCTAAAAAATGTTCACATTAATCATATTTCTGTCCTGCTGCTTTAAAGGATGGTAATCCATAGTTAATCAGCTTGGACAAATCATCTCCAAGCTACACAAAATGCTGTTGCCAGATAACCCCAATTTTAGATTGTTTACACTGACTTCCAATAGATTTTATATTTTCATATTAAAAATCTCATATTAACATACAGAGCACAAAACAGCCAGACCTAGATCATACTGTATATGTCTTTTTTTATTATTTATTTTTTTTAAACAAAATACACTGCTGCTTGCTGTCTTTGTTAACAGAATCTCAAAGTAATTTCCTGTACACAACTAGAGACAGAGCCTTTAGGTCTATAGCACCAGGGCTGTTGAGTGATCAACCACTGCCACTACAAGCTACATTTAACTGACTGTGGACTCTTTCAGCGCCTCAGAAACTTTCTTGTTCCAACAGGCTTTTTGTTGAGAAGATTATTTTGTATTTTTAACTCGCTGTTTGTTTTATTGTCTCATATTTTATCATTTTATTGGCATTATTGTCAGTTTTTTATTTTACAAATTTTGTGAACAGCAGTTTTTTATATATTTTTTATGTTAAAAGAGCTCAATAAATAAACTTTTCTTACTTTACTCAAAATATAATTAAATGTTATGAATGTCTTAAATTACAGTGATATGACATTGTGTGGGTGTGACTGTTTATGCTGTTAGAAACTGAGTAGGAACTCTGCACTGAAAATGTAAAATGAACAGCTGTGATAGTGAATTTGTTCAAAACAGCATTTGAGTTAAGCTGTTGTTGGAAAAACAAAACATCCTACACAAACACCCTCTGGAAGAATGAGAACAAGAAACGTCTTCGCGGCTGCTTGTTAGGTCGATGCTGGAACATTGCAGGTTTAGTGTTGCAGTGCTGGTGAGACAGATTTTTTGTTCTTTTTTTTTCTCTGTGCTTGTGTGAAGGCTGCTAATGCATGGTTGATCATCAATCGGTATTCTGCTGCCTGAGAAGCAGGGGAATGCACCCAACCTGGAGCCATGTAAAACATCTGCTGCTGTGAAAGCAAATACTCGATTCCTCAGATACTGTCAGACTACAGACATTTAAATAGTTTTAAATCCAAAGTATAAACAAGAAAACCACTCTGTTCAAGTAAAAATTTGAAAATAAACATCATAAATTTGATATGGCTGCACAGTGGGCGCTGCAATGCATTTGGAACTATTAGATTTTTCATACGCAGAATTTAACATAAATCTATATTTTTCGAAACCTGCCAGCTTTTCTGCTTAAAATACAATCTGTTCCATCATTAAAAGATGCAGAATGTATTTTACATGTTTTTATCTCTCTATAACCTCACAGCTTCAAGAAGAACAATTATCACAGGATAAGTTAAAATTGATTTTAAGAAACTATTAACTATTGATTTTATATTTTAAAAAAATGTAAAAACCTCTAAGCATCATATTTATCTAATCATTTGGAACCAAATTGGCCTTTACAAAGACTAAAATCTTCATCCAGTAAGACTGTCCTCCCAAATACGAACCCTTATAATGAAAGGAGTTATATTTACATTTGAACAACATGTGGAAAGCTGCATGTGAACTGATCAAATGGAATCTATGAAGGTCGAATTCACAATATGGACCAACCAAGTAACTCAAACTTCTGTTTAAACAAGAAGTGACAGAAGTAAAGTTTGATGAACCTAACTCAGTTGTGAACACAAGGGCTAACATGTTGGTCATGACTGACATCAAGAACACATTAATACTGGAAAGCACTGTCAGATATTAGGCTGTCCAACCCCCTCCATAAGGACCTTTAGCTTCAGAAGGAAACCATGGGAAAAGATCATGTGCATTTGGATGAACATTCCTGAGTTGCAGGGACAGTAGTTTACATTAAGATGTCACAGATCATCGTATCAATTCTCCTATATAATGTTTGTTTTGCACCTTGCTGTAATGTTTTTCTAATGCCTAATGGTTATACAGATGGGCTTAGGTCTGGAGGACCCAGATTCAAGTTCCTGCTGTGGCAACAGAGGTCAACCACTGTGGGACCTTTGAACCTTACAGCCCAACTGGGTGCCAACATATGGCTGTCCACTGCTCTCTAGTGATCTGGGTAAAATGCAGGACCTAATTTTTCATTTGAGATTAATAGAGTAAGAAATCTTGCTTTTATTATTATTATTATTATTATTATTATTAAAGCACTTCAAGTTGTCTTGTACATGAAATATGCAATTCAAATAAACCCACCTTGCCTTGCATGCAGGAGTCTTTTGCTCCAGAAACACAGCTGAAGACAGGGAATGAGAGGAATTTATTCTTTATTATTTTTATAATTATTACTTATGAAGCCTCAAATCTAACTCCATCCTTGGTCACTTATGTTTTTGTTTTTTGTTTTTTTTTTTTATTTGATTGATGTTGGCCAATTTATTATCTTTATTTCTCCAAGTAAACCCCATTTGAAAGAATTTTTCTTAAAGAAATGTCCACATTTTCGATACGTTCTTTCAAAGCTGTCATTTTCTCCTCAGGTTTGCCTGCTTGCATAGGTTTGTTCATAGTAGTTATCTTACACTTGCTCATTTGGACACAAGTTGGTGTGATTTTGATTGACGGGTGTAAAATCAATCCCGTTGGATAAATGACTAACTTAAAACAATGCTGTTAGGCCTGCGACATGAAGTGCTGTGTCCTGGGGAGACTCTTAAGGGCTGGGATATACATGCTGTTAGCGACACATCTGCATATGTATAATAGCTGCCAAGCACTTCTTGTTCGGCACATAAGCTGCTTGCATTGACACGAGATAGCTTGTTGCATGCGCGTGTTGCAATATTGACTTGAAAGCTAGAGGCGCTAATGCGAACAAGAGCATGAACACGACAAGTCTGAGGTAAACACAATGGCACATAGTTTTGAGGCCCATCTCTCAGACCTTGTGCATGACTACTGCTATCTTTATGATTTTCTCCTACCTTTTGCACAGTGATAAACATTCGTGCTTCAGTTGGCAACAGATTAAAAGCGTTTTGGAGTTGATGCCCCGGAAATACAATGTGACTGGTAGACTGATCTTTTCACTATTTTAAAGTCCAAGTGCTGTGTGACCTTCGGTTCTAAGCATTTTTGCTGCACCGTGCTACGATCGTTTGCAGCAAGTATATACACACATAAATACATACCGAAGTGGTAAGTTAAAGTGTACACTTGCATTCACAGCAAATATATCCCAGTCCTAACAGAACCAATCAGAGAGCAGCCTCAGGTCACCTGTTCATATACACCTTTTTGGGCAGGGGCACTCATTAAACATTTATACAGGAAATGATTAACTAAAGGCCACAGTTCTCAATAAATGCTGACAGACTACCTACCAGACACAAGCTGGCACACTGTATGAGTAATCAGTTTTAATGTACTCAATAATTTTGCATTATGCACTTTTTTACGTTGAAGGGAATTAGTATTTTTTGTTGGGGGTGGTTCCACAGTGGCCCATGCTGCTTATTATTACAGTAAGTTATGCTTTTAACACAAAAAGAGGCTTGGAATCAGGTCCTAGACATTGCTGTTGCTGCTGTGTCACAGCATTTACTACAATAGACACCTGGTGAGTGTCTCAGAGACACCAGTCCTTTGAAAGAGCAGCAGTTTTTGATGCTTTGGGAAAGTGAACAGGTTTTTTTTTATGAACGTGTGTGGAAGGGGGTAAGGTGAGCCCCAAGAGTACAATCAAACAACCACCAGCAGCTTCTTTGCAGCAGAAATTAGTTTTTTTAAGGGGGAAGAAACAACCAGCATGAAACACATGATGCACCAAAACAAAAATACACAGAAATCAGCTTTAGAGGAGAAGTCGTCGGATGTGGACATGCTTAAACAAAAAGAGATTTAAGTCGGAGAGGGGTTGATGTGGAAGGGAGCATTTCAGAGTGTACTGTACACAGCAATCAATCAACATCAATTTAGGTCAGCTTACCCACAAAGAGGAGAAGAGTGTACACCCTCAGGAGCTTTGAACCTCCTGCTCTGAGGGCAGAGTGAGCATGGCTCATCCCCTGTGTATTAATTACTTCTACTTATGGCACCCAGGAGTTTTATATTCCTGTACATTTTTCTCTTCCAGCTTATTTCTTGTAGAACTCTGTGCTGCTTTCATGCTGGCATTGCATCCCCATCCTCTTTCTCCCACTGGCTGCTACAACAGTATGAACTAGTGAACTGTTCAGCTTATATTTCTTTTTCATGAGTCATGATTGTGACTAAATAAATTGGAAAAAACTTAGGAGAATTACAATTTTTCTACTTTTAATATATTATAATGCTTTTTATATTATAATTTTAGTTAGTACAATATTAGTTTCTATGGAGGACACCAGCTCGAGGACCAGAGTTGGTGATCCCTGTTCTATGATCTTAGTCTTAGCCAATGCATGGCTTTGCTAGTGGAGGTAAATTTTTTCTCCACTTGCAAAATGAGGGCTTTGAATTATACGACTGACCTAACTGATTATTATCCAACAGGAAAGCTTTTCCAGACTGTTTTCACTTTATTTTGCTATTTCCTTATTGCTCATAAAACCAAAGAATTCCAGAATGTCAACCACTCTTACTCTGAAACAAAGAATACTTTTTAAATACAGTTTATATTCTATTCTACAGTCATTTAGCAGATGCTTTTATCAGAAGTGACTTACATATATGTAAGGGATAATGCCCGATGAGGTGGCCATTATCATAAATTAATGGACGACGCGGACGGCTCACACCTTCACGGTTCACGCCTCTGCGTTGTCCATTAATTTATGATAATGGCCATCTCAGAGGGCATTATCCTGCTTATACCATGGTCCATTAAGAAAGAAAAAAATATTAAATAAATTATTAATGCGTTAATATTGTTTTTTTACTGGTAAAATCATAGGTTTTTCACAAGAAGCAGCTGAGTGTACTATTTCATTGTGACGCGTTGCCAAGGTAACCAGCTCTAACACAGAACCTGCAGCTTGGTCGCCACAGTTATGTTATATGGCACAAACATTTCAGAGGGCGGGTCCAGTTCTTACAGCTTGTGTGTGTCCAGAGGATGATGCAACATTTTGTTTTAAACAGTCAAAGTCCACAGATAGTTTCCCTAAATATTTTTTATTGAAAGAAATATTTTCCACCACTTTCATTAAAAAGTGTATCAAGTAAGTCTATCCTAAATCGTTTTTATAATGTTATCCACCATTGACTCTATCAAGTATGTAAGTAAGTATGGTGGAGTAGGTTTTTCTTTTCTTTCAGGAGCAAGGTGTAGCAAATTTGGCAGTAATTGTGGGGGGAGTACAGTGCCTTTATATCCGGGCAGGTGTTTGTCCCTTTAGTATGCATTGTATACTGACAGTTGTGTGGCTAGCGTGCCAAAGTTTCAACATTTCCTCCCCTGCGACCTTAAGTGCCATAATCTCTTTCCTTCTCCACTGGGGCTGTGGCGGTCCTTGGGTATTTACACCCGCATGATTCTTTGCAGCGTTGCGGTGTGCTAATTGCCACAGCTGTGTGGAAAGCCGCATGACGGGTGAAAAATCTAGTGTTTAAATAAGCAGAGTTAAAGTTGAGACTTTAATTGATTGGTTACAGTCAGATATTTTGACAAAATTTATTATGTCTTTGCCTTCGTAATTCACTTGGTTCATATGCCTTGATACGGCAAAATTATTGTGGTGCATTATTGCATTATTATTGTACCCACCAAGGAGCAGAATTTATGTATCCTACTGTGTACAACAGGGTTTTGATCTAGGTGTTTACTATAAAGTGATATAAAAGGTCTCAGAAACTGTATGTATCAAATTTGATACATAAGGCTTGCAGGGTTAAGTCTATGGTCTGGTCTCTAAACAATTAATACTGTTTGTTTTTGCTTGTTTTGGCTTATCTATTTACTGTCTATGCCTTTTGACTAAAACAATAACTGCTTTTAAGGCTACAGCATTTAATGGCCTGAATTTCTACCCTTTTTTATGAAGCAGATTGGAGAAATAAGAAACCCGTTGTATACTTGGATCAATATGAAATCATACAGTAAAAGAAAAGCTGGCAGAACAATTCAAGTACAAAGTCAAAAATTTAAAGCTGTTATAAAAAGCCAGACAAAGTTTGTGATGAGGGTTTTGATTAAAGTTGAAAGAGCAGAGTTGGAGAGAGAACTAGAGATCATCATGTGATTAATAGACCATAAAAACTACCAAATAGACAATTAAGCTGATAAAAGGGTTTTAAAAGTGGTATGATAATTTCCTGTAATCAGTAGCATTTATTACCCTAATACCTGAAATAATGAGACATGAGAGATGCATGGCTGCTTGAGTGACACATTGGACATGTTTTTTCTCTATCACACACACATTCATACACAAATGAAAGCATTTTAGGGTAACGTTAGGTTCAGTATTTTGCCCATTATTGTTGCTCAGTGGACATTGACTGTGGTTCCTGAGCCTAAGCTTCCCTAACAGATTTCTATCCATAAAAGTGTCAGCTTCTCCCAAATAGTATGAAGTCAGAAAGTAGTAGTTAATTTGTAGTATTTTTAAATGAATGCATAATTAAACACATGTTGGGCCAAAGAGATGCATATTTTATCCCATAAGGTTTCAAGTATCATTTTCCACGCCCCATATTCATATCTAAATACAAATAAAGTAACTCCTGGCTTCCAAAATAATTAAGACAGACTTGGTGCTGCAGGCTTAAAAACGGTAGTAAAGAATATGACAAGGCCACAAGAGTTGTTTTGAGCAATTTATGGGAGAAATATACCCATCTTCAAATGTGATCTTCATTTCAGTCAAATTACTTTTATACAGATATAAACTAAATTATTCTGTAAAACTGTTACAGCATAGGGTTTACCGGATTTATCAAGCAAAAAAAATCCAATGTCAGAACATTGGAAGCTGCAAGATGAGTTACAGAAAACACCCAAGACAACAGAGTTTGGATTTAGGCACCTAAACCTACTCAAAAAGTAAAAGAACTGTTACTCCTCTGTGAACAAAGGCAGTTATTTCTTTTTTTTATTTTACGTATTCACCAAAAGATTTTAAACTTTGGCTAATAGTTATTTCTGCCACGTTCTACTTTAATGGTTTCAAGCCTTCTGCTAAAGAAATGTGTTTAATGACTCAACTGTAAGACAAGATTTTTAAACCAACTTTGATGTTTTACCATTTACCAGTATGACCTGTAACACCTACGTGCAGACTTCATCAGTACATCTATCATCACTATTACTGCTGATGAAGCAAACCCTACATTTTCACTGTAAGACAACTTTTTTTCTTATAAAATTATACTGCTCCAGGATTAGAAACTTGTTTCATTACACAAACTAATGATATTGATTTCAAAATGATAAAATATATAGAATTAGATTCTATGTACGTGTGTGGTGCTGGTTCTGGGCTTGCCAAACATGTCTTTTAGAAACTGAAAACTTTATTACATGGAAACAAAGATAAAAAGATTTAATGCACATCATAATCAGTTTTATACCAAACAGAGTTAGGTGATCTCCATTATTCACAGTTCATATTAATGAAAGCTTAAGTTAAATACATGATGCCACGTATTTAACTAAGTTGTTTTTGTTTTATCTAAAAGTAATCCTAGTTTTTCTGTTAAATTAAGAAATAAATAAATGAATAGATTTTCTAAAATATTCAATTTGTGCTTTTTTCATTAAAAGCATCCTGGGTGTGAGAACTAAGTTGTATTCTTTGTGATCAATCAATGAACCAGCAGCTCCAGGCTCATTTTTTTTTTTTTTTTTTTTCTAGTTTTTCCTACCATCTCCTCTGCTCTGCCACATCTCTCCTCTCCCATGCCTCTCCTCCCTCTGCTACTCCTACTGTTTGTCCTGCGCCTTCTCTTCGTCATCCCTCCTTCCTCCTCTCCATCTCCCACAGGCCATCGGGATTCATTACAGGTTGAGCTGATTCATGGCTCAGTCTCACATCATTGGAGAGCATGGAGGCATGCCTATAAATCTGCAGTTACACGCTACTAAACGCACACACACAAAACACATGATACCACGAAACATGCACTGCAGCACGTAAGAGCCATGAATATATGAACATAGTACATGAAACAGACCATGAATGTGGGCACACACTATGACCACACTCATTCACACAACATGCAATTACACTACACCCACACATCAGACGCAGAACACCACCAGCAGTGTGCACAGCCTGCTCCCTGCACAGCATCATTACAGGCAGCAACCTGCTGTGTGTCTTGCTCTGTACATTTGCAGCAAGTAACTTCTGGCTTCAAAACAAGCAGGGGGGGGGCTTAAGGTCCCATCACTGTACACACTTTGTGCAAATAATGACTTTTTTCCCCACTGTGTGTGTGCACACATTTAGTGTATGTTTGTGTAGGAGAAAAGCAATGAGGTTTAGGGTAAAAATGGTGCTTTTAGTGGTATTTTTCAGAGTCTGTGTTTTGCATCAGGACATCTGTTGTTTTTGCTCCATTTCTCAAATCTAACTTTTCATCAAAGAAGATTGTGTGGATTTAATTTAGCAATGAATTTCTGCTTTCATGAATATAGACGCTTCATGCTTCTCCATCTTTATAAAGATCTTATTTTATCATCTGCTCGGCTATCAGCTTGCTAGTAAAAACATTGCATATCCTTATGCTGAGACCATCACTTTAAGGACTTCTGACTTCTTTTGGAGGAGGCAAAAGGTGAATCTAACATTGTCTAGAAATGTCCTTTTAAATAAACTCTGCTTAGTAAATATGTGCACTAGCAGTTTATGACAATTTAAATAAATGACAATTTATATTTCCATTTGATATTTAGACATGATTTATCAAAGGGCTTTAAATTCGGGGTCTGGATTACTTTGCTGCCATCTGTTTTGTATGTAATTGGTTGTGGTGTAACAGTACATTGATGATGAGCGAGCCAACAGCATTGATATGAACTGAAAACATGAAACATTGAGACAGTCATGTGTAAGCTGCACGTAAGAATGATTTGGAATAATTTCCATTGACTTTGTTCTAACAACCAGCATTTATCACTTAATTTAATAAAGAAAATGATCACATCCAACAGAATGATTTCTAACTGTGATAAGGTTAGACTGTACTATTCTGGTTATTATAATTAAGTTCTAAAAATAGTTCTGGTTCCTGAAACTCTCAATAGGAGTAAGATTACATTATATCCTACTTTAATATCTACAAACAGAAATGTGTTCTTC
Source organism: Melanotaenia boesemani (assembly GCF_017639745.1). Classification (NCBI taxonomy): domain Eukaryota; kingdom Metazoa; phylum Chordata; class Actinopteri; order Atheriniformes; family Melanotaeniidae; genus Melanotaenia; species Melanotaenia boesemani. The sequence continues at coordinate 28,192,842 of NC_055698.1, forward strand.
CAGTTGTCTTTTACATGATGTGAACATTTTAAAGCTAAACAAACGCAATGTGATGAATCTTTCTTTAAAGAACAGACGCGTTGTGTTAAATCAGCTTGTGATATTGTCTCATGCCAGTAGCTGGTTGATGTCAGTCCATTAACTCTAATGGAAATTGTGGAAGAATTTGTGACTTGGTAAATGTTGAACGACTAAAGTGATATTTGGCATTGTGAACAAACGTGTGGTTTTTATCCCTCCTATTTTAAACTTCTCAAGTCATTTATACCTTATGTGACACTCCTGGACAGATGTTCATTTACGCATATGTCATATTAAAACCAAGCTGAAAAATTTGAACTTATATTCCTGTTTTTTTATTTTTTATTTTTTTTTTTTTTTACTTTTTCCAGATATGTTCGGAGTTGCCACAGAGTTATGATTAAATGGAACTTTTTCTCATGGAACCAACTAATGTTTTATTGTTGTAGGCAACAAATACAAAAACAGAAGGGTTTATTTGAATAAAAAAAAAAAAACAGCAATCTCAAATCTAGACACAGTGGTGGGCCGTAGGGAGCTGTAGCAGAGCGATGCACATGCACACCAGTGGGAACACAGAAGGAGCAAACAGTTACAGAGAACCATGTGATGAAAATCACAGATACCTTCACAGCCATTAAAGGTCAGTCATCTATCGGATAATTACAGCATGAGATGACACAATCTTTATTTAGTGGATGTGAACAGTTGCCCCAAACACCACAGACACCAGATTTATCAGTTGTTTTTTTTTTGTTTTTTTGTTTTTTTCACTAAATAGTGGATAAGTGTGTGTGTGTGTGTGTATCCAGCTCTGTGAATGAAATATATGCCAGGACGTGAACCAACTGAGAGACCAACTGGGTATACTAGAACTTAAGTAGATGTAAACAGCACGAGTCAATGTATCATCCTCAAGCCGCTGAGCTCACCAAATGTCTCACACAAGTGCCTCTTAAACACCACCTACACAGATTCTCCATCTTTTCCTCCTCTTTCCTCGACTATCCTTCGTTGTACAGTTGCTTGTTTCATTCACTTTCAATAATTAACCCTCTCCTCCACTTCTCCCCTCAGGCTTGGCTAAAAATGCATGCCAAGACACCGAAATACACACATTTTCCTCACTGGATTGCTCTTGCAGAACCTTAAAATACTGCAAACTCTGCAATATTACTTTGAATATGTTTAAAGTTGTTTTTTTTAAAAAAGCATAACGTTGCAAAAAAAAAAGCATTTCCAATAAACAGTGTGCTGTTCTGTTCTTAGATGCTTATAAATATGCATATGAATGCTGCTTTTAGCGTGACTAAGAGCAGGTTTGTGGCTTCCACTGAGCTCTCATATCACGAAAGGAGTGAAAGCTTGATGAGCAGCAGGTGGGTAACCATTCACCATTCAGCCACACAAGGACAAAGAAATGGAGGAAAAGCTGACTGTTAGGCATTAAGTTGTAACAGATATGATAATAAAAATGGCACCAAATGGGGCAAAATTTCATAAAGATATTGGTGTTTGCCATTAATTTGTGTTCACGCTTCGATAGTTCAGCCATTTCCAGGATGTCACATCTGCTTGAAAAGCATTTTGAAATGGTTGTCAGAGTTAAACCTCCTTGTCATCTAATTTTCCCTAAGTGTATGAGGTGCCCAAAATAATTATGCCCATTTTAGTATGAAGTATAAATCACTTCAGCCACACCCACCATGGTAACTATCAGAAATCACCTAAAAATGATTAAATTCAATGATCATGGAGGCTAATTCAGTTTGGAGTTGTAAAACATCAGTATCACTGGCGTCTACACAGAATTTCATTTCAAAAGGATATGAAGAAATTGTCTTGTAATGAACCAACAATAAAAATTGTAACCTGTCAAATAGTGTCAGCCCAAGAATCCTAAAGGACTCCATGGATTAGCAATGCCTGGATTTTTAAACCAACTCCTCAACCTTAGCTTGAGTAAGGCAAAGGTTGCAGTACTGTGGGAGATATCCTGCCTGAAGTGATGCCATCATCCACCTTCCTCAGCAAGCTCACCATGAGCAAAATAAAGTCTCCAGAGTATTTTATACATTTAAGTCTGCACTGCTGTGTGAGAAGCCCCAATAAACAGAGATGGCTGCCTCCATAACAACCTGAATTATTGACTATCTAACCAACCACAGTTTGTAAGACTGAAGGGTTGTGCGTCTGGGGTGGTGGTCAGCAGCACAAGAACACCACAGGGGACTGAACCCTCTCCATTTCTCTTCAGACTTCCAATACAACTCCGAGTCCTGTCTTCTGCAGGAATACTCTGGTGACTCTGCAGTTGGAGGGTGTTTCAGTGATGGACAAGAGGCTAAGTACAGAGAACTGGTCAATTACTATGTGGCATGGTGTACAAACACTCACATCATCTTGAACAAGAACAAGTCAAAGGAGAACGATTTGATGAGACTGTAGGAGGGCAGTGACTGAGTATTATGGAGCTGATTATACAAAAAAGAAACTTGCAAAGGTAGCTCAACAAAATGCACAATATTGCACACCCTCTACACAACATGGAGATCAAACAGTCTTTCAGTCAGAGGTTTCTTCAGTAATGCATTCACACCAGGGTAGTCTGGAGTACTCATCGTTATGTGGGGATTGGGCAGGACATGCCAAGATATGTTGTTCCTTTGTTTGGCTTATTCAAACTTTACTCAAGCTGACCAAATCACAGGGACAATGTCATGCAGTTTCAACTGCTTGCTAAGAGAGGCATTGCCTAAAGAGGTATCAGACCAAGAAGAAAACCTGACTCATAGTTTGACCAGGGCTGAAAATGGATCATTCGGCAAACAATGGAGCAACACCAAATTTATGCAGACTTGGGGTTTCTGTTTTTACTTTGGTGTTCAAACCCAGTATAGTTTTCACAAGAAGCTGCCCAATATGAGCAGCAGGCAAGACAGGGAGCCATTCATCATGTTGCTCTATGGCACGTTCGCTGCCACTTCTTCCCTTTGGTTCACTGGATGGTCCATTTGCTTTCACATCAGAAGTGAACCATCTAAGGTGGCGTCTCAGACACACTACGTGATTATTGTTGTCAATGCTGCAAAACGGCAGTCACAGTAATGTTTAGAACCCGATTCCAAGACTTGTTTTTCCCTGAAATTTTCCTTGGTATAATAATAATCAGTAGCAGTTTGTTAATACGGCGCACTGGGACACCACCTTCATTAACAATGCTAACTCGCTGTAACATAAATAGAATAGAATAGAAATACTTTATTAACCCCTTCGGAGAGCCCTCAGGGAAATTTGGGTACCAGCAGCAATACAACACCAATCAATTGGATAATGCAAAATACATTAAAATTTATTACTCATACAGCATACCTGCTTGTGGCAGGTTGGTAGTCTGTCAGGGTGTATTGAGAATTGGTTGCATTTGGTTAATAACTTCCTGTATAATTGCATATGTTTAATGGGGAGGGGCACCGGCCAAACTTGTGACTTGAGGCTACTCTCTCATTGGTTCTGTGAAGATTCTCCCTGGAAAGAAACTCTCTGCATCCCTAGCCAGTTAGCATTGTTTTAGGTTCTTTATTCATCCAATGGGATTCATTTTCACCTGCCAATCAAAATCACACCTCCGGTGTCCAAACACCAGCACAAATATCACAGTGCTAAGAAGATTATGAACAAACTGCTGCAAACTTGCTTTTAAGGGAAAATCACTCCACTCTCTGAGCTACAGCCACTAAAACCTAAAAGTAGGTGCATCAGCTGCACCTTTTTTATTGTGTTTAATGATACATCAAATTTTCTTTAATGCTGGAGAAGATTTTATTTGTTTACATGGAGGAAACTGATATTTTTCTTAAATGTGAATACATACAACAGATACAGAGCACTTGTAAAATGTAAAGTAAATCCACTATTTGCAAGTTCCCAGGAAAGTACACTGCGTATCTACAATCAAAGACACTCTTCTTTGCTGTAAACATATAATCCTGAACTATCACCTTCTGAAATGCCCCCCCCCACTTCACTTACTAATGCTTTAGCTTTGAACCAGCAGGTTGCCTGACATAATGCTAGTTCAGCCTCCTTCTCATCTTTTCTTTGACTCAACAACCATTTTGTTTTCTCCTGGTGTTTCAGTCTCAGGATGGGAGAGAAGGCTTAAGATCATATATAAAAGAAAAAAAAAATATTTTAACAGTGAAGTGGTTACCTCAACAGATGAGCACACATACAATGTCAGTTTAGTGAGAATATAAAGAAAATGTCTAATATATCCTTAGCCAGGTAGTCGAGAGAAAAGGAAGAAAGAGCAAAGAAATCAGAGAGATGGTGAGCATGGGCATATGAGCGCCTTTTTATTCAAATGTTTTTGTGGAGGGATAAATCACATGAGCCAAACTGAGAGCTGCCAGCTGAAAGTCCACCATATATTGATGAAAGCAGCAAAAGGAAAAGAGTGAAATATGGAAAAGGGTAGGAAAGGGAATGAAATGGGCAGAAAAGTGATGTTTAGAATAGGCATGGAGAAAAAAAAATCTGCTGTAGCTGTGCTGGGCAGTGAGGGCTGCAATGAGGCAAAGAACAACCTCTGATTTGTGAGAAGCCTTTGCATTATTCAGGCAGATATTAACAGGCTCCCACAGATGTCGACCGTGATGAGAGGAGATGGTGCAAGAGTTTGTGTTTGTGTGTGGCTGCTGTGCATATGTGTGAAAGAAGGAAAGCTAACGCTCCACACCTTACATTAACACCGTTATATCTACACTGAATCAATCAGTTTTATTTTTCCTTTATTACTACAAGCAGTGTGGAGTCAACAAAATTACCCACAATCACAATTTAAGCTTTTCCAGTAATGGAACTCGGTTTTATTTTCTGAGATTTTTATTTCTATATAGTGCAATGTCCCATTAGTTCCAACTATCTCCAATTTTTAGGCTACTAACATGCAGTAGTCTTAGAGGACCAGCAAAGAAAATGTGGTAGTGTAAATATTTCACAGCAGTTCTGGTTAATCCTACTTACTTAAGAGTCCTTGTAAATAAGGTCAATAACAACAAGGAGCACAACTGACTAAATCCATCTGTAATTTTCATTTACACCACCCCCACAAAAGATATTTTCTTTTGGTTAAGCTACCAGAAGTCCACAAATGCTGCATATCAGGCAGTTCTAGTCTAAAGCTCAAGGCAAATCTCACCACAACTACCACTGATAAATATGCCAGTTATGAGGTAAGGACTGAAGCTCTTACAGTCCATACGTTTGCATACACAAAGTCGAGCTACAGTTATAACACAACTTGCTCTGTTAATTGGATGACTCTCATTTGTCCCAGTAACCACACACAGAAAGTAAAATTATTTTTTGACCAAAGTAAGTCAGACATCATAACACTGTAAACTGTGAGGAAATGTTTAAGACATTCTGCCTCCTCTTAAGTATTGTAGTGGATAACCATTGCACATGCACTGTAAGTATAGCAGGATTTACTGCACAGATTTTGTTTATATACCATACAACACCAGCTCATTCCACATTTTAGGAGCTACAACTGAAAAGGCTCTGTTTCTGTATCTATAAAATGTCTCCGGAACAGTTAAAAGTATCTGATCAGCTGATCCAAGAGCATGTGTTGTCATGAGTGAAGTAGCTCAGACAGACAAGGTACAAGACCATTAAGAGACTTAAAAGTAATTTTAAAAAAATCTTAAAAACCAGAGTTATGTGCTCTTATTTGGTTAAACTGATGAACTTTGTTTATTACAACCAAGCAATGGTCTGAAAATGCTTTACGTGGCTGAGTTAGTTCAGTGCTGTTACCAGCTTCTCTGTCTTTTGTGTAGGTAAGCACGTCTGATTCTACAAGAACATGAAGATGCCGGAGTTATTTGACTCCCAAACCTGGTTTGTTTTTTCCAGTTTTGAGACATTTTCATGCATGTTAAAATAATAATATAGTGTCACATAAACAGTTTTACTGACTCTGTATTGAAAATCAGAGACACATCTTGCCTAAAAAAAAGCCATAAAAAGCTAAATGTGTGTCTTTACTGAGTTATGGGCAGAAAGGGTAGAAACACTTTTTTTTTCCATTTCCTTTGTCATTCATGTGCAACACAGTTATGGATACTCTTGAAAGGTCCTCATGTCATCCTACTCAAAAAATCAATACGCAACCAGCCACAGCCTACAAAAGAACTTGAGAAGTTGTTTTTTAATCACGAGTTGTGGTCAGGAGTGATCGTTTGGTGGTTATAACATTACTTGCAGGAGCGAGCAAAGCAAGTAGATATAAAGTAGAAGCTTCATGATTACAGGGGTCATAGTTAGATATAAGTAGAGGAACAGAGGTAAACTACCCCATCTAACTGTTGTATTAAGTATATATTATGTGGAACATGAAAAGTGTTACACGTGGTCTTTTTAAATGTAATGCAGCAGGAAGGCCAGGAGCCAGAAAGTCAACCAACCTAAATATTGACATGTGAAAACATTTCATGCAGCAAAGTTTATCTGTAAATGCTTCCATAATGTCAGTATTATTTGATGCTAAAACAGAATTCTGACCACACTGTGTGCCTCCTGTCAGCTAAGAGCAGGAAACAGAGCCTACAATTAACACCGGCTCATCCAACATTGGACCAAAGAAGAATAGAAGAATGTAGTCTTGTCTAATACTGGTAGACTTAGAATTAGGTGAATTTGTTTCCATCTTGTGATAACGGTTCATGCCTGTGATGGTGGTGGTGTATTGGTATGGGAGATAATTTATTGGCACATTTTGTGCCTTTTGGCATAACTGAGTATCATTTAACCACCACAGCCTATCAGTATATTGTTGCTGACCATGTTCATCCATTTATGACCACAGTGTAACATCTTCTGACAATAGTTTACTGTTCTCAAATGGCCTCCACAGCCAACACATCCCAATCCAATAGTGCAGCTTTGGGATGTGGTGGAACGGGAGATTCTCATCTTGGATGTGCAGCCGACAAATCTGCAGCAACTATGTGGCGCTATCATGTCAATATGGAGCAAAATCTCTGAGGAATGTTTCCAAGTTAATGTTCTTAATAACCACTGATGTGCATGTCTTTGTTAATGTGTTAAAATCAAAACTATCAATAAACCACATTCTTTCAAAAATAAAAATAAACCAGATTACCAAAATGAGTAGTTCCTCCCTCTGATTGGGTCTCTGTTGGTACCATAATTATGCTCAGTGTGAAATGGAGAAAGAAATGAAGAGTCTTAACATAAACCAACACGAAAGATTTAAATTCCTACAGAAAAACAAGAAGAACCTGAAAGACGTTGGGGAAAAAAGTGAGCCTTTTATCACTTCATTGCTCCTGGAATGCATTTAATGTGTCCTTTAAAGCAATGTCAGTGGTAGAAATCAAGTCTGAATCTATGACCTTCCTTTCCAATTTGCCAGCCTACCACACATGCTGATTCACTCCACCATTCTATCTTCCCTGCAGCTCTGCAATGCTCCACAGCACCACCCAAATAAAAAAATAAAGAAAACAAAATCAGCAACAGTTACTCGTCTCCTGCTGACTGTCAATTGCTATCCATCGCACTTTTACTGTGAGGTTTCCCCACGACTTGCTACCGTGATGAGACACTGCAAGCAAAAAGCGTGTGCTTGTGAGAAAATGCATTCTCGCTCACAGGCTGGTATTTGTGTGTAACTGAGAAGTTTCTGCACTGCAGGCTGCATCACGGTGAGAGTTGAGATCTGTGTTTGAAATAAATGCTGTGTGCATGATGTGCACTTGTGACTTTAATGCTGTTGGTGTCGTGGGTGGAATGGGGAGCTGCAGTAATCAGGGGACTGACTGTCAGCCCCACAGGGCTTCTATGCATGGGTCAGAAGCTTTACAGTAAACACATATTCACACAAAACCACACATTTATATTATTATACTTGTAAAAGACGTAATTAATTGCATTTATTGTCTCAGCATAGCATTTATTGCCAACATACACTGCAATACTGTCATATTTTCCATTCATTCCCATCATACTACTCAAATAGTGCATATATCTTCCTAATTACATTTAATTAGAGGTACTTATATTTAGCTTGTCTTGGAGTAAGAAATTTATACAAGCATAATTATAATGTCAGCTACAGTGCCATGAAAATTCTGGGCAATGCAACTTAGATTTTTTTTAAAACTGATCTCTTAAAACTGGTAAACTTAGTTAGTGTGATATAATTGCTATATAAAAAAAGGAGTATTGTGCAAACATCAGATCAGCCCAAAAGGTTTGAGATTTTACAGAACTGTTAACAAGATCACAGCCTATAAAAAAGCTTAAAAGTCATGTTTGTGGATGATAATTGCAGAGCAGCTGCAGATCATTTAATAAATCTTGTAAGGAAATGCAGCTGAAACAGATCTCCTGCTAAAGAACAATTTATCTGAGTGACTGCATGTGGACTAAGCAAGCCAAAACAACTGTAACTGTATCAAATAAATCTGCATTTTGGTTCATCAGTGTTGGGACTTTTTTTTGTCTTTTTTTGCTAAACTGTTAAATTCTACCAGATGCAAGACAACAGCTGCTAGTTATTGGCATAATATGGCAGCGATTGTCCACTGTGCTCTTTAAATAATGGGCATTGACATCAGTCATTGAAAAATCCATACCGAGTCGATTACCACTTTCCATCAAGGTCTATGAATCATTCCCTGTCTCCCTCTTTCTTAGAAATAATCTGTCCTGGGAGGATCTATATGTAGCTAATGCTTCAGGTCAAAAAGGCCAATAAACTCCTCTATCCTCAAAGATACCTCTTTAAAAAAACGCTAACGGTGTCAGAGGAAGTAAGAGTGGGAAGGTTGGGATGCTTCCATAGTCTGTTTTCCAGGTTTGAGTAAACTAGAAACATTCTGAGATTTTCCTGTACCCAAGCCTCGAGTGCTGCGGCACAGCAATATGATTTGCAGACAAATCCGAATGCACAGTTTCTGATTTTCAAGTCGTCAACACGTCACCATGTGACCTTGGAAACAGGGTAGAGAGGTGTATGAGGCCATTTAATTGTGTCTGCACCCGTCTCTCAGTCCTCATTCTGGTGGGAACAAAGACAGTTCTGTGCTGCTGTCAATTCACAGAACAGAGCACATGCAGTATGTTGCTGGACAGCATCTGTAGCAGCAGCTCACTCGTCTTTGAATAAAGTGAAAAATTTAGTTGGAAAGCTGAAAAGATGCTTACAATTCATTTACGACGACAAAGACTTAGAATTATACTCTTTGCTAACATTTGTTTATTTTTTAATTTATTTATTTTTAGTTTACAGAGAAAGTTTTTTTATTTTTTCAAATAACCCTTGTTTGCTGTAGTTTCATCCACACACTCAAAGCCATATAATGTTACCTTAATTAACTGCAGCAGACTTCATGACCATTCAGACTGGATTAACTTCCTCACTGTACCCTGACATGATTGTCTATTTTAAAATTAAAACCTTCCTGGGACTCAATTACTGATCCAACACCCACTGTTTCGGATATTACCTTTTAGTTATGACATTCACCATCTTCTCAGCCTTGGTAGGCCACAAGTGACATATCTTGCCAATATCTCGCCTGTTGTCTGGCTCCTGGCCCTAGCAGCCTGCAGACCAGGACTACAAATACATTTCGGACTGATGAATACCAACATTATACATCCATTTATCACAGAGGTGCATTCAGGGAAGTGGACAATGTGCTTTTTAGAATAATTGGTAATTGCAGGATTCTGCATGGCTGAAATATTGAATGCCATTTTACTTGGCTCTAATGCAGATTAAAATAATCAAGATGTTAATCTTATAGTTTAAATTTGGCTCATTTGCTCAGATAATTGTTACGTTTGTCCTTGGCTAGGGACCAGGTAAAGGTAACAAAGGAACAAAATCCGGAGTCTGGCATTTTGCAAAAGTAACAAGTTTATTCCTACACCTATCAAACAAAACAAAATACAAAGATATTCTCAAAACACATCGGGATCTTTAAAGGTAACAGAAATAGGTTTGTATAATAAAAAAAAAAAAAGGGAAGAAAACCCGGCAATATCAATAAACAAAAATGTCAAACAAAAGATGTCCTTTCTCAGGTAAAAGGTTAACTACAATAAATATACAAATAAAGAAAACCAGAAGTCCACCAGATAAATTCTGGGATGGTACAATAGAGAAACAAAATAAAAAGAACATGTTAACTCAAAAAGCGACTCCTACTGAGAGCGTCAACTATCAAATTACTTTACACAAATGCCACTAAACTAAAATAAGAACCAGCTAAAACAAAAGCGGTTCAAACAAATTAAATGAGAGAGTCTCTTCACCGAAACCGAAATCGATCTAAAAACTCAGCACAATCAAATTCAAATTTCTAAAGGTTTACCATCCAATGTTTTTCCACTAAACAAGAACAAAGCCACACTGGTGCACTGTGTGTCACAAAACCACTCAACCGCCCTGACAGATGGTTTCCGCACAGCTTTTACGGGCTCGGAGTCCTTCCGGGTTGCCATTCTGGATGTGTCTGGGAGAGGAAGTGTCCAATCCGGACATTGGAGGGAGGGGACTTGGTGTGGAGCAGCAGCTAATCCTCGAGTTGCTCCTGCACAGCAGTGTTTGCAGAATCTGCAACAGGCGAACAGGCCAGTTTATATCAATGATCACAGTATGTTCAGCTATTAATGTACAGCTCGAGATTGTATAACCAGTACTCTGCTGTTCTTTGACTGGCTGGTCAGAGAGAAAATTAGTTGGCAATCTGTAAGTATACAAAAAAAAAAAAAGCCTTAAAGTGACAGTTGGTGCCACATGCAGCAGAGGGCCATCAGTTTGGAAAATCTGGTAAGGCATATAATGAGAATCCAAGAAAACGGTGATTTTAAAGGGGGCCACAAAGACCATTTTTCACCATCTTGCATCTATTCGTTCAAACAATGTACGCCTGTGTTGCTGTATATTTTGCACAGACAGCAGCTCCCCAGAACAATCCCATCGCTAATTAACTCCTTATTTCATCAGAAGTAGGGACATCATAATTTCATCATAAATATACCTCAATATCATCATTTTTCATATAGAAATAAGTCTGAATCATGCATGTATAAAGCGTGCAGTTGTTTACGTTGTTGTGAAATTAATGCATAATAATCGTGATAATTGTAAACTTGTGATAATTTCATTGCCAATAATCTTACCAAGAGAATCTATAATTGTTAATCTGTAGCCTGGAGTTGTGCAAAGTTTTTGAAAACCGTATTTCCTCAAATACATGCAGAGGCCTTATAGACGCATTGTAGAACTTTCTGACCTTAAAACTTGGCATTCCAGACTCGTTTGACGGCACAGTGACATGTATGATGTGCCTTTCTGGAGCTGGAGCTGCTCAGCAGCATCCTGATGCTGAGAAACCTCATGTTGCAGCTGAGTTTCACTTTACACACCACGTCACATGCTAGCAAATGGATATCAACATACCAGCTGTTTTAAACGCACACCATGACTGATCAACAAAGAAATGCCAGAAGGCATTACTGAAGAAGGAGAGAGAAAGATGCAGAACAAGAGATAAGACACAAGTCAAGATAAGATATTGGCTGGAGAGATGTTACAGTAGAGGTAGGATGCCAGATGGATGCCAAATTAATGAGTCTGTAATGTGTTTCAGTAGATCAGACCGGGTCTGTATTCGAAGCACGCCTTCTTCTTCCAGTTGTCAGTGTCATGAGTATGACCTACTACTTTTCGACATGCCTTTTTTTTTATCCCCTCGGGAAAACTGCTGAAACACCTTTGCCTGATAGCAGTGTGTTCATATGAGAGTCAGCTGGAAGTTTGTTCATTTCCTATAGAAACAAGGGGCTTAACAAGACAAATACAGTGATTCTGTCATGGTTGATGGGTTTTTGATCCTGTTATCTGTTCTTGGGTTTTCAAGTTTCGCTGTCTTTGAATCATTTGTGTCGTCTTGATTCCTGTTCTATTTTGATATATTCTGCTGTGTTTATTTCCTACTCCCTTGTTGCACCTAGATTCCTAGCTTCTGATTACTGCACCTGCTCATTGGTGTGTCATAACACCCTCAGTATCTCTTTTACCAGGTTTTCTTTGTCCTTTGTCAGATATTTGTCGCTCTTTGTTATCACTGTTGCGGTTTTTTAAGTTAGTTGTCAAACTTTTGCCTTGTGTTAGTTTAGTTTCTGCCTAAGAATTTTAGAATAAAGTCATCCACCTGTGTCTCATCTCATACTCTTCGTCTCCTTGCAAGCTTGACAGAGTCCGTGATGGACAATCAAATAGCACTGATTCAAAATGAAAACTTTGTTTAGACATCAACTGTTAGCAAGACACATCTGGTTTTTTTATGTTTATTTGTATCTTTTGTAGCAATTATACAGTCAGACTGTTTACTTTGGTTTTAAAATTAAAAAATACTTTGACACTAAATAGGAGTGACGTCCACAGTAAACTATATTCTTTTATTATTAGAGCTCAATATGCAGAATGTATGTTGTATATACATAATTTATATTTTTATTATATTTGAGCAAAGTATATTTTCAAATAGCTTTTCATTAAACATTTTTGCTTGAACTTTGGTATAAAACTATTTTTATTTTGTGATTTGATATGAATGGAAGTGATTGTGGTAAATAGTTGAGTCACTTTGTCTCATATCAAAAGAATTTAAATTAAAATCAATACCCCATCATGCCATGATCTCTGATATTGGAAAACATGACACTGTTCTCTGAATCAGTGTATTAATTGTGGTGAAATGTGTAATTTATCGTTAATGGGATCCTGGTTGTGTCTTAATGGTGTGCAAAGTGTCAACATTTTTTTCCCTCCATAAATTTCATCATTTTTATTTTAGCATCTTGATTTTTTTTTTTTTTCCCTCTCTTTTTTTGGTGACGGATTGTTAAAGCTGACTGCACTGTGTACCAGGAAGTTAGCTAAAGAAAATAGCAAACAGGCTTACAAACTTATTAGTTCAATAAACTGAAGATGCACCAAACACTTTTACATGTTTTTAAAAACTATTCATTTATCTGGACAGAAACTCTCCTGCTTTTTTAAATTGTGAAAGATGAGATTGAATGAAACTTGAAAGCAGAGCTGACCAAACTAATCCAAAAATGGTTCAAAATTAAAGGTGAAAATTATTTGTTTAATCGATCAAAACAGCGTAACTATATAATTGAAATGATTTTAACATATTTTGGAAATTATCTAGGTTTGTTTTCAACTTTTAAATTTCCCCTTCCCATCACTTGTGCAAATACATAAATAATAACCATTTCCCAGCTTTTCACTCATTTCAGCTGTGTCACGGTTGATATTTTAGGATAAGACTGACAGATTTGTGAGTCACAGCTGATCAACAGCAGGATACTTTTGGCAGCCACTGTGCATGCAATGATGCAACATTTTCTCTTTAGCTAGAAGACATTGTGACAAATAACTGTCTGATGCAAAGGAATGCTTTGTTAAATTAAATGACATCTTTGCAGGACCTGTTTTAGATGAAGAAAATTCTTTTTGTGCGTGTGTCAGGTGATCTGAGTAGCTGCTTCAATCATAGCTCTGAGTTTAGACAAGGAATCCTTGGAAGTACTTCACACAAAAAGACTTAAAAAAACTAAAACATATTCCCTTTAATTACACGTCAAGCTGCTATCCTTTACACTAAGTAGATCTTAGCTCTCATTTAGTGTAAATATGATGTTCAAATCTAAGCCAAGCACACATTTGCATCACCGTGATAATTTTGCATCAGTTTAAAGTTAATATTCTCCTTGAATAAGCTTTGGAATATTGGGTTGTAATTTTTTGTCTTTTTGTGATCACCCAACAAGCATTTGATGAGTTAAATGTCTGTTGTTTAATCTGGAAAGTGCTGCTTACATCTTTTCTTACGCTGGTAAGTTGTGGAGACATGTCATCTAGTCAGATTCTGCAGGTCTTTTCCACCCCATTTTTGTTGCACGCTCTTTACTGACCATAATTCTCAGCAGCACATGAAAGGTGTTGCAGCTTGCTTTTACCTTCAAAAGACTAAAAAGGTTTGGAACATTTCTCTCTCTAGAAACTACTGAAAAAGCACTTCATGCTTTTATCACAGCTAGGTTGAATTATTGGAATGTGAAAACACACTGTCATTCAGCCCTTATAGAGAAAGCTTTTGCAAAAAGATGCTATAAATAGTATCAACCATGCACAACAGCCATGTGAAATTCTCTGGCGTTATTAGTGAAAGATTGTAGATGCTTTTGCAATCTGTTTCTTCTACATAGGGTCATAAGTTTTAAATGTACAGTGTGTTGTGTTTGTGATTCTTAGAAGACTCAATTTCACATTTTCTTTTATGTTTGTTTATATGGCCACATTTAATCACGTCATAAACTGTGTTACAATATGCAACATGAAGTTAGAACATGCTGTACAATCAATGAGCTGGAGTTTAGGTAATTTCATGAAAGGTGGGAGTGGAAATCAGTTTCATGCAGGTGCATAAAACGAGATAACTGAGATTTTAAAATATGTGTCCCTGGCTTTAAAATCCAAAACAGAAACACATGTGAATAATATTTTAGTCATGAATCTACATGCAAACATTATTTTTCTCTTTTGCAACTATCTGCCACAAAACGTCCAGTTTTCACAACTTAGGTTTAACAGCGAGTGTAGCTGAAGAAACACCAAATAAAACCTGTGCATCAGTGATGAAAGACATATGATTCACGATAATTCTACTCAAAGTTAAAAAAAAAAAGTTTCTTTAATTTTCTAAATGACCCTTTTAGCTGTAATAACCAGTTAAATATTTCCTAAAATCTTTACTCTTTCCCCCTATTTACTTATCTATTCATTTCTAAAGTCTGATTTACATGTGTCACTGATAGCCTTTTTCCACTGCGTGGCCCCTTACATTAAACATTTTCTAGCCCCGCCCCTGCTTGGAGCACATGAAGAGAAAAGCCGGTTTGTTTTTAAAGGTCAGTGATAGAGATCCTCCTGTAATGTTAACCTTAATGTTAACCTTAATACGCCAGGGTTTGACAGATTAGCAATGTCATCTCTAGCTACCTGAGATCGCCTCTGCCCCATTTCTAAGAGGGTAAAGTTAACTGCTCAATAAAGCTCCGCTCTTCAGTAACATGACATCCTACCTCATATTTTCCCGTCGTCCTTGTAATTGACTCAGACTGACTGATGATTGACAATATTTCTAACTCAATCAGAAAAAAAACAAAAACAAATGAACAATGGTAAATCCGCGTAGTGTAACTTGTGCGTACCAGAGCTGCATTAGCCGTTTTAGTCCTGTCCAATGTGCACATTTCACACTTTGCCTAGGTCTAGGCATTCAATAAAATGTCTAAGCATTATAAAGAATGACAAGTCTAATTTAAGCAAATTGTGTAACAAGAAGCATAACACACACTTATCTATAAAAACACCCGGCATTGTATAGGCATTCAATACAATGATGACATTTCACAGTTGATGGTATCATATAAACTTTTACACCTGGACTTTACAACAAGGACCTGGACATGTGGACAAACTCCCCTGCATCACAGTTTGTTTAGGTTGAGTTGACTCTTTACCGTTAGTGTGAAAACTCACACTAACTCATTACCCCACAGCTCAGTTTATACCTCTGATCTTTACATAAAGATTAATCAAATGATCCAGAACTTGTGATTTATCATAGACAAGCTTAAATCTTTTGCATTGGCAGCTTCTGTTTTATGCTGTAAAGTCGCTCAGTGCAGCTATGGGGATCATCCCCATGCTGTTTGAGTTAGAGGAACATTTCTCTGACCACCGGACCATGCTGATACCTAAATATTGACCACTACAAGGAGATTTTATGTGGCCTGAGGTAATCTGCTCAGTATCAGCTTGCTGTTTGTGTTTCAGCTGCAACAGCTTGACATCAACTGAGCAAACAGAACAGCTGTGGAATCATTTGATGTGCAACACAGTGCACATGTATTTGTGTGCCCCAAAAGACACACAAATACATGTGCACTTAAGTTTCATAGCTGCTTTTCACTTTAACAGGTCTCCCCAAGTTCACACATCCAACAGTCCCTTTAGTGTTTAAAGCACTCCCAAACGCACACACACACACACACACAATATGACAGCCCATACTTCCCCAAAGGACCACTCCCCAGCCAAAAGGTGGACACACACCACAGCAGCAGAATAGATTACGACTAAACAAGAAGCCTGGCATCCACCAAATGCTGATGCAGCTGTTTCTAGATCCGCATGCACGAGTGTGTGTGGCAAGTGTGTGGTTATGCATGATAGTGGAAAAATCTATAAGTCAAGTTTTATGTTATTGACAAAACAATAAAGTGTGTGTGAAGCGTGTGTGTGAGTGAAAACGTTAAAGGCCAACAGAGGGACGGGACTCTTGTTTGCAGTAATGCAACAGAAATCGATAGCCCCCAACACCCTTGGCCCCTATTACCTACTGCTAGTTCAGAGAACTCCTGCAAAGATATGTGGAACTCATTTCAGATTTTAGCCATTTATTCACCTGGATAACTGGATAGTACATGGAAAAATAAAATAAATAAAATACAAAGGAAAAACTGATGAGAACATGATGAAAAGCTAAATAGGGGCTGCTGATATTTGGTGCAGAGCATAAACACGTTTATTGTTTCGCTGACTTTTGTTACCTTAAATAAGCTCCCCTAATTTTCATTCAAATCCCCTCCCTGGATAGTCTTACTTGAAATGCAGCCAAGAATCTGGGAAAATAGCCTCTGGGCCTTAACAGACTCATCATGTTCTGCGTTTGTGTACTGGCAGGCAACGAGAGAATCGGCTGTTGTTTGCGAAGCTGATCTTGCGTGACAGTTCAATATTAAACCTTCTGAGAGCTCCATTTTTTTCAGAATCGGACTGATTCTATTTGTGAAAGTTAACAAAAAGTTGAGTTTCATACAGAATAAAAGGGATCAAAGCATCATGATGACGACAGTTAAATGAAGTCACAGGAGGATAATTTGCTCAGATTGAAAAATGTCTCTGAATCCCATCATTCTGTGCCTAAAGGCTCAGTGAAGCTGAGATATTTGACATCTTTAGTGATCCTGTTGCTTTATTTCTTTTGTAAATTCTGCTCTGTTTGCTAAATGAGATCAAAAGGCAGAAAGATTTTCAGCAATACATGGAATGATTTATTTTAAAAGAAAAATATAAAAATTGTCCAAATTAAATTAATGTCAACAGAAAGTTTGTTAGAGCCCATCCATTTTTACATGCTTTCAAAAGATTATTAATTTATAACCTAAAGCCAGCTGAAGTGTGTTTAACCAGCAATCATAACTTAATTAAAATCTTTCTTTTTAGTTATGTTACAGTTTTCGGAGATACACCTGTTTACGAGTGCCTTCTTGTGCAATCTGGTGCAATTACGGTCATACACTCAGGAAAGGGCGTGGGGGGGTGGGGGGCAGTGTACATGGATAACGGAAACAGAAAATTTATGGGATTTTGGATGAGAAAAAAAAAAAAAAAGAGCTCATCCTCACTTTGAACTGAATCCTTATCACCCACCCCCAAAACTGACCCCACACTGTAAAATCCTGACAAGTTAACTTTACTCAAAAAGAAGAAGAAGAAGAAAAAGAACTTGAATGAACTTATGTTAAGTTCACAAGGTCGTGGAAGCAACTTGATGTGATCAAACGTGTAAATTAGAAGTGATACTTTCCAAAATCTTGGTCTTATTTTTTAATATGCATGATCATTTCGAGTCTTCCTCGACTCTGTTACAGAGAGGCAGCTGCCTGTACTACTGTACCTTTGGAGGTAGAGATCATCAAGGGTGGGATGAACTTTTTTGTATTTTATTTACCTAAACTAACTTGTTATTCATTTTATTGATGTGTAACATTAAGAAAAACTAAGCTAAAGCTATCTTTAGAAAAAATGTTAGTTTTTAAAATGAGCACGACATAATTTCTTGCAAATTTCTCTCAATGTATACCTTGTAAACTTTGCTAGTGTGTTTGTTGTAAACTATTGCTCAACGGAAAAAAAAAAAAAAAAAAAAAAAAACCTCCTGGGTTATTTAAGTTTGGTATCCTAATCAACTAAACTCCACTTAGATGACACAAAGATGCATCTAATGCAAGTTAGTTATGTAAAAAAAAATGCAGCATTCACAACTTTGGACACAGACAATCACTTTCACAAGCAATCAATAACAAATGTTGCCTTTTAAAAATTATCTTTGAACTCTTATGCTCCAAGCATGACACTAAAATGTGGATTTTAATTAAAAAAAAAAGGCAGAAAAAGTCCTTTGTTTTTCACATAATGGGTGTTTCCACTACATGCTGTCATTAATCACATGAGTTCCTGTCAAATGAGGCATTGTCCACGATGGGGTGTTGGAAAACATTTAGGAAATTAAGAACATTACAAAGAAACAACAACAGCTGTCAGTACATCATGCTTAGAGGTCAAACTTCTGGATGCTTCTATATATTCAGGATATTAAACAGGATGCAAGGCTGGGTTTCTTGTTCTAGACTGAATTGATCAAGGAAAAAAAGCTGAATAAATTTTAATGACTCTGCCCTTATAATTAATTTTTATTGCTTTTGTTTCACTGAACAAAGTAATTAACCACAACTGCCAGGGTTTCTGTTCCCATTATCCTTCAGATGATGAAGGGCTGGCAGAGGAGATAATATTTTTTTTTCTTTTTTTACAGTTAGGAAAATAAGTAAAGAGCTGATCTGCTTCTCAGTATAAACACATCCAAACACGGATAAGTGGAAAACGAGCTGATCAGTCACATATTATATGAAATCTCAAGGTAAGAAAAAGAAAACATTTACGGTAGTATATTGCTTTTAGATCAGGTCTGTCAAACTTCTGTCAAATGTAGGAGGTAACCTCAGGAGAAGCAGTAACATCATTACACAAGCAGCTTGTATCTGTAACCTACAAACCTAATGTCATGGATGAAGAAAAACAGACTAGATAAGAATAATATTTGTATTCATGCTGATAATTACACCCTGTCTAGGGAATAGGAGCACACACGCCCTGGGACAGCCAACTGCACTTGGACCTGTAGACACTGTCAAAGATCATATATAGGAAAAATCGACCCACCCAGATACAAAACAAAAACTACGACTAATGCTGCAACACTGATGGATTTTTCCTGTAACACCATGCACCATCTTGTGTACCTGCAATACAGTTTGCTGGGAAATCAAAACATAGTTCCAAATATGAATCAATAAAAAAAATACCTGGTACCAGGTAAAAGCTTCAATTCTTTTTACTTCTTGAGAGTACCCAGAGGTCCTGAAAAAGGATGCAGGTTCTGGAACCTCCCATTTAAAAAGTTTAAATTTATACGTTCACAAGCATGTGAGTCAATATTACAATGACACGGGTCAGAGAAAAGCAGCAGAGAGTCTCTCAGCTGATATTTAAAATTTATTTTGCATTCCTTACATTCCAATTTACTGTAGATATATTTATTGAAAATATAGGACACCTCTCTGTAAAAACATAATTATTTATGAAGATATCTCTTATTATAACACTATCAATCCCAGTTAAAATGTTTAGAGTGTGAAGGCTATTGTGAAGTATTGAAATTGCTGAGTCAGATTAGATATCCAGGAATAAAAGCTGTAAACCGCATACTTTTTCCACCGTGTCATCACTACTGGAATACAGGAGTTTCTCATCTGTCTCTGACATAATGTTTTCCATCAGAGTACTATCCGAGTTTCAAGGACTTATTTTTCCCTCTTTATAAATACAAGCAGAAGTGCACGTCCTTCAGTGATGGTCAGTTTGTGCTTCTGGTGCACAGGGATGGGACTGAGCCAGCTGTATCCTTGACCCTTCACTGCTGCATGAATATCCATCTCTGTCTTTTCAAGCAGCAACATCACTGCCAGACAGGCACCAGTCAGGGTGGCTACGCTGTATAAACCACACACACACACACACACACACACTAACAATGCCATGCTTTTGTAATATCTAAGGTACACAGACTGCCATGATTCTCATGTCAAATGGTTTAATATATTGCACATGGCACATCATGCATAAAACATGAACATGCGTTCCACAAAAACAAAAATTAAGACACATGTCCCTCTGGAACAGATCATCTTGGAGGCCAAGAACTGTGGCCATCGTGCAACTGCTGTCTAATGGACACTAACTGCAGGCATTTAGACAGAGACTAAGACACATGATGTCAGAGCTTGAACCAACGCACCCAGACACTGAGATTATACCACTATTTCTCCCAGTGCTGACACATTGGCAGACACTCTGTTGCATTTAAAAGAGCAATAGGAGCTGTCTGCCCTCTCAACACTCCCATAGATCCATGCATGCAATCTGGTTATGGTGCAGAGATGCGTGCGCACGTACCGATTCACATCTACCAAAACAATAACTTATAGTTAAAAATATGCAGATACAAACATTCACTTTGTGTCAGTCTTTATAGCTCGTAGCTCAGTGGTTGAAAGCCACATAATTCATCATCCTGTTTCTTGACCCTCAACCACTAACAGCCTCCTCCAGCCCCTCCTCCTTTATCATGTAACAAGACAACACCAGAAGCAGCCCCACCCACAGAGACTCAGTCACACATAATATCACACACAGAAGGTCATGCTGTGATTTAAAACCTCAACATTACACACTCGACTGTTTTAAACTCACACACACAAGTGGAATTTAATTTTGTAACGGCAAGCTGTTTTTCATGGACATTCACAAGCCTGCTACTCTACCAAAAAGTAGAACTTTCATCTCATTAACAAAGCCACCGTCTGGTGTCAATAAGAGACATAACGGCATTCTAGACCCATCTGCAACAAACTCCCATTAATACACATTGAGCATTTAGTGCTTTGCTCAAGGGTCCCTCAGCAGATTTTACCATGTGAGGGAAAGCTATTTTCTTTAACTACTAATACCCTAATTTTATGCTCAGCAGCTAGCTCTTTCACTGCATCTTTATCCTTCTGGCTGTCCCTTGCTTTATGGAAATGTTGAGCTAAACAGGTATTGTCACCCATAATTTGAGATTTCACATACCAAAAAAAAAAAAAAAAAAGAAAGAAAAAGGCTGTTCAAACCATTACTTCTAGGCATAACAGCTCTGTACAAAAACATTTGTTAGTTTCCACAGACAAAAACAATTGTTTTTTTGTTCTCTCCCAGTTTAATGACACTACTGTCAAATAAAGGTCACTAGAGCCCAAATAAACATCATGTTACTGCTCCAGTGGGTCAGAGTCACTAGCTGGATTGAGGATGGCTAATCATGTTTTTTTCCAATTTCTGAAATCTCCAATCCTTCAGAAAATCCCTGCATGCTAATATGAAAATGGAAAACTTGAACCCTAGTCAAAAACCACATGCCACAATGCTGAGTTCATATGAACAAAAAATGGAGACAAATGCAAGGAAATAAAGACTTGTTTATTTCATAAAGAGCTTTTCTGGCGTGCAAACTAAAAAATCAGTTGCCTGCAGCACAAATATTATTTAAGCTAATAGACCACAATCTGCTGAGCATATCATCTGAAGCTCTGCTGAAATAAACAGATGCACTAATAAAGACACTAAACCTTTCTCTTGTAATTTATATGCAAGTCGATAAATTTTCTTTTAATACAATGCAAGTAACAAGATATTGCATCCTCACGCTTTACTAGCACAAACTAATGGAAAGATCCTACTCACTTTCCTGTTCCTTCAGTCACTCAGAGCATCCTGTGCTTGATTGCTTCCTACATGTCATTGTCCCCAAAGAACCAGCTAATGAGTCCATTATTTCCTCATGTGTACAATACTCTGTCTACAGACTAACCACAATGTACAGCAACAGGGATGGAATGGAAATCGACACATTTTTTTTTCTTTTTCTTTTTTTATACTTTCCACGCTTTATATTAGTCAGTCCATCACAAAATGTTGAAACCTGCTCTTATCCTTCTATTTACAGTCTTAAAGAAAAAAAAAAAAAACTGACACATTCATTGAAAGACTTGTGAAATGGTTCCAGAAATGTCTTTAAAACCATCAGCATGAAGCATGATCTGATCATTAAAAGTTTAAACTACCCCCCTCAATTGGATTCACAATTCTTTTTGACCGGATCAGCTGACATCGGATAAAAAAATGTTCTATGTAAATGTAGCTACTGATTATTTTAGCGACATGAGTCCAAAATCTAAAGATAAGTCTGCACCCCCCCCCCCCCCCCAAAAATGGAAATAGGTTCCCCCGTCTGATTTAGAATTTATGGGAAGACAATGAGAAGATGTGGTGCAGTCTATTTTCTGCAAAAGAACTGGTGTGAAGGGCAGTCTATGCAGTTTCTTGTACTTAGTTTCCGTCAGCCTTTACAGGTAGATATTGTTATTACATCATCTTCAATAGCTTCAGTGCCCAAGTCACTTTCCCATTTCTGGATAATGCTGGATTACTCACATCATGGAAAGCAATTCAGAAAAAAAAAAAAAAAACATTAATAAACTGCTTTAAACTTTTATAGTTGAACTGAAATGTCTCCAATTTATGAAGGTACTTAGCAGTTCTAGGGAAATCATTAAGGGAAGATATAAAGTGTCTTAGTTGCAAATAGTCTAAAACATATGATTTGGAAATTTCCAACATCTCCTGTAACTGCTACAAGGACATAAAAGTGTTGTTAAACAGATGACAAAGTACACGAATGCCCTTATTTTGCCATGCAGAAAACACAGATGAGCAGACACCTGCAGGGAAGTCAGGGTTGTGAGTAATAAGGGACAGTTTCCTGTTCTTACTCCCCAGGTATTTATCCCACCACACTCTGATGCTATTGTAGATAACAGGGTTATGTTTTATTTCAATATTAATATTATTTGCCTCAAAGGTAATCAGACTCCATGGGGAGCGTGGATAACAAGCCCAAGATTCAACACAGGTCTCATCCTTAATAGAAGAATGCAGCCATGGCCAGAGGTGCAGAGCATGAAAGGCCCAATTATTGTTTGTGTTTTTGTACAAAGGATGGGCTCTTCTACTTTACTGCAAAACAAACCTACCTCTGTGTATCAATAATGTTACCTATACCTTGAGGATAACTACTTTTTATTTCTACTTCAGTAATGTGATTTTCAAGTAACACTGCTATTACTTGAGTACATTTTTTTTTCTAACCACCTCAGCACAGAGGTCAAACACATTTGTGTGTTTTATATTTAATTTCAAACTTCTTTTTGTTTATTTCTTTGTTTTATTAGCTTTTAAAAAAATAGACACTAAAAAATTTAATTATTAAATAATTAAATTTTAAGTAACTTTTCAAAGAACTGGACTTAAAACTTCTTGGTGAGAAGTATGTAAACTTGGAAGCTCTGAACTTGAATAACCATGACCTCATCTTTTTTTTTTTTTATTTATTGACATTTCCCACATCCATCCATCCATCCATCCATCCATCATTTTAGGAAGAAAGCTAAAAATATTCATGACAGTAATGCCAACCAACTACTGACATTCTAACAAAATGTTTTTATTTTTACTTGATTTATTAGTAGAGGAAGCTTAAAGCCTGCAAATACATTACTATATTAAAATTTCTTATATTTATTAAATAATCTGACCATCAAAAGCAGTTAACTTTAGCCACTTCAGGGGGGTTGAAACTCCCTGGGAAAAATTACAGTCTTAAATAAGCACACATTAATATTATGGCAGAATGTGAAAGTTTGCCTGTCTGTGATGCTATGGAAAATTAAACTTGATGAGTCACAACAGTTGCAATAAACCTCTGTAAGACTTTACATGTTTGTTGTTTTCACCCAGCAGCAAACACATGACACAAAGCTCAGTCACCAAGGCCAACATATTCTATCATTTAAAACCAAATGGCACAATGTCTGCATAATAAGTGGTCATCTGAAATGCAGATATAACTGTATCAATTGAAATTAATCTAATATCCAGCCAACAGGGTTCTAGATACATCAGTCCCATGTTTCATTATGCAAACAAAACTGATTTAGTTCCACTTGTCATCTCATGTGGTGATGCAGCTGCTAAAAGGTTTCACAAAGCGTAAAATAAAATTATAGTTTCTCAAGAGGTCTGCCATGCTAAACACTTTTTATTCCTTCTCTTTTTTTTTTTCTTCTTTTCATTCTTAGCAGGTTAAAACGTCCAATTACCAGCATATATTGCATCACTGGTGCCGTTGTTCTATGGAGACTAAACACGGAGCTCTTCTGCCACCGAGACATCTGTCACCTTTTCTCACTTATAACAACTTAATCAGCAGGGTGCCGTGTGGAAGTTTACGTTCCCTCTGAGGCTTTTGACTCTGACCTGGCAGTTGACATGACAAACCAGTCTGAGCTGCAACTGCAGGGATAAGTTGCGACACTTCACTTTATTTTGACAAGTTAGGGAAGTTTCCTGAACTGTCAATTTGAAAAGTATTGGCTGTTTGAATTTCTCCCCCAGGCTCTCTTTTTACATGCTTCACTCAGCTTGTCTTGTCACATTTTGAGTGTAGCTGAAAGCACCTTCATGGAAGTCTTCAAGTAGACAGTCCAAAAATGTGCACCCCCTTATCCTGTTTTTAAGCATTCATTACATCAAAACTTCTAGGGAAGAAGAAAGGCAGACTTCTTAGGAGTTTCATAATGGCAAATCATCTGCTAAACTTCTAGTGGAGCCATTTATTGAGCTTTTTCAGTGTTGAATGATGACACATTAACGCTCACTGAAATGTTTTGTTGCATTAACTGAGCTTGTAAGTTTGGCCAAATTCCCAGAGTATGTTAGTATCCTTTGATTGTAGTATCCTTTGATTTTCCTAGTTAACAGAATACACCCCATAAACCTATATGAACCTTTATTTACAATGCGGCAAATCCCAGAAAAATCCATCCATCTACTTTTTTTTTTACCCACTTAACTCAAAACCAAATTGCTAGTGAAGTATATCTTCATTTAGTTTTATAAAACATGAAATAATGAAATTACAGACAAATACATTTAAAAAACTTCCCATAATAACTCATTTGACCATTACAAAATCTTCGCTAGATACAGGAAATCAGACCGTCACCATTTTTAAAGCAACACTACTGAACTTTTTTTCTCAGAGAGCTGCCTCCTAATGGTTATTTCAAGATTTGTGCTGCATCCTGTCTCTTCTCTGAGCTCCCTCAGTCAGTAAAAGTTCACCCATTGTTGACTCTTTTTAATTTATCTCTCACTTTGTCATTTTTTCTTTCTTTTCTTCACTTCCTCCAATAATGTCCTCCTGAGTTTCTTTCTTGAATCAGACATAGTGTACATTTAAAAACAACCATTGTGTTGATATCCAGTTGCTAGAGTGTGACACAGTGGCGTAAAGCAAAACACTGCTGTAAAGGAATAAAAAAAAAAAAAAGAAAGAAAGACATTTGAAGTGTAATTTCTCAGCCTCAGGATGCTGCTGGTCCAGGAATGTACATAATAAATTTTAATCAAAACAAGTCAGAAGCACAGAGTTTAAAGCCGGAAAGTGAAGTAGAACTGCAGAAGGAGTGTATTCACAATTAATCACTTGAAGTATTTTGTGTATGACCCTTCAGTGTTTGAAATCGTTACAGATTTTTGGCTCATTCCTCTACAGTGTAGCTTCAGTTCATTGATGTTTGCAGACATTTGTTCATGCACAGCTCTTTAAAACTCCCACCACAGCTTACAGTCAGGTTGAGGTCTGGACTTTGCCTACTGAAAAACCCTTTTTTTTTAACCCTTAACCATTCTGTTAATTTTCTGCTGTGTTTGGAATCATTGTCCTATTGTGGATGACTCAATGACTGCAAGGTGGTTAGGTCATGTGGCTGTAAAAGAAGTCCAAATCATCAGCCCTCCACCACCATGCTTGGTATGAGTTGGTATGAGGTATTTCTGCTGATTTGCTGAGTTTGGATTTTTTTCAAACACACTGCTGTGCATTATGACCAAACATCTCTACTTTAGTTTTGTCTGTCAAATGACGTTGTTTCAAAAGTCCTGTGGTGTGTTCAGATGTAGCTTTGCAAACTTAAGCCAAGCTGATGCTTCTCCTTCAACCATTCCAAACAAACTTTGTTTGGTCTTTTTATAATTCAACAGTTATGAACTTTAACATTCAATATGCAAACTGAGTCCTGTTTAATCTGAGGTTTATCAGAGTTGCTCTAAGCAGTGCACATTCTGAATTTTGGGGGAACTTTTAAAAAAAAAAAAGCTTACTAAAGATAGTCAGTTGTCGTGAATGTTTTCCACTTGTGAATCATCCAACTGTAATGATTGATTCAATAGCTGAACACAAATAGTTTAGAAATGACTTTATAATCCTCCCAAGATTCATAAGCAGCAACAACTGCTTTTCTAAGATCATTGCTGATGTTTTTCTTCAGGGGCATTTTGTTAACAACAAGGCAGCTAACTGCCAAAATGTCAACTTTTTTCGAGAAGCTTACATCGATGATCACTTATCTATGTGCATTTGAGTAGCAGCACCCTTCTGATACTTATCTACTATTCCAGTGGAAGTATTGCTTTGCTTTTACAAAACACTTCTGAATTTGGTCTAGTTTTTTATAAATAACAGCATAATCTCTCATGTTGTTTACATTAAGTAAACTTTAAATAATTGTGTGAGAAGTTAGAAGGAAATTCTTTATGACGTTCAGATATGAAAAACCTCAGCATACAAAGATGGTGTATTTTTACCTGACAGCAAATGTTAAAACTGTCTCGGTTTGGAGAGGTGCCAGAATGGAGGAATTAAAAAAAATAAAAAAAACTGTCAAGATGCTGATTTGCACATTCATTTAACCACCAAACTTTAATCAACATCAGCTAGAACTTGTCGTTCATTGCATCCATTACTTTCAAACCTCTGATAAAATCCAACAGCTTTGTATCCGAAAAGCATAAAAAAGCTTTTAGCAGTACCAATCTGTGCCACTTCTTCCTCCACTCAGACTCCTTGTTGGTTGCAGTTCTTTATGTTCGTTGCCACAAAGTGCCTTCAGCTTTTAACAGATTTCACTTCTGCTGCTGGGCAACCTTTGTCTTAAAAATGAAAATGTATCAGCTTTTAATCCTGAGCTTTTCTTTTCAGGTAAATCTTAGCCTGAGAAAACTCCCAGTGATTTCAGTTGCTAACAAAGTATACCTTGTAGTTTTTCTTCATAGCAAGGGAAATTACACATATATGAAGGTAAAAGAGTAAATACATCTTCAGTTTATTGCAGTTATCCAGCTAGTTGATGCTTATTTTTCTGAAAAGATAACTTGTGTTGCAAGTTGGATTTTATCTATTAGTCACAACCAAGTATTTGAGACGCATTGGCTTTGCAGTCTTAAATAACAGGTTGCAGCTTCAAAGATGAATAGCTATAAAGTAAATTATATAGAGAGAATAGAAATTTTAGGTGATTTTATAACCTGGGATACTATTGTAATACATCTTAGTCCTGTCTGTATAAAGGCAGCACAGCTTTGCATATAAAATACCTCGATGACATGGATGTCTGTTGAAACATAAACTCATTTCTAGAACTTTCTAACAAAAATATCCCAACAGACGCACCACAACATTGTTATGATAATTCTGCCTAACACCTCTGTTTGGAACCTGATGCTCAAATTTCCCCAGAACGTCCCATTTCCCTTCTGAATGGTCTTCAACTGAACACATCACAAGCAGTCTAAACAGGAAAAACTGTAACATGAGGATAGAAAGGTGTTTGATGGATTTATGGTGACAGGAACAAGCACTTTGCTACAATATCTTTAGTCACAAACTAAACCTGAAACTATGTTAGAAGTTGTCACAGAGCAGAGCTGATGGTTGTTAATGAGACATTCAGGGAGCAGCTCCTGTTTAATAATTCATTCAGAGATCTCATCTCTCCACAGCAGTCAAATACTACTTTTCCTCCAATAAAGTCCCCTTTGTCTTTACAATACTCGTGTTCTCAATCACATGCCACTTTTAAATACTTTGGTAATATTACCAAAGGCTTTGTTAAGAATGTTTAACTTTATGGGATGCAAACAGAAAATAAAAAGAAAATGTTGGTAAGTTGCAAACCAACATGACACCCGTGGGATGTTCAGGTACAATAATCCCACAAGCAGGACTTTAGACTGATCGATGGTTTACTTTAAGCCTTGCTCTGTAAAAATAAATAAATAGAAGATTTGTTTGGAAATGACTAAACAAACTAGATGTACATACATAAAAAAACACAGAGAAAAGCGGTTGTGTCAAGTTTGTAGGAAAATTTAAATTTTGGTCAAGAATATCTAATCGCATTGAATTATTTCCCACTTATTTAAAAAAAAGAAAGCAAAATAAATGGCTCTTTTCACTTTTTAAATAGAGTACCTCTTTTCTGTTATACACAAGAAAATCAAAAATAATCTGAATAAATACTAAAATTAAATTATCTCGTCATGTGCATCAAGAATTCGGAAAACTGAAGTGAAAATGCTCAGTGATGAGTGTACTATTAATGTTAAATCACTGCTATTCTTGGAAGAAATACAGTTTTGTTGGAATTTTTGATGAAGTAATTTACATAAAATTTCAGTTTTCTCATATAAACCTGTCATTTTCTTGTAAAACTTCTTATGCAGAAGGCAGCTGGGAATTTTGTTTAACAACTCATGCCTGCAGTTTTCCACAGAATGAGTTGCCTTAGGGTGTGTCGCAGTAAATAAAACCGATTATAAAACATGAGTTTACTTGCTGCTGAAAACCCAAACTTGCATTATTAAATATCTAGTCTTTTTTTTACATTAAAGCTTTTGTATTTTTTTAGGTGTAGGCATTTGGATTATATATTACAAAAACATCTTCACAGACAACATCTCTTCTATTACGTATTTCACCTTTAGAATTACATCTGAATTTCAGTGTTATTTTTGCAAGCAAACCCATGCAACCATCTCCTCACTTGAAAAAAAGATTGAAATAACACATAAGTTGAATTCATTCATAAACTAAAAAGGAAAATCACTACTACTGTTTCTCAATAAGAGCTGTAAAGGCAGAATAGTACTTTAAGTCAGTTAAAACAAATACCTTCCATCTTTAATCTTGACGACATTAAATAATGACTTAATTAAGAATGATGCGACATGTTTTAGAGTGTAGCTTCACATCGATATCTTCTGGACTGTTTTGCTTACTATTTTAACTATATATTCTAACATTTCTGTTTTTATTACTTCCTAAAAAAAAATAAAATAAAAATAAATAAATAAAAAAAACATCTACAAACAAATTAGTGCAGGTCGGTGGTTTATAGACATAAAAAAAAAAAAATGCATGCATAGATCTTTGCATTCACACAAATCACAAAAACACAGCCAAGAGTGCATCTCTGCACATATTCAGCTTTCAAAACACCGGATAAGTAGATGTGCATGTATACATAATAACAGTGTTCAATGTTTGCAATATTTACACAGGTATTCATCTTACAACATATTGTGAATGGTGAGTGTTTTTAGCAATAAGTGCAAAAGCAAAGAAGATAATTTGCTTTTTTTTTTTCCATTTACCACTCATGTTAAACTTTGCTTCAGATAAAATTAAACTGAAATTAGCTTTTTGAAGAAGCACTCTGCATAAGATTATGGCAGTTACAAGTAAAAAGAAGAACTGCTAAAGAAAAGAGTCCAAATTTTATTCATTGAGATGCATACTTGAGAAAATATAAAACAATTCATAAAAAACATAAAATGTTTTGGAAACAGCGAAATTGAGAAAAACATATTTCACATTAAATGTAAATAGAAAAGCATCTGTTGTAACCAGACCATCATCTAGCAAGTTATGTCAAAACTTCCTAGATTATAGGTGGGGGGGGGGGGGGGGGGGGGACTATTGCCTATTAATTTTATCGTGAAGAAAGTGCATCTGTGTTTAGACTTCGAACCAAGGCTTTTGATGCCATGTTGTAGGGAAAAATATAGCATATTGAGGATCCTTTAATGACAAAGCATTCCCCGCGCTCAACAACAAATCTAAAACTGCAGTCAAATCAGTTATGAATGCAGAAAGGATAGCTGACATGAAAAATGTGTGCTACATTACAACAAATCTTGTGTCATCATAACTGCACACTTTATCTCAGCTGAGCTACAGATCTTATGTGCCCCACATGACTATACCAGTTACTCATAACATATGTTTTTTGTGATTCAGAAAATATTAAAAATTTTGCCTTAGTTCGATTATGCTCCTCCTTGCATTGCAGGGAAAATTTTTGGCAAATGCAAACATCCAGTTAACCAGACATATTTGATATTTGTTTTATAAATTTAGGATATTAGAATAAAATTTATTATAATACGTGCATCAAGACTTAATATCATATATCAGGAATGTGCATATGTCTCTTTTTGTGTATACATTAGGGCTGCAACCAATGACTATTCTGATGGTCGATTAGTCACTGACTATTAAAACGACTAGTCGACCAATTGGATTATGGCTCTCATAATTATAAAAGGACCTTATTTCACTTTTAGCTTTGAAATTTTGCACAAGGTCGTTATGTAAGTCTGCCGTGCCTCTTTAAAATTTTTGAGCATTGCAGACGTACTTCCATGGTATGCAAGGTCTGCTTTACAAATCTCACATATATTTAATTAATTTAGTAAGTTTAATGTAAAGTTATTTCAGATTTTTGACGTCCTCTACTGCTGTTCTGTTCCCCGGTCGGCCGCCATATTTTTCCCCTGGTGGACTTTATTGCGCATGTGCAGCAGTAGTAGAGATGCAACTCGTCAGAATGCTCTCTATGGTGCCTCTGTAGAATGTAGTGAGGATGAGTGGGGTCAGGTGGGCTCTCCTCATCTTGCACAGGAAGTACATCCACTTCTGTGCCCTCTTGACCAGTGATGCGGTGTTCACAGACCAGGTGGGATCGTCTGTGATGTGCACCCCCAGGAACTTTGTGCTGCTGACCACCTCCATAGCCTTGCTGTTGATGAGGAGTTGAGCATGACTGGGCTGGTTGTTCCTAAAGTCAACAATGATCTCGTTAGTTTTGTCCACATTCAGGATCAGGTTGTTGTCTCTGGTCGAGTCCACCAACTGCTCCACCTCCTCTCTGTAGGCCAAGTCATTTTTGTCCCTGATGAGGCCCACCACTGTTGTGTTGTCCACAAACTTCACAATGTGGTTGGTGGCAGACTTGGCGGCGCAGTCATGTGTCATTAAACTGAACAGCAGAGGGCGGGAGGTTTTTTGATCGACTCGCACTGACTGATCTGTCAGTGAGGAAGTCCAGCAACCAGATGCACAGGGGTTGCTGAATCCCAGGTGGAAGTAAGGTAGACATTAAAGTAACAGAGCAAGAAATAAGACAAGAGTCAACATCAAAGTGACTTTTACTTGTTGGATAGAGCTCAGAAAAGCAACAGGATGTAAGACAGAGGCTGAATTTGCTTTTGTTAACGCCAAAGTAGGAAAATCTCTCAATGAAAAAGTCAGAAGCAGAGTTTTAAGGTCAGGAACTGCTTTAAACCTATGACAATTAACCTTCTAAACACAACCAAACCTGTTTTGAATTACTCCAAAGCACATCTTTTATACCCACATTTTATAACAACGCTGTTAAAACGATATGTAATGTTTCATAATCAAGTTTAAAGAAATTTGTAAAAATCAAACAACTACAAGAGCACAAATCCAGTGCTAATATTCAAGAGATACTCCCAACACTTTTATTTCCTTAAGTGTCTTCAAAGTAATTAACAGAAGGTTCATCAGTGACCTTGTGCTGCCACTGTTAACGGTTATTACTTCAATTGTAAATTAAGAGAAAGTGCTGGGGATGGAGGTAGCAGCAGAAGAATAGGAGAATTTTGAAGAGGTGAGTAAAGACAGCACAACGTTGCTTTACTGTCAAGACAAAAACCCAGAGACAGAACAAGACTAAGGCTTTGTTAATGACTTGGTATTTATACAGTTGAGGATGCTAAAGTTTAACCTCATGGGAGCCAAGATTACAAGCCTGAGGTTTCACCCCGCCCGTGTGTGTGGTTGTGCCTTGTGTGAGTGTTTGTTTGTGGTGGGATTTTAAATTACTCCAACAGCCCACTTTGTCCAGAGGGCGAACAGTT
Source organism: Melanotaenia boesemani (assembly GCF_017639745.1). Classification (NCBI taxonomy): domain Eukaryota; kingdom Metazoa; phylum Chordata; class Actinopteri; order Atheriniformes; family Melanotaeniidae; genus Melanotaenia; species Melanotaenia boesemani. The sequence continues at coordinate 28,225,117 of NC_055698.1, forward strand.
AATGAAGTCTGCTGGAGTCGTTAAACAGTGGCTGCAGTTATAAGAGTTAATTATTTCACATTTAGAAATTTGCATTGGTGTGACTTGGCTGCTTTTTTTTTACTTTTAATAATACAGAAATTGATAGAACTTTTGAGAGTGCATCTCACAGAGTGCAATGTATTCCGGTGAGTGTTTAAAACTAAAACATAGCCTTGTTTCCCCCCCTGTTTAATAAAAGGTGGGCCTCCATGTCATGAGTGTTTTATCAAGCTGTCACTATTCAGCCTGAGGGTGTTTACGTTCCTTGTAAACACAGTCTATCCATCTTGAAAGTCCTATGGGCCTTCTTAAAACTGCACATTCTTTGGTTAAAATAATTATTAACTGTCTGCTTATAAAACTGAGAAGTTGAAAATTTGCCTTTGATTAAACGTTACAAAATGTGCAAGGTTTAAGTTGTCTGTGGAAAAATAAAACTTGTTCATCTGTTACTTTCTTGACCTGATGTTAGGACAAGTCAAGACTTTTCCCTCATGCCTTGTTCCCGTATGTTTCTGTTCATATGTGAGTCAACTAAAAGTTAATTAATTCCAGTGAGAATCAAAGTAATATCTGATAGGTGTTTAGAATTCTGCCTTTCTTTATTTTTCCTCCAGTATTTGCCTGAAGGACATCAAATAATAATAATAATAATAATAATAATAATAATAATAATAATAATAATAAAGTTATAATAATGGATTTAAGCGAGACCTGCACTGTGTGTCAGGAAGTATGATAAACAAAATCACAATTAAAAAATTAAACATATTCAGGAGAAAACCTCATAGTTGTATTTAGCCAACAATCTTGATAACGTGTCAAATGAAAAATATGTGTAACCTCCTAAGGAAAAAAAAAAAAAAAAAAAAGAAAATTGGGCAGACTACCAAAACTTGCATGTTCCATGAAACTGCTTTTGCTGCAGTAACAAAAGCAAATTTATTTCCATAAACTGGGGTGCAAAGTCCATGTCCACATTCAGAGTGAGCTGAACACATCCGCATTTGGAAACATGGCAGCTGTGTTTTTAATGACCCCCAAAAAACAAACAAGGAAAGTTGGGAAAAAAAAAAAAAAAAAATCCAATTTGCTCTGTGACCCTTTTGAAGAGCAGTTTATACAGCCAGAGAGACAACTAGGAAGAAGTTGTTTATGTTGTGGAAGTTCTCATATTCTGAATTTGTGGGTGAAATGTGGCTGATACCTGTCAGGCTAGGAGTCTATTTCTTTGAAGAAGTTCCCCAAAAAGCACAGCTCCACAAGGCCACCGACTCAACAGTCCCACAACAACAACAGCTAGCTTACTACTTAGCTAATGCTGCCACTCGGGGCAACATAGTCACTGGTTATGTTGTGAAGGAGAAGCCAACAACAGCTTCCATTGAATAATTAGTTTGAGTACTGTCATTATTCCATTTTAGTGTCCATCCATCCATTCATCCACCCATTTATCCATTTTCTATACCACTAACTCCAATTTGGGATTGCAAGGAAGTGGGAGACTATCTCAACAATTAGCAGGTGAGATGCAGGGTACACCCTGGACAGGTTGCCAGGCCATCGTAGGGCCAACACAAAGTGACAACCTACCACTGACACCCACTAGGGACAATCTAGAGTGACTAATCTAACATGCATGTCTTTGGGTGTTGAGAGGAAGCCAGAGTACCTGGAGAGAACCCACACATAAACAGGGTGAACATGCAAACTCCACATAAAAAGGCCACTGTTCCTCAAAAAAAAAAAAAAAAAAATAGGAAAACCATCTGGATCCACTGCTGTTAAGTTGTTATCCGGACACTGTTTTGGCTTTCATGCAGTAAAGTTACACCCTGTCTACACCAAAAAGAACCATTAACTCTCTTTTTTTCAATCCTTCCTCTCACATATATCTGAGAGAACATTCTGCACTGATGATAAACTACAGAGTTGTCCACAATGACCTCATAATTTCTCTCAAGATTTATTTTTGCTTTGTAGGAAAGATCTAAAGCATCTTCTCTTTTATGAGCAAAGCTAGAAGGAAACATTTTCAAGTTTAAAACCAGCAGCAGTGTGGCTGAAAACGAACAAAAAGACCAACACAGACAAAAGATGCTCAAACACTTCAGTGAACTGCATGATTAACTTGATCAAGCAGTAAGAAGTTTAACGTTCTATATTATAGAAATGTGACATTATAATAAAAAATCTTTAAGGTTTTGTGTCAAGATGGTTGTTGGTGTCTAAGTGGACTCTAATGAAAAAATAACTTTATAAATGTATTTTATCTTAACATATATTTGATTATTGATAAAAACTGCTGGCAAAATTTTTAGATTGGCTGTAAAATAAATGTGTTTAAAAATGACCCATGAAATGTTGCATTTGGTTTATTTATTTCCCTCTAATTTATTCCCTAATAAGAAGGTCTACATTGGTTTCTCAGAGCCCTCTTCAAACAGGCATAAATATAAGAAGGAAATAACAGAACCCTTTGATGGTTTACTTCATTTTTTTCTTTCAGGTTTATTTTTATGTAAGAAAATTTAGATTTAATTCTTAAGAGGTTTTGTACGCATGTAGAAGTGTTCATTTAAATGAAAAACATTTATAGTCAAAGTCCTTATAGTTAAGCCATATTATTCCACAACACATCAAGCACCTGTTGAATAACAATGAGAACATCCCAGTGTGGTCAACATCATCACCATCACCATCACCTCATTCACAAATAGCCAGGTTTTTGTTCTGTGTGTGTTTTATTCAAGAAGAATGAATTGCAAATAGCAGCTGAGGTTGTATTATAGATGGTGAAGTGAGGTGACAGGGGGCAGGGTCGGGCATGTTTGTGCTGCAGTGAGGAGAGCTGAGTGGATGAGACAGGTCAATGCAAACTGGGCTGTGAGCTCACAATTTGTAAATCTCTGTTATCTATACTGCAGAGAGGGGTGAAGGGGAGGAAACCGCAAGAGGGAAAATAGGGTAAAAAGAAAAAGAAGGAGTGCATAAGCAAAGGAGAAATGTGACATCTGGCTCAAGGGGAAAATAAATGATAGAAGGGCATAAAATTGAGGGAAACTGAGGAGGGAGCCAGGCAGTTAAAATGAAGGGAAGTATGGCTGCAGGAAAAGATTGAAGAAAAGAAAAAGAAACAAATGAAATGTGGCTTAAAGGGAAAAATAAAAGATGAAATAAAATGGATGGAAATGCAATTAGGCAAGGAAATAAAGTATGGTTGAAAGAGGAAAGAAGCGGAGATGATTGAGAAAAGGACAGAAAACTGCAGAAAGAAAAAGGCAATTAAAGTGAAATTACAAAGAAAAGACTAAGACAAAAGGGATAAATGGAAAAGGATGAGGAAAGGAAAAGTAAAGAGTGACAAACGGGAAAGAAATAACGGAGGAAAGAAGCAAGGAAGAGAGAGGGAAAGGAAATAATGGATAACCAATGAGGCAGTTGCATTACTTTTTAACAGGCAGGTTGCTCCTAAGGCGAATAAAATCCTTGCTTAAGTATGTGCTCCAGTGTTTGTGATGGTTACCTCAAGGATCTTGTGTCCAGAGCATAAATGCTGTACAGTCTTATAAATTTATAATATATAATATGCATTTGGAGGGTAAATATGACCAGATAACCCCCTAATTCTAGATCCTTGAACAGCATTTAGAGCTCTGTACCTGGTGCTTTTCCTTCCCGTGATTTAAACAGCCACCAAACACTAACCTTTACAAAGCTCCATTTTTTAAAAATCTCCATCCAGTTAACCTGGTCACCTTTAAAGTATGTGTTGTCATGACAAAGCTGAAAATAACAGCAAAGCTTTCTGGGATAAAAGGTAATTTACTGCATAATTTAACTACCATGATGTCTTTTTTTTTTTTTTTTAACCGATTACTTTTAGTACTTAACCTTAAACAAGGTCTTTCTGTGCAAAATGAATTAGCTTTGTAGCAAAGGAAGTACAAAAAAAGATCAAATGAATGAAAAGAAAGAAATAAAAACATCAATGAAAAGGTTGACTCAAAAATAAGTCACATGCTTCTGATTCCTTGATTTTCTATCCACCAGCCTCTCCTCTCCTTGTTGATAGGTGAGCAGCATATAATGTATTTTTCAGCTTTTTAGAGTTTGCACTGATGCTGCATCACATAATGCTGCAGAAGGATGCTTTGCCACATGCAACTGTAGTTTCCTGGGAATCAGAGTTGTGGCACAAAGGGGTCCTGATGAAGCTTAAGGACTTCAAGTGATGTAACCATTAGCTGGAAGAAGTCAGAAAAGATGCAAATGAGTAAGTGAAAAAGAAAATCTAAAAAAAAGCAAAAGATGTGAAAAAGAAAGTTTGATTTAGTTAATAGAAAGAAATATTGGCAATGACGTAGAGGAGGATCCATGAAGGAAAGGTGAAAACGCTGAAGTAAGAGGAAAAGAACATGAATAGAAATAAACTATAACAAGAAAAAAAAAAAGAAATTGAATAAGGGGATAGAAGTATTGAGGAAAGATGCAAACAAAAAGAAATGGAGGGGAGGTTTTTAGAATGATTCAGAGAATGAGCAAAGGGGAACAACAGAAACAATCCAGAGGGGAAAAAAAAAAAAACAACAGTTTTTGCTATTTTGGTTTCTATAGTACAGCCGCACAGTTTCTGCCTCCCCGGTTTCACATATCCTCTATAAGCTGTGGCGGGTTTCTTCCACTGACTCGTCTCTTTAAGGCTGATGGGAAAGAAAAAGTCTTTTGGAAATAGAATGATTCATCATTCAACGCCATTCATCATTCTGGGATCAGATTTGCCTGCAAGGCTGTCAGTCAATTAAAGAGACAAAGAGACAGCCTCTCTCTCTCTCTCTCATATATATATATATATATATATATATATATATATATATATATATATATATATATATATATATATATATATATATATATATATATATATATGTATAGATTCTCTATCTGGTCTAAGGAAACATGGAGTTGATCTGGGGAGCCCTTGCCAACACATCAGTTTATTATGAGAGCCCTGAAAGGATCATATACTGTCTAACTTTTCTGTTTTGCAAAGTCATTAAACAATAAGATGTGCAAAATATAAAGCAGAGCTGGAGGAGGAAAATGAGGGAGGGGTATTTACGATCAGCGCCTTTAGCCAAATGCTCAAAGTAAAGCTTTGATGAACAATTTACAGCCCTCGATTAAAAGACAGCGTGCAAACAGGGGAGAGGAGCCATCTGCTCGCCACCCCTTAGCCCTCTTATGTGCACATGTGTCAGAGAACAAGCCCATTAGAGGCCATACGCTGCCAGACTCTGGCACAAATGAACAACTCGAGGCTGAATGTTTGAATGAGAGCAGTTGGTGGCTCTTTTTTTTTTTTTTTTTTTTTTTTTTTTTTTTTATGAGAAGTGAGGACAAGCCAGAGAAATACTGCTGGTTTGAATCCCCACATGAATTTGGAACAAAGAATGCAAAGAAGCAACACTGTCCTTTAAATGCATGATTTGAAATATTAAAGAAGACTAAAGGTTGTGAATGAGCACTCTCATCTGGTTTACACAGATAAGACATAAACTAGGCCTTTAACCACCAAATCCCAGAGTGGACTTAGCAGACTGATTCCAGCAAGACCCTGCATCACTGTGTGTTAAACAAAACATGTTTTCTTACCATAAACACAGTATTTCGATAAAATCCTCCAGAGCAGTAAACACTGCACACACTACAGGTGTCATATGGCCAGATGTGGACCTGGAGGCACTGTAATGTGGGGGAGTTTGAACCTCACACCTCCCTGAGGGCTGCAGGAAAGCCACCAACCACATCCTTGAAGTTGGTCCAGCCACCACATTGGCAGACGTCTGGCTCACCATCACAGCTGGGCCAGATGGTAAAGGTAACAACAGGTGCCAAAGAGGATTGTTCTGTTCAAGTGTGGGTTTCCAGTTGTATGTATTTGCATGCAGGAAGGGGATCAAGGGCTATTCTGCCAATGTGTTTCTTTATTTGCTACAGTGAGAACCGCCTGCTTTGCCCGTGACAATATAATATTCATTCCATTTGTCCACTTGTGGTGCGAGAAATGTAATTTGGTCACACAGACTCTAGGTAACACAAATGCACTATTTTGGAATTCTTGCACATAAACAAGCAAGAAAAAGCAACTTTCAGCAGCCCAGCTGTAAAATTAGGAGGTAAAAATCTCATACTCTGCAGCTGGGCTCTGCTTTAAATGTGGCTAATATACCCGCCATGTTGTCACATCACTATCCATCATCTGCTACCTCTGAGGAAAACACTGCAAATATCTCTCATGAATTACATTTTTTTCTGTATTTAGTAGCTGTACTCCTTTCCAGTCAGGATGTGAACCAAAGGCTATACTCTTTTCCTCTATTTCTGGCTTTTTGGAAAAAGAACCCATGACTTCTGCCATTCTGCTATCATGACTAGACTTGTTATTTGACCACTTCATTGATTTTTTTTTTTTTTTTGTTGTTTTTTTCCTGAATTTTTACTCAGTGTTCAGAGGTAAAAGCTGGTGAAAACTATGTCCCGAGTATGGGATAGATAACATGACAAGATGGTAAAAAGCAGATTTTTCTTTTCTCACAGTGCCAGAATTAAGATTTACTCATTAGGATATGTTGTGATTTCAGATCTTGATCTTACTCAAGATTCGGCTCTGCAACCAATTAATTGTAAATTCAGAAAATCATGAAATGAGATTTTTTTAACTGTCATGTAAATAGCACTAATCATCAGATCTTAAATATATTTCATGTTAGAGTTTAACTTCATGTTTTTTTTTTGTTTTTTTTGCCAGTACTTTGTTGGTGTTAACAAGGATAACTATAGCATTACTTTAAGTTTCCCAATTAATTTTATTTTAATATTAATATTTATATTTAATTTTATCATTTCCAATTTGATCTAATTTTATGGAAAATATCATTAATTGCAAAAACATGTAAAGTTTAACAAAAAAAAAAAAAAAAAAAACTTATTTTTAGGATATTTTCTGTTTTACAGAAAATAATTCATGATTTTAACACAATATCAAAAATGTTCATAGTTTAAATATAAGATAAATGTTTCATATTATGACTTGAATATACCTGACCTTTGAATATAGAGAAATAAAAACAGCCATTCAGATCAATGGCATCCTGTGAAATCTCTCTCAGTTCACTATAGACAGCTTTTTTTCAGATCACAGGGGATTTAAAAAAAATGCAAAAATTAATAAGATGCAGTTTTTTTTTTTTTTCTAAATCTTGGATTAGATCAGAGCCCTGCATGCGCCTTCAGACAGCCAGATAAACTCCATTACAAAGTTTAAAAACAACTATCAATTAGTAAACAATTCAACATGGATTCCTACTACAAAAGGTCCACAGCATCAGTATCTTTGATATCATTAACAAGCTTCTACACCATTTTATCCATGACTGGGGCAGTAACTATTGGGAAGCTAGAAATGGAGAGAGAAAGTTGTGTCAGGAAGTTAATTTAAACATCTGAAATTAGCCAAGCTCCTACAGCAGGAGAGAGTGATACAGGAAGAGATATTAAAGAAAAAAAAAGGTGTGAGCACGTTGCTTAGTGTACGTGCTCTGCCTCTAAGCCGGTTAACATTGTAGAGTCCTGCATTATTTACGAGCTTGTCAAAGGACATGCAGAGAGGATAAGACAACGCAGAAAAACAGCTTGGGGTACTTGCAATGCATTTGCAGAGTTAATCTATGCCTGGGACAATTCGCTCGCTGCAAATGGAGACTGGCCATGGCAGCTCAGCTGATTATGCTAAGACAGATAAAGAGGGTGAGGCAGGGATGCACAAAGTATTTAGAGCATCTCACTTTTTTCAGCTGCTGAGTCAATGTTGAATAAGACTTAGATGTGATTTTGATATGAATTTTACTTGTACATACTTAAATATTTAAATTTTTTTTCCCTTGAAAAGTAAAGAACGGAGACGTTTTGGTGTAGCTCCTGAAACTAAATTCAGATCTCATGTTTCTCTAGAACATCTTTCACATATTTTGATTTAAGTCTACCTTTGTGAAATTTATTTGGAAATGCATCCATTTTTAAAATGTCTCATAGCTGAATATGCGTGCAGCAACAAAAACAAATGATGAAGTTGGGCTGTCTGAATCTTGTTAAGGAGCAAACTAGCTGATGCAGTGAGGTTCCCAACAGTATATAATATTTTTTAGTTAAAGACTTCTCCTGACTAATCAGAAGAGAGCCATTCAGTGATGGGTCTAGCATGGGTCTATCCGAGCTCCAGAGTCAATGTTGAGATTGAAACTTCAAGAGGGAGAACTGTAAAACTCTGCAGATGTGTGGCTTTATGACCGAATACACAGACAGAAGCCTTTGCTGTGGGGCTTACATCTAAGGACCACCCTGACGGACCTCTCCACCTGCCCAAAACTATTCCACCAACATATCAGCATCAACCTCGGAGGACGTACTGAGATCTGAAACCAGCTCCAGAGTGTGTAGTACCTCCAACTGGGACAAAGTATTCCTTTCTTTAAGGACAAAGCCTCTGTGCTGACAGCCAGGAAAACACTTGAGCATGACTTATGGACAACTCTGATAATCTCCAAGCCAGAATCCAGAGTGGAAGTCAATCAGAAGATGTGAGAATATCTGTGCACCAACGGTTTCCATCCAGTCTAACAAAGGATAGAGAACCCCTTAATCCCTGAAACCAGCTGTGGGAATGGTGTCCACATTCAACATACCTGTTGTCCAATCATGATGCCTTTACTGTTTGAGGGTGTGACGAATCAACATTCAGATTTTATAAAAACACATCTTACATGAGCCAGAACAAGTCACTCCTCCAGACTAGCATTGAGAAGTTAATGTCACTAACTTGTTACTCCTGCATTTACTGTTGGATTTGATGGTGTTTGTTTATCCCTAAAACAGATCACATTAAGTCAACTCAGTCTAATTTTTTTTTTTTTTTTTTAGCTTAAAAATTTAGCATCAAAACTACATTTTGATACTAAATGCCTGCAGGGTCCTTTTTATTTGAAAACACAGTCAGCCAGCAGTCTGGATTAAGTCTGATTTTATTTTAGTCACCAAAGGAAATCAGTACAAAGTGTTTCATTTGTTTTAACACTCCCTTTCCCTAAATCCTCTCATGTCACAGCAAAACTGGGAATGCGCTGTTGGAAAAAGTTTCAAACCAAGTTATTATTTGCCAAAGTTTTTGTCAGCGTTCCTAGCCTGTGTCACTCTGACTATACATGGAAATACATTCAGGGTCATCTAGGCAGGACAGTTGCATATCTTAAGGTGACAGCACATGGGTGCATAATTAATAACATGGCAGAGGGTTAGAGAAGACAGCTAAGAAACAAAGTGGGCAACATGTATCATTAAACTTTAAAGGTTTGTCTGAACAAGAGCCAAAGCTGTCAGGAGCTTTGATATTACAGAGCGGGGGGGGGGAGTCGCACAATGAAGGCTGGACTGTTTGAAGTCAATTCTGTCCTGGATTTCTGGTGACTGAAGCTTCCCTGCACGCTGCTCTGTCCAGTTGCTGCAGGCTGCTATTTGGGGCAACTTTCTGAAGAAGCTTTCATACTTTCATTATGTCATTGCCGGAGTGGACAGTTTAACTGAACTTAGCAAAAAAAAAAAAAAAAGACAAAACAAAGGTAAGAAAATTTGTGTTTGATCGATAATATCTTTGTTGGAACAATGCTTATTGGCAATAAATCTCCAAACAAGAGTCAGTAGCAGAAAAGGTGATTTGGCAGAGAAGGTTTAGCATATTTCCTATGAGTGATGCTCACACATTAAACTCAGCTGCACATCCCACAAATTACACTCACAAACTTACACTTACAAATGTGGCTCCATTTAAAAGTAAAATAAACAGATTTTCCAACATTATAGGACTTTTGCCTCAAAGCATTGTTAAAACAAAGAACCAAACACACATTTCCTTACGTTTTCTGCAAAGTTTAGATTTTTATTAAGAAGCTTGTGGTTTAATGAAATGTTTTTCCCCTGATAAGTTTAATTATAAAATGACTGTAGCACTAAAGCACATTTCTAACATCTAACAGAAGAAATGTACAAGTTTAATCAACATGCATCATTCCTGAATCTATCCAGTCTGTCATCAAAATGTGCATGTGCTGCATTATCTACAGCACATTATAGTTTTATATTTCTAAATAAAAGAGCAAACATGTGTCTTGAAGTTGAACTCTTCATTGAAACTAAGAGGAAATTTAACACTGGTCCTCATTAACTTCCCCATTCTCTGTTTCTAGAATCTATATTTATTTTAAGTTATGGTTTGGTTGGTTGCTTTTAGACCTGTTGTTTCCTAGAAAATAGCCAAATAGTCATTATCTGCTTTCCTCTTTAGACATTTTCACAGATGCAGGGGACACATCAGGTTTATTTTCAAAATTACATTTTGCAGAGGTGAACATGTCCATGCCCTTTTGGGAAAATAATCTAACTTGGGAAACTGAAAGAGATTTATTTTATTTTATTTTACAATATCAGAATACATGTGTTTGACCAACAATTGCTTGTGCCTGAATTGTTGGTCTGTAACAAGGTTAACATATCACCACTGCTCCTCCAGCGCCCCAGGCTTCATCAACAGCAACAAACAGACTAACAAACAAGCCCAAAACAATTATCAAAACAGTTAATGTTCTCCATTAATAGTGTGGAATAAGCTACAGGGAAACTACAATCTAAATTGGCTTTTGTTTGATACTTGCTCAATCATTTTCAAAAGGAGTTGCTTAATTCCCTCCTGACATCTTCCTGAAGAGAAACTGCTTACCTGCTTTGGAGGTATACTTTCATAGTTCCTTTCCATTAATTAGGAAACCACACTGAGTCTAGTTTGATCTATGCTTGACGTTTACTAAGAGACACCACAAATACTGGTGAGGGATTTGTGCAAGAACCGAGGTAATTAGCAAAAAACAAGGCTAAGTTTTGGGACTTAAACTCTTATGGGCATACTTTAACACAGAAAAGTGACAAAACAACAGCTTTTAGGGAATTTTGGCTGGCATGTTTTCTGGGAAAGTCTCCAGAGGCCTACAAAGCCTTCCCTTTCATGTTAGCATACCTGTTCTATGTGTTACAATGGAAGGTCCAACTATTACATCACCAGAATTACAAGCTCCCAGTAGAATAAAAGCCATAGGATCAGTGCCATTTTAATCAGTGGATGATGACGAAAATGTCCCAAGAAAACTAATTTATGGCAAAGTGAATAAGAATACTTGGAGAAAGAGGAGACAGAAAAGGCAACTGCTATGTTTTATTGTGAACATACAGAAAATGGACCAATGCTGTTTATTAGCATTAGCCTGAAATCAAAATACTGTAAGTGCTCAGTAGGTAAATGAAGGTATATAAATATTATTCTTGAAGCTTTTCTTTTCAGTCCATGATCATTTTCAGCTTCACTTGCTGTCTGATTAGATTTAGCCATCTAAACTTCTTTCCTAGGCTAGTAGATTGTGGTTTACATAGAAACTTGAGGCTTCCCTTTGCTTGATTCGTGACAGTCCACAGTAGGTTGTTTACTGTTTTTTGTTTGTTTTTTTTTTTTACTAGAAAGGTTTGTGTCCTGAGAAAATGCTGTAGCATCAACTCCGGGCCTGTAAGTGGCGCTGCAGCGTTGAAAGAAATACACCAAAAAAAGAAGAAGACATGAAGCATGTGCAGATGCAAACCATTGGTAAAACAGGAGCAGCAGATGAAGTAGTTCTGATTTCTGCAACTGGCTCCACTTTGGATTCCTAGAACCTCTGTGCTTTCTTGTAAACTGGGCCATGCTTGCACCAGTATAACCAGAAACAATGCAAGTGGATAAGCTGTATTCAGATGACAGTGAATTTCATAAGAAGCAACGATGTCAATTAATCCGAATGGAGGTGATACTCATTCGCCTTCATTTGTTGTAGCTGTAAGATGGACATGTAACACATCCAGCTCCACTGTTGTCTCTTTTTCTGTTGAAGTTTTCTTTCTTCACTTTCTAAAGCTTATTGATAATTTGGTCTGGTGTTTGTTTTAATAAAGAAAAAAAAAGGGTGTAATAAAGCATGTTAGAATTAGCTACATTTACATGGACAAATATTTCATCCATCCAATTTAAATCAATCCAATCTGAGATTCTAGCTGGCATATTTACATAGATGCTGGATGAAGTGATCTGATCAGCTGTATTTACATGATGGGCAGATTTAATAAGATCATAACACTTTGGACATGCACAATGCCTACTACTTCAGAAGAAGAGGTATTTTATATTTTATTTTGTAACTTTTGACTGTCAAAATGCTCAATAATCCTTAATTCCAAGTTTCTAACGAAAATGTATCCGCCACAGTTCTGTTTTGTTTTGCTGCTGTCTTCCCAGAAACATATTATGTCACGTAACCCTCAAGTGGTTCAAGCATGTGCAGAGACAACATGCACCAAATAATGATAGGAATGAATTTACACATGGTTATTTTTTTCTGCAGATCTGATCGTGAAAAGCTTTAAACCACCCCTTTCGATTTGATTGAAAATTCTTTTCAGTCAAGGCCAATCAGATCAGCTGACATGTTTATATGACACATTTTTATTCGGATTGGACGTCCGATCAGATTAAAAGTGCTCCATGAAAGCATAGGTACTGACAGGCAGCGTTGTGGAAGGACCCTGGGGTGATGGTCTCATTGAGCTGTAAAAAATAGGTGTCCGTGTTGTACATATGTAATGGAAAGTTGCAGAGATATTCACATTTTAGAATAGGAATAGAATAGAATAGAAATATCTTATTAATCCCTTTGGAGAGTCCTCGGGGACATTTGGGAGATAAGGAGCTGTGTTGGACTTTACAAATGCCGGCTCTGTGTGGAAAAAAAATTTAAAACAATTGTAGCAGAATCCCCTAAACTCATCCCTGTGTGGTTAGACCCTTTCTCTCCTTTGTCTTTTCTTTACTCAATTTTTTTTAAACTCTCATGTATCTGGTAGATGAGGTGGTATTCCTGTATACTTAAACAGACCACTAACATTCTTTGAAGGGGTGAAAAACAGCTTTTCAGGGCTTAAGAAAAAAACTGCATGTGCAGCAATCTCTTTTTAGTTAGCTAGTACTGCACTGATGTGCCCTTGAGCAATGCGGTAAACCTTTAGCTCCTTATAAGGGGTAGAGGAGTTTTATGCAGATGTGAGCATTGTGAAACAGAGTGTTGGTGCAAATTAATATGTTCACTGTAGTCTGAAAACCTGATCAAATACATCAGTGGTGCCCAAAGAAGTCAGGGGTGCTCAGAGTCTGTCCTTGATGGCCACTGTCCTGCAGGTTTACCATGTTTCCCTGCTCCAACACACCTGACTCAAATTAAATGGATCCAAGTTCTGCACAATGGCTCATTAATTTGAGTCAGGTGTGTTTGAGCAGGGATACATGGAAAACCTGCAGGAGTATGGCCCTCGAGGACCATCGGTGGACACCCCTGAAATAAGCAATGGTGTAATTAGCGTTAAACATATTTCAGTGCTGTTCAGCTGCAACCTGAGGCTAAGACATACCACTGATTAAAATCTGTCTGCATGCTCATTTGCAGTTCTGTCAATGCATGAGATCAGTAAACACGTTTTCATGGCTAAGCCTACAGCACCCATAGCTTCATTTAGATATGACACTTGTGCCATGAGTCAGGGAATGGATCATTAGCTGGGTAAAAGTATGCCCTCTTCATTTCCAATGAAAATTCTTTCAAATAATAGCTTTCCTCTGGATGTAATATAAGGCTGAAGTCCGATGTATTAAAAAACATTTCCCACATTTTCCCACTACATGAGCTTTGCAGTATAGCAGAGTAATCAAAGGTAATTTCCCCCTACAGAAAAAGTAAGTGGAGTTCTTAATGTTTATAAAAGATTTTTCATGACAATGAAACAAAAATGGAAAACTATTTTAGGACTGTAAATTGCAACAGAGACAACTGGGACAAAAACACACTGGGATGTGTGTGAGACTGGGGTACCCTTGAGCACAGCTGATGCATTAAATCAGGCATGTCAAACTGGTCCAGCAAAGGGCCGTGTGGCTGCAGGTTTTTGTTCCAACCAAGCAGCAGCACACCAGATTTGACTGATTCAATCAACTGATCTCAGTCTTCAGACAGCTGATTGGTCAAACTGTGTGCTCTTGGCTGGCTGGAACAAAAACCTGCAGCCACACGGCCCTTTGCTGGACCAGTTTGACATGCCTGCATTAAATCATAAAGCAAACACTAATGATTTTTTTATGGGATTATGGGGTTACAGAGATCAACTACTCTGAAGAAGACATTATTTACCTTAGTTTGGGGATGTTGAGGTCAAGGTTTGAGCAGGTTACGAGGACAAGAGCCAAGAAAATAACTCTGTCTCTGGCAATCAAGTAATGTCTTTTTGTGTGACCTTGCTGTTGGAGGCTGCCAGCCTAGGGTGACGTTTCAAGCCTATTAGTATGGGCTGCTGCTGAACCCATTGTCTCTTTTTTTATCTTTGAAAGCAAGATGATCATCCTTCATGGCAGGTAGTTCAAGCTCTTTGTTTATTATTCTCCAAATCTGCAACTAAAATCTTATATAAAGCCAAAAATAGTCTAAATTACCTTTGCCGCATTGCTTGACTTATTTAAAAAGTAATGTTTCACAGCTTAAAGACTATTTTGTTTGTAATTTAGTACCCCTCATCCTTTGCCTTGTTTTACAATCCAGTGATTTTAGGAGATAAAAAAAAAAAAAATACTCGATATGAAGGCTGTATATAAGATTCCTTAATCCAGGTATAGATAAATATGAAAAGTTAATTCATGCCCCACCTCTATGATTTTACTCCATCCCGACCCTTTTTGAGTGATTCTGCTACTAGAAAGACATACAAAGAGATAAAAGACTATTAGCTATATTTAGAAAGTATATGTAGCTCAGGATACATTCTGTGACTTGTATGAATGTTTTGTAATTTGTACAAATCTTTGTCTATCAAATTTACCAAGTACAAATCAAATCTCCACCTGTGGATCAATTCTGCAAATCTGAAAATCCGAGTCACTTCTGCAAGTGTGAGACTTTAGTCCCAACATTTACATACCAAACCGAACAGCCAAGAGATTCTTGGTATGATTCACTGATCAGATTTATGTCATTATAAACTAATAAAGGAAAAAGGAGGGGGCATCTGTGCATGCTCGATGGGGTGATGTCATGAGTTTCAGGAAAGACTTGAAAAATGGCACCAGCAAAACAGAAGTAGATTGTGGTGGACACCTTTTTTGTTGAGTTAAGGATTATTGAGCATCTTGATGGCCGAAAGGATAGAAAAAAAAAAAAATCTTCTTTGTCTTCTTCTAAATTAGTATGCTTCGCACACGGCAAAAGCATTTAGATCATATTAAATCTTTGCTTTGTGTAAACACACATCAGATCACTTCATCCATCATCTGTGTAAGCATGTAAGTTGCAATCCCTGATCAGATCATGTTCAGTGGGGTAGAAAAATTATTTGTCCATGTTGCTCTTTGCTTTTTTGCAGGAAAAATAGTGGGTGTGACCAAATGTTTGACTCCTGCTTAGTTCATTTCTGCCCAAAATCATGAATACATAAAACAGTCTCCCTCGCTCATTTTAAGAAATTTTGGCTTTTTTAAAATTCACTTCTAACCATTTGACCTGATATCAGGAGTCTCACCAAGATGAAGAATCATCTAAATGAAATGTACGAATGTATTTCTTCAGGGAACTGAACCTAATTTAAACACAGGACTGAATGCAAGACCTATCCAGAGCCAAAAAAAAGGTGTCCTTTCTCTGACATTCAGGACTTCTACCAGTCTCCTACTTTGTGGTGGATGAACTGGTGCTAACTTTACAGAAAGTCCCAAGATGCTTATGTTTGCAATCTGTTCCATTTATGTGCAAATTTCTGAGATTAGTTTTGACATCCAGTGGGAGATAACATTTGAATTATAACTGGTCTGGACCATTCAGTACTAATGCATTTATTCCTACTTCACTTTATTTTTTGTTAAGTCCCTTCTCCTGGAAAAGTGGTACATAAAATATAATAATAATTTTATTCATTATTATTATTATTATTATTAATAATAATAATAATGATTCCTGTAAAATGTTAAAAATTTCAAAGTTAATTTCATCAGGATAAAAGTTGGAATGATTGTTTTCTTCGGTTTTCTCAACAATTATTCAAAGAAATACACAAAGAGCTGCAGCTGAGAGTAAAGTATGAACCTATGTGAAGCAGTAACATTTAGAATAGTGTGTGAAGAGGGAGGCTTAAGAAAAGATGAGGGTGTATATTAAGCAGCACCATGCAGGCGCATGCCAAAGGGATCGTATGAATTTCACATGCATTGCTTTCATAATTCAAAACCCACTTCTGGTTCAATCCGTGTAATCTGCAAACCTAAAAACGACCATTCCCACTCCTAAAACACACTGGAGCCAATTAACTGCAGCTTAAGTATAAGTTGTGCTGCTGTTTACCAATTTCCGCAATACAAAACAGATTAACATCAGTGTTGGTCGAGCTAGTGTTGCTATCTAGTGTACCTCATCTTTATCTATTAAATCAGTACAATGTTAGCTAAATTTAGTATTTCTGAAAAGAAAACAAGGAAAAAATGCAATGAGAATCAATTTAAATATGTATCTCATATTCCAGAACCTTCTCAAATTAAACCGAATACGTTTTCCCTCAGGCTAAACCCAAAAAATATTAAAGATCGTCACCAATCAATAATGTACAAACTTTAACAGAGCACGCATTTAACATACATTAGAGAAACTCTAGGAAAAAAACAGTAGCAAGCTTTCAGATCATTGTCTATAATTATTTAATTCATTAATTAAAGAAATAAAGTACTTTTTTTTTTAAAAAAGTCCTTCTGTTCAGCATTACAACCCTTACATTTGTACGGCAGCTGTGTTGTGCCAAACAAAGTTGCATTTGTTTGTTATTTTGAGTGCAAAATATCAAGAATGAATTGTGTTCAGCGACGAGTTTGATTGCAGGCCAGACTTTTCATCCACTGAACGCATTTTGACGAATCGAACAACAAAATACTGAACCTTTATGGACCTTTAACGTGGCCATGTCACATGTTGGTGTCAAATTCAAGACAACCTAATATAATAAAATAATTAGAGATCAAAATTCGACATAAAAATGCACAGATATATCTAATATAAAACTTTCCATTTAAAAAGGAATGCATACATATTCAGCAAATGCTTTCCCTGGATAAACATTTTCTCAGGGACAAACAGAATGACAAATTCAGACATGTACTAAAAGAAAGATGTAAAACAACAAAACAAAGATGAAAAAAATGGAGGCAGAATGAGGAAATACTGTAAGCGCATCATGGGGGCTTTTAGATACAGATCTCTGCTCCACTCTGTCTGCTGCTCTCACTTTGTGACTCTTGCTGTCAGAAAAGAGGGAATAAAAAACAGGAGAAGAGTAGCGATGATAGCAGTAGACACGAAGCTTAAAAAACAAGTCTCAAAAAAATAAATACCATGTTTAAAAACTGCATTTGGTAAAAACAGCCGGGAACAAACACTATACCTCCATCATGTCAAGTGAACAACATTGATCGTCGGAACAATGGACAGTTCTGCTTGAAAATCTTGATACAGGCATTAATGAGGACACCGCTTTGACCCACACCATCTTAAATTGTTCTTTCACTTGTCAAAAGAAGTACACAAAATAATTTAAGACAGTAGGAAAAAATGTTTGTCTCAGGAATTTTTTTTTTTTTTGTCCAAAAAGAAAAAATATTCTTAACAGGCAAGTTTTGCACGAGTAAATTAGGTTTAAATTAAGATTAATTAGCTAGTTTTAAAAAATTCTACCCAAACAAATTCTGCTTACACTACTGGGAGATTTTAGTCTTTTTCTTATTTTACTTTAAAAAAAGGAAATTTGATCATATTTCAGAATATTTGGCTTGTATCATGTAGGACTGCTTTTGCAGACAGGAGAGAACAGAGCAGTAAATGCAGCAAATGGCTAAAGCTGTAATTAAACCTCCCCTGACACACCATTGATACACAAGGCATTTGTTCCACCAGGTGAATTACTGGCGCACCCCTGTTAACATAGTTAAAGACCATGCAAAGACCCTCAACATCAGCTCCGCTAAGCGAGACAGTGAACCCTGCCATTCTTACAAATTATGCAAGAATGGTTAAGAAACAACACACGGAGTCCAAGACTCAAAATCTATGGACCCACTAAACTACAGGACCCGAGGATCCCAAAGGTGCCATACACTACAGGGCACCCTCATCAAATCGAGTCCAAGGCCCAACTTGTCAGAAGAGTAAATAACAAGTGATTTTATGATTATTATTGATGGAAAAAAGATGATGACACAGTATTTATTTATTTTCTTAAATACTGGCCTATCAAAGATGATGCTTTAACTAGCCTTGATGAACATGAATAGATTTCAAAGAACTGTAGATTTTCCCGCAGGAGCTGCCAAGGTTCTCTGCAGGACTGAGAACATGTGAATTATTTACCTCACACACCAGATAATCACACCGGATCCTCTGTAATCAGAACACAGGACACGTCGTGATGCACACAAACTCACAAGGTCAGTTTTATCTCAGGTTAGAGAACATCGACTTTCAGCTCAGGAACCTTGAATACAAACACTGGAGAGAATGAAGAGTAAAATAAATAAGACGGAAGGCAGAAAACAGTGGCTTTTATTTTTATTTCATTATCAACAGAATGTGTTAATATCATGGAAACATATTCTGTTTTAATATTTCTGCTTCTGGCTCAGATATTTTTCTCCAGCATTTCTATAATCTTGTCTGGAATACTCCCCATCTCTCTTACTTTCCTTTTCCTACCCATTTTCCATCACTGTCCACTGTCAAGCTACCTTTCTCAATCATTTCATTCCTTCAGGTCTTAACTAAGGTTTTCCCTCTACTTCTAATCAGCCGCAGTATAAAAGGTGTGGCCAGCAACAGTTTGCTGCTTTGTTATTCCAGGTTCATCACGGTCAACGTGACCAGCCAATCGTCAGCTTCATCTAAGGCAGAGATAAATAATGTTACAGTCTTTGATTATCCTTGAAACCTAATAAAGTCAAATATCTTTTGAAATAGTGTATTTGTTGTGTCACATTATCAGAGCACAATAAAATACAGTTTTGTTAATAAACATGGTGACAATATGAGACAAAGCTTCCACCAATCACTCCTGGGCATATTTTTGATGAAGAAACAGTAGATAATGACATAATGCTTAATCAAGAGCTGTATTTCTACCTGTTAAAGGATTCCACCAGAAATTGGCAAGTAGATGACATCATGAATAGATCTATAGTGAAAGTCAAGAGAGCATAAGCACTTTCTAACTGGTCTAAAACCCACTTACATCTGATTAGAGTGCAATGGGAAAGTTGTTTTTAATTGTCATTTAGTCCTGTATCAAACGGCTGAACCAGGTTGGTTCAGCTTTAATGGCAAGACAACACCTGGGTGTACACACACATTTTCACTGATGATGCTTTGTTTGGGGTAAACAGCTCACCTTTTCCTTTTCCTTAACAGAATTGCAAGTACATTGACCACATGGTCTTATTATCAAAGAGTAGTGAATATCAGTAACATAATCTGCCCCAGTCAGCATGTTTTGTAACTATAATGTATATTGTTCTGGAATAATCGGTTATAGATGTGACTTAAAAAACAAGACCTTAAAGAAGCCATTGACTAAAACAAGGACATGCAGAGAAATGGGTGCATAAAATGTCTCTGCTTCAGTATAATCATCAATTGTACACAGCTGATTGATTATGCAATTTTCATCTCTGCATAGAGTGAACAATGGAAGACAGATTGGATAAAATGAGCAAATTAGAAGGGATTTAGGTAGAACTGTATCGTCTTAAGCAAATGGCGCTTATCATCCTATTAGTGTACTGGACTGTGAGCAGAAAGGAGGCCTCTGCACAGAATGCTCTGAACAAAGGTTGTACTTTTTGAAGAAAAGCCAAATTACAGCTATAAGCAGCAATGTCTACAGGAAGTCATTTTTAACCCCCCACCACCCCAAAAGCAATTTATGTCTAGTAAATGTCAAAATGATTTTTCATTTCAGGTGACACAAATGCCTCTAGCAAGCAATTTGACAAAGAGTGGTACTTGTTATTCTAATGTGACTTATTGTTTGCATGTGGGAGTGTCATCAGTCTGTTGGTTTCATTCATTAACACACCCTTATTATCTTAAATATATATTATGATGTGAAATCACTGGGGGGTAAAAAGGAGGAAAAAACTGTTGATTAGGATATTATACACAGTTATATATGTTTTACAGTTTTGATTTGTAATACTTCTACATCAATATTTTCTCATGTCAATTTGTTGGTTTGGTTTTGTTGTATTGCATGTTTAATGCAAAATGTGTAATTTATTTGTTAAGATTTTCTATGCAATTCAACCACTTTTTTTTTTTACATAGTTTCTCATGTTTTGCTTATATGTTTTGTCTTTAGATGTAAAGCAACTTGAGTTAATATGTTTGCTGAAGTGCTCTAGAAGTGAAAATCCCCATATTCCTTCTAGAATAACACAGAATGTGCATGCCAGTGTTAATACAGCCAAGAAACAGGCGGTTTACCTGAAACATTCCTCTCTACATCAGTGGTATTGGTCACATTTCCTCTGAGGTTGAGAAAGTTGAGAAAAATAAATAAAACAACTCTACATTGATTACTATAGTTATATAAACAGATATTTTGTTTTCCCCACAATTTCTTTGTTTTTCCTCATTCCAGGGTGCCTGTGTAAGACCTGGCCAGGGACAGCGGATGCAAACTGGCTTAATCTGGCGTATTTACAGAAGTGTTCTGTTTTATTTGCTTAGTCCCTGAGAAATAAAAAAGTAAATAAAAATAAAATAAGCTATCAGGGCACTTGAAGCCTAAACTCTGAAGCCAATTTTGCGGGAAAGTTCTTTGATTAAAACTGCCCAGACCAGCAATGAGTCAAGTAATATTGATGAGGTGAGGTTTCTGAAGGATCTGCAGAGTTCAAAGTATACTGAAAGGTGAAAATATTCCTGTTGACAATCTGGCAAGAGATGTAGAAGTTTCTGAGGATTTTTCTTTTTTTTTTCCTGAAGTATGAAACAGCTTAATTATCTAGAATACCCAAAGGCTCCTGGAAACTGGCAATGAGAGATTTCTGTGATCATCAAAATACATAAAACTACAGGTTTATTACAGTCAGTGCTGCATTTAAACATCTGTTGTTCATATGAAAACACAGGGACTAAGAATAAAGTAAAGATAATATCAGCCAGCAAAGCTCTGCTACTTGAGAGGAAAATAGGGCTTCTCCAATATCAGATTTTAATTACATCATTATTATGGCCAAAAGCATTCATGATAACAATGATGAAGATATGAGACCAAACCAATATTAATATATCAAATAATTCATCTTTTTATTCTTAGTCTTATAATAATTCAATTAGCAGGGAAGGAACTAGGAAAATTACACAAAAACCTCAATTTACAAGCTTTTTTTTTCATTTTATAAGGTGATCAAATCATAAGTTCATATGTTCATTTTTTTTTAATATAATGATTATCGATAATATCTATACATCCCTGACAGGATTTTCATTTCAAGCTTGACAATCAGGAGATCTACCTGCTACATAAAGCCACTTCATTCAAACAAAAACAGAAGTTTATTGCAGTTATCAAAACAAACACTGAACATTTCATGTGAATATGAAGAACCGCATCAACTTAAAAACAATGGAATTCCAGCTAATTGTGTGCAGCGGTTTTCCTCCTTTCATAAACTTCATGACTGTGTGCAAATTCTAACAAACTCCAATCCAACTTTATTTATAAAGCACTTTAAAAACAGCCACAGAGAACCAAAAAGCAGCACAGAAGACTAAAAGACCAAAATGAATCAAAACAATAAAATCAAATAAGTTAAAATATAAAAACAGAAGCAAAATGTCAACATTAGAAGAGTGTAAAAAAGCCAAGAAAACATGTGAGTTTTAAGAAGAGACTTAAAATCAGGCAAGGAGAAGGCCTGCCTGATATGCAGAGGCAGATCGTTCCACAATCTGAGACCACCAACAGCAAAGACCTGATCTCCCCGGAGCTTACGCTTTGTTCTCGGCACCATTAAGAGCAGCTGATCAACTGATCTTAAAGAGCATGAAAGTGTGTAAGGGTGAAGAAGCTCAGCGAGGTAGGGTACAAGACCATGGAGAGATTTAAAAACAAAAAATTATTTTAAAATGGATTCTAAAATAAACAGGCAGCCATGGTGCGACTAACTCCATTAGATAATAGGAAAATAGTTCAACAAATCTGATGTCAGATATGACAAAAGTAGAATTATGGCTCCAAAACAAGCTATTACACATTTGTCTTCATCTGTATTGTGTATGGTTTGCTCAGACTCCAGCAGTTTGCTATCACATCAGTGATTTAGAATACAGAAACTTCAGTGCATGTGTCACTCGCAGCTCTATGGCTTTGTTTTTTCTAAAGAGAAAAGAATAAGAATATTTGACAAACCAGGATTTTGCTTAATGATGTGTACTTGTTACTTAAGTCATTTTCCATCTTTAAAACTCAGACAAAACAGAACCCAGTTTCAGTGAACTGTTCTTTGCAGGGCGACATTACGTCACGTCAAAACTTTGTCTTTAGATGATGCTGCATGCAGACCTCAAACGTGGGAATTTAAATTGCTTGTAACAAATCATCTCAGCTATATAGTTCACCTATATGAAGAAGTAAATGAGCCAATAACAACTAGTTCTGTGATGGTTTTGCATTCTGAAATACAACTTCTATTTGGCACTCCATTTTCTTACTAGCTGGAATTCAGAAAGCTGTGTTGAACTAACTAACCTTCGAGTCTGATGTGTGTCCCAAGCTTTCAGCTACTTACTTTATGCTCTGTCATACTACAGATCTCTCTGAGGAAGCGATGGAGAGAGTGGAGTCATGGGTCATCCCATGCCCCCAAAATGATCCACCAACTGTGGTGGAAGTTAACAGCAGAAAAAAGGAGATGCTGCAGTGTTTCTCTCTGTTTTATTATGAATAAGGCATGTAACAGACCTTTCATTAAGACCTCAGGAAATTGTGTCAGCTTGAAAATGAAAGGACAGAATCAGTAGCCTTTACGATTTGCAAACTTTTGCTCCATTTAAGAGAAATAACCACCCTTCAGCAGCCTTTTATGAACAAATTCTATGCATTTCCCCCACAGATGAATCACCCAAAACTCAGCAGGTATCCAAATTTATCATCATAGTCATGTGGTTTATCACAGGAGTTGTTGCATTCATTATGATCCAGAACTGTTGTGCTCCATATTTATTCAGGTGTACTTATTTCTACCCAGAATAACTACAATAGTCTTAGCCAAAGAGCAGCTGGGGGCTAATGCCTTGTGTGCCTGCACCTTGGCAGTACTCTTTAAATGAAGGGAAAGTGTTAGTCATTCAGCTTCCCCCACCTGGGCTGTGTGGGGATTCGGACCCTTCCTAATTGCATTCACTGCACTGTAGTCACTGCAACCTTGAGAGGCAGCATGAGGCAAGGATCTCGTTTAACTTGAGCTCTGAGCCTCTGACAGTCGGAAGAGTCACGCAGACATTTTCACAACAGCTTGTCAAATGTGTGTCTCTCCCTAAAGCTTCTCCGTCAATATTCAGCTCGGATTGTGGGAGGGACAGTTACTCGGGTTGGCGGCAGGGTAATAGCCAGCAAAGTTAAAAACAGTGCAGTGGCTCAGAGGTAATAGGCCAATGAAGGGTTGAGCTAAGCTTCCTGGGCGGTAAAAAAGGAAAGAATGATGGAATGAAAAGAGAGGGTAAGCTAATGAGGAAGTGTATGAGTTGTGTGGGAAGAGATGAGCTAAAAAGAGGTGAAGGAAGCGAGTGGAAAACGACAATGAAAATCCTCAGGTAAGTGCTACAGGTGCAGCCCACCCCCTTCCACCTCAGTAAACCTCATCTTTCTTCTCCCATCCTTCTCACCACTCACCCTCTGTTGTACTGCCATGCCCTTGCCTCAAAGCTACATCAGGTGGGGTTACAGGTGCGCTGAATAAATCCCTCCCTCCCCCCACTTCATCGCTTCCTCCTCAGTTGGCTTCAGCCACATTAATCCACTGATGAAGATATGATGCGACGGGCCAGCCCGTTGAGCCCTTGGTTAGTTCACGTCAATTCCAGAATATTCTGGTGAATGTCCTTTTGGTTTTATCTCTTCTCCATCCTTCTCTCTCTTTTTCCTCCTTCCCAAGTTGCCCTTTATTGTTCTACAAGCTGCCGTGCCTTTCCCTTACAACTGCTGCTTTGCTTTTGTGACCCGATACGCTTGCCTCAAATATCTGATGTAGCTGTTGGATAATCCAAAATGAGGCATTAGCAAGACACATGACCTAGGAGGTAAGAAAAACTAAAGATGAAGATTAGCTACACACAGCCAGGGAACAGAAACTCTCACCTTAGCACATATTTGCTGATATCATATCTTGTTTTCAAAAAGCAAGTAAAGCTGAATTTATGCTTCAGCATCAGATCGACCCAGAGCCCACAGTGCAGTCTCCATACTGCAAGTGATTTAGAGCACTGTGAGCAACGTGAATATACATCAGTTTGTAGTTTAACCCCTCCAAAAGGTATTTGGTGGTAAGGTTTCTGGTTCTGCTACAAACAATGGCAAATAAAAATAGCTACTCTGGTTTTAAAGTAGAACTATGTAACGTTCCGACCTTGGTGTTTCTAAATTGTTTTGATGGTAGAGTGCCATTTATTATGTACTGTATATTTCTGGAGCCTGGAGCCCTCCAGCATTCGAAGGCTGAGGAACTGCACTTCATAACTTTTAGTTCTGGGTTGCTGCATCCCTTTAAAGCTGAGTCACACGCTAGCAACTGGATATCAACACCCCCACCATTTTGAACATACACCATAGCTGACTGAAAGAAACAAGACAATGTTATTGGAGGAACCAAGCACAAGAAAGAATGGGACAGAGCAAAAGATAAGTTCAACATTGAACTGATTTTTACTGGCTGGAAAGAAAAAATGGATGCCAATTAGATGTCATTAGTGGTGCTTTGTTGAGAAACTCTACAAAAGTTCAGTAGTGATTCTTTTCATGTTGAAAAAGAAAAAAAAAACTGCCTTCACTAAAACTATGACAACATAGAAAATAATAGAAGAATCAAAAATCTTTGAGTGTTGAGAGTTTGTAAAATTATGCTGGTTGCACAGGGTGTAACATCTGAACTATTCAGTATGTCTTGTGAATACATACTATGACTATTAAGGCTTTTTTACGGTTGTTTGGGCCTTGATCACCACCATGTACAATCACACTTCTGAAGAGGCGTGCATAAGGATACAGTAGCTAAACAGATTCTGCATAAAACTGATATTCAGAAACAAATTTGGTTGAACACGGCCTGGTTTATGAGCGGCAGCTATTCCAAATATCTCAACATGTATGCAGAAAACACTTTATTCTTAGTCTGTGAAATCCCAATTCACAGTCTGAAACTAATCAGGCTCAGGAAGAAGATGGCTGTGCATTCTGCTGTATCTGGGGTGGAAAACATTTGATCATTGCCACAACGCTGTCAGGAGCAAAACAATACTAAATAACTGCTCAGGCCATAATGACAATGATTGGAGGTTTTCAGTTACACACACACACACACAAACAACAGCGTTTTGTATGTTTTGTTTCTGACGAAGAACCAGGATTTTATCTGCCTACACTACACTATTATTTTGATTTAATATAACACAGTATGTGTGTTTTGGTGCATAATGCCCTGTATAATTGTGAAGTCATGGTTTCAAAACTGTTCCTAAAATGTTTCTTCACTTTGTTTAAACAATGTTTTGTTTTCACCAAACCCTCACTCCCTCACACTATCTACCTTAAAATGTTCAATTAAACTCCCAAAAATATGCTTTCCAGAAAGATACTGCAAGATTCTTAGAGCTGCGACATTTCATGTGCTGAGCAAATTTAAAAGCTCACACTGTCAGTAGACCAGGCTACTGGCCAGCTGTGCAGTACAGTTTAACACTGATTTGACCCTCACATCAAAACATATATGCCTAGAGGTTAGACATGGATGTTCTTACTTTGAGGTACATTTACAGCTGCAAGTGGCATGTGCAAAAATGGTAAAGTAGATAGCCAAGTATTAAGCAAGTAAATTCTCAGGCTTAAATCAAAACAGTGCTGCATGTCTTTTTTTGTGTTTGTGTGTGTCCATGTAAGAAAAATCATGTCAAACAAACACTGAAGTGTGACTTTGCTGGATATTGATGCAGAGCTAGATTCAAACAGGAAACTAAGTTAGCAACAAAGTGACGATCAAACGCACTAGTTGCATATTCAGATGTATTTCTTGAATGTCGATGGAAAGTCAAAAGAAGGGACATTTGAATTCTTTTCATCAAGAAAACATGAACAACCTTCAGACTGGATGTAAATCTGCAGCTGCATTATTTTCTATAAATAAGCTAGAAAAATATAATTTTTGTATTTTTCAGCTTGTCCTTCCTGAATGGAAAAATCACTTCAGGCTCGCAACCTAGTTTACCTGAAAATTATAAGGCTGAAGTAGCAGGAAGCAGAAAATATAAATGTGGTAATGTACCCCTAAATGTCATGGATATTTTTCTCAGTCTCTCCACATGTTGGTAAAAAGCCAATAAGACCAAATCGTCTGAAAGCCAAAAAGAGAAAAAGAACTACCAAACCAAAAAAGGCGACCCGTCATCCACATTGATTCACGTGTACATGAGGAATCAGTGGAGCTGCAGGTTTCTGTGTGGTTCATATTCCAGTAAAGGCCACCTCATCTATCAAAGGGAGGCATGACGATGGCATAGAAGAGAGCCTTACAGCACTGTGGCGGCATGACATGCAGAAAAAATTGAAATGTGTTTCAAAATTTTTTGTTTCTTTGCCAAAACAAAGTCAAATGAAAAAGATCATTTTATTTTGCTCTGCTTTCATTTGCTGCTTATATGTTTATATCATAAAGAATAATGTCAGTTTATGGTTAATCCATTGCAAGAAAAGATGGTGTGTGTTTTCTCATCTCTTCCATTTTGCTTTCTCATACACTCCTCCACACCTGCTGGAATTGCACACACTCTCGACATTGTAACATGGCCACCAAACATTAACTCTACTGTGTGTATTGATTAATGTCAACGCTGCAGCATTTCCTCTCACAAAGCTGCCAGTGTGATTTTATAATATTCCTCTTTACACCTTTCATCTTATCCCTCTCTCCCTCCATCCCTAGGTTACTTTATACTGTTTTGCTCCCTCTTTATAGAGCCTATCCTTCAGTTTTTATTTTTGCTTCCACTTTTTTTATTCTTTCTTTCTCCATGACCACACATGTGTTATTTTGCCTTTTTGCTTATTATCTATTTAAGTTTTGGCCATTTTTTTCTTTGTCTAACTTTTGTTTCTCTTTAACATCCCCTTCTGGCCTCCATTCTTTCCGGCATTGCCCCCCTTATCTTTGCTTTGAATCTGCTAGTTTACTCTTGTCTTTAATTAATCATCCATTAAAATGTTGCAAATTTAATTCTTTAACTTTTTTTAAGATGACATTTTTTCCCCTCTTTTATTCTGCCCTATCTCCTTTCTTCCTTTCCTCTTTATTCCAATGTTTTCTTGCTCCTAACTCTATCCTTGTAACCCCTTTTAATCATTCCAGCACCTTCTATCATCCTCCTCCACATCTTTTGCTCCTCCTCTAACCAGCCCCTATCTTTCTTGATCTGACACCGATGGCCGATGGTCCACTTAGTTTCCCTCTCCACAGTGCTGACAATGGCAAGAGCCCGGAATCAGATACGCTCAAGGAGAGTGCACAAGTATTTTTTGTGTACGCGTGTGCACGTGCATGAGGGGGCGGAGCATTGGTAACGGGAGTGAGTCATGTCAAAATTTGATGAAACACACCTAGGAATGAATGCAGGCCCATTCATCTCCTTGTTCTCAGGCATCCATTCACAGAAGCTGATGGAGCACGCTGATAAAGAGGAGAGGATTGGAGAAAAAAATAAAAATCCCAGCCAGACTGTGAGGGGGAAGGTACAGAGGAATGAGGAAAAATGTAAGAGGGAGGGAAAAGAAGGAAGTGAAGGCTTGTACTCAGAAATAAACTGAAGTCAGCATTTGAGAATATATGAAGATAAATGAAGTCCCAAAAAAGAAGTTCCAACCTGTCCTCACTCCCACTGTGTCAAATATAAATTTAAAGAGTAACCCAAAAGTGTCACTTGGACATGCAGGGTTTTCTGAGTTGGTGATGAAACAGTTACAGAATGTGTGGTAACATGGGAAACAATGACAAAGCTTCTTCACCATACATCTTGTGTATTAAATGTGTAACAATAACCAACTAAGTACTTTAGCAAGTACTTAAAAGTGTCTACAGAAAAACGAAACTCATGGGGCAAAGGAAGTCAAAAAAAAGACCAGAAGCAAGACCTTTAGACCTCTCCCCACCCTTCTACTCCATCTCATATTGTTTTTTTCATTACCCAACATTAGAGAATGTCAGTTTTCTGCAGACATATTAGAAACAGCACATCGCTTACTTCAGCAGAAGGATATTTGGCCAGACAGTTATAAAGCAGTCCCATTAGCATCACACAATTGCCAGAAGTATCCTGTGCTTTGAAAACTGATGCAAGTTGTTCAGTTCAATTCAGCTTTATTTTTAAAGCACCAGTTGACAACATCATCATCTCAGGTCACTTTACAATCAATTCAAGCCAATACATTGTAATCCAATCAGTATTCATACAAGCCAATCCATAATAAATAGCCTATTTATAGAAATCAAAGACTGCATTGAAACTTAGCTTCGATTCAGTCCCCTTCATTTCTGGACCAACTGACAGTGTGTGATAAGTTGGGAATGAAAATCTGGTGAAAACACACAGGAAGAGGATGGAAGAAACAAAATCTGGGAGCTCAGCACCAGTAAAGGTCAAACAATAATAACACATTGAAAATAAACTTTATTTTCCTTTGCAAAAGTCCAGCAGCTGATTAATGCCACCATCAACCCCATTGCAGCTCAATGTGAACAGTGTCGTTGCATCAGTAGGTCTGTCTCTTTAACGTATGAGAGTAAGTATGAGTGATTAAGCAGACAAATATTAAAAGGAAAGAACTAGGCATGTGCACTACTAAAAAGTAATTGGAACAATGTAGTCAACTATTTTAAAGTTTTGTTTAGAGCAGGGGGAGAGATGTAGCTAAGAATGGTATGGCCACTTTAAGGATGCATTCACATCAAGAGAGTCCAGAAGACTCAGTTGATTGAACAGAGAATTCCAATCATTTTCAAATGTTCACTTGTTTGCCTTGCTTTCACATTGCACTTTACTCAAGTAGACCAAACTGCCTCAACCACATCACACAGTTACAACAGCTGCCCAGTAGGGGTGATATTGCCTAAAATTACCACTTAACAAGAAGACAGAATAAGAAAATATGCCTTATTGATTGGTCAGAACTGAAACCAGCTCATTCACTTCAACAATTGAGCAACACCAATTTTATTCAGTCTTGGGGTTTTTACAAGAATCTGTCCAGTATGAGAAGCAGGAGAGGCAGTGAGATAAGCGACATGATGCACTATGACGCATCCTCATCACTTCCTCCCTGTGGTCTGCTGAATGGTCCATTTGCTTTCACACTGTCAGCTCACTGTACCAGAGCTCACTTTTAAGTGAACCGAGACCCCTGGTTTTAAAGTGGACCAGAGTTTGCTTCTTTGGTCTGCACAAGAGTCCAAATGTGCATTCACACTGCTCCAAATGGATTAGATTATCCATGGAAGCAGACCAGGGTCTGTTCAAAGCAGACCAATCTGCCCTAGTGTGAATGTGCCCCGAGAGTGAAAGCTTGTAGAGCAACAGTGAGAGAGAGAGAGAGAGAGAGAGAGAGAGAGAGAGAGAGAGAGAGAGAGAAATGTAGAGTTGTGAGTGTACCTGCATGTCTGAAATGATGAAGGATATGATCAAAGCAGAAAAGGTTAGTGGGTACTGCCCATTTAGCAGCGAGTGTAGCTTTTACTACTGTTGCTAGCCAAGTCCCATGCCTGCTTTCCCACTGCTGTGTAAAGTGCAGGGGGGTAACCTGATTCAAGCTGCAGCTTCGGCCCAGGAGGAAACATCTCCCCTGTGTCCACCAACCATCCGGCAACACACGCAGGGTAGGGTAGGTGTTAATGCCAGAGTTGTATGGCAAGGCAAGGCAAGGCAGTTTATTTGTATAGCACATTTCATGTACAGGACAATTCAAAGTGCTTTACATAAAAACAAAGACATTACAGATATTTAGAATAGTAAAAGGCATCAACACATAATCACAATAAAATAATAAATTACATTAAAATGATTAAAAGCAAGATAAGTTAAAAAAGTTACTGTGCAGATTTCATGCATAGGCGCATGAGAAAAGAAATGTTTTTAACCTGGATTTAAAAATGTGGCACTGGCGGTTTGTTCCATTTGTTTGCAGCATAACAGCTAAATGCTGCTTCTCCATGTTTAGTCTGGACTCTGGTTTGGACTAGTTGACCAGAGTCTTTGGATCTAAGAGCTCTGCTAGGTTTATATTCTCTGAACATATCACAGATGTATTCTGGGCCTAAACCATTCTGGGATTTGTAAATGATCAGAAGGGTTTTAAAATCTATTCTGTGACTGACTGGAAGCCAGTATAAAGATGTTAAAACTGGTGTGATGTGTTCAGATCTCTTAGTCCTGGTTAAAACTCTAGCAGCAGCATTCTGGATGAGCTGCAGATGTTTAATGCTCTTTTTAGGAAGTCCTGTTAAAAGACCATTACAGTAATCCAGCCTACTGGAGATTGTAACGGAAACAGACTGGCATAGCAAGGTATTATTTTACTCAACCTGTCAATAAAGTCAAAAGCACAATATATTGGATGAAGTTAGTTTACCACTGCTCCACCAGCATGATGAGGACTGATTTACTAAACTGTCACCAAAGGTTGAGCCTCAGGAGTAATAAAACTAAATAGAAATATGACAAAAAATTATGTTTTGTTGTAACCAAACATGTGTGGGGGCAGTGTTTAGCTCTCTTGATATAGCAGCCACCCCATAAACAGCAGCTAAAGCTCCTCTGCGTAACCGGCCGAGCTTTAAATACTGGTGTTGGGCCATTTGCTGTCTGTCACCCAATTTGTTGTCTACCTATTGTAAAAATAAAAGGCCAGTAGAGCTCCAAAACTATTTATTATGCTTATATGGGTGTAGGGCACCAAAGGTGATGTCACAGCTTATCAATTTTAATTGGCCTGATTGGTGACCTTCAAAAAACATTTAAAATGCCATCCCTAGAAGGAAAAGAAACCAAACAGCAATAAGAGGAAATTGGTAAAGATGAAAAATTACAAGGACGCAGATTTTTTAAAAAAAAAAGGAATGAATGGACGCTGTGAAATGAGCAATGATGCAAATCATGCCTACGTTCTTATTTTCCATATTGGTACTTATTTTGCAGTGAAATCAAATTGGAATAGACTGAAAACAGAGAACATGAGAACGACAACTATCATGTATGTACTAGACATGGTGAATTCAGCAACATTCCTGGAATCAGCCTTGTAAAATGAAAAATAAATAAAAGTAGTACACTACAGCAGGTCAGGGATGAAAACATAAAACATAACAGAAAATGGAAGCAGAGAAGGAAGGTAGGACAGAATCATTGGGGAAGAAATGGACAGACATAAAAGCAAAGAGAGCAGCAAAACCAAATAGTGGAGGACACTAGCTGAAGGGCTACAAGACTATAAGAAGGTAAATTCGGAAACTGAGAAAATACAGTGGAAAAGAAATGAAAGAAAAAAGGAGGCTAAATGTAAATAAAAGGAAAAAAAGGGGAAAAATCCAACAAAAAAAACAGTTAAAAACAAAAATAAAGTAACCAATCTGCTAAAAAAGAAAAGGCCCAAAATGGCTGAGCTCATTTGGCCTGTTGTAGCCTTTTTGTGGATATGTCACTCAGACACACACACACATACACACACATCCTCTCAAACACATAAAAGAAAGAGTATGTTTCACCACTTGGGGATTATGCGAATGAAATGAAGTATTCAGTCGGCTTAGTGTCACAATTAAACTAGTGATTGTAGTGAAAAGACAGAGGGCGAGCGAGGAAGACTGACAGCACGGAGAGAAAAGGGGAGAGCGAGAGGGACCAACCGGCAGCTTTCAGTTGTACCGTCTGCCTTTCGCTTAGCCTCGCCACCACTAAGCGGTGATGGATTGCGGGAGGTGATGACACATGACAACTTGTACTGCTGCATTCAAACACAAACACAGCAGACCAGGTGGCAGGTTTCAAAGCGCTACCTCTGCACACTAAGTGGGCGTTTTGATTCCTGTTGTCCCTAATCTGTTTCCTTCATTGCTCTCTTTCTCCCTTTCTTCTAGCTTTCTTGTCAGTTGGTTTTCCCTCATGTTACAGGTGGTTGACAGCAGACGCACAGCTAAGCATCACCGACTTCCGGACAGCTGTAGCTAACAAGTTACCAGATGCCACTGAAACCCTGTTGGCTTATGGTTATCTTAAACAAATTTTACAATCTGTTCACACGGTCAACTCAAAATGCTCACAGACCTCATAAAGTTAAAGAATAGTTATTTGTTGGATCAGCTTGGGTCTAATTTACTGACTTTTAATCTAATTTCTATCAGGGATTTTAACACTGTGTTCAGTCTTAAAGGTCCCATAATATACATTTTTTCAACAAATTTCATACGGGTGTCAGAGGTCCAACAACATTGTTTTCAAAGTGTATTACCCCAAATTCAGCCTTGGTCCTTAATGTCAGCCATTCCAAAAGTGGCTATGAGCTCTACTGACAACGGGCTTTTTCTGTGTCAGAGCCATAAAATGTTCATGAATGGTGCCTTTCCTCACCCCTCAGTGGGATCCGGCTTTTGCTGGTGCCCACTATGCTTTTAGAGGGTAAGCTCAGCTAGCTGGCGGGACAGGTCAATGACAGTATCCCCTGAATGTTTTTTTTTTTACTTTGTGATGTCACAAGGGGAAAGATCTCAGATTCACCCGTTTGAGCACACATTCGCTGAAAAGTGGAGCAAGCAAGTGAGAGAGGTGACAGAATTTTCTCATTTTTGGGCCTCACACACAGGTTATGAGGACACATATGACTTTTAGAAAACCTTTAGAATGTGAATTTAACATAATATGGGACCTTTAAGGCCATTTTTACAATCGTTAAAAAAAAATTAACATCTGCTAATATCAGGAACTGGTGTGCAATGGAAACGTGTTTAATTGACATACATGCTACTTTCAAAAGGCTGTAGCAGTTTTAGTTATTAACTCCAGATGCGCATATTACTGAAATAAAAACAATATAAAAGAAGAGCATATTTTTAAGAAAGACTTTAAAATAAATAAGAATGGAGAACTTGGTGGTGGCATCAGTTTACCACTCAGAAATACAATACAGGACAAGCTAAGGACAGACAACGGCCCATGAATTGAACTCATTTAAAAAATGTGAATTCAGTATAATTAAAGACATTTTCTTTTTTTGTTTTAGACTGAAGTTGAAAAGAAAGATCTTTGGTATGATACTGGATTTGCTTATTTTGTTCTTGGAAGGTAATTTAGCCCACTGATACAGATGGAGTATGTTGCTTCACCAGGTATGGGCAAAGTTGGTCCTAAAGGGCAACAGTCTGACAGGTTTTGGATGTTCCCAGTAGCAGCACACCTGAATCAAATTAATGGCTCAACAGACTTGGGCAGAACTTAACAAACTGATGAGAACCATTTCATTTAAATCAAGCAGAAAAAAAAAACAAAAACATCTAAAACCTGCAGGACTGTGGCCATCGGGGACCAGAGTTGCCCATCCCTATGCTAGATATTGGATGGACAGCATTTGAGGTGGTTGCCATCTCAAAATTAACCTCTAGATGTCAGTGGTTGTTTCCATTCCTTTAAAATGCAGACATATGAAAGCGAGTTCCCACCTCTTGTAATAAATGGGTAGTCAGTTCAGTCGACGTTTAGCAAGGGGGTGGGTCTGTTAACAGTGACAAATGTTTACAGTAGAAATGTTGAATAGTATGTTTACTTTAGCCTTTTCAATAAATTTGGCTCATCCTTGTGTCTGAGTGCATGACTGCTTGTGTCGCTTGATCGGTAATTTTTAGCTGTAAGCAGCTGACAGAGTGTAAAATACTGTATTAAACATGAATTATGCACTGACAGACATAATCTCCCCAGAAGCTGTTGGTATCCATCACTCGGCCGCCATGAACACTTGCAGGTGTTGTGTTACACACAGATATTTGCTTTGCAGTTTTCCATATTTCTAGCACATTGTCAGTTTAAATCATTTCAGTGCAGTTTGTAGTATCTCTTCAGCTCAAGTGAACTATTAGTTACTCAACAGAGTTCATGGACGTACTTTAAATTTCACACTCTGATGCAGTAATTTAATGAAACCCATTTTTTTTGGGGGGGGGGGGGGGGGGTTTAGAACAGTTCTAATCAACTTCAGGTTCTTGAAACTAAAAGCTGGAAGTCTGGACCAGATTTCACTGTATTCTCAGGGTGCTCTGATATGTCTGGTTTCAGGTCCTATCAGTAAATCTTTATGGCCTTATGCTGCTATTCAGATGTGTTGGAGAAGGGATGCATCTAAAAGTTGCAGGATGGTAGCTCTCGAGAAATGGACTTGGGCACCCTTGCCATATCGATGGTCCCCAACCTTTGCTCCTCAGGAACCCCATTCATGCATATACTAAAATGCCATGGACCCCCTGCTCCACCCTGTGCTGTCCTTCCATAAAGCCAAAGTAGAGCTGGGCGATATGGAAATTTTTCATATCACAATATTTTTAGTTCAGGCGATATCAATAAATATCACGATATAAATCAAATCACTATATTTGTCAAATTTAATTGTTCCATTGCTCATAAGAGATGTGAAATCATCAGCAGCTTGTTTTGGTTTAAATATTTTCTGTCATAGGTTAAACATGATGGATGTGTTGAAGGAACATCATAAAACTGTTTCAGATAACTAAAAAAACAGTACACTATTTAAACAAAAATTCAATGAAAATGCTTTCAAATTTCAAAAGAGAACACCAACCAAACAGACCACTAAATTGCTTTAGGGCTGGGCAATTAATCGAATTTTAATCGCAATTACGATCTGGGTTTTCAACGATCATAAAAATGAAATGGTCCGATTATTTTTTGTCCTTTGATTTGTGCTGTTTCAAATCGAGCGCAGCTTACATTGCAGCGCTTTGCTGCAGACTCCTCCCACAGCCCCGACCGCTTTAGTTTTATTCAGAACGAGTTGCAGACACCTGGACACACGGGAGGCAGCATCGCTCCTTCTCCACCATTTTCTATGTAAACTTGTGCGAGGAAGTGAAAATCGCTGCCTCCTCCAGCCAAGCGACAGGCGACAGTCGTGCATGTAAAATATTGCGTTCGTGCATGCAGACGTGCACACGGGGGCTTGAGACGCAACACAAAAAAAATCAAAATAATCGTGATTATCATTTTTCCCATAATCGAGCAGCCCTAAATTACTTGGTCAACTCCATTTAAAAACAAAATATTAATTCTAAAAATCAGGTTTTCCAGGAGAACAGACAAAGTGGACATAAACATTTTTGTTGATATTCTAATGAATAAGCTTAGAACTAAAAGCAAATTCTCAGAATCTCTCCTTATATATTTTATTTTAAATGGCTTGTTTTTAAATAAAAAAAAATTAGAATAAAAACAAAGGTGAGGCAAAGGTATTGTTCCGGCGTGCGACTTGACCACGTGGTAGCAAAGTATGACACAGTTTGCAGCTCTTTCTCAATCTCTCTGCACTCTGAATAAAGCTTTGGAAGTGCTGTCTGAGAGAAATGTTTATGCCCAGGGAGTTGGTAACGAGGGTCAATTACCTGAATTAGCTGTTTGAATCCGTCATTTTCAACCGTGTTTATTGGTGTCTTCGACCGTGTCTTCGTCATGTGAACCTTGATTTGTGTCCTTTTCAGTAAGCTGGTCACCCAAATTCTCAGATAATTTTTCTCCAGACCAAACACTCATTTTCTCTATTGCCAAGTTAGCTGCTGCAGCCAAAACATCCATGTGTGCCGCTTGCTACTTCACTGTGTACTTGTGCTGTAGGTAGGTAACACGTCAACATAATTTGACGTGGCTCTGTTCCCAGAGTGATTGGCTCAGTACGGTGCTATTTAATTCGGATTGGCTATTCTTATGTCCATTAAAAAACAAAAAACAAAACAACAAAAGAATAAACAGACAAATGAGTTCTATCGCAATAGTCTCACTTTTATATTGAGAAAAAGTTATTATGCAATACATATCGTTATTGTTTTATCGCCCAGCCCTAAGCCAAAGTTAAATGAACAACATAGAGCCTTACTTTTTTCCCTTAAAATTTGTGGACATTAATCACAATGGCTTTAATGTTTAAAGCCTCAGAGACCCTCTGTGCTCTTTGGGGGATCCCCTTGAGGGGTCCCAGACCCCAGGTTTGGAATCAGTGAGTTGGGGGATGGGGTCTTTGTGGATCAGACCTACTTTCACTGATGGCATCTGGGACTTCTGGAGACCCGGTGAAGGCCTTTTACTCTTTAATGTCCCATCAACATTTCAAGGGTAGTTTTTGCAAAGCCTAATTCCGCCATGCCTGTGGAGGCTCTGTTTCCATATGGAGAAACAGCTGTAAATCGTTTAAAAATTATGGCAGGTCAGTGTATATAGTGGGTCACCACAACATACAGTAATGATACAACACAGATAGGCGCAACTTTAAGCATTTTTTTGTGTCTTAAATGGAGCAAAAACATGCTTTATTTCTCTCGAGGAATGCAAGCACATCTGCCCCACTTCCCCCCTATTAAAGCATTTTAATTAAATGTGTTGATTCCTCATTACCCCAGAATTCCACCAGGTATTGGTTAATAATGCCTCACAATGTGATTTTTACTTTCTGCCATGCTCATCTACCCCATCCAGCCGGATGCAGCTCCAAGACAAATCAAGAGAATCAGCACTGTTCAAGAACATCTGGCTGCTTAATGACAGGAAAAAATTAATCTCAAATCTTTTTATAAGTAGAGTGAAGGAAAAAATGTGCTTCGCTGACATTTCTGAAATACTTTGGCTGCATAAGCATCTTCTCAAGTGCCCAACATCTTGGAAAGTGACAACTGAATTTGATTTAATCTGATTTTAAGGAGACAAAACCTGGCAGAAATTACAAATAAGACAACTTCTTGAGGATTGCAGTTTTTAATTGACTACCCTGTTAATGGCAACTAAAAAAAACTATATAAAACAAACTTAAATCTGGGTTCAGAAAATGTCTTTTCCAGCTAAACTTGTAAAAGCCTCTACACTGATTTAGCTAAATGCAAATGGGGTTGAATTTCCATTGTATTAAAACATTGCTGGGGTTGTGCAGCAATATTTCATAAGAATGGGAGAATATCAGGTTTATAGTTAACCAGGGCTTAAACATAACCACTAAACGGTCGACTTTTTATTCACTTAGAATTTTTTCATTGCAAAGTGTGGATCATGAGGCACAGGATCGTGTAATGCATATAAATACTTATTATTCAATAACTTTCCTGCTATATCTGACCCATTCACATTAGTCTAATCTTTATTCATAAGGAGAATACTGGTTCTCCAACTGTTTGCAACTGGTTGCTGCATATTTTAAAACTTTATTAAGATCACAACTGCCCAACAGTTGTAGCTTCAGTGACATGTCAGCTTCAGCATTGTTATACACTTCCTGTCATGATACAACCTGCAGTGAATCTGGCAGCAACTCTTGTTGCTGTCTTTGTTTTTTTTCTTCACTTCAAAATGCCCAACACAACAAACACAAGCTTCATTCATGTCTCCTTTGAAGTAATGCTGCATGGATGACCAGAGGCTCACATGATGCCTCCACATTAGACAGCCCGACAAAAAAAAAAAAAAAAAAAAAAAAAATGGGAAGGTGAAAGTGAATATGGAATAAACCTTGCAGCCTTTGACATACTCAGCCAGAAAGAAACCATCTTTATCCATCACACAGCGTCCAGCTCAACGAGAGACGGCATCCCTGGATTGAGCCAAACAGTGTGCTGGCTTCAGAAACAGCATCAGGAAAAAAACTCTGCTGCCTCAGCAGTCAATGGCCTCAAAATGGAGGAAGCAGGACGACACAGCAGCCAGGGTGTTTTTTTCCGTTTTATCTTTCCCCTCTATTACTAGGGGCACAAGGTCACACAAACATGTCCAAAACATCAATCAGCACTGAATTTTTATAGACTGCTTGCATGGATTTTCACTGCTTAGGCAGAGTGCTTCAGAAACTCCTGCAATGCTACATACAGTTTTTGAAACTGCTACTAAAGAAACAAGGAAGAAATTCCATTAGTTTTAAATTAATTTCTGTTTCATGCTTATCATGGAAGGAAGTGAACATCTGTGAGGATTTGAGCCGGAAAGGGAAGCATCTACACACATTGAGCTAATTGCTTCACGTAACCCATTTTCCCAAGAAGCAATGAGTCTTTGCTGCTAACGTCACGCTGACCACGAGCTCCATCTCTGCCATATAACTCCATTTAGACTCACACAGGCTGCTGTAAAGAAATGGATGAACAGTGTTTATGCTACATAACTAGAAATTCAATTCAGTGGGCCCAAGTAAAGCGTTAAGGCAAACTGTTGAATCAACCCCACCAACACACACACAAAACTGAAACCACATCATTATCAGTGTCTGTAGTATTATTTCTCATCCTGCTTTCAGGAATTGTGCTTGTGTGTGTCTGTGGTGGTGGCTGGAGGGAAAGAGGAAGGAGGAAGCATGCATCCTCCTAGCTCTGAATCCCAATTTCCCCCATCTGTCCTGGGGAGTGATCTTCACGCACTTAGCCTGCTGCTTGCTGGTGCACCAGCTGCCGATGTGCACACACAAACATAGAAGACTGATCTTAGACCTGATAGGTGCCCCCACAGCTGATAATACTGACGGGATGAGAGCAGGAGGGGTGAGGAAGAGGGAGGAGGAAGGCAGAAGGATGCGAGTCCCATCAGTGCGGTCAAGACAGCCGCTGGAAAGCCATAACTCACATGTGGAAGCTATGCGCAACAACCTGCTGGGTAAATGCAGAATGCAAATGCCTGTGCCGAGATCGCAGGCGCGCGAAGAGGCATGTATGCGGGTTTTCAGAGATGTCACCTCTGAATAACAGCTCGTTGCTCCTGTCTGACACCGACTGTAACTTAAACTCTGACTTTATACCTGGGAAGAGGAATGGGGGTGCTCGCCGGTCTCTACATGTATGTGTGCGCATTTTGGTGAAAGACAACCCAAACACGACCATAACGGCGTGCATGCGCATCAATGACAGAGGGGTCAAAGCCTCGCGCGCCG
This sequence comes from Melanotaenia boesemani, assembly GCF_017639745.1. Taxonomy (NCBI): domain Eukaryota; kingdom Metazoa; phylum Chordata; class Actinopteri; order Atheriniformes; family Melanotaeniidae; genus Melanotaenia; species Melanotaenia boesemani. Next base: position 28,264,807 of record NC_055698.1, read on the forward strand.
GCCGGCCACGTCCTGTACAAGAGAGCGCGAGCAGGTGGAGAGTTTGTACAACAAGCCCTGGAGAAATGCGGCAGCATCTCACATTCAACACCCGGAACGTGAAGGGCAAAGCTGGAGACAGTTGTCTGAGACATGGCGCAACATTTTCACCTTCAGCGTGGAAGACAAGAGAACCAAAAAGAGAAGAGAGACCAAACAAGACACAAGAAGAATTTACTTACTGCTTTCAGAAGCCCCACACTCTTCTTCTTCTCTTTTTGCTCTCCGGGTCTTCTCTCTGTACACCACAATCCATCCGTCCATCCCTCCGCTGGACATTTCCTGCGGCATACAGCCTGATCGATTCTAATATTGCGGGATAATGTCCTCGGGATGAAACCAAAACATATTAGCCCCCGAGGAAAAAAAAAGAAAAAGAAAGGGACAAGAAATCACGCGCGCACGAGTCGCACGCACAGTTTCGACCTTTCTTCACTCAGCGAGGCTACATGTTGCTGGCTGCTACCTCTCTGTCCTCTCACTCACTCTCTCCTCTCCCGTGATTTTGTTAAAATTCAGTATGTACGCTCCGTCACCTAGCAACGTCTCTCTACCCCCCTCCCTCTCCTCTTCCCTCCCTTCATCTCCTTCTCCTCATCACTTCCTCACGACACGTGTTGAATGCTAAACTAAGTTGCCCGGTATGGGATGATTTTTTTTTTATCTTTATCTTTAACTGCATCTCATCCTTTCTTTTAGTCCTAATGTCTCTTCTTCCCCTCATCATCTCTCTTTTAAACCATCGACCTTTTTCTATCCTTCCAATGATACTCCATCTTTCCTCTCTCTCTTCTGTCACCTCAAAGCAGGGCTTCTTCTTTTACTTAATGAGCAGTTATGGTAAAGAGGGGATGGAGGGGCAGCTCATTAACCTACAGTTATACCCATTATCTCATGGAAGTATGTTCCATGTCCTCACTGCTGTTCATAATTACATATTTACCCACTTGCGGACCACATGCAATGAGGAAAAAGGTAGAAAGTGCAGGTTTTAAGCATCACACTTAAATGCACATCTTTAATTTCCATTTACTCTACAGGACTTAAAGACATGTCATGCAAGACAACACAGCAGTGTACAAATTAAATTAATTTAAATTTCTCCAACATTGACTCTGATTCTGCTTATATTTACATCATACACAAAATACATGAGGTGGTTGTTACTGTGGAGGTCACCATCATGCAGCTAAATAACTTTGTCCCTATGGGACATGGACAGGGGACCTCTGAGATGCTGGTTGTGTAAGTTTCAGAATGAGGCCTATGCAGTCCGTTCAGGTGTCTGTTCAACATGCACATGCTCAATGCAGAATTACAAAAATACAAAGTACTTTTGAGATTTTTTGTGTTCTTTGATCCTTTCCTGAATCGTTTTTTAGAATCTTCAATAAGGTGGATGAAGACGGACATTGTGAATCATCAAAACTGTACAGCTGCAAGTATACCATCATACTGAAAATGTATAAGTTACTTAAATATTTATTCTTCTGATATGTTTATTCTGAAATCAAATACCCGTTAATCTGTGTGGATTAATTTGTCTTAAATGAATAATTATGAAAGGAAAAGACGTGTTTAAAAAGACAAGATGAACTACATAATTAGTTACATCTTGTTTAATCAAAAGGAGCAGATAAATATGAAAGTAAGCAAAAATATGCAGAAGTAGATAATTTCTTTTAAATCACAGGAACAGAAATACACTAAAAACCTTTACAGAGTTTGAAACCTCTGAAAAGAGTAACCAGTCCTTAATATTTAGACTAAATGTCTAGCAAAACAACACTGGGACTCACATTAATCAGAGCACAACAAACATTCAGTGTTGTTGAGTAAAGGGATGTTCTCATCAGCACGTCAGTTTCATCCTGACTGGTACTGTGTCATTTCAAATCCTGTAATTATTGCAAATGCAGCCAATTACTCTTTCGACATGAATTCTCATGTGTACGTTACTGTTCGCTCAACATCTAGCTGACATTATCCCCTTGTAAATGCAGCCATCTTTACTTCTGCTAACAAAAAGCCCAAACTGTCCTTAATATCCAAACCAGTCACCCAAAACCACATCAAAGAAAAGTTTAAGTCCACTGTTCTCTCGGATATTTATCACTGCACCCCCTCTGATCCGTAAAAAGGAAAATAAAATTGCATTAGTTAATGTCCTTTTTTGTGTGCTGATCTTTAGAGCTGCTGCTGCAAGTACACAACTTGGTGAAAAGTTGAAAATATGAAATACTAGTCAGAAACTCTAAATAAGACAAAGAAAAAAAAAAAAAGCCACTGTTTAACTGCTGTAAATTGAATACTGATTTCCCTAAAATGGCGGCTCAGTCTCAGTTCTGTGCGTGGCGACGCTGGCGCACATTCTTTATTGCAGCAAGTTGTTTCTGAACATGTTCCTGAGGTTGTCCAGAATGTTCTGAAGAGGGTGTAGAGGGCTGTACCCTCTCTGACACCACTCTTGGAGAGCCCAGCTCCACACCTACAACATGACTGGCTTTACGGATAAGTTTAGGTGTTGGTGTCAGCCACCTTCAGTCTGCCCTAGCACACAACAGGATAAAGAAGGCCACTGGCCACCACAGACTCATAAAATACCCTGAGCATTATCCAGCAGATGTTAAAGGACCTCAGCCGGTGCTGATGGCTCTGGCCCTTCCTGTAGATGGGATCAGTGTTTTTGATGAAGTCCAGTTTATTGTCAACCAGTGAGAACAGTGTGTTGATGGGGGAGGCCTCAGATAGCACAGTAATAGCGTCATGTAAAAATTAGCTTGGTTTGCACCGAACACAGCATTATTTAAAGTGGATATTTTATTAAGAAATATTGCACTATTTTAAAGGTCCCATATTATGCAAAATTCACTTTCTAAAAAGTTTTCTAACAGTCATATGTGTCCTCATAGCCTGTGTGTGAGGCCCAAAAACGAGAAAATTCTGTCTCTTTTCTTGCTTGTTCCACTTTTAAGTGAATATGTGCTCAAACGGGTGAGTCTGAGAGCTTTCTCTTTGTGATCTTACCAAGGAAAAATAAAAAAAAAACAATCCCCCAGAAGTGGATACTATCATTGACCTGCCCCCCAGCTAGCTGAGCCTGACCTCTAAAATCACCGAGTGGGCACCAGCAAAAGCTGGATCCTCTCCCAGAGAGGGGCGTGGACAAGGGCCACTCATGAACATTTAAAGGTTCATACACAGAAACAGTAGAGCCATCTTTGGAAAATGGCTGAAATTAAGGACCAAGGCTAAATTTGTGATAATACACTTCGAAAACAATGTTGTTGGACCTCTGACACCCATGTGAAATTGTTGAAAAGATGTATAATATGGGACCTTTAATGTTCAAGTACACTAGTAATCTAGCCATTCAAACTACAACCAATGCCCTGATTAAATGGATAAATAACCATTACTTCTTTGTATTGGATCTTAATGTTCATTAATGAATATGTGGATACCATGTTGCAACCACAATTTATGTACATCTTGATTCAGCGAGACACAAAATGAGCAGCAATTTCAGTTGCTTAAAATCACCTAACGTATCTTGCTGATTAAATAATTACATGATGTCCTGATTAAAGCCCCTCTTCTCAAACCAAGAGCCTCTTTTAACAGACTAATGTCAAAGGGGTACTAAATCCACAAGCAGCTCATGATTTTCAGATGCAGGCTCTATTCAGACAGTGGTTCTCATGCAACTTTTCTTCTCTGCCTGTAGCAAAGGAAAAGACTTCTTTCTTAAGATTCTATGGTGCTTTCTTGCAGATGCTAGTTTAAGTTGAGGACTGCTGTCACCAATAATCACTTTTCTTATACATGCATATATATATATATACACACACACACACACACACACACACACATGCACATATATACGTATGTATATATGTGTATAATATAGGCAATATAGGCAATATAGGCAATGTTTTCTTACCTTCTCTCCTTTTTGCTTATCTTCTTCTCACTCTCTTACCTTTATCTTTTTGCCCTGTTCACTTTATTTTAGCTACACTGTGCTCAGCATCCAACAATGCTATCCCTGTTTTGAATGCTAATTCTAAACACTCAGTGTCTGTTAAGATAATTAATAAAACAATTCACATTCACATAGCAAAAGACAAAAAAAAAAAAAAAAAGAAGTTTTCATCTTTGTCTCCCATACCCAGGGGAAAGTGGATAATTATTACTACTTCAGTTTGTTCTTTATAACTTATTTTCCCTCACAAGGATACACGTCCTTCACATTCTTTGCTAAGATAATGGGAGATTAGCCAAAGATTTTTTTTTAAAGCTAAAACAGGCAGATTTTGAAATATTTTTTATCTCCATAAATGATTAATTTCACCTCTCATCAAAATGACGAGACTGCCTGTATTTCCCATAAAAAAGTTTAAACTGCATCACTGTTAGCGTATGTACAATCATAAATTGCTGGAAAGCCATTACGGTGTAAGATGTGAGTAATTGTCAGTGTTGGTTTATTTTAATGAACTCCCAGCATCATATATAGTGCCAGACCTCAGTGGTTTTAACACAAAAGGAGAAAAAAAAATGGGCTTTTTGCCCTTCCCTTATCTGGATTTCAAACCCTTACCATTTACTGAACCATAGAGTATAAAATGATCCCTGCATATGCTTTTATCTTCACCAGCCCATCATTGATAATGGACCTGGATATTTGTGTACTAGAGAGAGAGAATGTGAGAAAGAAAGACAGATAAATACAGATCTGGTGGCCTGGATTCTTCTTTTTTTCCCCCTTCTGAATTTTTGTTCTTTCCTCAGCTAACTTAGTTTGTTGTCTTCTTGGCACAAATAAAGAAAAGGATGAACAACAGTTGGCTGCTTGACCAGGCAGCTGGCTCATAAACATAAAAACAGACCCCAATTATCAGAGGATGGCTCAGACAGACAGGTAGCCACTTTGGTTCTTGTTTACAGTGCTATGCTTTTTGTTGTAAATTTGACAATAGGAAATCAACTCTGCAAGAGTACAAATAAAGCATAGTCAGATGGGTGAGGTTAAGTCTATTTAAAGACAAACTCTGAATAGGACGCAGTGCATGGAAGCAACAGCTCATAAGTTTGCACACACTTCAATGCAGGTGCAGACTTCTCAACCACCTGCTTTTAATAAGAAATCTTTCATCTAAACTTAGCACAAAAAGCTTTAAATATGTTAATTTCTTTGTTGTAATAATGCTTTTTGGCAAAAAATATTGCACTGTTTTTAAACAGTGCAATATTTGTAATGAAAATGCACTTGTGGGATAAGCAGCAGAGTAAGTGATGTGAGTTGCACCCATGGAAAACAGCATTTTCTGCTGTTGACTTGTTTGGTGTTCATAGGATAGGACACACGAAGTCTGAAATGGCAGTTTAACCAATTTCATACCCTACCATCTTTATTTACAGAGCCCTTAAAAACAATATGACTAAAAAAGACACAAGGACATCTTCAAAAACAGATAATTAAAACAGCTAAAATCAAATAAAAGCAACTAATAATAAAGACAAGAAGTAGGCACTGTCATAATCACACTAAATAAAAGTGCATTTTTAAACAAGGTTTAAAAAACAGCAGGAAGCTTGTCTGATGTGCTGAGAATGTTCATTACACAGCTTAGGACCCAGAACAGAAAACACATCACTTCTTTCATTAAACAAACAGCCTCAGCAGCATGTGGAAGAACCACATGCAACCACAGAAGCCTGGTACTTCCTCTTCATGTTGGTAACCCACTGCTATGGGATGGCAGCCCATTCTCCAACATGCATGTGTCACAAATCAGTCAATGTTCCTTACGATTGAGGTCAAGACTACATGCAGGCCATTTTACACTCTCCACTCCTAAATCGGGGAGGTGGTCTCTGATCAACCCCAGTTTGTGGTTTGTGGAAACCAGTGTCATTTTGGAGGACAGAGTTCAGTCCCAGAATGTGGAGATATAGGATTGCCACTGGTTGCAAAAATCTCATCTTCTTATCTCCCTGAATTAAGATTACCTCTAATGATGACAAACCTTGTTTTTTTCCAGTGACAGAGATGCTGCCCCACACCATCACAAACCTCCACTAAAAGCTGTTAGTTCAGCAATCAGCACTGTGTTGAAAGAGAACCTTTAACAGCCCACATAGTCAACTATGCTCATCCCACAAAAGGAAAATAAACTTTCCAACAATTTAAAAAAATTTTTGCCAAGGATCTTGTTAAATAAAATTGTTTTGTCATATTATAATTTGTGAATTATTACAGTGCAAAACTGGCTTTTTATTACATTTTCTGACAGCTACATAAGTGTTTTTTATAATTTATATTACACTTGTATGGTGAAACCATTTAAGTATTACATTTATTATCTTATACTGGTTATAAAAATAATGTACTAGTGATAACTAAGATAACTACTTTCAGAAATGTGTTGTAGAATAACTTTAGGCAGGTCTGGTCTTTTTGTTTGCAAAATCTTGATTGATGATTAAATTTACTTTTTAAAGGTGGCGTTGCTGCCGACAGCATTTAGAAGTCTTATGGCCTGCGGTATGAAGCTGTCCCTGAGCCTGGAGGTACTGGCTATTCCTCCCTCTGTTTCCTCCTGAAGTCCACAGTTCCTCAGTTTTGCTGACATAAAGTTGGAGATTGTTGTCCTGGCCCCAAGATGTCAGGCCTCTGACCTCCTCTCTGTAGGTCGTCTCATCATTACCGGACATGTTGGGCATTTGTTTTAATTAATCTAAAACGTGACACCACCTTGTTTTCTAGAAAAAAAATAAGTTGAATTGTTATAATCTAATAATTTTACGCTTCCTTTTGGTTTACAACTAAAAGATGGATAGAATAAAATATAGAAGAGAGAAGGTGAGAGAGCAGAAACAGTAAAACTGGCATCCAGGTGAGAAGGTGGACAGAAATACTCAGGTCCCCGTGACATCTCATCTCAGTGAACAGCTGCAGCGGTGAATTATCAATGTGCTGAAAAGGCTGCACTTATAGCTGAGGTGCACAATGGGGCAAGACAAGCTCCATTTTTTATTAATAATTACTTTGGCGTGCAGAAGAATGCAGATGTACAAAAGTTTAATGGTTTGACCTTGGTTTTGTTTTGTAAATGTAGCATTACTTTTATGCCTAAAACGTTCAGTGCTTATGTGTTTCATTTGTTTTCCTCCCTAAATATTTATATACCCTAGTCTGCATTTTCAACTTTCACCTTTCAGCAGTAGCTGTATGGTGGTAGCAGTAATACTGGGTCTAACCAACCAGGTTCATGTAACATATTGCACATTTCATACATGTAAAAGCCTTAAAAAAAAAAAAAAAAAAAAAGAGAAATTAGGAGGGTCTGTGCTTCAGAGTGCACATGCCTTGGCTTGTGTCTGACCTTTTTTTTTGTTTTTCTTCTCGAGTGCCTGTATCATTTTTGTTTTTGTTAAGAGGAGAGAGAATGTTTCCTGGTTAAAAAAAAAAAAAGCCCAGGGGAAGCACTGCCAGTGCTTTCTGCCAAGAGAGACAGAAAAAAAGGCTATTAACACATCCCCCTCAGGCTGCAAATTTGGGTCTCTGGAGTGAGAGTTGGTGTGAGCATCGTATGTCTACTTTCTATCCCAATGCTTCATTCATTGCTTAGGGGGTTTCAATGATTAATTAAAAATAAATACTTTTAAAATGTCCATGCATTCAATTAGAGCAATAGTACGGGAGAGTAAATCATTAAATTTAGAGAAGATGGGGCCAATTAGAAGTAAGGGATTTGATTTTTCCCCCCAGTTAATACCAGTTTTAAAATACTGGTCAAGCAAGAAGCAAGTTTGCAAACTTTGCAGTAAATCACAAAAATGTTACAACATTAGAACAAAAATAATGACTGAAGGTCTTCATCTTTGAATGATTAATGGCAACACACACAGATTCCAAGTTAACATACAGCGAGTGAAGACTGATACTTTGGCTATGCCTCCTTCTTGCCGGAAACCTGGAAAACCCTTGTCTGTGAATATGCATTTGTCTTTTTTATTCAACAGTTTCACTGTGGGCAACAACTGAGAAAAAAAAAACCATCGCACCTGGGAGAAGTGCGAGCATGAATCACATTTGACTTTGCAGATAGCACTTTCAAGAAAAAGGCTAAAGATCAGGACTAATTTATGTCTTTAAAAAGCAGCAATGTGGTGAAACTGAAAAAAAAAAACAGATATGCCATGTATGAACCGAAACACCGCACCTGCTGGAAACAACATAAAACACTGCTGAACATGTCTGAGGTTTCAGGAGACCAGATAACAATAATATATGCATCTATGAGTCTCCCTTTTACTCGTGTGCAGCTGTGGCAGAGCAAACAGATGCAGGAGCCCCTCAGTCTGAAAATAGCCACAGGATTGGTGTTCTTATGTCCAATATGATTTGCACTGTAGTGCATCCAGAGGTTTCTGCAGCTCTTGGCAGTCGACGAGCTCTGGAAAATGCAGCTACCTTGACCTGCTCAAAGACGAGAACCCTGATATTTTTAAATGGCAAAACTGATGCATTCAGGGAAAGATTATTTGCATTGATAGTACTTTATAAGGTTGTGGCTTTGAGTTCATTTTTGTATGTGGATGTTTGATATATCAACAGAAAGATACTGAAAATGGGTCTTGATGCATTTTTGATTTGGGTTTTTCTCTTTGTGTGAGGCTTCCATCCATCCGTTTGCTATATCCACTTATTCCAATTCAGGGTCATGGGACGCCTATTAGGAAAGAGGCAGGCTACACCAGGTTGCCAGTTAATCATAGAACTTACACATGCAAAACTCTAAACACAAAAAACCCCAAGCAAAAGGTTGGAACCAGGAACTTTTTTGCCGTGAGGCAACGGTGCTAGCCATCACACCACTGAACAGCCATGAACATTTTTCTAACCATAACCAAATATTTTATATCAACCCCAGCCATGTATCTTTTATTCCTAACTGTAAACATTGTGCCTAATTTACACGGGGTGTGTGTGTGCCGCATTCCGGCTGTGCCACGGTTATGTTCCGACCCCCATGGCTCTTCATCCACACTGGGAGCATGCCAGGTGCAGAGGGCCCGCAAGTTATGTCCAACTAACTGGATTTGCAAGATCACAAAATCACAGGAGAATTGGAGAATCTTGTCTTGTTGTCCAAACTTAAAAAAAAAAAAAAAGTAATGTTTACATGTACATGGTTCAGCAAGTGCAAATCTGCATGGGGGCTTTTATTTCTAAAATTACCATAAGCTTTTACACTGCTTCAGTGACTGAATCAAACTGCTGAGTTTGACGTGTTCTGGATGCGTGTATGTTTAGTGGGAAAGCCACAACAAGGCAGTTCTGGGATCCTTCTGACCACAGCGGGAACCAAACCATTGATAAAACAGCCGCATATACCTGCGGAGGCCGCAGCCCACCTGGAATGCGCCGCACACGCACCCGGTGGAATATATAAAGGGTGGTACTTTAACACGTCAATTACGATTAAGTAAATACAAAAAAAATGAATGCGGTAAAAAATTAACACATAATCACAGTTCGCATTCCACACAATGTGGAAAATTGGTCAATGCACAATTTCCGGTACACTTCTAGAGCAGAGATGAGGGCCTGAGGACAGCAAAGGCCAATCTGTCATGCTGTATCAGAGAGACAAAAAAGGAGTACTCAATGTGATGATGTGATGATCGACTTTGTAGTTGTATCATCGGACTTGCGGCCGCATGTCTTGGACACTCCGGTGAAGAGAGGAGCGGAGCTGTCAATTGATCACCACCTGGTGGTGGGTTGGCTCAGATGGTGGGGAGGATGCCTGTCAGGCCTGGCAGACACAAGCGTGTTGTGAGGATCTGCTGGGAACATCTGGCAGAGTCCCCTGTCAGTAAGAGTTTCAACTCCCATCTCTGGCAGAGCTTCAACTATGTCCCGGGTGAGGCAGGGGACATTGAGACCGAGTGGGCTGTGTTCCGTGCCTCTATTGTTGAAGCGGCCAGCCACAGCTGTGGCCATAAGGTTGTTGGTGCCTGTCGTGGCAGTAACACACCAACAAGTTGGAGTGTTACTGCCAACAAGTAGTGAGGAATGCCGTCAAGCTGAAGGAGTCCTATCGGGCCTTTTTGGCCTGTGGGACTCCAGCTGATGGGTGTCGGCAGGCTAGGCGGAATGCAGCTTCCACGGTGGCCAAGGCAAAAACTTGGGCATGGGAGGAGTTTGGAGAGGCCATGGAGAAAGACTTTCGGATGGCTTCAAGGAGATTCTGGTCCACCATCCGGCAGCTCAGGAGGGGAAAGCAGTGCTCCATCAACACTGTACAGTGGGGATGGGGGGCTGCTGACCTTGACTCGGGACGTTGTGAGGCGGTGGAGGGAATACTTCAAAGACCTTCTCAATACCACCAACACGTTTTCCGATAAGGAAGCAGAGTCTGGGGACCCTGGTGTTGGCTCTCCCATTTCTGGAGCTGAGGTAGCTGAGGTGGTTAAAATGGAGGTGGAGGTGGATGAGGTCCGCCCAGAGTTCCTTAAGGCTCTGGATGCTGTAGGGCTGTCTTGGCTGACATGCCTCTGCAGCATCGTGTGAACATCAGTGACAGTTCCTCTGGACTGGCAGACTGGGGGTTGGTCCCCCCTCTTCAAAAAGTGGGACCACCACCCCAATCTGCTAATATTTGTTCAATATCTATCAATAGAGACCCCTGAGCAAATCTGATTCTTATGAATTGGAGAGCAATAGTTTGTCCGAGTGGTAGTGCGACGTCATGGGCAGGTTCTGGCCCGAGCAGATCTGACTCCCCAAGCAAGTATGGTCAAATATGACTTTTGTTACAGATTTCATTTAATCCATCTAATTTATGTTTATTAATAAATCTTAGCTTGTGAAACAACTATTTTCACCAGATTCATATGGGCTCCATTCAAGCCCTTTTATCATTCTTTGTGACATTTAGAAGCTTATCGGTTTGTCCCACAGAGAAATAAAACAAAGTGAACAAGAAATTAGCATTATAAGAGTCCACATATAGGGCAGTCTGACAGTCTGACAAAAAATCTATGACACTGCTGCCGGCAGTGACAAGATGTCTGCAGGGTTTGTTAAATGTCAACTTGGCAAAAATCTGCCAAGGTTTAAAAATAAAATCTGAAATCTGGTTTCGCTGACTGATCCAGGAGTCTGTCCTGATGAGCCATGTATTGTGACAGTACAGTGAAGACACTTGTGGACATGAACAGCTGGGGTAGTTTACATCTTGCAAACACTTTTAGGTCCATTAAAATTGAGCAATGTCTATGGTTCATTTACAAGTCCTGGTCTTCTCTCTGGGGCATAAACCCAGTGATGAGGCTAATGAGATGCAGTTTACTTGCAAATTATTCACCAAGTTTCTATAAACATTAAAGTTAGGGAGAACACCCCTGTCCCTTTGATAGGCAAGCTCAGCAGCTCAGAAGACACCATTTACCATTTGCATAAGCTTTTGTTGCTGGTTTTGTGCTGAGTCATGGGGGAAAATGTTTGAGAAAGTGCAAGTAGCCTTTTACATTTTACATGATGCCCACACTGGACTTTAGGAGGAAAAAAAAACAAACAAAAAAACAAAAACAAAAAAAAAAAAAACACTACTAAAAATGTATTTAGATTTAATGGGGTCTTAATTCTGGCTCTGCAGTTCTGTATGTTTATCAGGGAGATCATGCCTTTGCAGTGGTACCTCCAAAGCTGTGGAACAACCTTGCATCGTGAGTTAAAAGTGCCTTCTGTATTGATGGTTTTAACACTCAGCTTTGACTTCTTGTCTGCATTTGATGTTTTTGTTTTAAACCCTTATCCATTTGTTCATCTTACTATTTAAAATGAATTTATTACATTTTTTTTTTGTTGTTGTTCTCATTTTGCTTATGTGTTTTTAATGCCTTTGCAAACTTTTTTCAGTTTTTCCATTGTTGTGTTTTATGTGCTCCACTTTGGTCAACTGTAGCCGTTTTCAGTGTGCTTTAAGTGCCTGCTTCCAAAAGTTCCTGCAAGGCATTTGATAATTTGCCTCACTTTCGCCTCCATTCACATACAAAGGCTCAGCTGATAGGCACAATTAGGGGTTCACTTCTTGACACTTTACAGAGTCAAAAGAAGGTGCCAAGCATGTGCTCATGCCAAGCCTCTTTTGAAAACAAAAATAAAAATGTATAATATCTAAGACATAAAACTAAAAAAAAAAAAACAAAAAGGCTAATTTGATGTTAAAAGATTAGCGTCATCTTTGATGGTAAATGGTCCATATTTATATAGCGCTTTACTGTACCTGGGATGACACCCAAAGCACTTTACATCATGCATCACATTCACACACACACACACATTCAGACACTGATGGCGGAAGCTGCCATGCAAGGTGCTCAACCATGACCCATCAGGAGCAATTAGGGGTTCGGTGTCTTGCCCAAGGACACCTCGACATGAACTCGACTGAGGATCGAACCGGCAACCCTCGGGTTACAAGACGACCGCTCTACCTTGCTGAGTCACGCCGCCCACCAAAAGGATTTTTTTTTCTTTGAACATTGTGGGCAAATGCAGCTATAATAATTATGACAATGAGAATTTCTCATTTAGTTCCCATTTTAATTAAAATATAAAATGGGAATTAAAAGCACTGCAGCAACACAATGAAAGCACTTTGATAAACTCTAATATGAAGTCCAAAAAAGAATGAAATTGATTTAAATAATATTTGATGGTAAACAAATCATTTGCAAAGAAATCCACTAGTATCAGTTAATATTAATTTGGTTTGTAAGGTAAAAATTTAGGTACAGATCAGAAACTAGGAAAAAAAACATATGTTCTTGGGTTAACTCAGGCCCTCAGCTTCACACTCAATGTCCACAAGCTAAAATTGCTTGCATTGTACAAACAACATGTTCATCATGCTGGATGTTGGGGTTTAACAGCCATTTATTCTGATAATGGATTCTGAGGTTTTTTTTTTTTGTTTTTTTTTTGTGGTCATCTTTAAAAGGCAAACACTGCCCAGACTGATGGGCTTGCCCTTTGAGTTTGTTTTTGCAGACTATAGATCAATAGCTTCCATCCTCCTTTGCATCTAAAACTTCATCATATTTCTCACCCGAACTCTTCAGATAAGTTTAACATCACATGTTTTAGCTCTAAAAGTAAAATAAGCCCAAAGCTCCTATGACACGGGCACTATTCATGGAGATTGTCAAGCCCAAGGTCACAAAGAAATTCAGGACTTTGATGTGCTAATAAAACTCTGTCCATTTGCTTCACTTTGTTGGACCTTCTCGCCAAAGTGGAAGCAATCTTTAGGTGTAGCACAAGTGCTCAGAGTAATGTTCAAACAGCATCAACCATATGAAAGCTGCTGGCTTCTCAGCATAAATCTTTGCCAATGGGAAAAAAGTAAGCCTATCCAGCTGCTGCATCAGGGAATTCACTTTCATTGTTGTTTGACATACCATACAGAGAATAAACCTTTTGCATAAAAGCTTAACACTGGTGGAAAGACAAATGCTGCATAATCCTTACGGAATCTTTAGGTCAACCTGGATGCTATTACCACCTCTTTCTCTTATTACTTTGTACATATGAGCAAAACATCTTCTATACCGTCTGCTGTGCGATTTTCCATTTTAATGTGAAAGACAAAGATGAATCCAGGGTTTTGAGTTAGAGTTATTGTTGTCATGACAACTTTGGAGCTCTTAAAAGAGAGCTATAGATTATAAATTACTCCATTATGCTACTGAAGGTTGTGCCACAAGCTAAAATAATATAAGGTCTTACTGTGACTAAAGTAACTGTTTTCTCTCAAAATGTCAGGTTGTGTTTTGAACAGTTTGACTAATACAGCCGACCCAGCTTTGGTTTCCTACATGTCATTTTCTTCCCTGCATTCTCAATGACCACTTCTCCGTTCTGCCATTTTCACAGCTAGAGCACGAAGCTAGTTTCCTCACCTTGTTTCTCTAGGCTGACAGATTTGTTCTACTTCCCTGAGGCTTGAATTTCAAAGTTCACCCAATCCCTCTTCAGACTGACACTCCTCATTGATCCCAATGGAGTTCAAGCTGCTGCAGGCCAGACACCCTGTGGAGCATACTGTACTCATATCTGTATTTCTGCCGTGCTAATTTCTTCCCACATACATTAATACAACAAAACAAAAAACAAAGAAAGAGAGAGAAACAATGGGATCAACTTGGACTGAACATTATATGTCTAGTTTTGAAGGACCTTCTATTATTTTATCTTAGGCAAAGACAATCACGATAATCAATACTTTCCTTTCCAACGGTTTCAAAAGGAGTACCGCAGCACACCTGTAGTCAAGCTCTGCCCAAGCCTGTTCATAACCCATTCATCTGAGGCAGATATATTTACCAGGAAACATTTAAAACCTGTAAAGTTGCCCTTGAGGAATGGAACTAGACATTGCTGGTATACAACCTTGCAATGAGATGAATGGGAATGATAGAGTGTAGTATGTCTGTTTTCTTAAGCAGCCTTTGAAGGCTTACAGCAGGGTATGAGCCAATATTTATTGAACATTTTACATGTCCTACTCCAACACACCAGATCCAGATTATTGGAACTTTTCATCTTTACAAGCGAGTTAATGAGCAAATCATTTCATCTAGGTGTGGTAAAATACAGAAACACCCAAAGCAAACAGGGTAGTTGGTCCAAAGGAAGAGGTTTGGGAAACGCTGCACATTTAAAAAAAAAAAAAAAAACCCTGAATAATGACTTGTATGTTGCATAAGGCCTTTTTTTTTTGTTTGTTTCTGCCCCATACAGAGCTGAAATTGCTTTACAATCATATACATGCATGATCCTACATTTCTCAATCTGTATGAATGCATGACTGTGTATGAAAGGTGCATGTGCACACAATTCTTTTAGGGAATTGTTTAAATGTGTGGCACATCTGAGGCACTAACTGACTGTCACAAGGGAAATAATTCTAATGAGGAAAAAAATAAAAAGACCCAAATATGCAGTTAGTCCCAAGGACTTAAGAGCTTTTTGCTCATCAGCCCCTAAACTCTGAAATGGTCTCCCTCTTTCTGTGAGGTCTGCCAGAACCTTTAATGATTTTAAATCTCTTTTAAAAACCCATCATTTTATATTGGCTTTTAACTCCAGAAAGCATGATCATAAGGCCCGGCTTTGTCCTTCTCCTTTAATTGTTTATTTTATTGTTGTTTTGATCATTTGGTTTTTTACCTGTGCAGCACTTTGGGTTCTCCTTGGTATGTGAAAGTGCTGTATAAATAAAGATGGATTTGAAACAAAAAAAGTCAGGATATAATGTCATAAAAGTTTCCTGTCACATGAAGGAAGGAGTCATCTTGAATGTGCCATCTGTTGACAGAAGCTGGCAAGTCCCAACTGGCAAACCAAACATATCTTCCAAGTTGAAATAAAAAAAAATAAATGAAATAAAAAACAAAACTATTTTCTTTTACATGACAGATCTTAACCAGAGTGAGTCAGACTATTGGCAATGGGTGAAAGTGTCTGTTGTAGCAACTGAAACATGTTTATGAAGCTTATTACAAATCAGAAGCAGCTCATATACAGACAGCTTATATTGTACAGAGAAATCCATTATCCCTACTTAAAAAAATGCAACTGTTATGCCAGATTCACATGCACTATCAAATCTGCCCTCATCTGACAATACAATCTAAGGAACAGAACAACAGCGACTGCAGACCAAACAGAAATACTTTACATTTGTATGGCAGTGGGGCTACATGAGGAAAGCTATACATACCTTCTTTAACAGATATGCTGTTAAAACTTTATCAGACTTTAAATACTTGACTAAGCATTGTGAATGAGTTAGTGTGTCCAAAAAGCTGCTTGCAAATGATTTATAAGTGAAAAGACATTATAAGGACAATTTTGCACAGTTTTCATATATTTGTAGTACGGTTTAATTTGTTCCATGGTGTGCACTGGACACAAAATGTTTGAAAACCACAAACCTGTGTTTCCCAATGATTTTCATAATCATTCCTACATGCTATACTAATGCAAAGAAATGTACAATTACTCACCCAGCTCGTTTTGCTTTCCCTGTCTGGCTTCTCTATCACTTAATCTTTTCTTCCTTGACAGATGATCTAAAAAAGAATAAAATACAACTATTTAAAAAATAAAATTGTATGATGTGAATAGAGTGACTTTGTATTTTATAATAGGATGTCAAACATTGTTTCATTATGTCAAAAAGACATGGAATCAATGCAAATAAAATGGTAACAGGTGCAGTAGGACACAAATTAAATAAAAAAAACAAAAATTAATAAATAAAAACATCTATTACCAGAAGTGGACTGAACACAGGAGAGCCGTGCAGATAAGGCAGGCAGTCAAAACCCAAAATGTAGAAAAAAAAGTCTCCACTACTTGACAAATTAACATATTTAAGTAGGACAAAAAGCACAAGTGAAGAGAAAAAAACATTACTGCATGTAAAATCAGACAAAAAGTTTGACTACACAAGTGCAAAAAGAGTCAGAGAGCTGTAAATGAGAAAATAGGATGTAGATGGAGGAGTGAAGACTGATAGCCTGCAGGTGTGAATTAATCGGCCAACAGGTGTGAAACAAAAGGCAGGAAGCTAAACTAGTGGGCGAACAGAAACACCAGACCATCAACATAAATCAGAAAGACTACCTAAAAATCTAAGTATCTAAAACTAGAACAGAACAAGACTAAGTTGAAAGCAACATGCTATTGTAGCTCTCGGCATTATAGAGATGTGAAGTTTGTGAACGATTCGATTCCTTTGAACGACTCTTTTAAATGAACAATGGGAACTGAGTCGCAGCTGGGAGCCATTCATTTGTGAGTCATTGTTTTTACATACAAATTATCCACTTGCACATGACGCGTGTGCCATCATAGGAGTCAGAACACGCTCCATTCATGTGATGCATCTGTGGGCAGAAAGTATTGTTTGGAATGCATTTTCTGTTCTATGAGTTCTATTCATAACGTTTACAATTTTTTATTTTTTTTTAACTTGTCCTGTCCAGCATTGTAGCAAACAGAATGAGGGTCTGGCTGCTGTGTTGTGCTGAACAAATTTGCTCAAGAGGATCTTTATGGGTATGAGGCTCCTCTTGATAATCTCTTTTTTTTTTATTTCTTTCTTTACTTAAATATATTGTTTTATCTTATTTATTTGGTATTATGGAATTTATGTAATGTTGCTGGACCGGACCAGAGGAGACAGAAAAAAAGGACAGTAATGAAGAGAAGTAAAAAATGAAATTGGAAAAAAAGGAAGAGGAGACAAAGATAAAGTGGATAGAAGCAACAAATCTTCAATCCAGCCTAAAACCATACAACCAACTGCTACACCTGTACAGAGACACAACGGAGAATTTCGTACAGCTTTTACAGGTAAATTAAGCTAAAAGTCAATAAGAGTTCCTAAAAAAAATAACCAAGATTATGTGAGTGTGTAGAAAAATGTTTATGACAATAAATTCTCAAAACTAAACAGCCAACTTCTATAATCTTTGGTATGTGCCACTTAATTATGAAGCACGGCTGCATTCAAGTGCCCATTAAGCAAAAGCAGCTAGTTTCTCTTAACCAACTCTGTTCTCTGTATCATAAATATGATATTGTGAAGTGAGTGGAAAATCCAAACACAGCTCCCTTTCTGTCTTTGAATTCCTTCTTTCACTAGCTTTTTATCCTTCTCACACCCTTGTTTATGCTGTCAAGTTACAGTAAACCTGACAACCACATTTAGCAAAGAGCATAAATGTGTCTATATCATCAGAAATCTCTCAGTGGAACTTGGCTGCTTTTGTTGAATACAAAATTGTAACTCCAATCGTATATGACAAAAGAAAATACAAATAAAAATTCCAGTGGATGACAAAATTGCAGAGAAGTAAGGATCAAACAGAACAGATGTAATTAGTCTTCCACGAAACTCAGCTTTATCAAGTTTTTAGACAATTACCTAGAATGATTAAGCACATAACTGAGCTGTTAGTCACACAATAAAGTAAGAGTGATACTTTCCAGTTGGTTGATAGGTCATGGCATCATCCCACTGGAAAATAAATAAGCAGATAAATCAATAATAAAGGCACGGCAAGTTTATTTGTACAGCACAATTCAGCGACAGGGTGATTCAAAGTGCTTTACAGAATACGAGAAGTATAATTTAAAATGACAAAAATAAGAACAAGAAAAAGAAGGAACACTGGATAAAAACTGAATTAAAACAGGATCAAGTTTAAAAATTCAAGCTTAAAAGAAACAGATGCAGATTTGGACTTTTTTTTTTTAAATAAAAACTATTCAAATGCTGCAGAGAACAGGTGGGTCTTTAAATTGGATTTCAATAAACTGAGTGTTTAAGAGTTAAACAAAAAAAAACTGTAAAAAAAAAAACTGATGCTTTGTCAAAATTACATTTCCATATTCTGCAAAATTCAGTTCCAAAATGTATTACTATTAATTTGCACCTTTTTAAGATTTTATTTCCTTCATGTGCAACAATGCTGGAAATTTGTATTTATACTTTTCAGTGCTCATTTGTACTTGTTAGAATAACATTGTCTATTTTATTGCTGCGTGATCTCAGTATTTAGTTTTGTTCCCTTGTACTTTATGTTTTGGAAACAACATGGAAAAACCTTTTAAACTTCAAATAAGTGGGAGTACATTGTGTGTGTGTATATATATATATACATATATATATATATATATATATATATATATTGCTACATATTCAAGTCTATCAAAATATATTGTCATTTCTTTTATATTATAGGCAAAGTAATTCATTCCATGGGAGTTAGCAGACTGAAGAGTGAGCCAAATGCTCAGATGGTGTGAATCACTGATGAATGTTTGGTATGTGTGCTGTTTAGTTTGATTTTGCATTTGCAGACTCACCGGGTTTGACTCACATATTCACTCTTTATTGGTCACATTCATCAAGTAGTCTGATCATTGTAAGTTTGCCAGGACTAAGAGCCAGAAAGCTGGCAAGAATAGCCAACACAGCTCAGTTTCTATTGGTCACCTGGTGAGGTGGGAATTGGAGACTTTCTGGAAGTTGAATTAGCTGAAAAACCTGATGAGGAGTCTCTGAATCCTCTGTTGGACAATAGAAGCTGCGGCTCTGACAAAGTATTTAATAAATGAGGAGTTTGTAGATGTGTGCTGTCTTAAAAAAACACTGCAAATTACTGTAAGTTAAAGCTAAAGCAGATAAATCATTTAGAAAATTTAGACAGCAAAGTGAAACAATATACTCTACTAACAGGAAAATGAATTACCTTGGAACTCTGCCACAGAAAACATGAGGGCCCTCCTGGTCTAATTTAAAGGATTTTCAATCTATAGAGAGGATTACAGCTTCCAAATAAATAAAAAAAACATTTGCATTTTTAGAATTATGCAAGGCTTCGTGTAAAAATGATACATGTGTTGTAGCTATGAAACCACTGTTGTGTCATTTGAAATAATCAAACTGGGGAAAAGCATTTGGCCAAACAACATTTGTCTGTTCTTTATTAATAAAATGCTAAATTGGGGACTACTGTAAAGCCACACTAAATAAGTTTCCAACCATAACTTTGTGCTTCGAACTCATTTTGATGGCACATAGACATCCATTATGCAATTTAAAGAGCTGTTGTTGCCTTGTAGCATCCCAGAGCAGAGAAACTGCCCTTCACAACCATGTTTTTCCAGCCCAGGGTATCACATTACAGCTGTGTTTTGCGTCACAGCAGCGAGTTACACAGCAACAAATGGATATCAAAACACTTGCAATTTTGAATGTGCACCATAGAAGAGATAAGGCAAGAGTTAACATCAGAATGACTTTCACTGACTGGAGAGCTCAGAGAAAAACAGGATGCTAGTTGGATGGTAAATTTGCCACATTAGGGGGCAACAAAGTGTGAAAACCTGCCAAAGTTAAGTAATGTTTCTTTACAGTAAGTAACGTTTCCGTCCTTATAAAGTAAACTTCAGACAGTGCAGAAAGACTTATCAAGTTCTAACAGAAGGACACTCACCACTCTCCTTTTAGCTTCTCTTATTTGTTTGCCAGTAAATTTTTGTTTATTTTAAAATCTTAGTTTTAACTTTTAGAGCCATACATGGTGAAAGTCCCCAGTATATGTCTGAGCTGGTGAAACCTCATTCTTCTTCCTGTGCTCTTAGGTAACCAAGTCAGAGGTTGCTACTGACCCCACATACTCATTTTAAAAACATGTGGTGATCAGGTTTTTCAGGCACTAGCACCGAGGTTGTGGAAGCCTCCGCTGACTCCTTCACTCATTTAAAAAGCAGCTGAAGACTTTTTATACAGAGAAGCTTTTAACTACCTCGTAATTCTTCTTAATGTCTGTTTTTATTGTTATGACTTGTTATATTTTATTTTTCTTTGTTGTGAAGGACTTTGCATATCTAAGTAAAATTAATCCATATAAAAAAAAAAATAAAAAAAAATCACAAAGTTTTCAACATAAAGAGAAATGGATTATTTTAAACTGAAATCAATAACTTGTTCAATTGAACGCTGCAATGAAAATAAGAAAAACGAAACATAAAAACACCTTTCAGGGAGTAAAAAAAAGCCTATATTTTCAAAAGTACTAGAAACTAAAAGTTTATAGTTTAGAACAGAAACTCAAAAGGAAGCTAAATGTTGACTTTTCAGCCTTGAAGACTCCTTGTTATGACCCAACAACGCTATTCTACAGACAGTGAAGCATCTCCAATAGCTATGCTTGTGTAACACACCAAAACACTGTACAATTACAAACACAAACCCATCCTAGCCCAACACAGTCTAACTTTAATAACTATACTGATTATAAATACAACTGAAAGAGAAGCCAAGAGGGCTTTACATATTATCAAACACAAAAGAAAACAAGATTAGCAGTCAGTGAACAAAAGGAAAACACACAGCCAAACAGTTTTAACACTGTTGGAAAATATTACTCTTTCTAAACAAATACCACCAGCCAAAGCACACAGTCACCAAAGATGTAGCAAGCCAGGGGCAAACTGTCTGTGCAAACAGTTGCCCCTTGGCTGAACGGCTGCAGAAGCGTCTTATCTCCTGGTGGTGGCCAGCAGTGGCAGTGATTGTTCCACCACTTATCCAATGAGGAGGCTGAAGGCAAAGGTGTGACAGCTCCAGCCAATCCCAGCCAGGTGACAGTGAGCAAGCATTTACATGCAGAACGGGACACAGGTAGCACCAATAAGCCGGCAGCTGTAGCGGTCCGTGTACGTTCAGGCAATTCATTTTTTCTTTTATAACCAACATCGAAAAAGTGGAAGTACCATCACTTTTCTGGTTTTTCATTTACAATCAAAATCGGAAAAAAAAAAAAAAAAAAAAAAAAAAAAAAGAACCGATTTTCCTTTCCCTGTTCCCAGAATTCAGTTTTTCTGTTTTGGGTTTAAAACGAAAAAAACGAATTTCAGAACATACACGGACCCGTAACACTCCTCAAAAATGTATTAGTATCGATGATGACTGTTTGTCTTTAATGTTCTCACACATATTTGAGACATTTTGAAGGAAGTACAAAGTTCTGCAAAGTTAAAGCTGCACTACTGAACTTTGGCAGGTTTTCACACTTTGGCGCCCCTAACATTGGCAAATGTACCATCCGACTAGCATCCTGTTTCTTCTCTGAGCTCTCTAAAGCCAGTAAAAGTCATTCTGATGTTGACTCTTGTCTTATCTCTCGCTCTTACTTTCATGATGTCCTCTTGCATTGCTGAATCAGCCGTGGTGCAAGTTTGAAATGGCCAATATGTTTATATCCCGTTGCTGAAATGTGATGCAGAGCCATCATGTGATGTCCCAGGCTGGAGAAAAAAAAGTTGTTTCTCAACTTCTAGATGCTGCAGTGCAACAAAGTTACCAGGAATAACAAATAACAAATCACATTAAAATGAATCAAAAACTTTATGTGTTGTTGTGTTGCTTTAAAATCATACTCAGCGCCGATTGTATTGCAGTTTTATTTTATCTATCAATCATTTAAAATCCAGTAAGAATCTTTTTGTCATACAAGAAATAAAACTTTAAAAATCCATATGAAATTTCGTGTAATTGTTTAAAAGCTCCAAACCTCCTCACACAGCACTTTGAATGAGAATAATAATGGTTATTTTCCATCTGAGCTGTTCCCTTGAGAACAAATCTATTTGTCAGGGTAGGCCTGACAAAAAAAATCACTGACAAAAAAGTCATTTGTTAAAACAGCACGTCAGAGCTCAAAGAAGCCGCACAATGAGAGAGAAATAAGACCCGAACAAACCAAACAAGGGCCGATTCATCAAGTCTGCCTTAAGATCCCGTATAATCACTTTACAGTCACCACAGGAGCACCTCCGCAAATACCACCATCGCTAACATGCTTATTCAACACATCAAATCAAATCCTACACAGCTCTGAGCCATAAAAATATCATCAAAATGACTAAAATGCCCGTCTGCTGCTGGCTGATGGATTGTAATCTTTATTATTGCTCCTTTCAACAAAGATGCTGCAGTTATCAGCTGCAGTGATGAAATGTGACTACAGGATTCATCTTTTGTCTTGTCAATGCCAAAGGTCATTAAAACTTATCATCTATGATGCTATCATGTAAATGGATGCCAGCATTGATCTTGCAGCTGATAAAAGACAACAGGGACTTTTGTAGGAATAATGGCAGTACTAGACGAGATAGGTTTTAGCTCACAAATGGAACATACAAATGATTGGCCCTGAAATGACAAGAAATCCTATTTCAGTCCACCAAACAGGAGCTTTGGCTTGTGGATTAAAGGGAAAATGGTCAAATAAAAAGTTGCTTTAAGGCTCTATTGAGTCAAACGTCCACCGAATAACTTGAAAATCAGATACCACAGCTTGTAACTGTCCAAGATGTACACTGCCTCTTACCTGATAGCTACTGAGAGTGGCTGCAGCCCCCATTGACCCTGCAGTGAAGTAAGGGGGCAAAGCCAGTGGATGAATGGAGACAATGCAAATGTGACAGAATGCTATTGTAAATGTTAGTTTGAATATAATACACATGCAGTTGCATTTCATTTTAATATTACCTTATCATCCCCCTCCTTCATTTTATTCTATTCTCCTCTGTGGTTCTTTAGCATACATGTTTCTCCAAAGCAACTTACATCTGAGAGTAAGAACAACACAAGCAAGAAATCAAACAGAAGGGGGACATCATAAGTAAGTAGTAGTTATATAACATTTGAGTGGATGCCTGCTTCCTAGTCTTCCTAGTGAGTTGCCTGCTAACAGAAAACCAGCAATCTTGAGTTCCCATCTCATAGAGCGTCCCTGTTTTATTTACTTGTACATGGTCCAACAGACATGTCTCCAGACAAACATGGAGAAGAAGATGCTTTTTAAATGTGTCTATATTAAGATGGAACAACAGAAAGTAAAACTAAAATGTAGCGTAAAAAAATATGGGTGATCAGGACTGAGAATCAAAAGTAAAACACCACTTTGAAACCCTATAATTTGTAACCCTCATTTAATAACATCATTGGAAAATGCAGTGAACTTATACTTCTCTATTTATTTATTTCAATGTAATTTAAAGTTCTTTATGAATACAAGTTGTGGGAGAACAGGTTTGTTCTAATTTTGAAACAAAAAGAAAAGTGCATTCAATCTTCTATGTGATGTGTTGCTGTGCAGACTGGTTTGCAAAGTCTGTATATCATGACTAACTTCTGAGGGTCATCAATCAGAGGGAGGACGCACCACAGATGGCTTCAAGAACACACTTTACAGAAGGGACTCATCTGACAAGTAGAATAAAAGCACAGAAATCTGTGCGGGTGGTGTTGGCATGCTCACATCACACAGGCTGTCACACTTTGCTACAAGAATAACCGAGTTTATGATATGCTAACACACATCAGAAATATCCTCAAGTGGTTCAAAACTTTATAAGTAGCAAACAGTCACTGAAGGAAAATCCTGTTAGTTTAGATCAAATTGCTAAGTCAGTTGTGAGAGATAAAATGCATAAAGATAAAAAAATAAAAAGGAGGGAAAATAATTTGAGAATGTATACATAAGGAGAAGACCAATGAAGCTTATATTAGAAAGTGAACATAATTTAACCTTCTGATAATGAAACCCATTAGTATGCATGACAGGCCAGCGTTTGGCTTTTCTGTTGCATAAAAAGGTTTATTGCCTAAACTAGTTTATTTTAAAATCAACTTTCAGAATATTCACATGGAAAAGGTACAACAATTTTCTTGTCCCCAATGTTATTACAGATTCAAACATAATCCTTTAACTTAATTTACAGTAGTTGCAGAATTTTGTTGCAGGAAAAATGAGACATGGTCTTTATGTTTAATTCAGTTCTTGACTGAACTGTTTCTAATTATAATATTAATATTAATAAAGTGTTCCCCACACAGAAGCTTGTGTACCATTATTACAGTCAGTCATGGCATTGATGTCCTCTTCATGTGGTCCACAGAGTGCCTCTGTTTCTGCTTACATCTCCTTTGGGGGTGAATGAACAGATATTGCTTAAATAGTATACACTGTGCGTGTTATTTACCATTTCAGCGCACCATGGGTAATCCTCACAGGTGTGTCAAGACAGGCTGCTCCGATGTGCCTGCTTGTAACAACATTAGACTGTAGCTGATACCTAAAAGTAAATATATGCTCAGTCAATACTCCTTAACTAAAGGGAGGTTTAAAAAATCTCTGTAGTTTGAACTTATGTACCTGTGTACAATTAGGTTTATTTAATAAAGCCAGATGCAGAAGAAAACATATCATTCAGCCAACAACCGTGTTCAGAGAGCTACAAGTCAACGTGGGTCAGTGAACATCACAGGATAAAAAGCACACATCTAGAAAAAGAAACAAAAAAAAAATGACAGTCAAAGAAAAGCTTATTTCTCTCAGTGAGTGTTTTTAAAAATGGCTGACAAAGGTTTTATTACACTTTAAGGATGTGGGGATAAGAAATTTTGGAACTGAAGGTTTTCTTTTTTCTTTTTTAAGTACTTCATGCCACAGGTGCTGTAGGAAGTTGTCTAAATCCCCTGCCTCGGAGGATGTAGTGTGCACATAGCATGCATGCCAAGGCGTTTCTAATTAGACAGATGGCTTCAACAACTCTTTTCAGTTTGACTATAGTTTCACCATGTGGAAGGAGCTCAGAGCTACTTTAATCACAGAAAACAACAACAGTCCTGGAGCAGGAACCCTGGCTGTTGTTTTAATAGGAGGCAGATTTGTAAATTCATCACGGAGTTTAGTTTTTACTATACTTTATTGAGCAATAAGCCATTCAATTCAAAATACATGCAAATATTGCTATCTTCTCTTTCCTGCTTTCATTAGAATGATCACATCTGTATTCATTGTTTATCATATCTCTACACTCCCCCCTTCCTAGGACAAAATCTACACCAGCTTCCTGTTTTTTCATTTGCTCATTTCACTAATGCGTTGCCAGACCTCATATACCAGGGAACGTGCCCCCATAAGAGGTTTGTGCCCCTGTATAATCCCAGGTCTTTACCATGCATAAATGCGGTGATATAACAGTAAAAAGGACAGAAGACAGACATCTTAGCCTACTATGTATAGCAAATAAAGCAGTTTTATTAAAGATGAAGCTCCATTGACCTGAGTGAAGTTGTCCCAAATTGGTATCAATGGTTTGTGCTACTAAAATTTTAATTTGTGCTGCTTCTGCTTTAAAGATATTAATGAAAGTTTAAAGGTTAAAAAAAAAAAAAAAGGTTTTTATCAATTTTTTTTATCTGAGTAATGGGGGGGTGTACTCCAGACCTAGACGATGTCTAGCAACAGCTCTGCACTATGGTACACATAAAGGTTTAATATCCAATTTAAATCACAATTTTTAAGCACAGGACTCTTTGAATGTGTGTCACTTTGTTTCGGTGTGTGGTTATGGCCTTGCATCACCATTCAGGCAAGTAGGACGCAGCTTCGAAATCTGCAGATTTTAGGCTTCATTAGCATGTTTGTGTACAAACTCCTTCCACTTCTGTGTTTGTGAGGAGCACTTTGAGTCATTATGTCAGACAAAGAAGTGTTTGTACGCCCAAGGACTTTTTGGGGACTTTATGTTTCAGATGCTTTTACAGTCAGAGTGACAATTAAGCGATTTCTGGGCTATTAAGTCAGCAACGTTGCATTGAGGGAAATCAGTACTCCCAGGACAAACAGCATGTGCCACATGCACAACAGCTATGAAATACATGTTTAAGACTAACTTAATGTTTAACTACTTTTTTGAGAAATGATTAGATTTTACTGAGTATTCCTGAGAGTCACAGGCAAAGACCACTTAGATAAACACCAGCATGAGTTTATTTAATTATAAAGTGAGATGCTACAAGAAGAAAAACCCATTCACGAATTATGTTATGAGCAAACTCCATCACTGTCTGTCAATTAACCAATAATATTATGAAAGTCTCTTCATTTTCCCTCCAGCTAACATCAGAA
This sequence comes from Melanotaenia boesemani, assembly GCF_017639745.1. Taxonomy (NCBI): domain Eukaryota; kingdom Metazoa; phylum Chordata; class Actinopteri; order Atheriniformes; family Melanotaeniidae; genus Melanotaenia; species Melanotaenia boesemani. The sequence continues at coordinate 28,291,435 of NC_055698.1, forward strand.
ATGATGGATTTGATTTCCAATGAAGTGGTCAGCTCTCTGACAGATTGGCTCCAAAGTTGTCCTTTTTTTTCTCACTAAACTCAGCCAAGCAGTAGTTGCAGATGTGGATCAAGTTCAGACTCGGGCAAGGATGCACTAGTTTACATTTTGAATAAAACATGAGACACACTTGATTTGCCTTATCTTGCAAAAGGACATATTTACTGGAAGCTGTCTCAGAGTCAGTCAGTGGAAAAATACATATTAGGGATGCTTTCCTTGTATTGATTTGTACTTTCTTTGCATAATTTAAGTCTTACCTGTTTTTCAAGGCTCAATACCCCCCATCAAACAAGTTTACTATGCTTTGCCAGTTTGAATAATAGATTTTACCTGCAAACCATTTGAATCCACTGAGTACAGTTGTTGCAGTCATTCGAGTTCAATCCAGTGAACTGATAAAACTTTGCAATCCTGATTTTACCTTAAATAAGATTTTCATTGCTTCGGTCTACTTTTATGTATCTTGTGCAATATTTAACTGGATGCACACACGATTTATTCATGCAATGTAGATTTTATAAGGTTAATAATGTCAGTGACATTAATAATGCACATTTGATAATATAATGCTAAACACCAATATTGGTGAGCTCAGACAGTCATACAAGATAAAAGTAGACCCCACCAAGCTAAACGTGAATGGGAAAGTAGCAAAGTCAAACAGCAAAGTCCTTGACGGATTTTTCTAGTTCATTTTTTGGGTGGAGCAGCTCAGCATCGTGGTAAATCTAAAAAAAAAAATGAGTACTTAAATAAAATTAAATAAATTTTATTTGTGAGAATGGGAGAAAACTGACTGCAGTAGACTTAGTTTCTGATTATTGTGGTGGTATACTGCTCTTGGTATAAACCTACTACTACAAGGTACTGTGGAAATGGCTGTAATCAGTTAATTTTATTTAATAAATTTTTTAGCCAAACTATTTTTGGACTTAACCTTTTAAAACTTGGGATCCACCAATAGGGGGATGTGTAGTAACTGTGGTTGCACAGATATTCTCATTTCACAGGGCTTAAGACAATACGTATAAGTAAAACTATAAGTTTTGTTTAAAAAGTAACATGGTTTAGTTGGAAGGTTGTTTACGTGTTACTTTTTTTGGGATGTGTTGGTTTAATTAATATAAATAAATTTAGCCAATAGGGTTGTGAGAAGCAATGTTGCTAATGTTTTCCTAACTCAAATCAAGTACTTTAACCCCTTATCAAGCGGGGTCATTTTGGCAAAAACGCCTGTAATATGACCTCTCCAAATTAATATTACTGCTGTTATTGAACCCTCTGGATTGTAAGTACAGGCTTGGGCTCTTTGTGAAGGTAACACTCTGTAGTTTCACCCACAGCAATCAGAATCACTGTAAGTATTACTGATAAAAAGTTATACACTCTAGAACACACAGATTTTTTTTTTTTTTTTTTTTTGTCCTCGCCTAACCTGTACAGACAGAATGAGACCAATCTTGATGGGAAATATTGACATTTGACCTATGGACAACCCTCAAAGGTAAGGAAAGTCAACATTTAAACTTTCTGCTTTTCTGTAAAAAAAGGCTTTAGTGTTAACGCTGTGGTTGTTGTGTGTCAAAATGGTCTATATCATCGGAAAGACGAGACTTTGAGCTTTCATTTGATGTGTATATTGTGGGCATTCATGACGGAGGGGCTTGCACACATGGCTGCAATGTTGTCGATTAGTAGTCGTGTACCGGGACAGGTACGTCTGCATCGTAAAGGGTTAATGTTTAAATCCAACAAGGTATTTTAAAGACTCACCTTGAAACTCAGTGTTCCTGACTTGTTTTATGGTACCGAGACATGATGTTCATCCTGAAGCTGAGAAACCAAACTATATAACTTTCTCTTCTGGGTCGCCATGTAACATTGTAGCTGAGTTTTGCGTACACACCGTATCACATGCTAGCAAGCTTATATAAACATACACACACAGACTTCAAAAGTTTATTTAATCACAGTTGAGGACATCCCCTTTTATTATAAGTTCCATTCAAATATTCATATCTAACTTAATTACAGGGGAATACTACAGCTCTCTGTTTTGATGTGAACCAAACTGGTCTTCTGAGCAGCTGTGTAATGCAATTTCTCACTGGCATCATAAAAATTAATTTTGCAGGTAAAAACAAATGAGAGAAAACTGTAAATAAATGGGTAAAAGCATTTCCCTTGGAGGACATCTCTGCCAGTCCGCTTCTTCAGTCTGAGTTCCCCTCTCTGGAAAAGAAAAAAAAAAGTAAATAGAAAAAAACCATGAACTGTTGGCCTCTACAGTCTTTGGTGGCTTGCTCCCCTGGTGCTGCTGCTCAGGATGTTTATAGAGCCGACAGAATCTAAAGGGATCTGTCAGCCATGTGGGAATTCAGGCAAGAGCAACTGAAATGGGAAAGCCTCGACTGGAGCTTACGCTGCCTACAATGGAATCACTTGCAGCCTCTGTGGAGTGCTGATAGCAATTAGTGCTGAATAAAGAGGAGATTACTGAAGTGGCTGGTGTGCTTAAGAGAATGTCTGATTTTCAGCAGCCTGCTGTCAAGCTAGGTCTTTGTTTTTTGTGATGAAAAATCTTCTCAAAGAATAATATTGTCACTTGATAACAGATGAGTTGAGTTTTCTCTTCTTTTATGAGTCCATATATTACTCCACCCTATATTGTATCTTATTTCTTAGAAAGTATTCCAACAAAAAGTGAACTCTACAGTTACTCCAAGACTATGTGACCTCTATGAGAGCAATGTGACAGTAGTGTGGTAGAAAGAATATTTTAGCCAAAACCATTGTGGTTTCTCACACCAAATGGAGACTTGTGGCTAAAAGCACTGATGTAATGATGCTGCCTGTGCCCTCCCCTATAGATGATTTTTTTCTTTCTTTTTGTCTTTTTATTGGAAATACCTACTCCAATCAATGTTGGGCACATTACTTTAAAAAAGTAATTCAAAAATGTAAATCAGAAAATTCATCTCTATTACCAATAAACAAAAACATTTTGAATTTTTGTCTTTTTTTTGTCTCTTTGTGAGTATTTATTCATCTCGTATGCTGTAACATTATTTTACACTGCTGCTTAAAATCTTTGAGGGCTTTGAAGCTTTTTCAGGATCACAAAATTGCCATGTTTGGCTGTCCACGTTTCAGGGCTTTTACAGCAGTGATGTTACATAACAAAACTGTACAGGGAACCAAAGAGCAAGAAATTGTCACATTGTCTAGTGCTGTTAAAGCAACACAAAAATTCAGCCTTAAAAGTTAGCTTGGCATGCCAGCAACACAACAGAGTATTAACACACTAGCCGTGCTAAATGTGCGCCATGGCCAATTAGCAAACAATCACAAAAAGACATTATCAATGGAAATGAAGAGCAAAAAAATGAAAAAAGTGATATAAGACAAGAATCAACACTGGACTGGCTTTTACTGACTAAAGAGAGCTGAGAGAAGCGACGGGATGCAAGATGGATGCCAAATTATTTTTCATTAGTGGGTGCCAAAGAGTGACAACCTGCCAAAATTCAGATGTTAAGAACTGTTTACATCCTTATAAAATTTCTGTTGGCTATTATCTGTTGAACTGAAGCAACATGACCCAATACCTCAACCTTATTGTGCAGGTTTTAAAGGAGTATGTCTCTCCTGTAAATATAAATTGAATAAATATAAATTTTGTGCCATTAGTGTAACAACACCTGTTTTGTTTTTGTCCACTATTTAGAATATGTCATTTTGTGTGCACCATGAATCAAAATATGATGTTTTTAAGTAAAGTTGAAACAAATAACTTGCTTAATTTAACATTGAAATAAAGAAAAAAAAAAAATGTCTTTCTGAGTAAAAGAAAAAAAAATCAATTAAAGGCTAATAGTTTTGCTATACAACAAAAAACTCGCCAGAATACTTCAAAGCTTTATTTTTATTCTTAAAACCTTTTTAACAATTTATTAGTATCTAAGATGGCCAAAAAGAAAGATAGGTAGACAGAGATAGAGAGCTTTTACTGGAGCTCAGAGAAGAGACAGGATGCAAGTCACATGCTGAATTAGCCAAAGTGTGAAAATCTGTCATATTTTTTTCAATCTTTTTTTAAGCCTTTTATGCTGAAGTAAATATTGATTGGCTTTGACATGAATAAACATGTCATCATTTGAAGAGGAGACACGGATTTTATTGAATGCAGGACACCTTCAGACCATCTGTGCCCTTGAAATCCTACAACGAGCCAGCAAGAGCTGCAAGACTAAATGCTGCCACAACCGGTGCACTTGATCCAGACAGAGAGGAAAGATAAGCTGGGATAAGATTCAAACGAGAATAATTTAGGCCTGAGGTTATTCCGGTCAATCTTTGTTTTTTTCAGACTGCATTTATAGCTTTGAAATTATGTTACTTAATCAAAACATTCCAAATGAAGCCATTTTACAGCTCTTTAGGATTATTTTGAGTAGGACCTGTGACAAATGCTGCCATACAAGAGAACACCATTCTTAGCAATAAACATCAGTGACATCATCCATTAGCAAAAATACTGATGTATTTACCATAAAGTAGTGTTTCCCAATCCAGGTCCTTGGGGGACCCCCTGCCCTGCATGTTTTAGATGTGTTCCTACTCCAACACACCTGATTCAAATTAATGAAGTTCCTCATCAAGTTGTTTGCAGCCTGGTAATGGGCCATTCATTTAATTCAGGTGTTAAAGTAGGGTTACATCTAAAACATGGTGGGTCCAAAGTATACCTAAGTCATTTTCATAAATGCTATGCAGCTCTAAAATTAATTTTCCAGATATGTTAGATAGAGACAACTCATGAGAGCATAAAAGTTGACAACATTTCATTCAGATTACTTCAAGGCTTTTCCAGACTCCTTTGGAATATCCACAGAAGATGTTAACTTTCTGGAAGATTTACTTTCAGGTAGTGTCTGTTCTGGTAAAAATTGCAGCTTTGTTTACCTCTGAATACATTCAGACACATGAAAAAAAAACAGTTAAATAACCTCATTGGCCGTTCTCAACATGCTATAAAGAGAAAGTTCCACAGTGCTCTTATTGCATCATGTCCTGTATCCTGGCTGCTGCAGCCTCGGCTCTTTTTTCTATTCCATCTCCATCCCTCACCAGAGAGTCTCCTGTTGTGAAGTGCATTTGTAAACAGCAAAAGCAAGGACTGTCTGGACTGAAATGTCTGCAGATCCTTCTGAAAATATCTGTTATTGTGTTAAAATGACTAAAAAAAACTACTCCAGGCATATTGTACCTTCTTCACTCTGTTGCCATTTCTTTCCGAAAAACAACATAGTAAGTTATATTTTTCCAATGTGACAAACAAATTGTTATATATTTTATATATTTATATCATTTTTATATATCTGTTGTTAGTTTGTTTTTCATTAAGTTTGCTTGCATGAATATGACAGCAGCAAGAGTCATTTCAGCAAGATACCCAAACACCATCCTAAGTACTGATACTTGGATGCATCTTTTTGTGTGCCTTTGTGTGCAACTTTTTTTTTTATCTGTGCTAGATTATGGTGACCTCTTTTATATGAATGCTTCATGTCTCCAAATGGTGGACATGGTTTATCATGCTTCTCTGTGGCTGTATAAGAACTGTAGCGCTATGACGCATCACTGTGACTTGTACTCACCAGTGGGATGGTCCTCTCTGGCCACTAGGAGGCTGGCTCATTGGTACACATTTATTTACAAGGCTATGCTTGGACTACTGCATCCCTACATTTGGGCTTTAATCAAACAGAGAAGTGTTTATTCGTACTCTTTACGATCAAATGAGTTGAACTGTTGCTCTGTGTTCCTTTTGCGTGCACGGAGCTCGGGAAGAAAGCCTTTGTTTATGCAACATGTTGCAGAAAGGCTGGAAATTGACAGAGTTATTCCCCTTAAATGCCTTCAAAACCAAGCTAAAAGCATCAGAGACTGCCTCAATAATGTGCAAGTGCTTTTCATGACCAGTTTTATAATAATATTGTTTTAATGTTTTTACTGTGTGTTTTTACTGCCTCTTGGCCTGAACTCCCTTAGAAAAAAGGTTTTTAATCTCAGTGGGACTTTCCTGGTCAAATAAAGGTGAATAAAATATATTTTTTTTTTATTTCTTTGTCTGGAAAACTGCATCTTAAGGCCTCTCCTTAGAAGCAAATTTCTCCTGACACAACCCATCCTTTTTTTAGTTAAAATGACTTCCACAACCAGTTCATACTGGTCACGTTTCAACTGGCCTCCAAGTTGGCTTTCACGCTCAGATTTGCCTCAGTTTGTTTGAAAGTTAAGCCCTGATGCTCGAGTGAGACACCCAATAGGTCATAAGGTCATACATTTTACCTAGTAATTGCGTGTAATCTACCTAATGATTTTACAAAATAATTGTAAACGAAATTGCCATTATTTGTTAAATTAAAAAAGTATTGTCTAATGTTAACCTCTTAACCTCAAAACAATATTAGAATATAATAAAGTAAGATGTTGATATGTGCAACACAAAAGTCTGGAAATAAAAGCTGAAAAAGCTGAAACTTAATCCCAACAGAAGCATCTTCTATATCTATGACAAACAATATGTTGAAGAGGTAAGAACTGCTGCAATCAGGAATAACACAAGACAAAGACATAAAATTACTTACATTAGTTCACATTATGATATGCATCATTTAACATACTGTCCAATATAACATCCTTTTACTGACTCTTGCTCTTTGCTGTATGTCTTATAAGAGGAACATTAAAAGGCTATTTTGATTGTTCTTTGTTTATTTGTTTTTTAGGTAGTCTCTTATGAAATAAAGATGTGTAGTCTGTGATGTCTTAGGTTGGAAAATCATCTTTCCTGTGTGAAAATTAAAGCTCAAAACTACTCAGAATCAGGTCACTAGAAAGGCAAATTAATCACCCTCAAAAACTTGAAGCACTCAGAGAGTGCAGACTTCCACCAAGGCTTTTTTTTGACAGTGATTGTTGGAATTATTTTAGAGTAAGAAGCTCTAATGCCAAAATTATTCCTGTATCCCCATAGTAATAAATTCTTAAAAAGAAAAAATTCTGGATCCAGGTGATCATCCCCATATCTAATCACTTGTTCCCTTATTCCATTTATGAGATTTACCAAAAATTTTATTAAAGTCCATCCATTATTTTTTGCAGTTGTGCTAACAGACAAAAAAAAGACAAAAACAAACAAAAAAAATGGTGGAGGTAATAACTCACATCTATAAAAAGTCACAGCAGTTTTGCACAGGCTAAAGTAAAGATATTTCCACTATGTCACCTCTGCATTACACTGTTTACCCTTTTTCAACTGCTGAATGTCCTTTTGTAAAATGACCTGAGGTGCATTCATAACCAGTTTGCAACAGCTTGTGGTGATCTGGACTCTATTACAGAACCGAGTCTGCACAACTGTCTGAAGAAACTGCTATTTATGTTTGAGTTGTTCAGATGGCTCAAAATGTGCTTTTCTTATGATTCCCCTTGGTGCAGCTTTTAGCTTTAGGTCAGGAAACCATCTGATTCTCCTCAGAGAGCCCACTGACCACTGTTACTGCAGGTAAGATACTGATAACTAATCCATATGCACTAAAATACACAAGCTGTGTGGCCCTGCCATCCTTTTAAACACAGAGAGAACAATATCTGATAGTGAATTTCCAAAAATCAGGTGTGTTTCCCTGCAGAAACACACAAAAAGCAGGATAATCATTACTTCTAGATTTGGAGGGAAAGTTGGTTTTATGTCCTGTGTAGGTGTGGCCAAAACACAACACGAAATTCACCCTTCTTCCTCAGGTTTCAAGCAGCCACAAACACATAATGGAGAGTTAAACAGTTAACAAGTTTTATTGACCTAAATATCAAAATCTATAAGAGGCTGGAAGGAGGCTTCAGGGTGGGTCAAGGCCAAATAACAAACAGAACGGAGCTACCTTAAAAAGAGGAGGTAACCTATGTCAAACAAAGGAGAAGAAAATGCAATCAACTTAACTTTGGGACAAGCAAAAGCAGAATATAAAGACAATAAAAAGGAAATGGTAGACCAATACATACTCCTAGAAACCCAAAACGTGGAAAACTAAAACTGCTGTAGTGTGGACAAGGTGTGTCTGGTTGGTAGAAGAGGGAGGTGAGTGGCTCCTTTCCCCTATGTCCAGGTTTTTTATAGAGAATCATTCTTTTCCTGCCAATCCTTGAGGAGCTGCTGGAGGGTGCACCAATCCTGGCTCGGCACATGTACGCTCACATTTGTATAGTATCGCCCCATACCACAGCAGTCGTCACATTCCCTTAGATTTCAGCAAGCACATACTTCTTCCCACATGTGGACAGAGCAGAGATTTGGAGAAATTAAGGTAGAAATGAACACACACCAGTTTAGGACAATGCAGACCCAGCATCAAATGCTAATGTGTGATGAAGGCCACCACAAGCCAGATCCCCCCTGCAGCAGTCAGTGGTTTCACAGAGTCAGTCAGCAAAGGACCTTGAAAAAAAACTGTGTTAATGCACGATAAAATAACTGTCAGCATTAAATAATTAATATGCTAGCAGGATCATAACGGTTAACATGCCCACCCCTAATATATACACAAAATTGTATTAATTTTTTTTTATTTATTTATTTATTTTTTTTGCTCTATACAATCTCAAAGATTTCTTTCCTTCTCTCAGAATTATTTATCTTGATTATCTTGAAGGGAACGGAAGTTTTAGAGATTGGGTTCCAGTAAAGCCCATCACAGTAAGGAGACAGTGACATATTGTTTGGCTGAACACTAACATGCTCATGACAGCTAACTGTAGAGGTTGTAAATGTTTCCATCTTATGATCTGCAGTTTTCAATTTAAATTTAAGCTGCTTTTCTTTTCAGGTACTAACAATGCTAAGATTAAAATGATCCAGCAATCACTAAAGCTAAATACATGTCACGTATGAATAAGCCACATGGGAGAATTCCAACAGGGTCCTATTTCTCCTCAAGCTGATAAGGTATTTATCTCAAAGAATAAGAAATGGAAAATTAAATAATCTCAACAAGCATGGAGCGAAATGTCCATCTGATGTGAAAGTATGGGCAAGTAGAGTAGATCCTATAAATACAAAGTGAGTCTGTCAGCGGTCAGATATAATAGAGCAGCAGCAGGGTCTGTCTGGCAATGAGGCTAATAGCCTGTAGCTTCTCGTTTTCTTTCAGACCATTCACTTCTGGTAATAATGGCATTTTGATTGCAAGTCTTAATGTTTAGTTCATCACTGTCATTTTACAGGAGGCATGCTTTTAAAATGTATTTGGGTTGTAGTTGATCTACAGCACTTTTTCATATGAATCACACTTAATTTTTTGTTTTGTGACCAACTTACTTTCAGTTTACTTCAAATCAGGAGAATTGTTGAACCAACTTAAATTAATTAATTAATGGATTCCACTTGTAACAAGTGATTGAATTAAGTTTATCCAAGTTCAAATATTAGGTTACTTCTACTCGACAGTCAGACCTACTCAAATCATTTGGTATCAACTAAGCAAAGACTGCAAAGTCTCATGAGAAATTTACAGACACTTGTCACTTTTTGCTATCAGTTTCAACCTGACTTGGATATATTCATTGTGTTTACTTATTTAACTTATCTTTTGAGGGACTGAGTACAAGTAACTACAACGGGTTTATTTATTTATTTTTTTTTTTGATTTTGCTGTAATTACATAAAGTTGTGGAAGAAACTTGATTTGATAAATAATACATAAATTAGAAGATATGCTTCAATAAATATTGGTTTATTTTTAGCATGAAATATGATTTCAAGTTCACCTTATTTAAAGTGATTTATAGGCTCAAAATTGTTCTTGTTTTGCAGCAGGAACTTAGTGTGGGCGTGGTTTCTGCTAAAATTAAAGTCAACACCACAGACATCTTAAACACAGCTTTAAGCACGGAGGATGAGCACTTATTAACATCAGATGTAAATGTAACTATATGAGTGGTATCCACAGAAAGTCTAGAATCTCAGCTAATAGCTCAGTAAAACCATTTCTATGATCACCAAACACAGTGAAGAAAACAATAATTAAAAGACCAGGTACACAGTCTGAAAAATATGTAAAATATGCAGAAGATGTCTCCCCATGAACTCGGACAAACGACTCCTCTACTGAAAGCTCACAATTCACAGATTCCACAGCTGGAAGTTTCATCTCGCTATGACCAAGATTCACCGAACCAGAGGCAGAAGAAGACCCAGTTTATGTTTTATGTTTGTAAAAGTCAGAAAACATGTCTTACCTTTGCTGTCTTGCATAAATTAAAGCCGCATTTATTTAAAAAAAAAATGAAAATAAAATAAAAAAAATAATTTTAAGATAAATAAAGTTTCTCATTGTCTTTTGGGAGCAGTTTTCCATCCAGAAATCATGATGTTCTGCCCATCTTCATGGGTTTTGACAGATTAAGAGAAACGTTAGTTCTTCTTCTTTCCTAAGTTCCAGATAGAAAATGTCTCTTTTCATTTTAATAAACCCCGATGACATCAGATGCACAGCTGCAGCAGGGAAGGGAGACATGGACTGCAGCCTCTGCTTGTGGTTTCTGTGATCAAAGCCAGTGAGCAAAAAAAAAAAAAAAAAACTATAACGTGCAATTAAAAAAAAATTAACAGTGTTAATTAATCGTTGCGTTAACACATGATAAACACATTAACATGCTCAGCCCTAATTATTATAAGTCCTTCATCTTCATCATCCATAAATAGATTGAAATTTATGGGTCATTATGAAGACGTTGACAAAAAGCTGTTGGATCCACTTGATTTGAATTAGGTGTGTTGGAGCTGGGAAACAAGAAAAGCCTGCAGGATAGTGGCCCTTGAGGACAAGAGTTAGACACTCGTGCATTAACAGGACTGAACTAGTTTTTCAATTTATGTCTTTTATTTATGCTGTCCTTAATCCCTGTTCACCTCTGTCAATGGAAGACCATCGAGCTTCTGGGCCTAGACATGCTTTTACTTTCAGACAATGAAAATACACTGTTCATAAAAAAGTAAAAATATGCCACTTTAGGGTGAATTATAAGGAAAATGTTAAACCTTAATTTTACACTGGTTGTGTATCATAAATGTAGGGGATTTAAGTAGAATCATGAAATAGTAATTCCTTAATATGAAAGAATTCACTGAAACAAAACCTAACAGGAGTGGTGGGTATACCACGATATAAAATATAATCTATCATGTCATTTATTAGGTGGCGTCTTGGTCTGATGATGTAAACATGTGATAAATCCGAAGAAGGACAGTTTCTATACAAGCTGTTACTGAAGCAGAACATTTTTTTTTTTTTTTTTTTTTTTTATTTATTTAGCACATAATAAAAGACTGTATAATAAAAGAATACAAAAATACAAGTCAAACGTACAAATTCATGTGCATGGAAGTGGTGGAAGCCCAAATGGGCTTATAAAAAAAACCACGCCCAGTCAATTCATATTATTAGTACAATCATGTGTATAAATATAAAACAGCATCAATGTAGAACATAATAATCTTCACAGTTCACATTTTAAAGCATTAATATCTCGCCATCAGCTTATTTTTTAGTCTGCTTTTATACATAGTCAGTGATACAAAGGGTTCCACAAGATCAATATTAGTATTCCAAAGTTTAGCACCATGGAATCTAATTGAGAATTGATCACGCAAGGTTTTATATAAAGGAAGGTGTAAATTTGTAGCTTGTCTAGTAGGATAATTATGAATTTGAGTGTTGTTTTGAAAATAACTTTTAATATAAGAAGGCCAATTGGAATCATATTGAGTTCTGAACACAAATGTACAAGTAAGAAGTGTGTTTATATCAAAAATATTCAAGATTCGTAATTTATTGAACAAAGGTGCACTTTGTGTATCAGATTTGGAAAAAGTAGCTATCCGTAAAAACTTTTTCTGTAAGAAAAATATTCTGTTTAAGTGAGTTGTAAATGTTGCTCCCCAAATAATATTACAATAAGTAAGATAGGGATAAATTAAACTATAGTATAATGTTACAAGACATGAAGTATGAACATAATGTCTTATTATGCTTAAAATTCCAACTGATTTAGTTATCTTTTTGCAGACATGTCCAATTTGATCTTTCCAACTAAGTTTCTCATCAATCCAGACACCCAAAAAACATGCTGATGGAACTTGCACTATTTCCTCATTATCCATTTTAATTTTAATTCGATCACTATATGTTTTATTTCCAGCAAATAAAATAAAACTCGATTTTTTTATATTTAATGATAATTTATTTGCTTTAAACCAGTTTGAATAATTACGTAGATTGTGATTTAATTGATTAATTAGAGTAGCCATATTTCTGTTTGAGATTAAAAGATTAGTATCATCTGCAAAAAGCAATGGAAATGCAGAACTAGATACGGCAGCAAAATCATTTATATAAATAATAAATAACAACGGTCCCAATATTGAACCTTGTGGAACTCCATATTTGATCAAATTCATTCTTGATTTATAATCATCGATAAAAACATACTGATTTCTATTTGATAAATAGTTTCTAAGCCATTTGTATACAATATCTTTAAAACCATATTTATGAAGTTTTAAAAGTAGAATATCATGATTTACTGTATCAAATGCTTTAGAAAGATCTAAAAATACCCCTATGGCAAATTCATTCTTATTTAAGGCAGTATGTATTCTATCAGTTAATTCAATAAGTGCCATATAAGCAGAATGATTTTTGCGAAAACCATATTGATAATTGTATAAAATTTGATTTTTTATTAGGTGTTGATTCATTCTTTTGTATACTAGTTTTTCTAAGATTTTTGAGAAACATGGTAATATTGAAATTGGACGATAATTTGAAAAGTTGGTTTGATCCCCGCTTTTATATAATGGTAAGACTTTAGCTGTCTTTAGATCTGATGGCACTATTCCGGATTTCATGGACAATGAAAAAATAAAAGTTAATGGTTCAATGACTGTTGAAGCAACTTCTTTAATAAGAGAAGCGCTGATCTCATCGTGTCAAGAGATCTATTCTTGATACTGCTTTTGTTTTTGTTTTTTTTTGTTTTTTTTTTTGTGGTGTTATGCAATTAGCACTTAAACATTTAACATATGTACAAAAGCCACGCATTTCTAAATTTTAGTAATAATTATGATAACGATAGATCAGAATATAAAATCATTAAACAGATATTTAATAAGGAATTAATGTAAAAGACAAATGTAAAAATCAAAAAACAAATATAAAATTAATAGATAAAGCATAAGAAAATAAATAAAAGTTAAAAAAAAAAACCTCAAGTCTTGTTCAGGTCTGCAAACATTCACTCATCTCATAACAACCCTTGCATAAATTATGGAAACACCACACTTAAAGAATATTCATTCAGTTTCATTTATTTTGCAAAAAGTAAACAAAACACAGCTGGCTTTGTAATACACACAACTGTTTTTGTTTTGTTTTCCATTTTAGTTAAACTACAGGAAATAGAGAAAAATAATGTTACAAATAACTAAATCACAAGAAAAAAAATAAAATCATTAATCAAATAAAATGAGTATTTTGTTATACCTTCTCTAGCTGTGATAACACATGAACTTGAATCTCTTTGTGTACCACTGGCAGCAGCTTTTCAGCACTTCAACCTATGTTAGTTCACTCTGCACAGTCATCATTTCCTTGACATCCACATTAATTTCTATGAATATTTTTTTTCCCAATGTTTGTTGATTTTTTTTTTTTCTCCTGAACTCTGTTTTACTCAGCAACCTCATGTTTTGGGGATGAAATGTTATTTTCTTAACGATTTTAATTTTAGATCTTGAGGCCTTAATGACACAGTTGCAGGAAAGGGGGTCAGAAACAGAGGGGGGTTGCCAAGGTGCTCCAGACCAGGAAACAAACCTGCACCAGCAGCCTGGAGGAGCTTTGGTCTATGTTACCAAGCTTAGCACCATAAACATCCTTTGTTCCTTTTTAAAAATCCTATATTTCTATTTTTTTAATAAAACTACTGTCATAGGTAGTTTGTGCACATCATAATATAATTTTCTACAGCTGCAGCTTGAGAACAGCCTCCAGCTGCAGCTCTAATGTTTGGGTTAGGCAAGGTTGATTCAGGCTGCTCTGGTTTTCTGGCAAGAATAAACAACAGAAAAAAAGAAGAATAATAATTCTGGACCATTCTAAAGACAGAGCAGGCTAATGGACTGGAGGAGGAGGTCACTACAAACCAGTTGGCCACATTCGACTTAAAGAATGAGGATGATGAAGAGAAATATCAGTCCCCACAATTTCAGAGGAAAAGTGAAGACAGTGGAGTGGCAGATCCTCCAACCAGCAGCTCAGTTAAACAGATTAAATTAAAATCAGGTGTAAACGAAAATGAAACACAAGAACAAGACAGAAACCATTGTCCAATCACAAGTGAAAAGACTACTGAATCATCTGGGTCAGTAATGATGAAGATGCCAGTTGTGAGTACTGGCAGAAACCTGGAGCTGAAACTGAAGGCAGTGACAGTGGTTGTAAGATAAGCAGGGCACCAGTGTCGGGTGAAAGTAGTGATATAACATGTAAAACTGTCAAAATAGTCTTTAGTTGCTTCAAGCGTGGGAAAGAATTGCTCTCTAAGCGTCTCTCCAGACACATGAGAAGCCATCCAGTGAGCAGGTGTTTGGTTAAGGATAATTCTAACGTGAATCAAAATTTAGAATCACAGATGACAGTACCCACAAAACAAAGACCAGTTGATTGTAATGTTTGTGATATAGAGTTTGCACAGTCTGGTTTTCTCAAAAATCACATGAGAGTTTGCACAACAAAGAAACCATTTGGTTGTGATATGTGTGGTAAAACGTTTACAGAGCATTGTAATTTTAAACAATACATGAGGGTGCACACAGAGAAACCATTTGGTTGTGAAGTTTTGGCTGAAGATTCTCTATGATCCACACAAAAGTCCAAGGAAAGTCTCCCAGGCCTCTCTCTTTGTGAGCATGTAAATACTCTTAGTCTATATAATTGTCTAAAAGTCTCATATGAGTTCATTGCAATGTCAGGGTGGCTTACAGAAATGCTTAACACATACAATTACATATCATGTGCTAACATTACTAACAAGCTAATCAGCTAACTGCTTTTAGCTTACACACACTTTACCACTCCATTTCGTTTTGAAACAGTTTGAAGCAAAACAATTACAAGCATTTACCTTTTGCCAGAGTTACAATGTCCTACACCAAACAGCATGGGTCAAAGAGTTTGTTTCTACGTCAGCCTCTCCTTATGCACACCATGTGTCTGCCTAACATGCTGTTCTGCTACAGCACACAACGGTGCTATCTAGTCCTGGCCCTCCCGCTGCACTGCACTGGTCTGACAGCTCAGCGATAACCAATAAAATTACAAAGATGTTAAAGCATAAACTCAAGTTAGACTGTGATCAAACTTTGCACTGTTCTCTTTTACACAGACTACTTAATAACTGATTTTAACCTTGAATATTGTTATCTCTATCTGACTCAGACACTTTTTAGATAGTTTTTAAACTATTGTTTTAATATCTTAAGCTCTTTTCCCCATAATACAAGGCAACTGTATCTGGGCTACATTAAGTTTGCAGATGACAATGCAGTTATAGGGCTGATATCTGAGAGTGAAGAGTTCCTGACAGGGTGGTGTCATGAGAAAAGCTTACTCCTGAACATCACAAAGACTAAAGTGACCATCATTAAATTCAGGGGGAACAGGGAGGCCCACACCCCTCTCCACATCAATGGAGACCCGGTGGAGGGAGTGACATTGTTCAGGTTCCTGCATGTTCATATCTCAGAGGAGCTTTCCTAGTCCACCAACACCGAAGTTGTGATAAAGAAGGCCCAGGAGTGATGTCGTTTCTTAAGAGTCCTGAAGAGGTACAGACTGGATTAGAAGCTGCTGGTGACCTTCTATAGAATGTCCATCAATAGCTTTCTCATGTACTGCATCACAGCTTGGTTTGCAGGAAGTTCAGCTACAAACAGGAAGGCTGTACAGGGAGTAATTAGCACAGCCAGTAAAATCATCGGTTGGCCCCTGCCCCACCTGGAGGAGATCGCCACCTCACGCTGCCTCAGATGCCAGGTCAAGACTATTCTGTCTGACCCCTCCCACCCAGTCCTCCACCTGTTTGACCTACTTCCCTCTGGTGGGAAATACAAGTTAACAGCCAGGATAACAAACAGCTTTTTCCCTTGGGCCATCAGAATCATGAACACTCAAACTGTTATAAAACTATTAATTCATCTCCAAACTTCCCAATAATACATGTTCAATATTGAATATATAAGTACAATAATTGCAACAAGTGCAACATTCAGTTTCCAATATGATTAGATAACACAGAATAACACAAAGAATAAGGACCTGACCAGACTACCAACAAACAGACAGATTATGAACAGGCAAAGACAACAGGAAAACCTGGGGCATATACACAGAGGGGCTGATTACAAGACGAGAAGCAGGTGTGGCAATTAATGACTGGAAGTGGGGGAACAGGAAGTAAAGCACACAGAATTAGAGATGGGATTTTTGGCTCTTTGAAGGGAGCCGGATCTTGAGGAGCCGTTCCTTTCAAAGAGCCATTCAAAAGACTGGTTCGTTCTCACAATATCTTACAAAATTTCACAATATATAAGAATAACAAACAATCAAAATATTTACCTGTATAAAATCTACTATACAAGATTAAAAAATTATAGGAAAAATATAGATAAAAAAGGATTAACCTGAGCAGTCAGTGCAAATTCTAGTAAATGTTTTGGATAGAACTCACAGTATTTGTTTCCAAACAATACTCTCTGCCCATAGATGCTTCACATGAATGGAGCGTGTTGGACATCAGACTTCTATGATGTCACAAATGTTATTTATTTTATATTCATGTTTCCTCAACTGTACGACTTCTTAGTTACTTACTTATTTATTCATTCAGTCATTTTTAGCCTGGAAGGGGGTGGGGGTGGGGGGGTTGGGCTTGGCGTGCGTGTGACTGTATGAAAGATTTCATTGAGTGTTTTTATTCTTATGTTTTTAATCATGTAAAGAATTTTGTGTTGCCTATGGTATGAAAAGTGCTTTATAATGTTTGATTTGATTTCATTTGATGAAGGCAGTGTAAAAAATTGTATATAATAAAAAAGAATGGCTCACAAATGAACGGCTCACAGTTGTGAATCGATTCCCATCGTTCATTTAAAAGAGTCGTTCAAAAGAATCGATTCGTTCATGAACGTCACATCTCTACACAGAATACACAAGGGAAACAACTACAAAATAAAACAGATAACAAGACAGGACTAACAATAATGAAAAAAGACTAGAAACTAAATGGACCACAGACCATAAACTAAAAGCCACTTAAACCTACAGAACATGACATCACCCTGGAATGCAATGGCCACCTTGGTAATAGTGTTGATTATGTCCCTCTGCACCTGCAGGACTTCCTCTGAGGACACAGCTACTGCGGACCTGTGTGGAGTGCTGTGTGGAGTCTCTGGCCCCACCCTCTCCAACCACAGCTGCAAATAAAGAAATATTATTTAACACTAAATGAACTGCTACCAATCTCAACTGGTTCTGTACATATTTATTTTATAAATAAAAACAAAGGACTAAATTACCGGCCCGCGTTGTCTTTGGCATGTCTTGCCCTCTGACAAGCCATTGACAGCATCTGCCACCTGCTGCCACTATTTGGCCTTTCTGACACTGGTAATGCCCATTCTGTCTCCACCAAATGAAATCTTGTTACATTCAACGTGATCCATGTAGGAGCTGTCTGGTCCCTGTATGACCGATGTCAGAGCTTGGTTCGCATTGCCGGCAGTAAATCAAAGTCGTTTCCAGTGAGGGTTGGACTCCGCCAAGGCTGCCCTTAGTCACCGATTCTGTTCATAACTTTTATGAACAGAATTTCTAGGTGCAGCCGAGGTGTTGAGGGGATCTGGTTTGGTGGCCTCAGGATTGGGTCACTGCTCTTTGCGGATGATGTGATTCTGTTGGCTTCATCGGACTGTGATCTTCAGCTCTCACTGGAGCGATTCACAACCGAGTGTGAAGCGGCTGTGATGAGAATCAGCACCTCCGAATCCAAGCCGGAAAAGGGTGGAGTGCCTCCTCCAGGTCAGCAATGAGGTCCTGCCCCAAGAGGAGAAGTTCACGTATCTCGGGGTCTTGTTCACGAGCGAGGGAAGGATGGAGCGGGAGATTGATAGGCAGATCGGTGCGGCATCTGCAGTGATGCAGACTCTGCAAATCTGTCATGGTGAAGAGGGAGCTGAGCCAAAAGGCAAAGCTCTCGATTTACTGGTCGATCTACGTTCCTACCCTCACCTATGGTCACGAGCTGTGGGTAGTGACCAAAAGAACAGGATCGCAAATACAAGTGGCCGAAATAAGTTTTCTCCGCAGGGTGGCTGGGTTCTCCCTTAGAGATAGGGTGAGAATCTTTGTGATCCAGGAGGGGTTCGCTGCTCCTCCACATTGAGAGAAGCCAGATGAGGTGGCTCGGGCATCTGGTCAGGATACCTTCTGGACGCCTCCCTTGTGAGGTGTTGCGGACACGTCCCACCGGAACGAGGCCCCGGGGAAGACCCAGGACACGCTGGATGGACTACATCTTGCGGCTGGCCTGGGAATGCCTCAGGTTCCCCCCGGATGAGCTCGTGAATGTGGCCGGGGAGAAGGAAGTCTGGGTTTCTTTGCTTAGGCAGCTGGTCCCGCGACCCAACTCTGGATAAGCGGCAGATGATGGATGGATGGCAATGTGGTCCATCAGGATCTCTGTCTCACATTCTGGAAAAATCTGCTTCTTCAGTCTTTTTCCCTCCTGAGCCATCATGGAAATGATATGATGGTTATTTATTATGGGCATTGACCTGACCTTTTATAGCCACCATGTGGACATGGTAAGACGCTTCCTCATGTGCACCAAGTTTAGAGTTAATTCTGATTTATAAATAGAAATAGGCGTGGAACATGTGTGCGCTCTTTTATAAATCTGAAAGTTTTCATGTGCCGCATTTCCTTTTTCCCTATGTATGACACCTGTAGTTTGCTTTGCTATACATTGTTTTATAAATTAGGCCCTTGGTGAATGTGCAGGCCATTGGAGTACAGTGAACTCAGCTTCATGTTCAAGAAACCAGCTTGAGATAATTTGACCTTTGTGACATGTTGCATTAACCCGCTGAAAGTTGTCATCATAGATGTTACACTGTGGTCATAAAGGGATGGACATGGTCATCAACAATACTCAGGTAGGCTGTTTTAAACAGTGCTCAGTTGCTATTACGGGGACAAGAGTAGAAAATATCTCCAACATCATTACACCACAATCCACATGAAAAAAAGGCATTTTCCAATAACCTATGAGTAGTTTAGCCATTTCAGACCAGCCTACCTAGCACCAATAACTATGCCACATTCAAAGTAACTTAAATCCCCTTTTTTCTCATTCTGATGCTCAGTTTGATCATATATGCATGCTTTTGGTGAGAAAGCCGTAAACGTGAGGACCCTAGTTCAGGCAGATGAGGCAGGATGGAGACCAGTTAAGGTTAAAGGCTTTAATAACAGGAAACTAAACTTACAAAAAACAAAGGGGGCAAGACATGACATGCCATGACATGGACTAACACTATTTGACAACAAACGAATGGAAAGCAGGAAACAATGAACTGGCAAGGGAGGAACTGAAACTAATGGCTTAAATACACTGAAGAACTACTGATACACAGGTGAGGTGAATGAACAAATAAGACCAGGTGAACTAATAAGCAGAAACCAAAAAAACACTAAACTTACATCTCTGATCTCCTTCATCCACACACCCCTTCCCGCACACTGCGTTCCTCCCATACCCATCAGCTTTCCATTCCCCCGGCACGTCTGGCAACAATGGGGAGCAGGGCGTTTAGTCGCTCGGCTCCTCATCTCTGGAATTCCCTCCCTCCTGATCTCCGTACAGTGGACTCCTTCCTTCTCTTCAAATCCAGACTCAAAACTCATCTGTTCAGACAGTCTTATCCCCCCTAAGTCCATATACATCTTTCCACAGTGTTTCCTTCCTCTATCACTTATTCTGTTTTGTGCTTTTAATGTTTTGCTTACTTTTAGTGTCTTATGTTTGTACAGTGTCCTTGGGTGCTTTGATAAGGCGCTTTTTTAAAATAAAATGTATTATTATTATTATTATTATTAAACATGACCCTAAATACAAGAAACCAAGATCAAGCCAAACACATGACAAAAGCACAAGAAACCAGAACATAAACCATGAATCATGACTTGCTGACATTTGATCATCTGATTAGCCATTTAGGTTAACAAGCAATTGAACAAGTGTGTCTAATGAAGTAGCCAGTGTGTGTATATGTGTACATATACTCATGGATGCATATATATTGTATATACATACTCATAAATTATTTGGTAAAATTAGCTAAACTATGAAAACTAGAAGTGATACTAAGTAAAGAGTTGCATCAGAGCCAAAGGTTTTCTTTTTTAACCAAGTTGTGCCACATGATCTGGATCTCTGAAAAGAGCTGGAATTCCTATCCACTACTTCACACAGATCCAGGAAAAGCACCACAAAGGCCAATTCTTCTGAACAGTCTGGTAAGGTGAAGGAGTGTGTCTGAGGACTCCAAGTCACTCTGCACACCTGCTGCAGCAACCACAGCCCACACCTATCCCTTCATGATGGACACCTCAAGTCTTTGATTGAATTTAAAAGGGCTAGTAACATATTTGGAAAGAAAAAAACTGTCATGACATTTTACCATGAATGCAAACTACTTAATTTATATTTAAAAATGTGCACAACCCAATCTACAATACCCACACAAAAGAAGACTATATTTTACTTAACTTATTCATAAATACTACTAACTCAAGTTCAAGAGCAAATTGATCTACTTAAGCGATGATAGTAACTGAACTATGAGGGGTTTTAAGAGTCACAAGCTTTAGATGGAGATAAGACCTTCTTCTTTCCTTTAATAGAAAATTTAATTTGGTCTGTGCTGGGGTCCCAGTGGACAGAACTCAACCTGAATTGATCAAATTCTGTTAAAGTGAGTCCTAGTTGGATGGCAGAGCCGTACAACTATGATAACACAGAAATAAAAGGAAGGTTCATTCAATTACAGTTTATTAAGATTAAAGCTGATATCTGTCACTTATTTCCCAATTTATGTTGGAATTGATCAACGTGATGACTTAGATCGATATTTGCACAATTCTCTGCAAACTAAGCTTTTGCAACCTTTCTATCAACCTCTAATATACTTAAACCGTTGCCTTTCAAAGCCGCAACGGCATGCTCTTTAATGACAAAGTATGTCTTTTATAGTTAATGTGTGTAAACTAAATACTGGAAGTGTTAAATAAATAACTAAATAACTAATATCAAACAGGAAAGTGGCATGGCAAGATCAATCAGTATGCAGTTTTGTATTGACTTAGAGCACATAGAGAAACCAATGTGGTGGAAAAGACATCCATATTTCTCTCTTTTTCATTCTCTGCTTCAATGCCACCCTATCTTTCAAATTACATTGATATGGTACAAATTCATTTTCCCAGTGAAATATGATCACTGCGTGAATTATGGTCAATGGAAATGCTTTTTAAAGTGAATAAAGAGCTAAGATTCTAAACTGATCTGTGATCATTAAGTCGTGGCAGAGTTTGTCCATGGATTGTCTTAAATGTGTTCAAGAGTGGAAAATCAATTTAGTGTAGACTGGTTAACAACTGCATCATGATCTGGCAGCCTTTCCTTCATCTATCTCATTTCCTGTTCCCGTCTCTGTGTCTTGTGTGTTTTTCCCACAGCTTTTTCCCACAGTGTTGTTTTGTCTGCCCGTGGTTTGGTGGACTGCTCCCGTGGCTCACTTCTCTCCACACCTGCGGCTCATTATTGTCCTGCCAACCCTGTCTCACGGCAAAAAGTCTGGAAAAATTAATCTATTGATTTTTGTGCACAGGCACTGTTGTTTTTCATGCTACCTGGCATGAAAATAACTCTACTTCAGTGTCATAGTATTTTGTAATATCGTCATATAACAACAGTTGCATGACATTTAAGAGACTACTAGAATAAATCCTCAGGGGCATAAAAGGTCATGGATAAGCATGAAATGAGATAAGATTGCTCCTGTTCCCTTAAACTGCTTTTAAGAACTCACCAATTGGTTTTATGTTTATATAATTTTGTTGTTGTTGGAACAACCTACCCTCACATTAGGAGCACACACATACTTGACATTTTTAAAACTGATTCTTATTGTTTGGTACTTAAATCAAATTGAAATTCAATGTTTTGCAGGGGTTACGATGTTAAACTCTGCGTATCAGGATGCTGAATAGTGTAGGAAAATTTTGAAGAACCAAAAATTTGTCCAAAACTTGGTTCAGGGATTCAGAAAAAAACTCACTAACAAAGTGCAGCAGCAGCTTTAAATAGATCAAGTAATGTGCAAATTAGCCAGGATAAATAGATTTTATCGTCATCAACATTTAAGACAATAATGCTTTGAGCGTCACAATAAGTCTACCAACAACTAAAGTGAAACTGGCATTATTATTTTCAGCGCAAAGAAGCTAAAATAGGGGTAATACGTTCTCTTTTCATGGGTTTTGATAAGTCTGGCAGCTGGGTCCAAACCATAGTTGATGTGTGAATGACTCCATGTTTCTAATGAGGTAAAGAACTTTTAAATGGATAATCATTGCTGAGCATGACATAAATGACCAACCAAGAAAGGGTTGAATGAGGTTCCCCCAGCTGAGCAGACTGGTAGTGATGTTCAGACAAAAGGTAGCAGAATATGTTAGGCCCAAATATGGCCCACATAATGCTTACCAGTGCTGTAAGTGAGCTATAGGTGTCAAAAGTTGCCTGGATTAGGACCAAACACATCTGTTTTCTGGGACTGGTTCCCAGCTGTTATCAGCTTATCAATCAGTCTGACCTGTCAAGGTGAATGGGGGCTAGCAGCTAGCACCTGCTAACAACTAGCACCTGCTATTCATTGCTAACACCTGATGAACAAGGGCCATTTATATGTGCATGTTCATGAAGGCATATTTCTCAACCTGGAAGTGCATCTAAGATAAAAAAAAAAAGCAATTAAAAATCAAAACAAGTAGGCAAAACATAAATTATTTAAAAGTACTAAAACTGAAAAATTAAATTTAGTAATATATTAATAATGAAAAGTGGATCCTTAATTTGGCTCATAAACATATAGCACTGAAAAAATTCAGTGGGGAGGGAAAGACACTTAATATTTTGTGGCAGTTTGTTTGCATTTTGATATTTATGCTGTTATGCTTTCACTGCTTTATATAATATTTTGTTCAGTCCTTTTTTTTAAATAATTAGTATGAAGAAGATTGACTTGACAATTGAAATTTTTACTAAAAAGTTTTGCCTGATGCTCATTTTCATTCTAGATGTTCCATATTTTTGATAGTTCATTATTAAACGGATACAAAGTGCTCTGATCTTTGCATCTTCTGAGAGATTTAACTTGTTGAACACTTACAATCCGACAGCACATTATCATTTATTTCTCAGTATGTTAAAATGCAGGTCGAAGGCTGCAATATGTGTACTAGTTCTTGCTAGTATAATGTTGCCTCTTTGCTGATGCAGCTAAAAATTAATTTTCATTTCACCAATGAAGCCATTATTGTAACCTCAAGAGTAATCAAAGATGCTGAAGACAAAAAAAAAAGAAGTAGAAGAACAAGGTAATGATGAGTAAAGCTCCATTGTGAGGGCTAATATAAAGAGGGACTCCTGGGTATTTAGACAGGTCCTGCCTTTAATCAGAGTACAAACTATTAACATGTCAGCCTGTAAAGACACAGGAGGATGAAAAGCATGTCAACCAAGCTTACTCCATCACTCATCTTGTCCCTCAGCACATTAAGGCACTCTATGGCCCTAACAAGCTTTCCTGTGACACTTACATGAGCTTAATAGGTTGCAAATGTGTATCTTGATGTTCAGCATGTGTATTTTCTGCCTTTTTTCTTTTGTAATGAACAGATATCTTTGACTTAATTACAATATTCAAACAGCCGCATCTTAAAAAGAAGAAAAAACATACGAATTTGTGTTTTGAGTGATTCTAAGAACATCTTTGATGTACAATGACTGCAGCCACTGATGTTATAATTAGATCTGAGGCAGACATGACATTTGGAATTTTCAAGAGCTTCTTGAGGCAAAGAGCCCTATGTTTCCTTAATCAACATATTACATATAATTGCCATATTTTTTTAATTTCTTTTCAAACCACCAAGTCTGTTCTCATTGCACAAACACTGAAAGATGTAAAACTAAGGTTCAATGAGGAACGGTGGACAATCAGTGCTTTCACAGAGACTTTTTAACTAGCAAATTAAAGTTACTTCAAATGAGTCTTACTTAGGATTCTAAGTACATGCATGTTTTGAGGAACATTAAATTGGCCAGGAAACCTTCAAAAGTAACATCAATGAGGCACAAAGTGAAGGTACAGAAAACCTGCCATTTGAGAGCACAAAACAGCTCTTTTCACGATGCCGTGCTATGCTGTCATATTTGTAAGGCAGAATAATGGTGCATTTACATCATGTCACTCTGGGGGACTCTGCTCGATTGGGTGGGGAATGCTGAGAAATGTCACCACCTTCAATGGTGTGGTTTGCTTTTACACTAAACTTGATTCAAACAGACCAAACCACCTGGACATCACACAGTTACAATGTTATGCAGTTAAAACATCTGCTTGCTAGGGGCGATATTCTCCGAAACATCCAGTAACCAACAAGAAAAATGTTGGAATAAGAAGGAAACCTAGCTTATCAACTGGCCAGGAACAAAAACAGCCTGTTCACTGCAAGTAAAGAATGAAGCAACATTTAAATTCTGCAGTCTTGGAGTTTTTGTTTTTACTTTCTTGTTGTTTTCTTGCCTCTAAAACAGTGACCTACTAAAATTAAGCCAGACCCCTGGCTTAATGATACCACCAGGGCCATCAGACAGCGCTGCAGACAGGCAGAACACAGATGGAAGAAAGACAGGCTTCATGTGCTTCTGTGCATAATGAGAGACTGTCTCCATGGCTATCAAAATGCTGTTAAGCAGACCGAGTCTTAGTATCTTTCTAATATATTTTCCACTAGTAGTAACCGGCTGAGGGTCTTGTTTAGCACCATTTACTCTGTCATTAATCCTCCTGTTGATGTTCTGAAAACTGCAACACAGTCGACCCGTAATGATTTTCTTAAATTTTCTTTATTAGACAGATCATAGACTGTTCAGTTATGTGCTCCTCCATTGGCCTCTGCTGTCTTCGATCAGTTTGAGCCAGTGTTGCTACGGCAAATGTCTGAAGTGGTTCAGCAGCTGGGACCCACCAGTTGCCCTCTGGACATTATTTCCTCCAAGATACTCAAACAGTCCTTTGTTACCATTGGTCCATGTCAAATAGATGCTTAAGTTCAGGCACTGTTCCATCTGTTTTTAAACTTACTGTGGTCAGGCTTCTTCTTAAAAAACTGGTTTAGATCCTAACTTTTCTCTAACTTTAGGCCAGTCTCTCATTTCGATTTTTTTCCAGAGTTCTAGAAAAGATTGTTTTTATCCAGTAATTTTTCTAGAAAATAACAACATATTTGAAAAATACCACTCTGGTTTCAGATCTTGTCACAGCACTAAATCTGCACTACTCAAAGTACAGAATGATATTCTCTTGTCTCTTGTTGATGCCTGTTCTGTTGGTGATGTTGAAACTTAAAATAGCTTTTGACACTGTAGACCATCCAGTCCTCACCACTCGTTGGCCTCAACAGGTTGGCCTTCAGGGAACATTGCTTGAGTGGTTTAAATCCTTTTTAACTGACATGTCTTTTTCTGTCATGTTAAGTCTTCCTCTTCAACTCCGTTGAACAAGTGTGCAGCAGGGATCAATTCTGGGGCCTGTGATCTTCTCATTATACATTTTTCCTTACAGAACCAATTATTGAACGCCATAAACTGTCTTTTTTTTTCTGTATGCAGATGACCTGCCAATCTATCTGCCAGCCACTCTTAATTCTCCACTTAGTTTAAACTCCATTGATGGCTGCTTAAAGGATATTAAACACTGGCTCTCTCAAAACTTCCTACACCTAAATAATGACAAAACTGAATGGATTTTGTTTGATGCCTCCAATAAGTCAGATACCGCTGTTCCCAGTCTAGGTCTTTCAGTCACCAACTTCAGTCAGGTGGTTAAAAATCTGGGGATAAAACTGGACTGTCACTTGAAATTGGACAATCAGGTTGATGCTGTTGTGAAAACAAGTTTCTTTTAGCTTCATCTATTGTCCAAAGTAATGCCTTTCCTTAGCCACAGTGATCTAAAGAAGGCCACCCATGCCTTTGTGAGCTCAAGATTTAACTGCTGCAATGCTTCATATGTTGGTATCAATTACAATCTTGCATCTCTTGTTTGCAGCTTGTAAAACATTCTGCCACTCGTCTCCTAACCAGCACTCAGGTGCCTAAGCATATCACTCCTATCCTGTTAGCTCTGAACTGGCTCCCAGTTCAGTTCAGGATACAATATAAATTGTTGCTGTTTGTTTTTAAAGCACTGAATGGTTTTGCACGTCCTTACTTATCAGAATTGTTGAAAATCCACCAGCCCAGCAAGGCTTTAGGTCCTGCTGTTCAAAATCTGTTAGAGGGGCCTCAGTAGGTGCAAACAATAGGGGGATTGATCCTTTTTAGTGGAAGGTCCAATGTTTTTGGAATACTCTTCCCCATGAACTACACACCCACACTGATCTGCTTCTGTTCAAGGTCAAACTTAAGACCTATTTATTTAAAAAGGCCTTTGGCATGTAGTGTTTTGTTTTAATGTGTTTTATACTTTTAGTACGCTCCGTGTCATCTAACTTTAACTTTAACTGGTTTTGTGCTTTTACCCATTTTTATTAAATTTCCTGTATAAATAAAAATGTGTATTTTTATTTATATGTAATAGGATGTTGAGCACCTTGGTCAGCTTGAGTGCTGTTGTAAGTTGCTATACAAACTATATAAACTTTGACTTTTAACTTTGAAAAGGGCTCACGCAGGGATCTTAAACACCAATCCTTGAGGGCCACTGTCATGCAGGTTTTAGATCCTTGCTTGTTTCAAAACACCTGATTCAAATTAATAGGTCATTGTGCAGAACTTCACAACAAGCTGTTGGGTTTATATAATTTAAATCAG
This sequence comes from Melanotaenia boesemani, assembly GCF_017639745.1. Lineage (NCBI taxonomy): Eukaryota > Metazoa > Chordata > Actinopteri > Atheriniformes > Melanotaeniidae > Melanotaenia > Melanotaenia boesemani. Next base: position 28,318,828 of record NC_055698.1, read on the forward strand.
GATTGTTGGAGAAGGGAGACATGTAAAACCTGCGTGACAGTAACTGTACAAGACCAGAAGACTTAAGATCTCTGGGCTACTGTTTAATTAAGTCCTACTGCTAGCCATGCTCTATCAAAGATCAAAGAATATTCAACCATCTTCAAAACTCTATATACGCATCTCTATATACACACAATAAAAATTTTTATCGTGCATTAACAGTTTAATCTAATCTTACTTTCTGTCTATTCACCTGATGGCTGATATCAGATATAATTCCTTCTGTGTTTAGAAGGAAGCAGCTTCACAGCTTTAAATTCATCCTGCTGACTTTTTACCTTTTAGTTAGTAAATTCTGAACATTTCATCCTTCTTTGTCATAAATATTTGATTTTATATATATTAAGAAATATTTTAACTATTGCTGTTTAAAGAGAAAACTGCTGCTAAATCTGTTTATTTGTTTAGTTCAGGGGTCTCCAACCATTACAATCCAATGAGCTATTTTCCCTCAGCCAGCTAAATAAAACTCATTTAAAGCCACAAATGTTACAGGACCTTTTAAAAAAAGACAACTTATAATTTTTCATAAACATCTACTATAGGATGTTTGCTGTCATGTTTGGAAAAACCACAATTTTATTTCTATAAGTTTTAAATTAAAGAAAAACATTCAGCTTTTGTAGATAGATGATTATGATGACTAACTTACTTGTATGGGATGTAGATATTTCTGAAAATTTACGTCAAAAACAAAACAAACAACAAAAAAAAGCCTATTTTGTCCAACCTAATGACAAGAAAAACAGATAAAAACATTTTACTGGTACTTTAAGTGTCATTGTGTAGTAGAAATTTAATGCAATTTTCCCATTGAAAAAACTGAAAACTAGCTAAAAACCTGCATTTGCTATTATCATTAGTTAGTTCTTCAGCATTTTTAGTCATGTATTAAGAGCCATTGTGGTAGGTCCAGAAAGCCACTTGCAGACCCCTGATTTAATGTTTGTAAACCAAAATTTACTGCAATTTCTTCATATAGCAGTAAACCTTCTTTTCAAAGAGAAGGCCATTTTGCAGGTAACAATGTGATTAATCATGATTAAAATTTTTAATCACTGCCAGCACTAAATATATATATATATATATATATATATATATATATATATATATATATATATATATATATATATATATATATATATATATGTATGTATCTGTTAACATGCATCATATTTTTCAACACGGTCTCCTTCCTAAAGCAACCTCATATATTGTTTTCTTAATGCATGATGTTATGACCTTTTATGAATCCTAAGCCAAATATATTATTACCTAAACATAACCAGGAAATGACAAAGTTGTTATATCCTGTGTTAATGTGAAAAATGTGCAACAAGTAAAATGCCGTCTATTAAGGTGAACACAACTAGCGCCAGTAAGTTAGTGACTGACATGACTAAATCTGAAACATGCTCCCAAAAACTCCAGTATTTTCTTTTGAGACGTGTTAGGGACATTTGGGTTTGAGATGTTATTAACTTTATTGAAGTCATTGCTTTAATGGTGGATTATTGCATTTTTAGCTTTGATTATCAATACTGGCAAACAGCCTCTGTCTGCATCTGCCACTTTGATACTGCTTTAAAATTTGAGTAGTGGAGTGAATACAAATGTTTGAGGACTTTGGAAGTGGAATCTGACTGCCATTCATGTCAGATTTCTGTTCTGAAACACAGCTATAAACTGAAAAAGAATTCAAGATTACAGTTGTAATCATAGTTTTATCTCATGCCAACAACCACCATCCGAAGCTTAGAGAGTATCTGACACATTAATATGGTGGCTTGTGCACCACAGCCTTTGGGAACATCATTTCTTTTCATTCAGAAACTCTTCCAGCTGGCAAAGCTGCCAGTGAAAATGTAATTTTCCAGACATCCCAATCTCAGATCTGTTATCAGCTAACGATAAGCTGGAAAGCCGTTTTCTAGGGTCCTCATTCAGGAATAGAAGCTCTGGCCTCTGATTAATCGCTTTTTACTATTTTTCTCTCCTTCAGATAGCCTGCAATTTAAAAAAAATGGGGAAAAAAATCACGTCTCAGCTGTGGAAAAACCTTGACGTTTTTGAATTAGATACAAACAAAGCAGGCCATTGAGACTGACAGGTGGGCTGAAGAAGCATCTGATGAAGTCGAAAATTTTATTGAGAATGCAGATAGATAACATTAACAGAAAAAAATTCAAACCAACAGAAAGCCAAAAAAACCATGGAGCTGAATGAGGAAGGAAGATAGTTTGATGCCCTCAAAAAGACAGACACCTGTGAAGGTCAAACGGTTTGTCCACAGTGAGACTGCGTTACCATGGCAACCAAGTCATTCACTGACTGCAGAGTTCAGTTCAGTCCATCTTTAGTTTCCCCAGGGGATAATTAGGAAAGACAAACAGACAGAGAGACAGACAGGGTAGACAGTTGTGTACAGATACATTGTCTCAGTGGACTGACTGTTGGACACTCACATGCTCTTACTGAAGCCACGCCAGTGTTGTCATAACAACTAAAATTTAAATCCACTTCACTGTTGGAAAAGGAAGCAGAGATTAAGTAACAGATAAAAAGAGAATGTGGTCCAAACACTCTACCAGATGTGAACCTTAATTTCAGTTAATATACTCCCATAGAGATGATTAGCATTAGTTGGCAGAAATTCCTGTCTTACTCCAAATTTCCTTCGCCTGTTGGAGCCACAGAATCTACGGTATACTCTCAATATTTAAGGACACATTTTTCCTATTGCTTAGTAAGATTTTTTTTTTTTTTTTTACACAAAACAAAGCTGAAAAAACTAAAGAAAAATGTTTAATGTAAAACTGCAGTGGAGAAACAGAAAAACCCAAGATTTCAAAGAGCTCACCATCTACAGTTTGTAATATCAAAAGATTCAGAGAATCAGGAGGAATATCTGCATTAAAAACAGACATGGTTCTCTACTGGAAATTACTGCATGGACTCTTCCAGTATTCACTGTCTATAACTTCCAGTATTCACTGTCTATAAACAAAGTTTTTAATGCAATTCACAAAGTTATATCATGCAAAGAAGAAGCAAAATGGAAACACAATCCAGGTATGCCACTATCTTCTCTGGGCCAAAGCTCATTTAAAATGGTCTAAGGCTAAGTGGAAAACTGTTCTGTGGTCAGATGGATCAAAATTTTAAATTCTTTATGGAAACCATGAATGCTGTGTCCTACACACTTAAGAGGAGAGGGACTTTCCTGCTTGTTATCAGTGGACAGCCTGCATCTCTGGGGTTGCATCAGTGCCTATGGTGTGGACAGCTTCCACATACATAAATGCTGAAAAGTACATGGAGGTTTTAAAGCAACATCTGCTCCCATCCAGACAATGTCTCTTTCAGGGAAGGTCTTGCAAATTTCAGCAACACAATGCTAAACCACATTCTGCATCCATCACAACAGCATGGCTTCATAGGAGAAAAGTCCAGCTGCTGAACTGGCCTGCCTGCAGTCCAGACCTTTCACCAACAGAAAACATTTGGGACATAATGAAAGCAAAAATCCAGCAATGAAGGTTCAGGACTGTTGGGCAGCTAGAATCCTGCATTAGGCCAGAATGGGACAACATTCCTCTCCTAATACTCCAGCAACTGGTCTCCTCACTTCCCAGATGTTTGCAGACAGATGTTAAAAGAAGAGGCAATGCCTCACATTGCTAAACATCACCTTGTTCAAACTTTTTCTCAGAATGTGTAAATCTAAAAAAAAAAAAAAAAAAAAAAATCTTTATTGTGCGAATAAAATGTCTCAAACAACATATGAGATGTTAAAACTATGTTCTACTGGAAATCAAATATTAAAATAATTGCTTTCTGTTTATTTAAATGAATTTTATGGAAACCCCACCATAAAATGCATGTGTTTTGTTTTCCTATTATGTTTCTGAACTGCAGTAGTCACTTTCAACATCAGAATGTTATAACATGCAAATACAGGTGACGATATGTCCACATTAACAGAGGAAGTATGTCGTTGTGAAATGCAGTGCTTTGACGGATTAATTACAAGTGCAGATGAAAAGGTAATCAGAATTGTAATTACGTACTGCTGTAATCAGAATGGTATTTAGCAATGTTGCTGCTTTACTGTTTTTGCTGCATGTGTTTTGCTTTCTTTGTGTGTAGAATTAAAAGTGTAGTTAATATGATTTATTAGTGATTTATTAAACATTCTGTTTTTAGATTATTTTACTCTTAAAATGGTATGATTTTATTCAAAAGAGTTATTTTTGGCATAATATAGCAGTGTTTGTGATTGTGGCCCATATGCTGTCACTGACATATTAATTCTCCTTTAAAAATGCCCAATTTCATTTCAATAAATTAAAATGTACAAATGTTTTGCATGCAAGACAGTAACCTGACAATGACACATGTAGGTTATGCAGAAACAGCTTGGAGACAGAGAAGGATTGCATGCTATTGATCATATCATTGGCACCTCAGTCAACAGATGCTATATTGGACTTGTTTAGGATTAGCTTAAATGAAAAGCTTCATGCAGAAAATAAAAGCTAAATCTCCTGTGAGGATGTCTTCGAACTATGAGGGAAAGACTACAGAAAGTTACCTTGAGTAATCAAAGCCAGCAGAAGCTAATTTGATTGTTTTAACAGAACGCTATGTTAACTCACCTTGTTTTTTACGATATTGCAGTGTTTTTTTTTAAATAATTAACCAAATCTTTGCCGCCAAAGTTCATAGTTTTGGCACATATTCATACTTTTAGATATGTTTTAGGTTTGTTTTATTTTATTTTATTTATTTATTTATTTATTTATTTTTTACAAATTTTCCTGTAATGCAAGTTAAACATCGTGAAAGGGAATGCTTTAGTAAAAATGTAATCTTTTCCAAACCCTAACCTTCCAATGTTGGACCCAGTGGCTAACCTAAATAGAACTAAGTAGAAAGACAGAAAAAAAAAAACAGCAATGGCCTCACTCTGCATTTGAACCCAGTCTCCAGGGCAAAAGTCTAAAACAGCTGCAGGCAGTGAATCACACCACCAAAGCCAAAGCCGCTGGCACATGTCAGACACGAGACCAAACAGCAGCATTTAATGCCCTGTGAATGCAAACGGCTTAGTGAAGGTGTTGCTGCAGATGCACAATTGTGCAATGCTCCATATTCATTTACCTGGCAGTGGTTGTTCTGCTTCCCCAGCCTCAAACAGATTTTTGCATTCGTCTTTTGTATCTTTGGATCACAAATTACAGGAGCAGCAGTAGGATTTGTCAACTCTGACAAAGTCATGATAGTTTTCTGGTACGAGTTAGTGAAGCAGAAAAACGTCATTCCTATTCAGTTTTGCAGTCTTTTACCCTCAGGTAACATGTATCTGTTATCACTGTTTTAATTTAAACAGTTCAGTTAAAGAACCCATTCTGTTATCATCCAAAGCACCGAGAGCCACACCACCTAATTCAGCCAAAATCATTGAATTTTGTGGACTTTTAAAGCCTGAAACCTTATAAGGTGTCCAATTACAACATATAGTAGCCTTGTGTGCTTAACCTTCATCAGTGATGTTTTACACAACAGAAATCTCAAAGATTGTGTGCAGTGTAAATTTCCTGTATGTATCCAATAAATGCAGAGGAAAACAAAATAAGCCTTTTCTCGATGTGCTTCAAATATAACTTTATAACAGGAGGACGTGGCAGTCTGTCAAAGTTTAAAAGAAGAAGCCATTTTCTCAAGTTTTTACACTGCTCGTTATAGATTCTGCCAAACAGACAACTTGTCATACACCCTGGCTGTTAAATAGATCAGCTTTATTTCAGCTGATAGCAATTTATTAAAATATGAACAAAGTGGCACCAGTACAGAGGAAAAAACATCTCTAATACAGATACATTCATCAGACAGAATAACTGTCGCTTAAAACTGGGTTTCTGAGGGGATAGTTCTTCAGCAAGCTATATGTCCCATCTTGTAAGGTAAACAGTTATTCTTTTAAATTAAAATAAACTTAAACTGTTACTGCAGTGATTTGCAGTCAAGAATGAAGCAGTCAGAACGAAACTTAGCACCTCCAAGTCTGAGGTCATGGTCCTCAGTCAGAAAAGCTCATCCACAAATGGATAAGGACTTGCTACTTTAAAGATACACTATTGAACCTGGGCATATTTTCTCAGTGACATACCCCCTAACGGCATCCATCTTGCTTCCTACCTGTAGTCTGAGCTCTCTATAGTCAGTAAAAGTCAGTCCAATGTTGCCTCTTTTTTATTTCTTCCTCTGCCCCCACTTCTTTTCCTCTCCTCCTCCAATAATATCTTATTGTGTTTCTTTGATGAATCAGCCACTGCGCACATTAAGAAAAGGCCAGTGGGTTGATATCCAGTTGCTAGCATGTATGTAGCTGACCAGAACCTATTTAGCATGTCCTATTTCCTATAAGGAGTAGGCCTCAGGCCTCTCAGCTGTTTTAGAAATACCTTGGGGATCTCCTAGAAGAGCTGGAGGATGAGGACTTAACATTCCTCCCCTGACTGCTTTCCTCCACAAGAAATGGAGGAACCTTTTGTCAATAAACAAAACCCACAAGTCGAAAACAAAACAAATGATGTCTTACACCAAAAGTAGTTTATAATAAATTCTAAAATAATTAAGAGGGAAATTCACAATTTTAGTATCACACAGGTTGCAATGGGCCAGAATTTCTAATAAGTGTGACTTCCTTTAACACATTTATGTTTGATGTTTTAAGTCAGATGTTGGTATGTGTTGGTGGGTATTTGACCAATATTAAAAATGTCTAGAAGTAGAGACTTCTATGATTCAGGCAGAATTGTCATTATGGCTCATAAATAAAGAGGCAAAGAGGTCACCAGGTTAATGTGGGATCTGATACTTAATGAGGTCAACAGGCACATTGATCAACCTCTGACCTGCCTGTTAGCGACTTTAGTTTTAAAATGCAGGCTGGAAACATAAGCTCCCTGATTAGCATGCTGCTGCTCCTCTGACACATGCTAAGTTTTCTACAAGTATGCTAACCATGAAGGAGTTGTTGCTTTCACACCCAGATGGTTCAGTATCATGCAAGCACAGACTCACTTGGACACACACACAAACACACACAGACAGACATTCCAACTTGATTCATAGAAGCACCTGTCCCACCCACCTACATCTGCACACCCATGTTTACTGCAATCACCAGAGCTATTACAGCAGTTCACTCAAGAGCGACAGGGTAATTTCCTCCTCCCTCAGGCCTCCCACGAAGGGAAAAATAAACAATGCACAGATTTCTCTGGACATGTCATCTACAAAACACACCACATTCCATTTACTGCTTGTTTTGAAGAGCTGAATGTCATGCCTTCAAAATACTATTCATTTATCTTTAGTTTGTATCCAATGAAGAAATACAACCCATCCATCCATCCATCCATCCATTATCTTGACCGCTTATTCCATTTCGGGTCGCGGGTGAACTGGAGCCTATCCCAGCATTTTAACAGGTGAGAGGCAGGGTACACCATGGACAGGTCACCAGTCTGTCGCAGGGCCAACACAGATAGAGACAAACAACCATTCACACGCACACTCACTCCTAGGGAGAATTTTAGAGTGTCCAATTAACCTAACACGCATGTCTTTGGACAGTGGGAGGAAGCCGGAGAACCCGGAGAGAACCCACGCATACACGGGGAGAACATGCAAACTCCACACAGAAAGGCCACCACCCTCAAGGTTTGAACCTCCCCCCAGCTGAGATTCGAACCGGCGACCTTCTTGCTGTGAGGCTGCGGTGCTAACCACCACACCACCGTGCAGCCCAGAAAATACAACCCACTACTACTAAACAGAAAAATACAGTTTTTAAACAAAATTCTGCACATTCACCAATGCTGTGATGTACCCAGGAGAATGAGACAAAGCTCCAATGTAGCTTTCCAGCTTGTGCTAATGTTAAAAAGGTTTGTTTTTTTTTCCAAATAGTTTTAGTTTCTAAACACAAAGATGATTGGGAAAGTAGGAGAGAGGACAGTAGGGTTGGGCAATACTGCAAATTTTTGTCTTGATCTGATACAAAGTAAATCCAGGACAAGTATTGTGATACCAATGCAGATATTTGTTGCTTGAAATTTGACATTTAATGATTTTGCCTTAAATTATAAATCCTTACTATTCTCTTAATCAAACACAAGAAGATTTTTGTTAAATAAAACATTTTTATTAACAAACTAAATGTCACGGGTTGAGCAGGGGGCTCACTATTCTCTGGTCCACCGGCTTATTCAGTTGGCTGCTACTTCGGTTGTGGCTGCTGCTATGGTTGTCAAGCAGGAAAGATGGACATTTTTACTGTTGCGGTATTCCTTCTTCACTGACTTGTGCTTTTTAATTAGTTGGTCTGGCTTTGGTTTTTGTTTTTTTAAACTTTATTGAAACATACCCTGCATTTTTGGTTTTTTTGGTTTTTGTTTTTTTTAACATAAGACAGCCTCCTGGTGTTCAGGTGAACTCAGCCTTTGTCCAATTATGACACCTCAGTTTGCTACAAAGAACCTCTATTGTCTGATGCCTGTTGAAAACCAAATTGTAAGGTTCTAAATCTTCTTTTTTCTGGTCTGAATGACCTGGTCAGTTTAAAATTTGGTCTGGGAACTAGCACTGTGCAAGTGCCTGGCCAGCATGAAGAGGCTAACATGGATGGATAAGTCAGTAGTTCACCTACAAAGACCATCGTGTTTAACCAACTCAGTCACATTAGAGGCTGGTCCAAGCAGCCTTTAAACTCATTACTCTCTCTGGATTGTGTGTGAATAATAAAGGGGCAGCTGGCTTTTTGATTCAGGTTGCGAATTTAGCATGGGGATGTTAGCTAGCTTACATTACCAGCAGTGCACTTTACCAACACCTGGACATTAAAGTACATAAAAAGTACATTTGAATCATGAATAAGACCTCTCAATAATAGTTAGTAAATCTAACATGCACTATGTTCACAGAATATGCATTCAGATAAATCATAACACAGAATGCTGCACCAAGCGATGTACCTCGGAGACTGTTATGTCAAGTTCTGCCACAGCTAGTGAAATTTACGGACCAGTACGGAGAGAGGGTGCCAGAGAGCCAACATGTCCATGTGAAATATAGATTATATTTCAGGTGGCAAGCGGAATAATATTACATTATTATTTTACAAATGCATGTTCTTCTTCCCCACACGACTTCTCCTCAATCAACTGACAATGTCTCCCTATGGTAAACCAATCAGACTTGCCAACAACCTTTGTAAGTCAATCACAGCACAGTACAGGTACTTTAATAGTGTTCCCTCGCCTGCCACTGTAAGTGTCAGATCAATGCGACCCTTATCCAACTGTCTTCTTTCATCAACACCAGCATCCATGTCGCTCCCACCGAGCTCATCAGGAGCCCCGCTCCACATCACATCCATCCACGTCTTCAGCAATTGCCCCTCACAACCTCATATTTTGCGTTTCTCAGTTTTTCTATTGCTGTTTGTTTCATCTCTTGTGTCAAAGCTGTTTCTCTGAAGTGGCTCTGCTATCATGCAAACAGCTTTGCAGAGAGCACAGTTGGGATGATTTCAATTACAGAGCTGGAGGAAAACAGTCATCCCTCTTCCATCAGATAGGAGCCTGTTTGCATTCTAGCCCTGAGGAGCAACACAGGACAAAATGAAAAAAAAAAGAAAAGTCAACAGGAATACTGACCTGTTGTAATGCAAAAAATAAAGAATGTATTAAAAATACTTTTTATTTTTTTCAAAACAATAAATAAGTTGTTTTTTCTTCCACTTTTTACAGTTTTTTTTGAAGTGTTATGCTTTTGGTGATGTTGTTTTTCCAATGTTTTGGTTTTGGTAGTGATATGTAGTCTCACTCCAGGTTGTGTAAAAGCCACAGTGGTACACAGCAGAGGGCTGAGTTGGATCAGATCGCACATGTTCATTAGACTGAATGATTCTAATGTTGCCGCAGGTTGGAAAGGGTGGTCCAAAATCACCTGTAGGTCTTGCACTAAGAACAACTCCTGTTGCCACTTATTTAGCTTTGAAAAACAGTGTTGAACTTTGAAACTGAATTTGTGATGAAGATGAATTCAGGTTTATACTGTAGGCTTCTGACTCAAAGCAAAGTGAGTCTTGACTGCATAGCTCTACTCTTCTAGGCATGTCCGAGTCACATGGCGGATCTTTATCTCAGGTGATGGAGGTAAATAATGAAGGCTGCATACTGCTGCCTCAGATGGAAAAATAAAATCCCAACATGCCATAAGGAGACAGTTTGTGGTTGTTAAAATGCGGGCGCATTAACACCCGACCTTGGCTGCTCTGCTGCCTGCTGCACCCCATCAGCTCGCTGCATTGTCAGGCTTCGCTGCCTCCTGGTTATTCTCGCTCGTTAATCATGATTAACACACTGCTGGAAGCCAGTCATTAGCAGCTACCTCCTAACACCTGTGGTCAAAGAACCAAGTCACATCTTCATCAGTTCCTTCCAGACATCAGAGAGGATGAAAGGTAGGAAACTGAAGAGAAACAAACAAAAAAAGGACTAGATTGGAAGTAACAACCCATCTTTGTAAGCTGATGGAAGAAATGTGTCTAGTCATGTGAGGGATGGCAAATGTTTTCATGCTAATTGGCTAGGTATTGAATTTAAGCTACAAAAAGCTGTGTTCTTGCCCTGTGTGTTTGAATTCAGTTACAAAGGGGGACAGATGTTGCAAGACTTCTGTTTTCACTGAGTGTTTTTCTGGTCATGAAACAAACTCATGAAAAGAAAATTTGGGAGATAAGGAGAGAGATAGGAAATAAAAGGCATTAGCAATGCTCTATAAATTTGAGGTTTTAGCAGATTCTCTCATCCTGTTTGTTAATTTGAGTCAAACCTACTCACAGATGCTCAAAATAAGAGAGATTTTTTTAGTCCAAGGACACTTGAGCCCATCCAAATAGGCTGACAGCCAGACAGAATGGTGAACAGGTGAAATTACTGGCAATGCATCAGACGAATCACTAGCAAACAGACAGACTGGCAGCTTTGAGGCTCTAGATTCATGGAATCAGGTTCATTTGGTGGTTTGGCAGTCAGCTAATAAATAAACTGACTGAAAAATTAAATCTGTTAGGTTACTGTAGCTTTTTTGCTAAATTGTGGGTACAGAGAGGGAGAGGAAAAAGCTGGACAAAGTCCTCAGGACGTCCAGCTCTGTCCAGAGCTGTTCTCTGGACTCCTGGACAAAAGGGTCCTGGCAAAACTGACCTCCATGCTGGACCATGAGTCACACACCCTGCAGGACGCCTGTCTGATCAAGAGAGCAGTTTCAGTGACAGACTGATCCATCCTCGCTGTACAAAGGAAAGATACTGCAGGTCTTTCCTCCCTGCTACTGTCAGACTTTATAATGAACACATGGAAACTGTCTTTACATATTTTTATACATGTTATTGTACATATTTATATACTGTACATACTCACGCTATCAGACTATATAATGTACATATTATTAATTATTTGTGTGTGTTCTTTTTTATATCAACTGTGTGCTTCTGCTTACTGCATCTGTACTGTTGTAACAAAGCAGTTGAGGGACTAATAAAGGTTTTTCTTATCCTTCCTATTCTCCTTCTTTTGTTGCTCCTTGCTGGCGAGGTATTTATTTAGTATAGAAAGAAAATGCTTTAAGATAATCCAGGGAATTCTTGTGACTTAACCTTTTAAACATCCAAGCTCCCCTGATTTTACGAACAGATGGTGTCAAGTGGTATTCATATTCATATTTACCCTGAAAGTGTTCTTTTAGGCAAGCCTGCAACTTTTTTCATTTGTGCTGTGTCATCTTCATTTATTCTTGTTGCATATACTGATATTTACACATCTTAAAGCTTTTTGTTAAAGTGTTTCCTTTCATTTAATTTCAAAAGTATTAAAATAGATTTTGTGATTACAGAGATATTCTCATTATATTATGGTTGTGCAATTTTTGAGCAGTGGCCAAAAAAATAGGCACAGGCCTAAAGGGGTTAAAACTTTTGAAATGATAGCTCCTCCTCCGTAGGAAGCTTTTGATAAATAAACTCCATGACTTGCATTACAATCTGTGGAAGATAAATGTAGTTAGTTTCAGTGGATTATATGTGCAGTTACTTCAGCTGGTTAATGTGTGTTTAAAATGGGTTTTCCACATATCTAATTTGATTTTTCTTTAAAAATTTCTTTAAAAATGCGTCCACTAATAATGCTCTATAACTTTGATTTGCTTAAAAGTGAGATGTACACATTAAGATAGTAAGTCTGCTAATTTCAATGTTTTTGGTCAGATAGATCTGCCAGAAGAGTCAAAAATCACTTAAAACTTGTAAATAATTTTGTGCAAAGTGGAAAATCTACCCTGCAATAGATATTTAGTAAGTCCAGTTAATGTTTTCCACGGCTTCAAAGAGACTGTTTTGTTTTTTTCTGTGTAGCTTCAAGGCCACAGGGAGGTTTTATACTACATCTGATATTACTATGGATAGTGAGTCAGGGGCAGTCGCTAAAGGGCACTTGTGGACTGATGCAAACACAAGTGTGTATTAAAAGCATTTTCTACATGCACATTTCCCACACAGCAATGGCAGAGTCGGCATCTTTCTAATAGCTTATTAATAAGATCCTTAAATAACTTGTTGGGCTAAAAACATTAGCCATATCTGCTTTTTATATATATATATATATATATATATATATATATATATATATATATATATATATATATATATATTAAGAAAGAAAAAAATATTAAATAAATTATTAATGCGTTAATGTTGTTTTTTGCTGGTAAAATTGTAAGTTCTTCACAAGAAGCGGCTGAGTGGACTATTTCGTTGTGACGTGTTGCCAAGGTAACCGGCTCTGACACTGAATCTGCAGCTCAGTCGGCCGCAGATGTGACACAAACATTTCAGAGGGCGGGTTCAACCCTTACATTGTGTGTGTCCAGGGGGTGATGCAACATTTTATTTTTATGGTTTATTTGTCTCATATACTAATATAATTTCAGTATGAGAGATTTTACTATATTCACTGTGTGAATGATTTCAGTATGATATACGAGAGGTTTTAGTATAATGTGTAAATGACTTAAATTTTACATGTGTCTCTGAAAGGGGAATTCTTAATGTCTCAAACGACCCCTCATAGACTTTGGATATGTTGTCATACCTTTACCGTGGACTGAAAAACAACTACATTTTAGATAAACAAAATGGACAATCCTCTACAAAATGTCCTCTCACATTTTTAAATAAACTTTTTTTCTTTTTTGAATGTACATTTATGCTTCATATTTAAATCAGGGTCAATTTAATCAGCAGGCTATTTCCCTCAGTTATGAGAAACATACTTTTTGACATCTACTTGGTGAGTGATTGATAGCAACAAAATCCTCTGTGACACACTGGTACAGAGATAACAATTTTTAGCTTTATATTCATGTCAGGTATTTGAGAGGTTTAAGAAGTAAGGACATTTGGAAATATTTTATTTGATCCAGTTCTATGTGTAAAAACATAACTACTGAAACTGCAACATAACATTGAGGTAGTCCCAAACAAGGAGAACAGGCCATTGTATTGCAATATGACAGCACTGCCTTCTATCCATCTTTAATCCATTTTTAATGTTTCTTGTTTGGATCATAGTCTCCGAGGCAGTGGGGCAAGCAGAACAGCAGGTTCCCCTTTTTTCTCTGCAGCTCTCCCCCAATGCATAATACAAGGTATACAATAAACATGGCAACGCTTTCCAAGTTGCCATACTGCACAGACTGAAAACACAGATAGATCTCAAGCTGAACAAGACTGGGCTCTGAGGTTTGCACCTCACAGATGAACGGAGTGGAAAAAAAAAACTTCCTGATGAAAAAACATTATTCTTTTTTTCAAAAATAAGCACAACCGATCTGCCGTCTATGTGATATTCCATAAGGGGATAAATTTCTCAGTTGCTGGGCATCAGAGGGCCAGTTATTATCACTTCTGGGCTGAAGTAAACCAAATGAGACATTTCTGTACACACTTCTGTTTGATCTGGGAAGAGAAATGAAAGAAAGCCTTGATGTGGAGAGGGAAATTAATTCTATAAATCATAGTTCTTTGGCCTCTGAAGGATCCCCTGTTCTGTGTCAGGAATCATAAGTTGTTTTAACAACATGTTGAAGATAAAGAATCTTTGTGAGGGGAACAACCTTTGAACCCATGTTTCTAAGTCATTAATGTGCCATGTTTTATTGTCTGAAATACTTTGGGCTTCAAATAAACTGCCTGTTTATTACCAGCATTCTAATGTTTTTTAATTAAAGGGAACTCTGACTTGGAGGAACAAGAAATCATGTCTGATAGACACTGACAAAAAAACTATTAAAAACACTCCACTGTGTTAAGTTTTCATAAATTTTTAAAAATTAATTCCTTCACTTCATTTTTGCAATGCATTCTGGGAAATTATGTCTTGGCCCCATCTAACAGTAGCTGGCACTTTAGTTTTTTCAATTGGAAATCGAGACCACAGAGATGAAGAAATCACTGAAAATACAGTTAAAAATGAGGATGATCAGATGGATGAAGAGGACAGACTGGACCAAAATACCTGCTGTTTGTGCAGCAATGACTTCCAAATACCAAGCTGGAGGAAGAAGGTTTGCAGCAAATGGTTCTGCTTTCTGTCAGCAGCGGTTCCCAGTAATCAACGAATTAAAAAAAAAAAAAAGGTCATCCTTTATAAAAGAAAGGACGGCAACAAGGTTTTTACTTTTCTGCATTTTAAACCTTAAAAATAAGGTACCTTATCATAACTTATTAAATTATAAATAGTACCTGTGTAACATTGGGATGAGACTGGAATAGATAAAGTATTAAAAGCCCTTCCTGTAGAATATTTGTTGAACATCTCTGGTTTCAGACCTGCAGACTCACATCACATTTTAGTAAGAGTGCAGTTGGATTCTCATCACAGTCCGTCTACCAACATTCCTTAACCCTGTGACATTTTCTAACAAAGTCAAAGAAAGACCGATGGAGATTTTTCTTTTTTCTTTTGACAATTCAACTGTATTCCAAGAGAATAAGGTTTGAATTATCCCCAAATCCACCTTTATCTAAATAAAGAGGCATTAAAAACTCCTCAAAGATTAAAATGTGCTGTCTTATATGAACCTGTATACACTCATTGTAGACAAATTAAGCAGTGTGAGGGAGATGGGGAGGTAAAATAAAATGGAAAGCAATGATGATACACAGTATATCCATAACACGTGCATTGCCTTTCTTGTTTACCTCTTTTAGTTTTTTGGCAATAGAAGTTAGAAATTATGTTTTGCCTTGAATTTTGCTGTTCCTTTATCCAAATAGTGTAAGATCATCACAGTGATGCAGTTTGGCTTGGGAACACCTTGGGATTCCCCAGGACAAGCTGGAAGAAAGGGCTGGGGAAAGGAAATCTGGGCTTGCCTCCTGAATCTGCCAGTTTATCATACAACCAACACAGACATTAACACACTTATGCTCACTTAGGTCTGTTTAAAATTATGGAACTTAACTGTATATTCATATACATTGCAAGGTAAACGAAAAATGTCCTTTTCCATCATTCCCGTGGATGATTCTGTATGAGGAACAGTCCAGAAACAGTCTAAATATAGTTTAGTATTGGCTGAAAGACTCACTGAGTCTTCTGAATTGGTCAGGAATTGCATCAAATGCTTAAGATCTTCACTTCTCTTGAAGTTGAGAAGCACTTTACGCTTCTTTATTCCTCTTCTAATTGTGGTCAAATTTCTGAAGTCAACATTTCTGGAGAATTAGTGTTGCACCTGCACAACTAACACACTGTACATGTGTGATTAAGTGAAAATGTCTCACAGGGGACTCCCCCAAATTTGCAGTAAATTGTGATTGCACTTATAGAGGAGGTGTGGCTGCCATGTGTTTGTAATAACTGCAGCTGTCCCAGGCATTGAGCCCAGAGCCCAAGAGCACACAGTCACAATCATTTCATCCAGCAATCTGATCAACAGTTTCATTGCAAGAGAAGACATCTGCCATATGAATTAGTAGCTGAGTAACCGGTTTGCTCATTCTGTTTACATTTATAAATTCATGTAAACAAGCACACAAAACTACCTGAAATATTTTGTTCATTAGATTGCTGAGTTTTACTTTACAAGTATTAAATCCTTGACGATGGAACCAGGAAAAGCCTGTTCAAGTTGTACAAATTTGCGACATCTTGAGTTCAATTTCTTTCTCCTCTGCTCACTTTGCACAGAGACCTCACGGGTTCAGATGAAGCCTGTCTCCTCTGGGGTTGAGAAGGGATTCAGTGACTTAATTTCAAACAGGGGTTGTGGGATCAAGTCTTTAGACTTTCACTTCTAAAGAATCTTAAAATTCCTGGAAACTGCAGCCCATTAAACACAAATCACATTCTGAAATAAAGATTGTTTCCAGTCATTTTTACAGAGCAGGAGTATCTTAAATTTCCTGGTGTTTTACCTGCCATTTTATTAACATTAGTTTATCTAAAATCAGATAAAGACACAGATAAAGAAATGCAGACATTTATGCACATCTATCAGGTAAATACCCTCCTTTTAAATGTTATTCAGATTAGTGTATTAACAGGTGCTTACAGGTGCATTGCTCAGGTTTCATCTATGCAAAGGAACATTACATTCATTTGAGATTTGAAAACTCATTTTTGATGGCACACCGACATTCATTATGTACATTCCTGAATCTATAGATGCCCTGAAATCACACTTTCAACTTTTTTTTTTTTTTTCCCCTATCATGGGGCATCATGTGAAAGCTGCACCATGTCACACACCAGCAACAGGGCGTCAACACCATGACTGACTTGGTAAAGACAAGCAAGAGTAAGAGAGGAAAAGAAAGACATGTGACAAAGGAAAAGATAAAACAAGAGTCAACACCAGACTGACTTTTACTGGCTGGAGAGAGCTCAGAAGAGGCGGGATGCATAACGGATGCTGAAGTAGCCATCATTAGTGGCCGCAGAGGAGTGACAATCGGCCAAAGTTCAGTAGAGTGGCTTTATTAAATCCTGAAATTCTGGCTCTTGTTATTCTTGTATGTCATCACTTCACAATTTCTGCTTTCCTGTCTGCTGTTTGAATGCTACTGCTATAGATGTCATGTTTTTCCTCATGGGGATTCTTTGTGCCGGGAGCTTTGACTGCTCGGTCTGGAGCTTGTTGCCATGGTAATTGCCCTTGACCAGGTGGCTGGGGGTCCTGCACTGCAGCCCTACGGCTGCGGTGTGAACTCTGGCCTACCCTTGTCTGGATCGTTGCGGTGGCAGGTGTCTGTGGACATGGGTGGCCGCTCCTGGTGTGATATGATCCCCAAAACATAATTTCCTCACATCAGTGTCAAGCCACATATTTATTATTTTTATATTTATTATTTTTAATTTGTATTACTTTCATTATTTATTAGGTTTAACTTATTTATTTATTTAGTTATTTAGTTATATTTTTTTTTTTTTTTTTTGTTAGTTTTTTTTTTTTTTTTTTTTTTTTTTGTTTGTTTTTGTTTGTATTATTTTATATGAGAGCTGAGTTTGCACATTCCCATGTTTTTATTTTGCAGTGTGCATGCAGTGAGATCAATACATCTTATTCTTGTCAACTGGATGGGAGCTATATTGACTAAAGGTGAATTCCTTTGCAAGAATGTTAATGACATCTTAATGCTGACTCCTTGTCACTAGGGAAACTGATAAAACTACCTTAGTTAGATATATGATAGTTACTCTGATAGTTGCATGTAATTTCCATTCAAGCTATTCAAATGTCCGTTTACAACATTAAAAGATTAAAAATAGGTTATTTGAAAATTCAAATTAAAAATACTGGTCTCAACACAACAGTAGAATAGAATCGAATAGAAATACTTTATTAATCCCTTTGGAGAGTCCTCAGGGAAATTTGGGTACCAGCAGCAATGCAACACCAACAGTAAAGCAGGACAAGCACAAGACACAATATATACAGGTACAAAGCAAAATAGAGGCAACAAGGTGCAAGAAAAGCACAAATAGAATGCAATAAATAACAATAAGATAAGTTAAATAAAACAATATAAACAAGCATTGCACACTGTAGAGGTGGTACAGATCACTATTGCACGTATAAGTAATCCACACTTAAAAATTTTCTTTTTTGTCAGATAAGAAAAAAAAGTTTTTGGTGCCATACTTGTCTTTCATTAAGGTGTTGCATGATGATATTGGACATGTCCAAAGTTCACTTAGAAAAACTGATATTGATAACAAAACTTGACATAATGGACATGAATGCATCATCATGGCACGTGACTAAAAGCTGCTGGGACATCAAACAGCTGGAAACCCATCTTGGAAACAAATGAGACATGCTTAAAGTTTGTACTTAAGAGGATTTAAATTAGCAGCAGGGAAGCTCATCCAATAATTAGCTTTTTAATTGTAGGGATTGTACCTGTGTATTAGACTTCAAGAATGGATGTGTAATGGAGAACAACAACACTTCTTTAATCTGTAACAATAACTCACAGGCCCTTAACTTTACACATTGCCCTTCAATTTTTTATACCTACTTAATCCAGTTGTGCTCATTTCCTTTATCCAAGGTTTTCCAGATTCTCTTCTTTTTATCCATCAAATCAAGCTTCAACCTTTTCAGGTTTTACATAACCTTTACAAATTCCTGTTTTATGCTTTTTGCTGACCCCCATGTGCATTGTTTTGCAACCTTTGACTGCTCCTCTTTTGTCTGTCAATGTGTGTAAAGAACGACTCCATACAGTCATGTGTACAGAGTCCAATGTATCTTAAATATAGATTTAAAATGCAAATCCATAATTAATTCTGCATTTCACATTTTATCCATTTCACGTAATCCCTGTAATCCAGTAAATTTCTGTTCACCAGTCTTCAGAAGGTGTGCAAACAAAGGGGGATGACTGGGAATCTTTTTTTCAGCACAATCTGCATAGTGACATCTTTCAAAACTGTAAATCTCACTATGACAATCACAGCTTGTGATATAGTTATAACTGTCTGTATTATGATGAATAAATCAACATGTAACAACAGTGTTTCAGTCTCTTTGTCTGGATTTATTCATTTATTTTTATTTATTTATTTATTTAATAGGGACAGATGCAATAAACATAGATTACTGTGTTAAAATAATCTGATGCATGTATCACAGTGTTTATAGCCATGGCTAATTCGTAACACCTGTCCCTAGAAGGGCTTTTAACAGTAAGATTAAATGAACAGTGGAAATTAACAGTAAATACAATAAAATGTCCTGAGACCAGTTAGCACTAGTAAAAGTCCATGAGGTATATACATACACACATACTCAAGCTCACACATATGTACACCTCACTTACACACACATACACACTTCAAATAACATGGTTACACTGCTGTTGCTCCATGAGCCAGGATTTTGTTTGTTTTTTGAAGGTGGACAGTTTAGTTGTTGTCTTTATCTTAGCAGAGAGAGAGTTCCACAGATTGGCCCCTTTCACAGAAAAAACATTCTGGGCAAAAGATGTTTTACAAAATGGAACTTTACAGTCTCCACATGTAGCTGCTCTTGTTGCTCTGGAGGTTTCCAGTCTGTTCACAAATTTACAAAGTGGCGGAGGTGCAAGTCCAGTCAAACATTTAAAGAACAACTTTAAATGGCTAAAATGAACAAAATTAATAAAGTTTAAGATTTTGTGGTTATTTAAAATTGAATGGGCTTTTTATCTAAAATTTTGAAGGCCCCATTATAAAGCCTCTCAATAGGCTTTAGGGTGGTTTGACTGGTCTGAGACCAAACAGTTTGATTCTGTCTGACAAATGGTGGACAATTACTTGGTCTGATATGGCTTAACAACTAATAACAGCAGAGCAGTCCTCTCCATGACAACCACTCTGAAAACTAGCATTGTTTCACTGTCTGATCCAAGTGGAATTGTCTACAGTGTCTAAATCAGCCACCCTGCAGTGACACTGACAAATATATATGTACAGTCTATAAAAAAAATGTTGTCTTTCCAGTCATGATTTCCCAGTACACTTGTGGAAGTGAGCTGTGCTCAGACCTTGTCCTACCTGCTGTATTTACCACCAATGTTGATCTGCAAAGACATCGATACTCCACAGAATGCTAATGCTCTCTGCGGCAATTTACACTGGTGTCAATACACATTGCTAATGAGCTCTGGCGACTGTTTGCTGACAGCATGTCATGACGGCGTGCAGGAGATTATTTCAGGGGCAATTTATCAAGGTGTCCTATGGAGGCAAACGGGTGAAGCCAATGAGGAACACTGCCAGCATGCAGGGTTCAACCCTTCAGTGGCTGATGTTTGAAAGACTTTGCAACTTTCACCGAGCCCTTTTTTTACTTCACATGAATTTCTAAAAGTCAACTAAAGGTCCCATTTAAACTCTGCTTGTTGTTGCTTTTTGATATAGTTGTTGTGAATCATCATTTTTCAACAATATTTTCCCTCCCATCAGAAGAGCTCACTGGAGGACCATGTAGATAGAAATTCATTTGAATTATTCTCTCAAACATCTTAGTTTTTCATAAATATTTTAGGTGATGATGATTATATGCTTTGGCCAATTTAGACAGACCACACTACAGAACTGAACTTAAAACATCTGAAAGAACTAATGTTATTTTATCACATATCAGCCCCATCAACTCTGAACTTCACTGCTAATCCATTCCTCTATTTTCTTTCAGGTTTCTAGCCACTAATGTTAAGAATTGTTCCTAAAATTTTATTTTTGTACTCTATTTTGGAGGCTGTTACTTGTTGTAATATCATTTCATTCAGTGACTTCTTCAATGACAATCTGAATTACTTCTGACACCAAGTAGAGGTCAGATTTCCTTGGAATAAGAAGCATTAGACAAAAGGACTGGAAGAGCAATATCAACTTATTTATTTCTTCCATCAAATTAACTATATGACAGACATTGAGATATGATTTTCACAGGAAAGCAGAAAGAAAGATGAGAAGTTTTAGCTTCTAATTTCCAAGAAGCAGCTAATGCAGCCTTATCTGAAGCTGAAGTTAAGCAGACACAACAATAAAAGCCAAATGCTCTTGTGGTGTGACATAACTTTGCCCTGCAAAGCTGAACAGCTAACTGAATGACATTTTAAAATCTAGAAGGCCAAAACCAAAATGCCAGGGTTGTTTTTTTCCTGAGGTCAAGTAAGTAATGACAACCAAATATATTCTCTCAAGCTCAGAAAAGTGATGTTTCCCCTTTTTATTTGCTTTAATGTATAGATTAAAAACAATATTCATAATTTGAGAGTCCAGCCCTAAAAGATGTGATGCTGTTCAAGCACAAGTAGTCTCAAAGATACAAACACATCAGTATAATCTGCATGCAGCAAACTGAGAGAATAATTGCCTCAATCATTTGGTCTAAAAGTTACGTGCACCTCCACACAAACACACAACATCACCAAGTATCTAATTCAAAAATCAAAGTTCACACACACTCTGCGATCCCCTGGTAAACAAAGCTATCATCTCCAATTAGCATCCTGTTGACCCATCCGTGCCTAATATTAATCAGATAGTAATTACGTGATCAAGTGAAGAGAGAGCTATACTGCTGCTGCTGCTGCCACTTTATTTTCTCTTTCCATGAAAAACATTAACAGATGGAGACCTTTCAGTACAGCAGCAGTCATATCGATTTACATAAACCTGCCATGAAAAATAATAATGTTCATCTGCTGCAATGCTGATTTTATTCACTTCCTTTAAAAACAAATCTGATTCCTATTTCAGTGTTGAAGCTCACAGTGTCTAAATCAGGCTACCTAGATTTATATCCTGTCCTTTATATTCCACATTGTTCTATCTCTCTGTATATCTAATGTACAATTTTCCTCCTACACAGGAGTCAGAAGGTTCCTACTCTGCCTGCTGGTAGACTGTCACCCCCAAACTTATATGACATTCATTGTTAAGGCTTTAGGGGTTCCACTGGTTGAGCAGGGAAAACCATAGGCTGAAAGTTGTCAACACTGCCCAGATTTCAGTCCCAACCTGAAGACTTCCATTGTCGTATCAAACCCCTCTCGGCACTTTCATGTCTTGCTTTGCTTGTTGGGTAAAAATCGTTGGGCTGCTTTTAAGCGAAACTTTCATTACTTTCCCAATTTCAATCATCACTTAGATTTGTTTACTGTTGATGCATCCTAACTACTTTTTTAATGTTAAGCCACACAGTTTAGTCCAGTGGTTCCCAACCTTGGGTCCCCAACCCCCATGGGTGGCACCAAAGAATATAAGGGGTTCTACATGGCTTTGAACAGACAGAGTGTAACTGTCAAACTAAAATTAGCAATTGCTAAATAAAATTCATAAAAACATGCTGACCTGATTATCAAAATCCAGATGTGCAAGAACTAAGTAAATTGCAGGTATGCAAGAAGATAGTACTGAGAGTACTGAGAAATCTAGGTGTGTTGATCTGATCTCTCATAACTGTGGTAAACACTGAAATGAACATAAAACAGCAGGTACCTGCCTGGCAACTTCCTGGTAGATTGTTTACTACTGAAGCCATTTTTACAGACCCTTCACATCGTATCGGAGCAAAAAGGATGTTCTTGTAAAGCTCCGGTGGACTGGTGACCTGTCCAGGGTGTACCTGCCTCTCACCTGCTAAATGCTGGGTTAGGCTCCAGCTTCCCTGCAACCTTTAATGGATGAAGCATTATAGATGATGAATGAATGTTCTTGTAAAGGGGTCATTCATGTAGCACAAACAGTATTCTGCCAAGTTGGCAGCCATGCACCAGTTTGGCTGATTACATCCATTCCTGGTCAGAAGTAGACCAGAACAGCGTCATCTTTAAAATCCCTGTTGTGTCTTTTTAAACAGGACAAAAGCACAACAATGGCCACTGACCCTGCCTAAAAACAGACTGAATGAGAATCTAAGGATCTCTTTTTAAAAATCCTTTTGTTAGAAGTGCGTAGAAAGTTGTACATCTACATCCTTTCTTAAAATAGGATTCAGCATATCAGCCTTCCTATCAATGCAGGAAACATGCTCCTGTTTTGTAGAGAAATTTGTTTGGATTTATTTGAACCTGTCTTCTTTTTTAACCTCTTGTATCATTTTAAATCTAACATTTAAATCTCTCCATTATGTGAAATTTATTTCATACTGCAATCTTGAGCAGAACCCAGTAGAAGAAGAAAAGGAGATAAAAAGATTTAAAGCGTCAGAGTTACAAAAGATCTCTTAAATAAATCCTGTGGAAATCGAACATGTTTGTCAGTTTTCCATAAATTAAGAAAACACAAAGGGAAAGTCAATGAGCAACTTCGCCACTGAATCACATTCTCTGTTGATATCGATGGAAAAATCCACACGCTCAATTAAAAAAAAAATAAACAGATTAAAAAAGTGCACTTGCTGGTGGTCCAGATGGTGACATTCATTGTTATTTGAGTTCAGTGGAATTGATCAAACCTGGGCAAAAAAAACCCTAAAATATCTCATTTATGTGAGGAAAATACTCTGGGCAGTCAGAACATAAAACTATATTACTGCTCTCTACTGAATGAATCCTCAACCTTCTCAGGATTGTCGTCACCACTAGATTCATCATCACCTTGGTAACCAAACAGACTGGTCATACACACTCTTTGTTCAACTAGCTCAACTCTAAGCTTTCTTTTCCCCTGGTATCATCATGTGATTTTAACACATTACATGGCTCATCCACCAACGCATTGTTAACATCTTGTGCTGAAGATGACGAGGTGATCCTAGGTGGTCTCACTGCCATAGATACTAGATACTATAGTCTATTGAATTGTGTGTCAGTACCTCACACGAAAGTCCATTATTTTCCTCCCAGAAGATGCAGCATCTATGATTTCCAAAGATTAATTGAAACTTTGACTCAGACCACGAAACAGTTTATCTCATTAAATTCCTTATTTTATGAGCATATCCCTTCTTCTTTTTTCTTCCATATGCAGCAGGTTTCTTTGCACTTGTGTGTAAAACAGCTGATTGTGTTCTTAGTAACTGCTGTCATGTGTATTCCTGAACCCTGCAGGGATTGGCACAACAGAATTTACTTTGGAGACCTGAAGATTAGTTTTCAGCTCCATTCCTTATACATGTAATATTTCTACAGATGTTATGAATCATTTAAGTAAGTAAGTAAGTAAATGTTTATTTATATAGCACCTTTCAAGATAAAATCACAAAGTGCTTAACAACAAGATAAAACACCAAAT
Source organism: Melanotaenia boesemani (assembly GCF_017639745.1). NCBI lineage: Eukaryota > Metazoa > Chordata > Actinopteri > Atheriniformes > Melanotaeniidae > Melanotaenia > Melanotaenia boesemani. The sequence continues at coordinate 28,343,238 of NC_055698.1, forward strand.
AACAGTAATACAGAGATAATGAAAACAAATAAAACTAAGTAAAAGCAAGTTTAAATAGATGTGTTTTAGCTGCTTTTTAAAAGAGGTCATGGAGTCCACAGATCTCAGGCCTAGAGGAAGGGAGTTCCAGGGGACAGGAGCCCCTGCTGCAAAGGCTCTGTCACCCTTAGTTCTCAGCCGTGTTGGTTTAACAACCAGCAGATCTTGATGACTCGATCTCAGGGACCTGCTGGGCACGTAGAGCTGTAGGAGATCCCTGATGTATTCAGGTGCCTGGTCATGTATATCTTATAATGCTGTGGTATGCTATTTGATACATACATTTGAGACCTATTGCATCACTTTTTGATAAAAACTTTGCTCAAAACCCTGTACAGCTATACAATCTGATACGTATCGCCTGCCCCCTGGTGGATACCTTTTGCACTACAACAATTCTGACTTTCCACATGATAACTTATGTATTATACGTATATACATAAAAAAATAAATAAATCAAATTCTGTCCATTATTTCTTAAGTCAGAAATTAAAGGGTTAATGATGTGCACTACAGGTGATGAAATCCTAATTTATTTAGTGATTTCGTGTGAACCCTTTAGGTATTACCAATATTTTATTATGAAAGTTTCACCAAAATTCACACCCAGATGAATTACTGACAACAACTGTGAGATGTTTAAAACCTATTGCTGGCATCAAATTAAAATATTACTTTTTTGTTTTCCTTTTTGTTTAGAGGTCAAACTAAATCATTATAACCTAATATCAGTGGGGTTGTAGAATGGGAACACAGTAGTAAATAATATGAACTATTATTAAATAGGCATTTTTGTGGCGATCTTATCTATTTTTTAAGAAACACATATACAGTTTCACTTTTGGAGACGTTGTAGTTCAAATATGTTGACCATCTATGAAGCATTATTCAAACTACTTTTTGGGGCTACATCTCTAAAAACAAGTCCTCCAAGAATGAAGCTCCAAAAGTTCCCTTTCTATTATTAATCTGTTCATTAGGCTCACCTTCAGCTGCAGAAATTCTTTTGTTCCCCCTGAAATTCCCTCATGTTTTACTAATGCCCCGTTTTGTATCTGCTGATTCTGAAAACTGGGATAACTGCACAGCCACCAGCTCACAGTAAATATCTGTTTAGAAAACCAAGGTTTTAAAAACGGATACACTCTAAGCCCGAGGCTGCCTAGAAGAACAACACTTCCAGTAACAGAATAGCTACAGTGTTTGTCCACGGGGGTGCAGAATATTAGCATCATACATCAATACTCCATCACTAAAATAAAATATTCAGAGTTTGAGGAAAAGGTTAGTTGTTGCAAGCCAATCAATCTGTAATGTGAGGATTCTACTCACTGCTACTGTCCTGCAAATTATAGTAATGAAATATCATCTCTGGAATGGAGAAAATAGATTCTGGCCATTTGCCCGAAGATATATTAAATCCTTGACAAACAACAAAGTGTTACTCTCTTTACTAAAGACTTATTTTACTAAAGTTAAACAGCAGGTTCTTCGAAACTGATCCATAGCAGAGACTTTGGCTCCTTCTTTGAAACTGAAATACAGCCTTTAGCCTGGCTGAGGATTCACTTCACAACTGCCCCTCTAGATTTATGCTTTTATTGAAAGAGTTGTAGTATGCAAAGTTAAAATAAGTTTATGTGAACTTTTCTGCAACAAAAAAAAGTTAATATTTGTAACTGAACTAATGCATTATTTTTATGCTTAAAGCACAAGAATTGAAAATACTGAAATTACATTTTTTGTGTTCCTATGTTCTTTATTAGGAGTTTCAAATGTCAAAGGTTCATTTCTGGATTTTTCTTCATTTAGCTGTTCCAAAACTGTTTCACATTACTGGATTTTATTTATTTATTTTTATTCAAATAATAACTTCTTCTGGCAAACAGTTTCTGCAGTGACAAAAAGACACCAGTGGGTGGCAGCACTGTGCTGCTAAGCCACCAGAATCAGGATTTATAGCTGTTTTCTGTAAGGTTTGATTACCACAAGAGATGCTGTGAGCTTGTCTGTGAAAGGAGCCACATCTCTTTCATAGCTGCCTATTGAAAGAATCATAACAAAAGTTCTATGATGGACAAGCAACCTTTTCACTTATTTATCACATCTGCAGTCCTTCTCCTAAACTCACACAATAACACCACTGTACATTTCTGCATTTGTGCCTCTTCCCTATCTCTATTCATGTCATTGTGCAGACTGACATCCACACAATACATAACCAGACAGACACCAAGGGTCTCCTGTAGCAGTGATGCATTAGGAACACTTCCACACACAGTTTTCTCTTTATGCATCTCTCTGACAGCCACCTTCACTCTAACAGATGGGATGATGGGATGGGGCCGTCGCCAGATTGAAGATCCAAGCTGATATGTGACAATGTGAGAGGTGACAAGAGAAATGTAGGGTACTGGGTAGTGATGAGCAAGATAGAATGACAAAAAAGTGGAAAGAGATCTTTGGGAGTGTGACAAGACGAAAGAGAGGAGGTCAATAAATTGGAAAAATAAGTAAAAATGATTGCATACAGCATGTTTGATGGAGACGTACTTCCTGTAGTCAGCCCATTTAAAAGCTTAAAATAGCTTTTAGTGTAACCCTTAAAGCTGTACATGAACATGCAATGTGCTTCTTGTCTCCAGCAAGTCAGAAGTCAGTCAGATTCCTCTTTTATAATACATGCACGTGTTCTTTGTTTTTCTTACGAGACTTATTCAAGCTGCTTGCAGACTGGTAGCCCTGTTTGCTTCATGCACAGGGAGGCAGCTGTGCACGTCTCTGTTGGAGGTAGAGTTCATTAGACATGTGTTTGTCAAAGCAACCAGTTGGCTGTCATCTTGTCAACATTCCTTTTGACCTCTTGCAGAGATTTTCCCACCCAGCTGTCTGTTGAGAAATCCACAAGGTCAGTCAGAGCATCAGTGTGAATAGTGGAGGACAGTAAATGCTCTAAGAGGTGCTGCTTCATGTATTTTGCTTTCCATTCGTTTTTTGTTAGCATTATTTGTTAGCATTATACCAAACATGGTACAGATAAACACAAAAATAGTCGTTAGAGGAGTCATGCACCATGTCCTCCATCTTCTGCAGTCTATCTAGACCAGCCTTTCTCAAACTGGGGGTCCCAAAATAATTTCAGGGGGTCACCAGATCATTATAGCTTGCATTTATCAAATAAATATGGAATTTTTATTAGGGCCCTCAAAATTAATGTGTTAATACAAAGAGATAAATCTGTGAAATTAACAGCTTAATTTCTTAATGCATTAAGCAACGAAGTTATTAATCATGCTTTATTAAAAATCCAAATTTGGCATTATCTCTGCGATATAAGATGATTTTGGGTGAACAGTGATGAACCAAATCCACCACAAACCACTCCAACCTCTTTATTTATGAAGTTTTGGATAATTTTCAAACTTTACATGTTGTAGGCTATTTTTATCATCATCATCAAGTTATTATGGGTGATATTTTAAAAATCTGAATTTGGCATTATGTCAGCAATAGAAGCGGATTTTTGGGATATGAGTGTTTTGTCACAGCTGTTGACATTATTAAGAAATGTAAAAAAATTTAAATTTAAGAGATGCAGGAAAAAAGTGAGGGAAGAGTGAGCAGGATAAAGGATGTCTTTTTTCTTCTCCTTTCTTTTTTTGTGTGTGTGTGTGTGTGTGGAAGATCTGGGACAGATTAGATGCATTATAGAAATTATGAAAAAAAGAATGGAAGGAAAAAGTGAAGGAGTGAAAAGGGAGTGATGCACTTGAAAGACATTAAAAGAAAAGAAAGCAGTGGATAAAATGTCCTTGTCACTCCAGGGATGCATAAACAGCAAGTTTGCTTGTTACCACATTTCCTGAGGTTGTAATGAAATACCTGCTTTGATCATATAGCACACAGGTGCACCCATTTCATCTAGGTGCAGTGTTTACATCTGCTTAGTTTGAGTTTGATATGGATGTCCACCAGTAATCAACAAAGTTGATCACTACTCTTATTGGGGTCCAGATCATTTTAAAGCATATTCATAAAACAACACAAAATATTCAAACATAACATTTAAACAAATACAGTTAAATGAAATAAAAACTACAACAAAACTAACAAAAAAAAAAAGATAAATAAATGAAATAATCTTTAACTGGGTAGTGATGTACCATGTGTCTATCCTTCACATATGAATCACATCATATCACTCCTTATGCATCTTGCATAAATTAGGTTCTTAGAGCACACTGCAGTTCCTAAATTAACTTGTAGACAAATAACAGCCTTTTTAATTATTTTATTTTCTTTTTTTTTATCTCAATTTATTTTCTATCTTGGTTATATGCTGTGTGAACATATTCCAAAATGTCACTGCTCTAAATATTACAGTTGTCTTAAGTGCATCAGTTCTTGGTGATGTAGAGTAAGTATCTGTAGCCACAGACAGTTTATACTGAACCCTCATCTCCTGCCAGGCATGGAACTGGCCCAGGTGTTCTCTGGACTGCCAAGAGATCAGCAAACTAATTAATGAACTGGTTAAAAAAAATCTAGACATGTAAACAAATAACCTTGAAAAGGAAATGCTTAATTTTATATCAACCTTGTAGGTTTCACTGTTATTTAATTCCTTTGTGTTTTAAAGCCGCACTACTGAATTAATTGGATATCCATCTTGCATCTTATCTCTTCTCTGAGCTCCCTACGAGCAGGAAAAATCAGTCCAATGTTAACTCTTGTTTATCTCTGGCTCTATCACTTACTTTCTTACTCCTCACTTCCACCAAAAAAAACCAAACAAACCCTCTTGCATTTCTTAGTTATATTAGCCATGGTGCACGTTCAAAACAGTCAATGTGTTGATACCCAGGTGCTAGCGAGGGACATGGTGCTATAAATCAAAAAGCAGCAATCATGTGATGCTCTGGCTATAAAAGAAAAAAAGTGGTGAAGAGTGTTTTTTTTCTGCCTTGGGGACACTGCAGGGCAACAATGGTTCCAGCAATACATAATACATGTCAATGTGCCATCAAAATAAGTCAGAAGCACAGAGTTTAGAGGTCTGAAACTTTGTCATGTTAATTTAATTTCTGCTTAAACATTGCTGCTGCAAAATAATATCATTAAACCCCATCTTTAGTAGAACCTTAAGCTTGTTCAGCTGAAGTTGAAGATGCAGTGAAAGATGTACTGACAAGAGAACAGGAGGCAGGCTGATCCAACTCCCTTTCCCTCAGTATTATTGACTGGCTAATCGCTTTGAAATGAAAACCTCACCAACCCTCTCATTGTAAATTCATTCAGCCATACTTACTCATGCAAATGAGGACTATGAGAGGGAGCTCGCGAGACAGAAAAAGGGGGATAATTTACATGCTAAAATGTTCCCAATTGTTGACATGAAGATTATTTCAGCACACAGAAGCATGAAACCTGTAAAGCTAGAGGCACTCATGGAAGGATGGCTGAGGCTTAGCATTAGCAAGCAAATTGGAGAGAGAATATCTCTAGACAGGAGTCTGGGGAATAATGATAGATGCAGAAAAAGAAATAGGGTGAAGATTTAATGTTTGGATGCGATAAAAAGATGAGGAGAAAGACATCATAGCCCAAACACTCATCACATTTAGATCAAAGGGTCTATTTCTTTTGCTGTAATATGTGACAGAGTTGCTGTGATATGATGACAGTTTAATTTGGCTAATTAAAAAAAAATAATTAAAAAGATGAGAAATTGTGAAACCAAGCACTAAAATGGAGATTGGAAAAAAACTGTTGCACAGGAAGTAGAAGCAACAATTGCTTTGTAATATATAAACAGATTTAAGTTCAACCAACTGAACTTTTCTGACTCATCCTACAATAAAACTAATTCTACTTCTAACATTTAGTTCATGATTTCATTTGTCACATGGATAGAATACATCATCTTGATGTGTTACCATCTCATAATTTACATCTATGTATTTTAAAATGAACATGTTTTGGGCAAGTAAACAAATGTACACATGCATATGTTGCATAACTATTTGTGAAACTGAAAAAGACAAATTAAGAGGCTGTTTGAACTGTTGGACGAGTGCAAAAACAACTTGTTGCTATTATGCAGCCTCTTTGAAGGATGGGGACAAGACCAGCTTCCATAAGTCAGCTGTGCAGTTTAAAAAAATAAAATGCAATAAAATGAAAAAGTCATCTGTGCAAGTTCTGGAGGACACAGTTCCAATGTCTCTGGTCCCAGAAGGTAAAAAAACATAACTACAGTCACTTAAAGTGGTTTTTCTCACCTTGCTGTTGATCTGTCCTGCCTGTATATTTGGTGTCAGCTTCATCTTTTCATAATACCCATTATGAAAATGGATATTTGGTGTGAGAGCATGAGAAAAGTGTAAATTATGCAAGTCTCACACTCAGTGCATCAGAGCTGAGAGGTTAGTAAACACTGGAGGAAATAAAAGTACTTTGGCTACTTATTTCAGTTACCAAGGTTACACCAGGCTTCACAGTTTTGATTTTCATTCCATACAGAGCCATCCGTGCATCCCATGATCAGTGTTCATTCTTCACTGATCTTTATTTCCAGATGTAGGAAGAATCTAAGAGGCTCTAACTTGGGTTTTACTTTCAAATTCAGATTGAATCTTCTGCTAGCAAACAAGCATTTGCTTTTTGCAGTAGCCAGGTCTCATAGCCAGGAGCAACCCAAAATTATCGCTCATAATAACAAGTTTATTTAATAATTCATTTTGGAGTTACGTGTCATATCATGCTATGTTATGTACCCAATCATTTAATGTTATAATATGAAAACAACATCCCAGAACCTTAAACTTGACATAGACAACATGCAAGAAATGCCTGAAGTGGTGTATTAAAGGTGACCCAGAACATCAAAGATAAATACCAAGGGATCCGGGAAAAAGCTTTGTATGATGTGATGGAGCAAGACCAGGCTAGCTATACCCCACATTATTCTCAGCTTAATGCTAACTAGTGTACAGTTACAATATTAGCTATTATGACAGAAATTAGGGTATAAAATGTATTTCATTTTTTTTAATTCATATTGAATAAAAATAAACAAATGTACAAAACACAAAGGCATAAAAGCAAAAGATGAGTTAACACAATAAAATCTATGTAATATTTACAGCTTGCATTAGGTCAAAAGCCAAACTCAAGAGGTGAGTCTAAAGAACAGATTTGATCCTTTTCTGTACTGTTTGGTAGAGTTATTTTTTCATGACTATAATGAATTTTATTTAAAACTTTGTGGAAACAAACCTGCCTAAGCCATCTCTATTATATGGTTTGGGTATGTAATACCAAAAGTAAATGTTAACGATCTCATTATTGGTTCATATTTTAAGCATTTAAATAATGTTAATATATAATCAACTGTCCTTTTAAACATTTGCTAAGAAGTATTTTTTTCCAAAGGATAAGAAAAAATTGTAGATAAACATTTATTTCTTTTCTTCATGCAAACTTGAAAGAACAGCCAACAAAGAAGTACTTTTTAATAAATAACAGCAACAAATTCCACAATATGGGAGGCAGCACATCCTCATTGCGTAATCATAGCTTATTAGACCTCAATGAACAATCGTCCCACATGAACGTTTTAGTGGGAGATCATCTACCATGTCAGGGTGTCAGACTTTAAATCCTGGTACTGCTTAGTTCTAGTCTGATGTCTCTTTATTCTTGCTGGATTTTGTTCCATCTAATAGCAGCACATCTGATGATTCACATTAGAAGGCTGCATTTGAATCCTGCTGGTCCCATGGGACCCAATCCAAATTTTACAGGACTGGTAATTGGTAATTGTTATGAAGTCATAAGGAGTGAAATTAAAAACTAAACAAAAAACATCCTGTGCAGGACTCCACCATGCTGTTCAGCTGCCTGATGGGGTAGATGCTGTTCTATTACAATCTGCACAACTGTTTACACATATTTTGCTTATTGCATTCATTTGAACTGCATACATTATCACAGCTAAAGGTTCTGCAGTTGATGCGTCCTGCAATAAAAACCAATGGCTGCTGCTCTGAGACGGTTGCTTTTTCTGTTACAGCTCCTTTAGACACTATATTCATTTGTAATTTCTTTGCAGTCATGTAGGAAGAAGGAAAAATTTTAATTTTTGGAAAATTGTCACCTTGCATTATTGTGCACTAAAAAGTAGCATTGTTTCTGCCTCTGGATTCAAGTGTTATGAGAGTAGTGATGACTAGGAGCAAAAGTAACACAGATGTTTGTGCATGTGTGTCCCTATGTGTCTGCATTTAAGATTCCTTATGAAAAACTATTTATTCCTGAGTAATGAGCATCTGAAATGTGTGACATCTGGCAAACGATGGGCAAACTCCTCAAAACCTTTACCTCTCTCAGCTGGCAATGGACTTCTTCAGTGAATCATCTGCTCTTCATTCTGCTGCCTCTCTCTTTCTTCACTTCTGGCAGTCGTTCATTCTTTCTCCTCTTCATTCCCATCTCTGTGCATGGAAACCCACATCTTAAAGGGCAGTGAGCAGAAGAAGGCAGAGGGGATTTGTGTGGCCAATGGGATGGTAGAAGGAAAGAAAATACAGAGAGAGGGGGAGATATCTAAGGAGGTGAAAGAATGATTTTGATGGTGGTGGGGTACAAGATGAAGACTAATGAGGCAGCATAAGCGGAAATTGAAAGAGTGACGAGGCATCTCCAGGTGACGGGACCGAAAAAAAGAAAATAGCAAAACCATCAAGGGCGATGCAAGGAAGCGGAAACGGTGAAAGACAAGTGTCACAACAAAGAGGAGAGTGGTAGAAAGATGGAGTGAAGTTTGGAGAAACCACACACAGAAAATATATGGACTCATAAATCCTCTCTGCAATGAGCAGCAATGAAGCTCTGCTTACAGCAACTCTATCCTCTCTCCATATTCTAAATCCCCATCATCACCATATTATGATGATCGGCTCTGAATAGAAACATAACAAAGGCTCACAGCCAGTCTCAGACAGCCAACCAAATATCCAGTTATCTGCAGCTTTACCTGGAAACAGAAGGCTTCAAAGGGGCTTTGTTTCCCTAAATATTACCTTCATGTTAAATAGTTTTTCTTGTACCATCATGAAGTTGCTTTTGTTATAAAATTCCCTGATACTTATTGGATTGCTGTGAAGTTTGATGAAGACATTTGGGATGACGCTTACACTAGGTTTTACTTGAAAATGAATGTCCAACTAGAAAATATAATGGCATGAGCTTAATAGATACTCACATCGTGAGCAAGGGCATGAAAAGGCAATGTTTTTGTGGTGACTTCAGAGGCCCAAAACTGGGCTTGATTATGATCTTCACACTGACAGACATTGCAAAAGATCCCAAAATTGTGTTTTTTTTAATGGAAAACTTGAGCTTGTCTCATTTGACTATAACTGATCTCAGTTGGTCAACAGGGGGACAAAATTATGCTGCAACCTTCCAACATGCGCATAGCTAAAATGTGATCTTTATTTTAAGGATAGTGAACAGAGCAGATTACTTTTTGTCCAACCACAGATTCTAACCTGCACTGTCAGTTAATAGGGATCGAATTAAAACTGCACTTTATTAGGAAGATGCACATTAGCGCTCTTAAGGCCCATTTATGCTCCCTTACGTGCGTAAATAGCAACGTCCATTTCAAGTGTTGTCATACGTCGCCGTCTTCATACTTCCATGGATCTTTTGCATTGTCATGGTTAAGTCTATTCTTCAACTAGTGGTCAGTGCTGAGTTCAGAGTTCACTCCTGCGAGTGGACGTCAGTTTCAGACACCGTGTGACAGCGGTAATGCATCGCTATAGAAGTTATTTCCAAGCGCCCAACACGCCCTAAACACTCGCATACAGTTAGTTGTTAATCAAAAGCTTGTGAAATTTCCACAGTTGTTGTCATCGTCTTTATTCCTCTCCTGCTTTTTTGTTCTCTTACTGATCCTCTTTTTCTTCTCTGGGTTTCTTTCGCTAGTCGCATGTCAGTTATTCTGCTCAGCACTGCCCCTTGATTTCCTGTGGTATTCCTCCGTCTTCTGCATTAAGGGACGGACAGCTAAGCTTCCTGAAAGCAGACCGAATTACGTGCATAACCAACGCAGAAGATGGACTAAATTGTCCGCCCGTCTGCGTATCTGTCTTCTGCATTGAGCAGAACTGGGCCTGTTAGCTGTTTAATAATTGCATGCAAAATTTAGCCTGCTTTATTGATCTCAAACACACAAACTTCCTGGCTAACTTTCAAGACTGACAACTGGTCACACCACATTTCAAGTCTTCAGGCTTATTCATTTATAAGGAATCTTCCATTAACCTAGGGTGACCAAGTGTCCTCTTTTATCTGGACATGTCCTCTTTTTGAGAGGTAAAAAAATGCATCCGGCCAGACCTCCAAAATCATCCGAGCATTTGCTCCATCTCAGCCTTAAATATGTTCACATCAGATTTGCGCTGCGTGATCCGCTCTCAGACAATGAGCAACTGGAGAGGGAGGCAAAGAGGAGGGAGCACAGCACTAAGAGGACAGTTACCTGGTAACACCAATTGACCCTCGAAATTATGAGACAACTCAAATGCATCATAGTTTTGTAGCACAGAGAAAGTGTGCATGAATCTCCCTTCTCATATAGTCTCAGAAGAGCTGTGCACCCATGGAGGGTGAGAGATTTCAGCTTCCTCACTTTCTCTGCAATTTAACACATTAATAAGATGAACTGAAAACCAGGTTCATGTTTTGGACTGATGGCCTTGACAGCCTAGGGAGGAAGCTGTTCAGGAGTTATAGATCTCAGTGTCTATTATCCAGTAAAAATAGAAAATTCAGAAACGTAAATGTAAATTCAAAAACTACAGAAAAATTCCCATGTTTGTCTTGGTTGTGATTCATGGGAAGCACAGTGCATGATGTGAAAAGCAGGGAGCTCGAAACCCACATCAGTTAAAGGCAGATTTCTTTTCCCTTTTTTATGTTTGTTTGTGCTTATATTTATTATATTATTGCTTTATAAATGCACAAACACAGAGCAGAAAGTCGACCAAAATTTATTTTCACCAGACTGGAAGTGGTGAACAGTGGTCCCTCTCCACACACACACACACGCACACACACACTTAATGTCCTATTTTTCACCAACTCAAATCTGGCCACCCTAATTGACCTGTGAGTCAGTCAGTACATAAGCTTGTCCTTACAATGACGGCAAGCCAAACATAAGGCTTAACTGTGTTGTGGCAGTTAGCTAACGGCTAACCTTGTTACAGCTTCACCTCAGTGACACACACATACACACACAAAGATATTCTCCGACTCGGCTAGATAACGAGGTCTGCAAATGAGGCTAACCTCATGTAACAGAGTAGCCAATTAAAGCCCAGCAGCCTCATGCTACACCGTTGCTGCTCATAATAACGATGATGGTGATGATGATCGAACCAGCACTGCTGAGAGCAAACAAGATATGAAGCTTCGCCTCCCTCTAATCATTCTTTGATTTCCCAAAGACGAAAGAAAAAAGAAAAAAAGAAAAAGATGTTCGAGGAGGATAGGAGGAGGAACCGCTGAAAGGAGTCATCACTTAAAAGATGCTCTTTTCCTCTTCTGTTATCTATATTTAGATGCTTTGGTACTTAATAAAGCATGTTAATGAAGCATGCAACCGCCACCAGCTCCTTAAACACAAACAAGTGGTCATGAGAGAAATGAGAGAAGGGGATATATGTATGTGAAATTCTGATATTTACAAGCTTTGAGAATTTTGTTGTTGGAAGTGGAAGTGAATATGACACTATGTACAAATCAATATGCAACCCCTATATATCTTGGAATTGTGGACACACAATTATAACAATCCAGCTGCTTTTAGATTCAGGAGGTAATTCAAAGTCCATCCTGGTTTAGCATAAAGATGTAAAGCTGCAGGATTAAGATACAGCACAGGAACCATTGTTGCTCCAGGGTGTTTACAGGTGCTGAATTTAGACCCTGTCTCAAGTGAACAGTTGTTTTCTTATGCATCTGCTGTAATTTAAAAGGTTGTTCATTCCTTGTTATACATCTTTTTTTAGTTGTGCAGCAGTGCCCAAGCTCTAAAACTGAGCTGCATCACATCATTTTATCAGGTTTGGAACATCCCAATTCTGTCGTCCTGTTCCCACTATTAAAACAAGTACGATGATCCTACCAGGCGGCTGCCCTTGGGCACTTTTGTAAGCTTTGTAACTCAGTCAGGAGACTGTGTACCAGCGTTGGGTCTCTCAGGACTGTTTTTAACCATGTACACAGTCAACCACTAAGATTATGGTTGTTTCAAGCGCACTGGCAGGCAGTGAAAACCGAGAATATAGTATATAGTATATATATACTGTATGTACCTCCATAAAAAAGCATGCTGCATGTGATATCATGTCTACCTCTACACATCCAGGTGACTTTAAGACCATGTACAGTTCACACTGAAGTGTGATGGAGATCACATTTAAATGACAATGTGAAAAACCACACAAAAAATCTGCTTACTGCAAAAATCGGATTTGAGCATTAAGACTTGCAGTGTGAACGTATTCTAAAAATGCCTCATGAGACCTACTGTATCTTTGCTTTTACTTTATACGGGCTTCTTGCATAAAAAAAGAAAAAATAAGTCCAGAATAGCAGAGTTTATTCAGATGAGGAATAAAATCATAACCCTCTTCAGAAAAAGACTGAAATGTTAAGCTTTGTGTTCCTTTATACTCACAATTTTGGGAAAAGCTATACCCTGTTTTCCACTACAGAGAAATCCATCATTTCCTGGAAATGAATATCATTATTATTACCAATCCAATTTTTCCCACCTGGCTATGAGCCAGTGCTTCATCGCCAAGCCTACATTAAAAATTAAATTAATAGATCAATTGGTTAGCTTTTTGAAAGTTCTAGTACATGCACACTGAATCATCTTGGAAAGACTCCAAGACTCTAAACTAAAAGCTGGAGTTGTTACTTTCCAGGATGATAAAGAGCAACTTCCATGTCTCACTTTATTTTCTCTCCAGCTTTCTTCTCAAGCTAAGAAACACCTCATAAAAGCTGAAGTGAAAACTTGGCCTGGTTGATGCAATGTCCTGAAACTTAAACAATGTTATTAGGTATGAACTAGTCTACTGTAAAAATGTCTAAAACAAGAGGAGAGTTATGATTAAAAGCTGCACATCTGGAAGGTTATGGTATGTCAGAAGTCAGTGTTTGTGTAACATTAACATCAGTGATGTGTGCTTTACTTGCATGTTATCAGATGTAGGACATAATCAAGTACTGATTAAACTCAGTGCTGCAAAAAGTGCAGATCTTCTCTTCATGGTGACTGAAAACAGCATTGTAGGGATTGGAGTTTGAATGTACATTCACTTGCATTAAAATCTCTTATGCAACATCACACATCCCAATTTTATGCAACATTACACTAATTAGTGCAACTAAACAAAGTCAAACGGAAAGAATCATTTTTAGGACAAGCATTAATTAAGGAGGTGAGAGCAGTGATATTTCATACACTCGGCATGGAGACACACGGTTTTAAATCTCCAGCTCTTTGAGATTTGGAGGAATAATACATTAAATTCTTTGTCTTTTTCATTGCTTGGATGACAAGTAAAGTGGACATTCAAGTTAATTTGAATATTTCAGTGTTTGGCTTCTAGGCCTCTCTTCTCTTAATAAAAAATAAATAAACAAATAAATAATAAATAACTGGTATTACTGGTGTAATTATTCCTAATATTACAGCTGGGATTTTGTATTACAAATGTTCTGATGCATTTTTCTACATTTTGTTCCATTCATTTCAATAAACTGCTGCTTCAAGATTAAGGGTGTGTTGCCCTCCCATCCCACTCACTTTCATTGTTCTGGCTATTCTTTAATCTTCCACTCAGTGTAGCAGGAAGCTGGAGTAGTACTTTCACGCTGTTTAATTCTTCACACCCATTTTGAGCCAGATTTGCATTTTCTGTCTCTCCATATTTGTTTTTCCTCAGATCACTGCCTCATTCATCCTCTGGCCTTCCTTTGGCAGCTTTGGCCATGGTCTTTCTCACACACACACACACAAACAAAATGCAAACCACACTGCTCAATGATGTAGAGAAGCAGCTTAAGTGTTGTGTTTGCTTACTTTTGTTAGGTGATGCCATCAACATACACAAGGTCACTTATTGAAATGCAGACTTTGATGAGCTGATAATCCAACTTTATGCTGGACTGTCAGTCACATGCATGAATATTTATGTGAGAGCAGATGTGTTGTTATACACAAACTCCTGCTGGTATCCCTATGAGGACATTCCACTGACTTCCATTCATTGTGTGCATCTTATTATAAACCCTATCTCAAACCAAACCTGCCTGTTTATGTCAAACTGCAACCCAACTTAAACTAAAGCATTAGTCCTAACCCTTACCAAGAGCATAGAAATAACAAACTGCTCCATTAAGATCGGATTTAAGTCCCCATGAGGAGTACTGGTCCCAGCAAGTTTTCCAACTGTGCCAAAAGAAAAAGTAAGCCCCGCAAAGTAACAAAAACAGGAACACACACAAAGTATTTATGATTTCAGAGGACACTGAACTGACATTAATTTCCTGGAGTCTGACCTGAACCTACTACTTTGCTGTGCATAAAATGTCTTTAACTTAAAATTTAATGACTTGTCTTATGAAGATGTGCATTTTACCTTTAGAATGTCTATGTAAAGCATTGAGGTCCCCCATATTATGAGTAATATCTGGACTACAAACACACAGATGGCCAAAATCAGCTCTGCAGCATGCATACGCAGATTCACAATGGACGAGAATACCAATGCAAACAAATATGGCTGCCAGACATGACACACATTGTATATACTCTCAACTAGAGGCATTTATACTACAGTGAAGTTTTATTAGTTCACTTCAAACATGCCTGCGCAGATGATGCTTTGTGGGCATGCACACTTGATGTATGACAGATCATTGCATCCCCTTCTGTTGGACAAGAGCTGACCCCCCATCTCCATAAGGAAATATGTAACCTGTGAGCTGCTTATATACCACAGAAGAGGGAGGAATTGGAGAATAAGTAAGGGGAGGTGTGTGTGTGTGTGTGTGTGTGTGTGTGTGTGTGTGTGTGTGTGTGTGTGTGTGTGTGTGTGTGTGAGTGTGGTGGTGGTGGGGGGTAATAAACATGTTAAAGGATGGAAAAAAGAGCAAGAAAGTGAAATATGGAAAAGACAACTTTTTAATTTTAACATATTTGACTCAATTATGCTTTCCGGTTTAGATTTTAGCAAAACCCTTAAAGTGTTTGCCTTTCAGGGGAAGCTTCTCTTGTGGCCAGTGTTTTTTAGGAGAACTCTAAACTTTAAAGTGGCACTACTGAACTTTAGCTGGGAGGCTAGTTTTGCATTCGCCTTGCATCCCATGTCTTCTCTGAGCTCTTTACAGTGGGTAAAAGTCTGTGTTTCTTTGCTGAATCAGCCATGATGTGCAATGAAAACACCAAATGTGTTAATATCCAATTACTGTAGTGTGATGAGGTGCCATAAAGCAAATTGCAGCTGTCATGTGATGTAAAAATGGGGAAAAAAATGGAAATGTGGATAATAAATGTCAGTTTCCGATCAAAACAAGAAGCACAAAGTTTTAAGATAAGAAACCTATGTAGTATCACTTTAACAAAGAATGTTGTTCATTGCCTGATTTAGACCATTACTGAAATTACAAGAGCTGAAATATAAGTCCCATTCCGCAGTTATTATCACAAAAATACACCAATTTTACTGAACCAGTGTTGGATTTTCTTTCTTGTGTCTCTTAGTGATTTTGGAGCCAATCTGCTCGAGCATGTGTCAAGCATGTGACATGAAAGTGTCGCAAGCATGTCAAACGTCACATGACCACACCAACCGAGGCCTTGTTACATAATTACTGTGTGTCGAGTGGCATGCGGGAACTTTGAAAGGGCCAGGCTTGTCAATCTCTCAATGATTAAAAAGGTGTTCCACATAATTGTGCGACAATACACATTTAGGGAAAGTTTCACATAAGCATTGGCTTATACTGGATCACATTTAGCTCATATACATTTATATAGACACATGTAGTAAGAAACACAAAGGAGTAATACTACATACAGTCACACACATACACACAGCACACAGACCCTAACATAGAATACCAATACCTAACAGCCCCCTTTTATCATTTATATGAACGACAGAAAAAGATATTCACTCGTAGAAAACATATCCTTTATTGAACACTTTAAATGTTAAAAATGAGAAAGGGATGACAGACGTGCAGTGAGGAACCTTGTCAACACTGTCCTTCTGATGCATCAGATGCCCACAGCCGGCAGATGGCGCTCTTTGACCGTGTCAAATGTTTCAACACAGAGAGACAATTCCTTGCATTTGTGCAAATGTTGACTCAATGTTTCATGAGGCCTCGTTTTCACCATCCATGGCATCTCTAACTTTGATGGAGCAGAGATTAAATAACAAATTCTGCTTCCACTGCAGTCATTTTTTTTTCAAATGTGCCCTCCTTAGACTTTTGAATAATGACAGATTGCCTATTCTGACCTTTGGGACTGAGAAGTTGTCTTTATTTTTTATATACAGGCCAAGTGAGGTTTTGTAAATTTCAAAACTAAAGGCTTTATTCACCCTCATATACAGACATGGAGAAAATTGTTGGCACCCCTCTGTTAATAAAAGAAAAAAAAAACACGCAGGGCTCATAGAGGGCTACTTCAGAAGAGTTCATTCTTAACCATGCTTGGATGTTTTTAGCTGTCTGTTTTAGGTTATTATCCTGTTGGGAAAACTCATGATCTGTGACTGAGACCAAGCTTTCTGACATTAGGCATTTCACTTTGCCCCAAAATGCTTTGATAGTCTTGAGACCCTATTGTACCCTGCTCAGATTCAAGACACCCGGTGCAAAATGGAACAAATCAGCCCCCAAACATAGCAGAGCCTCATCCATGTTTCACAGTAGAGCCAATCTTCTTTTGTAGCGTGCTTCATTATTGTATCTGTGAACATAGAGCTGATTTGCCTTGCCAAAAAGCTCCAGTTTTGTCTCATCTGTACAATGGACATTTTCCCAGTAACTCAGTGGCTTGTCAATATTCGATGTGGCATATTACAAATTGCTTTTTTATGATTCACTTTCACCAGTGGTGTTCTCCTTGGTTATCTCCAGTTAGGTTTACTTTGGCTCAAACAGTAAAGGATGGTGACATCCACCTTCACCTTGGAGTTGCTGCGGGGTCATTGGTTACCATTCATATTATCCGTCTCTTCAATTTGTCATCAATTTTCCTCTTGCGACTATGTCCATGGAGGTTGGTTACAGTCCCATGGGCCTTATTTTTTTAATATAATGTGGACAACTGGAATCACATAAACATCAAGCTGCTTGGAGATGGTCTCACAGCCTTTACCTTTAACATGGTTGTTTATGACTTTGTTTCTAATCTCCTAAGACAACTCACTCACTTTCTGCAGTCTATGTTCAGCTTGCTGACCAAACAGCACAGTGACTACTTGTCACCCTTTAAATAGGCAGACTTGCTGATTACAAGTTGAAGACACCTGTGATGCTAATTATAAGACACACCTTAGTTTAACATGTCCCCATGGTGAAATGATTTTAAATCTTTTCTAGGGGTGCCATAATTTTTGTCCGGGCTTGTTTCATTAATTTGTTTTTTAAAATGATTCTGTTGAACAGCAATTCAAAAGCAATAACTGATTTTCATTGGTTGATTTTCAGTAAATTATTTATTACTTTCAAGCTATTTTAGTGACTGTTGTGGGTTTGAGGTGTGCCGACAATTTTGTCCATGTCTGTATCTCATGACGATATTTTCTTAGTTAGGATTAGAAAAGGATTAATGTTGCACTAATGTACATTTCCACGCCACCACTGTCAACTTTTTAGCACCCGAGGTCACCCAACTGGGCGAAGTTGAGAACAGATGGTGTCAAACTGTCTCAAAATGGCCATTTTGGACATGCCGTTTGAGCTGTGTACTCGCTCTCTTTAAACTTCTATAATTTTGTTCCACATGACTTTATCACAGTTAGTTTTTTCAGAGATAATATTCACATAATGTACTAAGCTTTGATAGAAGTTTAGCACAGCTCACTTCAAAAGGTAAAATTGACAGCATCAGATCAAACCTTGTCTCTTATACAAACTCACAGTTTATCCTTCGACAATATATGCTTTTAACCAAGGTAACACAAAAGAACTTTGTTCAGTTTGATGCTGAGAACAAAATAATTTTAAAGTAAAATACAACCACATACACCATAGATCCCATACCCACTTCCCTTTTTAAAATAAACTTTTATTATGGAAATATGATTTCTGGGCAGTGAACCAAAAAATACATTGAAGTGTTAATTGACATATATAGATGCTTTTGCACCCATCCAAACATTAATACATGCTTTATGGATATTTGTCACTTCTTGGTGGGAATTATGCAAGAAAACTCAGAAGAATATAAATCTTGGTGCTATGTCACTGTTGTGTTGGTCAGTGCATTGAAACTTTATACAATTTCTCTCAGAACCACCAGAGGTGCAATTACAGGTCTAGAAGTGCAGTTACAGGTCATATACAGTAGTTGTTCTTATGGGAAGATGGCAGTTTGTGTTCACTTCTAACCAGGTCTGATCAGAAGAAGTGTAAAATAAACAAGGGTTGATGAAAGCTACTCCAAAAAAAGGGGGTTTCAAACCATCAGCTCTTTAATTCATGACCTACATGGCTCAGTGAGACAAGCTGTGTGTACTAGGATCCTTTTTTTTAACCCCTTCTACTTAAGGAACCCTCAGGTAGCAACACAACTTTCCCACAACCTTCTCTATAAAGTTGATCATTTCACTACCTATAACAGTATTTGCATCTATAACCATAGAAGACAAATAGTGCGATAAGATGCGTTTTTGATGTTGAAGTTTCTAAAAATTAAGATTCTTTTAGTATTTGGAGCTTGGTGTCCTTTCATATGTTATGTAAGAGTCTCTTTAAACTATGATATTCATTTATGTTCACAAAATCAAATTTACAACTTACTTTGCAGTTATCTCACCTGCGTAACCATGGTGATTTCCCTTGAAGAATAACACTCATTGCTTCTGAAAAAGGACATCCTTGAAGGGAGAAACTTTGCCTGTGTTCCCAGTCTGATGTGACATTCTTGGCTATCAAATGTTTTCACCCAGCAACAACAGTAATGTGCAAATTGGATTAAGGTCTTTTTCCACAACAAAGTGTTGCCCTACATCACTGTTCTTATGTTGCTGTGCTGTGACAGAGCTGTAATTAGCCAAAGAGCATGCAGTGATGATGGAGAGGTAAACGACTTGAGGGGGCAATGGTGTTAATTACAGTGTGCGAGAGGGGAAAAAAGCAGTACAATACACAGATATGGTTCAGTTGGCAAATTGGATACACTAATGTGCATGAAGTGCACTGGGCACCCATATGTGTTTATGCTGGAGTTAGGTTCCTGTATGTGGGCAAATTTACATGCATAATGTCTTTGCCATGTTTTACTATTAGTAAAAATGAACATATTCATATTTCTCTATCTCAGTTGACACCCATGCTAGAGGCTAAAGCCAAGCTGAGCAAGCCCTGTATTTCAAGGAGGTGACAGCTACTTTAAAAAGCTTCTTCAAAAAAGTCATTAACATCCATTCACACAACCAGCCTTCTGTAAACAGTCATTTAAAAGGGCGGAAGACTTGCTGTGCTGGATCAATGAGCATCTTTACACTTCACATCATCATATTCAGTCAGTTTGATTTGAACAGGGGGAAAAAAAAAAACAAGACAAGTGGTAAATAAATACTTCCAGTCTGTGGTTGAGCCTCAGTTTGCAAACTTTTTCTTGTTTTTTTATTTTACAAGAAACATTTACTTTGGTGCGATGCTTGTCTTTGCCTCATTGGTGTCTAATTGAAAGAGAATCAGAGCTTTTAAAGAGAGTCGCGTAATCCGTTACATTTGATATAAACTTTTAGCATCCTGCAGAGAGATAAACATTTCAATTCACTGCTGAATATACTTCAGCAAATCCATTCTTTCTTTTTTTTTATCAATTGTTAAATGAAAGTGGACTTAACACTTATGATTCAGGTTATTTTGGGCCAAAGGTCACAGACAGAACTAAAAAGTTGGAAGTATTGACAGATGCAGTGTTGACATTAGAGACAGTCACATGGGTTAAAAGACAGAGAGACATGTAATTCATTTGTCAGGTAGTTTCCTACAGGATAAATAAGGTTAAAATTATGTTCAGAAATAGACTGAAAACACCCTGTAGCAGCTGAAGAGTAATGATTTGCATCAGCTGCTGTGGTTGATCAGCCAAATGGCCCAAACTGTGTTCAAATCTGTTAGTCTGTGACTTCAGGCTTCTGTGTCTCCTACCAGATGTATTTTTCTTGCTCTACTAAAACACCTTGTGCCAGAAATGTCCTCCAAAGAAGGCAAAGTGCAGCCAGTAATTTTTTCTGCAGGCCTAATTACTATCTGCAGGCATTTCTTTTTTTTTTTTTGACTGCTCAATTGCAGATCGTGCGTTCCACACAGGGATACAATCATCCAGAACACTCAACAGTTGATCTGTTGAAGGAAACCAGCAGCTGTTGGTGTAGACTGTTTCAACTTAACACTATGAGGAAGTGTAATTTCTGCTGAGCTGAATTTACCACCAACAAGGTGTTTGAGGTCCAAGGGATGTCCTTTGAGATCAGCACCCCCATGAATTTGAAGGTGGAGACCCTCCCCACCCCGACCCCACTGATGTGAAGTGGGACAGTTTCTGCTTTGTGTCTGCTAAAAAAATAATCTTCTTAGTTTTGCTGATGTTGGTATGCTAGTCCTACAAATCATATAAACCCTTTTTAAAAGCCATATCATTTGACTGTGATGCAACAATTGCCATGTCTTCTCAGAAACACCTTGTACCAATTCCAAATCAGTCTAAGAAATTATTGGGCGTGGGAGTGGGTGGGTGCGAAGGGTGGGTGGGGGTGAATAATTAATTCCCCCTTCAAAATGATTGCATGGAAAGTTCATAGCCATAATTTAAGTGGACTGCAGAAAATTTAATAAAACTTTCCTTGCAGCAGCATTTAGTTTAGAAAGTTGGATGTAATCTCATCATGGCAGCCATGACCACTTCGTATCTCATCCACCTTTATTTGAAGGTTTACACTGAATCTATCAATGTTTGTAAGGAGAACAGATAAATATTTTTTAGATTCTGGCTATATTCTACTTTTTAGCTTTGCTTTGCTGTTTCTGCAGTTTTCAACGACTCAACTTTTCCACAACAATTTGAATGCTGTGCTGCTTCTGGGATTATGGCGTTACATCTGGGACTTTGATTGTGAGACTACCATGACAGATGTTGGAGAGTCATTTACATGCAGAAGCAGGTGACTGAGCCTTTCATGGCCAAAATTATGCCAAGAATAGGCCCCAAATCCAGGTGAGTATGGAAGGTGATGTCAAGGATGTAAATCATGAGAAAAATGGGAAGAAAGGAGGAGGAACGCTAAACACATTCCTCCTTTGATCATCATGGAGATAGTGAGGCAAACATGATGAATGAAAAGAACCCTGACAACATAAAGTGTAATCCAGGAATTATTACTGAGGAGAAGCGTTTATGCAACTCGGACATTAACCAACATTTCTTCCATATGCTTATGAGGGAGTTATATTACAATGTTTAATCGCTGCCAACACGACATGCGAAGTCATCAGTTTAATTGCTGTCAAACTGTATATTCCTCACTGAATTCATGGTGATCTCTGGAGGCCATGCCTACCCTTGCAGCTCTTCCAGCGTCCAAGTTTGTCAACAGATTTCTAATTTCCTTATTTTATCATTTTTGTTTATTTCTCATTCAATACTGCATTCTTATTGTCTTCCATTGGGAAATAATAGAATTATTCTTATTCAACATGTCATGTTTTGGTGTGTGGTGGAAGTTGACCTTTCCCCCGTTTGTTGACCATTCTACATTTATTTGTGAAGTTTAAATGTTGAGACTATCTTAGGCTGTAAAAAAGCTCAAGGTCTTAAAAGTGTCTGTGCCATTCGATCACTTTGCTGAAAATAGAACGCTCACACTGCCAGCAGGATGAGGTTAAGATGCCGGTGCAGAGATATCGGGCTGTTGTTCCTTAAAGATGTATTAGATCAAGGCCAGTCTTCAACGTGACCTTTAAAGGTAAAGAAATATGCACCCTGCTCGGACCTCAGCCTACAGAAGGACAGTTGGACAGGAAGCATAAGACAAGATAGAGTTGATAAAAAGAGCCCTCTCTGATGAGAGTGGCTTCTTCTCCTTTTGATTTTTGACTTTGTTGAGCATGGTAAAAGGGCACCAGATCTTTTCTATAGCTTAAGGCTTTGCCACAGAGGGCATCAGCCTAGTTTAGGACTGTATTTTTTGTATCTTGCTTCTTATTGTTCACATATATATATATATATATATATATATATATGTATATATACATCTCATCAGGTTAGCGTGACATTAGAGATGAGATGGCTGTAAGACCATCTCCAAGCAGCTTGATGTTTATTACATCTGTTTCCGATATTAAAAACCTCTGCGTCTGACTCATTTAGATAGCTCATTGACATTAATTATGTATATTTCTGATGCTATCATTGCCCTGCAGTGTCCTAAGCTGAGCAACAACAATGCGTCATAACATCTGGATATCAACAATTACCATACTGAACATGTACTATGACTGTTTCTCCTTAGAAACACAAGAGGATATTATTGGAGCAACCGAGGAAAAGAGAAAGGGACAGAAGATAAGACGAGAGTCAACATCAGACTGACTTTCACATACAGGAGAGAGCTCAGAGAAGAAACGGGATGCAAGAAAGATGCTGAATTAGCCTTAATAACTGGGAGCAAAAGTGTGAAAATCTGTCAGAGTTCAACAGTGCTGCTTTAACAAAGATATCATTTTAAAAAATCATTTAAATCTGGAGTCAAAACACCATAATTAGAATCATTTTTTTTTTTTTAACTACAGCAGAATTCATTCTAGAGGTAAAAAGATATTGAAAATGAACTCAGCGTGAGTAAAGTCCATCCTTTAGTGGTTAGTTATTACTGGTTCACTCAGTAGTTCAAACACCTGTCTTTGTCAAATCAAACTTGATCAAATCAAAATGTTTAAGTCACTGTGCGTACTAATTATTTCACAGCACTTAATGACTCCCATTGCATCAGTTTGTCACAGTCTGCTTATGAACTGGCACCGAACATGCAGAGTTTTCAGACCGAAGCCAGCTTCATACCAGTGTTCACCCTCAGCTCTAATAACAAAATAAAAGCTCCCTTAGTGTTCTTAATGTAGTTTTGATTGCCATTAGATGCATTTCCCCCTCCCCTTTATTTAAAAGGTCTTATCTGTATGTGATGTGGCCTTTGCTACTCCCTGCAGACTAATTAGGCCGATTTGGGAAATGTCCCTATTCTTTGTTCAGTAAAATCCCACCAGTCCCATTTACCTCCTTTTGTATTGCATGTTGACTCGTTTCCTAGGAAATTGTAAATGTGGTAAAAAGAACAGCAGTGGTGAAAGTTAAATCCTTTTTTACTTCAGAAAGTATTCATCCGTCTGTTGAAGGGAGTTTTAACCTGTCAACCACCGATCATGAACAAACCTTTGTAGAACATGTAACATGTCATTTTAACTTTAATGCTCCTTGCTGTTTTTTTCCAACATATCCTGCAAACATGTTAAAAGTGTAAAGTAAAATGTATGGACAATAAATCTGGTGAAGTATGAAGGATGAGTTTAAATATCTTTCCACACTGTTCTTTTGCCAAAACAATGGTGCATTTTAACTTCTTCTTGACAAGGCCTATTTTTCTGCCTCCAGCCCAAAATGACGTACTCAAAATCAATTAAATATATCTTCACAAGTACAAGGGCTATATGTATAATCTTGGACTCAAAAGAAAACCAAGACATTTGAGACGACTTCAGAAGAATCGAGATGTGTTACTTTCAAAAAGAAAGCCGCATTACTTTCAGTGAAAACCAGATGATAGCAGCCAGATTTAGTAATGTCTTATAAGAAACTGTGCAGAAATAGAAGCTAAACAAGCAAACTTGCGCAGTTTTAGAGATGTTTAAATATACGGTGCAGGTAAATATCTCGGGAAGCCATCGAGCAATGTTGATAATCTGCATCTTTATCACTCATCAGTCAGGAGAATGGAGGGAAAGTCCTCAAATTCACCTTAGAAATACAATGAAGGGCCAAAAGGATGTAAACCCCAATATAGTATGTGATAGGAAGAGTGAATACTTCACTACAATACCGCTTTCATCTTCAAGGAAACTACCAGGACCTTCATGATTCATTTCAAACAAAGGAAGATTCTCAGGAGAACACATTAGCAGAGATTTTTACAGCTAGAATAAAACTTTTGACCACAAAACAGCAAAAGTAACACATGATTTATGATTTTGTGATTCTTTTTTAGGCTTGCTTTAGATTTTTAGATAAGTTTCTTCCCCCCGTGAGGTTTGGGTGGTATGTTAGAATCAGTGATTCCTAGTCTGTGTGATAATCTGTGCTGCATGTATCCCATGCTGCCCTCTGTACAAGGGGATCTCATGAAAATAAAGGACAAGCCAAATAATTTTTCTATACATTAGATGTATCATTCTGTTCAGTTTTTTCATTAATAAATATGTCAGGAACAGTTGTGTCTTTCAATAAGTTGCAAAGAGCACTTTGACATGTGGAGAAGCCATCTATCACACCACAATCTTAAAACAGATCTAGAAGCACAGCCATTCCAGGTGTTTGATAAAAGAACTATTTCTTTTTGTTTGCACATACACAATTCAGCTCTTTTTTTGGTGTTAGATCCAGTTTTGATAAAAGCAAATCACAATAATAAAAAAACAATGGTGAAATAGAGATGAGCTAAATCATCAGTGTTACTAGATGGTATAAATACTGGACAGATATTCATCTAGATAAGCAACTAAACTAATGCTAATGTTGCTGCTTGTTTGTTATACAGTCCTGTGCCCACTTTTAGGTTCCGTGACTTTTTTTTTTTACCCATATGTGACCCATATGTCATCTTTTTGTTACAGTGTTCACAGCACAAAACAGATTTTTTTCAATCTGACCCAGGTCACTTTCCCATGTGATACTCAATCAGACACATATCCGATCAAAGCGATCGTAGTATTTCATCCGACTTTTACCTCACAATTCTGAGCTGGAAGAGACTAGACAAGGTGAGACTGAGACAATTGACGAAACAATTTTTTTCGGCTTTTTTTTCAGCTCTCATTGCACAACAGCTTTGAAACTGACAGACACGCTAACAAGTGTAGCATCCATATTTACCTCCGTAAATAAAGCCTGCCATATGTGACGTCACATCTTCCTCTGCGCATGTGGGTCACTTCAGGGATGTGTACAGTTCACTCTGAAGTGTGATGGAAGTCCTATTTAAATAAATATTGTGAATAACCACGGAAAGAAAAAGAAAAATCGGGTTTCAGCATAAAGACCTGCAGTGTGAATGCAGTCTTATAGAGGTTGTATGCAGGGCTTTAAAATTAAAATTCAGCCTAGTGCAATATGACATTTGAATTCAAGGACTTAACATTTGCAAAGCACTTATTTTTCACCACCTTTGTTTTACCCCATAAAACACTGAATGCTTACAATGCTGCTTGACTGTTTTTTTTTGTTTTTGTTTTTGTTTGTTTAAATTACACCCTCCAGCTGTACTCATATACTCTGGACCAGTGGAAACCTAGTAAGTAGCACGATGTGGCAGGTGTCAGCATTAACTCATTATAAAACAACACTTGGTTGTGTGAAGGTGGAGGTGAGATAAAACTTTTCACAGCTTCAGAAAGAGATGGACACTATACAGACAGTTCAGCCCCTTCGCTCAGCCAAGCCAAGGCAGGGAAAATACATCTGTTATTTAACAGTTTAGTATGACATTGGAGGTTATTGCATTTGCACCTCTTTTAGCTTTGATCATGCTTTTCTCATTTCCCCACCATGCATTTCTTTAAACAGTCACACTCACTTAAATTAAATCCATATGTCCACAAAATCCTCATCTTTCATTTTGTGCTCAATATTTGCAAATCTAAACCTTTCTCGCTCTGAGTATTTGAATAATTTGAACTTTTCTAAACTGTTCAGTCTAGCAGATTATAGAATAGCCTTCATCATGGGGGATTTGCACAATAGTAATTAATGGCAGTATAAAAAGCTTGACACAGTAAGGCACTTCACAAATGAAAGGACTTTGCTTATTTAAATGCATGCACTTCGCTGTGCTTGAGTTGACCATCTTGTGTAAAATGATTATTGTTGACAGCCAATATTTGCACTGTTAAATGTGTTTTTGGAACCTTTTCAGCTGATACATTTCAGCAGTGCACTAAATGAGGATAAATCAGGCAGAATGCAGCATCGTTTGCAGCTGCCAACTCAACATTGTTATGAGGCTGAGGGGAAAATGGTGCAAAGAAGGAGAGCGGGGGATATTTGATTCATCTGTGCTCATAGGAATGATGGTAGGGTGAACAAGATTTTATGTCATGTATGTGTTCAGCCCTGCTGAAGACCTAATGAGCATGGAAATCATCATTGCTTATAGTTTTCTCCTGAGGTTTTCAAAAATACCTTAAGCTTTCTGTAGCCTTTCAAAAAGCAAGATCAGAAAGTTAACTCACGTGTAAAGTATCCTCTTCTCTTTCTTACAAGATGGCAGCTTTAATGCCCATCACTAAAATAACCTGCACTGTGCAGTACTCATAATATAACCCAGTTCATTGGTCACATCTGCATTGGGTTCAATCAGAACCTCATAATTATACACATGCAGCACTTGGAAACAAATTTGGGAAAAAGGCTTTTTAATTTGAAGCTACAAATAACCAATTTATTATGCAAAATAGCAATTAGTGTGCACGAATTGTGGCTTTCTCTAGTCAGTTACAGCAGCAGCTAGAGCTTAATGGTTCAAGAGTCTGACACAAGAGCATTTATCGATGGGAAAGTTGTCAAGGAATACTTTTTAAAGCAGTATTTAAACTACAAACCAACCCTTCATATATTTGTACAATAAAATTTTCTGTTCATGCATTTTACCCAACACACACACACAGGATCGAAATCACAAATATTTGAACTTTTAGTGGACATTGACAGGTGCCATTACTTAATGGAATGTGGTTGTAATTGCATCTTGTGACAGTGCAGCCTTTGTGAGAAATTTGCAGTGACAGCTAGGATGGATTTAGTCCAAAGTGTTGTTGTTCTACTTATCCAAAATATGCTAAACTCAGACTTCTACAGAGATGCTGTGGGGCACCAGCAGCCATCACTAAATTAGCAAAAGGCTGCTGGGTATTGCCTCACAACAGATTTTTTTTTATCTTCCAAAAGCATCATATTCTAAAATTTTGATATTAAACATGATCATTGAGGATTAAAGTTCCTCATGGCCCCTCCTGGAAACTTTAATTGGTATACATCCACCCCAGGGACTAATTTACCTGAACCCCAGGACAGGACAAGATAGGTGAGTGAATACCATTTACCTACAAGTTTCACATTTTCCTCAAGTACTCAGTAACATCAGGTTTATTGTTCTTTTAAATTAAATATTAATAAATAAAATATTAATAAATAAATGAAAAGATAAATGAAGGCATCCGCCACATTAAACAAAATACTCTTTTTTTCAAAACATTGTCTTCTGTGTGGCTTTTGTGGTCTTTCATTAGAAAACTTTGAGATTAGAGCCTAGTAAAGGACCCAAACATCTTCCATCAAAACCCAAAACCTCTTCATTTGAG
This sequence comes from Melanotaenia boesemani, assembly GCF_017639745.1. NCBI lineage: Eukaryota > Metazoa > Chordata > Actinopteri > Atheriniformes > Melanotaeniidae > Melanotaenia > Melanotaenia boesemani. The sequence goes on from NC_055698.1 coordinate 28,371,246, forward strand.
ACTGACCTCTATTTGTCCAAATGTCTTGTTGTGTTGCACAGTCAAACGTAGTTAGTTACGTTTGTTGTTGCCAATACCTAAGTTTAATTTGTGAAACGATCATGCAAAAGTCTTTCTAACAAAACAAATGGTTCTTGTAACAACACATGACCCTTAACTCATGATTCTGGAACTCCTAGGCAGGGGGCCTGGAGGAAGACAAAAAATTATGGAAGCAGTGATTTAATGTAAAAGAAGATGCGGAGGTTAGGGTTACATGGACAGAGATGATTCAGAGTGGCGAATCCTGAACAGTTAAAAAGAAAAAGAAAAGCAGATTCTGCTGTGCTGAATGCCACAGGGCTGTTTTTCCTTTTCACTGCAAGAAAAATTTACTCATCAGTTAAAATAATAAAAACTTCAACCTCTTTAGAAAAACATGCCATGAACCTCAGATCTTTTCCAAGAATTTGCAGTTACTCATGTGAAGTCAGGATGTTGCAGTTTCCTTGTTTATAAATAATATTTAGACCTGGAGATATCATGTTTCCCTGCTGCAACTTACTTGACTCAAAATAATCATTAAGCAGCTGCTGCAGAGCTTGACAAAATGTTGGAGAAACATTGTATTTAAATAAGGTGTGTTGCAGCACGGAAATATCTGGCCTGGTCAGTAGCTGTCAAGGCCCTGAGTCAATGACCCCTGGTTTAACCTTTCATACACCCTGCAAAAAACCTTCCCTGCAGCTTTCCATGTTGTTTTGGCAGCTGATCCCAAAATCACATTGAAAACCAAAGCATCAGTATATAAAGGTTGGAAGTAAAAATGGGTTTGGGAAAATAAGATGGCCTGTAACAACATGTTGGATGTGTAGATGTTTGAAAAAAAAAAATAATTACAAACTTACAGATGTTGAGAGCGGTCATACTCACATTTTTTAAACACTTTTTTCTTGTAATAACGGGATTATTTATCTTCTTTTCTCCAGAAAAAAGACTTTCTTGAGATGACAGATTATTCCAAATGCAGGGTCACAAGAGGGTGGAATCCTATCCCTGCTGTTCCTAGTCCAGGGATCACCAACTCCAGTCCTCAAGAGCTGGTGTCCTGCAGGTATTAAATGTTTCCTTGCAGCAACACACCTGATTCAAAGTAATGGGTCATTATTAGACTTGTGCAGACTCTGACAGCAAGCTGTTAAATATCAATTTTATTTGAATCAGGTGTGTTGCAGTAGGGAAACATTCAATACCTGTAGGACGCCAGCCATTAGGGACTGGAGTTAGTGATCCTTATCCTAGTCCATCACAGAAACACCTCAGCGAAACAAATATTCTGTCAGACTCACACTCCCTCCTAGAGAGAATTTAGTAACTCAAATCAGCCTAACATGCATGTCTTCCACATATACTGCATAACCACATTACTACAATTTACATCTAACCTAGTGTTAGAGACAATCTGACAAGCAGGCACATAGTGAACAAATCTGTTTGGGGAGCAACTATCAACATTCTGGGGAGACAAAAGAGAAAAGAGACAGTGAATCAGAACTGATGTGCTGTGTTAACTTTATTATTAATAATTAATAACATGTGGCTCAAAAAAATGCAAGTCTGCCTCAGGTTGCTCCATCAGAATAAACCGCAGTGATCACATCCATCTGAGCCTCCCCTGCTGTCTCCCCGCATCCATCTTCTCATTAATCATGCTACACCTTTCTGCTAACTCTCATCCCCCTGAGCCTCCGGAGGAACCAGGAAATGTCAGCAGGTCCTGACAAGGCCACATCAACACGGTAAAAACGAGGGTAACTGAGGCCAAAATCACAAGACAGGCTGTTTATTTAATATTAAGATTTAACTACGACCTACTCATGTGTTCAAACTCTGCTCTTAATTGGAATTTTAACTCATCAAACTTTAGAGTTTTTGTCATGCATCACTAAAAACAGACAAAAGGAGTCCAAGGAACAAGGAAATAATTAAATATATCATTAAATAATGACCTAAATCTGTCATTAAATAACTAAAGTTATAATTAAATACATTCATGTGTTATTAAAAGCATCACTAAGTCATTAAAAATACCAATTAATGTATGTAAAAACATATATAATAATTTCACTATTTAATTAATTATTTCATGGTCCTGTGTTGCAGTGCATCATGAATTTATTTTATCTGTCAACATAGTCCGTAGGACACTTAGTCCTGCATCTACAGCCAGACGGTGCTATGTTGATAGTTTTATGACCATTCAGGCTTCTACTTTCATCTCTTTTCCTGTACATCTCAAACATTCTGCTTATAATTGATGATGGCTGTTAAAATGTGCACCAATGACATCCTGGGCAGTCCCAGCACTCACTGAGTGCAGCAAATTTAAATTTCGATTCAGACTAAAGGACATCTTAAATGAGCTTTACTGTAGGAAACCCGATTTATGGACCACATATAAATTTTATTCACTACATGGGAGAATTCCTTGCATTTGGGATGCAGAATTAAAAAGTGTTGCACTATGGCAGCCGAACATCAGCCTAAAACAGAACCAAAACCAAACTCCTCTTCCTCTCAGAACATCGACCTTTTTCTTCTCCTCATGTAAGAAAACCTGGCAATAAGACCATCTTTCCACTGCTACATCTTCACATAGCAAAAAGGTGTTTGTGGCTGTGTGGCAGGAGCTTCCTCTGACATTGGAGCATTTCTTCACAGCCCGGAAAGGATTTGTAGAAAAGCCTACAAAATGCCATGCAAATCTTAATTAAACAATTATCCTGCACATGCAAGCGGCTCCTCAGAATTAAAGGAACTACTCGTTGCAAAATTGATTTTGACAGCTTTATTCTGTTTCTTCCAGTTTAATTTAGGAGGAACCAGCTATGTTAGCAGTTCCTCATTTCATTAATATGCATGTGTAAATCCAGAAAGCCTCTGGAAACCTCTGGATGTGAAGCAAGAGGTGGGTACTATCTTAGTGCATTTTATTAATCTGCACCAAGCAACTTTGAGGACACAGAAATTAGGTTCTCATTTTCATAAAAGTCATAATAGGGCAACAGCTCTAGTCCTAAAAACTACATTGATTCCATGGATCATTTGTGTAGATATAATCCAAACATAAACACAAACACAACACACAATTCATAAATACTGACCAAACATGCCTTAATATATGATGCCCTACTTTATATTCTGCTCAAGATTCATATCTTCACTGCTACCAAATCCAAAAATACTGCATGAAAATTAAAGTGATTTACAGCTTTGGTCATCCCGTGAAAATGCATTTTTCTTCAAATATTATATGGAAAGACAGCCTTTTATGGAAGCATTACAACGTGAGAATCCATGCATGTAATGTATGTGAAAAGGGGACACATTATGTTAATCAGCTTCCATCTGGGACACACAAGGCCACTTCCAGAGAAATTGGTGGGAAAACTTCCATTCTGAGTTCTCAGTGATTGAGTTTCAACAATGCAGCAGGCTGGAGACATTTACATCAGGCCACCTGATTCTCATCAGTATTCTGCCACTGACATTTCACAGCCCGCCTCATCATCACAAATACAACAGTATCACACCAGAACTGGCAGGTATGAAGGGAGGTGTGTTTGCAGGGAGGTTAAGTCTCAATTCTCCCTATTACTGTGTTTTAAAAGCACTGTCTTGTGTGATGCCCTTGAATGGAGGCAAGAACATCCAGGTTTCATGGGTATATTTTTTTTACTTCAGCATTTCTTTGCAATCCTGTCACCCACATTTAAACAGATATTTTTAAACAAGAGAAGCTCAGTTTACAGAGCTGTGGACAGGGTAATATTAGAGTTGCCACATCAGATTGTGATCTGCTATCTCCTGTTTTGATGAGCTGATCTTCGCTTTATTAACATATGTTGCTGGTTTTGAATAAAACCTGATCAGACCTCAGAAGCTGGTCGAACAACTGGTACAATTTTGTCAGATAACTATAAAAAAGTGATGGTGGCACCTAATTTCAATAATCAGGCATTATGTTCACTGTGGGACCACAATAATTACAGACTAGTGAAGGACATACATGACTGCACTGTCTCATAATGGAAATAGACACATGACAGTAAATCACAGCCAAATCACAACATTGAGTGTTCCTGGTTTACAGTCAAATCCCAGATCTGGAGACTGTGAGGGAGTCAAACTGAAAAGACATTGAAATGGCATATTGCCGAGATAGAGTGGATGTACTGGCCTGCAAAGTCACAGAAAAAACTGTGCACATTGAAGTTTTGTCCATGACCAGGGATCCAATTACACAGGGGCTTTTGAGGGAGGCTTATTTTCAGGCGGGATCCCCGAATTTGCATATCACATGCAAATATATTATTGCACGGTAACGTGGTTAAAAACAGGGTTACTGTCACACAGATTCTGCTACTGCTGTATGCAGCTTGTTCAATTAGAAACAACTGCAAAAAGCTGCATATTAAGTGGTTGTTGTATGGGCGGTTCATGGCTCACATTAAGCAATGCTGCTGTCCAATATCACAGAAACAATAAACAATGGCACTGAAGGAAATGCTACAGATCATGTGTCTTTTGGAAAATGTTGTTAATTAAATTAGATAAATGAATAAACACACAACAATTTTAGGGTTCAACATCTCTTGATGTTGCACCCTGTAGAGCGTAATTTCTAGCATTTACTACTTGAGAACATTAATATATCTTTCATAAGGTGGTACAAAGTTACCTTAAGGTCAAGTTTTGAGGTCTAGTGGCAACAGAAGTCCAGATTGTACTTGTGGGATAGAAATGTACTCCTAAAGTACCCCTTTGTCTGACAGTTTGCAAAATTCAAGCATCATTTGTGATACTGCATATTACATCTTTGAAATTGGCTAAAAAGATATTTATAAATTATGTCAAATCAACTAAATTATATATGATTATTAAATGTTTAAATGCAGGAGCTTCAAGACAATGATAGCTGGAAGCTGCAAAGTTTTTCTTGTGTCAGTGTTTGCTCTTTTAGGAACAAGGAAGAAGAAGTTTCTTTGGGAAAATCTCAGAAAATCTCCTATTCAGTCATTTTTTTTACTGTAACTTTGTGTTCGTAAGCAATTCTTTTTTGATACCAGGGTCAAATATTACTTCTGTTTACAGAAAATGTTGCTGATGTTGTGGTAAATCTGCTATGATTGTCTACTTCAAGTCATTTGGGAAATTATTGTTTAATCTTACATTTCCAATGCAAACAAATCAATATTGTAAAATTTAAATAGACCTTTTTCTCCATGCTTTAAATGTCCTTTAAGCTTTTGTGGAATCCTCTAGCTTTTTCATAGTCATTTAGATTTTTGAACATCCAGATGCAAAGTGGAGCATTTTTATGTGCACACTGCCATGTCTTTTTGTAGGATATTTTTACATTATCAGTACATCCATGTGCTTTACATGGAAAGAAGGGGAAATGAGAAAAATGCACTGTAGAATTCCACACATGTAGCTATACATGTATGTACTTATACTCACAAACATGCATATATATATATATATATATATATATATATATATATATATATATATATATATATATATATATATATATATATATATATGCACACACACAATAGGCATATAAATGCAAACATAAATGCATGTATATATTTGATAATGGTAAAGGTATAACTGTGCAAGTGGCTCCAGTTGAATCCATGAAACAGTTCTTGTTCTACTAGACATGTAACTATTTTACGCTATGCAAAGCAGTTCTGTTAATGCCTACTATGTTATTTTAAAAAAGATCAGTATCCAAGAAAGTTTTAAGATTTCTCAATCGTTCACTCTGTTTCAAAGACAAACATAACAACTCTAAAATGTAACTGGACATCCGGCAACCACTCATAGCGTTTACAGATTAAGTGAGACAAGCTTGTGGTACTACAGAATTTCTTTTTGCATATTTAAAAAGTACCTGCAAAGACATAAAACTTGTGTCTCTAACGATTACATCACATCAGTGCAAAACAAAATAGGCGGTCCATATTAAATTATTGTGCAAACGTTTGATTATTTAGTTGATGTGGTTGTTTTGTTTGTTTGTCGTCATTCACACGGACCTGTATCCTGTCCTCCGGGGTACTGAGCTGAGCGTGTCTGGGTATAATTCAGTTTCATCTCGCGATATTTCCTTGGAGTCCTCGTTACCCTCCTTTAGTCTCTATTATATCATCATAAGGCAGGTTCTGCAAATTTATCAGTGCAACTTTTTCATTTGTGTCTCACCCATTATTATGTGAAATTCTACCAACTGATTAAAAAAAAAATATCACGAATGTTGTTTAATCTCAGTGCCGACAAATAAGCCCAGGAGGAAGCGCAATTGGAATGGAACGCGTCCTAGCGAGATTTCACTGAGTTTAGATGAGTGAATGCCACGTCTGACCAGCAGCATCGACGTAGACAGGAATATTAGCTCCTTTGCACTCAGGATAGAGTTAACCAGTTGCCCATCAGGTCGAAGTATCTAGCACTATCTGGTAAGAATTAAAATTTCCGTTTTCTATTGTATTTAGTGTTTTTAGTAATGCCTGCTGCAGCAGCAGCATGCTAGCTGTTTGATTATTAGCTCTCCAGCTATCTTTGCTAGCAGGCTTTCTTAACTCCTGGAAATCAGGATGATCAGAAAGCATTGTTTGATGATCGGCTTTTATTGTTTGTCGTCCGATTAAGGGTGCCTCTTTTCAAAGAGAATCGAGGAGATTATCTGCTTTACATCAACATCTAACGTGTGAAACTGCTACCAGCAGATAAACAATCACAGCACTAAGCTAGCTAAACAAGTCTAAAATGAGACTATTAAGGGGGCCAAGATAAATGTGCCATCGGACTTATAACATTAAAATGTGCATACATTAGCTAGTACTGTTTACTACCATATCATACATTGTTATATGGGAGAAAATCCAGAAAGTGAATGACGAGCAAAATGATAACTTTCTTGCACTTCAATGTCGCATAGCACTGCACAGTCGTAACCTGCTTTTTAAAAGTTACGTGACTGGACAAATTAAATCAGTCACTTCATTGTAGTCTGAACTAAAACGAATCTTTAATCATGTGCTATAAAGTGGCATTGTTATTATTCTTAACAAGAGATCGCAGTTTCCTTTAACTGACACAGAATCAAAGAAGCATTTTGACCTGCTCAGCAGACCATCCATTCGTTGCTCTGATTAGTTACTTGCTGCACGTTTTATTTAACCAAATGTTATGTGCTGGAGCTTTTTGCCACTTCAGTCAATCAGAAGACCGATTGTTAAACTGATCCTCACCTTCTTGCCATTCATTACAACTTGTCACCATGACTTCTCCAAACACAGACAGAGCTGTGGACGAAGCTGCAACAGCTGTTAACGCTAAATGACACTCATACCTGATGATTATAGTTTGTCTGTATTCACCATACATGTTGATAATAGTGAACAGTAGATATGCTTTTCAGTTGATGATGCCAAATATTTAGGAAACAGGGGTGGTTAGAAACGGCACTTCCTAACTTTTGCTGAGTTTTGCTTTACACACAAGCTAGCAAACGGATGTAAACACACCGGCTGCTTTGCGCAGTTGCTGATTTAGCAAAGAAACGCAAGAAAATATTAATGAAGGTAGAAAGGAAAAACAAGAGGGAAATTAACAGAGCAGGAAATAAGAAAAAGGGCCAACATAGGACTGACTTTTAGTGACCAGGAGAGAGTTCACAGTACAGCTAGGATGTAAGATTGATGCCAAATTAGCAGTTACGCCTCACTGCGGAAATCTGCCACAGTACCACAGTGCTTCTTAAAATACAAGGTGGGGCATGACTATGGATTTACAAGGCTGTCTGTAATGCATATGTACATTCAGTCTTTTTTATGCCCAGCCTTGTTTAAATAATGACCTGCGTCTTCTACAAAATAGTCAAACAGTTCCAGTTATTCTGAAACTACCTTAAATCAGTTTAACAATATTCTGTTATTGTTGTTTGTTTAATTTATTTTGATGCATATTTTAATGTCTAATATTTCTGTTATTTATTCTGTAACATTTAGTCATGTTTATACAGCATGTCAGCTTTAATGTTATTATTATTTTGTTTGGTCTTTATAGGGAATAACATGGGCTGTATACGTCTACTAGCACTGACACTGGCCACATCTGCAGTACTGCTGTCGGCATCTCATTTAGCTACAGCTCACAGCCATTCCCATGGTGACCATGGCCACGCCCACTCCCATGGCCACCATCACCATGGCCACTCCCATGGAGACGATGATCACCACGGCCACTCACACGGGTCTCAGGCGAAGATGTTCCATGGAGCCAGCAAGTGGAGCGCTGAGGCCAACCTTCCTCCACATGATGAGGAGCATCACGTGCATGCACACGATCACGGACATGCACACTCCCATGATCACGGACACGCACACTCTCACGGGCATGCACACTCTCATGATCATGGTCATGGGCACGCTCATCATGAAGATGTTGTTCGAGTAGAGAAGGAGGAGCGCGGGCATGGACACACACATGGAGCAGAGAGTGTAAAGAAGGGGGCAGATGGAGAGAAGAGGGACTTGGTGGAGCTCTGGACACAGGTGTGTTCATGGGAACAGTGGGGGGTCCTGTTTCAGTAAGGTTGCTGATCAGGGATGGTTTATATCGAAAAAATCTTTAGGTACAGACATTTAGTTTGAGGACAATTCAAATTATTATTTTTTATTATTATTATTGCACTTTGTTGCTTTTAGGCCTCTACATAGAAACTTAGGACTTAAGGCAATCACATGCTTGACTGCAGTGTTGATCCAAAGCCGATCAATATAAAATCAAAATCAAATTCAGTATCAGATCTAAACTTACATATCCAATCACCTCAGATTGTGTCTGTCCTCTTCTCTAATTTCTGTTTTGCCCTCTGACCATGTTTATAATAATCCTCCTGTTTGATGACATTTCTCCCTGCAGGAAAACATCACTTTTGTAAACTTCCTCCCATCATTGTCTGCAGGCTGTCGGAGCCACACTGCTGATCAGTGCAGCTCCTTTTTTCATCCTGTTCCTCATCCCAGTTCAGTCCAACAGCGACCAGCACCAGAAGCTGCTCAAGGTGCTGCTTAGCTTCGCCTCTGGTGGACTGCTGGGTGACGCCTTCCTCCACCTCATACCACATGCTCTAGGTAGGTAGTTTACTGCAGTTTTTTTTATAGACAATTTCTTGCAATATTTAGAAGCATTTATGTAAGTTTTGAAAATGTGCTTTGGATCAATAGTTTTAAAAAAACATCTGCAACAATAAAAATGCCACTTTTCAACACAAAATGCTTTAGATTCATTTGCTTCATGTGTTTCAGTATTTTTAAGTTAAATATCCATTTCCTCCCGTCATACTCAGAGCCCCACTCCCACCATGGACATGAAGAACATGGACACTCCCATGCTAGTGAAGACTCCCATGACCATGGTCACTCACACGGTATGCATTTAATGCTTTTCATCTTTTTGGCAACTTGTACACATCAACACTACCAACCAGTGCTTTATGTTCTCTGCCTGCACAGGAGCTGCCCACGGTCACATGATGTCAGTGGGCCTGTGGGTTCTCGGTGGGATCATCGCTTTCCTTGTTGTAGAAAAGTTTGTGCGTTTGCTGAAGGGAGGACACGGCCATGGACATTCCCACGGCCACTCACATGGTACGCTGTGGGGAATCTGTTTTCTGCCAGCCTAGACTAAAGATTTTCTATCATTTTTAATATATTCCTCAGATTCAGATGTGTCTTGATGCAACTTCCAGTGTAATAAAATATGAACTAGACTTGCAGTGTAATATTTAAGTGTTTTCACTTATTACCTTTTGAACACTTAGTTTTATATGGCCTGGGTCCGTCTCATGCTTTTACATATTATTACAATAACCAAAAAGGAAGCAACATTTTTTTTTTTTATGACCGCTTCAGTTTTTGCTTTGCAATTCTGCCATTTGACCACTAGATGTCACTACATCCTACAAACAAAAGACTAAGTACAGTGATGGTCAGTTCAGGTTAAGCAGATGTAATTCTGCAACTTGTGTCACATAAAATATGTTTTTCAATCAGTAGGTTTCATCATAAAAATATGAATTACATTCTGTGTGACTTTTTAGGTGCTCCAAAGGAAAAAGACAGTGATGGAGAGGAGGAAAAAGAGGAGAAAGAAAACAAAGAAGTGAAGGAACCAAAGAAAGGAGAGAAGAAGAACACTGGTGAGGAATTCTTTGATGTTTAGACCTTGTAATGGTTATGTTTTTTTTAAATTTGAGAGTTCCCCGCAGTGGCCATGCAATGAACTGCCATTAGGGGACCTTTGAGAACAACTGTTAAACTTCTTTAGGAGAGCAGGATTGGATTGTGGAAATGTTTCTCTGGTTTGCCCACACATTTACTTTTGCACATGGAACCATTTACAGACTTTTACTGTGATCTGTTTTATAAATGGAAGTCTAAAACATCTGATATAAGTCATTTAATATAAAAAAAATAAAATATAGACCTTTTTTTGTTTATTTTTTATATAAATAATTTAAGAAAATGCATATTAAGGAAAATAGTAAGCATTTATATTTAGATGTTTATATAAAAAAAACGAGAGTCCTGAATGTATAAATACTTGAGACCTTGTTGAATTATATTTGGCTAAATTCAAAGTGAGACCACTTTACTGTCAACATCTTGAAAATAATAATAAAATATACATTGTTTTGCTGCTTGCTGTGGTTTGATAAATGCTTTCATTTTGCATAATTAAAATTAGGCGTATGCTTTGTGATTTATTGCTTACATAAAATCCTTTGCATCAAACTGCAGCAGTGGTACCAAATTATTCCAGAAAAGTCACATTATTATCATGTCTCTACACCTACACAGACATCAAGGTGTCAGGTTACCTGAATCTGGCGGCCGACTTCACACATAACTTCACCGATGGCCTGGCAATCGGAGCGTCATTCCTGGTCAGTCCAGCAGTGGGCGCTGTTACCACCCTCACCATCCTTCTGCATGAGGTCCCGCATGAGATTGGAGACTTTGCCATCCTTGTACAGTCTGGCTGCACCAAGAGGAAGGTAGCTGACTCCTCAGAGTGGGGTTTCTAACATTTCTATGTAAAAAAAATGCAGCAGTTAGATTAATTTAACATGCACCGAACATTATAGAGAATTAAAATGAATGTATGCATATAGCAACCACCTAAGCTTGTTCCTCTCCTCCTTCAGGCCATGTGTCTGCAGCTGCTGACAGCTGTGGGAGCTCTGGCCGGTACAGCCTGCTCCCTAATGGCTGAAGGTGTGGGCGCCGCGGCAACCGCCTGGATCTTGCCCTTCACGGCTGGAGGGTTCGTTTACATCGCTACGGTGACGGTGCTCCCTGAGCTACTGGCGGGCCGCTCCAGTTTCGGCCAGTCTCTAATGGAGATTCTGGCTTTGCTGTTCGGAGTCGGCATGATGGTGCTGATCGCAGAGTACGAGTGAGGCGCTGCAGAAGGGGCAGAAACTTACCGCAGCTTCAGCAAACAAACACTCAGAGGAAAAAGACAGCTTAGGTAGAGCTCAGGTGGATTATTGTTTGTGCCAGTGGTGTGTTTTCATGTTTTTTTTTTTTTTTTTTGTTTGTTTTTGTTTTTTATATTAAATGGTATTTTTGGAAAACCACCACCAGTTCATGAAAAATGGCTGAATTTGTTGCTGTTCTTTTTTGTTTTTAGAAGCTCATTGGAACGTCCAGATTCTTCTTGCTATTTCTTTTTAAGGGAAGTGTCGGCATTTTTTCAATGAGGAGGCTGAGAAAGAAACAAACAGAAAAAGTGTGAGAGCCCCAAAATTAACTCATTACTCTCACTTTAAAGACCCTCCAACTGTTGTCTGACTGCAGCTAAAAACTGACAACTTGTTCTCATTTATAAGTGCTTAAATTAAATAAAATTTCCAGCCATAACACCAATTTTCTCTTTATCCAAGGGGCCGGTCCTCAGAGCTACAGTAGAGAGAAGCAGAAAGAGCGATGGTCTTTTTAAAATGAGCTGTCCTGTTTTCAGTTTAACATCTTTTTTTCCGTTTGAGGATACTGAATGTCACTTTTTTCTTTACATTCCACTTACAACTAAATCTCCCTTCTGTAATTGTTGATAATGGCTTCAGGTTTTATTTTCATCTGATTAAAATCTCACTGAATCATTGTTTGTACAAAGTGGAACATTCCTGCTTCGATTGTTGTTTCCCTGAGATAAAGAATGATGAAAACTCCTGCAGCTGTGCAGAATGTCCGCAATAAATGCTCATCATTTTCTAAGTGACGACCATTTCCCTGCATATTCTGTAATTATTCACTTGTTAAGTTGATTTCTTGTATTCAGCATCAATTCATTACAAGTCATCTTTATTTAAAAAGTAAACTAGTTTCAGTTCAGTTCAGTGCAATTAAAGATGGACACCTGTATAAACAGATGAAAGATATGTTTGTTTTAAATATGTCAAGCGTGAGTTTTCGGTCTAAACCAACTAAGAAATTGACATGATACTAATAAACTTCAGGGAGGTGGTTGCAGTCAGTATGTTGGAGAGGTTTAAGGAGTTCTCTGGAAAGACTTGACTCATGGACTGTGCAGATTTTTCTGAAACATGTCATCTCATACCAGTGAAGTATTAGGTCACTGGTATAGATGGTTTTGATACACAACCAAGATTCCTTCAGTCAGAAAATAATGAAAAAAGCAGCTCATGTGAATTTCTACAGTAAATCTAATCTTCTCTTTATCTGAGTTACCAAAGGAAAAAAAATCAAGATAACCTGGCACCTTCATATCTGTGTAGGTGTAGAGAAATGAGGGCTGGGCACCTAAACACAAACACAAGACTGAACAGTCTGGTAGTCTGATGGGCACCGGGAGTCTGGGCGGACTGATCAGAGGCTGAACAGGCGGACAGGCGGAGGGTAGTGTGAGACCCGCAGTGCAAGAGCAAGCAGAGAGCTGGGGTGGAGTGAACAGGTCCAACGACGTTGGGACAGAGCCAGGAGGTTGGTGAGGCACATCAAGCCATGAGGGTGGCTTGATTGCCGGATGAGACTCTGGTGTGGTGATCAGCCCAGGTGTAGTACGGGCTGGCCTGGAGTAACCCCGTAGACCTTCTGGCCAGACACAGGCATGGCACACAAAACCAGATAGAGGGAGACAAACGCACACACACTAGGGCAACCGGGAACGACAGACAGGGATCCTAAAAATAAAGCCTTTTATCACTTTAGTCCAACTTTTTCACTTCTTAAAACCTAATAATTTACATTACTTCCAAGTACATTTGTTCTTTGTACTGAGTTAATTAAATTACTGTAATTTTGTGTCATGCAATCCAGTTAAGTTCTTTCAACTTAATTTTTTATGTTGGTGTTATATGATACAGTTCTAATTATACACAATTGAATACTGGTTTCTTATGTCCCAAAACCAAATATTACTTAATAAATAATCACAAAAATCAAACGTTTTCTTCAGTGTAAAATGTATCACAAACCAATACTCAATACTTTTGGATAAAAGCACAAATTAGGTAAAACCAAAAATTAGTCACAATCCATGCTTGCTTATAATTAGAAAAAAAGTTCATTTTAAGACCCATTTTATTACGGTGTGTTTGTAAACAAAGGCTGCATTTTTCTTTATGTAAAAAAAAAAAAAGAAATTATGGCAGTGAAGTGATATAGTGCAATTTACACAACAGTTCCTAAAGAAAAAAAAATGAATAAATAAATAACAGACCAGAGAAAATTGAGGAAATCAGTGTTCTTTCGATTCTCCCACCCTCGCCCAGCCCCTCTATGTAAACTCCTCTAATAACATGCTGGCTTGCTGCAGAGGGTCCACTTCACTTCTGATGGCATACACCACCATGTACACCTCTGATTCAGCTTCATTCTTCTCATCAATCTGCTAAAAAACAGCTATAAAAGTCTAGTCAGAAAATTGTGAAACTGGTTTAAAGTATAAAACTGTATTCACACCTCTTTTCTCAAAACTTTGGTCCCTGGTGATGGGAAATGTAATGACATGGGGAAAAATATACTCCCAGTCAAAAGTCTGCACACACCTAGTGTATGTGAACATTTTAGGGTATTTTTCTTAAAATCAACATTTGACCTTGTTGCACAAAACTTCCTCATCTTTTAATTGTTCTGAAAGCTGTAAAAACCAAAACAATAAAGGTTACAAAAAATATTCATACTTTAGGTGGTACTAATACAACTACAATAAAACATTAAGATTAAAATTTAAAACTTGGTCAGACATTTTATGCAGTGAAATATGTGGCAGTTCCATGTCCATACGTTGACTACATGCCAAATAGTTCACATTGTGCTATAGATCCGAGACCGAGATGAACAGAAACAAAGTTTGGATATTCACTCCACTTCCTAAAGTATTTGGAACAGTGATGCCAGTTTATTATTTGGTTTGACATCAAAATATAAATATGGGAAAATATTTAGACCTTATCATACAATGTCTGACATCACCTTTTTCAATACAAAATAAATGTAAACATGACTGCTTTTATCTATATTATGAATTTATGTGATATCAGGCGCATTGATATGAGCACGAGCTTTCAGTGTATCCCCGGTCTTCTCTCTGAAAACGCCTCCCTCGTTTCTAAAGATCAGTCAGCTTGGTGTGGTGCTCGTCCAAGGCGGCCAGGAATCGTGGCTGAAGCTGCAAATTGTAAATCTTTGGGAAAGAAAGAAAAAAAATGAAAGAAAAACCAAGATTACTGCAATGCATTTTTAGATACTGAAATTGGTAATGTGGGACATCTAAGTAGTATGCTAGTTAAAACTATTATCTAGTAACTGTCTGTTATGTATTCACTACAAGTGAATATTCTGACATACCAGTGTTTAGAAACCATGAAAATATGACTGAATACGCGCTTCTAAGGGCTCTGGTTAGCTGAAAAGGTTGAGCAGGCACCTCCTGTATAGAGATCTGGCCTTTTACTGCTTTTTTCTCAACCTGCTTTTCTGTCATCTCCGACTCCTACCAGGTAGTTAGGGTTCAAAACGAAACGAGAACAGATTACACTGGCCTCAACAGCAGCTCAGATTGTTTCCCTCCGTCTAAATATTAACATTGCCACACCGCATGACTGAAAACTCCACAACACCTAAGAACTGTACTGCATCAACTTCAAATAGGATCTCAAGTTCCATTGAAACTACTTATCTGTAAGGTTTTGTCAGCCTACAGCATTTATTAAAAAATCTAATGGAAAGTATAAAGACACCAGCCAGAGTCCTCAAAACCAACCTTATTGTAGTTTCTACTGACACGAGTTTCTAAAACAACTTAGTTCACATTCTTGGCAGGTTTCTTATGAATAATGAGCCATCACTGATCAGTAAACCTTTTCATTGCAACCATTTTGACAGAAAAAAACAAGCAAACTGAGGTAAATTGTTCCATTTAATGTAGAACATGTGATGGAATATAATCAGTAACAGATGTGCACACTCATCTGTTGTGTCATGAGAGATGTGTACTGATGTCATTAAAATAGAATCAGAACAATTCCTCACCTCATCCATTGTGAACAACGCAGGCCATGTCGCTTTCAGCTCATCCACTTCCAACTCATTCTCCACAATTTCCTGTCTTCCCATTGGAAACGTCCGGGCCATTTTATCCTTTATGTTTAAGAAGCTCTGATATTAATGAAACAGAAGTGCCACCGTCTTTGCATGTCCACATTCAACAGAGGGCTAGAGGGGGAAAAAACAGGACCCATCTTACCTATTTGCCAATTTTTTTTAAAGGTACATAAAATGTGTGTTTGATCTATCCCAAATTTGTGTATTTAGTTATTTCTGTAAGAAAACTTATTTCTTTTTTAAATAAAATAATATTTAGTCTCACAACAGGCATTATAAATTGTCCCATTTTCGTTTCAATCACTTCATTCTAAAAATCAATGATCACATGGGTTACACAGGATTCACTGAGAAAGCACGTCATTACCCTTTTATTTACTTTATTTTTTGTGTCATAAGACCAACTTAAATTACAGATATATGATATTTTGTGAGTTTTTGGTAATTCTTAATAAATAAATATAAACTATGTAAAAGTTTTAAAAAATATACCTGCAAAGAGAACCTGCCACCCAGTTTTCATACCTTTCCTAATAAAATACATTGCAGTCTGTACAGTAATATATGACCTGAGTAGCTTTAAAATA
This sequence comes from Melanotaenia boesemani, assembly GCF_017639745.1. Taxonomy (NCBI): domain Eukaryota; kingdom Metazoa; phylum Chordata; class Actinopteri; order Atheriniformes; family Melanotaeniidae; genus Melanotaenia; species Melanotaenia boesemani. The sequence continues at coordinate 28,387,522 of NC_055698.1, forward strand.
TCCAAGACAGTTCTCTAACATGCTGCATTTAGGGTGTGTCAAACCTATTTAAGCATTCATGCAAAAGGTTTTCATGGTTCTTTGATTTCTGACTTGCCCAGTTCAGCTATGTGGCTAAACCTGTGGCCTTGTCAGAAAACCAAAGAAAACTTGATAAAACAAAAGATAAAATGAGATTTTATATATTGTTTTCGACATTGAAAGAAAGAGCATTATCGCTGCCTATCATTCAGGCTATTTACTAGGTCAGGGCTGTTCAACTCTGTAGGTGCAGACAGCTGGAATTTTGCATTAATAATGATGTTCACAAGAGCTGCAGAGTTTGACGTTTCCCTGCTCCAACACACCTGACTCTGCGTTGAATAGCCCTGAACTAGGGCCTGAATAGCCTGGGTAAATTTTACTTCATTAGTTTGCATGGGTACTCTGGCAGACTGAGTCACATGTAAACCTCTAACTTGGTGGTTCCCAAACTTTTTGAGTCAAGACCCCCAACAATTACATATATTTGCTGCTCCAACTGGTCGCAAACAAGCTTGTACAGAACTTGATATGCAATTGATGAGCTATTTCATTTGAATTAGGTGTGTTGCTGCAGAGCACTATCTGAATCCACATGAGGATCCTTGAGGATTGGATCTGGTGATCCCCAATATATGATGTTACCAAATTAAAATGCCTTCACTCACTGCATCAACAAGACAGCAAATAAATAATCTGGGATAAAAAGAAATCTGTTAAACATAAAAACTGACGACGCCTTCTGGTGAATCCACCTTCGTCCTTCATGCTGCTCTGATGAGACTCACTGTTTAAAGGGCAGCACTGGTGCAGGGCTTAAACTTACTGTCTCAGGCAGCTTTACTCTGGAGGGTGTGTAGACATAGCATGTTTGCTATATTTCTGCTCAATGCTACAACAGGCATAAGCGCTTCTGCCATATTACATTTTGATATTTAATTCGTTTTAAGGCAAGGCAAGGCAGTGTATTTGTATAGCACATTTCATGTACAGGACAATTCAAAGTGTTTTAACATAAAACAAAAGCATTACAGATTATTAAGAAATAGCAAAAGGCAGCAACACGTAGCAAGAATCACAATAAAATAATAAATTATATTAAAATGATTAAAAGCAAGATTAGTTAAAAAGTTACCATGCAGATTTCATGTATATAGTACTTTTACTCCACAGGCTTTATGTTATTTGCAGTAATGTGAAAGCAATAAAAACAATAGTGATTTTCAGTTGCAAGAGCAAAATAAAATGCCCCTAGAATTTTTAGCTTCTATGCCTCCTGCAGGTTTGTGACCTGCGTTTGTGCCAAACATCAATATAACCTTGCCCTTGTCAGACACCAAGTTCATATATAAAGCAGAACATGCAGCGTTCTTGTTTAACTTAAAATTGAAAAAAAGAATTTTGCACTGACCATTAACATGAACTTAACTTTGCACTTGTAATGGCGGTGGAAACGGAAGTGTTGTCGAAGGCAGGTTAGCTTTAAGCTAACAGAGCATAGCGCTCCAGTTGTCTTAATTATGTTTTAGCAAGATTTAAACTTCGCAAAATAAATTTGAGTATAAGTAATATCAATGGCCATTTTGTTTGAGTATCATTTGCAAGCTTGTTAAGCTAGCCAGAGCCACGTGCTGGTTAGATCCAAGCAAATCTGTAAAATAGTTTTTTAAATGCCAATATAACACTCCCTGTGGCATAAAATGACCAAATATGACATCCTTGTGTAAAATCGTGTTTCGGTGCAACCGTTGAACTTCTGGGCACTTCCGCTGCCATGGTGCCGTGGTGCATCAGTGGTGGTGGTGTAAAATATAGACCTTTTTTGTCTTTTTTTTTTTTTTTTTATTGTAATAAATAATTTAAGAAAAGCATATTGAGGAAAACAGTAAGCATTTATTTGTAGGTGTTTATCTAAAACAATAAGAGTCCTGAATGAATGCTTGAGACCTTGTTGGAAATAATAAAGACAATGTGGACATTGTATTGCTGCATGCAGTGGTTTGATAAATGCTTTTATTTTGCTTAATTAAAATTAGGCGTATGCTGTTGACTTTGGTAAATCATGTTCAGAACTGCAGCAGTGGTGCCAAAGTATTCCAGCAGTTTCACAATATTAATGAATTCAGGACTGCCAACTGTCACGCACTGGTCTGAGACTCATTTGAGTGGCTTCACATGCTCTCACGCCACACCTCCGATTTCTTACTCTGAAATATGCATGAAAAACAATGTCGGACTAACTAATCGGGGGTTTCGGGAGGATTCCCGGTGGGCCACTTTACTTTTGGGCCGGCATCCCAGTGAAACAAATAAAAAAATAAGTGGGAACGGGCCTACAATATGATCTAAGTAATTATCGTAGGAGAATCAGTAATAGTGATGCACGGATCAATACTCGGATATCTATTTCTCCTATACTAACATAGCCTGACTAAACTTTCAGGATAGGTAGGAACTACTTTTTCTTCTGCCTGTCAATAATCTGCAGCTGGTTAAAACAAATGTCAGTAAAACTGAGATTTGGTTTTATTCTATTGTATGTTTTGCTATAAGCAGGTTAAGATAATCTTGTATTTATCTAGCTTTAAGGGGTCAGTCCTCCTTGTTTTAAATGTCAAACGTGAGTTTTCAGTCTAAACCAACTAAGAAATTGATATGATACTAATAAACTTCAGGGAGGTGGTTGCAGTCAGTATGTTGGAGAGGTTTAAGGAGTTCTCTGGAAAGACTTGACTCATGGACTGTGCAGATTTTTCTGAAACATGTCATCTCATACCAGTGAAGTATTAGGTCACTGGTATAAATGGCTTTGATAGACAAGAGTCCGTCAATCAGAAAATGTTGAAAAAAGCAAATAATGTGAATATATATATATATATATATATATATATATATATATATTCATTATCTGTACCGCTTTGTCTGTTACAGGTCACTGGGAAGCTGGAGCCCAATCCAGCATTTACATCAGCAGGTGAGAGGCAGGATACACTCTGGACTAGTCACCAGTCCGCCTCAGGGCCAACTCACTCCTAGGGAGAATTTAGAGTGACCATTTAACTTAACATGCATGTCTTTGTATGTATGTATGTATGTATTTATGTATTTATGTATGTATTTATACATACATGCAAACATACACATTACACACACACACACATATATATATATGGGTAAACCACATCATAGATAACTAGTCACATTTTAGGTGTGGTCTCGGTCTGATGATGTTTAAATGTGAGCAGGATGATGGAGAGGACTGTTTAGATAGAAGCTGTCATTAAACCAGTACATTCAATGGTTCAGATGTCATTGTTGGTATTTATTTATTTGTTTGCTTGTTGTTTGTTTGTTTGTTTATTTGCTGGTAAATCATCTTATTAGAGAACATCATGTTCAGTAATATATACTTCAACATTGAGCAGTTGCACATGTGCATTCAGAAGCTTAGAGAAAGTCTAATAAAGTAGGTTTTAGGTTCATTCTGACATCAGACAAAAAGTAGAATACTAGGCTGGTGACGCCACTGGTAAAAAGTGTAAATTGTAATTACAGTATGAAAACAATATGTTAGATTGTTATCAACCTGCTCATGAATAAACTGGACTTGATTCAACTTTGTCTTGTTTGTCTCTGGTGTTTACTCCCATTGTGGGTGGAGAGAAAACAAATGATGCCTGCATTGATTCCCTTTTTAACGTGAGAAGGAGGCACGTGGCAGCTTGTTGATTAGTATTGTCAGAAAACACTTCACGTGAACTGCATGAGCAGAAGAGAAGTTATTAATAGAATGTATGGTTGAGGAAGTGTTGGGTGTATTTTCACCACATGAAGATTTTTCTGGAACTTTTGCCAATCCTTTCACAAGAACCACCACAAAGGTTTCAACAAAAGCCTGTTTTTGTTGATGGTGTGACATTGTTTTTGCTTTTAATTGGCCTTGTGCTAACTGAGTGATTAGCTTGTATGCATTATTAACGTGTATTTTGCAGTATTGTTTTTTCCCTTTTAAATAATTTTCTTGGGGTGGCTGAGATCAGTTTTGGTTAAAACAAAAACATAAAATGTGTATAGTAAGGTAACGTGTGTACTGTAGTAAAATAAAATAAAGTAGTCAAAGAGACAGTTGACATATTGAGTGAAGCTTTTGTTAAGTAAGCAGTTAAAAGAAATGACCAGATTTCTAAGAATGTGTCAAACTATATAAACCAAGACTGAGTGTGTGTGAGTGGAATTGGGGGTAAGCCCTGTGGAACGCCACAGGAGAATTGAGGTGATAGAATTATTCAGAGTGAGTAAAAATGATTTGTTGGAGAGATTTGAGAGTAAGAGTTGACTGCGTAATTCTAATTCAGGAAGATTAACTAATAACTAGACAGGAGTTTTGCTACTGGAGTGTTTTTGTTGTTTAAATTTTAGTTTTTGTTATTAAAACCTTTTACCTGCATCGATCTGCTTCCCACCTATTAAGCCTGCAACTGGGTCCTCACACAGTTTCTTGTTATTTAATTTTAGTTTTCCAGGAATTTGTTGATCATTTGGTAATATTATCATTAGTTATGTCAAAGAAATTATTTCTATCTCATTTTTGTTTCCTCAAATTTATTTCTGCATTATGGCAAGACCAATTTTTTTATAGCACATTTCATGTAAAAGACAATTCAAAATGCTTTACGCAAAACATCAGAATCAGAATCAGAATCAGAATCAGATTTATTGCCAAGTAACTTTCATTACAAGGAATTTGTTGTGATTTGACGGTGCCTACATATAAATAGATAAATATGAACCATAAAGATATGAACAAGCCAACTGAACATATAACATTAAGACTGAAAAACTATATAAGAGTGGAAATAAAAATTATGTACATAAAAATAAATAAGAGTAAAGTAGTGTATTTACATTAAATGAAATGTGCAGTCTGTAGTATAAAAATAAAAATGTACAAATTGAAGTGACCAATGAAGGGGGAGTGTGTTAATGCGTTGTCAGTCAGGTAAGTCTTTAGGTGAGTTCCAGAGCCTGATGGCAGAGGGGAAGAAACTGTTTTTGTGGCGGGAGGTTCTGGTTCTGATAGACCGCAGCCTCCGGCCAGAGGGGAGAGGATCAAACAGATGGTGTCCAGGGTGGGAGGGGTCAGCTGCTATCCTCCCTGCTCTCCTCAGGGTTCTTGAGGAGTAGAGTTCTGGGAGAGAAGGAAGGCTGCAGCCAATCACCTTTTCTGCAGAACGTATGATACGCTGCAGTCTGCACCTGTCCTTGGCAGAGGAAGCAGCGTACCAGACGGTGATGGAGGAGGTGAGGATGGACTCCACGATGGCAGTGTAGAAGTGGACCAGCATTGTCCGTGGTAGATTGAACTTCTTCAGCTGCCTCAGGAAGTACATCCTCTGCTGAGCCTTCTTGATGAGGGAGCTGATGTTCAGCTCCCATCTGAGGTCCTGGGAGATGATGGTGCCCAGGAAGCGGAAGGACTCCACAGTGTCCACTGGGGAGCCACGCAGGATGACAGGGGAGGGGGGGGCTGTGCTCTTCCTGAAGTCCGTAATCATCTCTACTGTTTTGGAAGCATTGAGCTCCAGGCTGTTCTTGCTGCACCAAGCCATCAGACGGTCAATCTCCCATCTATAAGCGGACTCATCCCCACCAGAGATGAGTCCAATGAGGGTGGTGTCATCTGCAAACTTCAGGAGCTTGACAGACTGGTGACTGGAGGTGCAGCTGTTCGTGTACAGAGAGAAGAGCAGGGGAGAAAGAACACAGCCTTGCGGGGAGCCGGTGCTGATCGTCCTGGAGTCCGAAGTGTGGCTTCCCAGTCTCACGCGCTGCTTCCTGTCCGACAGGAAGTCTGTGATCCACCTGCAAGTGGTGTCGGGCACGTTGAGTTGTGAAAGCTTGTCCTGCAGACGAGCCGGGACGATCGTGTTAAATGCGGAGCTGAAATCCACAAACAGGATCCTGACGTAGGATCCTGCAGAGTCCAGGTGCTGGAGGATGAAGTGAGTGGCCAGATTTACAGCATCGTCTACAGACCTGTTGGCTCTGTAGGCAAACTGTAGGGGGTCCAGGAGTGGGTCCGTGATGGATTTGAGGTGGGACAGAACCAGGCGCTCAAAGGATTTCATGACCACAGAGGTCAGGGCGACGGGTCTGTAGTCATTCAGTCCTGTGGGTCCCGGTTTCTTGGGGACTGGGATGATAGTGGATGCCTTGAAACATGCTGGTACATGGCATGTCTCCAGTGAGATGTTGAAGATGTCCGTGAACAGAGGAGACAGCTGGTCTGCACAGTGCTTCAGGCAGGCTGGAGACACGGAGTCTGGCCCAGCAGCTTTGCGGGGGTTCTGTCTCTTGAAGAGCCTATTTACATCTCTTTCAAGGACAGAGAGAGGTGATGGTGGGGGGGATGTGGGGAGGGGGCACTGTAATGGTGAGAGGTGTACAGCCTCTATTGTGGTGGTGGTGGTGGGGGAGGGGCTGGTAGGCTGGAGCCGGTGTGAGGTGTGGTGGGGGGAGGTGTGAGAGCTGTCCAGGTGGTCTTCAAAGCGGCAGTAGAAGTCGTTGAGGTTGTTGGCAAGACGTCGATCGTTAGCAGCGGGGGGAGCTCTTGGCTTGTAGTTGGTGAGCTGCCTGAGCCCCCTCCAGACAGAAGCAGAGTCGTTAGAGGAGAACTGATGTTGGAGCTTCTTTGAGTACAGCTGTTTAGCATTCCTCACCGCCCTGCTGAACCTGTACTTGGCCTCTATGTACTCTGCTCTGTTGCCACTTTTGAAAGCCTTTTCCTTTTCAGACCTCAACTGTCCCAGTCTGGATGTGAACCAGAGCTTGTCATTATTATAAGTCACCCAGGTGCGTGTTGGTACACAGCAGTCCTCACAGAAGCTGATGTATGAGGTTACAGCTTCTGTGTACTCATCCAGACTGGTGGAAGCAGCCCTGAAGACATCCCAGTCAGTGCAGTCCAGACACGCCTTTAAGTCCTCTGCAGCTTCACTAGACCACTTCTTTGATGTCCTCACCACAGGTTTAGAAAGTTTTAGTTTCTGTCTGTAGGCAGGAATCAGGTGGACCATGTTGTGGTCGGAGTGTCCCAGTGCAGCGCGGCTGACGGCGTGATATGCGTTACTGACGGTAGTGTAACAGTGTAACATTAAAAGCATCACAGCGGGGTGCAGGAAGCAATAACAAGTGTATTAAAAACAAACTTTTTAAAGAAATTAAAGAACGTAAAGAAAACAAAAAAGCTAAAATAAAATGGAAAAAAATGCATTAAATAAATTTACAGTTTAGGAAATTTAATAGTTGTTTTTTATAATACGCGACAAAGAGATTTAAAACTGCTCAGAGTTTCAGCAGACCTACAGAGCTGAGGGAGGGTAAGGCAGGCAGAATCAACACAGGGATGAAACATTATATGTTCCTTTTTTTATATGAAAATGCAGTTAAAAGAATTTGTTTAGCAGTAAACAGGAAACCCAGTCCTTTTTGCACATTTAAAAAAAATACTGAAAAAATATTAGTTTACATTTTATCGGTATTGTCAAACATGTTTTGTTTGTAATATTCCAAACCGTTTATGTATTTGACAAATAGAAGCAGATCAATAGATTTATATACCTTGCAAATTTATTTTAAAAACATTACAAAAATGTATTCCTTTGTTTTATTAATCTTCTATTGATTTTTACAGTAGGGAAAAAATAACTTTGTGGGCTCATGAAGTTTAGAGGTTATTGCAATTAAAGAAAGTGTATTCACGTGAGAAAAGATGTGTTTCAGGAAAGCTGCACATCCAGATTTTAGCCTTCCTGTAAACAGAACCAAACATTTCTTCATTGGTAATAAATCGGTCACAAAACCAAGTCATCTGACATGCTGTGTCAGTACTGGAATGCTGTGGTGATTTCCCCTCATGCCTTTGTTGCCAGGTGTAACCAAGGAAAGGCAAAAATAAAAAAGCTTTACCTGCACAGAAGCATGTTGAAGGAAAGAAGATCTTATCTATTCATCCATTTACAATAATATCAGGGGTTGAGGAGTAGAATAAGCAGACAAGCCCAGACTTCCCCCTCAATAACTCATTTCATTGCTAAATATTTCCTGTGTAAAGTATGTTGCTGCTTCATTAATCTTCCACTTACTTTGACTGCTCTAACTCTGTGTGACATGTCTTTTTTGGGGGGTATGTCTCTACTAGTTTGCACAAAGAGACTGCTATCTTTTGCCATTCTTTTTAAAGCAGTTTGAGCTGAGTCAGATTGGATGGGGAGTGTCTGAACAACAGATTTAGGTCTGAACATTGACTAGGTCACTTTAATGTTTTAATATGCATTGAGAAACCATTCAATTGTAGCTCTAAAATGACCCTAACATAGCTCTATTTAGCGTCATTGTCCTGCTAGAGGAAACCTTCATCCCAGTGTCAAATCTTTTGCAGCCTCCAACCCATTTTCTTCCAAAATTGCTTTCTATTTAGCCCCACTCTTCTCCCCCAAAATACTGACCAACATCTCTGTCATCCTATGCAACTCTTATATTTCTGTCTTTTTCTTGCATACTCATCCCCCTGTAGGACAGAATGTATCAAACCTGTTGAAAAGCCTCAAATATAATTTATACATTTCAAACTACACAAATCTGTGGCTGTTATGGGAACCATTTTCTTTTTCATGCTTGTAAGTCCCCCCACATGAACCTTCATTTACTTGGTTAGGAGTCTGCAAGAACCAGTGGCTGTCCAAACCACTGGTCCAGGCTCTCCTCCCCAACAATATTAGGGACAAAAGATGAAGAGACACAAGCTCTATGCACTGAGAGACTAGCAAGGCGAAGATGGAGCTCTGGCCATCCAGGAACCGCAACAACTGATGGAAGAAAAAAAGTAAAACCTACTGTTCTAATACTCAAAAAGGTATTGTTATTTCTTATTATAAAAAAAAGCCCACAATAATTTGACTTGATGGAAAAACCTATCAAATGATAATAATAGCAATATTGTGTGAATCCTACTCCTGCAAATCTTAGCCATCTATAAATATCTACACTTCAGTAGCAATAGGCCCTCCTTCTGTCTCCTCCACCTCAGAAGCACCTCATGATGCAGCACCAGGATTAAAAGCTGAACCTGCTGACTGGTTATCTACTCTAACTGGTAAGGTATAAAGAGAGGTGAATCACAGAGGTTCATTTCAAGTTGAAAACAATTACATATGCCTGAAATGAAAGAACAAAGGTGTAATGAAAGCATTTAAAAGTCATTTCGTCACCTTTTTTTTTAGCAGTTACATTTCATATTTTATGTAAGTTGTGTAAATTACTTTCAGAAATTATTGGAATTTTTTATTTCTAATTTGTTCTACCTTTTCTTTCTTTTCTCTTTTCTTTTTGTTTTGGTTGATTGTTTGTCTAAATAAATGAAAAGAAAATGTCAAATACAAAGCTATTCATTCTCTTGTATGAATGTATGTAAACTGACAGTTTCCTGCAAAGCAAGGGTACATCCATGACCTGCCATCTTATCTGGAGTGCTGAACTGGTTAGGAACAGGATATCTGACGGGTTAGAAATGTAATGCTTACATTTGCGAGCCAAACTAACCTAATTGTACATTGCAGGGGCGCTGCCAGGAATTTGGGGCTCCATGAAAGACAATTTTATTGTTCCCCCCTCCCCCATAAATATTTGATGCAAGATTAAATGTTGCCATAAAGATGTACTGAAGTCCATTATGTACAGTTTCAATGTCTTTTTTAATTGTAAAATTCCGGCTTTGGAAATTTCTCTTAACATTCAAAACAGTTGAATATACATTCATTCACTAGACTGCAAACATTACAGTAGAATCCTGCATATGTTTTTGTTGTAGCTGCTTCCAAATTTAATTGCCTTTCAAGGGAATAACAAAGATCTGTAGACGTGTTTTAATGGCTCTAATTTAATCTCAATGTAGACATCTAACTGGACTATTTAGTACAGGCTGATGGAGGGTATTCAGTGTTGTTATCAACCTGCTTATGAATAAACTGGACTTGATTCAACTTTGTCTTGTTTGTCTCTGGTGTTTACCCCCATCCTGGGTGGAGAGAAAAAAAAGATGATGCCTGCATTGATTCAGTCTTCAACGTGAGAAGGAGGCACGTTGCAGCTTTATCAGATGCGGTAGTTATGTGGGTTTTTTTTTTTTTTTTAAGAATTGTCAGAAAACACTTCACGTGAACTGCATGAGCAGCACAGAAATTATTTATAAAATGTTTGGTTGAGGAAGTTTTGGGTGAAGAATAAATAAGGTGTGACCTCCTTTAGTGCGTGAAGAAATTTCTGGAACTTCTTTTGCCAATCCTTTCACAAGAACCACCACAAAGGTTTCAACAAAAACCTGTTTTTGTTGATGGTGTGACAGTGACGTTGCTTTTAATTGGTCTTGTGCTAACTGAGTGATTAGCTTGTATGCATTATTAACGTGTATTTTGCAGTATTGTACTCATGTTTTTTCCCTTTTAAATTAATTTTTTGGGGTGGTTGAGATCAGTTTTGGTTAAAAACAAAAACATAAAATGTGTTTAGTAAGGTAACGTGTGTACTGTAGTAAAATAAAATAAAGTAGTCAAAGAGACAGTTGACATATTAATTGAAGCTTTTGTTAAGTAAGCAGTTGAAAGAAATGACCAGATTTCTAAGAATGTGTTAAAGTATATAAACCAAGACTGAGTGTGTGTGAGTGGAATTGGGGGTAAGCCCTGTGGAACGCCACAGGAGAATTGAGGCGATAGAATTATTCAGAGTGAGTAAAAATGATTTGTTGGAGAGATTTTTTTTTTTTTTATTACTTTATTTTTAAATCTTTTTCAATTTTATACAATCAACAGGAACAAGAAAAGCTCTTGGGACAGTCTGGTATAGTGATGCAATTGTTAAAATTTTGTGTTGTTCAGTCTTTTGCCGCTGTTGTGAAAACTGTCCATTTTTCCCATTTGTCTTGACATCGCTCTTTCTGTGCGACAAAATCTCCATCTCAAAAGTTCTGTGCACAATTTCCTTCCAATCTTTTCTTGTAGGTGGGTCGGGGTACACCATTTTTTGGTAATGGCCTTTTTGCATGCTGCCAATAATATTTTTAACAGGTAAATATCATCTCTTAATACAATATTTCCAATAATGTGTCCTAAATACATAACTACACATGTTTGGGAAATAAAGTAACCTAATATCTTGACAATAACAGTATACAGGATATCGTTCCAAAATGGTACAATTTTAGGACATAACCAAAACACTTGTGAATGATTTACATTGACATCTCCACATTGTTGCCAACATGGCTGTACCCTGGACCTGTACTCGCTTAAAATTTCAGGTGTTATAAGAAATCGTATTACATTTTTCCAGCAGTGTTCTCTCCACATGAAAAATATCATCAGTTGTGTCTAAAATCTTCTTTTGCTGTATTTTATTTTGCTAACACAAATTTATTTTTGTATTATGGCAAGAGCAGTTTATTGTTCTAGCACTTTTCATGTAAAAGACCATTTAAAGTGCTTCACACAAAAAGCATCATAGCGGGGTGCAGGAAGCGATAACAAGTACATTAAAAACAAACTTAAAGATATCAAATTAAACAAATAAAAAAAAAAACCTAAAATAGATAAAATACAAAAAATAAAGTTCCATTTTAGCAAATTTAAGTTGTTTTCATGATAAGCAACGAATAGTTTTTAACACTGATTTAAAACTACTGAGAGTTTCAGCAGACCAGCAGAGCTGAGGGAGGGTAAGCAGGGGGAATAAAACCTTTCATGTTCCATTTTATTTATGAAAAGGAATAAAGATGCAGTGCAAAGAATTTGTTTAGTAGTAAACAGGAAGCCCAGTCCTTTTTCCAAATTTAAAAAAAAATATTGAAAAAAATATTTGTTTACATTTAACATATTGTCAAACATGTTTTGTTTGTATTATTCCAAACCGGTTATGTATTTGACAAATAGAAGCAGATCAATAGATTTAAGTAACTTGCAAATTTATTTAAAAAACAGTTTACAAAAATATATTCCCTTGTTTTATTTATCTTCTATTGAATTTTACTTAAATCATTTCCCATTAACAGTTAAGGTTGTTTACAGTGCTTTAAAAGAGATGATTTTTTTTCTTTTTCTTTTTCTTTTTTTTTTTTTAACTTGTCCTGTCCAGCATCATAGCAAGCAAAACGATAATCTGGTTGCTGCATCGTGCTGAACGAATTTGCCCTGCCAGGGGGAGGCCTATGGGTAAGGCTCCTCTTGATAATATGATTAATTTACTTATTTTGAATCACAGAATCTATGTAATCTTGCTGGACATGACCGGAGGGGACAGAAAAAGATGGAAAATAGCAAAAAGAGCAAAATGGTAAGAAGAAAGGAGACTAAAAGATCACAGACCGAAGGAAACAACCCTTCAGTCCACACCATCACCAGACAACTGTTACACCTGTACATGATCACACCAGAAAATTTCTCACAACTTTTTACTAAAAAAAAAAAAACAAACAGTCATTTAGAGTTCTTAAATAATAACCAAATCAAAAAGACAAACCACGAAAGCAGCACAACAGCGACCAGATACTAACTCACAGGAAAAATAAAAAGAAGAATTATCTCTTAGTATAAAAACACACTGGACAACTTAGTGACTGTCAGCATGCAGATCATGAGGAAGAGGAGTGACCAGTGATGAAGAGTGGTGAGTGAGATCGTGCAAATGTGACCAAGCCTCTATGGAGGTCAGAGGCAGACCAGGGCAGCCCGGGCCCTCAGCAGCAGCCCCGGAGGACTAACTCAAGCTACCCCACCCCGAAGACGACTCCAGCCCCACCCGAAGGGCGGCAGGGGAGAGCCCCAGCAAGAGCCCCTCACAGTCTTGGGGCACAGGACCCAGTGGGCCAAGATCGGCAGCGCCGCCAGAGACCGGCCATCCAGAGAGGACAGAACGAAGGGCCCAGGACCCCAGGAGCCCAGAGGCGGCCCCCCCACCCCTCAAAGGCAGAGAGCCCGCACCATGCCTAAGACAACCAGCCAGCGTAGGCCAGCACACACCCCAATGTTCCAGCTGCACACCTCGGGAACCAGGGCGCCATTGACCCCCCTCCACCTACTCCAATATCCACCCCATATAACCCCACACTCACACCCTCCCCTGTGCCGTATTCACAGCATTCACTATCACACAGGCACATATCAAAACGTTTGGCCTCTATTTCAGATAAATTAGGATAGTTTTAACATAGTTGAACCTATGATGCCCTGTAATTCCATAAACCTTTTATCTTATAAAGAGAAGATTAAATTCACTGTAGAAATTCACAAAATGACTTTAAAATAGACAAATTTAGGGCCATTGGCCTGCTCAAGAGTGAACCTTAATCCCAGGGGTAAATCTTTTGCAGCATCTAACACATTTTCTTCCAGGAATGCTCTCTATTTAGCCCCATTCATCTTCCCAACCATACTGACCAACTTCCCTGTCATCCTATGCAACTCTTCCATTTCTGTCTCTTTCTCGCATTTAAGCCTCGTTTCCACCAACGGGTGCGGGTCAGTTTGGGACGGTTAGGGTGAGGACATAGCCTATAGATGATCTACAGATGTGTGTTAATGGCTCTAATTCAATTTCAATCTACACATATAACTGGACTATTTAATACAGGCTGCTGGAGGCTACTCTGTTTCCAATCAACCGTCCAGTATCCAGTACAAACAATTACAGGCTGCTTTTATTTCATTATGCAGAGAAAAATGTTACATGTAATGCATGATGACATATAATGTTCAATCTAATGTTAGATCTAAAATCACATTTTTTGTGTTTTGGAACATTACATTACATTTGGAGTAAAAGAGTTCAGTTCATCTCTCTTCACCTGCTTCTGTTGCCTTCCCTTCTTTCTTCAGTTGATTTGACTGCTCCTTCCTCTTTCCCTTTTCTCCTCACTCGTTTCGTCTCTCTTCTTCCATCAGAAAACTAGTAAAAGACAATAAAATGTTTAAAATACTGTATATACGCTTAGGTCTGAAGTTGTTGAAAGATTTGTTGTAAAAAAGTAAAAATATTTATTTTTGACATTTCTTTTTACACTTTTAGGGGGGGGGGGGGGGGGGGGGGGGGGGGGGGGTGCGTGTTGGTACCTGAACACAAAAAAGTGCATATTTTTTAAAAGGTACCCCGAAGGTTAAAGTTGGAAAATTCTCTTCCACTATTTCATTTGATCCAATTAAAGACAATATGACTTGATTCAACCTTGTCTTGTTTGTCTCTGGTGTTTACCACCATCCTGGGTGAAGAAAAAAAGATGATGCCTGCATTGATTCAGTCTTCAACGTGAGAAGGAGGCACGTTGCAGCTTTATCAGATGCGGTAGCTATGTGGGTTTTTTTTTTTATTTAAGAATTGTCAGAAAACACTTCACGTGAACTGCATGAGCAGCACAGAAATTATTAATAAAATGTTTGGTTGAGGAAGTTTTGGGTGAAGAATAAATAAGGTGTGACCTCCTTTAGTGCGTGAAGAAATTTCTGGAACTTCTTTTGCCAATCCTTTCACAAGAACCACCACAAAGGTTTCAACAAAAACCTGTTTTTGTTGATGGTGTGACATTGTCTTTGCTTTTAATTGGCCTTGTGCTAACTGAGTGATTAGCTTGTATGCATTATTAACGTGTATTTTGCAGTATTCTATCCATATTTTTTTCCCTTTTTAAATAAATTTTTTGGGGTGGATGACATCCACGGTGGATGACGTTTTGGTTAAAAAAAAAAAAAAAACATAAAATGTGTATAGTAAGGTAACGTGTGTACTGTAGTAAAATAAACTAAAGTAGTCAAAGAGACAGTTGACATATTGAGTGAAGCTTTTGTTAAGTAAGCAGTTGAAAGAAATGACCAGATTTCTAAGAATGTGTTAAACTATATAAACCAAGACTGAGTGTGTGTGAGTGAAATTGGGGGTAAGCCCTGTGGAACGCCACAGGAGAATTGAGGTGATAGAATTAATCAGAGTGAGTAAAAATGATTTGTTGGAGAGATCTGAGAGTAAGAGTTGACTGCTTAATTCTAATTCAGGAAGATTAACTAATGACTAAACAGGAGGACTTTGTCCAGGACCTCATAGATTAAACGTGTAGTTTGGAGGTTCATCTATAGTTAATTAAATGTATAAGGGATTTAGATGACATTTCTTTAGCAGTAGATGCAGATCAACATGTTTAAATTGTCTGAAAAAGAACCATAGACCAGAGAATTATTATTGTTCTTTAAGAACAGAGCTGAGGGAGGGTAAGGCAGGCAAATCAACACCGGAATAAAACCTTTTATGTTCCATTTCTGAAAAGGAATGAGGATGCAGTTTAAAGAATTTGTTTAGCAGTAAACAGGAAACCCAGTCCTTTTTTGCACATTTAAAAAAAATACCGAAAAAATATTTGTTTACATTGTAGCGGTATTGTCAAACATGTTTTGTTTGTAATATTCCAAAGTGTTTCTCTATTTGACAAATAGAAGCAGATCAATAGATTTATATAACTTGCAAATTTATTTAAAAAAGATTACATGTATTTATTCATTTTATTAATCTTCAATTGATTTTTACTTAAGTCTTTTCTCATTGACACTTAAGGTTGTTTAAAGCTTTTTGAAAAAAAAGAGGACAATAGGGTAGTCTCCCCCTCTGCTTGGCGTTGTCACCTTTTAGGTTTAAACAAACCTTAACTGCTCTGCTGTTGCCGCAGTAAAATGAAATGAAAAATGAAAAATACATAAAAGAAAATACAGCATTTGTCCATTCAGGTTTTACAATAGGATCAATATTTGTTTTTATTTAAAATCAACAAGGTTCTAAATATTGGTTTTATTGTTCATTCATAACACCACTGAATGTTCACCCCATTCATTCCTCAGTAGTTTGAATAATGAATTCTGTGAAAACAAAGTATTGTTCACCACTTATACATACAGGTAGTACATACATGTGTATGTATCAGGTCAGACTCATTAATGAAAATAACCTTCACGACCCACCAAAAGTCAGAGGTATTCAACTTAGAGGTGAAATTTGCAGAAAATATAAAAAGTTGATGATTAACTAATATTACATCAGTGCAGCATCAACTTTTTCTACATTTAAGTTGAATCATGTAAGTCCTTCATCTCAAACTATTTATTAAAACAAACCTAACAACAGTGGTGGGTAAACCACATCAAAGAAATTTTAAACTAGCCTGCTCAGTTTATAAGGTTTTAAATGGACTCGCTCCACCACCCTTGGATGAGTTTATTATGGTCAAAACCAGTACTAGTGGTAGGGTAACAAGAGCCTCTACCAGAGGTGATTGTGTAATACCTATAGACGCACTACTTTCAGCCAGCAGGTGTTATCAGTCAAGGGTTCAGAAATCTGGAATAATATCCCAGCTGCAATAAGAGTCTCTACCACTTTCAATACTTGGCTCAAGGGGAACCAGATTCGTGATCATTGATGTTGTGCTCTTGTGTAAATGTTACTGTTGTATGTCGTGATTGTGTTTTATTGTGTTGTTTTTCCCATGTCTTATGAATTGTCATTGATAATTTGATTTTAATATGTATATTGTGCGAAGTTGTAATGTCATATGATGTTTTTATCTCTTTGACCTGCAAGGGACTACAGCTGTAAAGTAGCCTTCGGGCTAATTCTGGCATATTTACATTTATATGTTCATGAAGATGCATTGTCCCTTTGAAATAAATAAATAAATAAAAAAAATAAAAACATAGATAACTAGTCATGTGTTAGGTGTGGTCAACAGAAACCACAATAAAGGTTTCAACAAAAACCTGTTTTTTTTTTAAGGTGTGACATTGTCTTTGCTTTTAATTGGCCTTGTGCTAACTGAATTAGCACAAAGCCTAGCTTCCCTGTATGCATTATTAACATGTATTTTGCAGTATTGTACTCATATCGTTTTCTTTTTATTCTTACTTATTTCTTTTTTCTTTGGCTGAGGACAGTTTTGGTTAAAAAAAACATAAAATGTGTATAGTAAGGTATCATGTGTACAGTATTAAAATAAACTAAAGTAATCAAAGAGACAGGGCTCTGAATCTGAAACTGAGTGGTCGGTTGGTCAAAGAAGGTTAGAAATGATTTCCATACCCTCAGAGATTTCTGTTCAGACCCATGTAAGGTGTACCTAATTTTTTCCAGTCTAAAGTTTAACATCCCTTCCCTTATCCATTGAGTTATTGAGGGTGAGGCAGACTCCTCCCACTTGAAAAGGATAAGACAGCGTGACAATAGGGTACTAAAGGCAATGACCCTACGCCCAAAAGCTGTAAGCTATCTGGAGCAATCCCAAAAAGTGATATAAGGGGACAGGGGTCACTCCTAATTTTTAACACAGCAGATAATGCATCAAAGATCCCCCTCCAATATCCCTCCAGACTGGAGCAGGACCAGAACATATGTAATAGTGTTGCTTCAGTAGTTTTGCACCTGTCACATGTGGGATTGGTCTGTGGGAACATTTTAGCCAGTTTTGATTTGGACATATTTGCACGATGCACAACTTTAAACTGAATAAGAGCATGACATGCACACATAGATGAGGAGTGAACACGCTTTAAACATTAGCCCAGATAGAATTGGTCATCTCCATCCAACATCTCCAGAGTTAGCCAGATAGCAAATGTTTGGTCTTGCATTGAGGGCTGGAAGAAATGATTGCCAGCAATTGGTCCAAAAAGACAACTTGTTTGCAAAGTATAGTGTTTCTTAAACTGTGAATAGATTTTGAGTGAGTGGGTGACTACAGGATTCACACAAGGCACACCTGACATAGGCCTGGAAGTTGATGTGGGTAAAAGGGCAGACAAGAAGACAGAACCACAGGAGTCGTCTTCCATGCTGGCCCACGCAGGGCAGTCCCCATCCAAATGATGGTGCACCCAAAATGTCAAAGAGTACAAGTTAGCAGCCCAATAGTACATTTTAAAATTTGGAAGAGCCATGCCATCATCGCACTTCGGTTTCTGTAGAAAATCTTTACGTAGACGGGGTTGTTTCCCATTCTAGACATACCATGAAATAGCTGAGTCAAGATTTTTAAAGACGTTTCTGGGGATAAACACAGGGAGACACTGGAAAAGATATAGATACTTTGGAAGTACCATCATACCAACTGCATTAACCCTGCCAATAAGAGAAAGTGGAATCGAGAACCACGTAGTAATTGTATTTAGGGTCACATTTAATTCCGTGTTGCTTTTTTTAGTTTCTGCTCATTAATTCACCTGAGTAAATTAGTTTGTTCTTCTCACCTGTGCCTTGTTATTTTCTTCCGTGATTTTAAGCCCACTGCTTTCAATTTCTCCTTTCCAGTCTGTTGTTGTTTGTTGCTTCTGTCTGTTTGTTGTCAGTTAGTGTTGTTTTTCCCGAGTTCTCCTCGCCATGTTAGAGTTTTATACCAGAGTCTTTTTGTTATGTGCAGTTTTGGTTTTTGTTTTTAAAACCTTTTACCTGCATCGGTCTGCTTCCCACCTTTTAAGCCTGCAGCTGGGTCTTCACACTCACGACTTGGTGACACCTTATTGTTTTTTAATTTTAGCTTTCCAAGAATTTGTTGATTATTTGGTAATATCATCAGTTGTGTCTAAAATCTTCTTTCGCTGTATTTTATTTTGTTAACTCAAATTTATTTTTGTATTATGGCAAGAGCAGTTTTTTTATTGCACTTTTCATGTAAAAGACCATTTAAAGTGCTTCACACAAAACATTAAAAGCATCTGATGGGGTGCAGGAAGCAATAACAAGTACATTAAAAACAAACTTGAAAAGAAATAAAATTTAAACAAAACAAAATGCTAAAATAGATAAAATACAAAAAATAAAGTTCCATTTTAGCAAATTTAAGTTGTTTTCATGATAAGCAACGAATAGTTTTTAACACTGATTTAAAACTGCTGAGAGTTTCAGCAGACCTGCAGAGCTGAGGGAGGGTAAGGAGGGGGAATAAAACCTTTCATGTTCTATTTTATTTATGAAAAGGAATAAAGATGCAGTGCAAAGAATTTGTTTAGTAGTAAACAGGAAGCCCAGTCCTTTTTCCAAATTTAAAAAAAAATATTGAAAAAAATATTTGTTTACATTTAACATATTGTCAAACATGTTTTGTTTGTATTATTCCAAACCGGTTATCTATTTGACAAATAGAAGCAGATCAATAGATTTAAGTAACTTGCAAATTTATTTAAAAAACAGTTTACAAAAATATATTCCCTTGTTTTATTTATCTTCTATTGAATTTTACTTAAATCATTTCCCATTAACAGTTAAGGTTGTTTACAGTGCTTTAAAAGAGATGATTTTTTTTCTTTTTCTTTTTCTTTTTTTTTTTTTTAACTTGTCCTGTCCAGCATCATAGCAAGCAAAACGATAATCTGGTTGCTGCATCGTGCTGAACGAATTTGCCCTGCCAGGGGGAGGCCTATGGGTAAGGCTCCTCTTGATAATATGATTAATTTACTTATTTTGAATCACAGAATCTATGTAATCTTGCTGGACATGACCGGAGGGGACAGAAAAAGATGGAAAATAGCAAAAAGAGCAAAAGGGAAAGAAGAAAGGAGACAAAAACATCACAGACCAAAGGAAACAACCCTTCAGTCCACACCATCACCAGACAACTGTTACACCTGTACATGATCACACCAGAAAATTTCTCACAACTTTTACTAAGAAAAAAAACAAACAAAAAAAACAGCTTCTAGTCATTTAGAGTTCTTAAATAATAACCAAATCAAAAAGACAAACCACGAAAGTAGCACAACAGCGACCAGATACTAACTCACAGGAAAAATAAAAAGAAGAATTATCTCTTAGTATAAAAACACACTGGACAACTTAGTGACTGTCAGCATGCAGATCATGAGGAAGAGGAGTGATCAGTGATGAAGAGTGGTGAGTGAGATCGTGCAAATGCGACCATGCCTCTATGGAGGTCAGAGGCAGACCAGGGCAGCCCGGGCCCTCAGCAGCAGCCCCGGAGCACTAACCCAAGTTACCCCACCCCGAAGACGACTCCAGCCCCACCCGAAGGGCGGCAGGTGAGAGCCCCAGCAAGAGCCCCTCACAGTCTTGGGGCACAGGAACCAGTGGCCCAAGATCGGCAGCGCCGCCAGAGACCGGTCATCCAGAGAGGACAGAACAAAGGGCCCAAGGAGCCCAGGAGCCCAGAGGCGGCCCCCCCACCCCGCAAAGGCAGAGGGCCCGCACCATGCCTAAGACAACCAGCCAGCGTAGGCCAGCACACACCCCAATGTTCCAGCCGCACACCTCGGGAACCAGGGCGCCATTGACCCCCCTCCACCTACTCCAATATCCACCCCATATAACCCCACACTCACACCCTCCCCTGTGCCGTATTCACAGCATTCACTATCACACAGGCACATATCAAAACGTTTGGCCTCTATTTCAGCTAAATTAGGATAGTTTTAACATAGTTGAATCTATGATGCCCTGTAATTCCATAAACCTTTTATCTTATAAAGAGAAGATTAAATTCACTGTAGAAATTCACATGGGCTCCTTCAGGAAACAGATGACATAATTAAGGTAACCTGACACCTTGATATCCATGTAGGTGTAGAGAAATGAGGGCTGTCAACCTTTCACTCAGTCCTTGGAGTTCTCTGGAAAGACTTGATTCGTGGACTGTGCAGATTTTTATAAAACGTCATCTGAAACCATAAATCATACATTGTGATTTCAGGATTTTTTTTAGATTATGTCTCTCACAGTGGACTTACACCTACGATGAAAATTTCAGACCCCTCCATGATTTCTAAGTGGTACTTGCAAAATAGCAGGGTGTTCAAATACTTATTTTTCTCACTGTAGGTTGATCAATTTGAAAGTATAGAAAGAATAATGAAAGAACTAACTTGTTAAAATTCAGTCTAAAGACAACATGGACATACAATGACATCCTGACCCTTTTCACAAAGTGGATATTCATAAATGGAAGAAAATTCCTTGACATTACCATCCGTCATATTATCTATGTGAATGTTAAAATCCCCAGTTAAGATAAAACAGTTAAAATCAGTGGAGAAAACCGACAATAATTCAGAAAATCCATCAATAAAATTTGCACAATGTCCTGGACGTCTGTAGATGATTAGAAATAGGATTTTAGAAATGCCCCTTAAAATAAAACTAAAATATTCAAAAGAAGTAAAATCACCAAATGAAATCTCTTTACACTGGAATAAATATTTAAATAAGGCAGCTTCTCCTTCCCCCTTCCTCCAGTTTCCACATTTATTCATGAAACTAAAATGAGGGGGTGCTGTTTCATTAAGAACTGTACTTGTGTCTTCTGTTAACCACGTTTCTGTCAGAAAAAGACAATTTAAACTGTGAGAAATGATGAAGTCACTGATGAAGACTGATAGTGACTTGTTGGACAGAGATCTAATATTATGTACAGTTAGCTGGATCTGAGCAGTCCCTGGTGGCAGCTTCTGTGGTCATGGTGGCTCCTGGTGTGAATGAATACCCAAGATATTGTTTCCTCGCAGTAGAGTCAAGCCCTGAGACTTATGCTGAATGCTCTAATACATGAATTTTGGCCTTTATATAACACATAGAAAATTGTCTCCAATGCCTATTATTTAACATACTGGGCCCAAAACACACAAAAAATTCTAATATTTATCATAAAAAAATTCTATAAATGACAATAAAAACCTGGAAACCCCATTCATTCCTCAGTAGTTTGAATAATGAATTCTGTGAAAACAAAGTATTGTTCACCACTTATACATACAGGTAGTACATACATGTGTATGTATTAGGTCAGACTCATTAATGAAAATAACCTTCACTACCCATCAAAAGTCAGAGGTATTCAACTTTGAGGTGAAATTTGCAGAAAATATAAAAAAAGTTGATGATCAACTAATATTACATCAGTGCAGCATCAACTTTTTCTACATTTAAGTTGAATCATGTAAGTCCTTCATCTCAAACTATTTATTAAAACTAACTTAACAACAGTGGTGGGTAAACCACAGCATTGATAACTAGTCATGTGTTACGTGTGGTCTTGGCCTAATGATGTTTAAATGTGAGCAGGATGATGGAGAGGACTGTTTAGATACAAGCTGTCATTTAACCAGAACATTCAATGGTTCAGATGCCATTTTATTTATTTATTATTTGCTGGTAAATCATCTTATTACAGAACATCATGTTCAGTAACTTGCAAATTGCACATTTATTTTAAAAAGATTACAGAAATGTGTTACTTTGTGTTTTATTAATCTTCTATTGATTTTTACTTAAATCTTTTCTCATTAACACTTAAGGTTGTTTACAGTTCTTTGAAAAAAGAGGAGGAAATTATTTCAGTAATAGAGAAAAAATAACTTAAAATTTAGAGATTATTGCCATTAAATAAAGTGTAATCATGTGAGAAAAGATATTTTTCAGGAAAGCTGCACCTCCAGAATTTAGCCTTCTTGTAAACAAAGCAAACATTTCCTCATTGGTTATAAATCGGTCGTGAAACCAGGTCATCTGACATGCTGTGTCATTACTGGAATGCTGAGGTTATTTCCACTCGTGCCTTTGCTACTGGGTGTAACCAGGGAAATGCTTCTTTTTTCTGGAACTATGGATAATATGATGTCAATCAAAAGCAGACAGACAGGCAGTTAAAAAAAAAAAAAAAAAAAAAAAAAAAAAGCTTTACCTGCACAGAAGCATTAAGGAAAGAGTATCTCAGCTATCCATCCATTTACCTTCATTTATCTGGGGTTGGGGAGTAGTCGATCTGTGTGACATGTGACAATGCTTCAAAAAGGAATTTGTCTTTTGCTGCAATTACAGTAGCACGTTTTTTGGGGGTATGTCTCTACCAGTTTGCACAAAGAGACTGCTATTTTTGGCCATTCTTCTTTTTAAAGTAGTTTGAGCTGAGTCAGATTGGATGGAGAGTGTCTAAACTACAGATTTAGGTCTGGACATTGACTGGGTCACTTTAATGTTTTAATATGCATTGAGAAGCCACTCAATTGTAGCTCCAAAATGACTTTAAAATAGACAAATTTAGGGCCATTGGCCTGCTCAAGAGTGAACCTTAATCCCAGGGGTAAATCTTTTGCAGCATCTAACACATTTTCTTCCAGGAATGCTCTCTATTTAGCCCCATTCATCTTCCCAACAATACTGACCAACTTCCCTGTTATCCTATGCAACTCTTCCATTTCTGTCTCTTTCTCGCATTTAAGCCTCGTTTCCACCAACGGGTGCGGGTCAGTTTGGGACGGTTAGGGTGAGGACATAGCCTATAGATGATCTACAGATGTGTGTTAATGGCTCTAATTCAATTTCAATCTACACATATAACTGGACTATTTAATACAGGCTGCTGGAGGCTACTCTGTTTCCAATCAACCATCCAGTATCCAGTACAAACAATTACAGGCTGCTTTTATTTCATTATGCAGAGAAAAATGTTACATGTAATGCATGATGACATATAATGTTCAATCTAATGTTAGATCTAATATCTAATGTTTTGTGTTTTGGAACATTACATTACATTTGGAGTAAAAGAGTTCAGTTCATCTCTCTTCACCTGCTTCTGTTGCCTTCCCTTCTTTCTTCAGTTGATTTGACTGCTCCTTCCTCTTTCCCTTTTCTCCTCACTTGTTCCGTCTCTCTTCTTCCATCAGAAAACTAGTAAAAGACAATAAAATGTTTAAAATACTGTATATACGCTTAGGTCTGAAGTTGTTGAAAGATTTGTTGTGAAAAAAGTAAAAATATTTATCTTTGACATTTCTTTTTACACTTTTAGGGGGGGGGGGGGGGGGGGGGGGGGGGAGGGGGGGGGGGGGGGGGGGGGGGGGGGGGGGGGGGAGTTGTGTTGGTACCTGAACACAAAAAAGTGCATATTTTTTAAATGTACCCCGAAGGTTAAAGTTGGAAAATTCTCTTCCACTATTTCATTTGATCCATTTAAAAACAATATGACTTGATTCAACCTTGTCTTGTTTGTCTCTGGTGTTTACCACCATCCTGGGTGAAGAAAAAAAGATGATGCCTGCATTGATTCAGTCTTCAACGTGAGAAGGAGGCACGTTGCAGCTTTATCAGATGCGGTAGCTATGTCGGTGTTTTTTTTTAAGAATTGTCAGAAAACACTTCACGTGAACTGCATGAGCAGCACAGAAATTATTTATAAAATGTTTGGTTGAGGAAGTTTTGGGTGAAGAATAAATAAGGTATGACCTCCTTTAGTGCGTGAAGAAATTTCTGGAACTTCTTTTGCCAATCCTTTAATAAGAACCACCACAAAGGTTTCAACAAAAACCTGTTTTTGTTGATGGTGTGACATTTTTTTTGCTTTTAATTGGCCTTGTGCTAACTGAGTGATTAGCTTGTATGCATTATTAACGTGTATTTTGCAGTATTCTATCCATATTTTTTTCCCTTTTTAAATAAATTTTTTGGGGTGGATGACATCCACGGTGGATGACGTTTTGGTTAAAAAAAAAACAAAAACATAAAATGTGTTTAGTAAGGTAACGTGTGTACTGTAGTAAAATAAACTAAAGTAGTCAAAGAGACAGTTGACATATTGAGTGAAGCTTTTGTTAAGTAAGCAGTTGAAAGAAATGACCAGATTTCTAAGAATGTGTTAAACTATATAAACCAAGACTGAGTGTGTGTGAGTGAAATTGGGGGTAAGCCCTGTGGAACGCCACAGGAGAATTGAGGTGATAGAATTAATCAGAGTGAGTAAAAATGATTTGTTGGAGAGCTCTGAGAGTAAGAGTTGACTGCTTAATTCTAATTCAGGAAGATTAACTAATGACTAAACAGGAGGACTTTGTCCAGGACCTCATAGATTAAACGTGTAGTTTGGAGGTTCATCTATAGTTAATTAAATGTATAAGGGATTTAGAGGACATTTCTTAGTAGATGCAGATCAACATGTTTAAATTGTTTGAAAAAGAACCACAGACCAGAGAATTATTATTGTTCTTTAAGAACAGAGCTGAGGGAGGGTAAGGCAGGCAAATCAACACTGGAATAAAACCTTTTATGTTCCATTTCTGAAAAGGAATGAGGATGCAGTTTAAAGAATTTGTTTAGCAGTAAACAGGAAACCCAGTCCTTTTTTGCACATTTAAAAAAAAATACCGAAAAAATATTTGTTTACATTGTAGCGGTATTGTCAAACATGTTTTGTTTGTAATATTCCAAACTGTTTCTCTATTTGACAAATAGAAGCAGATCAATAGATTTATTTAACTTGCAAATGTATTCCTTTGTTTTATTAATCTTCTATTCATTTTTACTTAAATTTTTTCTCATTGACACTTAAGGTTGTTTAAAGCTTTTTGAAAAAAAAGAGGACAATAGGGTAGTCTCCCCCTCTGCTTGGCGTTGTCACCTTTTAGGTTTAAACAAACCTTAACTGCTCTGCTCTTGCCACAGCAAAATGAAATGAAATGAAAAAGGAAAAATGCATAAAAGAAAATACAGCATTTGTCCATTCAGGTTTTACAATAGGATCAATATTTGTTTTTATTTAAAATCAACAAGGTTCTAAATTTTGCTTTTATTGTTCATTCATAACACCAGCGTATGTTCCCCCTGTTCATTCCTCAGTAGTTTAAATAATGAATTCTGTGAAAACAAAGTATTGTTCACCACTTATAAATACAGGTAGTACATACATGTGTATGTATCAGGTCAGACTCATTAATGAAAATAACCTTCACGACCCATCAAAAGTCAGAGGTATTCAATTTAGAGGTGTAATTTGCAGAAAAAATAAAAAAGTTGATGATTAACTAATATTACATCAGTGCAGCATCAACTTTTTCTACATTTAAGTTGAATCATGTAAGTCCTTCATCTCAAACTATTTATTAAAACTAACTTAACAACAGTGGTGGGTAAACCACATCATAGGTAACTAGTCACGTGTTAGGTGTGGTCTTGGCCTAATGATGTTTAAATGTGAGCAGGGTGATGGAGAGGACTGTTTAGATACAAGCTGTCATTTAACCAGAACATTCAATGGTTCAGATGCCATTTTATTTATTTATTATTTGCTGGTAAATCATCTTATTACAGAACATCATGTTCAGTAACTTGCAAATTGCAAATTTATTTTAAAAAGATTACAGAAATGTGTTACTTTGTATTTTATTAATCTTCTATTGATTTTTACTTAATTCTTTTCTCATTAACACTTTAGGTTGTTTACAGTTCTTTGAAAAAAGAGGATGAAATTATTTCAATAGGGAAACAATTACTTTGTGGGTTCATGGAGTTTAGAGATTATTGCCATTAAATAAAATGTAATCACGTGAGAAAAGATGTGTTTCCGGAGAGCTGCACATCTAGAATTTAGCCTTCTTGTAAACAAAGCAAACATTTCCTCATTGGTTATAAATTGGTCGTGAAACCAGGTCATCTGACATGCTGTGTCATTACTGGAATGCTGTGGTTATTTCCACTCGTGCCTTTGCTACTGGGTGTAACCAGGGAAATGCTTCTTTTTTCTGGAACTATGGATAATATGATGTCAATCAAAAGCAGACAGACAGGCAGTTAAAAAAAAAAAAAAAAAAAAAGCTTTACCTGCACAGAAGCATTAAGGAAAGAGTATCTCAGCTATCCATCCATTTACCTTCATTTATCTGGGGTTGGGGAGTAGTCGATCTGTGTGACATTTGACAATACTTCAAAAAGGAATTTGTCTTTTGCTGCAATTACAGTGGCACGTTTTTTGGGGGTATGTCTCTACCAGTTTGCACAACGAGACTGCTATTTTTGGCCATTCTTCTTTTTAAAGTAGTTTGAGCTGAGTCAGATTGGATGGAGAGTGTCTAAACTTCAGATTTAGGTCTGGACATTGACTGGGTCACTTTAATGTTTTAATATGCATTGAGAAGCCACTCAATTGTAGCTCCAAAATGACTTTAAAATAGACAAATTTAGGGCCATTGGCCTGCTCAAGAGTGAACCTTAATCCCAGGGGTAAATCTTTTGCAGCATCTAACACATTTTCTTCCAGGAATGCTCTCTATTTAGCCCCATTCATCTTCCCAACCATACTGACCAACTTCCCTGTCATCCTATGCAACTCTTCCATTTCTGTCTCTTTCTCGCATTTAAGCCTCGTTTCCACCAACGGGTGCGGGTCAGTTTGGGACGGTTAGGGTGAGGACATAGCCTATAGATGATCTACAGATGTGTGTTAATGGCTCTAATTCAATTTCAATCTACACATATAACTGGACTATTTAATACAGGCTGCTGGAGGCTACTCTGTTTCCAATCAACCATCCAGTATCCAGTACAAACAATTACAGGCTGCTTTTATTTCATTATGCAGAGAAAAATGTTACATGTAATGCATGATGACGTATAATGTTCAATCTAACGTTAGATCTAATATCTAATGTTTTGTGTTTTGGAACATTACATTACATTTGGAGTAAAAGAGTTCAATTCATCTCTCTTCACCTGCTTCTGTTGCCTTCCCTTCTTTCTTCAGTTGATTTGACTGCTCCTTCCTCTTTCCCTTTTCTCCTCACTTGTTCCGTCTCTCTTCTTCCATCAGAAAACTAGTAAAAGACAATAAAATGTTTAAAATACTGTATATATGCTTAGGTCTGAAGTTGTTGAAAGATTTGTTGTGAAAAAGGTAAAAATATTTATTTTTGACATTTCTTTTTACACTTTTAGTGGGGGGGGGGGGGTACCGTGTTGGTACCTGAACACAAAAAAAGTGCATATTTTTTAAAAGGTACCCCGAAGGTTAAAGTTGGAAAATTCTCTTCCACTATTTCATTTGATCCAATTAAAGACAATATGACTTGATTCAACCTTGTCTTGTTTGTCTCTGGTGTTTACCACCATCCTGGGTGAAGAAAAAAAGATGATGCCTGCATTGATTCAGTCTTCAACGTGAGAAGGAGGCACGTTGCAGCTTTATCAGATGCGGTAGTTATGTGGGTTTTTTTTTTTTTAAGAATTGTCAGAAAACACTTCACGTGAACTGCATGAGCAGCACAGAAATTATTTATAAAATGTTTGGTTGAGGAAGTGTTGGGTGAAGAATAAATAAGGTGTGACCTCCTTTAGTGCGTGAAGAAATTTCTGGAACTTCTTTTGCCAATACTTTAATAAGAACCACAATAAAGGTGTCAACAAAAACAATGTCACACTGTCAACAAAAACCTGTTTTTGTTGACAGTGTGACATTGTCTTTGCTTTTAATTGGCCTTGTGCTAACTGAGTGATTAGCTTGTATGCATTATTAACGTGTATTTTGCAGTATTGTACTCATGTTTTTTCCCTTTTAAATAATTTTCTTGGGGTGGCTGAGATAAGTTTTGGTTAAAACAAAAACATAAAATGTGTATAGTAAGGTAACGTGTGTACTGTAGTAAAATAAACTAAAGTAGTCAAAGAGACAGTTGACATATTGAGTGAAGCTTTTGTTAAGTAAGCAGTTTGAAAGAAATGACCAGATTTCTAAGAATGTGTCAAACTATATAAACCAAGACTGAGTGTGTGTGAGTGAAATTGGGGGTAAGCCCTGTGGAACTCCACAGGAGAATTGAGGTGATAGAATTATTCAGAGTGAGTAAAAATGATTTGTTGGAGAGATTTGAGAGTAAGAGTTGACTGCTTAATTCTAATTCAGGAAGATTAACTAATGACTAAACAGGAGGACTTTGTCCAGGACCTCATAGATTAAACGTGTAGTTTGGAAGTTCATCTGTAGTTAATTAAATGTATAAGGGATTTAGATGACATTTCTTAGTAGATGCAGATCAACATGTTTAAATTGTCTGAAAAAGAACCATAGACCAGAGAATAATTATTGTTTTTTAAGAATAGAGCTGAGGGAGGGTAAGGCAGGCAAATCAACACCGGAATAAAACCTTTTATGTTCCATTTCTGAAAAGGAATGAGGATGCAGTTTAAAGAATTTGTTTAGCAGTAAACAGGAAACCCAGTCCTTTTTTGCACATTTAAAAAAATACTGAAAAAACATTTGTTTACATTGTAGCGGTATTGTCAAACATGTTTTGTTTGTAATATTCCAAACTGTTTCTCTGTTTGACAAATAGAAGCAGATCAATAGATTTATATAACTTGCAAATGTATTCCTTTGTTTTATTAATCTTCTATTGATTTTTACTTAAATTTTTTCTCATTGACACTTAAGGTTGTTTAAAGCTTTTTGAAAAAAAAGAGGACAATAGGGAAAAAATTACTTTGTGGGCTCATGAAGTTTAGAGATTATTGCAATTAAAGAAAGTGTAATCATGCGAGAAAAGATGTGCTTCAGGAAAGCTGCACGTCCAGATTTTAGCCTTCCTGTAAACAAAGCCAAACATTTCCTCACTGGTTATAAATCGATCACAAAACCAAGTCATCTGACATGCTGTGTCAGTACTGGAATGCTGTTGTGATTTCCCCTCATGCCTTTGTTGCCAGGTGTAACCAAGGAAAGGCAAAAATAAAAAAGCTTTACCTGCACAGAAGCATGTTGAAGGAAAGAAGATCTTATCTATTCATCCATTTACAATAATATCAGGGGTTGAGGAGTAGAATAAGCAGACAAGCCCAGACTTCCCCCTCAATAACTCATTTCATTGCTAAATATTTCCTGTGTAAAGTATGTTGCTGCTTCATTAATCTTCCACTTACTTTGACTGCTCTAACTCTGTGTGACATGTCTTTTTTGGGGGGTATGTCTCTACCAGTTTGCACAAAGAGACTGCTATCTTTTGCCATTCTTTTTAAAGCAGTTTGAGCTGAGTCAGATTGGATGGGGAGTGTCTGAACTACAGATTTAGGTCTGAACATTGACTAGGTCACTTTAATGTTTTAATATGCATTGAGAAACCATTCAATTGTAGCTCTAAAATGACCCTAACATAGCTCTATTTAGCGTCATTGTCCTGCTAGAGGGAACCTCCATCCCAGTGTCAAATCTTTTGCAGCCTCCAACCCATATTTCTTCCAAAATTGCTTTCTATTTAGCCCCATTCTTCTCCCCCAAAATACTGACCAAAATCTCTGTCATCCCATGCAACTCTTATATTTCTGTCTTTTTCTTGCATACTCATCCCCCTGTAGGACAGAATGTATCAAACCTGTTGAAAAGCTTTATATATAATTTATACATTTCAAACTAAACATCATCCTAAGCGACTTACATCTGAGAGTAAGAACAACACAAGCAAGAATTCAAACAAGATGGGACATCATAATAAAGTGGTAGTCAGACTGCTGTGAGTCCAGTTGGACCCAGGTGCTGTCATGTAGTGCTAGAGGCAGTGCATATATATATATATATATATATATATATATATATATATATATATATATATATATTGTGTTATTTTGTTTTGTTTTGTTTTTTGTTGTTGTTTTAAGTCCTTTGTTTATATACAGGATCATGATTTCATCGCACAATATCATATTGGGCGGAAATGCTCCTTAAACAACTGAGTCTTTAGTTTGCTCTTAAAAGTGGATAAGGACTCTGCATATCAGATGGAGTTTGGTAGATTGTTCCACCACCGGGGAACAACAGAGGAGAAGAGTCTAGTTACTGATTTTGCGCCACGTTGTGGTGGGAGCACTAGGTGTTTTTCTCTGGCAGAGCATAACTGTCAAGAGGGAGTGTAGCTCTGGATCGGATGGAGTGAAGGTGACAGGAGCCGCTTGGGTTATTGTTTTGTAAGCCAGAAGCAGAGCTTTGAATTTGATGCACACTGCAACTGGAAGCCAGTGAAGAACGATTAGCAGCGGAGTGACATGAGCTCTTTCGGGCTGGTTGAAGACCAGACGTGCTGCTGCATTCTGAATCATCTGCAGAGGTTTTACTGAGCATGCAGGCAGACCAGCCAGTAAGGAGTTGCAGTAGTCAATGCGTGAAATGACCAGAGCCTGGACCAGGAGCTGTGCTGTGTGTTCAGTCAGGTAGGGTCTGATCCTCTTGATGTTGTAGGAGCAAATTGGCAAGATGGAGCAACCGAGGCAACATAGTCCTTAAAGGTGACACCATGACACCAAGATTCCTGGCAGAAGACGTAGGCACAAGCGTGATAGAGGCAAGCTGCACGCTTATCTGTGGCGGTAAGGTAGGATTGGCTGGAATAACAATAAGCTTGGTCTTGGACAGATTTAGCTGAAGGTGACAATCCTTCATCCATGCAGAGATATCAGTAAGTCATGCTGATATTCACATTGAGACGGTTGTGTTGTCAGGTGGGAAGGAAAGGAAAAGCTGAGTGTCATCTGCATAGCAGTGGTAGGAGAAGCCATGAGAGGTAATGACTGCACCGAGTGAGGAGGTGTATAGTGAAAAAAGAAGAAGGCCAAGCACAGAGCACCCCTGATGTCAGCCCATGTAATCTGGACACTCCCCCTCCCCAAGATACTTTGAAGGATCTCCTGTAGGTAGAACATAAACCACAAGAGGACAGACCCCGAGATGACAAGCTCCAAGAGTGTGGAGAACAGTATATGAAAATACATAAAAGAAAATACACCATCTGTCCATCAAGGTTTTACAATAGGATCAATTTTTATTTTTATTAAAAATCAACAAGGTTCTAAATGTTGGTTTTATTGTTCATTCAGAACACCACCGAATTTTCTCTCCGATCGTTTCTCAGAAGTTTGAATAATTGCATGTATTTTTTTTAAACAAAGTATTGTACACCACTTATACATACAGGTAGTACATATATGTGTATGAATCAGGTCAGACTCGCCAATGAAAATAACCTTCACTACCCATCAAAAGTTAGAGGTATTCAACTTAGAGGTGAAATTTGCAGAAAATATAAAAAGTTGAAGATCAACTAATATTACATCAGTGCAGCATCAACTTTTTCTACATTTAAGTTGAATCATTCGAGTCTCTTTCTCAAACTATTTATTAAAACAAACCTAGCAACAGTGGTGGGTAAACCACATCATAGGTAACTAGTCATGTGTTAGGTGTGGTCTTGGTCTAATGATGTTTAAATGTGAGCAGGATGATGAAGAGGACTGTTTAGATACAAGCTGTCACTTAACCAGAACATTCATTGGTCCATTCTTGTTTCAGATGCCATTTTATTTACTTATTCTTTCTTTTTTTTTTTTTTTGCTGGTAAATCATCTTATTACAGAACATCATGTTCAGTAATAAATACTTCAACATTGAGCAGTTGTACATGTGCATTCAGAAGTTTAGAGAAAGTCTAATAAGGTAGGTTTTCTGTTCATTCTGACATCAGACAAAAAGAATACTAGGCTGGCGACGCCACTGGTAAAAAGTGTAAATAGTAATTACAGTAGAAATATTATTGCCTTTTATCCAAAAGCACACGCCTCTTTGGTTTATGGCAGCAGCGTGATACGACCTTCTCTTTCTACCTTTTGGGCCTTTGGGATCTTCCTAACTTTTTATTATAAATACAGTATATAATTAAAAATACTATATATATGTCCAAGTGAGAAGTTGTTGAAAATATCTTATGTGAACAAAGTGAAAATAATTATTTTTGACATTTTCTTTTTACACTTTTAGGAGGGGTACTGTGTTGGTACCCGAACACAAAAAGGGCACGTTTTTTTAAAAGGTACCCTGAAGGTTAAAGATGGAAAATTCTCTTCCACTATTTTATTTGATCCATTTAAAAACAATATGCTAGACTGTTGTCAACGTGCTGATGAATAAACTCGCCTTGAAGGAAGTGTGAAGGTGTGACCTCCTTCACCACATAAAAATTTTTCTGCAACATCTTTTGCCAATCCTTTAACAAGAACCACAATTAAAGGTTTCAGCCTTGTATTAATTGATTATTAGCTTCCTTGTTTGCATTATTTCCTTGAATTTTGCAGTATTGTTCTCATCATGTCATGATTCATGATTTATTTCCTTGTTTACTGTGTTTGGTTTTTATGTTCATGGTTTATAATTTTGGTTTCTTGTATTAAGGTCACGTTTAATTCCATGTTGCTTTGTTGGTTTCTGATCATTACTTCTCCTGGGTTAATTAGTTAATGCTTCTCACCTGTGCCTTGTTAAGTCCACTGCTTTCAGTTTCTCCTTGCCAGTCCATTGTTTGTTGCTTCTGTCTGTTTGCTGTCAGTTAATAGTGTTGTTTTTCCCGCATTCCAGTCCACGCCATGTTAGAGTTTTGCCACCGGAGTCTTTTTTGTTTTTTGTTTTGTAAGGTTTAATTTTTGTTATTAAAACCTTTTACCTGCCTCTCTCCTCTCAAGCCTGCAACTGGGTCCTCACGCTTACAATAAATGGAAAGAAAACAAAAAAGATAAAATATGAAAGGTAAAATACAAGAACTAAAGTTCCAGTCAGCTGTTTTGATAATAGGCAACATATATTTTTTAACCCTGTTTTAAAACTGCTTACAGTTTCAGCAGACCTGCCAAGCTGAGGGAGGGTAAGGATGGCAGAATCAACAGAGGAATAAAACCTTTTATTTTCCAATTTATTTATAAAAAGGAATATTTATGAAAGGTATGCAGTGTAAAGAATTTGTTTAGTAGTAAACAGGAAACCCAATATTATTTGCATATTTGAAAAAAATGAAATTTTTGTTTACATTTTACCAATATTGTCAAACATGTTTTGTTTGTAATATTCCAAAACAGTTAT
This sequence comes from Melanotaenia boesemani, assembly GCF_017639745.1. NCBI lineage: Eukaryota > Metazoa > Chordata > Actinopteri > Atheriniformes > Melanotaeniidae > Melanotaenia > Melanotaenia boesemani. Next base: position 28,421,276 of record NC_055698.1, read on the forward strand.
TTATTTAACAAATAGGAGCAAATCAATAGATTTATATAATTTGCAAATATATTTTTAAAAAGATTATAAAAGTGTGTTCCTTTGTGTTTTATCTTGTATTGATTTTTACTTAAATCCTTTCTCATTAACACTTAATGTTGTTTATAGTGCTTTGATAATAAAAATAGGATAAAATTATTTAAATAATAGGAATTATTGTGGGTTCATTAAGTTTAGAGATTATTGCCATTAAAGAAAGTGTAGTTTTGTGAGATGGGATGTGTTTTTAGACCAGTTGCGCATCCAGTTTTTAGCCTTCCTGTAAACAGAGCCAAGGGAAACTGTTGTGTCCGCACTAGAATGCCATGATTATTTCCTCCTGTGCCTTTGATACTAGAGTAACCAGGGGAAATCCCATTTTTTCAGGAACTTTGTAAAACTTGTTGACAATCAAAAGCTCAATTTAGCATCACTGCCCTGCTAGAGAGACCCACCATCCCAGTGTTAAATCTTTTGCAGCCTCTAACACATTTTCTTCCAGGATTGCTCTCTATTTAGCCCCATTTATCTCCCCAACCATACTGACCAACTTTCCTGTCATCCTATGCAACTCTTCTATTTCTGTCTTTTTCTCACATACTCATCCCCCCGTAGGACAGAATGTATCAAACCTGTTGAAAGGCCTCATATAATTTACACATTTCAAACAAAACAAATCTGTGGCTGTTACGGGAACCATATTCTCATTTCCACCAATGGGTGCGGGTCAGATGGGGATGGTTAGGGTGAGGATATAGTTTGTAAACTGTAATCTTGTTGAGTTTCCACAGCCACCCGTAACCTTACTTGAGAGGCGGAGTATCAGCCCGATAGCGATATGCCTCAGCTACATAATAGAATGACACCATCACAGCACAGCGTCTTCCTTAAAGTATAACCAAACACCAGGGTTAGAATTACAGGGGAGCTAAGGGGAGCTTGGCTCCACTGAAAGGCACAGGAGCTCCCCTAAAAGCTTTCAGCTGACACTTTGAGGGGGAGCCCTAAAAATAGTTCACTTTCAGGTTACATTTCATTTTTCCAAAAAAGTTCTTGGTGTGTCTTGAAACGAATAGCAATAATTTAATTTAATTTCATCATCATTGTGTTTCATTTATTTTATTTAATTAATTAAATCCTCTAAAAGTAATCTATTCTTTTACCTTAAACACAGAGGACAGCAGCATTGTTTGTAATGTGCTGTGAGCATCCATACAAAAAGCACTTAATATGCTTTCTTTTGTGGTTGTTAAAATAACTTTCCACCCCTGTTTCTGATTAAACAAGCTGCATACAGTAGCAGCAGAGGATTTTTTTTTTTTTTTTTTTTTTTTGTAGTAACCATATTTTTGATCGCACTACATGCACTAATATATATGCGTATGCATATGATGTGCAAAGTTCCGGTGCACATCCAATACTGGCCCCACCAAAAGCCCTGGTGTAATTTGAGCCCTGCCAAACACAACTCAGAAACAAAGGCAAAGGCAAGGCAAATTTATTTGTATAGCACATTTCATGTACAAGACAATTCAAAGTGCTTTAAGGAGGAGGAGGAGAATGGCGGTCATCCAACAGTTTGTTTTATCTCTTCTAGGCGTTGCTTCTTTGCTATTTTAAATGGAGATTTAACCAACAAAAAGAAAACATGTTACTCTAAACAAGGAGCTGTTCCTGCTTTGTTTTTATGCCATGTCACACATGAAGTGACTTTTTTCTTCACTAATTAACAGATTTCAGTGTGTCAAGCTTCACCCTTCCGGGTTGGTTAGATTGGTACCCCAAGACAAGATCCCAAACCAATAGGATGGGTCGGGTCAGATTTTAGGATACCCATACAGTCTTTACATGTGGAAACACAAATAAATGCATCCTAACCTGCCCCACCCTAACCCATCAGTGGAAAAAGGGCTATATTTACTCATCCACCTGTCAGAAACCTCTGTTTCCAGACTAAAAATGTACCATACCTGCTGAAAAGCCTCATATACAATTTACACATTGTAAACAAACAAAACTGTGGCTGTTATGGGAACCATTCTCTTTCTCATGCTTATATGCCTGCCTATCCTCCCACATGAACCACCATTTACTACAAGAACCAGTCATTGTCCAAGTCACTGGTCCAGGCTCTCGTCCCCAACAATAACAGGGACAAAAGATGAAGGAACACGAGCTCTATGCACTGAAAGACTACAAAGGTGAAGATGGAGCACCGGCCATGCAGGGGCCGCAAGAACTGATGGAAGAAAAAAGTAAAACCCACTATTCTTATACTCAGAAAGTTTTTGTTATTTCTTATTATAAAAAAATAAGCCCATATTAATTTGACTGCATGGCAAAACCTATCAAATGATAATAATAGCAATATTGTGTGAATCCCACTCTTGCAAATCCTAGGCCATCTATAAATAGCTCCACTTCAGTAACAATAAGCACTCCCCTCCCCCTCAGAAGCCCCCCGTGTTGCAGCATCAGGATAAAAGGCTGAACCAGTAAACCCTGCTGACTGGTTATCTCCTCTAACTGGTAAGCTATGAAGAGAGCTGAATCACAGAGGTCCATTTCAAGTTGAAAACAGTTTCATATGCCTGAAATGAAAGAACAAAGGTGTTAGAATGAAAGTATTAAGAACCTATTTTGTCACCTGTTTACAGTTTTGATTCTGTTAGCAGTAAAATTTTTAATTTTATGTTTGTTGTGGGAATTACATTTGAGATTTTTTTTAATATTTATTTCTAATTTGCTCTATGTTTTTCTTTTATCGTTTTGGGTGATTGTTTGCCTAAAATACAGTAGAAGAAAATGAGCTATTTAGTCTCTTATAAATAAAAACTTGCAAAAAAAAAAAACACTTTTATTTAGTAAAATGAAAAATACATAAGAAAATACTGAATCTGTCCATTCAGGTTTTAGAGTAGCATCAAAATTTGTTCCTATTAAAGTTTTATTTTTATTTATTTATTTTTTTTTTCATATGAAGCAGCAAATTGTGCTTGGTTTTCTCCTTTTGTACATGTACAAGAGCAGTGTGTTCTCCATGGGGACCCTCCACACTGGGTCCATTGCCTGCTTGGTCTGCAGGATTGTTGCCATTGGGATGGCTGTGGTCTGGGTAGCTAGGGGCTCTGCACTGCAGCCCAAATGGCTTTGTTGTAGGACCTGGTCTGCTGGATCTGAGCAGTCTCTGGTGGCACTTTCTGTGGTCATGGTGGCTCCTGGTGTGGAGGGATCCCCAAGATATTATTTCCTCACAGTAGAGTCAAGCCAGATTATATTCTTGTTATGTTGAGAGATGTGTGTGTGTGCATGAGTGTGTGTGTGTCATGCCAACATTTCTGGTAAATGTCTGTTCACTTGTAACTTCCTACCTGTTAAACAGGTATTATTATGTCTTACTTTAGGCATTTGATGAGAGGGAGGTTACAAGCGCAAATGACTCATACAGGTGTATTTATTGCCAGCTGATTACGAAAGGTGCCTACACACCACAATAACCATGGCAGAGGACGGACAAATAAAGGAAATGCTCACGTAAGTACAGGCATCAATAATTTGTGCTTTTTTTAGTCTTAACAATACCACTTAATATCCAGCCATTACTAAAAATGTTTTTACACTTATTGCATTGATACAAAGTTAATTATATTTTGAAAATGATCAATGCACGTGAAATGTTAATATTAGCAAGTTTTTAGAAGATTTTAAGATCTCCAGTTTTTAACATCTTACCATTTATATGCAGTTTAATTCCAGTTATGTAACCGAAGGTTCCCAGCTCTAAACCTACAGTTTGATTTTGATTTGTTAGGTTTAGATTTTTTTATTTATTTATTTATTTTTTTTAACTCTCTTTTATTTTCATTGTAATGGCTCGTACACATTTTTTAAATATTAGGACTGTTTGAATACTTTCTATCTGGAACATGATCTCATAAGTCTACCTGGAAAGATTGCATCTCTGTAATTTTGTTTATGGTGACACAATTCTAGTCTGGGTTTAATGTTCAGTCAAATTTGATGCAAGTTTTGGGGGATTTTGTCAGATAAAGTCAATGAAAAATGAAAAAGAAATGTATATATCAGAAATCATGTATCTGGATGTGTTAAAACAAATATTGTTGCTAAATATGAAAAAAAAAATAAAATAAATAAAAATCTAGTTGTTGGCTTTGGTGTGTTTTAGATTCTTTCCTCACAGTTTTATATTGTGTTGTTTTTCAGGAAGCCATGGGACACCGCTCGGGAGGTCCCAATCATTGGAGATGAACAGACACCCTGGAAATTAATCAAACTACTCAGGACCATCTCTGTGATTGCAGTAGCGATCACCGTGTTTGGATTGGCACTATGCAGCAAGGTGAGTTTCTTTAAGTAAATAATATGAAACATTTAGACAACATTAAGTCTACACTGGAGAAGACAGTCTTGAATTGAATGAAGAATTTCTCTGTCTAGAATGGCTCAAGTATGTAACAGAACAGTTTGGAACAGAACAAATTTCACATAATAACAGATAATTATGTTAGCTTAAATATATATGGTGCCTTTCCTGAGGACCAAGGATTAGACTAAATAAAAAAATGTAGCTTTCATCTTTCTTTCTTTCAGACATCTTTCCTTCTCCTCATCACTTTGTCCAATGAAGACACACAGATCCTCTCAGCAGAGCAGAAACCCCTCGCACTTCTATGTATTGGTTGCGCTATCGTTTCATCAAGTGTCCTTCTGTTCCTGAAAAGCATTTGGAAAGCATGCTACAAAACCTCAAAGCTCCCAAGAAAGTCAACTGTAGCCCTGGTAAGACATGAGTCAGCACTGATCTTTATCTAATCTCTGACTGATGATGAAAAACTGAGCATGGCTGCGTTGTTTTCTTTTTCTTTCATGCTGTTGAATTGAATTCTCTTCTCTCTGCTTCTGTTTCAGGTTTTGTTCTTTGAGTTTCTGGTTTCTTTTGGTGTAGCAGTTCTCACCATTGTGACGATGCCACACTTAGACATTGTGACCAACGTGACTCTACTGAATGCTGTTGCTATCCTCTCTGCGCTCCTACAAGCAGTTGCTCAGTGTGCTGCCAAGGAATGCAACCGCTTCCTGATTTCCCCTATCATTGCCTTCATCCTCATTTTGCTAGGTTACTGTCTGTTTGTTGCATTATACATTATGAAGGACCCTACTGATACTAAGATGATCATTTGGGTGGGTCTTGCTGTTGGTGCTTCTCTCTTGGCGTCCTTCAACTGGTGGGAGAACTATTTAAGACTGATCTGTGAGAAGAGTAGATCCTGCTTCCTCAAGAACCTGTTCAAAGACATGACAAAGTGCCAGAACATTCTACACATCTTCACCAGCCTCCTGAGGATCGTGGTGACCACCTGTGTACTTGGAGCTTATGTTCCTCTGGCCAAACTGGACTGGCACCTATTGACCTCCGCTTCAAGCTTACAGAAAAGGGTTATAATTTTCATCATTGGGGTCCAGCTGATCTCCTCCGCACTTTGCCAGTGGTTTGCTTTGCTAGCCTGCAAGATGCATGCCATTCGTCGATGCTTCATCCTGCCTTTGTACTTCACCTCCTTGGCTGTTGTGGCCGTGTTCATCATCCCTGTCATTGTCTACTACCAGGAATACAAAATAAGTCTAAACACAACTGAAAGCATCACCTTCACAAGCTACTGTAACGTAGCTATGGATGCAAGGAATCAGAGCCTGAACAGCAGCGTGTTCTCCCATCTGGTTTGGGATGTTACACAAACTCTGTGCTTCCTGGACATGTCCAAGATTACTGACATTGGCATGCTGACAGGTAATAAACTAGAGCTTGTAAGTTGTGGTACAATTAAGCACAAAATACTTACAATTTGATAAAAGCTAAACTTAGTGTACAATTGTTGATAATTGAAAATAGAGGTATTAGACATTATTTGATTGCATTTAGTCCAAAGTGTTGGATCCGATTTTATCTACAAATTGTTTTACAGCATTGCTTTTAATAACAATTAAGCCCACTATTTGCAGGATGAGCTTTATTTCTCTCAATGTACTTATGTACATCACCAAACTTAGGCAAGTATTGGGATAATGTTTTTGTTATTCTTCCTTTAGGTGCAGCAGCGTCCTGGTGGATTGGCCTTCTGTTAGCCACCCTCTATGTTTGGAACCTCAACATCTACCGTATCCAGAAAACCCAAGACCTGTTCATCAGGAGGCTGTATGAGGGAGCCTTTATTGAGCAATCCTTGCTCCTCAACACCCGATTCCACATCCAGACCAAACGCAAGAAGAATCAGTAAGTGTGTGTTGTAACTGTGTAAAACAATTTTTCCATGCCGTTATGTTGATAGAATTTTATTGACTTGAATTGTAATAACTTCTTAGAATAAATTTTTAGAAATTGTGCTTTAGTGAAAAGTGAAATATGTTTTCTTGTCATATCAAGATTTAATGAATGTGACTCCACTGCCATGGTGTATTTGTGTGCAACCATGTGGCATGAGACTTACGAAGAGATGATGAACATCATAATCTCAATTTTCAGGTGAGCTACATCGACTCCTCTGGTAAATTGTTTTGTAACACTAGAAACAATTAGGTATCTGAATGTTAGTCATTGTAGAAAAGTTGCTTTTTTGAGTTCAAGAAGTCATTGTAAAAGTCTTTCTTTGTCTGATCCCTGAAGACTGGACAAGTATAGACCAAAGACAGGGCCAGAGAAGGAAGACATAGAGTTTGACGATTTCACCTTTGAAGCTCATATCTACTTTGATGATGCGTTTGAATCTGTTGAGGGGAATGAGGAACGTCAACTCAATGAATACGCAAAATCCCTTGTGGTTATCATTGCAGAGGTTTATGGGTAAGAATTTAAAGTTAAAGGTATTTTTCTGACCTGGCAGTGACTTTTGGCACACTGACAGAGATGACCACTTCCCAGATTCAAAGGTGTGTTATCCTCTTTCATCAGCATTTTCAATAGCATTGATGAAGAGCTGTTTAGAGTACAGCACATTCCTGATCAGAAGGTCATACGAACACCTTATGGAGGTCGTCTTGTCATCAAAATGCCTCATGGAAACAACATAATAGTCCACTTCAAGGATAAAAACCTCATTCGCCACAAGAAGAGATGGTCTCAGGTAGGAAAGACTCCCTGAAGGATTTCAACATTTTCGTTTTGACAGCCATTAAGTTTGCTAATTGTTATAAGCTCTTTTACAGGTTATGTACCTTTACTATCTTCTGGGCTGGAAACTCATGACCAAATATTATAATCGCAGGGATCAGTATGAGGATGACAACACACTTAGACAAGAAATTCAGGTGAGATATGAAGAACATTTTCTGATTAGCCTGAACACTGCATGCAAAGAATTACTGGTGAATTTCAAGTTTGGTCATTTTAAAACACATCAAGTTGTACTTTTGTTTGCAGAAAGAGAAGCACAACACCTACCTTTTGGCTTTAGATGGAGACACAGACTTCCATCCTGCATCTGTGATGCTGCTCATTGATCGTCTGAAAATGTACCCTCGTGTTGGGGCGGCGTGCGGCAGGATTCACCCCACTGGATCAGGTTGGCACAATCAGATAAAGATTATGTAGTGTAAGGAGGAAACCATGCTGAGATTGTAATATCTCTGGGTTTCTGCTGCAGGTCCTGTAGTTTGGTTCCAGAAATTTGAGTACGCTGTCAGCCACTGGCTGCAGAAGACAGCTGAGCATGTGTTCGGCTGCGTGCTGTGCAGTCCTGGCTGCTTCAGTCTCTTCAGAGCAGAGGCGCTAATGGACGACAATGTGATGAAGAAATACTCCACCAAGTCCACAGAGGCCAGCCAGTACATCCAGTATGACCAAGGTATTTGGGATCACTACGTTCATCTGCAGCTGATCAATTAAACCCTGGAGTATTGAAAAAAAGTTTAACTTTTAAACCTGTGATTTACTTAGTTATAGTTTCTAATGTCTTTATATTTTGATCTCTATGATCTATGGTCTGGAATGAGGGGCGAAGCTAAAGATGTGACGTGGGTGGCACTGGCCACCTTTGAAATCTAATAGGTCACGCCAGGTGCCACCATGAAGCTATGTAGCAGTACTAATGTAGATATATAGCACTAGATTAGTTTTATGATAATGTGAGTAAACTTGTCATATAGATTTTTCAGGAAGTGTATTTACTACACTTGTAGTTGACTACACATCAACTAAGTTAATCAGGATTTTAACCAAAATAAAATATAAAGAATCCTGAAAGAGTACCTCAGTATCCAAGTTACTAAGCTAGAGCTACATGATCTAGCTCCACTTCAATAGGAGGCTATCAAGGCTATATGTTACTGCATGAAATTGTGGAGAAATGTAGCCTGTAACCAGTGTTGTTTTTGGCACGCATCTCAGTTTTAGTCTTAGTCTCCAGGACAAAAATGCTTATTAGTTTTTGTCACATTTTAGTCATGTCTAAATTTTATAGTTCTAGTCCAGTTTTAGTAGACGGGAACTCAAAAAGGTTTTAGTCTAGTTTTAGCCAAATAAAAAAAAGTATTGGTCTTTTACCAAATTAATTTAGGTCAATAATACGTATTAAAAAGTGGAATCAAGGTTGACAGGTTATAACAAGTATTGCAATTCATAACGTTAACCGTAATGGTTTTACATAATAACCAGATCCTCTACCAGACCGATGGCTTTAGCCGAGACTTTCCCATCAACAGGGATGCAATGCTGCCGTGCTGTACTTAATTGCTGTTGGGCAGAAACCTTTTATTTCTATATTTCAACTTTTTTCATGAATTGATGCCCTACTTCATCATACAAAAATGTCACATAAAATAGCAGATCCATAAGTTCAACATATAGCATCACATTGTTAGCTTATTGTTTGGTTATTTTCATTAATAATTACAAAATTAAAAGGAATGGTTTTAGACTTAGAAGGTTTCCCAACCCACAGCAAAAACTTTCTGATCTACTTAGGGTGATACATGCACAGATAAAGTGCTAACTGTGGCATCAGTTACTCCAAAAAAGCAAAGACTAACAGCATCCTTACTTTGGTAACTGTGGCTTTATTTCTGAGAATCTTCTGAAGTGCAATACTCCACCCTGAGCATACACAGGCCCAAAATATGAGCAAAGGATAAGCAACACATTCTCAACTTGACCTGGTCTGCCAATGAAATTATGATGGATTATAGTTAAAACATGTCCGTATATTGTTTTGTCGCTTCCGACTACCAAACCCTTTTGTCAACACCGCCATCATGATTCATCTGAGTGAATAAACTGCTTGTGTGTGTGCTCGCTGCAGATTGCACTCACAATCGGCAGAAATGTCGTGCATTTTTATTTATTTATTTATTTTTTTTTTACCTGTCCTGTCCAGCATCATAGCAAGCAAAATGATAATCTGGTTGCTGTATCGTGCTGAACAAATTTGCTCTGCCAAGGGGAGGCCTATGGGTAAGGCTCCTCTTGATAATCTGATTCATTTATTTATTTATTTACTTTGAATTACGGAATCTATGTAATCTTGCTGGACCTGACCGAAGGGGACAGAAAAAGATGGAAAATAGCAAAAAGAAGCAAAAGGGAAAGAAGAAAGGAGACAAAACCATCACAGACAGAAGGAAACAGCCCTTCAATCCAGACCATCACCAGGCAACAAACAATTACACCTGTACATGAACACACCAGAACATTTCCTACAACTTTTACAAACAACAGAGCTGCTAGTCGAGTTTTTAAATAATAACCAAATCAAAAAGACATATCATGAAAGAAGCAGCAACCAGACACTAACTCACAGGGGAAAAAAAGAAGAATTATGTCAACTTAGTGACTGTGTCAGCATGCAGAGCATGAGGAATAAGGAGTGATCAGTGATGAGGAGCGGTGAGTGAGATCGTGCAAATACTTTAGTCATCAGAGAGCCATGTTTAGCTCATCACTGTCTTGTTATCGCCATGAAAAAAGGTTTGCCAAGTAAGTAAATTAGTCATTGTCATCGTTGACGAAAACAACACTTCCTGTAACCAGTCTTATTTTCAAGAGTAAGGCAGATGTTTCTGACATTTTTTGTAAAGAGGATAGCCAAAGTTCAAGCAGAGACACGTCCCAGCTCCAGTGTCATCAGTCCCAACAGCTCCCCAGTGTGGAGCAAGCCATGTGAGTCATTGTGGTCAGACACAAATATCCAGTCTCTGACTACCAAGAGACAGCAAGCCAAAACTGTTAGGTGGGGAAGCCACTGATGCCCCTACTTCCACATCAAGTTCCACATACCTTCAACAGACTGGTGACCAGTCCAGGGCATAACCTCCCTCTTGCCTGTTAATTGCTAGGACAGGCTCCAGCTTTCCTGTGAAGCAAATTTGAAAAAAGCCATATAAAAAATTGATAGATTGATTATTGGATGGATAGATGGGTGGGTGTTTTATTTCTCTTGTTTCTCTAATGTCACAACAGTTATCACAGCTTTCCATAAATGGCTTTGTTCCTACTCAAATAAAGAACTCTTCACAAGTCAACTGACATCCTTCTCCATACTCCACCTCTTCTACCTTAATGCCTACAGAAAGCGTGACGTTGCCCCATCCTAGTAAATTTGCTGTCCCATTTTTAGAGACATTTATATAACTTCTGTGTTTTTTGGTAGAAATGTCTTCTTCTTTGTCATTTTTTAAAAATTATTTATTATGTGAGATTTACAGGAAAATAATAATATAGGAGGACAGTGGAAAAGAGGTGTAAAATAAGGTAGTTTCCCAGCCAAAGCAGAAGACTTGACAGCTATGTATAAAAGTCACCAGCCTTTTGTCACCCAATACATAAAAGTCTAGTTCTACCACTGTGAAATACATCCGTATGTAAAACGATACACCTGATGAGAACATTCTGTCTCTCATTCAGTTGTGGTCATAACTTTTACATTTTTTGCTCTCTGCAGGTGAAGACCGCTGGCTGTGTACTCTACTTTTGAAGCAAGGTTGGAGAGTGGAGTACAATGCAGCATCTGATGCCTACACCAACGCACCAGAAGACTTCAAAGAACTGTACAACCAGGTCTGTCCAGAAGACAAACAAACCCCTTTAAGTAATGCTGTGGCAAAGTGAAATGTTTGTTTCCAATTGGAACAGATTAGGAATATGTTTAGTCAGATATCACAACAGGAACTTAAGTCTATTTTCCCTACTCAGCGGAGACGATGGGGGCCTTCTACAATGGCCAATGTGGTGGATCTGCTTGGCTCCACCAACATTATTTCCAAGAGGAACTCATCCATGTCCAAACCCTTTATGTTCTACCAACTGTTTAACATGTTATCAACTGTTCTTGCACCTTCCACCATTTGCCTCATGATTGCAGGTTAGTACTGTTTGTTTGTGTAATTGTAAAGGTGAATGGTTGTGCAAGCTTTTGTGTTCCCTTTATAAATGATCAGGTTAGAGGAACTTGTGCAATTCCTTGTCTGCTGTGTCTTTCAGGCAGTTTGTCCTTCATCCTGGGACTCTCCAATTCTGTTGCTCTGGTCGTAGCTGTGATACCTCCTGCCATCTATTTGGGTCTTTGTTTTAAGCTCAAGGCAGACACTCAGATTACTCTTGCAGCAGCATTGAGTGCATTGTATGCATTCCTTATGTTGGTGGTCACCATGTCCATTATAGGTATGTAAAGTTTAAACTGATGTACCTTTCAGCAGGTACATATCAAGCTACTTCATTTGGAATTTGTCCAATTATTTCTTAATTAGAAACTTTAAATTGAAATCATTCTAAAACATAATATTTCCTTTGTTTTCTACCAGGTTCAATGGTCAAAAGTGGGACCATTTTCACACCCAGCAGCATTTTCATCATCGCCATGTCTGTCATTTACGTAGTCACGGCCCTAATGCACCCCCAGGAATTGCCTCTCGTGTTCTATGGCTTTCTCTACATCATCTGCATCCCCAGCGCCTACCTTCTGCTAACCATTTACTCCATGGTCAACATGAACAGCGTCTCTTGGGGAACCAGAGAGACAAAATCTACAGCTGGGGCTGTCACACCGGCAGTCACTAAGGAAACACCCAAACAGAGAGGTACATTTTTACAGCCATGGCCGTTGCTGCAGCTTTAGGCCAAAATTAATGTTTCTGCTAACTGAACTGAAGTTCACTTTTATACTTTTACACTTGCAGTGAAAAGCAGTCTCCAGCGACTCTTCTCCTGGGTCAAATGTTGTAAAAAACCAAGCCAGAGATCTCAAGATATACATGAGAACATTATCCCAGAGTCAATACAGCTTGAGCCACAACCCCAAAACACTATTGTGGATGACCCCCCTGAGGACAGACAAGAGTAGGTTCTGAATTCAGTAACATAACTAATGCAATTCTGCAGAGTTCTGCAATGTTTGGGATTGTACTGATAAATATTTTGTGACTATTTTTCAGGGAAGTGGAGACTAACATTTCATCTACTGAGTGTAAGTTAAAGAAATAACTGGTCTCTTCTTATGAAACACTTGTGATGTTCATATATGAAAAGTTCATATACATCTACAACACCGTTGAAAAGTTTGGGGTCACTTCCCTATTGAATCCCAGGGCAAAGTCACCCCAAACTTTTTCACAATAGTGTATATAAATGTATATATATATATATACAGTCATGGACAAAATTGTTGGTACCCTTCGGTTAATGAAAGAAAATATCACAATGGTCACAGAAATAACTTGAATCTCACAAAAGTAATAATAAATAAAAATTCTATGAAATTTAACCAATAAAAATCAGGCACTGCTTTTCAACCATGTTTCAACAGAATTATTTAAAAAAAATAAACTCATGAAACAGGCCTGGACAAAAATGATGGTACCCTTAACTTAATATTTTGTTGCACAACCTTTTGAGGCAATCACTGCAATCAAACAATTCCTGTAACTGTCAGTGAGACTTCTGCACCTCTCAGCAGGTATTTTGGTCCACTCCTCATAAGCAAACTGCTCCAGTTGTCTCAGGTTTGAAGGAAGCCTTTTCCAGACGGCATGTTTCAGCTCCTCCCAAAGATGCTCAATACGATTTAGGTCAGGGCTCATAGAAGGCCACTTTAGAATAGTCCAATGTTTCGTTCTTAGCCATTCTTGGGTGATTTTAGCTGTGTTTTGGGTCATTGTCCTGTTGCAAGACCCATAACCTGCGACTGAGACCAAGCTTTCTGACACTGGCCAGCACATTTCTCTCTAGAATCTCTTGATAGTCTTGAGATTTCATTGTACCGGCACAGATTCAAGACACCCTGTGCCAGATGCAGCAAAGCAGCCCCAGAACATAACAGAGCCTCCTCCATGTTTCAAAGTAGGGACGGTGCTCTTTTCTTCATATGCTTCATTTTTCCATCTGTAAACATAGAGCTGATGAGCCTTGGCAAAAAGTTCCATTTTTGTCTCATCTGTCCATAGGACATTCTCCCAGAAGCTTTGTGGCTTGTCAACATGTAGTTTGGCTTTTTTATGATTTGTTTCCTCCTTGGTCGTCTCCCATTAAGTCCACTTTGGCTCAAACGACGACGGATGGTGCGATCTGACACTGATGTTCCTTGAGCTTGAAGTTGACCTTTATTCTCTTTAAAAGTTTTTCTGGGCTCTTTTGTTACCGTTCGTATTATCCGTCTGTTTGATTTGTCATCAGTTTTCCTCCTGCGGCCACGTCCAGGGAGGTTGGCTACAGTCCCATGGATCTTAAATTTCTGAATAATATGTGCAACTGTAGTCACAGGAACATCAAGCTGCTTGGAGATGGTCTTATAGCCTTTACCTTTAACATGCTGGTCTATAATTTTCTTTCTAATCTCCTGAGACAACTCTTTCCTTTGCTTCCTCTGGTCCATATTGAGTGTGGTACACACCATGTCACCAAACAGCACAGTGACTACCTGTAGCTTATATATAGGCCCATTGACTGGTTACAAGATTGTAGACACCTGCAATGCTAATAAGTGGACACACCTTGGATTAACACGTCCCTTTGGTCACATTATTTTCAGTCTTTTGTAGGGGTACCATCATTTTTGTCCAGGCCTGTTTCATGAGTTTATTTTTTTAAATAATTCTGTTGAAACATGGTTGAAAAGCAATGTCTGACTTTCATTGGTTAAATTTCATAGAATTTTTATTTATTATTACTTTTGTGAGATTCAAGTTATTTCTGTGACCATTGTGATATTTTCTTTCATTAACCGAAGGGTACCAACAATTTTGTCCATGACTGTATATATATATATATATATATATATACACATACATATATATATATATATACACATATATAAACATCACATTTGCTCGTCATCCAGGTTGGATAACACAACTCCAGAGCTTTCCTAGTGACGTACAAATGCAACTACAAGAGGAATCTTTCAATGAGGTGAATATCCTGTACCTTATTTTATTTACTATTTACTTTTTACTTATTTATTTTTGATGAGAGAAAAGTTTGTCAAACAAAATAACTGCCTTTTTCTATTTAATTTATTGTACATAATGTGATGACAACACACCTTTATCTGCTTAATTTCTACCACAAACCAAGCAAACCGTCTCCTACAGTTTAATTTAAAACCAGAAAGTCTGCACAATGACCCTGTCATACTGAGCTTAGCAACTAAATCCATAATTGTGATTTAAAAACTTACTCTCAGTAAAACAGGGAAAGAGTTGGTGGCAAACAGATGAAAAACAGATAACAGATAAACAGATAAAGAGCATGGGTCAGACCACAAAAGCCAACTGTTTTCTGATAATTGCATTATATAATAGCTGTGACTTGCCATCTCTTCAATCACATTAGCCATGTTTCTCCAGTGTTTGTTTTGCTCAAAACTACGAAAGTATAACAATTAATATTTATATATTTGAATTTAATGATTTATTTCTACTGACTGTTTCCTAACTTGTACAACTGTAATGTCAAACAGGTTGTATTTCCTAGTATGATATGTGACATTACATAACATGTAACATAACATGCGGGGTACCACAAGGGTCAGTCCTCATCCAAAACTGTTTATCCATTATATTAATGATATTGTTAGTGTATCTAAGCTGTTAAAATGCATACTATTTATTTACTATGACACAACGTTTTATTACACAGGTAACAATATAGAGCAGATGAAAGAGGTGGCTTAAAAAGAACTAAAAGAAATGAAGCACTGGTTTATTGTAAATCAATTATCCCTGAATCTAGATAACACATTTAAGGTTTTTAGTAATAGAGATACAAATGTAGAAATGAAATTGGATATAGAAGGCATTAGTATTTGCAGAGTATTAGAAGTTAAGTTTTTGGGTGTTATTATGGATAAAATAATTTCATGGAAGTCACATATTAATAGTATAAAAACAAAAATAGCAAAAGCAACTGCTGTGTTACATAAAGTAAAGGACTCATTGAACAATAATGCTCTATATTTATTATATAATTGTATAGTTGTTCCATATCTGACATATTGTATTGAAATATGGGGCACTACATGTAAAACATAAATCAATCCAGTTTTCATTTTACAGAAAAAGCAATAAGAATCATAAATCGAAGTAGATACAGAGATCCATCCAGTCCATTATTTATTAAATTGCAACTATTGAAATTAAGCAATCTCGTTGACTACAGCATTTTGAAGCTAATGTATAAAGCTTACAGTAAATGTTTGCAAAACAATATGGAAAAAAGATTTGAAAAAATAGAAAGTCATTATATTTAGAAATAAAGTGTTGGAGCGATGTGTTTCAGTGTATGGAGTCAGTTTATGGAACAATCTGGATAAAGAAGCCAAAGGAATAAAATAAATTATTGTGTTTAAAAAGATTGTTAAAGACTCTGATAAGAAAATATGAGGTTAATTTGCCATGTTATGTTTTATTCTATAGTATTTTGTAGATAAAAAAATGAAGTGTAAAATGTGAAGTATTGTAAATGATGAGAACTCAGCAGCATGTTGGCCTGCAGCAGTTTTTGATAATTTTTTTTTATCATTATTTTATTATTATTTATGTTACATAAAAGTGTCTTATTATTGGTTTAATTATTTTGTGAGAAAAGGGCAGAAAATATAAGATTTTCTTCTTTCTGCTTGTTTTGATTCAGGTGTTGATACTTTGGGTTTTTTTGTTTGTTTTTTTTTTTCCGTTATGAATGAAATAAATATTCAAAAACAAAATTATCTAAGTTTATCTCTTGCTGAACTTAGTCATGAGTGTTGGTGGTCAAAAACCTTTTTTAATGCCCAATAATGACTTCAAGAAAGGAGCACACATAAACGTTTTCATGTTTTCTTGCAGGAGGAGAAAGTTTTCTGGGAGGAGTTGCGGGAAAAATACCTTTATCCTCTGCCAATTGACAAAGAGAAACAAAAGGAGATGCAAAGTGCACTGAAAGGACTGAGAAACAAGGTATGGGTGAAATATAAAACATCTCCTACAGAAAGCACATTCAGTTAATCTGAAGTTAAGCTCTCATTTCTTTCTCTTCCCAGATCAACTTTTCCTTCTTCTTTGTGAATGCCCTGTGGCTAGTGGCAACCTTTACCCTCGAGATCTTTCAAATCTTCTCCATCAAAATAAATATGGTTGATATCAACTTAAACAACACAGGGAACTTCATCCAAATCGAGCCCTTGTCCTTCATGTTCATTCTGGGATTCGCTGTGTCAGTTTTGCTCCAGTTTGTTGGCATGTTTTACCACAGGTAAACACTTCTATCAATTTTCCATTTATTCTCAGTATAATCTTATGTTAAAACAAAAGAAAAAGAATCTTGAACGAAAGAGAATCTAACATTTTTTTTGTGCGTGTTTATCCAGAGTCTACACCCTCATCCACTACATCGCTTATCTAGAGACTGAGCCCATCCAACAGAAAAGAACACAGAAAGCAAAAGAAAAAAAAGAAAAAGCTTTACAGGTATTTATTACTAATCACCACAACTTCCACCTCAACACCTGCCTTTAATAGTGCTGCCATTATCACAACTCTGCTGATATTATACTTAGACTGATTATCCTTAAATGTCTTGAATTGTGGCCCCAAAATTTAAATCAGTCACTGAATCCAGTAGCAAACATTTCACAGAAAATGCTATGATTTAGAATTTTTACTGGATCTGAAAAAGAGTCCAAATCCCTCAAACTGTAAGGAAATTCTAGATTTTCCACAGCAGGAGATGGCAGCATTGTGACATATTCTATTTTTTTTCCATTTATTTAATTATTTTTTAATTTAGTCTAGTAATCCTCAAAACAAAAGGACAAAAATGCTTATGAACTTTCAGTTTTGGACTTTTATGTTTTTTAAAATGCCCTTTAAAAGACATGTCAAACAGCATACATAATAAATACTAAATATAATCATAAAAATATGATAAAATCAAGTGGAACAGCTTCTGGTCTTAAACTGTGTCTGGAACAACTAAAAGTTCTCTGAAAGAGGATCTTAGACTGCGGTTTCATATGGTTTCCAAAGTCCTGATAAATAGATAATAAGTCAGTAAGACCGTAGACTCAATCCTAAAACAAACTGAGTCTCTGTAAAGCTAAAAACAGGATTAACTGGCTCTCTTTTCTTAGTTCTAGTTAGAAATGTGGCAGCTGAGTTCTGTACAATCTCTTGCTGATTAAAGGATGTTTTTGTTCGACACATGTAAAGGGGTTATTTTGATATTTGAGACAGTAAAAAACCATGTCAAATGGTCTCTGAGTCTGAGCAGACAGACCACTGCCAAACCAAACGCTGAAGTTTTAGGTGTTCACACAAGAAGCCAGCAGAGGGCAGTATTTAGTTATTGGAATGGGAAACGCTCGAAGTTTAGGGTAGACGTGCTGTCTGCTGAACATATGACTTTCAAAGGTTGTATCCACATTGAAAATAATTACTCTGCTTACTCTGCACATTGCTCCAAACTTTAGCTGTGTATATAAATGTGTCTTTATAAACAATTTAACAGAATTTTAACTGAATGATATATTTTACAAGTTAGAAGCTGCATCTTTACTTTCATAATCAGGATCGGAATTGATTCTTTTAATTATTTGTTAAAACTGCTGTAAAGGACAAGATTTACTTCCCTCTAAGTGTCCAACCAGACTTGTGTTTTGTAAAACATAAATAAGATAAATGATTGATTTTGTTGCTCTATTCATATTTAATTCCTGTTTATTCATTTAAGTGGTAACATTTTATTCATTCATTCTCCTCCCAGGATAGCATTTACTCCACTACAGACTCAAACTACAGCTCTGGGGAAGAAGATGAGAGTTTTGATGGTGAAGATGATGATGATTCTTACATAGATCCTAATGCAGGGACTATGGTTTAAACACAGACTGCTGAACTTGGATGAGTTCACTGTCTGTCAGACTTTATGAAGTATTTTTTAATCAGCCTTCAGTCAACATCACCTGAGAATTCTTGACCTCATAAACCAGCATCTGCTGCATCATTTTATTCAATGTGTTCTTATTTTTTAAAAGCTTATGTTTATAACTGAAAGGCTAGGAGGTGAAACTTCATTTAAAAATCAGCTTGAGTGTTTTTAATTTTTCATCAGCTTTGGTCGCAGTGAATCGATCTGTTATATTGTTACGATGCCAGGTGCAATTTTTCCCAAAAAAATATTATTTTTTCTTAATTTCTTTTGATTATTTATATTTATTTTTAATCATTCTGTTACAAATATGATGTATTGTTTTGCAAATGAAGGCAACCATCAAATGAAGGATGTGTGGTTTTGATTTAAACAGTAAGTCATACTCTGGGTTTGCTGCTATTGTTAAAGCACTGATTATTTTTATAATGTTTACAGGAATAAGTGAAGAAAGGAAATTATTCTAGCAAATGAAGGGTATTTTTAAAGGCTGAAAGGAATAAGTCAGATCATCACTGTAATGTTCAACTGTAGTCAAAGCAGAATGCAAATTACTGATATTTATCTTTAGTTGTTGTATTTCTCACGTATATTTTTGTATGTTGTCACTTTTCACGGTTCTGTACTATTTATATATAGATATATAAAAATCCTATTTATTGTAGTTTAAAATGTAAATGTTATGTTAATTTGATTCTGTATAATAAATAATACTTTTTTTCCCATAAATAACGCCTCTGTTTAGTGTAAAGTGTTCAAGAAGCCAAATAAGACATTTTTTTTCTTGTCACCTTTGGTCTGTTTTAACATAAACCTTGTTTTTAGTTTAATTTATGAAAAAAAAGATCAATTTAATGCAATTATTTTTCCTTTGTAGAGTCAAAATTATGGAGGCATAAAAGTGACACAATGAATTAATTTAATATGTAATTAAATAATTGTTTCATTAAATAAATAAAATGATAATTGAATACATTGTGTTATTAAATGTACCATTAATTATTTAAAATACAAATGAATGTATGTAAAAACATATATAATTATTTCACTATTTAATTAATTATTTCATGGTCCTGTGCTGCAGTGCATCATGAATTTATTTTATCTGTCAACCAGCCCATCAAAGCCAGTGGGCGGATCCTGACGCCTGATTGGTTACCCATTCCACAAGTCCAGGTTAATGCACTCCAGATAATGGATCAATGCAGAGCTAGCATTGCCCCCCACAGCAATGCCAGTTATGATGCGAATGAGTGTTACAGAGAATAGGATGTTATTAGACATCCTACAGCACTGTTTTGTGCTTTACATCCTAAAAAGGGTAAAAGGATGCACAGTATGCAACAAATCTATATAATGAGTCATTAGTTATACAATGTGAAAGCACAAAACGACATTTTTAAAGCGGAATGATGCTGTTTTTACGACTTTAAACATTGATAAATTCATTAACTGTACCACCTTATCCATTATGGGTTGCGGATAAGCTGGAGTCTATCCCAGCATTTTACCAGATGAAAGACAAGGTACACCTTGCACAGGTCACCAGTCCATCGCAGGTCCAACACAGAATGAGACAAACCATTTACACATGCACTCACCAGAGAGAATTTAAATAAAATCAAATCAAACTTTATTTATAAAGCCCTTTTTCATACCAAAGGCAATACAAAGTGCTTTACAAGATAAAAAAATAAATAAATAAAAAAATAACATCAAAACTGAATTACCTAAAAATAAAAAAAATAAAAACACACATTTCTGAATAGCATGTATCCATACGTACAAAAAAAATTGGTGATCTGTGAGATAAGAATAAAACCATTTAAGAACAGTACCTAAGAGGGGGGGTTGCTTGCTATCTGTCACCTGGTAGTAAATTAATTCTTGTCTCAGCCTATCAACACTTGAGCTCAACTGAGAGAACAGGGCCTCTAACCTTTCCACTGTAAAATAAAATATATATATACATATATATATATATGTTTTAACAAGGACTAAGAGATCTGAACACATCGCACCAGTTTTGAAATCTTTACACTGCCTTCCAGTCGGTCACAGAAAAGATTTTTACAAATTGTTTACAAATCCCAGAATGGTTTAGGCCCAGAATACATCTGTGATATGTTCAGAGAATATAAACCTAGCAGAGCTCTTAGATCCAAAGACTCTGGTCAACTAGTCCAAACCAGAGTCCAGACTAAACATGGAGAAGCAGCATTTAGCTGTTATGCTGCAAACAAGTGGAACAAACTGCCAGTGGAGACTAAACTTTCACTAAATATAGACATTTTTAAATCCAGATTAAAAACATTTCTTTTCTCATGCGCCTATGCATGAAATCTGCACGGAAACTTTTTAACTTATCTTGCTTTTAATCATTTCAATGTAATTTATTATTTTATTGTGATTATGTGTTGATGCCTTTTTAATCTCTTTTTTATTATTATTATTAATGCACTTGTATTGCTTTCTGCACCCTGCTGAAATGTTTTATGTAAAGCACTTTGAATTGTCTTGTACATGAAATGTCCTATACAAATAAATTTGCCTTGCCTATATATATACAGCCTGGAAAATTACATTATTTGGACCTTTACTGGAAATGAACGTACTCGTTGCATTACTATAGCTTGTAGCATGTCCACATATCCACAAAGGGGTTATTTTTATATTTGAGACGTGAGGAGTAAAAACCGTGTCAAATGGTCTCTGAGCAGACAGACCACTGTCAAACCAAATGCTGAAGTTTTAGATGTTCACACAAGAAGCCAGCAGAGGGCAGTATTTAGTTATTGGAATGGGAAACGCTCAAAGTTCAGGGTAGATGTGCTGTCTGCTGAACATATGACTTGCAAAGGTTGCATCCACATTGAAAATAATTATTCTGTTTAGGAAAGCACATTGCTCCAAACTTTAGCTGAGTATATAAATGTGTCTTTATAAACAATTTAACAGAATTTTAACCAAATGATATACTGAATGATATAGTTTACAAGTTTACTTCCATAATCAAGATCAATATTGATTGTTTAAATTATTTGCTAAAACTGCTGAAAGTGATCAAAGTGGTGACACTTTATTCATTCATTCTCCTCCCAGGATAACTCTTCCTCCACCACAGACTCAAACTACAACTCTGGGGAAGAAGATGAGAGTTCTGATGATGATTCCTACAGAGACCCTCGTTAGATGACTTTGGTTTAAGCACAGACTGCTTTTTAAACTGCAACCATTTTACAGCATATGTTTATAACTGAAAGGGTAGGAGGTGAAACATTTAAAAATCACTTTATTTTTTTTCCATCTTTCATTAGCTTTGATAGCAATGAATCTACTATCTGTTATGTCCTTATGATGCCGGGTGTAGAAAAGTCCCTGTTATTCTGACAAAACTCCATATCCCAGCATGCCTTGCAGGGTCATGTGACTGCAGTGCAGCGTGCTGCCACAACTATTTTCAACTGACTCATTTTGAAGTAGCAATTCTAGGAGCTAGTGAGCTAACTAGTGATGGGATGTTCGGGCTCGGCTCCCAAAGCAGAGCTGGCTCCCAGACGGCTCTTTACTTAAGCGTCTTTTGTAGCCCCAAAATTTTCCTTAACTTCTCAAAAACTAATGGTTTATGTTTTGAAAACCCATTTGTGTTCAGCATTTTTATGAGAAGCCTTATAATTGCCTCCTTTTGTGCATTTATTCTGATACAAAGCCACTTACTTTTGTTTAATATTTCACTGAAAATCTTATATTGCATAAATTAACAAAAAACAGCAAATAAATCCACAAAGCAGAACGAGAACCAAACTCAAGAAAGCAGCATTAATGTCCTCAGTACAGGTTGACATTAAAAAAAACAAGATACCTCATCTTGGATGGGCTGATCCAGTTTTGGCTGCAAAACTAGAAAATGTGAATAGTAAAGTAAAAAGTTTTCTGTAGTAAAATAAAGTAGTCAAAAAGAGAGTAACAAATGAAGTGAAGCTTTTGTTAAGTCAGCAGTTGAAAGAAATGACCAAATTTCTAAGAATGCGTTAAACTATATAACTCAAGACTGAATGTGTATAACGTAAGCATAAAAACTGGGGTTAG
This sequence comes from Melanotaenia boesemani, assembly GCF_017639745.1. Lineage (NCBI taxonomy): Eukaryota > Metazoa > Chordata > Actinopteri > Atheriniformes > Melanotaeniidae > Melanotaenia > Melanotaenia boesemani. Next base: position 28,443,789 of record NC_055698.1, read on the forward strand.
GATTAAATATCCTGAATTTCTTGCAGCATTGAAGATATTTTTTGATATAGTTCCAAAATTAGAACAAAAATTACTACAACCAAACAGAATCACAGGGGGCATATTATTGTTGAATTATTGGAAATTTTGGGACAGAATTTATTGTGAGAAACACAGAGTGGGATATCACAAAGCTGATGGGATGTGTGGCTTGTATTGGCATGTACAGCTGCTCTTCATCCATATTAAAATGGTCATGCTCATTATGGTCTTGAATAAGCTGGCCAAAAGTTACATGTAAATGAAGAACAGAAGGGGGCTGAGGCCTAAGCCCTGTGGTACACCACAGGAGAACTGAGGCGATAGAATTATTCAGAGTGAATAAAAATGATTTGTTGGAGAGATTTGAGAGTAAGAGTTGACCGCTTAATTCTAATTCAGGAAGATTCACTAATGACTAAACAGGAGGACTTTGTCCAGGACCTTATAGATTAAAAGTGGAGTTTCATCTGTAGTTACTTAAAGATAAGGGATTTAAAAGACATTTATTTAGGAGTAAATAAAGATCAGCATGTTTAAATTAGCTGTAAAAGAACCACAGATCAGATAATAATTATTATTATTAACAACAGAGCTGGGGGAGGGTAAGGCAGGCAGAATCAACACAGGAATGAAACCTTATATGTTCCATTTTACTTATGAAAAGCAATGGGGATTTTTTTTGACAGTTGTGAGAAATAAGCAGATTTTTTGTGCTTAAATTCTTTCTAAAAAGTAAATATTTAGCTTACAAATTCAGTTTGTTATTTCAGATGTTCATATAATCTACAGTTTTTGTTTTTTATTCAATGTTTATTATTAAGCCAATAGAAGTTTTAGGTTTTTTGTTTCCTGTTATGAACTGAATTTAGTTGAGGATGGAAATGCAATTATCATTAAACTATTTTAAACAATGTCTCTGATCTGAGCAAAAATGGGATTTATGAACATTGCTGTTATAGAAGGCTCACTGACCTTAGGTATTATGTTTTTAATGTGCTTATTTTATATTTCTGCTTGCTTTTTGTTGTTTTCCAGGAATGTCTTGATTATTTGGTAATATAATCATTAGTTGTGTCAACATTTTTTTTTTCTTTCCATTTTACTTTTGCTTCCTCAAATTTATTTCTGTAATATGCTATGGAAATTTGTTGAGTAGTAAACAGGAAGCCTAATACAATTTGCATATTTTGAATAAACAAATAGCAACAAATAGAAGCAAGTATGAGGATGAAATTATTTAAATAATATGGAAACAAATATCTTTTGTGGGTTCTTTAAGTTTAGAGATTTTTGCCATTTAAGATACTCATTAAAATTTTGTAAGAAGGGATGTGTTTCAAGAAAGCTGCACATCCAGATTATACCCTTTCTGTAAACAGAGCCAAGCCTCTTACTGGTAGGTCAGAAATCGGTTACATAAGGAGGTCATCTGATATTGCTGCGGTAGTACTGGAGTGCCATTATTATTTCCTTTTGTGCCTTTGTTGATGGGTGTACAGGGGGGAATATCTCTACCAGTTTGCACAAATTGACTGCTTTTTTTTGTCCATTCTTCTTTTAAAAATAGTTTGAGTTAAGTCAGATTGGATTGGGAGTGTCTGAACTACAATTAGATTGGTCTGGACATTGATTGGACCACTCTAATGTTTTAATATGTAGCTCTAAAATGACCCTAACATAGCTCTATTTAGCGTCATTGTCCTGCTAGAGGGAACCTCCATCCAGTGTCAAATCTTTTGCAGCCTCTAACACATTTTTTTTTTCCAGAAATGCTTTTGTATTAAGCCCCAATTATCTCCCAAACAATACTGACCAACTTCCCTGTCATCCTATGCAGCTCCTCTATTTCCGTCTCTTTCTCGCTCCTATTTACTCATCCCCCCATAGGAGCCCCTCTTTCTAGACTGAAAGGTATCAAACCTGTTGAAAGGCCTCAGATTTAATTTACACATTTCATACTAAACAAGTATAAGGCTGTTATGGGAACCATTCTCTTTCTCATACTTATATGTCTGCCTATCCCCCCACATGAACCACAATTTACTGGTTAGGAGTCTGCAAGAACCAGTTACTGTCCAAGCCACTGGTCCAGGCTCTCCTCCCCAACAATGACAGGGACAAAAGATGAAGAGACACAAGCTCTCTGCACTGAGAGACTAGCATGGCCAAGATGGAACACCGGCCATGCTGGGGCTTCAACAACTGGTGGAAGAAAAAAACAGTAAAACCCACTGTTCTTATCCTCAGAAAGGTATTGTTATTTCTTATTATAAAAAAATAAACTTACATTAGTTTGACTGCATGGAAAAACCTAATCAAATGATGAAAAAAAATAGCAATATTGTGTGAATCCCACTCCTGCAAATCTTAGGCCATCTACTGTATTAATGTCTTTACTTCAGTAACAATAAGCACTCCTTCTGTCCCTTCCATCTCAGAAGCCCCTCCTGATGCAGCATCAGGATAAAAGGCTGAACCAGTAGAACCTGCTGACTGGCCATCTCCTCCTTTCATATGCCCGAAAAAAAAAAGAACAAAAGTGTTAAAATAAAAGAATGTAAAATTTATTTTGTCACCTGTTTACCGGTTTGATTTTCACAGTTGTTAAATTTTATGTTTTATGTAAGTTGTGAATATTACATTTGGGAAGTATTATAATTATTGTGGCAAGACAATGTGTGAGCAAAAGTAGAAAAGGACCATTTGCAGGTCTGAGGTAGTAGACAACCAGTGTTTATTTTGACATTCACTAAACTTGACAACTGCCCTTGTGCAGTCAAACCAGTCCGCTTGGCAGCACTTTGCTATATATACACCACGAGGCACCACTCTCTCAATTCAAATAGACCTATCACAGCAGACTTCTAAAAAAAAAAAAAATTACAAGATTATTGCAAAACACAATTTTTTTAAACATATTCTAACCAGTTCTACAGTTCATAAATTAATCATTCAAACAGGATTATAGAAAACCAGACATTATTTGTACAATCATCAATGTTCACCTTTTATCCGCTAATCACATCCAATCAATTATTCAGTCAAGACTGAGGACACACCCACACACTCTCTCTGCAAGAGAACTCCATTGTAGGTAGGCCTCCTCATTGAACAATGACCAAGATTTATTCTCAGAAGAAACACTTTGACAGGAAATGATTGACATTACAGAAATAATAAAATAGGTGCCCATAATTCACCTTTGCACACAAAAGGTAAAATAAAGCTCAGGAGGGAGGTAGTGCTTCCTAACATTTTTCATGTCCTCTCCCCTTTGGTTCACACATTTCAGGTAAAAGAGAAAGATAATAAGTGATAAGGTTATTCTTACCAGGACAGTGCTGTATGGTGAACTGGTATGGCTGGAGGGTGAGGCACTAATGTAGTATCCTTGCATTGTGATGCTGCTTGGAATGCATCCGTTTTAAAGGTCTGAGATCAGTTTGGAGTATAAACTCTATTCACAAAAGGTAATATTTCAAGGAGTCAATAGCCCACTTTATAGCTAGACCCTTTTTTCCCCACTGTAGAGTACTTTTTTCTCCTGGTCAAACAGTTTCTTGCTCAAAAGGAGAACAGGTTTTTACTCACCAGGCTCTCCCTGAGCCACCACAACTTCAAGTTCTGTTGCCAATATCATCAACTTATTTTCTCAACACTTGCTTCAAAATACCATTAAACCATTCAACCAGACCACCAGTTTCAGTATGTTTGGGAGTGGTTCTTATACCCTTCACACATAGTTAGTGTTTTCATCAGGTGGGATCTGTTGATCTGTTAAGATCTCTTTTGTGACACCAATTCTTCAAAACAGTTCCACGAAACACTGAACATTACATTTGACTGAAGGGAGTGTAAACGTATTGTTATCTGTGCCTTTGGAACAACAAGTATTTAAATGTCAGACCTTTGTTAAACATGATAAACTTCATCCTGTGTCGTGGTGCATTTTAAAAAGTTGATGAACTGTAATGTAATGCACACCCAAAGATAAAGGCTTAAAATGTAGTGAGCAATGATAGTTTATTTTATATTTCATTGCTATTATTGGTTAATTTCTTAATATTTTATTTGCTAATATTTCATAGATGTGGCCAAACCACAGCTAACTGACAAAAATTTAATATTTCTGACTCTTTACAAAGTCTTTTTTTTTTAGTGAATGCAGAAGTGCATAAATAACTATTTACATGTGTGTGATGTTTATGATTATGCATATCACTTTGGCTTTTCCTGGCATCCTGTCCATTACACCCCAGATATCCTCCGTTGAAGCTCTATGCTGGCGGCTGGCTTTTGTCAGCGCTGCCTGTAGAGCCGCTAGCTCTTCTGCCTCCCTTTGTGCCTGTTCGGGAAAGAAGCCAGAAGAGTGTTAGCCCTGATCCTGATTCCTTTCCTGGAAATAAACATAAGGAGGGTGGAGACAGACACTTAACACACAGCAACTATAATAAAATACTTTGAATTCTAATATAATGACACTCAACAAGATGCATGTACAATAGGATGTTTTTTTTTTTTTTTTCGCCAGGTCTAGGGTTGTAGAGAGTGCTGGCAGCAAGAGATGGCAGGATGCTGCTGATGGATGCCACGGCTGGTTCTGGTGTAGTCACTAAAGCAATAACACAAGTTATAAACATGAAGGATGGCTAATAAAGCTAGTTTGAATAATTTAAATTAAACATTCAAAAATATGTTTAAGTCCTGAGCCTGCTATAACAGGTTCGTCCCACTCCCACTCATTTTCTCCCTGCAGTGCTTCGCGTCGTGATAAACCCCTGTGCTCTCTAATTGAGAGCTGATTTTTTTTTATTCCGCTGCGAGCCTTCAATACCTCTCAGAATATCCTCTGTGGATTAGACGGTCAGAAGCGCTTTGACCTACTTGTTGGTCCATTTATTGCATGTTCTGTTGTTGTCATCCATAGCTGCAACAGTGTTTTTTAAAATGATGGGGACAGAAGAAACAGAAATCTGGCAAGGGACATAGCTACCAATCACCAAACACCTACATCATGTGGGTTCCTATGGAACCCTGAAAAGACCCTGCCTCGGAGTAGGAGCTAAAACAGTTATAGGAACTGAGGGCCGTTACCCCTAGTTCCTTTCTGTCCGAATGTGCAAAAAAATGGCTTGTTTCCTGAAAAGGTTATAGGAACTTCAAAAAGTTCCTACAGTGGGGAAACGCCTAATGTTGCTCACCTTCTTCACTGCAGGGAGGGGTAAGGTTTTGAGGAGATGCGGGGCTGCTGCCGGCTCATCTGTTTTCATATGATCAAGGGACAAGGACAATTGATTTTATATAAATATCTTGCTAAACATTTACTAGCACTCATTAAATGTTGGTTAACTCTAGGGCCATGTCCACACAGCACTGAAGCCGGTTCAGGGGTGAAAACAGTGGCGCAAAGTTGGAAAAAGGCTTCAACATCCCCACGAAAAAGCTGTAATACATACTACAAGGCTGAGGGGGGCACTTTCATAATTAAAGAGCAACACTCCGGAGGTGGAACAAGATGTAGCGCATGCACAGATAATCACATATCTGCTCGCTCCCGCTGTTGATGATTGTTATGGCCCCAGGCCTGTCCGCCTGTTACTGACTATGCAACTCGAGGATTGGCTGCAGCTCCATACCAGGTCCCCTCCCTACGATGTCTGGATTGGACGACTACTCACCTGGACCACTCCAGGATGGCAACCTGGAAGGACTCCTCTGCCATAAAAGCTGCGCAGGAACTACCTGTGAGCACGGTTGAGTGGTTGTGTGACACTCAGTGCGCCAGTGGCTTTGTTCTTGTTTAGTGAACACATTGGATAGTAAAAAAACCTTTAGAAATTTGGATTTGGTTGTGCTGAGCTTTCAGATTGATTTTCATTGTGGTACACAAGCCAGGACTGCAGCAGCACCACAACACAGTTGGTCACGGACACCATTATTGTTGTTGTGTTTGGCGCGTGTTTATCACACTGGCGTCATATCTTCTAGTGGTGTGGTTACACTGTCCTCACTGTACCACAGACTGTAGAGGTCTCAAGCCTATCCACCTTGGTACCTGGTTTCAGACATGATCGGTTGCACGGAGGCTAATCCCTGGTTTCATGGGGATGAAAGGGTGGATTGCTAAAATACATTTGCAGTTTTAGTACAATTCGTCGTCGTGGGGACGGCCCCTAGAACTCCAGGAGCTACAAAAGCTTTTATAAGTCTGAGGTCCCTTGATGAGGTGATCAACATCTCATAAACATGTAAATTAGTGCTATTAACATTTTCTTGGAAGAACCACATCCCCCTTTAGTTCTAACTTTCAGCTCAGGTCTCTGTTATCGTTTTTACTGAGTACAGACGAGTTACCTTCAGACAGACGGGTTACCTTCCACTTATCTGTAATGCCAAATTAAATATTTTCAGTGGAGTAAAACCTTCAATTAGTTATAAACTGTGTTTTTATTCTATGAAGTCTACAAGTGGTTGCAGCACAAACATGAAAGAAAAGAACTCTGACACCTGCAGCAGGTGAGCCGACGCCTGCTGCAGCACAAGACAAGACCTGATGTCTTGTCTTGTCCTGCTGTCTGAAACTAGTTATTTTAACCTCATACCAGGGGTGTTTCCAGCCTTTAATTACACCCTTGATACTCCACTGAAAATATATCAGTGCAGCATCAACTTTTTCTACACATAAGTTGAATTGTGTAAGTCCTTCATCTCAAACAATTTATTAAAACAAAACCTAACAACAGTGGTGGGTAAACCACATCATAAATAACTAGCCATGTGTTAGGTGTGGTCTCGGTCTGATACTGTTTAAATGTGAGCAGGAACATCATGTTCTGCCATTTCGTCAATAATGTTTTTTTTTTTTTTTATATTGTATTCATATATTATATTATATAAATATATTATTTATATAGTAGTGAATAAAAGCGAAAAAAATATCTTTTGTGGGTTCATTAAATTTAGATATTATTGCCATTAAAAAAACTCTAGTTATCTAAGAAAAGATTTTTTTTTTTCGGAAAGTTGCACATCCATATTACTGTAAGCAGAGCCAAACATTCCCTCATAGGATAGGAATCTGTTACTAAAGCAGGTCATCTGATATTGCTGTGGAAGTACTGGAATGCCGTGGTCTTTTTTTCCTCCTGTGCCTTTGTTGCTGGGTGTAACCAGGGAAATGCTTCTTTTTTCTGGAACTTAACATAACAAAAATGAAAAGCTTTACCTGCACATGTTCACAGAAAGAATATCTCATATATCCATCCATTTACCATCATTTATCTGGGGTTGGGGAGTAGAATAAGCAGAGAAGCCCAGACTTCCCTCTCAATAACTCATTGCATTACTAAATATGTCCTGCGTGAAGTATGTTACTGATTATTTAATCTCCCACTTACTTGACTGCTCTAAGTAGTATCTAACATGTTACAGTGCCACGAAAAAGTATTTACCTTTTGCTGCAATTACAGTAGCACGTCTTTTTTTGTCTCCACCAGTTTGCACAAAGTGACTACTTTTGCCTTTTCTTCTTTTTAAAGTAGGTTGAGCTAAGTCAGATTGGATGGGGAGTGTCAGAAATGCAATTAGATTTAGGTCTGAACATTGACTGGACGACTCTAATGTTATAATATGCATTGGTAAACATGAAGTCACGTTTTTCTTCACCAATTAACGGATTTCAGTGTGTTAAGCTCCAACCTTTCAGGTCGTTTAGATTGGTACCCCAAGAAAGGATCCCAACACAGTAGGATGGGTCAGTTATTTTTTTTATTTATTTTTTTTTTTGCGTGTTTGTGAAAACACAAATAAATACGTCTCAACCCGCCCCACCTCAACCCGCATCCATCGATGGAAACAGGGCTATGTGTGCTGCTGAAATAAATAGTCTGTTATAGAAAAAATAAATATCTATAGATGTGTGTTAATGGCTCTAATTTAATCTCAACGTAGTCATCTAACTGGACTATTTAATACAGGCTGCTGGAGGCTATTCGGCATTTCCAATCAACCATCCAGTGTCCAGTACAAACAATTACAGGATGCTTTTATTTCATTATGTAGAAAAAACAGTGTTGTGTTTCTATTTCTTACCCTCTTTTACTTTGTAAAAAGTCTTTACAGAGTTCAGTTCATCTCTCTTCACCTGTTCCTGTTGCATTCCCAATTGATTTAACTGTTTCTTCCTCTTTCCCTTTTCTCTTCACTTGTTCTGGCTCTCTTCTTCCACCAGAAAACTACTAAATAGACAATTTTATTAACTTTAAATTGCTCAAAAGATCAAAAACATTCTCTGTGTCCAACAAAAGTGAATCATAGATAGATAGATAGATAGATAGACAACTTTATTTATCCCCGAAGGGAAATTGCGTTGTTACAGTAGTCCAGTGTCATACGTTCAGCCTTCCTGGCTATCTACAGCAGTGGTTAGTAATAGGAGTACTATGAAGTATTGCAGGAGGTACTGGAGATAAAGAAAACATCAGAGACTGATGACTATAAGTGTTTCTCACAACACTTTTGGGATGGTTGTTTTTTTCTTAGAAATATTGTGTGTTGTTCAAAGGAAATGGTACAGTACTGAACAAGGTCTGAGAGCCACTGCTCTAGGGCATGAACAATAATCTAATCATTGTAATTGCAGTATAAATATTATTGCCTTTTATCCACATGCACATGCCTCTTTGTGCATGACGGCAGCATGATACGACCCTATCTCTGTCCTTATTTTAAAGCAGATTTTACTTTCTTGCTGTGCTGCATTTTTAGTGACTGATAGGTTTAATAAACGGCTCCAGTTCTTGCAAACTGCTTCTGATGAGGGAACTGATGAGCTAAGAGAGGACCAAACCATTTCATGCATTTTCTAGCAGGTGGCTGGTCAACACTGATATTCATTTTTTATTCAGCAGTTTACTGCCAAAAAATTTTCCTAACTCCCCCCACACAGCACCTCTGGTACATTGCAAACATACAGTGTGCCTTCGTGTAAATTCAAGCAGGCTTGTTTTGTTTTTGTTTTTTTCTTGGGTTTCCTCCACGTTTGAATCAGCAAATTGCTCTTTGTTCTTTCCGTTTGTTAACAAAAAACAGCATATTCTTCATGGGGACCCTCCATGCTGGAACCATTGCCTGCTTGGTCTGCAGGATTGTTGCCATGGGGATGGCGGTGGTCTGGGTGGCTAGGGGCCCTGCACTGCAGCCCAAATGGTGTAGAGCCCGGTCTGCTTGATCTGAAGTGCTGGTGGCAGCTTCTGTGGTCATGGTGGCTCCTGGTGTAGACGGATCCCTGAGATATTGTTTCCTCACAGTAGAGTCAAGCCAGATTATATTCTTATTATGTTAAAAATATGGGCGGGGGGGGGGGTTGCTTTGGGTATGTGTGTGTGTGTGTGTGTGTGTGTGTGTGTGCGTATTTGTGTGTATGCTTTTAAACCCTGCCCACATTTCTGGTAAACATCTCCATTTACTTGTGACTTCCTACCTGTTAAACAGGTATTATTATTTCCTATTGTAGGCACATGAGAGGGAGGTTACAAGCCCAGATGACTCATACAGGTGTATTTATTGCCAACGGAATATGAAAGGTGCCTACACACCACAATTACCATGAGAGAGAACAGACAAATAAGGGGGATGCTCACGTAAGTACAGGGATCAATAATTTGTGTTTTTTTAGTCTTTGCAATACCACTTAATATCCAGGCATTACTAAAAATGTTTTACACTTATTGCATTGATACAAAGTAAATTATATTTTAAAAATGATCAATTTATGTAAAATGTTAATATTAAGTTTTCAGAAAGATTTTTAAGATCTCCAGTTTTTTACATCTTATCATTTATATGTAGTGTATTTCCAGTTATTTAACCGAACGTTCCCAGCTCTAAACCTACACTTTTATTGTATTGTTTTGTTTTGTTTTTGTTTTTCAGGTTTTGTTTTTTTTTTGTTTGTTTGTTTGTTTGTTTATTTTGTTTTGTTTTTTTTTCATGGTGCATGGTTTATGGTTCATCCATTTTTCAAATATTAGGACTGTTTGAATACTTTCTATCTGGATCATGCTCTTGTAAGTCTACCTGGAAAGATTGCATGTCTGTAATTTTTTTTAGGGTGATACAATTCTACTTTGGGTTTAAAGTTCAGTCAAATTTGATGCAAGTTTTGGAGGATTTTGTCAGATGAAGTAGATGAAAAATAAAAAAAAAATGTATATATCAGAAATCATGTATCTGGATATGTTAAAACAAATATTGTTGCTAAATAAGTAAAAAAAAGTTGTTGGCTTTGGTGTGTTTTAGATTCTTTCCTCACAGTTTTATATTGTGTTGTTTTTCAGGAAGCCATGGGACACCGCTCGGGAGGTCCCAATCATTGAAGATGAACAGACACCCTGGAAAATGATCAAACTACTCAGGACCATCTCTGTGTTTGCAGTAGCGATCGCTGTGTTTGGATTGGCACTATGCAGCAAGGTGAGTTTCTTTAAGTAAATAATATGAAACATTTAGACAACATTAAATCTACACTGGAGAAGACAGTCTTGAATTGAATGAAGAATTTCTCTGTCTAGAATGGCCCAAGTATGTAACAGAACAGTTCAGAACAGAACAAATTTCACATAATAACAGATAATCATGATAGCTTGAATATATATGGTGCCTTTACTGAGGACCAAGAATTATTTATATAAAGGACTAGAGTAAATAAAAAATAATGTGGCTTTCATCTTTTTCTTTTTTCCAGACATCTTTCCTTCTTCTCATCACTTTGTCCAATGAAGACACACAGACCCTCTCAGCAGAGAAGAAACCCCTCGCACTTTTATGTATTGGTTGTTCTCTCATTTCATCAAGTGTCCTTCTGTTCCTGAAAAGCATTTGGAAAGCATGCTACAAAACCTCAAAGCCCCCAAGAAAGTCAACTGTAGCCCTGGTAAGACATGAGTCACCACTGATCTTTATCTGCTGCCTTTTTCCCTCGTTTTACTCTATTGGTAGAAGATCAGCTAAGCTCTGCTGTATTTATGGACAGGTAGCGGTTGAGTTCTTTCATTTCCACTTGTTCTGTTGTTCTGGATTGTTGTAGCCGCTGTTAAGGCTAGACATCCTAGATCAGATCTAAACAAGGGTCGTGGCTCAATGACATTACATGCGCAGCTCGCAGCGAATGTCGGATGGCAAAGCGCAGTTGAAATAATCAGTTCTAGATCCCACGATTTATTCAAATTATCGGCCCATTTGTGACTTACCTTTTGTAACTGTAAGATTCTTGAGAACTGTGTTTTAGCACAGTTACAACTTTTTTAATAAAATGGTATTTTAAATCGGCTTCAATCAGAGCGTTTCACAGTACTCAGTCTGCACTTTTAAAGGTTTTTAACGACCTCTTTCTAATAACTGATTCTGGGAATTCTGCCATTTTAGTGCTCTTAGACCTTACAGCTGCTTTTGATACAGTTGATCGCACAATTCTATTAAACTGCCTGAGAGACTGCCCCGCCTCTTCGTCTGCCCCACTTCACTGTGGAGTGCCCCAAGGATCGATCCTGGTTGTCCCATCTTGTTTACTGTGTATCTCCTTCCGCTTAGGGATTTTCTTTCTTTTTTTTTTTTTTTTTTAACCCTGTTCTGTCCATAACATACAGAACGGTGGTCTGTGTGCCATATTATGCCGGACAGATTTGCTCTACCAAGGGAGACATATTATATACATGGCTGCCCTTGATATTTTTATTATTTTTATATTCAAATCTTCAAATTTTCTTTAGTCTGAGATTGGGGCTGTGAGCGTGGGGGTGGGTGACTGACTATCTATCAAACTTCATCAAAAGTTAAACCATTAATATATTTTAATCTTTTTGAGCAAATTATACATGCTTTTATTTCAAGTTGTCTTGACTACTGCAATGCTCTTTGTGCTGGTATCAGTCAAAAAGAGAATGCTGGACTTTTAACAGGAGCCAAAAAACATGCTCACGTTATCCCGATCCGTGCGTCTTTGCATTGGCTCCCTGTTAAGTTTAGGATTGATTTTATATTTTGTTTTGTTTTTTTAAGGTTTTACATGGAATCATCCCACCATACATAGCTGACCTCAACCAAATCTATTTTCCAGCGTGGGAACTGAGGTCCGAAGACCAATTTTTACGTGTCTTAAGTCTTAAAAGACTTAAAACCAGAGGGGACAGGGCTTTTTTCTGTAGTTTCCCCCCCTAATGTCAGCACAGCCGCCACTGTGGAGTGTTTTTAGTCTCATTGTAAGATGCAAATATATTCATTGGCTTTTACTGCACGAGTTGTGTGGTCCTCTGTCTTTTATTTTATTTTATTTTATTTAATTTTTTGTAGTATATTGATTTTTGTGCAGCACTTTGGAAACGTTTTGTTGTGAAATGTGCTATATAAATAAAGTGATTGACTGATTGATGTAATCTTTGACTGATGATGAAAAACTGAGCGTGGCTGCATTGTTTCCTTTTTACTTTCATGCTGTTGAATTGAATTCTCTTCTCTCTGCTTCTGTTTCAGGTTTTGTTCTTTGAGTTTCTGGTTTCTTTTGGTGTAGCAGTTCTCACCATTGTGACGATGCCACACTTAGACATTGTGACCAACGTGACTCTACTGAATGCTGTTGCTATCCTCTCTGCTCTCCTACAAGCAGTTGCTCAGTGTGCTGCCAAGGAATGCAACCGCTTCCTGATTTCCCCTATCATTGCCTTCATCCTCATTTTACTAGGTTACTGTCTGTTTGTTGCATTATACATTATGAAGGACCCTACTGATACGAAGATGATCGTTTGGGTGGGTCTTGCTGTTGGTGCTTCTTTCTTGGTGGCCTTTAACTGGTGGGAGAACTATGTAAGACTGATCTGTGAGAAGAGTGGATCCTGCTTCCTCAAGAACCTGCTCAAAGACATGACAAAGTGCCAGAATGTTCTACACATCCTCACCAGCCTGCTGAGGATCGTGGTGACCACCTGTGTACTTGGAGCTTATGTTCCTTTGGCCAAAATGGACTGGGACTTAGTGACCTCTGCTTCAAGCTTAGAAAGAAGGGTTATAGTCATCCTCATTGGGGTCCAACTGATCTCCTCCGCACTCTGCCAGTGGTTTGCTTTGATAGCCTGCAAGATGCATGCTGTTCGTCGATGCTTCATCCTGCCTTTGTACTTCACCTCCTTGGCTGCTGTGGCCGTGTTCATCATCCCTGTCATTGTCTACTACCAGGAATACAAAATAAGTCTGGACACAACTGAAAGCATCACCTTCACAAGCTACTGTAACGTAGCTTTGGATGCAAGGAATCAGAGCCTGAACAGCAGCGTGTTCTCCCATCTGGTTTGGGATGTTACACAAACTCTGTGCTTCCTGGACATGTCCAAGATTACTGACATTGGCATGTTGACAGGTAATAAACTAAAGCTTGTAAGTTGTGGTACAATTAAGCACAAAATACTTACAATTTGATAAAAGCTAAACTTAGTGTAGAGTTGTTTATAAGTAAAAATAGATGTAATAGACATTATTTGACTGCGTTTGGGCCATTTTGGCCTAAACGCAGTCAAATTTGTTTTACAACTTGTTTTATGACATTACTTTTATTAGCAATTAAGTCCACTATGTGCAGGATGAGCTTTTTTCTCAATGTACTTATGTACATAACTAAACTCAGGAAAGTATTGGGAAAATGTTTTTGTTATTCTTCCTTTAGGTGCAGCAGTGTCCTGGTGGATTGGCCTTCTGTTAGCCACCCTCTATGTTTGGAACCTCAACATCTACCGTATCCAGAAAACCCAAGACCTGTTCATCAGGAGGCTGTATGAGGGAGCCTTTATTGAGCAATCATTGCTCCTCAACACCCGATTCCACATCCAGACCAAACACATGAAGAATCAGTAAGTGTGTGTTGTAACTGTGTGGAATTTATTTATTTTTTTTCATTTTGTTATGTTGACAATACTTTAAATGACTTGAATTTAAATAATTTCTTAGAATAAATTGAATAGAGTAAAATGTGTCTTTTGTCATATCAAGATTTAGTGAATGTGACTCCACTGCCATGGTGTATTTGTGTGCAACAATGTGGCACGAGACTTACGAAGAGATGATGAACATCATAATCTCAATTTTCAGGTGAGCTACATCGACTCCTCTGGTAAATTGTAGAAAAGTTGCTTTTTTGAGTTCAAGAAGTCTTTGTAAAAATCCTTGTTTGTCTGATTCCTGAAGACTGGACAAGTATAGACCAAAATATGAGACACAGTTCAACGATTTCACCTTTGAAGCTCATATCTACTTTGATGATGCGTTTGAATCTGTTGAGGGGAGTGAGGAACGTCAACTCAATGAATACGCAAAATCCCTTGTGGTTATCATTGCAGAGGTTTATGGGTAAGAATTTAAAGTTATGGTATTTTTCTGACCTGGCAGTGACTTTTGGCACACTGACAGAGATGACCACTTTCCAGATTTAAAGGTGTCTTATCCTCTCTCATCAGCATCTTCAAAAGCATTGATGAAGAGCTTCTTAGAGTACAGCACATTTCTGATCAGAAGGTCATACGGACACCATATGGAGGTCGTCTTGTTTTCAAAATGCCTCATGGGAACAACATAATAGTCCACTTCAAGGATAAAAACCTCATTCGCCACAAGAAGAGATGGTCTCAGGTAGGAAAGACTCCCTGAAAGATTTCAGCATTTTTGTCTTGACAGCCATTAAGTTTGCTAATTGTTATAAGCTGTTTTCCAGGTTATGTACCTTTACTATCTTCTGGGCTGGAAACTCATTACCAAATATTATAATCGCTTGGAGCAGTATGAGGATGACAACACACTTAGAGAAGAAATTCAGGTGAGATATGAAGAACATTTTCTGATTAGCCTGAACATGTGTGCAAAGAATTACTGGTGAATTTCAAGTCTGGTCATTTTAAAACACATCAAGTTGCACTTTTGTTTGCAGAAAGAGAAGCACAACACCTACCTTTTGGCTTTAGATGGAGACACAGACTTCCATCCTGCATCTGTGATGTTGCTCATCGATCGTTTGAAAATGTACCCTCGTGTTGGGGCGGCGTGCGGCAGGATACACCCCACTGGATCAGGTTGGCATAATCAGATAAAGATTATGTAGTGTAAGGAGAGGGAACCATGCTGAGATTGTAATATCTCTGGGTTTCTGCTGCAGGTCCTGTAGTTTGGTTCCAGAAATTTGAGTATGCTGTCAGCCACTGGCTGCAGAAGACAGCTGAGCATGTGTTCGGCTGTGTGCTGTGCAGTCCTGGCTGCTTCAGTCTCTTCAGAGCAGAGGCGCTAATGGACGACAATGTGATGAAGAAATACTCCATCAAGTCCTCAGAGGCCAGCCACTACATCCAGTATGATCAAGGTATTTGGGATCACTACGTTCACCTGCAGCTGATTAATTAAACCCTGGAGTATGAAAAATAAGTTCAACTTTTAAACCTGTGTTTTACTTAGTTACAGTTTCTAATATCTTTATGTTCTTTAATCTCTATGATCTATGGTCTGGAATGAGGGGCAAAGCTAAAGGGATGGCGTATCTAAAATCTGACAGGGGGTTATGGTTGAACCAGTGTCAGAGTCATGGAGGGTGGGGGGTATATATATATATATATATATATATATATATATATATATATATATATATATATATATATATATATATATATATATATATATATATAAACATAGTTATTGTTTATTTCACATTACTTGTCTTTAGGTTACATTTTCATTACACATTTTTTATAATCTCTCATGTTCACTCATGTGGCTCTCTGGCATTCACTAATGAGTAATATAAAGATTTGTGCATCCTTTAACACTTCTTAGGAATTAAAGCACAATACAGTGCTGTTGTCTAATGACATCCTATTCTCTGAAACAATCTTTCTCACTATACAAAACACCGTTTCAGAACTGGCATTGCTGTGGGTAATGCATAGTAAAACCTTCATTAGTCTTGCCAGATCACTGAACCTCACATCCTTTCCTAAAAGGCCCCAGAATCTTCTTGGGGGAGTTGCTTGCTATCTGTCATCTGGTAGTAAATGAATTCCTCTCTCAGCCTATCCTTACTTGAGTTCAACTAAGAAAACATGGCCTTTAACCTTTCCACTGTAAAATAAAACAAGTGTTTGACTGAACATTGCAGATCTAAACTATGCAATTTGTAATAATTCATTCAATCTATCAATGGGGAACTGACCCTAATATCTACCTGTCGCTGAAGTAATGTCGAGATGAGCAGCACTTTCATGTCCCTCAGGAGTGGATGGTTGAGGGGAAAGGAGGAGAACTTCTTCTGAAGCACTGCTTCATAGAATATCTCACAGATCTACTGAAGTATAAGAGTAAAAAAGAATCATTAGTGGAAACGATTTAGGTACCCTACACCCTACATTCTCATACTGTCAAAATATTATATTGTAATTATATAACAATTGGGTAATGTACTCACTGAAAGATTTTCTTTTTGGCTGAAAGAGAGCACTGAACTGTTCATGAATGGCTTTGTGCCTGCTCCAATAAGGATCCCTTCACTAGCCAACTTATGTCCTTCTCCATACTCCACCTCCCCTACCTTAATGCATACAGAAAGCTTGACTGCCCCATCCTGCTTCTCTTGAGAAAAGTAAATTTGCTGGTAAATTTTTCAAGACATTTGTATAACTTTGCATAACGCCTTCATCAAATCCATTTTTCTCTTTCCTTTGTTGTTTGTACTACTGGTTTGTACTACCGTCGACACTAACCTTGCAACAACTGCCACCCAGGCTCCTGGAGGTGGCAGTTCTCACAAGGCTAGTGATAGAGTTCAGTTTGGAGAGGCAGAAGACTGTTTGTTTTTTTTTGTTTTTTTGTTTTTTTTTATATTATATAATATGGGAGGATGGCGGGAAAGAGGTATAAAATAAGGTAATTTCCCAGCTAAATGGGAGACTTGACAGCTATGTATAAATGTCCCCAGCCTTTGGCCACCCAATGTATAAAAGTCTAGCTCTTCCACTATCTGAAATATATTCCTATACATATCGATACACCAGATGAGACCTTCCTGTCTTTCATTCAGTTTTGATGATAGCTTTTATACTTTTTGTTCTCTGCAGGTGAAGACCGCTGGCTGTGCACTCTTCTTTTGAAGCAAGGTTGGAGAGTGGAGTACAATGCAGCATCTGATGCCTACACCAATGCACCAGAAGACTTCAAAGAACTGTACAATCAGGTCTGTGCAGAAGACAAACAAACCCCTTTAAGTAATGCTATGGAAAAGTGAAATGTTTGTTTCCAATATTTGGAAGAGATTAGTAATACGTTTACTGTGATATCACAACAGGAACTTAATTCTATTTTCCCTACTCAGCGGAGACGATGGGGGCCTTCTACAATGGCCAATGTGGTGGATTTGCTTGGGTCCACCAACATTATTTCCAAGAGGAACCCATCCATGTCCAAACCCTTTATGTTCTACCAACTGTTTGCCATGTTCTCAACCGTTCTTGCACCTTCCACCATCTGCCTCATGATTGCAGGTTAGTATTATTTGTGTTTCTGTATTTGGAAAGGTGAATGGTTGTACAAGCTTTTGTGTTCCCATTATAAATGATTAGATTAGAGGAACTTGTGCAATGCCTTGTCTGCTGTGTCTTTCAGGCAGTTTGTCCTTCATCCTGGGACTCTCCAATTCTGTTGCTCTGGTCGTAGCTGTGATACCTCCTGCCATCTATTTGGGTCTTTGTTTTAAGCTCAAGGCAGACACTCAGATTACTCTTGCAGCAGCATTGAGTGCATTGTATGCATTCCTTATGTTGGTGGTCACCATGTCCATTATAGGTATGTAAAGTTTAAACTGATGTACCTTTGAGCAGGTACATGCCAAGCTACTTCATTTGGAATTTGTCCAAATTTTTCTTAATAAGATAATTTAAACTGAGATAATCCTAAAACATGATATTTCCTTTGTTTTGCCAGGTTCAATGGTGAAAAGTGGGACCATTCTGACACCCAGCAGCATTTTCATCATTGCCATGTCTGTCATTTATATAATCACAGCCCTAATGCACCCCCAGGAATTGCCTCTCTTGTTCTATGGCTTTCTCTACATCATCTGCATCCCCAGTGCCTACCTTCTGCTAACCATTTACTCCATGGTCAACATGAACAGCATCTCTTGGGGCACCAGAGAGACAAAGCCTGCAGCTGGGGCTGCCACACCGGCAGTCACCCAGGAAACACCCAAACAGAGAGGTACATTTTTACAGCCATGGCCGTCTCTGGAGCTTTAGGCCAATATTGATGTTTCTGCTGACTGAACTGAAGTTCAGTTTTACACTTTTACACTTGCAGTGAAAAGCAGTCTCCAGCGACTTTTCTCCTGGGTCAAATGTAAAGAACCAAGCCAGAGATTTCAAGACGTAAATGATGTCATGATTCCAGAGTCAATACACGTTGAGCCACAACCCCAAAACACTATTGTGGATGACCCCCCTGAAGACAGAAGAGAGTAGGTTCTGAATTCTGTAACATAATTGTAATGCAATTCTGCAGAGTTCTGCAAAGTCTGGGATTGTACTGATAAATATTTTGACTATTTTTCAGGCAAGTGGAGACTAACAACTCAACAACTGAGAGTAAGTTAAAGAAATAACTGGTCTTTTCTTATGAAACACTCCACCCCTTGCAATGTTTATATATATATATATATATATATTATATATATATAATATATATATATATATATACGACGAGGTGGCCATTATCATAAATTAATGGACGACGCGGAGGCGTGAACCGTCTGACACGAATAATTTATGATAATGGCCACCTCGGAGGGCATTATCCCGCTTATACTATGGTCCATTATGAAAGAAAAAAATATTAAATAAATTTTTGTTGTTATTGTTGCCAAGGTAAGAAGCTCTGACACAGAACCTGCAGCACAGTGGGCAGTTATATTACACAAACATTTCAGAGGGCGGGTGCAGCTCTTACAGCTTGTGTGTGTCCAGAGGATGATGCGACATGTTATTTCAAACAGTCAAAGTCCACACATAGTTTCCTACATCGTTAAATGAGTCTCTGTGCTGCTTTAACAGCGACACCCCTTCATCGATCTGGCGTGTCCCCAGCGGTGACTCTTTACCAGCTCTGACACAGAACCTGCAGATCGGTGGGCCGCAGCTGTTATATTAGACCAGATCAGTGGAGAGAAGGGAGCTTAACGTTATGTTACGTGACACAAAGTGTCATTTCAGAGGGTGGGTGCAGCTCTTACAGCTTGTGTGTGTCCAGAGGATGATGCAACATTTTGTTTCAAACAGTCAAAGTCCACAGATAGTTTCCTACATAGTTCAATAAGCATGCAGGCTGCTCTGATCAGGTGTCTGCTAAGTTGTTGTCACGGGTACCAACTACCGTTTTGTCAGCGTAATAATCTACAACAATAAGTCTATTTGACCGGAACTTCTTTCATAGGTGTCCATTATCACTTTTTAATGGACACCTTCCACCCAATCAGAATCGAGTATTCACCCAGACCATGGTATATATATATATATATATATATATATATATATATATATATATATATATAATTTTTTTCTTTTATGCTCTTTATGCAGGTTGGGTAACACAACTTCAGAGTTTACCAAGTGATGTACAAATGCAACTACAAGAGGAATCTCTCAATGAGGTGAATATACTATATCTTATTTTCAGGCAATGAGTAGAAAATCAACTTTATGAGAGAAAGTTTGTCAAACAAAACAACTGCCTTGTCTTTTTCTACTGTAATTTATAACACATAATATGATGACAACACCTTTATCTTCTTAACTTCTACTACAAACCAAGCAAATTGTCTCCTACAGTTTGATTTAAAACCAGAAAGTCTGCATCTGCATGATCCTGTCATTCTGAGCTTAGCAACTAAATCCATGATTGTGATGTAAATCCTGTTGAAGTTTACTCTCAGAATATTGGAAGTAAAAGACTTGAGGTAAAGAGTTGGTGGCAAACAGATGAAAAACAGATAACAGATAAATAGACAAAGAGCATGGGTCAGACCACATTTTTATTCGTTCAAGCCATCTGTTTTCTAATAATTGCATTATATAATAGTTGTGACTGGCCAGCTCCTGAATCACGTTAGCCATGTTTCTCCAGAATTTGTTTTGCTCTAAACCACAAAAGTATAACAATTAATATTTACATATTTGAATTATTTCTGCTGACTTTTTCCTAACTTGTACAACTGTAATGTCAAACAGTTTGTATTTCCTAGTATTATTTGTTTTATTTATCTCTTGCTGAACTTAGTCATGAGTGTTGGTGGTCAAAAACCTTTTTTAATGCCCAATAATGACTTCAAGACAGGAGCACACATAAATCTTTTCATGTTTTGTTGCAGGAGGAGAAAGTTTTCTGGGAGGAGTTGCGGGAAAAATACCTTTATCCTCTGCCAGTTGACAAAGAGAAACAAAAAGAGATGCACAGTGCCCTGACAGGACTGAGAAACAAGGTATGAGTGAAATATAAAACATCTCCTACAGAAAGCACATTCAGTTAATCTGAAGTTAAGCTCTCATTTCTTTGTCTTATCAGATCAACTTTTCCTTCTTCTTTGTGAATGCCCTGTGGCTAGTGGCAACCTTTACCCTCGAGATCTTTCAAATCTTCTCCATCAAAATAAATATGGTTGATCTCAACTTAAACAAAACAGGAGACTTCATCCAAATTGAGCCCATGTCTTTCATGTTCATTCTGGGATTCGCTGTGTCAGTTTTGCTCCAGTTTGTTGGCATGCTATACCACAGGTAAACACTTACAATAAATTGCCATTTATTCTTAGTATAATCTTATGATATTAAAAAAAACGACTTGAAAGAAACAGAATCTAATATTTTTTGTGCGTGTTTATCCAGAATCTACACCCTTATCCACTACATACTGTAGCTTATCTGGAGACTGAGCCCATCCAACAGAAAAACAAACTGAAAGAAGAACAAACGGCTTTACAGGTATTTATTTCTTCTATTAATCACCACAATTTCCACCTCAACACCTGCTTTTAATAGTGCTGCTATTATCACAACTCTGCTGATAATTATACTGGTACTGATTATCCTCAAATGTCTTGAATTCTGGTCCAAAAATTTAAATCAGTCACTGGATCAAATAGCAAACATTTCACACAAAATCAAATGGTCTGTATTTATATAGCACTTTACTGCACCTGGAATGATACCCAAAGTACTTTACATCATACATCACTTTCACCCATTCACCCACACATTCACGCACTGATGGCCAAAGCTGCCCTGCAAGGCCCTCAACCACGACCCATCAGGAGCAATTAGAGGTTCGGTATCTTGCCCAAGGACACCTGACATGAACTCGACTTGGCCGAAGGATCAAACCGGCAACCCTCTGGTTACGAGACAACCGCTCTACATTGTTGAGCCAAGCTGCCTCCTAAAGTCAAAGTCAGCTTTATTGTCAATTTCTTCACATGTACAAGACATACAAAGGAATCGAAATTACGTTTCCTACTGTCCCACGGTGAAGACAGGACAGGACATTTCAACACTGAAGTAACCATTAAAAAATAAAAAGTGCACAGGCACAACAAATATCTGACATTGCACAATGATAATGAATAAAGTGTAAAAAATTTTTTTTTTTTTTTTTTTTTTTAATTAAAAAAAAAAAAAAATGTGTAAAAATTTAAGGCATGAACGGATCCTAAGGCTAACTGTAAGAACAACAATAAGGGGTTCACAATTTGATTTCAAAGTACAGCAAGGTTGTATGTATAAGTTGTGGTACTATGTACAATCAAAGAGTTGTATGTATATGTTATGGATAGTAGTGCAGGGGGGGTTAGCTGGTGGAAGGGGCTGAGGGTGAAGAGTGGAGAGAGTTCAACATCCTAACCGCCTGGTGGATGAGGCTGTTGGTGAGTCTGGTGGTACGGGAACATAGACTCCTATGCCATTTACCAGAGGGCAGGGGGCTAAACAGGTTGTGTGCGGGGTGGCTTGCATCGCTCACAACTGTGATCGCTTTGCAGGTGAGGCAGGTAGTGTATATGTCCAGCTGGAAAGGATGCTTTCCATGGTTCTTCTTTAGAATTTGCTCATGATGGGTGGTGGGGCTCTTGGCAGCTTGAGTTTGCCCAAGAAGCAGAGGTGCCAGTGAGCTTTCATCGCCAGTGAGGCAGTGTTGGTGGTCTATGAGAGGTCTTCACTGGAGTGCACCCCCAGGAATTTGGTGCTACTCACTCTCCACAGCAGCGAAATCGATGGTCAGTGGTGGGTGTTGGGTACCTCTCTGGAAGTTGACAACAATCTCCTTGGCCTTGCTGAAGTTCAGTAGGAGGTTGTTGTCTCTGCACCATGTGGTCAGAAGATCAACCTCTTTCCTGTAGTGAGTCTCGTCGCTCTTGGTGATGAGACCCACCAGAGTTGTGTTGTTCGCAAACATCACTAGGTGATTTGTGCTGTAGGTTGTTTTGCAGTCGTATGTCAGGAGGGTGAAGAGCAGAGGACATGAGTACTATTTTGAACATTTTTTTTTTTCCATTTATTTAATTAATGTTTAATTTAGACCAATAATCCACAAATACAAGGAATAAAATGCTTACAGACTTTCCATTTTGGACATTTATGTTTTTTAAAGTGCCCTTTCAAATGAAGACATGTCAAACAGCATCCATAATAAATGCTAAATATAATCAGAAAATATAATGAAATCAAGAAGCACAACTTCTGGTCTTAAACTGTGTCTCTGGAACAACTAAAAGTTCTCTGAAAGCGGATCTTGGACTTCTTACGGACTCATATGGTTTCCAAACTCCAGGTAAATAAATAATAAGTCGGTAAGACATTAGACTTAATCCTGAAACAAACTGAGAGTCTGTGTAAAGAAGCTAAAACAGAATTAACTGGCTCCCTTTTCTTAGTTCTGCTTAGAAGCCTGGCAGTTGCGTTCTTTACAATCTGTCGCTGTTTAAAGGATGTTTTTGTTCGACACATGTAAAGGCGTTATTTTGATATTTGAGACATGAGGAGTAAAAACCATGTCAAATGGTCTCTGAGTCTGAGCAGACAAACTATTGCCAAACCAAACGCTGAAGTTTTAGATGTTAACACAAGACGCCAGCAAAGGGCAGTATTTAGTTATTGGAAGGGGAAAATCTTTTATTGTTTGCTCAAAACTTCAAGGTAGACGTGCTGTCTGCTGAACATGACTTGCAAAGGTTGCAGCCACATTGAAAATAATTATTCTGCTTAGGAAAGCACATTGCTCCAAACTTTAGCTGAGTAAATGTGTTTTCATAAAAAAAAATAAAAAAAATTAAAGTGTCCAACCAGAACCATAAATAAGATAAATGATTTTGTTGCTCTACTAATATTTTAATTCCTGTTTATTCAATGAAGCGTTCAAAGTGGTGCCACTTTTTTTCATTCATTCTCCTTCCAGGATAGCTCTTCCTCCACCACAGACTCCAACTACAACTCTGGGGAAGAAGATGGGAGTTCTGATGATGATGATTCCTACAAAGACCCTCATGCAGGAACCTTGGCTTAAACACAGACTGCTCAACCTTGATGAGTTCACTGTCTGTCAGACTTTATGAAGTATTTCTTCTTCAGCTTGTGGTGTCTTCAGTCAACGTCACCTGCGAATTCTTGACCTCATAAACCAGCATCTGCTGCATTTTTTATGAATGTGTTTTTATCTTTTTAGAAGTATATGTTTAACCCTGAAAGGTAAGGAGGTGAAATATTTATTTAAAATTTATTGTAAAATATTTTTCATTATTTATGATGTATTGTTTTGCAAATGAAGGCAACCATCAAATGAAGTATGTGTGCGGTTTTGATTTAAACAGTAAATCATACTTTGGGTTTGCTACTATTGTTAAAACACTGGTTATTTTTTATATTTAATGTTTACAGTAGTGAGTGAAGAAAGGAAATTTTACTAGCAAATGAAGGGTTTTTTAAATGCTGAAAGGAATAAGTCAGATCATCACTTGACTATTTAAAAAATTCAGGGCATTTTCATTAAACGCTGCACGGTGGTGTGGTGGTGAGCACCGCAGCCTCACAGCAAGAAGGTCACTGGTTTGAGCCTCGGCCAGGGGGGCGGTTCAAATCTGGGGTGGCCTTTCTGTGTGGACTTTGCATGTTCTCCTTGTGTATGCGCTGGTTCTCTTCGGGTTCTCCGACTTCCTCCCACCGTCCAAAGACATGTTAGGTTAATTGGTGAATCTAAATTCTCCACAGGAGTGAGTGTGTGTGTGTGTGTGTGAATGGTTGACTGTCTCTCTGTGTTGGCCCTGCAATGGACTGGTGACCTTTCCAGGGTGTACCTGCCTCTCACCTGTTAAAATGCTGGGATAGGCTCCAGCTGCCCTGTGACCCGTAATGGTTAAAGCTCTACAGAGAAAGAATGAATGAATTAAATGTTAAACTGTGTGGTCAAAGCAGAATGCAAATTATTGATATTTATCTTTAGCTGTTGTATTTCTCAGGTATATATTTGTATGGTGTGACTTTTCACTGTTCTGTACTATTTATAAAAAAAAAAATACATATACATTTTTATTTAAAATGTAAATGTTATGTTAATTTCATTCTGTTTAATAAATAACACTATGTTCCCATAAATAATGCCTCTGTTTAGTGGAAAGTGTTCAAGAAGCCAAATGTCATCTTTGTCCTTTTTTCACATAAACCTTGTTTTTATTTTAATTCACGAAAAAAAAATCAAGTCAATGCAATTTTTTTTCTTATTTAAAGTGTGTAGAGTCAAAACCAAGTTATACTTTTTACTCTCAATTTAAAAAGAAACACCTGAGTGTAGCATTAAAGCCCAGGACTCAAATTCTGCTGTTCCTCCTTTTCACTTTTTCCCTCTTTCACTCAGAGGATATCTGATTTGTACTCATGCCTAAAAATCCCAGACTTCATTATCTTCAAAGAAGAGACTTGGAAAAACTCTATTAAGTGTCAACTATGCATGCACATAGATGGCTAACAACCTGGTGATTAACGGCATTTAGCGCTCTTCCCCCCTTTCAAATGTTCTTTCTCCCAGACATTCACGCATGTAAATCACCTTAGGCGGAGGTTTTCTTCCCATTTAGGACTCAGATAACGTTCCTGCCACAGCTGGACTCTGTTAAGAAGTGTCAAGAAATAACCTTTTTTCTATGCTGGACTGGTTTAAACTAAATTCTTAAAACTGCCTTAAACGCTTGGTTTCTGTGATAATGACTGGTTTAAAATGAACGGGTTTCCTGCGACGTCTCATTCCAGCGTTAACAATTAAATGGATTTTTACCATGGAGCAACAACTCCTCCTAGTGGCTGTTTTTGAGGTTTGTTACTGTGGTCCACAGACAAAACTTCCCTCATGACTTGCAAAAAAATTTCCTCCAGAAATATCCATGACTAAGCTGAGAAGGTGCTATTGTGAATATGAATTTCCTGTCTAGGTGCCGGATTTTTTAACGTATATCTTTTTATCTGTGAAATGGTATAATTGTGTGTGTTTATATCTCCTCCCTGAGCCGCCACCTTATCGTGGTGGAGGAGTTTGTGCGTCCTGGTGAGGTGTTCCGGGCACGTCCCACCGGAAAGAGGCCCCGGGGAAGACCTAGGACGCGCTGGACGGACTACATCTCTCGGCTGGCCTGGGAACGCCTCAGGATCCGTCCAGATGAGCTGGTGAATGAGGCTGAGGAGAGGGAAGTCTGGGTTTCCCTGCTTAGGCAGCTGCCCCCGCAACCCGACTCCGGATAAGCAGCAGAAAATGGATGGATGAATGGATGGATATATCTCATGAATAATTAACTGCTTATAATAATCGAAAGTTGTGTGTGTCACTTCCAACCAAGATTTTTCTGTTTATATAAAGTGTGTTTTATAGTGCCTTTTCTGGTTGATTGGTATATGGGAAAAATAAGTTGAAAACTTACATAGACAGTGATTCACCTCTATAGTCTTGGTATGTAAATGAATCTCAACTGCACCAATTCTCTACGCTGTGATTGGACTAACAGCATAAAGCCAGTGAATATTATCAGAACTTAAGTTAGAAGAAGTAGAAGAAGTTCAAGAAAAAAAAAAGAGAAAGAAAGAAGTAACAAATAGATCTGTAAGAAGAAACAAATCCATGGATTAACATTAGAACGTTTAACTTAGTTTTGTTTTTGTGTTCGTTTATTTGTTTATTCATTTATATTTTTGATATTTTTGCTCAAAGCAACCCAAAACCGCTGCTATGCAACCAAGATCTAAACTTTTGTATACAGCGAGGTAAATGCAAACTTGTTGAATTTTTAATTACTTTTTCTGTTGAAAGGAACTTTGGGAGGCCAGTCCAAAGTTCTAGTCTTCAGAGCCAGTTTCCAACGGGAGCGTTTTGATCAATCACGCTCGTTTGCGGACATTTTCAATAACAAGGCTCTGATTGCGGTTCCCGAAGGCTTCGGAACCACTGTTGTGACACCAGCCATTCATTCCTCTGAGCCAGTGGAGTGTTGGAATCAACCAGGTTCGCCTTGGAAGCTGAACCAGTTCCGTACGGGCTGTATCCTGGCTGAGTATCGACCCAGACTTCAGGTTTACCCTGCTAATAGGCCCTCCCGTCTGCTCCAAGTAAGACCGAACTGAACCTCCAAATGGTTTAGCTGGTGTCTTTTTAAAACTCTAAATTAAGTTCCCCTTTCATTCCAAATTTCCATTTAGTTTATTTGGGGCGGCAGTGGCTCAGGCGGTAGAGCAGGTCGTCCAATGATCGGAAGGTCGGCGGTTCGATTCCCGCAGTCATCTGTCATCTGTCGTTGTGTCCTTGGGCAAGACACTTAACCCTCCTTGCCTCCAGTGTTGGCATCGCTGGTGGATGAATGTTCGGTGATGGTCTGAGAGGCGCAGACTGGCAGCCACGTTTCCGTCAGCTTGCCCCAGGGCAGCTGTGGCTACACACGTAGCTTACCATCACCAGGTATGAGTGAGGAGTGAATGAATAATGGATTCACACAATGTAAAGCGCTTTGGGTGCCTTGAAAAGCGCTATATAAATCTAATCCATTATTATTATTATTATTATTATTTCTTTGGTTTAAATTGGTTATTCCCAAATTGCCTTACCAAATTCCTTCCTGTGTACTCCGTTATGTTCCAAACAAAATTAACTGAATGCTGCTCATTAGTTAGTTAATTTTCCCATATTCCAACCTCATCAAGTTCACAGATGTTATTTTCTTTATAAATCTTTGGTTTCGTTTAACTTCATTCATTAACCTTGCTTTATTTTCGTTGTCTTTTAAGCTGGTTCACCCTCCCGGTGCAACTGAAGGCCGGCAGAGTCTGTAAAGCGATATTGATCATTTCAATAATTTCTGACATTTATTAATGTTTGCTGGTAATTGATTATTGGTGGTTAATAAATTGCTTACATTATTGTAATTCCGCATTGTTTCTGTGGTTATTTTGAATGGAATCAAGGTCCCTTCAGACGTGAATTTGTTACTTCAGAAAGGTGAGATAGATTGAATTAAAATCAATATTTTCTTTATTAAAATACCCACTCACGGTTTTCTCTTCTGGGCTGTGAATTAATTAAGCATATTTCTACAGAAGAGTGGTGCCCCTACTCCAGGGAAAATATAAAACTAAGGTTTCATGAAGTAATATTAATTTCTCACATTGAGATTTTACTTTAATATCGAGGCATTATGCTACATGAGTTTGTGGGCAACATTTAGAGCAGTATTTTGGTAAAAAATTAAAAACAGCTGTTTTTGTTAGTGTAGGATCACAAGAAAATGATAATAAATCTGTTTATTTTTTTATAATAAGCCATTTTACCCCTCTGCCATGTTGAAACAGTAAAGCAAAAGAGAATAAACTCAACATATCTGACACACTGAGCCTTTAATGTCACCAGATGTACCCACATTTGATGACATTCTTTAAGATCATTTGAGCTTTGGCTGAATGTACCTGTGGAAATAATCTAGTGTTCATGCTGATAGCATGTACAGAAACTGTAATCTTCTGCTCCAAACACAGGTGGCAGTATGTGTGTGTGGTGTAGATGTGGCAGGTTAAAAGACACACGCTATGCATCAGCTAAATATCTGTTTTATTGCATTTAGCAACAACAAAACTAAAAACAGCTGGACAGTGACAACTGTGCTTGTTAAAGTAAAATAATGATGTTTAAAGTCATCAACTCAGCCTAATTCTGCTTTAAAAATGTGGTTTTGTGTTTTCATGTTTTAAAGGAGAACACACCATCTCCTCTCCTCTCTCTCTTTCTAAATCTGTTTACAGCAGCTTTCTGTAGTGTACCTAAGTTGTATTGTGACAGTTTTTATCCTAGAACATTCTCTTAGTTTAAGTATTCTTAAATGTTAAAACAATTTTAATTTAAAGATTTCTCCATTTTTGCTTTGACTGAATCAAAATAAAAATCAAAATATCAAGATAAAAACTGACTTAATGCTCAGTTTGCAAATATAACACAACAGTCTCTGGTTAAAAAAACAATGATTCTTTAACTGAATTCATTTAGAATGATTTCCTTGTTGTTAGATGTCATGGTGTATTTTAAAGTAGTTTTCAGACATGTTGTATTGATGTTTAACTCACCAGCAATGAGCACTTGCACTACTTTTTCCAAGCATTTATTGCTGATGCACACTTAAAAACTAACTGTGCACATCCTCACTGATGCTTTACTCTGATGTTAACAGAGAAATCTTGCTTTGACTTTATGCAGCATCTGCAGCAAAACCTTAGCCAGATTATAAACCTAGAATCGGACCATTGATCAGCTTATGACACATTTCATTCAATCCATTATTCCATGCACAAATTTTTTTTACATCTTTATTCTTAAACCAGAATTAAATTTAAATCTCCAATCTGTACATGTTGACTACTGTATGGTTTAGTTTTTAATAGCAAACGATATATGCTTAATAAGCTTGCATTAGCTGCAGGGCTGCAGACTATGCGCTGTGTGTGTGTGCGCGTGTGTGTGTGTGTGTGTGTGTGTGTGTGTGTGTGTGTGTGTGTGTGTGTGTGTGTGTATGTGTGTGTGTGTGTGCGTGTGTGTGCGTGCGTGCGTGTCATGCCAACATTTCTGGTAAACGTCTCCTTTGTAACTTCCTACCTGTCAAACAGGTATTATCTCTTATAGGCATTTGATGAGAGGGTGGTTAAGTGCAGATGTTTCATACTTTTGACAATGACTTTTGCACTTAACACCTGTGCCTTATTTAAAATAACTATACTATATATTATACATTATACTCTGTAATGTTTTACTTTATTTTATTTTATCCTATTTTTACTTTATTTCATCTTATTTACTATACATTGTAGTTTGTCTTATTTATTATTATTGTTGCATTTATTCTATTTATTACTTTTTATTCTGTTTTGTACTTTCTAGAGGGCTTTGTAATTTTTTTGCACTTGTTGCAATGACAGTAAAGTTCTAGTTGTATTGTATATGTACAGCTTGTGGTGCCTACAGTCAGCGTCTCGTGTGAATACTTGACCACATAAACCAGCATACTGCATCGGGTTTTTTTTTTTATAAATGCGTTTTTATCTTTTTAAAAGCCCGTGTTTCTAGCTGAAAGGCTAGGAGGTGAAATATTAATTTAAAAATCAGCTTGATTGTTTTTAATTTTCCATCATGTTTGATAGCAATGAATCCACCATCTGTTATGTTCTTATGATGCCGGGTGCAATTTTTACCAGATACACTAAAAATATCATGTTTTTTCCCACTTCTATGATTATTTATATTTATTTTTAATTGCTTAATCAGCACAATTTAAGCTCTTAGCTTAAACTGTGGCAATGGCAACTTACAACACCATTTCCTGCAGCTGCCACAACCTTGTGCGAGTCTCCACAACTTTCTCGACGAGTCTCCTCAGCTATGCAATAGAATGACGCTATCGCAGCAAAGCGCCTTCCTTACAGAATAACCAAAACACAGCTCTGAAACAGAGAAGAAGAATGGCAGTCATCCAACAGTTTGTGTTCTTTCTTCTTGGTGCTTCATAACGCCATTTTATATGGAGATTTAATCAACAAAAAGAAAATATGTTGCTCTAAACAAGATGCCATTCCTGCTTTGCTTTTATGCTAGATCGCACACAAAGTGACTTCTTTCTTCACAAAATACCTGATTTCATTGTGTCAAACTCCACCCTTTTGAGTCGGGTCAGTTAGATTGGTACCCCGACAGAAGGACCCCAACACAGTAGGATGGGTCTCAGCGGATATTTGGATACACTTCCAGTTTTTGCGTGTGGAAACACAAATAAATGCATCCCAACCGGCACCCATCGGTGGAAACAGGGCCCTATGTACTCTTCAGCCCCTCTTTCCAGACTAAAAAACGTATCATACATGTCGAAAGGCCTCATATATAATTTACACATTTCAAACTAAACAATTATGAGGCTGTTGTGGGAACCATTCACTTTGTCACCCTTATATGCCTGCATATCCTCCCACATGAAACACAATTTACTGGTTAGGAGTCTGCAAGAACCAGTCGATGTCCAAGCCACTGGTCCAGGCTCTCCTTCCCAACAATGACAAAGACAAAAGATGAAGAGACACAAGCTCTATGCACTGAGAGACTAGCAAGGCAAAAATGGAGCACCAAGCATCCAGGGGCTGCAACAACTGGTGGAAGAAAAAGATAAAACCCACTATTCTTATCGTCAGAAAGGTATTATTATTTCCTAAAATATACAAAATATGATGCTCCACTGAAAATATATCAGTGGAGCATCAACTTTTTCTGCATTTAAGTTAAATGACATAAGTCCTTTATCTATTTACTAAAACAAAATGTAACAACAGTGGTGGGTAAACCACATCATAATCATGTGTTAGGTGTGGTCTTTGTCAAATGTTTAAATGTAAACAGCGTGATGAAGAGGACTGTTTAGATACAAGCTGTCATTTAACCTGAACATTCAATGGCACATTCATGGTCCAGTCTGTTGTTAATCACCACTCCCAGGTATTTGTAGTTCTCCACCTCTTCCACCACCTTCCTCCTGATCCGTAATGGCTGTGAAGGCATCTTCTTCCTCTTGAGGTCGATCACCATCTCTCTGGTCTTGTTTACATTCAGCCTCAGATTTTGTTCTGACCACTCCACAAAGCCATCTACCAGTGTCCTGTACTCACCCCCCTCTCCTCTTATACACCCGACAACAGCTGAGTCATTAGAAAACGTCTGCAGATGACACGATGACAGTGGTATACAAGATGAAGAGGACGTTCCCTGCGGAGCTCCTGTATCACTGACCATCACATTAGACAGGATACTGTCCAGATGGACAAACTGTGGCCTGCCTATCAAGAAGTCAGTGATCCAGGATAATCGACTGAATGTGTATAACTTAAGCATAAAAACTGGGGTTTGGATTAAATATCCTGAATTTCTTGCAGCATTGAAGATATCTTTTGATAGTGCTTAGATTAGAACAAAAATGACTATGACCAAACAGAATCACTGCGAGTATATTAATGTTGGATTAATAGAGATTTTGGGACATAATTGCAAGGCTGATGGGATGTGTGGATGATAGGATTATTCATAGTAAGAAAAAGGATTTGTTGGAGAGATTTGAGAATAAGAGTTGACTACTTAATTCTAATCCAGGAAGATTACCTAATGACTAAACAGGAGGACTTTGTCGGGACCTTATAGATCAAAAGGGCAGTTTGGAGGTTCTTCTGTAGTAACTTAAATGTAAGGGATTTAAAAGACATTTATTTAGCAGTAGATTAACATCAGCATGTTTAAACTGTCTGGAAAAGAACCACAGACCAGAGAAGTCTTATTATTCTTTAAGAACAGAGCTGAGGGAGGGTAAGGCAGGAAGAAATAACACAGGAATGAACCCTTATATGTTCCATTTTATTTAAGAAAAAGAATGAGGATTTTTATGGCATTTGTGGTTATCTATTTGACAAATAGAAGTAAATAAATACATTTATATAATGTGCAAATTTATCTTGAAAAGATTACAAAATGTGTTTCTTTGTTTGATCAATCTTCTACCACTTTTCACTTAAATAATTTCTCATAAAAACTTAAGGCTGTTTACAGTGCTTTGATTTAAAAAAAAGAGGATTAAATTATTTAAATAAAAGGAAAAAATTGTGGATTCATCAAGTTTTGAGATTATTGCCATCAAAGAAACTCTTGTCATGTAAGATATGTGTTTCAGGAAAGTTGCACATCCAGATTTTACTCCTTCTGTAAGTACAGCCAAGCCTCTTACTGGCAGGTTAGAAATCAGTCATTAAAGTAGATCATCTGACATTGCTGTGGCAGTACTGGAATGCCATCGTTATTTCCTCATGTGTCTTTGTGCTGGATGTAAACAGGGGAAATGCCTCTTTTTCTGGAACTTTGCACAACTCGGTGACAAACAAAAGCAGACCGACTGGCAAAAATGAAAAGCTTTACCTGCACAAAGGCATATTAAAGGATAGAATATCTCATCTATTCATCTATTTACCATCATTTATCTCGAACTGAGGAGTAGCCTAAGCAGAGAAGCCCAGACTTCCCTCTCTATAACTCATTTCATTACAAAATATGTCCTGTGTGAAGTATGTTGCTAATTATTTAATGATCCACTTACTTGAATATTCTAACTAGTATCTCTGTGACATGTTACAGTGCCTCGAAAAAGTAATTTTGTGTTTCCAATCAACTGTCCAGGATCCAGTACAAACAATTACAGGCAGTTTTTGTTTTATTATGTAAAAAAGAAAAAAATGATGTGTTTAAATTTCCATAAAAAAAAATGTTTCATGGTAAAAAGAGAGAAATTCCAACAGTGTCTCTGTAATGATGCTAACTGGCATGTCCCTGAACACAATGTTGCTCATCTTCTTCACTGCAGGGAGGGGAAGCTTTTGAGGAGATGGGGCTGCTGCTTGCTAATCTGTTTTCATATGATAAAATTTGATGAGGAGATCCACATCTCATCAACTACGGGTTGTCATGTAATTTAGTGCTACTAAAGTTTTACTGAAGGAACCGCATCCCCTTTCAGTTCTAACTTTAAGCTCAGGTCTCTGTTAAAGTTTTTACTGAGTGCAGACGAGTTACCTTCAGACAGACCAGACTGGTTACCTTCCACTGATCTGTAAAGTCAAATTAAAGAGTTTTAGTGTAGTAAAACCTCCAATTAGTTATAAACCGTCTTGTTATTCTATGAAGTCTTGAAGTGGGTGCAGTACAGAGCTGGACAAAAAAAATCTGACACCTGCAGCAGGTGAAAATATTTAATAATAGTTTTGGGAAAGCACATCATAAATAACTAGTCATGTGTTAGGTGTGGTCTCGGTCTGATGATGTTTAAATGTGAGCAGGATGATGAAGAAGACTGTTTAGATACAAGCTGTCATTTAACCAGAATATTTAATGGTCCATTCATTGTTCAGATGTCATTATATTGATTCATTTATTAATTTTTCTTTGTTTGTATATCTTCTTGTTAGAGAACATCATTTTCTGCAATTTTGTTATTCTTCCTTCAGAATTATTTCTGTATTATGGCAAGGCACGTTCATAGCACATTTCTTGTACAAGACGATTCAGAATGCTTTACACAAAATATTAAAACCATTACAGCGGGGTGGCAATAACAAGTGTATTAAAAAGAAACTTTAAAAGAAATTAAAGGAAATGCAGAAAGAAAGCAAAAAGCTCAAATAAAATAGATAAAATGCAAGACATAAAGTTCCTGATTAGGGAATTTAACAGTTGTTTTGATAAAAGGCGGCAAATAGAAAAGTTTTTAAAGCCTGATTTAAAACTGCTGAGAGTTTCAGCAGTCCTGCAGAACTGAGGGAGGGTAAGGCCGGCAGAATAAACACAGAAATAAAACCTTTTTTGTTCCAATTTATTCAAAAGGAATGGGAATGCAGTGTAAAGAATTTGTACAGTAGTAAACAGGAAGCCCAGTATTATTTGCATATTTGGAAAAACAAAATTAAAAAAAATATATAAGTTTATATTTTAAATTGTCAAATATGTTTTGTTTTTCAAATTGTATTTAATATTATATTATATAAATATATTATTTATATAATAGGGGAAAAAATACTTTTGTGGGTTCATGAAGTTTAGAGATTATTGCTATTTAAAAAAAACTCTAGCTATTTAAGAAAAGATGTTTTTTTGGAAAGTTACACATCCATATTTTACCCTTTCTGTAAAAAGAGCCAAACATTCCCTCATAGGATAGGAATCTGTTTCTAAAGTAGGTCACCTGACATTGTTGTGACAGTACTGGAATGCCGTGGTTATTTCCTCACGTGCTTTTGCTGCTGGGTGTAACAAAGGAAATGCCTGTTTTCAGGAACTTTACATTACTCAGTGACAATCAAAAGCAGACAGACAGAAAATAAAAAAAGCTTTACTTGCACAGAAGCATGTTGAAGGAAAGAATATGTCATCTATCCATTCATTTAAAACCATTTATCAGGGGTTGGGGAGTAGAATAAGCAGAGAAGCCCAGACTACCCTCTCAATAAGGTCATTTCATTGCTAAATATGTCCTGGGTAAAGTATGTTGCTGCTTCATTAATCTTCCACTTACTTGACTCCTCTAAGTAGTCTCTGTGTAACATGTTACAGTGCCTCAAAAAAGTATTTACCTTGTACTGCAGTTACAGTAGCACGTCTTTTTGGGGGTGTTTCTCCACCAGTTTGCACAAAGAGACTGCTATTTTAGCTATTCTTCTTTTTATAGGAGTTTAAGCTAAGTCAGATTGTATGGGGAGTGTCTGAACTACAATTAGATTTAGGTCTGGGCATTGACTGGACCACTTTAATGTTATAACATGCATTGATAAACCTTCTATTGTAGCTCTAAAATGACCCTAACATAGTTTTATTTACCGTCATTGTCCTGCTACAGAGTGAACCTCTATGACAGTTTTAAATCTTTTGCAGTCACTAACACATTTTCTTCCAGGATTGCTCTCTATTTAGCCCCATTCATCTCCCCAACCATACTGACCAACTTCCCTGTCATCCTATCCAACTCTTCAATTTTGGTCTCATTCTCGCACTTAAGCCTCGTTTCCACCAACAGATGTGGGTCAGGTTGGGACGGTTATGGTGAGAATATAGTCTGTGAACTGTAATCATGATGCGATTCCAAAGCCAACCGTAACCTTACTTGAGAGGCGGAGTGTTAGCCGGATAGCGATATGCCTCAGCTAAGTAATAGCTGCAGCACAGCGCCTTCCTTAAAGTATAACCAAAACACGGCGGTCATCTAACAGTTTGTGTTCTTTCTTCTTGGCGGTGCTTCGTAATTTTTAATGGAGATTTAATCAACAAAAAGAAAATATGTTGGAGCTGTTCCTGCTTTGTTTTTTTTTGCCAGGTTGCACACGAAGTGACTTCTTTCTTCACCATTTAACGGATTTCATTGTGTCAAGCGCCACCCTTTCAGGTTGGGTTGGTTAGATTGGTACCCCAAAGAAAGGATCCCAACACAGTAGGAAGAGTCGGGTTGGATATTAGTGTACCCTTCCCAGTTTTTGTGTGTGAAACATGAATAAATGCGTCCCGACCCGTCACACCCCAACTCGCACCCATCAGTGGCCCACATTAGTTTGACTGCATGGTAAAACCTATCAAATGATAATAATAACAATAATGTGTGTGTGTGTGTGTGTGTGAATCCCACTACTGCAATCTTAGCCATCTATAAATATCTCCACTTCAGTAACAATAGACACTCCTTCTGTCTCCTCCACCTCAGAAGCACCTCATGATGCAGCACCAGGATTAAAGGCTGAACCTGCTGACTGGCCATCTCCTCTAACTGGTAAGGTATG
Organism: Melanotaenia boesemani; assembly: GCF_017639745.1. Classification (NCBI taxonomy): domain Eukaryota; kingdom Metazoa; phylum Chordata; class Actinopteri; order Atheriniformes; family Melanotaeniidae; genus Melanotaenia; species Melanotaenia boesemani. The sequence continues at coordinate 28,479,770 of NC_055698.1, forward strand.
AAGAGAAGTGAGTCACAGAGGTCCATTTCAAGTTGAACGCAGTTTCATATGCTTGAAAAGAAAGAACAAATGTGTTAAAATGAAAGTATCATGGGGGGCGGCCTCTCCTGGCCTGTCTTGCCCTGGGGGGCCTCCTGGGGAGCAGGGGTGCCTAATGCCACTAAAGGCTCATCATCCAGAGGGAAGTTTGCTTGGTTATTTGTTACGAAGATTTGTTTGGTTATTATTTAAAAACTCTTAATGACTGGCAGCCCTGTTTTTTTTTTGTTGTTGTTTTTTTTTTTTTTTTTTTTTTCTGTGTGTGTTTCTGCTTTTGTAAAAGTTGTAGGAAATTTTCTGGTGTGTTCATGTACAGGTGTAACAGTTTTTTGTCTGGTGATGGTGTGGATTGAAGGGTCGTTTTCCTTCTGTCTGTGATCTTTTTGTCTCCTTTCTTCTTTCCCTTTTGCTCTTTTTTTGCTATTTTCCATCTTTTTCGTTCCCCTCCGGTCAGGTCCAGCAAGATTACATAGATTCCGTGATTCAAAGTAAATAAATAAATAAATTAATCACATTATCAAGAGGAGCCTTACCCATAGGCCTCCCCTTGGCAGAGCAAATTTGTTTAGCACGATACAGCAACCAGATTATCATTTTGCTTGCTATGATGCTGGACAGGACAAGTTTAAAAAAAAAGAAAAAAAAAAAAAAAAAAAAATGAAAGTATTAAGAACTTATTTCTTCACCTGTTTACCGGTTTGATTTTGTTATTTGATTTTCATCATTCTTACCAGGACAGTGCTGTACGGCGAACTGGTATGGCTGGAGGGTGAGACACCAGTGTAGTATCTTTGCATTTTGATGCTGCTTGGAATGCATCTGTTTCAAAGGTCTGTGATCAGTTTGGAGTATAAACTCTCTTCACTTCTCTTGATTTTGTTAGCAGTTAAATTTGATATTTTATGTTAGTTGTGTAAATTACATTTGGGAATTATTGTAATTCATTATTTCTAGTTTGCTCTACTTTTTGCATTTTTTTTTTTACCGTTGGATGATTGTTTGCCTAAAATAAAAGAAAATGTCAAATACAAAGCTATTCAGTCTCTTGTATGAGTATATGTAAAACAGTCTACTGGAAAGCAAGGGGGCATGCATGACCTACCATCTTATCCGGGGTGCTAAACTGGTTAAGGACAGGATATCTGACAGGTTACAAACTAACCTAATTGTACATTGCAGGGGTGCCCCCAGGAATTTGGGCCCCCATGAAAAACAAAGACGTAAACACGATGTACTGAACACCATTATTTACAGTTTCAGTTTCAGTGTTTTGTTTTTTATTGTAAAATTCCAATATTTGTAAATTCACTTAACAATAACATACATTTATTTACCAGACTGCAAACATTAACGTAGATACTGTCTATCTTATTGGTTCAGCTGCTTCAAGTTGCTGAAATAAATTGCCCATTTTGGGAATAATAAAGGTCTATAGATGTGTTTTCATGGTTCTAATTCAATCTCATTGTACACATCTAACTGGACTACTTAATACAGGCTGCTGGAGGCTATTTGGTGTTTTCAACAAAATCAAGTATTCAGTAAAAACAATTACAGTCTGTTTTTATTTCATTATGTAGAAAAAAATGCGTTTCTATTTCTTACCCTCTTTTTCTCTGTTAAAAATGTTTACAGAGTTCAGTTAATCTCTCTTCACCTGCTCCTGTTGCTATCCCTTCTTTCCGGTCTTCCACCCAGAAACTACCAAAAAGACAATAAAATATTTGACATTGTTGGACGTTCTCCGTGTCCAACAAGTATGAATCATTCAGCCTTCCTGGGAGTGGTTAGTAATAGGGGTACTATGGAGTACTGCAGGAGGTACTGAAGATAAAGAAAACATCAGAGAAATAAAATGATGAGTTGTGAAACTATTAGTATTAAAAAAAATCAACAGAAAAGTACTAAATAAACCACTTATAACTTAAATGTTTCTCATGTCATGTTCAGGATGATAGTTTCTTTCCTTAGAAATATTTTGCCTTGTTCAGAGGGAAGGGTACAGTACTGAACAGTACTGAACCACTGCTCTAGAGCATGAACAATGATTATTAGATATAATCATTTCAGACTATAGAATTATTTATTATGGAGCCATGGCACCTATCATTGTTAAAGGAGTTTATCACCAAAATTCAAAACTTTGACTTACAATTCAAGGATAACCTATCAACAAAATCCCTGAGAGCTCTGAGACTTACGCTGAATGTTCCAATACTTTAATCTGGCCTTTATGTAGCACGTAGAAAAATGTTTTAGCTCACATTGATCTGATCATTTTCCACTTAAACCTATTTTATTAACATACTGGGCTTAAAATACACAAAAATAATCAAATATTAATAATAAAAAACAATAAAAACTTGCAAAGGACACTTTTTTCATTAGTAAAAAACTATGAAAAATATATAATAGAAAAACAGCATCTGTCCATCTCAGTTTTACAATAAGATCAATATTTTTTCTTATTAAAATCAACAAGGTACTAAATATTGATTTTATTGTTCATTCAAAACACCAGTGAATGTTTCCTGTGTTCATTACTCACCAATGAAATTAATCTTCACTACCCACCAGAAGTCTGAGGTATTCAACTTAGAGGTAAAATTTACAGAAGGTACAAAAAAGTTGATGTTACACTGAAAATATATCAGTGCAACATCAACATGCATTTAAGCTGAATCATGTCCGTCCTTCATCTCAAACTTTTTATCTAAACAAAATCTAACAGCAGTGATGGGTAAACCACATCATAGATAACTAGTCATGTGGTAGGTGTGGTCTTGGTCTGATTATGTTTAAATGTGAACAGGACTGTTTAGATACAAGCTGTCATTTAATCAGAACATTTGTGGTTCAGTTGCCATTTTATTTATTTATTTATTTATCTTTGTGCATGACGGCAGTGTGGTACGACATTCTCTCTGTCCTTTTTTTTAAAAGAAGATTTTACTTTCTTGCTGCTCTGGATTTTAGTGACCGATTATTTATTTAACAGCTCCAGTTGTAGCTGCTGACGAGGGAACTTATGCATTCAGAGAGGACCAAATCATTTCAAGCACTTTCTAGCAAGTGGCTGGTCAACATTGATATTCATTTTTTGTTCAGCAGTTTATTTATTCCTCATGGGGACCCTCCACGCTGGAACCATTGCCTGCTTGGTCTGCAGGATTGTTGCCATGGGGATGGCTGTGGTCTGGGTGACTAGAGACCCCGCACTGCAGCCCAAATGGCTTTAGTGTAGGGCCCGGTCTGCCCGGACCTGAGTTGTCTATGGTGGCAGCTTCTGTGGTGAAGGTGGCACCTGGTGTGGACGGATCCCTGAGATATTGTTTCCTCACAGTAGAGTCAAGCCAAATTATATTCTTATTATGTTAAGAGTTGGGGGGAGGGAGTTGCGTTGGGTGTGTGTGTGTGTGTGTGTGTGTGTGTGTGTGTGCCATGCCAACATTTCTGGTAAACGGCTCCATTTAACTTCCTACCTGTTAAACAGGTTATATTATGTCCTATTTTAGGCATTTGAGAGGGTGGTTACAAGTGGAGATGCACAGGTCTTTGTATTTTTTGCCAACGGAATATGAAAGGTGCCTACACACCACAATGACCATGGCAGAGCACAGACAAATAAGGGGAATGCTCAAGTAAGTAGAGGGATCAATAATTTGTGCTTTTGTAGTCTTAGCAATACCAATTAATATCAAGGCATTACTAAAAATGTTTTACACTTATTTCTTTGATACAAAGTAAATTATATTTTAAAAATGATCAATGCATGTAAAATGTTAATATTAACAAGTTTTCAGAAAGATTTTTAAGATCTCTAGTTTTTTACATCTTATCATTTATATGCAGTGTATTACCAAATATGAAACCAAAGGTTCCCAGGTCTACACCTTTACTTTGAATTTTATTGTTTTTATTTTATTTGTTTTCTTTTTAATGACACATATACATTTTTGAAATATTAGGTTTGAATACTTTCTTTCTGAAACATGCTCTATATGGAAAGATTGCATCTCTGTAATTTTTTTAGGGTGATACAATTCTACTTTGGGTTTAAAGTTCAGTCAAATTTGATGCAAGTTTTGGGGGATTTTGTCAGATAAAGTTGTGGAAAAATGAAAAACAATGCATAGATCAAAAATCATGTATTTGGATGTGTTAAAACAAATATTGTTGCTAAAAATAAAAAAATAATAATAAAATAAATAAAAATCTAGTTGTTGGCTGTGGTGTGATTTAGATTCTTTCCTCACAGTTTTATATTGTGTTGTTTTTCAGGAAGCCATGGGACACCGCTCGGGAGGTCCCAATCATTGAAGATGCACAGACACCCTGGAAAATTATCAAAATACTCAGGACCATCTCTGTGTCTGCAGTAGCGATCACCGTGTTTGGATTGGCACTATGCAGCAAGGTTAGTTTCTTTAAGTAAATAATATGAAACATTGAAACAACATTAAATCTACACTGGAGAAGACAGTCTTGAATTGTCTGAAGAATTTCTCTGTCTAGAATGGCCCAAGTATATAACAGAACAGAACAAATTTTACATAATAACAGATAATCATGATAGCTTAAATATATATGGTGCCTTTCCTGAGGACCGAGAATGATTTATATAAAGGACTAGACTAAATTAAAGAATGTGGTTTTCATCTTTCTTTTTTCCAGACATCTTTCCTTCTCCTCATCACTTTGTCCAATGAAGACACACAGACCCTCTCAGCAGAGCAGAAACCCCTCGCACTTCTATGTATTGGTTGCGCTATCGTTTCATCAAGTGTCCTTCTGTTCCTGAAAAGCATTTGGAAAGCATGCTACAAAACCTCAAAGCTTCCGAGAAAGTCAACTGTAGCCCTGGTAATACATGAGTCACCACTGATCTTTATCTAATCTCTGACTGATGATGAAAAACTGAGCATGGCTGCGTTGTTTTCTTTTTCTTTCATGGTGTTGAATTGAATTCTCTTCTCTCTGCTTCTGTTTCAGGTTTTGTTCTTTGAGTTTCTGGTTTCTTTTGGTGTAGCAGTTCTCACCATTGTGACGATGCCACACTTAGACATTGTGACCAACGTGACTCTACTGAATGCTGTTGCTATCCTCTCTGCGCTCCTACAAGCAGTTGCTCAGTGTGCTGCCAAGGAATGCAACCGCTTCCTGATTTCCCCTATCATTGCCTTCATCCTCATTTTGCTAGGTTACTGTCTGTTTGTTGCATTATACATTATGAAGGACCCTACTGATACGAAGATGACCGTTTGGGTGGGTCTTGCTGTTGGTGCTTCTTTCTTGGTGGCCTTTAATTGGTGGGAGAACTATGTAAGACTGATCTGTGAGAAGAGTAGATCCTGCTTCCTCAAGAACCTGTTCAAAGACATGACAAAGTGCCAGAACATTCTGCACATCCTCACCAGCCTGCTGAGGATCGTGGTGACCACCTGTGTACTTGGAGCTTATGTTCCTCTGGCCAAACTGGACTGGCACCTATTGACCTCCGCTTCAAGCTTACAGAAAAGGGTTATAATTTTCATCATTGGGGTCCAGCTGATCTCCTCCGCACTTTGCCAGTGGTTTGCTTTGATAGCCTGCAAGATGCATGCTGTTCGTCGATGCTTCATCCTGCCTTTGTACTTCACCTCCTTTGCTGTTGTGGCCATGTTCATCATCCCTGTCATTGTCTACTACCAGGAATACAAAATAAGTCTAAACACAACTGAAAGCATCACCTTCACAAGCTACTGTAACGTAGCTATGGATGCAAGGAATCAGAGCCTGAACAGCAGCGTGTTCTCCCATCTGGTTTGGGATGTTACACAAACTCTGTGCTTCCTGGACATGTCCAAGATTACTGACATTGGCATGTTGACAGGTAATAAACTAGAGCTTGTAAGTTGTGGTACAATTAAGCACAAAATACTTACAATTTGATAAAAGCTAAACTTAGTGTACAATTGTTGATAATTGAAAATAGAGGTATTAGACATTATTTGACTGCATTTTGTCCAAAGTGTTGGATCCGATTTTATCTACAAATTGTTTTACAGCATTGCTTTTAATAACAATTAAGCCCACTATTTGCAGGATGAGCTTTATTTCTCTCAATGTACTTATGTACATCACCAAACCAACGAAAGTATTGGGATAATGTTTTTCTTATTCTTCCTTTAGGTGCAGCAGTGTCCTGGTGGATTGGCCTTCTGTTAGCCACCCTCTATGTTTGGAACCTCAACATCTACCGTATCCAGAAAACCCAAGACCTGTTCACCAGGAGGCTGTATGAGGGAGCCTTTATTGAGCAATCATTGCTCCTCAACACCCGATTCCACATCCAGACCAAACACATGAAGAATCAGTAAGTGTGTGTGGTGACTGTGTGGATTTTTTTTTTTTTTTTTTTTTCATTTTGTTATGTTGACAATATTTTAAATTATTTTAATTTAAAAATTCCTTAGAATTAATTGAATAGAGTAAAATGTGTTTTTGTCATATCAAGATTTAATGGATGTGACTCCACTGCCATGGTGTATTTGTGTGCAACAATGTGGCATGAGACTTACAAAGAGATGATGAACATCATAATCTCAATTTTCAGGTGAGCTACATCGACTCCTCTGGTAAATTGTTTTGTAACACTAGAAACAATTAGGTATCTGAATGTTAGTCATTGTAGAAAAGTTGCTTTTTTTGAGTTCAAGAAGTCTTTGTATAAAACCTTGTTTGTCTGATTCCTGAAGACTGGACAAGTACAGACCAAAGAAAGGGCCAGAGAAGGATGAGACAAAGTTTGACGATTTCACCTTTGAAGCTCATATCTACTTTGATGATGCGTTTGAATCTGTTGAGAGGAGTCAGAAAGGTCAACTCAATGAATACGCAAAATCCCTTGTGGTTATCATTGCAGAGGTTTATGGGTAAGAATTTAAAGTTATGGTATTTTTCTGACCTGGCAATGACTTTTGGCACACTGACAGAGATGACCACTTTCCAGATTTAAAGGTGTCTTATCCTCTCTCATCAGCATCTTCAAAGGCATTGATGAAGAGCTTTTTAGAGTACAGCACATTCCGGATCAGAAGGTCATACGAACACCGTATGGAGGTCGTCTTGTCATCAAAATGCCTCATGGGAACAACATAATAGTCCACTTCAAGGATAAAAACCTCATTCGCCACAAGAAGAGATGGTCTCAGGTAGGAAAGACTCCCTGAAGGATTTCAACATTTTTGTCTTGACAGCCATTAAGTTTGCTAATTGTTATAAGCTGTTTTCCAGGTTATGTACCTTTACTATCTTCTGGGCTGGAAACTCATGACCAAATATTATAATCGCTTGGAGCAGTATGAGGATGACAACACACTTAGAGAAGAAATTCAGGTGAGATAAGCGGAACAATTACGGATTAGCTTGAACATGTGTGCAAAGAATTACTGGTGAATTTCAAGTTTGGTAAATTTAAAACACATCAAGTTGCACTTTTGTTTGCAGAAAGAGAAGCACAACACCTACATTTTGGCTTTAGATGGAGACACAGACTTCCATCCTGCATCTGTGATGTTGCTCATCGATCGTCTGAAAATGTACCCTCGTGTTGGGGCGGCGTGCGGCAGGATACACCCCACTGGATCAGGTTGGCATAATCAGATAAGGATTATGTAGTGTAAGGAGAGGAAACCATGCTGAGATTGTAATATCTCTGGGTTTCTGCTGCAGGTCCTGTAGTTTGGTTCCAGAAATTTGAGTACGCTGTCAGCCACTGGCTGCAGAAGACAGCTGAACATGTGTTCGGCTGCGTGCTGTGTAGTTCTGGCTGCTTCAGTCTGTTGAGGGCAGAAGCACTAATGGATGACAATGTGATGAAGAAATACTCCACCAAGTCCACAGAGGCCAGCCACTACATCCAGTATGACCAAGGTAATTGGGATCATTATGTTCACCTGCGGCTGTGTAGTTAAACCTTGGAGTATGGAAAATAAGTTCAACTTTTAAACCTGTGTTCTACTTAGTTATAGTTTCTAATGGCTTTATATTTTTGATCTCACAGTCTGGAATCAGGGGCGAAGCTACAGTTGTTGCATGGGTGGCACTGACCACCTCTGAAATCTAATAGGTCACACCAGGTGCCACCTCAGGTGACTTACAGGTCACTGGAAGAGGAGGACAGATATTTTTATTTAAATTAAAATATACAGTACTTTTCTAATTGGTCATTCTTTAAATATGTTGACATTTGGCTGCACATTTCTAAATAAGATTTTGCCCCTTTGCAAATATAACTACTAGCATGAAGCTATGTAGCAGTGCTTATGCCCCTACTTCCACATCAAGTTCCACATACCTTCAAAAGACCCGTGACCTGCCCAGGGCATACCCTGCCCCTTGCCTGTTAATTGCTAGGCTCCAGCTTTCCTGTGACCCTAATTTGGAATAAGCCTTATGGAAATGGATGGATGGATGAATGGATGGATGGATTGATGGATGGGTGGATGGTTGGGTGGGATGGTGGGTGTTTTATTTCTCATGTTTCTCTAATGTCACAACAGTTATCACAGCTTTACATGAATGGCTTTGTGCCTGCTCTAATAAAGATCTCTTTACAAGCAAACTGAGGTCCTTCTCCATACTCCACCTCCCCTACTTTAAGGCTTACAAAAGGTGTGACATTGCCCCATCCTGCTTCTCTTTAGGAAAGTAAATTTGCTCATTGCCAACCCCGAGAAAGCACTCTACCCTTTTCCAGCTGAGGACCATGGTCTTAGATTTGGAGAAACTGCTTCACACTCAGCTGCAAATCGCTCCAGTGAGAACTGAAGATCATGGCCCAATGAAACCAATAGAACCACATCATCCGCAAAGAGCAGAGACTCAATCCTTAGGCCACCAAACCGGATCCCCCCAATGCCTCGACTGTGCCTAGAAATTCTGTACATAAAAGTCCTGAACAGAATTGGTGACAATGGGCAGCCTTGGCAGAGTCCAACCCTCACTGGAAAATATTCTGATTTACTGAAATTTGGGCTGAGCCTGACTGGGGCTCATGGCTTTTTTGTCACATTCAAATGTTTTTTTTTGTTTTTGTTTTTGTTTTAATTATCTTATGATATGGGAGATTTACAGGAAAATACTAATATAGGAGGACAGCAGAGTAGAGGTATAAAACAAAGTAGTTTCCTGGCGACTTGACAGCTATGTATAAATGTCACCAATCATTGGCTACCCAATATATAAAAGTCTAGTTCTGCCACTGTCTGAAATATATTCCTGTGTATAACAATACATCTGATGATAACTTTGTTCCTCATTCAGTTGTGGTGATAACTTTTACAGTGTTTGCTCTCTGCAGGTGAAGACCGCTGGCTGTGTACTCTACTTTTGAAGCAAGGTTGGAGAGTGGAGTACAATGCAGCATCTGATGCCTACACCAGCGCACCAGAAGACTTTAAAGAACTGTACAACCAGGTCTGTGCAGAAGACAAACAAACCCCTTTAAGTAATGCTGTGGCAAAGTGAAATGTTTGTTTCCAGTATTTGGAACAGATTAAGTATCACAACAGGATTTTATGTCTATTTTCCCTACTCAGCGGAGACGATGGGGGCCTTCTACAATGGCCAATGTGGTGGATCTGCTTGGCTCCACCAACATTATTTCGAAGAGGAACCCATCCATTTCCAAACCCTATATGTTATACCAACTGTTTGCCATGATCGCAACCATTCTTGCACCTTCCAGCATCTGCCTCATGATTGCAGGTTAGTACTGTTTGTTTGTGTAATTGTAAAGGTGAATGGTTGTACAAGCTTTTGTGTTCCCTTTATAAATGATTAGGTTAGAGGACCTTGTGCAATTCCTTGTCTGGTGTGTCTTTCAGGCAGTTTGTCCTTCATCCTGGGACTCTCCAATTCTGTTGCTCTGGTCTTAGCTGTGATACCTCCTGCCATCTATTTGGGTCTTTGTTTTAAGCTCAAGGCAGACACTCAGATTACTCTTGCAGCAGTATTGAGTGCATTGTATGCATTCCTTATGTTGGTGGTCACCATGTCTATTATAGGTACTTTATTTAATTTGGAATTTGTCCAATTATTTCTTAGTTAGAAACGTTTAAAACATGATTTTTCCTTTGTTTTCTACCAGGTTCAATGGTCAAAAGTGGGACCATTTTCACACCCAGCAGCATTTTCATCATCGCCATGTCTATCATTTACACAATCACGGCCCTAATGCACCCCCAGGAATTGCCTCTCGTCTTCTATGGCTTTCTCTACATCATCTGCATCCCCAGTGCCTACCTTCTGCTAACCATTTACTCCATGGTCAACATGAACAGCACCTCTTGGGGCACCAGAGAGACAAAGCCTGCAGCTGGGGCTGCCACACCGGCAGTCACCCAGGAAACACCCAAACAGAGAGGTACATTTTGACAGCCATGCAAGTCACTGCAGCTTTAGGCCAAAATTAATGTTTCTGCTAACTGAACTGAAGTTCACTTTTATACTTTTACACTTGCAGTGAAAAGCAGTCTCCAGCAACTCTTCTGTTGGGGCAAATGTAAAGAACCAAGCCAGAGATCTCAAGATGTACATGATATCATGATTCCAGAGTCAATACAGGTTGAGCCACAACCCCAAAACACTATTGTGGATGACCCCCCTGAAGACAGACAAGAGTAGGTTCTGAATTCAGTAACATAATTATAATGCAATTCTACAGAGTCCTGCAAAGAATTGGATTGTACTGTTAAATATTTTGACTATTTTCCAGGCAAGTGGAGACTAATAACTCAACTACTGAGTGTAAGTTAAAGAAATAACTGGTCTTTTCTTGTAAAACACCCCACCCCTTATGAATGTGATGTTTATATATATATTTATTTATTTATTTTATGCTCTTTATCCAGGTTGGGTAACAGAACTTCAGAGCTTACCAAGTGACGTACAAATGCAACTACAAGAGGAATCTCTTAATGAGGTGAATATACTGTATCTTATTTTCAGGCAATGAGTAGAAAATCAAGTTGATGAGATAGATGTTTGTCAAACAGAATAACTGCCTTGTCTTTTTATACTTAATTCATAGCACATAACGTGATGGCAACACATTTTTCTGCTTAATTTCTTCCACAAACCAAACAAATTGTCTCCTACAGTTTGACTTAAAACCAGAAGGTCTACACAATGATCCGGTCATGCTGAGCTTAGCAACTAAATCCATAATTGTGATGTAAAAACTTGTTGAAATTTACTATCTGAATATTGGAAGTAAAACACTGGAGGTCAAGAGTTGGTGGCAAACAGATGAAAAACAGATAACAGATAAACAGATAAAGAGCATGGGTCAGACCACAAATACTAGAGTAATGTAAGAATAACATAAAAAATAACACATTTTCATTAGTTTAAGCCAACTGTTTTCTAATAATTGCATTATATAATAGCGGTGACTGGCCATCTCTTGAATCACGTTAGCCATGTTTCTCCAGCATTTGTTTTGCTCTAAAGTACAAAAGTATAGCAATTAATATTTACATATTTGAATTAAAATTAATTATTTCTGCTGACTGTTTCCAAACTTGTAAAACTGTAATGCCAAACAGTTTGTATTTCCTAGTATGATATGTGATATTTAACTAAGTTAATCTCTTGCTGAACTTAGTCATGAGTGTTGGTGGTCAAAAACCTTTTTTAATGCCCAATAATGACTTCAAGAAAGGAGCACACATAAATCTTTTCAAGTTTTCTTGCAGGAGGAGAAAGTTTTCTGGGAGGAGTTGCGGGAAAAATACCTTTATCCTCTGCCAGTTGACAAAGAGAAACAAAAAGAGATGCACAGTGCCCTGACAGGGCTGAGAAACAAGGTATGAGTGAAATATATAACATCTCCTACAGAAAGCACATTCAGTTAATCTGAAGTTAAACTCATTTCTTTCTCTTCCCAGATCAACTTTTCCTTCTTCTTTGTGAATGCCCTGTGGCTAGTGGCAACCTTTACCCTCGAGATCTTTCAAATCTTCTCCATCAAAATAAATATGGTTGATATCAACCTAAACAACACAGGAGACTTCATCCAAATCGAGCCCTTGTCCTTCATGTTCATTCTGGGATTCACTGTGTCAGTTTTGCTCCAGTTTGTTGGCATGTTTTACCACAGGTAAACACTTCTATCAAATTTCCATTTATTCTCAGTATAATCTTATGTTAAAACAAAAGAAAAAGAATCTTGAGCGAAAGAGAATCTAACATTTTTTTGTGTGTGTTTATCCAGAGTCTACACCCTCATCCACTACATAGCTTATCTAGAGACTGAGCCCATCCAACAGAAAAGAAGACAGAAAGCAAAAGAAAAAGCTTTATAGGTATTTATTACTTCTATTGATCACCACAACTTCCACCTCAACATTTGCCTTTAAAAGCGCTTCTGTTATCACAACTCTGCTGATAATATACTAGTCTTGTCTTGATTTCTGGCCCAAAAATTTAAATCAGTCACTGAATCCAGTAGCAAACATTTCACACAAAATGATATGTTTTAGAATTTTTACTGGATCTGAAAAAGAGTCCAAAAGCCCTCAAACTATACGGAAATTCAAGTTTTCCCACAGCAGGAGATGGCAGCATTGTCACATAATTCTACTGTTTTGAACATTTTTTTTAATTCATTTGATTATTTTTAATTTAGTCCAGTAATCCTCAAAACAAAAGGACAAAAATGCTTACATACTTTCCATTTTGGACATTTATGTTTTATAAAGTGCTCTTTCAACTGAAGACATGTCAAACAGCATCCATAATAAATGCTAAATATAAAAAAATATAATAATAAAATCAAGTGGAACAACTTCTGCTCTTAAACTGTGTCTCTGGAACAACTAAAAGTTCTCTGAAAGAGGATCTTAGACTTCTTACGGTCTCATATAGTTTCCAAAGTCCTGATAAATAGATAATAAGTCAGTAAGACCGTAGACTCAATCCTAAAACGAACAGTCTCTGTAAAGCTAAAAACAGGATTAACTGTCTCTCTTTTCTTAGTTCTAGTTAGAAGTGTGGCAGCTGAGTTCTGTACAATCTCTTGCTGATTAAAGGATGGTTTTGTTGGACACATGTAAAGGGGTTATTTTGATATTTGAGACACGAGGAGTAAAAACCATGTCAAATGGTCTCTGAGTCTGAGCAGACAGACCACTGCCAAACCAAACGCTGAAGTTTTAGATGTTCACACAAGAAGCCAGCAGAGGGCAGTATTTAGTTATTGGAATGGGAAACGCTCGAAGTTCAGGGTAGACGTGCTGTCTGCTGAACATATAACTTTCAAAGGTTGCATCCACATTGAAAATAATTACTCTGCTTACTCTGCACATTGCTCCAAACTGTAGATGAGTATATGAATGTGTCTTTATAAACAATTTAACAGAATTTTAACTGAATGATATATTTTACAAGTTAGAAGCTGCATCTTTACTTTCATAATCAGGATCGGAATTGATTCCTTTAATTATTTGTTAAAACTGCTGTAAAGGACAAGATTTACTTCCCTCTAAGTGTCCAACCAGACTTGTGTTTTGTAAACCATAAATAAGATAAATGATTGATTTTGTTGCTCTATTCATATTTAATTCCTGTTTATTCATTTAAGTGGTAACATTTTATTCATTCTCCTCCCAGGATAGCATTTCCTCCACTACAGACTCAAACTACAGCTCTGGGGAAGAAGATGAGAGTTTTGATGGTGAAGATGATGATGATTCTTACATAGATCCTAATGCAGGGACTATGGTTTAAACACAGACTGCTGAACTTGGATGAGTTCACTGTGTGTCAGACTTCATGAAGTATTTCTTAATCAGCCTTCAGTCAACATCACCTGAGAATTCTTGACCTCATAAACCAGCATCTGCTGCATCATTTTATTCAATGTGTTCTTATTTTTTAAAAGCTTATGTTTATAACTGAAAGGCTAGGAGGTGAAACTTCATTTAAAAATCAGCTTGAGTGTTTTTAATTTTTCATCAGCTTTGATCGCAGTGAATCCATCTGTTATATTGTTACGATGCCAGGTGCAATTTTTCCCAAAAAAATATTATTTTTTCTTAATTTCTTTTGATTATTTATATTTATTTTTAATCATTCTGTTACAAATATGATGTATTGTTTTGCAAATGAAGGCAACCATCAAATGAAGGATGTGTGGTTTTGATTTAAACAGTAAGTCATACTCTGGGTTTGCTGCTATTGTTAAAGCACTGATTATTTTTATAATGTTTACAGGAATAAGTGAAGAAAGAAAATTATTCTAGCAAATGAAGGGTATTTTTAAAAGGCTGAAAGGAATAAGTCAGATCATCACTGTAATGTTCAACTGTAGTCAAAGCAGAATTCAAATTATTCATGTTTATTTTTAGCTGTCGTATTTCTCAGGTATATTTGTGTATATTGTCACTTTTCACTGTTCTGTACTATTTATAAAAAAAATGCCTGTTTATTGTAGTTTAAAATGTAAATGTTATGTTAATTCGATTCTGTATAATAAATAATACTATTTTCCCATAAATAACGCCTCTGTTTAGTGGAAAGAACCTAAATAAGACATTTTTTTCCCTGTCATCTTTGTCCTTTTTTCACACAAACTCAGGTTTTTACTTGAATTTATAAAAAAGGAAACACCTGAGTTTGTGGCCAACATTTAGAGCAATATTTTGTTAAAATGAAAATACATAACTGTTTTCATTAGTGTAGAATACAAGAAAATAATAATAATAATAATAATAATAATAATAATAATAATAATAATAATACTCTTTATTTTTTATAATAAGCAATTTTACCTCTGCCATGTTGAAACAGTAAAGGAAAAGGGAACAAACTCAACACATCTGACACCAGATGTGCCCACATTTGATGACATTCTTAAAGATCATAAAGATCTTAAAGCTTTGGCTGAATGTACCTGTGGAAATAATCTAGTGTTCATGCTGATAGCATGTACAGAAACTGTAATCTTCTGCTCCAAACACAGGTGGCAGTATGTGTGTGTGGTGTAGATGTGGCAGGTTAAAAGACACACGCTATGCATCAGCTAAATATCTGTTTTAATGCATTTAGCAACAACAAAACTAAAAACAGCTGGACAGTGACAATTGTGCTTGTTAAAGTAAAATAATGATGTTTAAAGTCATCAACACAGCATAATTCTGCTTTAAAAATGTGGTTTTGTGCTTTCATGTTTTAAAGGAGAACACACCATCTCCTCCCCTCTCTCTCTTTCTAAATCTGTTTACAGCAGCTTTCTGGAAGTATAACTAAGTTGTATTGTGACGGTTTTTATCCTAGAACATTCTCTTAGTTTAAGTATTCTTAAATATAAAAACTGTTTTATTGCAAAGATGTCTCCATTTTAGCTTTAAGTTGATTGAGTCTATGAAAATCAAGATAAAAACGGACTTAATGCTCAGTTTGTAAATATAACACAACAGATTTCTGGTTTAAAAAACAATGTTCCTTCCATTGAATGAATTTAAAATGATTCCCTTGTTGTTAGATGTGATGGTGTATTTCAAACTAGTTGTCAAACATGCGTTTACATTTAACTTACACTACTTTTTCCCGCTAAATCCAAGCATTTACTGCTGGAGCACAGCTCTGATGTTCATAGAGAAAACTCCCTTTGGCTTTATGCAGCATCTGCAGCAAAACCTTAGCCAGATTATCAACCCAGAATCGGACCATTGGTCGGTTTATGACACATTTCACTCAATCCATTATTCCATGCACATCTGTAATCTTAAACCAGGTTCAAATTTAAATCTCCAATCTAAACACATTGACTACTGTATGGTGTAGTTTTTAATAACAAATGCTAGTTATGCTTAAAAAGCTTGCATAGCTGCAGGGATGCAGACTACAAGCTCTGCGCTTGCTTGCTGCATCAAGGTGGGATTTAAGTGTAACTATTCAAATTTCATTGGATTTATCAAAAATATAATTCAGAGATCATTTATTAACCAGTTATTGCAAAATACAATGTAAAACAAACAGCTTGAGCTAAAATAGTCAATACTTGTAAATTAATTGCAGCTTCTGACCTTTGCGTTGACATCTTTATTAAATAAAGCCGTTTTAAAGTCTTTATACTTCCATGACAGTTTGTGTTTACAATCATCTAGTTGTTTTATATAATAGTAGTATTATGTTTGGATATGTTACAGAATTTTACATACAAAAGAGATGTATAAAGCTTATATGATATGACCTAATAAAATATGACCCTTTCATTTAATTACTGAAGCTTCAAAGACAACACTATACACTTAAGCATGGTGCTGTGACAGAACAGAAATGTTAGAAACTCCCAGAACAGAAAGTTCAAGATAAACAGTGTCTCTGGTTTCCTAGTGATGCATAAGTACTCTGCAGATTAACTACTGTACAGCTGAGCTTTATGAGCTGGTTGCTAAGGATCAGTGACCCGTAATCTTGGCTGCATTTTATTGTTTTATACATTTCTGGCAAGGTGTGTTCTTAGGTTAGAGTTATACAAACAGCAACCAAAACCTGTAAGGGCCCTTCTGATGATAGATAACAAAACAAAAATAAAAAAAACAAGCACATGTGTTTGGTTATTTCTGTTTAGTTTCAGTTCATCTAACTGCATGACCTCTGTGCACAAGAAAGAATCATGGCTGATGTTTTTTCTGGCTTTCCTTTTAATAGTTTCACTTCCCCCTGCCTTCATTTTTATCCAGACAGTATGGTTCCACTTTAATCACAAGCACTAGGAGCAATGTAAAAACCTTTTAGAGGAAAAATTTAATCTAACTTCAGTTCATACTCCCACAACATGCCCTTTATGAGAACATTTACTCACTGTGTGTCTTCACTGAAAGGTCAGCAGTCTAACTAACATAAAAATTTACTTTTTTTGATGTAAAAAAAAAAAAAAAATTCATATTAGAAATAAACAGCTTGTACCTTCTCATAATGTGGATTAGTACGATGCACATTTAGTCTCAGAAAAATCTGTTTAAATTGCAGGAAGATTCAGGTCTTTGCCATCGTGATCTTTTGCATGTCATGTCTAAGCACATTACTTTTTTTCATGTAACATAATGAGTTAAAATAGATGGTTGTCAGTTCACTAACAACTTGTGTGCAAATCTAAATATTTAAATATATTTTAGACTTTTGGACTGTGGTTTATTTTTTAACTAAGACTGGTATTAATTCATTAAAACATTCACATGTACACCAGCATGCTGAAAAGTTCAAGATGCATCCTATGATTTGCAGGTGCATGTACAGCAATGTCTGGAATTACTGATTATTATCATAATGATCTCATAAGGGAGCCAAGCTCAGGCATACATACAGTTATCTATTTTTGATTCAGTTATCTCAACATCACAAAGCTCAGTTTCATTTTATAACTTTATCTCAAGAAATCTGCTTTTAGTTTTTGCAAGATAAATACTGCTGGAACCAGTTATCACAAGATAAGAAGCTTTGTTTTCTCAAGTCAGAATCTTTAACAGTAGGTGAAGTCATGCATGTCTCATTCTGGTCACTTCCTGAACCTGAAAGAAAGAATTTCTTGTTTATCATAGTTTTTAAAATAATCAAAGTGATATCTGAATAAAACTGTTTTGTTTTAGTAAGCTTGTTTTGTAAGGGTTTCAAGCATGGCCCCTCTCGGTTTCTGTGGTCTGCAGGTTCTTCCTGTCATACTGGTGAGTCACTGACAGCAGGTTGACAAGAATCAGGAGCAATCCAATACAAAGTTCAACCCTTTTATGTTTTAACCCAGTGTTTACACTGCCCAAATGGCCTTAATTCCAAATTGCATGAATTGAGGAGAGGTTTGCTTCCTCAGCTGAGCAGCTGGACAGGGCTGAGTGGATTATAGCAGCCAGAAACTGGTCTGAATGACCCTGGCTGCTGTTAGCTGCTTGCTTGGACTATCCTGTCCATGTGGGTTTTGGCTACCACCCACTTGCACCGTAGTTGTCCTGGCGACTAACAGCTAACGCCTGCTTGTTCAGCCTGGTGAATGTCCCCAAACCTCTGTTGTCCTCTGACAGATTAATAGCCTAGCTGCTCAATTACTCTGTTCCTCAACAGCCACCCTGCAATAGTTTTCTTGCAGTGCAAAAACTTCTGCTTTTAAAATGATTGCATGAAGGATAACATGTATGCTGTCACTAGGGAGCACTACCTGAAGAATTTCATCATACATGGAATCCAGGAACTGTGGTCTTATGTCAGACAAGATGATAAAAAAGTCTTGTAGAGAGTTTGAGACTACTGGATAAATCAAGTTCCTTCAGCACAGTATATATTTTTTTTTTCTTTTTTACACAACAAAAAACATAGAAAACCCTTCCCTGGACCCTTTAAGCAACACTTTCTACACCAGCAGAGAAAAAAAAAAGATACATATGTATATATATATTCTCTAGGTCTTCATGTTTTACATTAATTCAATGCTCCTTTTTCTGTTTTTATTCCTGCAAATCTGGTTGTCTTATGCACTTAAACATACAAGTGACCTTCATGAATGAAGCAGCAGCTCTGTAACTTGATGTCATGTGTGGATGCAAAAACTTTCATCAAAGAAATATATTTTTAGTTTTTGCCCTCATTTTTCTTTTGATCATTTCCATTACTGTAAGCCACTCATTCTGTTTCACTCTAAAATTAAAAATGTTGGTCTGAACATCCCGCTAGGGTTTGAAATCTTAAGACACTTACACTTCAGCTACTACTACTGGTATCTGACTCGGTCCAGCCACCATGACAGAACTGCTCTCATCCAGAGATCGTTCATTGGACTGAGTCGTCTGTCCTTCAATGTCATCGGCCAGAGCTCTCTTGTAAATACCCATCAGACTCTGCCTGAACTGGCCTCTCACATCCAGCCCAATGCAGAAGTACAACAATGGGTTTACGCAGCTGTTAAAGTAGGCAACACCGCTCGCCAAAGGTTGCCAAATTTTCAACACGGCATTCTTACTGTCCACCATTTTTACAAGTAGCAGGCAGTGGTACGGAGCCCAGCAAAGGAAGAACGCGATGACCAGGGATGCTAATATACGAAGGGGGCGGGACTTCCCAGATAGACGGGTCCGTCGGATGCCAATACCAGCCAGGATGTAACAGATGAGAATGACCATGAAAGGAAACAGGAAGCCACACACAAAGCGAATTAAGTAGAGAGCATATTTGGTGACATCACTGTCCTTCGCCTCCTTCACCTCCATTGTGCTACACTTGCTCTTGTTGTTCTTTCCATTGTAGACATGGCGGGAGATGAAGAAGGGAGTGCTAAAGATGATCGCCAGGATCCAGACGCAGACTGCTACCACCCTAGCAGCAAACAGGGTGCGCCGTTGCTTTGTGAAAATGGGCCTCCAAACACAGAGCATTCGGTCCAAACTGATCACGGCCAGAAGGAAGACTGAACAGAACATGTTGGCGTATTTGAAGAAGCCGTTGAACTTGCAGAGGAACATGCCGAAGGGCCAGTAGTCGAAAAATAGCTTCTTAATGAGGGAGAAGACTCGTGTGAAGCAGAAGATGAGGTCCGCTACTGCTAGATTCACCAGCCACACGTTGGTGACCTTCGGCTGGAGGGAAAGAAGGAAATAGAAGAAGATGGAAGGCAAGAGGAAACAAAGGGGGAAATAAAGTGGAAGAAAAGGCAAAAAAATAGAAAATGTTACACATTATTTCCATGATTCCATTAGTTATATTTACTTTAAGCAACATTAGGAAGCTAAATGAAACATGTTGAGACGTAATTTTACTCTTGTAAAGTCTGAACTTTAAAATTTCACATCTCATTAAAGAAAACTGCAAAAAATTAATTTATATTTGTTTCCATTGAATCAGGAAATAGTGAGAAATTACTCCTACTTAGAGTCTGAAACAAAACATTTTTAATTAACTTTAACATAATTACACACCACACCTTTAGTTATCAGTATTATGGGTTTGTGATACTAACAGATTTGGTATCTGTCTTTTTTTGGTCTCAATCCGATACCAAGTAAATAAAAGGCTAGTATTGTCAGTATTATTACTTTCTTAATAGGACTGTTATATTTAACACGTAAATGTAAAGACAATAAATTATTTTTTGAATTAATGCATTATTTTTTAACACATATTCAATAAAGCTATTAGACCATAAAAAGCAAAATGTGGCGTCATCTCAGTGAGAGAAGCTGATTTCAGATACGTAGGTGTCTTGTTATCAAGATCAACCAAAAACACCAAAAAACACATGTCCTAGTTATTTATTAAGTTTGTGATATTTTTCTATTCACACACTCATGCCATTTAAAAAAAATTGGCATTATCTCTGCAAGAGCAGCTGATTTTAGCCATATGGGTCCTTGTCATAGTTGTGAATCAAATCCGCCAAAAAAACACTTTATTCTTTTTATTTGTGAAGTTTCTGACAGTTTTCAAGCCTCACACGTATGTATCGATGTTATCACAGTAGTATTAATCAATATTGATATCAGCGCTGGTATCAATATTATTGATCTTTGGATTGATCGTAGAAGTGTGTGTGTGTGTGTGTGTGTGTGTGTGTGTGTGTGTGTGTGTAAGAGTCACAAGGATCTGGTGTGTGTCTTTAGTTTGTGGTGTGTGAAGGCTTATGATTTATTTTTAATATGCATAAATGATTGATTTCATTATGTAAAACACTTTGTGCTGCTTTTTGCGTGTTTTATAAATCAAATTTGATTTGATTTAATTTGACTGATTTATTGTTACAACCTTAATGATAAACTGTCTTTGAGTATATTATAATTGAGGACATATAAAGATTGCAAAAGTTCTGTTGAAGCTTTCATGAGTATGAAAGTATGAAAAGTTACGTTTCACAGCATCCAAACAATTCACTCATCACCTTGGAGCAAGATACATGCTGCATTATTATAAAAATGTTTTAGGAGAATCTGGCTAAAACCTTTACTCTACAACAGTGGTATCCCAACCTATTTTTCTTGAGGACCCCCGTCATGCAAATACTAAAAAGCCATGGACCCCCTGCCCCACGCCGTGCTGAAACCAAGCTGGTTTTTATGCTTTCAAAGTGAGATTCTCATCATAAATAATGTTTTCTGGTTGAGTCCTAATTTAACAACATATACCCTTGTGTTTTTTTTTTTCTCAAAACAGGGACAATGTGTGGACATTGATCACAGTGGCTCTTTATGTCCAAATCCTCCCCATGTTGGGAACCACTGCTCTACAATATACAACTATGGCAGCTTATTCTCATTAGTTTAGGATATGTAGCTTATCTTCAGTCCTTTTAGACCTGATCTGAGGTTTATACACTCATTGGGGTTGCAGATTCTTCAGCTCAGAAGAATCTTACATCATCTAAAAATGAAGCATTTAATTACTGTGGAGAGCTTCAGGTGAACATTTGTCAGTTATAGTTATACGAGCACAATTATTTTGATTTTTTCGCTTTATCTCTGCTGTAACTGGAACACAAACACTGGTTAATGATTACAGGATGTTGTTTGGACAGCTCTTTAGAGAGATAAATAATGTAGTGTAATTAGTTTCATTTGAGCTGCTGTCAATGTTTGGAAACCAGCTTCCTGCAATTTGTGAATTAAAGACTTTACAACATTAGCTTTTCAAAACTTCCAGGAATGAGACAGCTGAAAGTGTATTTGTTATTCCTGAAATAGCCCTTTTCGCCCTGAGTAATAGCCCAAAGTTTCACATCATTCAGAGTCATGGTATTTATCACAATAATACATCGAACACTGTGCATCCACCTTAAGTCTGAATCCAGCCACCCAGACCACCGCAAAGTTCCCAGTGATGCCGAACACCACAGTCAGCGTGTAGAGGATGATGCTGATATTGTCCATGATGGCGTCCACATTCACCTTTGTTGCCTGATCAATCTTGGAAGATTTCACAACACTATCGAGCAGAGTAGCGTTTGGACACATTATACAGCTGGAAAAAAAAATACAAGAAGATCTTAACTCAGAGAAGAAAAAGAGTAAAAGGAAAATGGAGTCAAAGCAGATTAAATTTCATTCATACAGTTTTTGACTCTGCAGAGTTGTTTTGAATTATATGATTTTATCAACTCATATCATAACAGCAGCAGATTATCATTATGCTAATAACTTAAAGGCAGGAAATTATATTAATCACAATATTTATATTTAGTACTCTCAACCAAAATGCAAATTGAAAACATTTTTTTTTTTAACAATTGAAAGGTTAAACGTCTAATCTGGGAAAAAAAATTATATAGTTTAACAACATCTCAGGCTATATTTGCTCATCTGATCTGGATGCTGTAAAAGAAAGTTTTAAAGTTTGAAAAATTTAAATGTTTAATTTCATCTCTGTTCACTGTCTGCACAGTAAAAGTCTGATATATCTAAAAAAGAATTTTTTACTTCATATTGTACATTTTCAGATCATCTTTTTCAGATAAATTCACACCTAAGGATCAGGAAGGGGGCTGCGCAGTGGTGTGGTGGTTAGCACTGCAGCCTCACAGCAAGAAGGTTCATTCTTCGCCTCTATTTTTGTTCTTTCCTGTTGACCTCATTATTGCACGATCAGAATAATAAGAGATGTGCGAGCCCTGGATGTCTCTACTTTCCTCAGTGAAACAACTGTGGTCACGTGAATCCTCTAGTAAACAATGCATCGTGAACAATTTGTGGTACTTGGTCTACAAAATTTAAAGTTTTAGGAATACAGACAGGCCTCACAGCAGGATTGCTGATTTAAAGCTCGGCTGGGGGGAGGTTTGAACAGTGGCCTTCTGTGTGGAGTTTGCATGTTCTCCCTGTGTATGCATGGGTTCTCTCCAGGTACTCCAGCTTCCTCCCATCATCCAAAGATATGCATGTTAGGTTAGTGGTCGCTGTAAATTCTCACTAAGAGTGAGCGTGAGCGTGAATGGTTGTTTGTCCAGGGTGTACCCTGCCCCTCACCTGCTAAATGCTGGTTTAGGCTCCAGTTTCCCCGCAACCCGTAATGGACGAAGCGGTACAGATGATGGATGGATGGATGGATGGATGGATGGATGGATGGATGGATGGATGGATGGATGGGTGGATGGATTAGGAAGGATTTTATACCGTTTCCTAAAAGAAAAAGTGGCAACAAAAAAAGTGCAATTTTACTTTAGTTCTGTCAAATGTCGTCTAGTTTTAGCTTCAGAGAACTATATATTAATTTTTTTTCTTCAGAAATGGGACCTTTTATAAAACATCTTCATTTGCAAGCAGCTGATTATAGAGAAGGTTTGTTAGGTTTCCTCTTTCTTTATTGTTCATCCAAACCAAATCTCACAGTAAAACATATACGGCTCACATTCACTTAATCTACCAACCACAGACAAAATGTTCTGTTTTATGCGACAAAATAAGAAAATAACTTTTGCCAGACGGGTGAGGGGTCATTATGGGTCATTTTATACATTTCAAGCTACTTGATTAAAGTTATGTATTAAAAATTAGATTATTTTGATGACTTTCCCCAGGTGTGTCTCTGCAATGTTTTCTTAAAGATATTTATTATTCCTTTTACGTGTGTAGCAGCTGGTTGTCTGGTTTTCCTGTTTGGGTTAGATTTCATAGTTGTGGTTATTTTCTATCTTGTAACTCTCCTTTTTTTTCTTTCTTTACTCTCTCTCCTCTGTTCACCCTCTGCCTCTGTTGTAGCTCTGGTTTGGTCAAGTGGTTATGTGTAAATTTGGCACTTAACAAATGGAAAATATAATAAAATAAAATAATAACAGAGTAACAATATAGGATATCAAAGTATCCTTTCCTTGATTACTGAGCGCTACATGAGTTTAGCAACGTGCATCTCTTTGCTAAAGTCACAAACTGTGTGCTTTACACACAACAACATATTTACAATTGAAATACATTTTTCTTGTTCTTGTTTCATTTAGGGTCCATTTACACCAGCCTTTTGATTCCAATCTTAGTCCATTTGCTTGAAAAGTCCACTTCATTTGGGGCATTGTGGATACGTGAACAAATTCTGATTCGGATTTAAGAAACAGACTCGATCCGCATACAAAGGCAGGTCTAAGCGCATGTGAGGCAACAGCAGAAACAGCTCGCAGTCAGATGTGGAAAAATTAGGTAAAAGTTCTGATAAAATCATGATCTTGCGAGACTGCGACAATCTGATCCAGAGTCATCCTACGCAACAGATGAATGAGTTTTCTTCTTGGTTGTGTGGCTTGTCTTCTCATTCTGTCGCTTCTGGCAGAGAATGCAACACGTTATTTAAAAGGCAATCTTGGTCCGGAAGAATATTTCAGTCCCCAACTGAACCAAATCCCCAATCAGACCGAGTCTAGTGGACTATCTTGGTGTGAATGCCATTTGTTTTTCTCTTGCCTCTGTTACCCCTGGTTTCTGTTTGCTGATTATAACACCTGCTCCTTTTTTAGTCATTAACCCCTCTGTATAAGTACTTTTTGGTTTGTTCTGCTCATTGCCCTGTTCCATCATTCCCTGTTTTCCTGTGTTTGTGTTTTGGAGGTTTTGCCAGATGAGTCAGATGTACCCAGCTGACACACTGTCTGGAAAATAATCTTGTCTCGCACATTTTCCTGTTAGAGCTATATTTATTTCAGATTATTTTCACACCTATTTACTGCAGGGTTTTATTTTTATTTCAGCCATCACATGTATCACCATATTTGGATGTGAGGATAGATTTTGAAAGTGGCCATCGAGGACCAAATTTGCACACTGGCCTGCATTAGATATTTAGGGGAGACTGTGTAGCATGGTTAGAATTGTAAGGCCATCATTTCCATCACTTAGGTATGAGACAGCAGTCATAAGATAATTTCAGTGTTTAACCACTTCCTTCTCAATCTCACATAGTGGTTGCCAGTGCTAGGAACAGGTGCGTGCAGATTTTATTCAGATAAAACATTTTTATTTGAAGGGATTTTACCAATTCCAGCACTTATACAAATGCAGATAAAGTCATGTGACTAACAGTCAGTTAAATTATAGTTTCTTAGACAAGATGTGATGCATTTTCTCTCTGCTTATTTCACACGACTTTGCTAATACAGCTAGCTAAAATATGGTGGGCTGTAACATATATTTGAAGTGTTTTACGATCCCCTTACATAAAACTAAGAACGAGTTCTTGAGTGTATTTAGACTTAGAGAAACAACTTTTCTTTAAAATTTTATTTAAAAAAAAAGCATTTTATAAAAGATGAAACAATGAAGACTGCGACCATAAAATGTGCCCCATGCAGTATTAGGCAGTATATACACACAAATAGCCACACAAACGCTTTTTTTCTTCTTTTTTTTACACAAAGGAACACCGTGGATTTGGTATTAGCAAGCAGCATCTTTGGAATACTTGCAGGACTTTGAATTAGAGCCATTTGTAATAAATAAATGTAGGTATTTTATATAAAAGTTTGAGAAGCGTAGCTTAAAAATGCAGCAAGTAACAAGTGATGAAATGAAGCGTTAGAACTCCGTCTCCTTACGGCAGTTTTGTCTCACAAGCAAGACAACAGCTGACATTTAACAGAACAAAAACATCTTCAATCTTCCTGATGAGCAAACATGATGATGAAATCTCAGATCAGTGTTTTCGTTATTAGTAAGTTAAGATACATGAAATTGCCTCCAGTGACTCAGAGATACAGCTTGTATTAGATTTGTATTTTGCTTTTCAGTTCTAAAAATTCATGCTTTGTTCTGTGAGCTTTTTCTGGTCAGTGTCTAGTTTCAAAGAATTTCTTGTTCTTCATTTCAGGGTTTCCTACAGGGCCTTTCTAAGATTTCAGATTGGCTGTGTTACTTCTTATTATGTTTCTGTTTCAAGTACGGTTTTATTTCCTTAAACTGATCTTTGGTTCTCATTTTGACATCTTTAAGTCCAGGTTTCAATGTTTCTGTTTGACCCTTGTTTTGTTCTGTTTTCTTTTCATGTGTTTCATGTTCTGATCATTTTATATATACCGCTAATCTTGATTCCTGTTTTATTTTCTGGAGGTTATCAATTCTTCTATTCTGCTGTATTGGTATTTGATATTTCAGTCTTTCCAGTTTAATTACAGCTTTTTTTTTTTTTTTTTTTGAAAAAATGACTTGAGAATCTGCATTTGGCTCCATGACAGAAACAATATCTTTAATCTTCCACTTTAAATGAGAGTGTAAAAAGTCTAAAGGTCAAAGCTAAGTTGTAATACCTTCTAAGATGCAGCAAGAGAATTATGCAATGCCCATGTTTTGTTAAATGAGATGCTGCACATCTTATCTGCTGTTTGTCATTTTTCTCAGAATGAGTTCCAGGGGGTAACCAGGCAGTGTCTTGCTAATCTGATAAAACTACTGGAGAAGTTAGCAGGAACCACAAATGGTACTACAGTCACAAAACCATAAATACAAAAGAAAAAAGGAAGCTGGCCCTTAATTCTGATTAACTCTGATTAACAACATGTGTTTCCCATCATGCAAAACTCAAAGTTCCTTTAAAGATCTCCTCTAAAAGTCAAGTTATTAACCTTTTTTAGTACAAGCTGCTTTTTATTTGTCTGAAGGCTTGTGTATAAAATCAACCATTTTATTGTATTTACAGGAAGGTAGTTGTTAATGACTCAGTCGGCATGTTTTCAGATTCTGTAAGCCTTTATGTTATACTGCAGCAGAAGTAGATTCAGTTAATTTCCCTGCAGTGTCCACACAAAAACCAAAGAGGACATAAAGTCTGCAGTCTTGTCTTTGTTGACTGAGACCTGCTAAAAGGAGCATAAAAATGGAAGGAGTTAAAAGGAGCATGATTTTAGCACTGGACTAGTTATGAAGATTGATGCCATCCTAGAAGATATTCCATGTACAAGCCACCTTTTGGTGAGCTAGTGAATTTATTTTCCTGGCGTCTTCTCTTGTTAGCAGTTCCTGTATAGGACAACAAGCTAGGGCTAACCTGGTGCTTTGCGATCCACCAGCCAAAGTCTGGCTTCCTGGTCTCATTGGCCTTCCTGTTTCACCCTTATTGAGATGTGGAAAACTTTTTAAAGTTTTTTTACAGAGTTTTCTGATCATTATTTTACTGCTATTTGGTTTTTACAATATAAGTTTACAGAATTGATTTTGTACAATTACAGGAGACCCTGAGGAACAAACAGCTGTGTGTTATTGGGCCACATTAAAGAATTATTAAATGCCCATTAACCCAATAACCAAGTAGGTGCAGAAGCACACATATGTCAGATTTCCAATGCAATTATTTATGAACTGAAAATTGGAAATATTAAGGAGAAGAGATTATTTTTTAGAGGCTTCAAAACTGCTGACTTTTAAAATTATATGATATACGATTGAAATCTTTAAAATCAGACAGATGGAGCAGATATGTGAATGCAAAGACAAATGTCACTGCATATGCAATGTTAAAAGGAAGTGACAGAAATACCACAAAAAAAAAAAAGTAAACGAAAGAAAGAAAAAAAAAATGGCCTACTTTTGTTCACTGAGCTCTTCACAAATACTATTTCAGTGCTGAGTTCTGCCATATCTCAAAAACAACTGAACAGATGAAAAGATGGTAGAAAAGAAAATAACAAAGAAAAATGTTGTTTAATGTTTGACACCAAAACAAAAAGCCTGAAACTGTGGAAATTTAGATTTCAAGCCAACTTAAGCTTTATACTTTTTCAAATTAAACAAAGCATCCTATCATTTCTACACTAAATATATCTGTATATTGTAATTATAATATATATATATATATCTTTTTATATAGTTGACCACAGCTTATAAACTAATTGGTCAAAGGCATGTAGCTTTTTACAGGTTTGAGGAATTGGGTCAGTGATACATGTCCGAATCAATCAACAACGTATAACATTATAGTACTTAAGATGTTGTTTTCAGTCTATTACAGTAGCTCTCGATTGCTAAGATGCTAAACTCCATTGTCTAAGCTAAACTGAAGCCTAAACACAGGTTAAAATCTGACCCCTGTGGTCAAAACCTAAGCATGTTTCAGCTGTTATAAATCTGCATTTGATGTTGTTTTACAAAGTATTTATTTTTAGTCTATGTTACAATTATCTCAAAATGAGTGGGTTTTTGTTTTGCTCCTGACATAAGGCATTCAGTCTGCTGTGAACATTAAAGCTTTATTCTAGCACCTCTGAGCATTTTGTTTAGCATTTTTCTGCGTAGTGTCTACTGGCTGCTCAGTAGTGTTCTGCAGTAGCTACTTGGGGCATGAACTGACAACAGTGTTTGGTTTTGAGCAGATAAAACTGAGGTTATTGTTCACTTTTGCAACAATCGTCAGACGTTTTGTGAAAACAGTTTGAAGTATGGGTTTAGTGTTTAAAGATGTGAGAAAATGAGAGCATATTTTAAAACTCGTGTTTTAGCAGTTGAGAAATACTGCAAATGTTTGTTCGTCCACACATCGAGATTGAGCTTCTGTTTTACTGTTCATAATGGCTTATAGGCTTCCACAGATCTGATCATTTACCCACAAATGCTAATAAGACAGATGGAGTGTGATGCTTTCCTGGGGAATCTGATGTGAAAGCCTGTTGCAGCCTGCATAATATTTTTTATTGTCTTCACACTTTTTTACTTTCCTTTCACTTCTTTTCTACTGTGCTCTGACCTGCAGATGGTCAGAGTTATGAAATAAAAGTATATTGTTAATTCAAGTATCGCATATGCGCCACATATTACATATATAAAACATATGCATATTTACATACGTACACGCACAATTACACAATGTAAAATAAACACCCATATTTAATTATGCTGGTTTACATTTGTTCTTTTCTATTTATCTAACTAGCTAGCTAGACATCTGTCTAACATGGATGGATGGATGGATGGATGGATGGATGGATGGATGGATGGATGGATAGATAAATAGATAAATAGATAGAAAGAGCCTGAGAGCTGATTGTAACAAGAAGAATGTAGCAGAATCAGCTATATTTAATGGAAAACATTAACAGCATGCTGATTAATTAAACAACAAAGGGATTTCAGTCAGAGGCTTCTTCATAGAAGGACTGGACAGAAAATGAGTGGGAAAGCAGCTAATATATACAGTACATAAAAAAGCATAAAAAAGAGCAAAATATAAGGAATTAAGGAATGGCTCATTTTGCATTGTGATATATAAAAATTAACTCTTCCTGGTCTGAAAACGTGTAAAAGGTATAATCCAGGAGTGATTATAGTTCTTATTTACCATATCTAAATATAAATACAACTTATGGATAACATCATCTCAGGGTTAATCAGAAGCACAGTCAATAATAATTCGTGTTGAGAGTCAGAAATATTGCTTAAATAAGTGCATACAAGAGCTTGTCTTTAGAGGCAGATGTGGAAAAAAGTCTAGATTTGTTACCTGCAGATGTTGAATCGCTATGACTGGGCTGAAGTCGGCTGCTGCAGTCTCAGTGGTCAGAGGCAGAAATGAAGATTCATCTCTCGAGGTTCCACAGAGTAGCACTGAATTCAAGTGGTTTTATTGCCAGAAACATCATGTGTGTCTGTGTTCATGTTCACACACACACACACACACACACACCCACTTCTCTCTTGTATATGTGTCTGGTTTTGTGTTCCTTTCAGTGCGGCTGCTTCTCTTTTTCTTACATTCATTTCTCGCCATTATCACACACACACACACACACACACACACATACATACAAATGCACAAACACACAAAAGGGGAGATTAACTTGCTAGTCATACTTTGGAGTTATTACTTCCCTCGTCACACAACATGGCTAATCAGACTTTTCCTCTAATGCAACATTTATCTAAAGTGAAAGATTATTGTGCATGTCAGACAAAAAAGTTGCTTTTTTCATTTCCTAAATATTTACAAGAAACCATATTGTGTAACACAAAATATTTGAAAGCATTGTTTAAATCCCTTAAAATACAACTAATTATTGAAATCATAACCTTAGACTTTTTCTTACCCATCTGTCTTTAGATATTTGCTTTTGTCCTATTTGATGTTATGTTAATTTTCTTTCTAGCATTTTAAAACCAAATATTAACATAAAAATATAAAACCCTTTATTTCCACATGAGCTGTAGCCTCTTTTTTATGTTTCATGTGTAGTAAACCCACTTCTGTTTCTGGGTTACAGGAACCTCTTCGGCTCACATAAGGCTTCTAAAATAAAGTAAAAGCAAAACTTGAGACCACAAAAGGATGATTGAGCTGCTGATGCAACTCATTCATCTGAAGTAATAACAAAGTACACAGATATATAAATGAAAGAATGTGTGACACGTTTGGTTCTATAACCTAAAGTGATAAAAACCTGGAAATGATTTATGCTGCTATTCTCTACATTGTGTAACCTGCTGGACATGAGTGCATAAGCTTAAGAATAAAACTAACATGTGCAACTTTTTAATTGTCTAACTAGAAATACTAAAATAGTTAAAATATTTTAAAATAAAACAATTTACAAGTAGCAGCAGTGAAGAAAAAAGTTGTAATTAAAAGGGAAAACTATGCTGATGTAAGACTCCAGTTACTTATTCTAAAGCGTGGAACTTAATTATCTGTTTATTTTATGCAAAAACGTCAGTTCAATTCAAGACTGAACTTCACAGACATTGAAGTGTAATCTTTTTCTACACACTTTGTATTAAAATGGAGTCTGAAAAGAAGTTCTGCTTGTTGAAAGACTTCTGTGTGTGATATTTCCTTTCTGACCTCTTGCAACATCGAAAGTTTATGATCCTGTTGTTGCATGACCTGAAGGGAGCTGCAAACAGGAAGTGATTGCACTGTTAAGATTATGCAAAGGCAGTGAAAAGGAATGGAAAAGGAAGAAGAAGTAAAGTGTTTATTGTAAAGAACATCAAAACTTCAAAAGGTTTAAATATCTATTAAACAAACAGGTATTGGTATGTATGTGTTTGTAGTATTATTTCTACATGTGATTACCATTACTGTGCTGTCCTCTTGTGGCATGAAATGATATGATTTTTAAGTGAGTCCTCAAATTCCATTTCTAAAGTTACAGAAAACACAGATATGAGACTGTGAATTATTAAGCAATGTATATCTAGCAGTGTCATTAAAAACAAAAGGCATATATATTATGTTCAAAGAGGTGAGTGGAAGAAGTTGTGCAGATAATAATGGGGAAGGAGGTGCTGACTAAAATCTTAATGATAACCGGGAACCTTTAAATGGTAAATGGTCCATAATTATTTAGCGCTTTACTACCTGAAACGGTGCCCAAAGCACTTTACATTGTACATCACATTCACACATTAACACACTGATGGTGGAAGCTGCCATGCAAGGTGCTAACCTCAACCCAACAGGAGCAATTTAGGGGTCGGTGCCTTGTTCATGCTCAACATGAGCTCTCCAGGTCAGAATCAGACCAGCAACCCTCGGGCTACAAGATGACAGCTCTACCCACTGATCCACGCCACCCACTTTAACCAGGGGTAAAGATAAAAGACCCAGAAAAAATAAAAAGTCTGAATTAAAAGACAGAAATAACAATATTCATTAAACAAGAAATCTGGATTTGATATATTTTGTTCCAGATGCTCAGTTCCAGAGAAGGGGAATTAACTATGTAGCATGGAGGAGGGAGTGTGATGGTTCAGTCTGATATCATACTCCTCTGGATGTTGCAGCCACTGCCATTTACCACTGCAGCCATTAGTATGGACAAAAGAAGAAAGACTCCAGATGCAGGTCTGTCAGCCGGTCAGTTACTCACCGCAGAAGTGCAACTGGTGGTCAGTTATGTTTCAGGAACCAGTGTGGGTGACCTTATTATTCACTCTTTCCTATTGACCTTATCCTTGCACTATAAAAAGGGAAGGGAGTGCCCTTGGAGGTCCCTGCTGTCGACCACAACAACTGTGGTCACATGAGTCCTCTGGTGAACTATGCACCGTGAAGAACTTATGTTAGTAGGTGAACAAAATTAAAAATTTGGGGAATACAGACATGTCTTTTCTTTTACATTACAATCATGAAAATAGGACTATCTTTGTAGCAAAACATTTTACCAGTCTGGCCACATTAAGGAACTCAAATGCTGCAACATTTTTATATTGTCACAATGCACATTTACATCATAGAAACCATATTTACATTTACAAAACAAAAGTACAACGCCAAAACACTTTTACCAGTGACAAAGCAACTTTACATACATGAAACACTTCTACAAGTTTACTAAAACACAATTACAAAGATAGGTGTTTCACCAAAATCTGTGATCCATTAGAATCTGCAACCTGTTACAGTCTGTCCTGCCACTCCTTTTGAACTCTGGGTCATCCTCCTTCCCTGACCCGGCCCTGGTCTGGTCCTCCTCCGGGTCGTCCTCCTTCCTGCTCGTCCTCCCAAGATCCGGTCGTGGCCCTGGTCCGCTCGCCCTCCGGGCCGTCCTCCAGAGATCCAGTCCCGGTCAATCCAGCCTCCCAGGTCCCAGCCCTGGCCTGCTCATCCTCCAAGGGTCCGCTCCAGGTCTGCCCGTCCTCCGGGTCGTCCTCCTTCCATGACCCGGCCCTGGTCTGCTCGCCCTCCGGGTCGTCCTCCTTCCATGACCCAGCCCTGGTCTGCTCGCCCTCCGGGTCGTCCTCCTTCCATGACCCGGCCCTGGTCTGCTCGTCCTCAGGGGCCTCCTCCAAGGATCCGGTCCAGGTTTTCCCATCCTCCAGGACGCCCGCCTGCACTCTGATGGTGTTGTCTCCCCCTTGTGGTCGTCCGCCAGTGCTTCGGATCCGGTCGTCTCCGCCTTCTGGCCGTCCTCCCAGGCCGTCTGGAATCCGGCCTTTTGGAGGGGGGGGTACTGTTACAGTCTGTCCTGCCACTCCTCCAGCACTCCCCTGTCCTGCCACTCCTCCATTCACTCCTCACTTCCCTGATCCTCCACACCAGTTCCTCATCCACTCATCAGCATTATCCCAACCTGTCTCACCTGTCCCCCATTGACTCACCAGTCCTTATATACATCAGCTCCACAGTCATTCCCTGTCGGACCTTAACCTACACATCAAGGACTCACTCCCTCTCCGTTCCTGGCTTCCGCAACCCCATTACCACTTCCAGTATGGGTATCAGTATGATCCTTCCTCTGAGTTCTGTTCTGTAATAAAACAGTTAACCTGCTCTTGTCTCCTTGGAGTCCTGTGTAACACAACCACAGGGGGGCGATGGTGTATATTTCTTTGCATGTACTTCTTAGAACAAAAGCAAAGTCTGAAACACTATTATTGAAGACTATTGTTACTTTACTTTACCTGCATTATAATGAACTCAGACTTCAATTAAAGTGTTTTCAAAACTTCGCTCGTCTTCCAAGATGCACCTGCAGCGGGTTCCCTGCAGTCATAGATTCTGATGGGTCACAGATTTTGGTGAAACACCTATCTTTGTAATTGTGTTTCACGAAAATGAAAAGTTGCTTTGTTGCTGGTAAAAGTGTTTTGGCATTGTACTTTTGTTCTGTAAATGTAAATATGGTTTATATGATGTAAATCTTACGGAAGCGTGGAGCTGTCACCCAAATAAAAAAAATCGGACCTTATCACGTTATAATGTGATCAGTTTATTGTAAAAACGTGAAACCTATCACGTTAACATGATAAGTTTATTATCATGTCCTGTAAACCAGGTCTGCACCAGCCTCTTAACGACCCATTTGAGTCAGGTGTGCTGCAGTATGGACATACTGAAAACCTGCAGGACACTGGCTCAAGAGGTCCCAAGTTGGGGATGCCTGCTCTGTGGCAGTTCAGACACAAAGTCATGCACCGTCTCACTGTGCGCAGGCAGGTGACCTACGTGTTTCTCATAACTGTCCCACATTTCTGTACAACAATAAACCAGAGTAGAACAATTAATCATTGTCAAAAAGAACTGAAATGCTTCTGCTTGATGAGTATATTTTCCATAAAATGTATTTTGCTCCAATATAGGTCGTAACAACATCTGCATAGTACAAGCTGTGTTCTTATAATAAACTTATCACGTTATAACGTGATACGTTTCACGTTTTTACAATAAAGTATCACGTTATAACGTGATGAGGTCCGATTTTTTTTATTTGGGTGACAGCTCTACTCTTCCGTACTTTGGCAAGATTTATTGTCAATACAATAACAGCTAACACATACAAACAACATTCATCAATACACAAGGATTAGACTATATCTATTTTTTACATTACATAATGAAATAAAAGTGACTCCAGAACTTTATATCACTGTTGAAGTATGCTTTTTCTTTCTTGTTGTATATATTATAGCCACTAGATGATGCTGTTGCTTAGACATTGGCAGCATTGTGCTGTGGGGACTTTTCTTTGTGAATTCACTCCTAAACTTCAGCCTGGCCACTACACTTATGTGTCAAAATGAACTGGAAAAAATCTCTGGTTCTCTATTATATATATATATATATATATATATACACATATATTGTTTTTTCATTTGTCGTTCTCAACCAGGTTTTAACTTCTGTCTCTTCCACAAAACCTATATTAAATAAACACTCAATAAAACAGTAACACAGGTCATGAAGTTAAAGTAATAAAACAATTCCTATGTAAAGTAAGAACTTTATTGCTCTTGCAGACGTGTGCATCAGTGTCTATCCTGTCAAACACCATGAAGACTCTACAGCAGCTACTTCTAAAAGAGCTTAACTTCAAGTCGGACATGCAATGGACCCCCTCCATTTTGCAAACATCTGGATGTGGAGGATGCAGTCCTCTACCTGCTACATCATGTCTGGATGTAAAGCTTGAAAAGATAGGCACAGATCCCACAATTATCTAGTGAACCACATTGCCTGGGTGGCTCCGGCAATACAGCAGGTCATCCAATAACTGGAAACTGGAAGGTTGGTAAATCCTGCTTCATGCCAGTCAATCTGTCATTGTGTCTCCTGTGTCAGTATCACTGGTAAATTAATAAATATGAATGTTCAGTGATGATCTGAGAGGCCATAGTTATACACAGCACGGTTTGTGTATACTCCAGGTCTTGCCACATCCAGAAATATTTGAACAATACAGCGATGGTGCATGCGTCAGGGATGATCAGGAAGAAGGGTACAGATAGCTGATGGAGTCCCTCAGTGAGTGCATAATAAGAACTGTGCCTTCTCTTCAGCCTGTGCGGATTCATGTGGATGCTGTGATGGTGGAGACCTACTAAGGTCCACTTAGACCACTAACAGGACTGGTCCAGTAACAGCGAGGCTGTGTAGAAGGACAAAGCCGACTGTATGTTCTCAGGAGGTTGAGGTCATTCAGGAGGAGGCTGCAGAAACTGGTAAAATAACGGCTTTCCAGTGACAGGACTTACAACATCTTGCTGGTCAAAAGAGCCACTGAAGTGAATGGCTCATTTCACTGTGAGAAGTTTAGGCATTTATTTGTCCCCTCTGCCATCACACACTTTAATCTTAGTGCATCAGTCATTTTTATCCCTTTACTCAGTTCATCATTACCAAACTTATTGATATGCACAGCAATTTATTCTGTTTAGTTATTATGCTGCTTGTAAAGTCTTGACTTACACATTCAATTTAATTTATTGTTTTGTGAGCTGATGGATAAATGGAATTTACCATCAAGTATTAATTAACTATGTCCAGGGTCTCGGTCAGATGGATTTCCATTCAGTCTTTTTATTTGATTCTACAGTAGATGTTTGCTGTTTATCTTCCATGATCACGTGTCTTGCTGCTACATGCGTTTCTCATTCTTTGCATAGTTTTATGATTGCCGTCTCTTTTCTGCTATCATTGTTTTCTTTGGATTTGCTTTTCCACTTCCATTATAATAGAATTTTCTGGGTCCGTTCAATGTTTTGTAACCTCCATCCAGCTAACTCAGAGTAACACAGGTGGTTTCAAATTTACCTCTAATGAGCCTGTGTTTCAGAAAACCACCACTGACAGGATTACGTCCTACTCTTGGTTTAATTCAAACCTTGTCTGGGAAACAGTATGAATGTCTTACACCTCCATCTCAGCCATGCATCACAACTGGAGCATCTCCTCATCTGTCTTTAACTGCTGACAGAAGGTGGCAGCGCAGCAACACTCTGAGACTCAACGTGCTGCAGGAGACACTCAGCGTTTGCATTCATATTAAGTATCAAGAGACTGATAGACCATAATGACTTGTGCTGAGGCTTTGTACAGGATAGGGACCTGTCACGTGCCTCAGCTTGAAAAAGTTTCTCTTAAAACAACAGACATGCTGTAGCTGAATCCTCTACTCAAATATCAGTGACAGCTGTCATTCAACAACTGAATCATTTGTTGATTCATAAATTTGCTGACAGCTGACAAGCCCTTCCTTCCTTCGACTTCCTTCCTGCCTTCTTGCTGTAATGAAGAATTTGCTGACACATTATCTGTCTTACTCGCTGGATGTTAGACACAATACAATGCATCATCTTGTTTTAACATGTCTGTGATGATCTGAAGGGAATTTGTGGTACAGACGGAAGCATTTCTCTGACTTGTCAGAATTTGATTAATGAAGCAGGTCTTAACTTGAAGTTGCTGGATGTACTACCCTTCGGACGTAACATTGCTGGAGGCACTGCTGACGTATGAAAGTGCAAACAGTGGCAATTTTAACGTTTAAAAGAGCCATTACACTAATAGGTGCATTCACAACTTAATGATCAACAGTGTTTTCCTGAAGTTAAAAAAAATGCTTAACAGGTAAAACGTACCCTGTGTTATGGTTTAAGGCTGAGGGCATATGCAAGTCAGTCACACCTTAAAACACAGCGTTAAAATTGTGCTGTGACAAGTATAAAAGTCAGTTCTCTCTTACTGTACTTTCAGATCATTCCGACACATTACACTATTTTAAAGGTCAACACAGCAGCTGTCTTGATAATATTTCTGTGCAGTTATTCTGAATAAAGATCACGTCCCTATCTAAATTAAACAATATAAAGGCTATAACTGCAATTCAGTGATCATCCAGAGAGACAACTAGCAAATAAAAAATGCTTACAAAAAGTTTTCCGCCAACTTCATGCTTTGTAGAAATGTTCCAACAACTTCTTTTACGGCCAGATAAGCTCAAATTGTTGTAATTACTGTTGTAATTATACACTAGATTGGTCTAATTGCAAGTTGTTGTTGACCAAAAGATACACATCAACCATTATAAATACTAATAAATCAAAGAATCCAAATTATTTTGTCAGTTTTCTATTTTCTATCTATTGAAATGACCAATAAATGCTTTAAATGAATGCTGGTCCCCATGTCTCATGTTATGTTCCTGCCCCTATACTTTGTTATTAGTCCATCTACCTGCCTAGAGAACAGAAATTAGCCATTGGCTTTAGTCTTGCGTGTTTACATAAATATTTGTTTTCACATAAATTTCCATTCTTATGTTAATTTTCTTTAGGTTTGCCTTCTAATGTGTTGTAAGTATTGAGAGTGGTTGAACTGAGACCATAGAATTGAATTCAGTCAAAGAGAAATTACTTTAGCTGAAAGTTCTGAGTGGAAGCTTTTTTAGTACTGGTTTTTGGTCACTGAGCATCATCAACACTGAAAGGGCTGTGAGCAGTCCCCCAGAACATGAACAGTGCGCTGCCACCTGAAAATGCTGCTAGAATGCTGACACAACTAATAATACTCAGTGTTCACACAGGTATCATGTTTGAGTTGTCATGTAGTCTTGGTCACGTAAGGATCCAAAATCTTGGTCTTTCTGCACGAAGATATGTTCAGTGACCATGAAGGAAAAAGGCTGGATTTTAGTCCTTTCACTTTGTTGTAAACACCAGAAATCAACCTATCAGGTTTATTTGAATTAAGCTTTAACACCTCTCCTCATCACAGGAAGCTAATTCAGGCCGGCCAAGGCAGCATCATGGTGTTTAAACCTGAGAGAGCCTTAGTGTCACAGATTTCTTTTTTTGTGTTTGTTTGTTCCTTTGTTTTTGTTTTGTTTTGTTTTGTTTTGTTTTGGTTTGGTTTGGTTTGGTTTGGTTTGTTTTGTTTTGTTTTGTTTTGTTTTGTTTTGTTTTGGTTTTGTTTTGTTTTGTTTTGTTTTGTTTTGTTTTTGTTTTTGTTTTTGTTTTTGTTTTTTGTTTTGTTTTGTTTTGTTTTGTTTTGTTTTGTTTTGTTTTGTTTTGTTTTGTTTTGTTTTGTTTTGTTTTGTTTCGTTTCGTTTTGTTTCGTTTTGTTTCGTTTTGTGTTTTTTTTGTAATCAATAAAATCAGGATCCATGAGGAAGCAGTGCTGGCCTATGCCTTGGAGATTTGCTGCAGGTCATGTCTTAATGATTAAAAAACAGTGAGTAAATCTTGTGACCTCTGATTTCCCATTTGCTAACTAATGATACACCACTTGATGTTGTTGGAGTCTACTGTATCAGTGGCAGACAGAACACATGTACAGTAAATTATTCCGCCTACTACCAGAGCCTGTCTGTCTGGGATAATTCTTCCATGTCAGAGGTCAACACCTCATTACAAAAAAATGTTGTACACATGACTGAAGTAAATATTGAATGCACTTTCAGTTCAGTTGTCTATATTCCCAGAAAAAAAGAAAATGGTTCATAGGAATAAAGGAAATAGTTAACGTCAGTAAACAGAGAAGTAGAGAAAGTTAAGGAAGTGGAAAAAAAAATAAAATCTACATCATTGCAAAACTGCTTGGGGAATGCATCACACACTGATTATTTCTTTAATCTAAAACCATTACAAAGGTCATTAAATTTAATGAAAGTCATGTTTTTTTTGTTTTTTTGATTTTTTTTTAAGAAAAAGTACCTTATAATAACCTTTTGTTGTTTCAGGTGGCTTTTAGTTTTGTCACTATGTTGCGTCCCATTATATGTGATGTGATGCTTTTAATTACACCCTGATGCATGCAGGGGTCTTATTGAAATATGAAATGCTGTGAATACTGTACTTTCATATCTTCATTGTATTTCCCCTTATTTCTTCATCTAGCCCTAATGTTATTAAAATATTTCCCAAGACACTTTCTTGATATTCAATCAGTTTCTTTAGTTTAATAATCAATAAAACTTGTTATGCGTTTATCCACATCTCAGTTGTCAATAATCCTTAGTAATTGGTCTGTTTAACATTCCTCGTGTGTTTTCATTGCTCTCCTAGAGCTTTCCTGGAGGATGCAGGTAAGGTTGTTTTCTCTCTCTCTCTCTCTCTCTCTCTCTCACACACACACACACACACACACAAAAGACACTAACAAGCAGACTGATGAGAGACACAAAAATGGAGACATTGATTCATAAATCTGATAAGAACTCTAGACATTTTCAACACGTCACAAGCTACTTATTGTCTCACCGAGCTGCAGTATTTCTTGCATCTCCATATGAATTAAGCAAGGCGTTCGGATGACTAATGTTTAAATATGTGATACGTAATTCATCCTTTTAAGGAAAGAATTTATTTTCTGCAGCCCTCATAAAAATGTCAAAATGTTTCATTTCTAATGAAACGTATAAATAAGTGAGATAAAAGTTGTTCTTCAAATGAATTGTTGGCAGGAAACATGATAATAAACTGAGGGACAAGCTAAAAAGAGAGTGGAGGTGGTGAGTGGTTGGATGTATCTGCGTCTGATTTTCAGTTCATCCTGCCTAAAGTTATCAACATAAACAGATTCAAATAGATATGACAAAATAGTTCCATTAGCTGAAAGATCATTTCTTAAGAATCTGAAGCTCTTATTCATCTTTTCCTGTTATGTAGCTCCTGTGAGATTATATTACGTCTTTATGGAGGAGAAGCACTCTTTTGAAGTTGTTCAATTCATTTGTAATAGCAAAGGGTCAATAACGAGTCATAAGTAAAAGAATAAATCAACATGGTATCAGTGTTTATGTGTCAAGAAGATTATACACTTGCTTATACAAGCCGTTGTCATTTTAAAAAAATGTGACCTGCTATCAGGGGAGATGGAAACTTTAGCAAATAGGATCTACTAGAATTTTTGGACATATA
Source organism: Melanotaenia boesemani (assembly GCF_017639745.1). Lineage (NCBI taxonomy): Eukaryota > Metazoa > Chordata > Actinopteri > Atheriniformes > Melanotaeniidae > Melanotaenia > Melanotaenia boesemani. Next base: position 28,519,867 of record NC_055698.1, read on the forward strand.
AGTTTCTGCTTTGAGAGAAAAAACAAGGCTTATATTCATTGACAAAAAAAAAAATAAATAAAATAAAATAAAATAAAATAAATTCACTTAATTAAAAAAAGACTCCAGTTCTGTCTCCTTTATGTTCCAGGTAATTACTTAATTGTTTTCCTCCTCAAAGTTGTAATGAAGTATAGCTGAACATGTGCAAATCTGCTGAAGTAGGTATAAAAAAAGATTTGTCATTTCATCGGCATTTTAAAGTTTCTTTCCTGGGACAGGAAGAAACCACTGAGCAAGGGTTCCATCATGTCTTACACAACAACAGTTTTGCTTGAGTAATGTAGATTCAAATTTATTTATTTCTAGTCTACAAAGTTTTAAATATAACTTACTTATAAGTTATACATATAACTTCTCAGACGGGGAACTGCATTAGGCTGGTTTAGGTCATATTTTTCATATTTTTCTGAAAGATTCCAGTTTGTTTATGTAAACAAACTAAGTCATGGTGTTCCTCAGTGTTCTGTGCTTGGACCGATACTTTTCACATTGTACATGCTTCCATTAGCAGTTCTGTCTCCTTTATGTTCCAGGTAATTACTTAATTGTTTTCCCCCTCAAAGTTGTAATGAAGTATGTCTGAACGTGTGCAAATCTGCTGAAGTAGGTATAAAAAAAGATTTGTCATTCCATTGGCACTTTAAAGTTTCTTTCCTGGGACAGGAAGAAACCACTGAGGAAGGGTTCCATCATGTCTTACACAACAAGAGTTTTGCTTGAGTAATGTAGATTCAAATTTATTTATTTCTAGTCTATGAGGGGCCGTATAGGCCATAATTCATTCTCACACTTACATACATCTATTTTTACTCTTACATACATATATTCTTTTTCTCACATACACATATTCTCACTCTTACATACATATATTCTTTTTCTCACATAGACATATTCTCACTCTTACATACATACATACATTCTTTCTTGCACATTCATATACACTTAATCTGGAAGAATGTATGTATGTGTGAGGAAAAAGTATAGTGGAAATGGAAGGAAAGCAATTTATTGCATTGTGATTGGCTGAGAAGCAGGAACAGGGTCGTCTTTGGGTCCCGCTCGAAATGAATGGAAGAATTGAGCCTGAGGTACTGCAAGAGGCTATTGGTGTGTTAAGAAATATTTTGTCATCTCCTGAAGTCATTACGTCATTGTCTTCGTGTCTTGAGCAACAGGGGACAGGCTCGTCTGTCCCTAACATAACTCATACAGCGGTGGAAAACGAGATGAGAGGACTCTTCAGGCCATTGGCCTCAGCAGGCCAGGCCAGAACACAAGACAGGACCAGAGGGTTACGGCAGTCACCAAGATATGAGACTCAGAAGCACTTTGGTACTTAGACATCCCGACCAAGGAAAAGGTAAAAATAAATTTAAACCTTAATAACATTTTTACTTTTGGTTATCAATTAGTCTATACTTACATTGCATTTTGCAAAGTTAGCTACAAAATGGCGCTCCAGCGCCGATTCTTTTTTTTTTTTTTTTTTAAAAAACAAAGGCAAACACATGGTACATCATGTTGTTAGGAGACCAAAATGTTTTCCTTTATTTGAGGTGCATTCACACCTGGTAGGTCAGACTCGGTACAGTTGGGCGTTAAAATAAACGGCTTTGCTTAAAGGCTTTACTTTTTTTCAGTTGTGGGTAATCCAACTACAATTTTCATAGTTATAATGCCGTTACTGACGAAAACCGATTTTGACGGTGTGTTAAGATGAGCTTAATTTGAGTTAACATAAGTTTCACATTTGCTAAGATTATATTGTGTGGTTCTATAATGGAGACGAGGTAGAGTGATATGGTTGAAACAGGAGAGTAAATGCTATTGTTTAGTACAAGAGTTGCCAGGTTCTGCTGTTGCAAGAAAAATAATAAAGCAGCATGATGTGTGTGAGCTAGAAGTTTTCATAAGTTAATGGCATTATAAAACCATATTTTGCATAGAAAATTGATATATGGCCATCATGAATTGAAAATGCAATTGTCAACAGGAAATTAAGACTGAATAGTCAGGTACCCTCTAAACTACAAGGCCACTTATTTGGATCACAAATGACGATAATTAGTTTATTTAAAAGCTTATGGAGATAAAAAATAAGAATAATTATAGGTCAAAAAAAAGTTGCTGTCTTTTATTTCTTGTCTTAGTGAAACACATAGAAAAGTGGCAGTGTTTTTTAGGTTGAGTTTTATAACGGGCACATTTATGCAAAGTGAAATGAGTAAGATAAAGAGTGCTCTGAAAACAGTTTCTGTGAAGTCAAAACATTTCTTAAGCTTACTGTATGTCTAACGCAACTAGAGAACATTTGCTCAATCTATATAATGCCCACATGAAAAACTCTCAAAGCATTTACAGTGCCTCAAGTTTAGTGTGGTTTGTAAAGGCAATCATGGCTAATTTAACATTTTAAAAGAACTAGTAACATTCCAAAAAGATCTAATATTACCTATAAATTGTAATGTGTGTTCCTGCTTTCAGGGCTAAAATGCATTATCACAATACTTTCAACAAGGATGTCACCCTTCTTCCGGGGCCATCAAACTGTTGTTCTCAGACCTGCTTCTTTGCCTGGTTTCATAGACACTCACCAAAAATTGTAGACATCTATATAAAGACTCTAACATACCAACCACTTGTCTGTTTCTGGAATCTTGAACAAAACTTGGGATTGTCAGTAATTCAGATAAAATATGAATATGATCACAAAGGTCTTCGTGGAGCCTCTGATGAAAAAAGTCTGCAGGTTCTCTTTGTATTTCTTCAATACATCCCAAAACATTTTCAAAAAAATATCTTAAATCATTTTCATTGCTTTTTACTTCCAAATTGAAAAACATTAAAAATGGAATCGTATGGAATTTCAATAGCATCATTGTATTATGTTCTTCTGCAAATTATTACCTCCTCTGGACATGCTAAGCAATTCTTGTTAAAGAATTTCCTGGTTTAAGAATTACTTCCAGTACAGAGAAGAACTTCCTGTGCCAGATGCCAAGCAAAAAACAAAAAGAGATCTCACACACATTTCATGTGTTAAAGCAGCATATGTGTATGAAAGAGGGGATGTACAGTATGTGTGTGAGAGGAGAATGTATGTGTGTGAGAGGAGAATATATGTGTGTGAGAGGAGCATGTATGTGTGTAACAGGAGAATATATGTGTGTAAGAGGAGCATATATGTGTGTGAGAGGAGAATGTATGTGTGTGAGAGGAGAATGTATGTCTGTGAGAGTTAAAATACATGTGTGTGTGTGGAAAAATGCATATATGTGTGAGAGGGGAATGTATGTGTGCAAGAGGAGAATATATGTGTGTGAGAGGAGAATGTATGTGTGTGAGAGGAGAATATATGTGTGTGAGAGGAGAATGTATGTGTGTGAGGAGAATGTATGTGTGTGAGAGGAGAATGTATGTGTGTGAGAGGAGAATGTATGTCTGTGAGAGTTAAAATACATGTGTGTGTGTGGAAAAATGCATATATGTGTGAGAAGAATGTATGTGTGTGTGAGTTAAAATGCACGTGAATGACAAAAGAATATATGTGTGTATGAGTTCAAATGTGCATATGTGAGTCTAAGAATAAATTATGGCCTATACGGCCCCTCATAGGTTTAGGTCATAATTTTCATATTTTTCTGAAAGATTCCAGTTTGTTTATGTAAACAAACTAAGTCATGGTGTTCCTCAGTGTTCTGTGCTTGGACCGATACTTTTCACATTGTGCATGCTTCCATTAGCAGTTCTGTCTCCTTTATGTTCCAGGTAATTACTTAATTGTTTTCCCCCTCAAAGTTGTAATGAAGTATGTCTGAACATGTGCAAATCTGCTGAAGTAGGTATAAAAAAAGATTTGTCATTTCATTGGCACTTTAAAGTTTTTTTCCTGGGACAGGAAGAAACCACTGAGGAAGGGTTCCATCATGTCTTACACAACAAAAGTTTTGCTTGAGTAATGTAGATTCAAATTTATTTATTTCTAGTCTACAAAGTTTTAAATATAACTTACTTATAAGTTATACATATAACTTCTCAGACATGGAACTGCATTAGGCTGGTTTAGGTCATATTTTTCATATTTTTCTGAAAGATTCCAGTTTGTTTATGTAAACAAACTAAGTCATGGTGTTCCTCAGTGTTCTGTGCTTGGACCGATACTTTTCACATTGTACATGCTTCCATTAGCTTATAAGCAAAGATGACTGTAGATCATTCAACTTGCCAGTTTACATTGACATGGAGGACCATCCATACTCTTTGCTCTGCGAGACAGAGGAAAAAATAGCCATGAAAAAAAAAAGAAATAATAACCGGGAGCAAACAAGAGTGTACATCTGTGGAGCATTTACCAGATGGAGGCAATTGCTGAAGGAGAAGGACTGACGAGGAGGTTGGCTTTCTGCTGGATAGGTAAGTTATTTAAATCTAACAGTGAAGTCTATTTTGTCGTTATGTGAGAAACGGGGCAGGTAGTTCAGCAACTACTTTATCCTCCCGTTTAAGTAGGATCCTCTACTGTGACTTGCTATATAAAATGGCAGAAACGGCTAATTTGTTAGTTATCCTACAGTAGAAAAGCTCTGTCACAACAGTTTTCAGTTGTTGTTACTCTTCACAGAAGTCATACCGTTTTCCTCTTCCTCTCCCTTCATCAGATGATCTCTGAGTCTGCAAGTCACGAAAAACGATTTCACACGATAACATTAGCTATTAGCAGTAGCTTGGTACCAAACATGTGGAGGGCATGGCTTGTCATGCTTATCAGCATCACAACATTTTCACATTAATGACTCTCCGTGGCTTCCAAAGTTGTAATAATGTGCTGAAATGGTGAGGTTCCAGAAAACACTACTCGGTTGTTTGCATTATATTAGTGCACCACTAGATGGGAGTAATTCTTGCACACTGTGGCTTTAAATGTATCTAAAAGTAAAATGGGTGCCAGAGCCTTCAGTTATCAGACCCCTCTCTTATGAAACTAGCTCCCAGTTTGGATTTAGGAAGGAGACACTCTACCTGTAAGATTAGGCTGAGAACTTTCCTTTTGATAAAGCTTGAAGGGTTGGCTTGGATGACATTGCTGGAAAATGTCCTATGATGCACTAAGCACAATCCTCCATTTTTATGTCTTTACTTTTTATTCTTCTTCTTTAAATATATTGTATTTTTGTTGTCATTAACTAGTCCCTTTGTTTCTCTTTCTCCGGTTTCTCAGATACGCTTGGCTTGGAGCTTTGGTTATTGCGGTACAAGTGTAGACCCCTCTTTCCTGTCCTTCTCTAACCCCAACTGGTGGAGGCAGATGGCCGCCCTTCCTGAGTCTGGTTTTGCTGGAGGTTATTTGTTCCTGTCAATGGGAGTTTTTTTCCTTACCACTGTTGCCACCTGTCCAGTCGATGTAGGATTGGTGATTGAATTGTAAACGAAGATCACACAGAAACTGTAAAATGTATGTATGAATGAATGGGGCCATTCATTGAATGAATGAACGTATGAATATAAAAGAAGATTCAATGTCATCTTTTGGTTTCTTTAGCTGGCAGTTCTTCTTTTTCTTTTTCTTTTTCTTTTCAGTTACCATACATTTGAATAATGTGGAGGATGTAATGAATTTGTTTTAAATGGATTGTAAATAGACTGCAACGAAGTTGATTGAATTGATATGTGCAAAAGTGTGTAAAAGTGTCTTGAGATAAAGCTAAACTGAACTGATCTGAAGACATTTTCAGATGAACATATGTTTGCTTCACTATGTATGTTAACAAGTTACTGTAGTCTCTGGAAGTTCTTGACTACAAGAAACCCAGAAAGTGAAGCTTAAGTCTTTTTTTTTTTTATATAACAAAATACTTTTTTTTTCCCCCTATTTCACATTCTTTATGAATTTGATTCATATTATTTCAAGTCATCCCTTAGTTCTAACAAACTCCTCATGCATACCGTGAGTCCCAGTAAAGAGTTAATGGATTAATGGCTCATCAAGAGAGAGAGAGAGAGAAAAAAAAAACTTAATAGGTTAAAGTTTCTATTGTGCATCATAAACACTGGAACCACTGAGAGTAAAGTCATCAGAAAAACAGCTGACAGATGGAAAGTCTGCAAAGCCACTTTCATTCCTCACTGGCTTCCATACAAGATTCATGTCAAGCAAACAGCTTCAAAGGTGCTTCTGTGACACAGAAAACATCAGTGTCGCTTTGGCCTCATTCATTTTCCCTGAAATAAAAAAAAAACAAGCTGAGAGCTGCAAGTCCTGTAGTGTGTGCAGTGACACATGTTTAATGTGTGCAATGTTCTTGGAACATTTTAAGCTTTTAAACACCTGCTAAAATGATGTTAACTGTTCAGCACAAACCATACGAAGGACCATGGGATGCTAGATGCACTGATTCATTTTTACTGTTCATGACCTGTATGTAATCTGCAAGTAGCAGAAAAATAATGATTAGGTAAGCATGGGTGATCAAAAAGATATTAAAAACACAGATGACCTTCAGATGTGCTAAAATTGTACTTTTGTTTCCCGCATTTTTGGAGCAAAAGTTCCCTGTCGAGTGAAACATCAAGGAACAAATTTATTGAACTGAGCAAATTACTGCATGATTGCAAATCATATGCAGTACAGAAATGTCCAGCTCTGCAGGTGAAATTGTAAAACTATACTGATCTACAAACACGGGCACAACCAGTTCATTTTAATAATGACCGCAGCAGTTGTCCAAATTGGTAGAAAGTCACAAGTTCAGAGCTATAACTGTAGTTTCCCAGAGACACAGGTGCAGACATCAGCATAAACTTGATAACCTGATGAGAAGATTTAATATGGGTTGTTTGCGTCTCATCTAAATAGAGTTTATCACTTCTACTGATAAAAAGTCCTATATCATTTAAATTCAAATTTATTAATGTGTTTATGGAAGGAAATGTCATTGAATTCTGAAGTGGTCAAATAAAATATTCTCCATCTGGACTTAGGTAACAGCCAGTTTTCACTACAGCCTGCATTTTTCATTAAAATACTCAAGAACACTTGTAATTTTTCACCTTGAAAAGAGAAACTTAGACAAATATAAATGCAACAAAGCCAGGTGCAAAAATAACCAAGTCTCTTTCTTTCAGGAGTTAAATCTTGTTAGTAATTTTTTCTTCTAATGTCAGAACAGAAGCCTTTTTTTACATGTCAATTGCATCAAATTGGTCAAAATAAAAAAGACATTTTCATCAATCTGTCACAGTTTCTCATCGCCAAACAGAGGCAGCTCAGCTCTGCATTGCTGTATGCTTCCACACATCAAACTGGCAGGTTGATGTGTGCAAGCTCACAACGGATATGGCCATTTCACCTCTCTCACTACCTCCCTTGCTGGAACAGAGGCCTATCAGCACTGGATCAACTTCAACCCCCACATTCTGCTTCTGTACTTTCATGACCCGATGTGAAATAAAGGTGCTTATTTCCAAGCATTGTGTCAGGTTAGGGGACATGATTGAAAAGAGGCTATGGACAGAATCTGTCTCCTAACATGATTAGACAGAAACTTCAACTGGAACGGCGTTTTTCAGGGAGTTTCTAGCATCCATCCCTCGTTGTGTCACCAAAAACCTGAAACCTCTAACAACATAGAGAGAAAGGAATCAATCATAAGGTGTAATTGTAAATAAGTTTCTTCCTTACTGTCTTGGTCTGTGAGTTTTGGTTCTCATGTGATTAGTTCTTAGAACTATGTGTGACTATTTTAAAGTTCAGGTGGAGTTTTCTGTGTGTTGGTTTTGTTTCTGTTTTGTCTTTTTTTTTTTTTTTTTAGTTAATTTCCTTGTGTAGTCGGATAACTTACTGCTTCTCCTGTTACAACTAGTTCTTGGAACCAGGTATAGGTCTTGTTTCTCTGTATATAATCAGTCTGGTTTCATTTGTTTTTCTGCCAGTTCATTCTTTGTTGCTTCTGTCTTTATTGTATTGCCAGTTTTTTTTTTTTGTCAGACCTTTTAGCCTCTGTCTCACCTGAGTTAATTTCTTCTTAGTTTAACTGTAGGTTCTGGAAATTCCTGCCATTTGTTAATATTTAAATAAAATCTTAGTTGTAACGTCCACCTGTCTTGTGTTTGTGTCATTCCTCCTGACCTGTCAACCATGGACAATAACTACCTGTAGTCCACAAGAGAATACTTTTGATAACTCATAGATGGTGTTTTTTTTTTAAGACGATAGGTCACAGGGATGACCAACTTCAGTCCTAGAAAGCCAGTGTCCTGCAGGTATCGAATGATTTCCTTCTGCAACACACCTAAAATTAGCTTGTTGTTGAATTGGAAACATCCAATACTTGTAGAACTTCGGCCCTCAAGTACTGGAGTGTGTGGTCCCTGCTACAGGCCCCCTGGTACTTTTCCATAACATATTGAGATGGAAATTTGGCTAAAATCTGACGTTTGGCAAGCTTTGATCTTTTTTCTATTTATCTCTGAGTTGCAGCATCAGCTTTAGAGTCTTTATGTGACACTACAGTCAGTAAACATTAGTTTCTGTAAGAAGAATGTATGTTTTGGCCACTGTTGTAGCTCCAACCACAACATCCTTGCTGAAAATTAGCATATGCAGCCATGTGTTGTGTGCCCATCTGGGCCATGGCTGAGACCAGAGTCAATAAAAACCCACAACAACTCCAGCCTTTTATAGCAGGATTGAGTGCCAGTTAAACACTTTTACATTGCATACAAAAGTTGTCTGTTAGTTTCAGAGATGTTTTACCAGCCAATAAGGTGCACAAAGTCGCTTATTTAGTCGCTTTCAGACATGTTTGAGTGAAGTGTAAGCAGCATTATTTTTTTCGCCATCTGCTTGACCTTTTTCCAGCAACTACAATGGATTTTCTTAGATGTATGGAAACAAACTTCAGGCTTTATATAAGCATTAATATAATAATCATTTCATTGTTGTTTCAGTAAAAATGTATTTAATGATATTTTATACTGAATTTTACTATTAGCTTTTAAGAAATATTTTGGTATTAAACTCCACTGATGCATTCCTCTGCATGGTTTGTTATATGGCAGCATTAGTTTTTATTATTGGTAAAGTGAAATTACCAAGTGCAGCATGTCTAGTGGGATTGGTGTGTTTACTTGCACTAAATTTCAACTTCTTATGACTTATGACTGGGGTCTTTTTTAAAATGGTGTCTAGAAATCTAAAATGATCTAAAAAAATAAGAGTAATGGATATAATTCTGTCTTTTTTAACATGTAATCAGCTTAACTCTTTATGCATGGATTTAATATTATAATTGCATCTGAGAGCTAAGTCTGCTGCTCTGTTCTGTAACGTCGTTCTGATGTGGCACTGGACCAGGTTTCTGTGCAAAAGTCCAAGTTTGACAGAATCAGTCATTTGGTAACTTGTTTAATTGTTTGTGGTGTCAGAAAGCTAGTGTTAAGAAGGACCTCATGATGCGTGACAGGTGTGGTCCTGGCAGGGCCTGGTGCGGGTGTAACAGCTAGCACTTAATTAGTACTTAACTTAGCTGTAATTTCATCAACATGCTCTATTCAAGTTTATTTTTTATCACTAATTATGTAATGTTTGGCTCTGAATTTAAAGCATCACACTTCATCAGCAGATAGGAGTTTCCAGTAATAACATTTATAATAATAATAATAATACATTTTTCCAGTTACAGACTTGTGATGTGAAGAAATATGAGAAAATTTTGTGTTTTAGTGATTTTTTCTTACAAGTTTATTCTTGGTGTCCCCAAGGATCCCAGTCAGTATTTCTAGTATGTTAAATATGCATGTTGGAAAACGAACCATGCTTCCTGTGTTTATTTAGGACATCTCAGTGTCTTGTGTTTCTATTTTTATCTCTGATTCACCCCATGTTGCTGAGAACAGGACCTCGCAAGGCTCAGAACATCTGTATGAAAGCAGGAATCCTTGTTTGTCTTATGTCTAAAGAAAGCTTTTTATGTCTCTGGCTGGCTGTTTGGAATTATTGTCATGATGCTGAATGGATTTGAGACAAGTCAGGCTCATTCAACCTTAAGTTTGGTTTTCATCACCTCATGTTAGTTCAAAACCACAAAAATCCTTCAGCAGGAAAAAGGGAGATAACACACTTCCATAGATAGATAGATAGATAGATAGATAGATAGATAGATAGATAGATAGATAGATAGATAGATAGATAGATAGATAGATAGATAGATAGATAGATAGATAGATAGATAGATAGATACTTTATTGATCCCGAGCGAAATTCAAGCATCAAGTAGCATAATACATACATTAAAGGTTAGTACTTGACATTAGGGGTTAGTACTTAAGCATAACTAGACTAATTTAAAATTAAATAAAGGCAAAGGTAGATAAAGGAGACAAAATGGTAAAAAAAAACTATTGTACACTCATTGTAATGTATACTCAGCTAGATATGCTATCACGCAAAAACACACTCCAAGTTGGACCCAACAAGAGTCATTATTATGGTCTATGTACATATTCCCAAATTTCCCTGAGGACTCTCCAAAGGGATTAATAAAGTATTTCTATTCTATTTATACTGTACAGGTGATCAATTATGTACATATATTGACAGTAGTAATCAAACAAGGTGCATGATGTGCAAAAACTGCTGAAACAGTGTTTACAGAATGAGATGAAAACAAATGTGCTTCCAAATGAGAAAAAGGCACATGTCCATAAAAACTATTCAGACTATGGTAGTGGTTGTGACCCCTGCGCCCTCAGCGAGATGTTGTACAGCCGGATGGCCCGGGGTACGAAAGAGTTTCTGAGTCTGTTGGTGGAGCAGGTCAGGGACAGTAGTCTGGGGCTGAACACACTCCTCTGCCTGCTCAGAGTTCTGTGCAGAGTGTGAGAGGAGGAGTCCTGGATGGTCAGGATCTTGTCCAAGGTCCTCTTTTCTGCCACTGAGACCACAAAGTCCAGCTCTGTGCCCACCACAGATCCTTTTTTTTGTTTTTTTTTTTTTAGAAGGGAAGGGAAGGTAAATTTAAAACATATGTTACATTTATGGATATTGGGACAAGAGTCAGTGGAGTTTCAGAAAGAAGAGCAAATTACCACATCTTGAAGCAATTTGCTTTGATGACATACTTGAGTTACTGTGTATGGATATCTGGCTGTCACACTGAATTCCTGATTATTTAGTAGTAGTGCCAGTAAAAACCTGTGATTTAAGAAAAACAAGAAAGTTTCTAAATATAGTTCATCTGTGTCAAAGAGGTTATGGGAAAATGCCCAATGGTGAACCCTTTGTTCTGGTTGACATCATTTTATACATGGACTGTTTGGTCTTTTTTCTTCTGACTGTGAGCATGTTTAACAGTTGCCAGGGATAATAAAATAACACTCCTTCACTGAGGGTATTACATCCCAAAAAACAGAGAGAAAGGATAAAACTGCACCCGTCATTGATTTGCATGCTTCTCCAGTCTCCCATTCACTTCGACATTCTCGACATTCCTCCATTCAGCAAGGGACAGAAAAGACAGAAAGGGGCGGGAGCTACAAGTTAGAAATATCCAGAATGTGGGAGGTTGGGGAAATGATTAAAGAAGTTGGTCTAACTGTGAAAATCTGCTATTGTGAAGGAGCTCCCTTCTGCCACTCCAAACACACACGCACACACACTAGCACACATACACTAGCACACGTAGCCCCTCCATTACCACATATGGCACCATCTTTGATGACAAAAGAGAGCGAACGATTCATGCACAATCTTTATGACGTGCTTCCGTGCACCAGTTTCACTGGCTCAGCATTTTAATGAAAAAGAAACAGCATCTGTAAGCCAATTGCGTCTGATGATAACAACACATAAGCTGGTGGGGAGGTTTGTGGAAGTAAGCACGTCCACATTTTTGGACACAGTTCTCACATTCTCGTGTTCATTTGTTCATTTCCCACTCGGTGGAGATGAAACTATGTAACATTTCAGAAGAAACTGGAAACAAGTAGCTTCTTAGAAGCTCAACAACATCATTCTGATAAATGTTTGATCTATCCTGACGTGCAGTTTTGACTCAGCAGCCCAAAAACCACTATTTAATGATTAAAGTGGGGTAATGATGCTCTAATGATGTAAAATTGTCTCTTTTTAAGCTGAGTCTTTGGTCCAAAGTGACTGAACCTGAATGAGTAGGTTGTAATGTCTTGATATTAAGCTGCCCCATCTACATGTCAGAATTTAGTTTAAGAGGGAAAGTTTTGCCTGCCTATGTTTTCTATTAACCAAACACAAATTCATTATTATGACAGTGATGGTCTGTGGGGTTTTTGGTTTAGTTCTTGTTCTATTATCTTAGTTTTGGGTTTTTATTGTCACATATATTTGTCTTGTTTCCTGTTTCATTTTGTAGGTTCATTCCCATTTGTGTTCTGTTCACTTCCTGCTCATTTCCTTTGCTAATTTTCTTTACCTGCTCATTGTTTAGTTAGTGCTCCTCAGCACATATATATCTATACCCCTTGGTTTCATCTGATCACATCCAGATTTTCATTGTTTCCTCTGTGCTGTTCTGTGGTTTGTGGCTCTGTGTTAATCATAGTAGTTTCCTCCTCCCATGTTTTCATCTGCATTTGGGTCCAGCTGACAACTGTTGCAACATTGGCTAATGAATTGCTTGAAAAAATTAAACATAAAACCTCATTTCATTTTTATAATCAACATTTAAGGTACTCTGCAGATCCTTATTTTCTCTTTCAGAGATCAGTGTGCACATAAGCAGAAATGTAGAGGAGAAATCCCTCATCAGGCCTTGTCTTTAAATTTCCATAGGTAATTTTTTCAGATAATGCTGCAGAAAGCAGCAGTGAAAGCAGTTTTATGCAACTGCAAGTTGACACAGAGTCTTAATGGGCTAGTTTTTAGTCACAGTCACCTGACTGGAGCTGCTTCAGTCAGAAAGCAAAACAATGACATAGTTTCTGGTTTCTGTTATGTTTGTTATCAGATTTGCATTTTTGGTTTTTTGTAACTGCTTGTCATCTATCCTACATGTTTTCAGCTGCCCATGCTGTGCAGCAGAAGCTTTAAAAAGTTTTCCTTTAAAAAGTTTTTATAGTTTTCCTAAATCTATAAAGTTCTTAAAGCCTAAACCTAACCAACACTGTGTAAGAAGTAAACAGTGGTCCAAAACAAACATTAGGTTTAAAGTCCTACTTCAGTCATTATTAACTTTTTAGAAATAAAGGTCCTTTAATTAGGGGACTTTGAGACCAGATGGCCATTTTGGAGATATTGCCTGAAGTGTCTGTACTAAAACTTCTCTAATTTTGTTCTGCTTCACTTTACCAGAATTGGCCTTTGCAGAGATAATGTTCACACATTGTATAATGATCTCATGGAGGTTACGAGCTACAGCTGCATCATTGCAAAGAGATTTTCACATTAACACTGAAAGTGTTTGTATTTTTAATTTAGTCTGAAACTCATTTTCATTTCTGCTATGTTCCATTTTTATTTATTCTTCACCAATAACACATATACTAATACTTACACATCTTAATAAATCTCACAAGTGTTTCCTTTACTTTGACTTCAAACTATTCAAATAGACATTTTAGCTGCAGAAATATTTATTTCTGGGCATGGTATTATGGATATCAAGAATCAAGAATCTTTATTGTCATTGTGCAAGGCACAAGGAAATTTTGTTTCAGAAGTTCTCGGCTTAAAAGGACACTGTAATACACAAAGATAAAAAGTATGGAAAGGCAAAAGGCAATATATCTCTAGATAAATATATATATATATATATATATATATATATATAAAAGAGTACAGGGAATAAAATGGAATAACAAGTACAGTGCAAATCAAATCAAGTATTTAAAGTGGAATGGAAGTGATCCACATATTGCAGCATATTGTCCCAAAGTGCAGTGCAGTCTGAGTGTGTCTGCCTGTCTGCAAGGGTTTAGTGTTCAGTCTATGGATGAGGGGTGGGGGTGGGGGGAGATGGGGTGATGGATTTCACAGCTCTGGGGAAGAAGCTGTGTTTCAGTCTGTTGGTGTAGGCTTTGATGTTTCTGTATCTCTTTCCAGAGGGAAGAGGTACAAACAGTTCGTGTCCTGGGTGGGTGGGGTCTGCAGCTATACGACTGGCCCTTCTCTGGACCTGGCTGTCGTATATTGAGTCCAGGAGCGGAACTTGTGCAGTACAGCTCCCGTACCACACTGTTGCACTCAGACAGAGAATGCTCTCTATGGTGGCTCTGTAGAAGTTTATCAGAAGCTGAGAGGAGAGTCCAGTCCTTTTGAGCTTCCTGAGGAAGAAGAGCCTTTGTTTGGCCCTCTTCACCAGGTGCGATGTGTGTGCGGACCAAGTGAGGTCAGATGTAATGTGGATGCCCAGGAACTTGATGTTGTCCACCCGCTCCACCTCCTCCCCATGGATGAGGACAGGGGTGTGCTCCATCTTCCTGGATCTCCTAAAGTCCACAATGACCTCCTTGGTCTTGCTGGTGTTCACCATCCTGTCAGGTGCTGGATCTCCTCTCTGTAGAGGGTCTCATTGTTGTCCGATATGAGACCCACCATGGTGGTGTCATCTGCAAACTTCAGAACCATGTTTGTGGGATGGATAGCAAAACTGTCATGTGTGAATAGGCGAACTGATATCTGTCAAGAGTAGCAGGAATGACGTCCTTGATGTGACTTAAGACGATCCTCTCAAAGCACTTCATGATTACTGGTGTCAGAGCGACTGGGCGGTAGTCATTGAGGCAGGTAACAGCAGATTTTTTCGGCACAGGCACAGTGATAGAGGACTTGAGGCACACAGGAACTGAAGCAAGCTGCAAGGACAGTCTGAAAATGTCCAGAAAAACTCCAGCCAGCTGCTGTGCACACAGCTTCAGAACCCGACCTGATACCTTGTCTGGTCCTGCTGCTTTGCTGGTGTTGATCCTCCTCAGGGTGGAGCTTACCTGATGCTGCTGCAGGACGAGAGGCTGCTCCTCACGCTGTGGAAGATAAACAGTCTCTCTCCTGCCAGGTGTGTCGAAGCGTGCAAAGAAACTGTTTAAGGTGTCAGGTAGGGTGGGGTCATGGCTGATCTGCTGGTTGCTATTCCTGTAGTCTGTTAAGGTTTTGATCCACATTTTACGTGGGTTGTTGTCAGTGAAATGCTCCTCAATGCGCTGTCTGTACCTGTGTTTGGTCTGCTGGATGCCCTTCTTCAGTTCTGTCCGGATCCTGCTGTAGGCCAGCCTGTCACCTGACCTGTAGGTTGCATCCCGAGCTTTGAGCAGAGACTGCACTGTGCTGTCACACCATGGTTTCTGGTTTGGAAACACCTTGATGGACTTTGTGGGTAGAACAGCATCAGTGCAGAACTGCACATAGTCCAGGACAGATGATGTGTAGGCCTTCAGGTCTGAGTCATCTTTAAACATTTCCCAGTCAGTGAGTTCAAAACAGTCCTGTAGTGCTGAAGAAGCCTCCTCAGTCCATACCTGAACTGTTCTGGTGGTTGGTTTTGTGCTGTAGATCAGAGGTTTATATGTTGGAATCAGCCTCACAGAGATGTGGTCTGACATGCCCAGGTGAGGAGCTGCTGCCGCCTTGTATGCTCCTGGGATGTTGCAATAAACCTGATCCAGTATGTTATTGTCTCTGGTGGGAAAGTGTATGAACTTCTTGAATTTTGGAAGCACTGCTTTGAGTTCCACGTGATTGAAGTCTCCAGCCACAATCACAGCTGCCTCGGGGTTGGAGTTCATCTGCCTGGTGATCAAACAGTAGAGCTCCTCTAGCGCTAGCTTAGCGTTAGCCCGCGGTGGAATGTAAACAGCTATGATCAGAATGGAGCACAACTCTCTCACCGTCTTGAATGGCCTGCATTTCACAGCCAGATATTCCAGGTCGGGTGTGCAGTGCGTTCCGATGGTGTGTGTGGCTGTACACCAGGAGCTATGGATGTAAAGCGCGAGCCCTCCACCTCTGCTTTTAGCCGAGGCTGCAGTCCTGTCTGCTCGGAACAATGAGCGTCCCGCTAGCTCCACCGCGGTGTTGGGTGTATTGTAGTCCAGCCAGGTTTCCGTAATGATGGCCACACAGCTGTCCATCCTCCATGAGACGATCCTCAGCCGAATCTCATCAATTTTGTTGGCTAGTGATCAAACATTTGTCAGGAAGAGACTGGGAAGAGCCGGTCAGTGTGGGTTGGCTTTTAGCCTAGCACGCGCCCCGCTCCTCTTACCCCGCTTTTGTTTACGTTGTCTCCTCCGTCTCCTAGGCCACAGTGGAGGGATGGTGAAAGCCGTGGTGGTCCGAAGGACCTCTGATGGTATAAAATCCGGCTCAGGGTGTGCGTAAAGTTGGCAGTTTCTTCCGAAGCCGAGAGCCCTGAGCCGCTGCATGCACACACGCAGCCATCTTGAGCAAAGTTTTTGACCAGAGGCCTAAGATGAGACACAGGGCTGAAAGAGTTAAACTCTTGCAGATAAAAATAATAATAATAATAACCTGAACTACACTTACCATACACAGGGTCTGCACAAGGGTCTTATCTGTGCAGATAAGACATTTCATAGTTATACAGTAAAAGCATGCAAGCCTTTAATGTTTTCAGTGCATATAAAATAGCTGTTCAGCCCAACCTAGAAAGGGTTAGTATTGGTTTCACCAATTTTCTATCTGGTGCAGTTTGACTAAATTTTCCCTTCTGAGAGTTTAGATGGTCATGAAAAGTTAAAATTAAAGTCACTCGTAGTATTGATAATACTGAGTGAGTAATTTCACCACTACATCCTCCTATCTTTTTGTCAGAACTTTCAAAATTGAGAACTGTAATCAAGGCAGAAGTGCCATAAGACTATTCCTGTATTAGTAAATGCTCTATATCAGTATCAATAAAATATTTGCAGTGACAAATGAGCTTCAAATAAGCAAGCTGTCTGGATTTTGTTTGTTTGTTTTTTTTATTAAATAGCAGTTTTCACATTGATCTTTTATCATTGAGCTGCTGGTTTCCCTTCTTCAATACGCCTCACATTAATAGATCACTAACAGGCGTGTAGAGACCTTTACAACAAGTTGTTGAGGAGTTCTAATGGATAAGAATCAGGTGTGTTAGAGTAGGGAAAGTTCTTAAAACCTGTAGGACAGTAGACCCTAGAGGACCAGAAGTGGACATCACTGATCTGGGTGTGAGAAGTGAAAGCTTTACTGGCATGGTGGAAAGTTACCCCACAGCTACAGTACAGAAACTAGTTGAATCCATGCCCAGACTTTGTGAAACTGCTTTCACTTGGAAAAGATTACAAAGAAGAATTTTGAGACAAAAACATGTTTCTAGCAATGTCATCTAATTTAAATGCCATAAAAAGCTATGAAATAGGAAGAAAATAGACATCCGGTGCATCTGGTGAACACATCTGTGTATACTATTAGGAAATTGAGATCATTAGTCATTACACTGTGTAGATAGAGGAGTTAGGAGAAGAGGAGGTCGAAACCACATTTCCATTTTTTTCTCTTTCGTTCTGCTAGCACCACATTATTAGCTTAGATACAGTATATGCACATACATGGAAGGTACTGATTTTAAAAAAAAATCCTAAATTTAGCAACTTACAGACATAACTCAGAAATATCTGCAGTTATTTCTGTAGTCAGTGCAAGAATTTGAGCCATTATTTCACAAATAGTGTGCTGAATAATTAAGGCCTGTCCATCATTCAAACAACATATCCACCCACCCCCCGACTGCAAGTTCAGATCTGGTGGTGAAAGCAGCATTTGTAAAAGCAAAAAACAAAAAAACATATTACTAAACTTTGGCTTATTTTCTAAATGAGGTGACCCCTGATAATGACTAATTCGGTATCCATCATGCATCTTACCTGTACACTAAGTTCTCTCCTCCAAAAACAAGGGCAATCTGATGTTGATTCTTCTCTAATATCTTGCTGTCTCTTACGTTCTATCTTTTCTACTTTAACAAATTAGGCACAGTGTGCATTCAAAACAGTCAGTGTGTTGATATCCTGTTACTAGCGTGTGATATGGTCATTCAGGGAAAACTCAACTGTAAAGTAACACACTTTTCAGGAAATAAAAGTTGTGTCGAGCTTTTTCTCAGTCTCAGAATGCTGCTAAGTAAAGACAGCTCTAGAAAAGTACATAATAATATAATAATAACTCACTGTGCCATCAAAACGAGCCAGAAACACATTTTTTAGGTCAGAAAGTTGCTTAGTGCAACTTTAAATGAGCAGTGTGATGATTTAGTGACATCTAGTAGTAAAGTTGTAGACTGCAGCCTTATGAATACCCATCACTTCGCCATTTGTTTTTAAGCATGTGGACAACCTGAAGTGGTAGTGGAAAAACTAATAATTGCTTATTCAGACAACTAGTAAATATACTGCTAGAATATTTTTAGAATATCTTTCCAGTTAAACCCATTGGCAAAATCCACTATCTTCTAAATTCATTATTTACTGTGTCTTTACACAGTTTAATACATTGTGCAGAGAAATTTTGAAGCTGTCTGCTCTTTTAGGGAGAGTAATCAAACTAGTAAAGTTTTTCGTCAGATTTAGTGCTTTCTGGATCTGGTTCTGGTTTTGTTCTCCAGTCTCATGACCTCGGTACTTACTAGCAAACCTGTCGGCGTTCACAGATATTTAACCTGAATCAAAACAAACAGCTTGATCAATTTGGTCAGGAAAGTTGATGTAAGCTTGAGTCTAACCTGCAATTAGAACAAAATAAATAGCATATTCAGAGAACCAAGACAATTCTGTAAGATGTCGGGATGTCAGCACGTACCGAAATAAATCCAGCCCACCAAAAATTAAACAGGTTTCCAGGCAAGATAGAAACACAGCAACACTCAGGTTCCACTCAGAATTAATGATTCCAGTGTTTGGTCGGCTTGAGGTCGTCTATCTGAACTGATCTTTAGTCTGTTCACCATCTTCATTTGTGGAAGACTCTGGGGAAGGAGGCAGTACTCGGTCGGCTTCTTCTTTGGTGGTGGCTGAAATGGTGGCTGTGCAGCAGCTCCGAAGACGGACCTGTAACACCACATCCAAGTCTTTTTCACCGTTGCAGTATTCCTGCTTCATTTTATAAGCTTGTTGATTATTTGGGTTAGCATGTGTTTTTGTTTTTGTTTGTTTGTTCAAGTTGAGAACCAAATTTTCAGGACCTGAACCAACTTCTTTTCTGACTGAATGTGCCAGCACGATGCCCTGCTGGTGTGAATAGGCTGTAAGAGCAGTAAGGTGTTGAAACTCTTGTGTCTTGTGTAAATTCCATGCAACTTCTTAATAATGAAAGTTTATTTCATTCAGAGAAATTTTGCAAATTCTGAAACCCAACTCAAATAAAAATTTCCATTATTGTACAAAAGTCATGATGTTCGGTGAGGGGAAATGATGTGTTCCTGAAGATGGACCACACAAACAATCCTTTAGAATTAACTCTGAACTCTGCAGAACGTCATCAGCTTAACCTCAGTTTCCTGGGAAAGTAGATCAGCTGTGTTTGTGCTGTTATCTTTGGCTTCATCAAACCAGGAAGTTATGAAACATAAATTAAAAAATACTACATTATAAAACCTTAGAAATTTCACCAAGCCAAATCTGTATAAAGGTTAGGGTTGGATTATAGAAAAGGAAAGATAGAAACAAAAAAATCACTTCCTCTCAAGTCACCGAGTCAGTGTTATTGATTTAAGTTCTGGCAGGAAACCACAAACTATTTGTTCATCATAATCACTTTTATGTGCTATTAATTATCATTGCAGTAGAAATGTTGTCACTTAAAATGCACTCTGCCTGGTTTTGAGGACATGTATAGACATATCACCACATCAAAGAAGAAAAGAGAATGATATAAAAGAAGATATCAGAGATCAAAGTTTGTACCGTCTTCCTTTGGCCACTTTCATCCTTTTGATTTGTCATTGGTTTTATTTCTAACAACTTTCTAAAGAAAGGGATAGAAATAGATAGAAACATAAAGACGAAGTTTTACTTTCTGAAGTCAGAAAGAAACAAAAGGAATTACTCAATTTAATAGTATATATGTGATTTATTTCATTCAAAATCACCTCAATGAAGAAAAATGTAAGCTTTTGGAGATGAAGGGAGGGGGGTGGGGGGTTGGGGGGGTTGCCCCGGTGAGTGTGGGCGTTGATTCATCTATGGCAACTCTGGTTGATGACTCAGGTAATGTGTCATACTCTACACTATAAAAGGGAACTTTTACATTTAGTCCACACAAACCCCATCACACACACGAACGGGGCTCTCGCTGGACTCAGAGAGACGTTTTTTTTACTACAGCAGCAGCAGAAAGATGAAGAGTAAGTTTGTCCTTGTTTCTTTTAGAGAAGGAACCATGATGTATGTGTGCATGTAAGACGGTGTGTTTGTGTGGAGGAGGGGGGATTTACTACACGTGGTCTTCACTTTTACTTTTAGTCTGCGAGTTTGAGAGTGAAAATCATTGAGTAAATGAATGAATGAATGAATGAATGATTGAATGAATGAATGAAAGGGTGCATAATTATGGCTGTTTGTGGCTAAAACGTGTTTAGTTTTTCATTTAATTTAAAATCTACAAATAACCTGCTGTTTAGCTTCAGGCTGGGCTGTGATTGGCTGGCCCGTTGTGTGTGTTTGTGTGTGTGTGTGTGTGTGTGTGTGTGTGTTAGGGTTTTCCCTTGGAAACAATCCAGTGAAGAAAATAGTTTTAGATTCAACGTGAAAATGATTCATTGAGAATTCTGTTGAAGTACATGAATACTTCTGGTTAAATTTAAGAGTATGAAGTACTTGATTCATATCAAATTGCATTTTGTGGTTAACATGAAAGTTATGCCAGCAAAGGGATCAAGGGGAAACATACTAAAATAAAATCACTGACAGTTTGGGCCGAGTGTTGCATCATCATCTAAATATTTGACGTAATTTGCAATAACATCTGTTTTAATGATCTAGTTAACATTATGTATACATGCGTAAATACATGCCTCAGCAAGCTAGTGTTAGACTGCTCTGTGTTTTGTCTTCTGTCCGTTATTGCGTCATTTGGAGGTCACAGAGTCATAAATTTGTGGTGTTAGTTTGCTGAGAGATGTTTCAGACCACATATTAGACTTCCTTGTTCCATCTGAAGGCACCAGCAAGGAATGTTTGCATTGCCGCTACAGAGTTTTGTACATGAAAGTAAAGCTGGAAGTGCTTGTGTTTACTGTGGACTTTAAGCCTGCAAAATGTTCACTGGCATAAAACCATCATTCTTATTTCTTGTGTAGTTTTCAACCACAAAAAGAGCAGATAAAAAGATTTTGAGATGCTTCTAAAGTTTTTTTTTTTGGAAATGAGCCATTATTGTTCATATTTTCACCTGTGCTCCAGTTATTATCCCATTTTATCATCTGTTGCTTATTACTTGACTCTTTTGGCTTTGTGTTCTATTACATAACACTCATATGACATGAAAGACACATTTAATGGCAAATAAAATGTGATTAGAGAGTAAATCAGGAGAAAGTGCAGCAAAGATGAAAAATGTGTAATGTTGCAGACAGTGATGTCATCACTGCACATCACCAGTACACTTACTGTAATGGAGGGAGCACACTCACTGTTTGGGGTCAGAATGATGATGTTTTCAGAGCTGGGGTGAGTCAGCACCAGGCCAGTTTACCCCCAGGGACTCAATGTGGTACTGTACTGAAGTAGCTAAGAAGCTTTGGTTTTAGCTATACTTCATTTTAACTGTGATTTCATGAGTCATCTGTACCCCATGATGGTTTAATATGTACAATGTAGCCTTGGCTACTTTTGTGGGGCATTACTAAAGTGCAGTAGTGGGTAAATAAAGGCACATTTTTTCTGGAGGACACTGTTCAGATATCCTCATCCTGGGCTGTTGATGCCATCATCAGGCTTAACAAAGTATAAGGAAACAATTATAATATAATTGTAATATAAGAAGTTGCAGAAATTCCCATTTTCTAAATAGCATGCCTGATGGTTTTGGATTATGTTCCTTTTTTCTGTGGAACTACAAGTTTCACCACATTTTTCTTGCATGGAAAATCAGTTAAAGTTGAGTTTCCTATTTCATGTAACATGTCCTTGTTTGTTGTTCCTTGTCAATGTTAGGGTGTTTAAGATGTCAGATCCAACAAGTTAGTGCTAGAAAGTCTCTTATCAGATGATTAACCTCAAAAAATTGAAGGGACACACAACAAAACACACTATTTCTCTATAAATTTTTGTATAACCAAAACTGAATGTGTTAGATTTCAAACATGCCAAAACCTGATCTTGTTCAAATCATAACCTTTTCTCTCTGGTTATTTTTTTTATAATTAAAGACATGCTTTCTTTCAGATTTCAATCTGTATATTTTACATAACAGCTTATTATGTGCTATTAATTATCATTAATAGAGTTATTATTGCAAACAAACAGTTGCTGTCTCACTTACAAAGGGAATTATCGGGCCTCTTTAGCTGGTTAATGCTCAGCTGTATATTTACCAGCTAGTACTGGTACTGGTGCCTGTCTGCAGTTTGGTGATGAGCAGAGGGTTCACTCCTGCAGGTTATTGTTTAAAACAGCCACTAACGTTCAGAGGTTGCCAGCTACTATACATAACAAAATCTTAAGGATCAAAAAAAGTTCAGATGAGAGGAATTGTGAATTTTTTATTTCATTTATACTCTCTTCAAATTGTGTTTTTGAACTTTTGCAGCATTTTTCAGCTCAGAATGAAAAAAAACTGATCATGAAAGTGAAACCTCACATTTGTGGTTCACCAGGTTTCCCAAAGTTAACAGAGCACCTGTTTAGAAGTTCATTAGGAATCCTTGAGAGCAAAAGTAAAGCAAGCAGAGGAAGTAAGGCGTTTACTGAGTACACAGGAAACTTGTGTTTGTCTGACGCAGCCAAAAAAAAAAAAAAAAAAAAAAAGGGGGTGTGCACAGAGTCAAACAGAAACCGTGGAAGTGGGTGATTATGTGAGACACTGCTCACACTTGTTGATGTTTCATGCGTGAGTGAATGTGTTCTGACAAAATGGCCTGGTAAATACTTCAAAGATGGCCCATTCACTTTACTTCTGAAGCAACTTTTGCTGTGAGCTGTAATGCTGTCACATCTGTTTACTTTGCCAGATACATGACTGTATGCTGCACTGCCGGTGGATGTTTTTCTTTTTGCTTTGACCCAGACTTTTTTCTGATTCCTTCCTCAGTAATTTTCCAACAGCCAAATGAACTTTTTCCAACTTTCCAGCATGTGTCCGTAGCTAAATGAAGCCTGTTATTGTGTGTGTGACGACCATGATGCAACAACTGATAACAGATAGCTTTGCACTTATTCATTGCAGAAGCTTAATAGAAAACGTGTTTGTAATGAAACATTTGTCATTCAAGCCACTGATATTCAGTTTAAACTTTGCTCCACAAAATGCAGAGACAATTTGGTTTAACTAAATCACCTGATTAATGCAAGCAGACAGATATCATAAAAGGTTAAAGGTTTAATTTCCAGACATTTTCTCACCCCAACTCGTCACACAGGCCAGATAGTACCATGTTTGTCTGAAAGTTAACGTCTGACTCATACTGAGAAATACAGGTGTCAATATTTCATAACTCTCTCTAAGGGAATTGTTTTTTCAGTCATGCAGCACCCTTTTTCAAGTCTTATGAGGCTAAAAGAGCAAACATATAAACATAGCATTATATAAGAAAGGAGATACAGTAGTTTATTAAAAGAAGGCACAGTGATGCTACATAATGTCTGAGCCAGTGGACTTTCAGCCACAATGAACCCATTACAAGATAGGAGAAATTGTTATTGAACTAACCAACATGTCAGGCTGTCTAATTATCAATGAACACTAATAAAAACTAATAAATACAAGTTGATACATTAAATAAATATTATTTATGTTTTATAGTACCTTATAAAAAACAAGCTACAGAAACACTGCTATCTAATACAACACAGGCTTCAGTAGTAGGATTTTCCTAAACCAGAAATTACCATATGATTACATCAGAAGGCTTCTAATGAAATTTCTATGAATTTTATTTATCTGGTTTTCAAAAAGTCCACATTAAGTGTAGAAAAAGTATAAAGAGTCCATATATGCACTCTTTCAGGTGATTAAATTCCCCAGGACTTTACACATTTCTTCTTTTTCTTTGGTTTAGGTTTGGTTTAGGAAAAGTTAATGGCTACTTGGGATAAAATGGACACTTTTCACATCTTCTGCCACTATAATAGGATAATCATTTTTAGGTTAGGTTAATACAGAAACTTTCACTTGGATCTATTTGGAAGTTCCGATGGCTAGAATATTATGCGTGAATTGGTA
Source organism: Melanotaenia boesemani (assembly GCF_017639745.1). Classification (NCBI taxonomy): domain Eukaryota; kingdom Metazoa; phylum Chordata; class Actinopteri; order Atheriniformes; family Melanotaeniidae; genus Melanotaenia; species Melanotaenia boesemani. The sequence continues at coordinate 28,544,297 of NC_055698.1, forward strand.
CAAATGCTTTTGGTTGTTAACTGTGCTTAAAAAGCTGTGTTTTATTACAGTTTGTTGAGTTTATTATCCAATGGAGTTGCTTTTAGTTCAAGAAATAACATGATATTTTGTCTGGTTTTCCAGGTTTTGTGTCCAAATTTTGTATTGAATTTTTTTTGTTCATTTAGCTCAGTAGTGTAAAAAATCTGTTGGACCTTTTGCAAAAGCAGATCACATCATTTAAGGCTTATTGTGCTTTTCCATCTATTACTGCATGCAGTCCACACTTTTATCAAGTTATATATTTTATCAGGTCCAACAAATTTCTACAGTAATTTGTAAGAGAAAAGCAGATTAATGGAGCACAATGCGTGAGCCTGTGCAACATGACTCTACACAATTCTTCATAAACAACAAATTCCTGGATGTAAAGGATTACCTTTCCAAATTTATAACATTTAAATGTGAGTTTTGTGTGGAAGTTGATTTTTTACTCATCCCCAAGCCTCTCATGTGCTACCATGCACCCAAACCTAATAATTCAACACTAAATCAGCCCATTCTGAAACACCATCTCAGTACAATCTAGCATTATCTGCCAGCTTACAAACCTGTAGTCCATCTGGCTGCTGCAGTTCTGCTATACTTTCGTCTTGCTGGTAAAATCCGGATGTGAAATCTGACACTGATGAGACATCTAGTAAGATGTGCTAAAGGTCACAGACAAAGTAGGCCAAGAGTGAAACAGCTGCTGGGTCAGTTTGTTAATAAAGAAAAACAAGGAAGTTAATTTCTATAAATCTCTGCTGTGATGAATCAATGGCTCATATTAAGTCAAATTTAAGAAGTTTGTGAACATACAGAAGCTTAATGGATCTTTTACAAATGTCATAACAAAGCATAAAGCTTGAGGAATTGGTTCCACAAAGCATTAAATATTCGGAGATGAACTGAAGGAAGAAAAGCCTTTAATTTAATGGGAATACAATGATGTGACACAAATAAGACCATGCAATTTTTTTTTCCAAGGTTAATGTCAAAAGTGTGAAAAAAGCGCCTGTTTTTCTTCACTGTTGAACTCTGACCTTTATATAAACTCATAAAGTGAATGTTAGTGCCTGAGTGGTAGCAAAACATGTTTAAAGCGCCCACACACTCCAGACAAAGTGGATGTTTTCTTTTTTTCTAAAAAGTGCAGCCCGAGGCGTCGGTCTGCTGATGTCACCACAGAGAGATTAAGTCAGAGTCAGACCTCATAGCCAGCTTCCCCTTTCTTTTCCAACTGGAGGCCCAGAGCAGGCAGGGTAGAAAAAAAGAAAAACACTGCATTCCTTTCATACCTTGCCCATGATCTAACACACCCAACAGACAGTTCTTTTCTTTGTTACACAGGGTTTGGGGTTTTTGAAGTTGCATAAACTGAAGGTTAATGTGTTTTCAGACATGAATTAATCTTGATCAAAGACAAATAGTCAATGATTAAAAAGGCTGAGGAGACAAAACCCAGAGTCTACAAAGGATCAGAGGGAAATATGTCTCAAAATGATTCTTGCTTTTGTAATTTTTATAATACGAAGACAAGAAGATAGTTTATTTATTTTTAAGAACACTAAGCTTGTATGTTTAAAACAGAATAGTAATATTTTACAGTATTTTCTTAACCTAAACCATGTTGCCTATAAACATAATTTACAAACCTACAAAGAATGATCATTAAGCTTTGTAGTTTGCCTCAGCTCTGTAGCCTCTGAAGCTTAGCCTTTTGGTTTTACTGTCCATCTCATTCACTTTAAATTCACAAGAGCTTATCAAACTAAGTCATGGTCACCTGGTCTAGTGCAACTATGGTCACCAGCCTGCAAAATAAAAACCCTTCCACAGAAAAATGTGTGCAGATTACAATTTGGGATCCTGCAGATTTTCTGCACATCAGCAACCACGCATGGCTTCTGCATGTATAAAACCACATAAAAGCCAGCAGTTTGGAGTTCAAGTCTGCAGCTACTGTGCATGCAGCCCCAAAGACAGAAAAGGGAAAAGAAATAATATGGCCTGAATAAATCAGTGTTGTCTCCACAGTCACTTCCACTGCAGGTGGTAGAAATATTACAGTTGGGAGGAAAGCTCTTCTATTGACCAAATACCTGGAGTAAATTTTTATAATATTGGAGTAATGCAATAATGTTTTAATAAAATCCAACAGGGCAACTTCACAGGTAATGACGAGATTAATGATCTCAAAGACTGAAGTTGAAAAGGTGTGATGCTGCTGTTTCCTGTTAAACTGATTCTGCATTCTCATAAAGATGCCTGTTGCGTCATCTGTTTATCTGATATTTATGTTTCCCAGACGCTACATAAGCATTGATAATGCAGTGACAGTGTCTGTTTCCTCTTCTCACTAACCCACGCTCATTTTGCAGAAAAATGTGCAAACAGGAAGTCAGTATCTGACCTGACTGATGTCTAAGCATTCATTCACACTTGAAAAGATTTAATCTTTAAACCGAAACAAACATATTTTTATCTTTAGAATAGCTGATGTTTAGGCCACAGGAAATCACATTATCTCTAATGACAATTAAATCATATTAAATGTAATTTCCCTTTTTTGTGAGGCTGTGAATCCCCAATGTTGGCACCCTCTAAAAGCACAAGTTTCTTTGATTTAAGTGCTATTAAACATTGTGATCAAACTACAGTGCAAAAGTAAACAATAATAAGTAACTACGCTAAAAAAGTACTGCTGGGCCCTGTGGAGCCTTTCTCATTCACAGTATCCAGTGAAGTGTTAAGCAGCTCAGTGTCACAGCAACTCATTCCAGACCAGTGCTGGAAAGTCAAACCTTTGCTCATTGCAGATGGCATATGTGGATGTGTTAATTGTCTTGCAGATTCTTGTCAGTCTTTTCTAGCCCTCCATCTGCACCATTGTTCCCCATGAAGTGAAGCCAATAGAACTACATAATCTGTAGGATAGAAAAGGAGCAAGCCCAACCTAACTGAACTCCAAGTCCACCAGCCCTTGGTTGAACTGCTGGACATTAATCAGTACCACTGACATGGGCAAGCTTGGCAGAGTACAACACCCTCCAGAAAGAAGTCAAACTTTCAGATGACAATGCAAATGTCATGCCAAATTGTCAGAAACCAAATGAGCAGTAGCAAAATGCCCAACATCCCATGCTATTAAATCACATCCAACAGGACACAGTGAAGGACCATGTCATAAACTTTCCTCATTAGCACAAAACACACGTAGACTTGTTGGGAATATTCTCAAGCGGCGTCCATTACCAATGCAAGATGAAGTAGCTGGTTTATTCCTCCAAGGCTAGATCGAAAGTGATATTGCACCTAAATAATCCCAGTATTGACTTTTGGCCAGACTCAATCCTCAGGTGTGCTGGAATTGACATTCCAAAGGATGGTACAACATCCTTTTACACCTCGACTGGAGGAAACCTTACCATCCCTTCTAGTATCAACTTTTTCATCAAATTTTTCATGGCAAGATTTTTGGTGCATTCTACCCTCCTGTTATGATAAATAGCCAGAGTGCATCTTTATTCCTCATTGATCTCAAGAAAAAGCAGAAAAAATGGGCTCTTAGTAACTGATTATTGGAAATGTCACTCTTCATAGATCATCTGTCAAAGGTCACAATCCTCATTTTATAAAAAATCCTAAAAGTCCATAAAAAGATGCCAGTTGCTGTGGTACAGGTAGTGCTGTGTGCAGGTGCTGTGGCTTAGTTGGTCAAAGCGCCTGTCTTGTAAACAGGAGATCCTGGATTAAAATCCCAGCAGTGCCTTGCATGTGGAAAAAATGGGATAATATCCCTTAATGCTCCTCTGGCCCCTGCTTACAGTTATGGCAGACAAATGGCTTCTTTACAGCCATGACAAACACAGACAGAAACATTCACAGGAGCTACATGCAACTGCTTTGAGACTAATCATGTGGTCATGAGGTTAAGAAATCAAAACAAGTATCCATCCAGTTACGTGGTTTTGTGTCTGAATCACACACAGCGGCTCTGGGCCAAAGAGGAGGGAGGGAATCTATGCTGTAATGCTTGTGAATGAGCCTGTAGACATCTGTTGTGGGACTGTGTGCAACAATTACAGCTAAATCTTAGATCACATGTTGTTTCACTGAAGGGTTAGCATTTGTTTATTGTGACACTTGTATAAGCTCAAAGCATGATTCTGTGACTTAATTTTTTGTATTGTTTTCTTTTCTTTGCAGTAATTCACAAGTCCACGTCTTGTCTATTCCACCTGCTGCTGTTGACTGAGCTGTTGGTCCATTCCTCATCTCATCCCGTCCACAGTTCGCCCACGTGTAGAGATTTTATCTCAATGAACCATCAGATTCACAGTTTGGCGAACTTATCCAAAAAACTCCATGATTTGGTGAGATTTCACTTATTATTTTAATCTTTTAGATTTTTATTGATGGAGCAATTAAGCAACAAAAGGATGAACATTTCCCATCTAGGTTTTGAGGAAATGTCACTTTTCTTTGTCGTTGTAGCTATCATAACAGAGTAGATCAAATTTAAGGTAAATCATTACTAACATGTGGTCAAAGGCAAAGGCAAATTTATTTGTGTAGCACATTTCATGTACAAGACAATTCAGAGTGCTTTACATAAATCATTAGAGCAGGGTGCAAAAAGCATACAAGTGCATTAAAATATTTTTCCACCTTCCCTCTTTTTGTTGTCTTTCCAGTCTGATGATGAACTGAAAAGGATTGCCCCTTTAGAAAACAGACTGGAAAGTCTTCCTAAGTTACCGCATCTAAATGCCATGACCACCCTGAAGGTAACCATTAGTTTTCTGAAATGAAGGAGAAATTAGAATTCTTACATTTAAATATCAGATGAATAGATGGTTAAAAAAAATTCATTCATTCAGCGAATCTGTGTTTTATGTCCTTGCAGGTTGACGAGTTATACTCTCAGTTGTATGTGTACAGCGAGTCCTTCAGATTTCATGTAGACTGGCTAAAAACTGCAAAGGAAAATGACAGTTTGCCCTTTGAAGCAGTTGAGGGCGCCAGCCGTCACCTCAGGCACCTTTCCGACGACTTCCGAAGGTCTCTTCAACATGTAAGTTCAACTTTTATTCCAATTTCCATCTATTCCATTTCATAAAATAACCTTTATAGAAATTAAACTTGAGACAGAATTGTTATAAATTGAAAAACACATTTTGGGCCTTTAAAAAAAGCTCAAGATTTCATCACAGGACAATAAAAAAAGACTATAGATGACGAGAGAAAGTCACAAAGAGAAAAACAGATAAAATGATTGCAAAAGACTTTTAGAAATTTGGTAGAATTATTTAATCTATATTATTTCAGGATAATTCTTGTCTGTAGAACAGCCTGTTTGATTTAGTCCATTTTTGTTTTGATCTTGTTTTTACTTTTTAACTCTGGTGTTTTCTTAATGGGGATCCTCCACATCGGGGGCTATGCCTACCCGATCTGCAGGGTTGTTGCTGTGGGGATCGCCCTGGTCGAGGTGGTTGGGAGAGCCCTGCACACCTGGCTGTGGTGTTGACCCTGGCTTGCCTTGATCTGGGCGGTTCCTGTGGTGACGCCCTCTGTGGTCATTGATGAGGTGGTTCCTGGTGTGGACAGATCCCCCAGGATATAATTTCCTCACCTCAGCGTCAAGCTAGATCTCCAGTTATGTTAAAAAGACAGAAACTAGAAGTTAAAGTTCATGTTTGTGCAGAAGTGGGTGGGGGTGGGATGGGGGTTGTATATGTGCGTTGTGTGTTTGTGAGTGTGATGACGTGTATGAAAAAGAGTAGGATCAGGTGTGTGTTCTTGAACTTTGATGTTTCATACTTGAATGTGTGAAGGTTTGTTTTTCAATGTTAAAAATGTTTTAAATTTATTATGTAAAGCATGTTGCACTGCGTGTGTATGAAAGGTGTTTTATAAATAAATTTTGATTTGACTTGATCATTCTCAATGAACTATAAATAAAAAAATATTTAAGCCTTAATAAGTTCATCTTATTTGGAGAAGACTTCCTAGTTTCTTACTTCTTACTTCTTCTGCCAAAAATAGTAAAAATATTATGACAAAGTGAAAATAACAAGCCAAGAACAGAAGAAAGAAGTAAAATCAGACATTCACTATTATTATTACTATTATTTGTACATTTTAAGTGTAGAGATGAACTGTAGATTAGTTAGGATAATTTTGGGGATTGTTTTTTTTTTTTTTTTGACATCATCTCTTTGTTAAGTTGACTAAACTCTTAATGTTTTGTCTGTTTTAGATCAATCAAGAGGTTCCACAGCTGACGGCTCCCTGCTTCCCTGCCGTGCAAAACACATTCGATGTTAACAGATTCGCCGTAGAAATCTCCGAACGGTTACACGTCTTCTGTCATTTTTTAAAACCTGTGTTACGGTACTTACAAATACAGTCCAACTGCAAAAAACATTAGGGCTACAGTGTAAGCCTTCAGGATGTAAACAGCTCTTTATGTCTACTTGCAAAACCACTGTTGACTTGATGTCTTTTGAGCGATATATGTTTATACTAGTATACTATCTAAGGATAATAAAAATAGCCAGGCTGCAGCTTTAGTGCTAAAACATTGCAACAACAAACTGGATGGATTACTTTTAAATTAGTACAGATAACCCAGTTTCAAGGGTATAAAAAGTATATATTAAAGGTGTAAAATATTTTTTAACTTAATTACTTTAAGAAAAAATAAAACTACTACAGCATTACAATTTTCTCCTGGGATAATATTTATTTTTTTTCATTTAATCTGGCAATGTTGTTTCCCTATAGAAATATTCACTGGTGTTCTTAAAGAAATATCTCGGCAACTGTTTTATGCAGAATTTCACAATGACTGCACAAAAATGCAATAACCGTCGATCCTCTGATTGTCTTCTAACTTCTTCATTGTATCAAAATTTCAGTTAACCTGTTAGTTTATGAGCAAATAGTCTGCCTGTAAACTGACATTTCTTTAGTGACAAAACTTGAGTTTAATGCTAATTAGCTATTTAGCATGCTAACATGCTAGAGGAAAATAGCTAACATAACCTGTTCTGTACAGAACTTGGCAATGTGACATTCCAGTGTCAATTATGCATTAGTGCATCAATTTAATCTATTCTTTTCCACCATTCTTTTGAAGTAACGTTCAAATTTTCAATGCAAAGAATTGGCGGCAAAACTAACATTAGCTTGTGTTGATACTAACGCTTGTGTTGGCCTTGCAGCTGTAGAAACTTACCTGCATCTAAGGTGGCCAAACATGCTAAGAAACATCTATGGAAATAAGCTCTCTGTATATCCATTTCTTTGAATTTTATAGAGTCTCACTTCACAGTGTTAATATTTTTAACGAAATTCACTCCTACCATCTAGTTAGTTTATCTATGTAAGAACTTCTATCCAACTGATTTTGCAGCCAAGTTTCATGAGCAAAAGAATACTGTGACAAGTCATGCCACACATAGTTGCAAAGCATTGTACATTTTTCTATGTGTCATTGGAGTCTAATTACTCTGAATGGATGAAATTCTGCAGCCTAGTGCTGTGAAATAACATAGTCATAAAAACGCAAGTTATGAAACATTTATAGTAATAGTAATTTTGTTGCACTTTTTGTTCCAATGACAATAAAGTTCTATTCTACTCTAAACATATTATAACGTGACAGAATTACACCTTGCCTTGTACTTTTACCCAAACCCTTACCATTTGGAGACTCATTTTAGCGCCAAAACATGTCAAAGGAAAATATTTAAATATGCCTTAATGACAAGAAAAAGTATCCCTGAAGTGGCTTGATGAATACATATCGCCATGAGAATGTGTTGGATATTTCTGAATATTGTTAGATTGTGCCAGCTGTGCAAACGGAAGCTACATTTCGCTGCATTATGCTGCAATGTCAGTTGCCAAGCTCTATTCTGTTCAACCTAAAGCTCTACTGTAAAGCAAGTACGCAGCCTCTCAAAGCTACTAGCATGACTTTCAGTTTTGTTTACACATAGTAGCTCTGATCCGAAACACTTGAAGTATTTTGGGGCTGATTTGGTGCGCTGTTTACAGGAGATTTCTCTTTCATCAGGTTTTCATATAGACTTCTATTTAAATAAAATTCAGAATGTATTATGTTTTTTTCACTTGTGATTTTGCGATAAGAAATGTATGCCACAATTTATATGTAGCCTTTTGAAATGTACTAATACACTGTGTTGATGAACTGTCACCTGTTAGCATCTCCCTATGAGACTGTTTACACTCATAGTGCCTGCAGTGTTGGCCGGCTCGATGAGCTAAATGTCAAGACAACATTTGGAAACATTTTTTCTATTTAGGATGCTAATTATGAGCTTTTTATATTTAAAACATGTTTAGTTTAAGATGCTGGCATCTGACATTTTCTACGCATATTGTGATGTTTAATAATATTAATATAATATAAAAGTGACTTATACAGCCTTATTTATGCATTTTGTATGTCTTTGTTATTGTATGTTTTACATTTTTTTAACTTAAATAAATTTTAGTTTGAAACAGATGTGACTGCTTCATGTGGTTCAACTTTTACTTCTACATTGATCAATAATTTCCTGCCAACTGGAGCCAAGAGAGGCCATGTTTTTAAAAAAAATGGCATTTTCAAAATTAACCTCTTGTCATCTCAAGAGAACAAAATTGATTTTCAAAAGCTAAAACATGTTATGAGAATAGACACATTTTTATCATTTGTGTGTATTTTATCTTGAACTTGCTGAACTCATCTAGTGATGTTGGAAGGAAATATGTTTTATTGCTTGGCCAGGAATTATTTATATCTAGAACGAGATAGTTAGCCTTTTAAAACCTTAGTTCCCCAAACTGGGGGATGTTTAGATAGAATGGTGCCCAAATGGCCATTTTTGAGAACTTGCCTGAACTGTCTGAACGAAAACCTCTTTTTGTTTTGTTCTGCTTCACTTTATCAGATTTGGCCTGAGCAGCAATAATGTTCACGTACTCCACTATGATTTGATAATGGTTTAAAGCTAGAGCTGCATCATTACAATGGGATGTTCATATTCATCCTAAAAAGGTTTGTATTTATTTAATTTTTTTATTTATTTTGTAACACATATACTGATATTTACACATCTTAACAATCTCAGAAGTTTTAACTTGATGCTCCAAAAGTATTATAAATGGACCTTGTCATTGCAGATATTTTTTTATTTCATTATGGGTATGCACTTGTTGTTTTTGTTGTAAACTGTACATCTTTAAATCAGCAGCACTACTGAACTTTGGCACCCCCTAACGACAGCTAATTCAGCCAATTGCTAATTACATCCTGTCTCATCTCTGAGCGCTCCCCAGCGAGGAAAATGCTAGTCCAGCGTTGACTCTTGTCTCACCTCTTTCTCTCTTTCCTCTCCGTGCTTCTCCCAATAATGTCATCATAGGTTTCTTTGCTGAGTCAGCCATGGTCACAATATGCTGTCAGGTGAATTTCAGGGCTGGAACACTAAGATGTGAAGTCTGGATTCTCAGTCCCAGGACATTACAGAACAGTCCCAGGAATGTGGATAAATGCCAGAGTGCTATCAAAACAAAGCATAGAGTTGTAAGGTTAGAAAATGATATAGTTTTGCTTTAAGACCCAGAATTAAATGTTTCTCTCTAATTATAGTCCTGTGCTTGATTGCATATTTTGGGGTTATTGGGTAGGACATAATGTATATATGGTGAGAACTGTAGTTTTTGGGGAACAATAAAGCACTGAAGCTGCCATTAAATGGCATTATCTGTTAGTCATTTTGTTACAAACTATTCAGTTAGGCAAATCCAGCATTATTCATCCCAAAATTAAAATTAAATTAAATTTAATCAAAATTTTCCATGTTACATACATAACATATTTTCTATCTATATCAATAGACAGGCTCAGTTTAAACTCAATAAAACAGCAACAGAAACTGCTGGTAGTTTACTAGGAAATAACACCCGTTATGCTTCAGTGTTACTGTAAATGTCAACATCTAGTTGCTGAAACTGGAAATCCGCACAGCTCACAGGATTACACAGGACCCATCACACATTCTACACTCTGCTTTTGAGTGGCTGTCTTCAGTCTGCAGGCTGTGTTGTCCATGCAGCAGACCACAGAAGAGAAGGTCCGCCTTTTCTCCCCAACGCAGTCCAACTTGAACACTGACTGCACTCTGTTCAGATATCACACTCCGGTACATAGTACGTCATCTTAAGCACAGAGTGCTCTCATACTGACAGCTGCTGGCATGGTTTTATTCTGATTTTAGCACTTTCTTTATGCTTTAAGCACTGTGTATCTCCTTATGTTGTCTGTGCTTTTAAGGATGCCGCTCCTTATGACTTATAAAATTGCCCCTCTGGGATAAAAGAAATATTGAGCTGAAATTGAAATGCAAACACAACTCTGTCCAAGCACAGCTTAGAAACACACAAGCAGGACGTACAGGCCGCTGCTGTTCACATGTGAACTTGAGTAACACAGAGTCACTTGCATAATGTCGGCTTGTTGACATGTGGCCTCAGACAAATGTTCTCACACACAGACAGATTTTTTTATCCTAACTAATGCCGACCTCTGGGGAAAGACTTGTACAGTATGTGTGGACTGTGGTCACTGTTCCTCTGGGTGTGAGAGGAAAATCCTTTGACTGATTGTTGAGTGAAAGTGGGATAGAAGGACTGAAAGATCAACAGCTTAAAACCGATTACATAAGTGGCACCGTGGCATTTTAAAACCTTCCATTCGAGAAAAACCAATCTAATAATAGACTAAAATGAATTCTTGAAGTTTAAATTTGCATCATTAACCGACGCTACTTTTTTTTAGTTGCTCATAGAGTTTCAATTAACTGGACTTCTTCCTGTTGCAGATTACACTGTTTACTGGAGTTTACTGGTGCCTGTTCTACTATAACTGCAGAAAAAAGTAACAATCAAGAATAAAAAAGATATTATGCTTTACATGAGTCACTATTAAAGATTTGTGTGTATGCTAAACAATTAATATCTGGTAACTATGCGCTGCACCAACTTAACAGAAAGACAAAAATATTACAAACTAGAAGAACTTGGAGATGCAGACTCTGCCAAAGCCATTGTACTTTATTTTGCCAGTGATTGTGGGCATTTTTTTAAGTTAGAAACTCTAATGGCAAAATCATACCTATCTCCTCATAGTAAAGCATTCTTAAAAAGAATCCTGGATCCAGGTGGTAATCTGGATCACCCCCAAAATCTAATCACATGTTCCTTATTCTATTTCTGATATTCCTGAAATTTTCATTAAAATCCATCCATAACATTTTAAATTAGACAGGCTTTATTTCTGGGCAAAGAATGTATTCAAACATCTGAAAGTACACATTAAAAAAACCAACATAAGTATGCTCATATGTATTTTAATGAAAGTAACAACACATGGAGAAGACTACACGCGCCAGCAGATTGCTAATGCACTGCACTGTTGATTGTTGTGAGTGTGGGTGCTGTTTGTAGCTGCTTGTGGCATAGCCTTGTTAGCAAGGACCACAGCGTTGTCAAGGGCAGGCAGAAAGCTCTGGTGCAGGTTATAGCATCTCTGCTGCACCTGCAGGGTACGATCATTTTGGACTAGTTTGTTGTCCAGAATTACCAGGTGCTTCTGTTCAAGCTCAAGATCTTTTCTACAAATTAAAAACAACAGGGATCAGTCAGTGGGGTGAAAGTCTACAGCCATAGCTAGTCTAGAGTGCAAACAGTGTGACCCTTTATGTAAGTGGGCAGACTTACTGGGCGCGCTTCAGCGCAGAGAAAAATCTGTCTGTCATTTTTGCCAGGTCCCATCTCTCTCGGGTGAGACTGATATGAGGCTGTAGAAGCAACACAAAAAAAGTTAGACCATGGTAGATTTCTGTGATCACTCAGAACACTGTTTTTGTTTTTGTTGTTGTTTTTTTTTGTGTGTGTTTTTGTTTTTTTTTAACTTTCAAACACTAAATGGATGTCTGCTGCATCCCCCCTGAAGTGCTCCAGTCCAGTTGCAACCATATTCATTGTAGGACTTACGTGGTCCCGGCAGAGCTCATATCTGGGTCTCTGGTTGAGCATTTCCAGGCAGTGGGTGGCCTGATCCAACCTGGAATCACAGTTCCTGATCTGACTTGTCATTATCTGTATGTATTTTGTCAGATCAGATATCTCATTCTGGATCTGAGGGTTTGAAAACACATACTAAATGAATAATCAGAATTAAAAGTCATTCTAAAGCTAGAAACTGTGTAAAGCGTTGTTTAATCCAGTGGACTGACCCTTTGCCTCTCCCAGTTCAGTGTTTCATTGTCCCTGGTCAGCTCATGGATCTTCCTCCTCAGAGAGCTCTGTGTGCTGCGGCGTAGGTTCTCTTGGGTGTTTTTTAGCTGTAGTGGTAAATTAGAAAAGCATACAAGTGTGGAAATGTTGATATATTCAGTAGTGATTGCCCAAAAATAGATTAAAAACCCAAATCTTGGAATACAGAAAAGCATTGCCTTACATTAACCAGAAATAATTGCAAGTTCCTCCTGAACAATGACGACCCCTTAAATAGGTCATTCGCTGTCAGCCTCAGGGTTTTGCAGTGAGAGTGCCAATCATCATGGCTTACATGGGTGGGCTTGCTTTGAGTAGCAGGCAGCTGGAAACATGGCATGTTAGGGCCATCAGTGATGCATTTCTTGGTGAGTTTGATGGTTTCACATTTGTCCTGAAAATCTCCCAGAAGCTGATGGCGGATTTTCTGCAGAGAACTGGACAAAGGCAGATTATATGTTAATGTGGAATGTTTTCATGTCACAAAATATTATTTAGCAACATCTGATCATCTGCTGGATCCATATGGGCTTTCGTTTAACACACTTCAGTTAAAGTAGCCTAAAACCAAAAATGGTAAATGAAATATCATCACATTGTTCAGGATGATTCTATGAGAAATAAACAATGATCTAGACATTTATTTGTCTGCCAGACCTTAGCTTGTCAAGCAGGACATAAGTATGGTTTTGAAGCAGCTCTCTGCTCTCGCTGGTCAACTGCTCTTCTTTCTTCAGGTCAGAAAGGACCGGGTCTTGTCTCGGGCCAAGACTTGATGAGCTCAAGCTGCCACTGAGTGCCACACAGTCACTCATGAGGTGACTGTACACCTGCGTCTCATGAAGACAGTGCTCAACAACATCTTTCATCTGCAGATAAAAAACAGTAGCAATGAAGTCAAAATTAACAAATTGAAAAAGGTGTTTACTTTTCTAAAAATTAACCTTTAAATGTTAATGCATGTACCTGTTCCACAGCAGAAATTTCTTGGTCCACTTGGCTAATGCACTCAGAGATGTGGGTCTTCCACTGACTGACCTCCATGAGTCGAGATCTGAGGTGCCCCACGGTGTGGTGAATGACAGAAGGGATCTGCATGAAAGAGGCAAAACTTAATTTACCAGAAATCCCTCACAGAGAATAGATCTAACAAATGTAGTAAAAAGACAAAGAAATAGTAATTAAATCAAATGGATGGATCCCCAAATCAAACCTTTCATTTAAAGATATTGTATTAGAAATTGGGTGTTAGGATCAGTAGATGAGAAATACCTGAGAATCATCATAAATAAAGGCAGAGACGATTTTGTTATCGACCGTCTGCACTTGGTTTCTCTGACGCTTTGGCCTGTTGGGCAGTAGATATTGGTCTGGCAGGGCAGTCGGGGTCAGTCTGTTCCTTGACTTCAGCAGGTCCTCATGAATTACACAACCTTGCCTGACAGTACAACAAAACATTTAAGATGCAATGAAAGGAATTAGAATAATTATCTTTTGATATTTTTGATTTTACAATACCGTGAATGTTTTCTTAATAGCTCCATGAAAAAATTAGAAGCACTCACAGAGTGCAGACCTCTGCCAAGAACCAACCCCCCCAAATATTTGGAAGGACTCTGAGTTCTTTGACACGTATGATGGCTGCTACCCAGCTTCACACCTTTCTGTGCTTTTGTGTCTTTTTGATAGCGTGAAGATCAATCTCTCGTTATCTGTGGAACAACCATGTTCATGGCAGCCACCCACAACACAACTTTTCAGCATATTTAGAGGAAACTACGAAAATCAAAGAAAAATCAATGAGGATCAACGGTAAAAATTCAGTGGTGTTACACTTTAGCATTGATTTGTTCTCACTGCTGAAAGACCCGGACGTGGCAAAGTTTATCAATTTTTCTGGATGTTTGCACCTGCCCTGCACCTGTAAGGAATACTTAAAAAAATCCAGGATCCCCTCAGTGACCAAGATCATCCCCAAACTCTAATCATTGTCCCATTTTGACTTCCTGAAGATTTTATCAAAATGCAACCGTTACTTTTTGAGTTATCTTGCTAACAAACAGACAAACAAACCAACACTGCCGAGGTTATGTTTAAGATATATAGTACATATACACACACACACACATATATATTTATATATATATAGATATATATATATATCTATATATATATATGTTTGTGTGTGCGTGTGTGTGTGTGCGTGTGTATACATTTGTACATATCTTTGTCTAAAGACATTAATTCATTTATAAGCCTCGATATTGATACTGAATACTTTTACTCACCACATTTTTGTTGTTTGAAATGAGTTGGATCAAAATTAATGAGGTTAGAGTAGGTAGAAACAAAAACTGGCTCTCAGCTCAAGTGACAGGAGAAAAGAGAAATCTTTTCGAGAAGTTAACTGAATATATAGAATGTGTTGGCTGTCACCGAGGCAGCTGGAATTATATTAACAACCAGCTCAATTACACAAAGAACATGGAACCCTAATGCAGTCACCATGGATACTCTTCTATTTACATACAAATATACATACATGACTTGATATAACATCACAGCCCTTTAGCCTTTACATAACATAACTAAAACTAGAAGCTAAGCCATTGTACATTTTTTTTTTTTTTTTTTTTTTTTGCCAATGACTGTCGGCATGATGCCCCATTTTATTGATTTATGTTTGTTTCCTCTGCATTTTGTAGAAAATGGTTGAACGAACAGAAAAAGTTTATGTAGCCTATTACTGAAAGAAAACTGCAACAGACACTTCATCCTATTCTACATGGGGGCTGTATATTCCAGCTAGACCCAGCACAAGGCATTAGCTAACTAAATCCCCATTTTCACCAACAGGCCCAGATTGTGTTTTTTTTTTTTTTTTTTTTTTTTTTTCAGAGGAAAAAATTGGGAAGTGTACCAGAATGTCCTACCTGAACCGTCCCACTTTTATGGAACCCTTACGCTGGGGTCTCAATCTTACCAACCCAACATAAAAGTTCGGAACTTGACTTATTGCAGTCCATTGATTGGTTGAAAAAGTCATCACTTCCTGTTTGACTGTGCACTAAGAACAAAGCAGCAAAAGCTTCATGTTTAAATACACGATGGATTTAATGTTGTTTAAAGATACATGCCAAGAAGAAAGAAAACAAACTGCTGGATGTCCACCATTCTGCTCCCTGGTTTCTGTGTCACATTCTTCATTATAGTTCATGGCAGGTGTTGCACCACTCTGACATCACGTTATTATGCATCTATTGTTATACAGCTTATACGCTGTCTACTGGGTAAAGGAATGACTGGCTGTGAAAACATAGCAGAGATCACGATTTACTGAACGAAACTGCACCCAAACCATTCCATACCAACCCGGATCTGCTGGTGGAAACGGGGCTTGCGGAGCTGCTTGGGGCCCCAACATCACCAGGAAGCCCTAAGAGTGCTTAAAATGTCAAGTTACCTTAATTTTTTTTTTAAATATTACAAAAATATAATTGAATAATATAGACAAAATGATAATACACACAATAACTTAATTTTTTTTACTCTTCTTACTATTGTTATTTCAACCAGTGGTCGACTTTTCTGACAAATTCTGCTAAGGACCCCAGAAAGGCTTGGGCCCGCCCTGACAACAACCTCTGCAAAAGACCCAATTGTGTTGCAAGCCCCAAAGAAAAAAAATAAATGTCAAACTATTTTATCCATTAGCACAAATTTGTTGACTTGCTTCTGCTTTGGCCCCATAAAGGTTTAGGCCAGTGTTGATTTCAGCTCCCAGAGGGTAAGAGGTGGGGTACACATTAGCCAGGTCACCAGTCAATCACGGGGCAAACATAAAGAAAAATCTGACAAACAAAGATGCATGCTCAATCAATAGAGTAAATTAAGAATTTAATCTAACATGCATGTTCTGCTGTTTTGCTATTTTAACTCCTTTTATTGTGACGTTGAAACTCAATGTTCAAAACACTCACTGTGGGAACTGAAAATAGAGAAGTAACTAATAAAGAAGTGGGGATGCCTCACATCAGTCAGAGACACATGAAACTGAACCCAAATGAAAGACCTACTGTAACACAAACTCTCTTACACACACACACATAAACATGAATGACAGCCTCTGCCCTGCAAGACAGCAGCAGCATGGGGAGGAGTGGAAGTGAGGACAGAACATTTTGGGATCAAAGCTGCAGCTGCAGAAGACATGAAATCCTGCGCTGAGTTGGTCGGACGATCTGGAAGCTGCAGACCACATCAGAACCCCGACTGTAGCGGAGTCAGAGCTCACACTTCTGTACTGCAGGTGGAAAGAAGACTCGGTGAGGAGGATTTTCTGACCTGGGCACCTGCTGAATGAAGAGTAGGACAGAGATTTATGACAAACTTCTAACTGAGGAAAAACACCTCCGACCTGCAACAAAATGACAGTAGGTTGAAGCAGGAATTCCCTCACTGATCCAAAACCAGCATGAGGAATGTTTTCACAAGCTTAAGGGACATTTCATCAATTTTATTTAAAGATATTACATTATTTGTCTCACTGTTTCTGTAATAAGGATGCTAATAGTTTGGGTTTATTCTGAATTAAGTCTTTACGCGTTTACAAAGTTTAGTGAAATATAATTTGTTGACTTTTTAGTTTTGCCAACATTTAGAAATGGGGAGTGTTTATCCGGATAATCAAAACAAACTTTGAAGACAAGAATTTCTGCATATTGCATTAACTAATTATAGTTATTTGTGTGTGTGTGTGTGTGTGTGTGTGTGTGTGTGTGTGTGTGTGTGTGTGTGTGTGTGTGTGTGTGTGTGTGTGTGTGTGTGTGTGTGTGTGTGTGTGAAATAAAATCTAAAAACATCTTATTGCTTTCGCACATATTAACTGTAATAATCTAATAATTGGATACTATGGGAAAAAGGTTCCTATCAAAAACAACAGGAATAACTGTTATTATATAATTAAATAGAAAGAATTTTAGATCTTGGTCAGAAGCTTTTTATTTACTAAAAATAATATATTTTTTTCTTTCTTTTTGAGCCGGGTTGACTTCTTGATGAATGCTGCTGCAGAAAGGAGGGCGTATGTTCAAAACAAACCTCTGAGTTCATGACACACTCGCATAGACAAAACATCTTGTCATTCATCACTCCAGCATTTGTGGCCTGAGAGATTCATTCCCATGTAGAGAACCAGACTATTAATCACTGACAAACACACACCGGTTAACTCCAGTGTTGTGTGTCTAATGTAATATGGGCATTCAGCTGCTCTCCCAGTTGATGGTGTTAGAGAGTTTGATCTTATATAGCTGAGACTAGTGCCTCCTCAGCCTCGTCGTCTCACACTACTAAATCTGACCAAGTGTGAGCATGTCAGCTATGCAGCTCACTGAATATCCTCCCAGTCGTACTACATGGCTCTGGGGATTTCACTGTCGCTGTTTACTAACTTTTCATTTTCTTTCCACTTATCTCTGCAACCCCTAAAGCCAATGTTCACTTGAAATGTTCAGAATATAAATTAAACCATGACAAAATAACCTCATTGAAGCTACAGCTGTGTTTCTACTATTATATTTAAGATTGCCTACAACTTGGGCCAATAATTACTATGAAACACCCTTTAGATATAATAATAGTAATAATAGATGACTGTAGTAGCTTAGGAGGAAGAGCAGTTGTCTTCCAGCCCGAAGGTTGGTGGATCAATTCCAGGCTGCCCTGACTACATGCCAAAGTGTCCTTGCAAGACACTTAACCCCAAGTTACCTCTCGATGTGTGTGAATGTAACAGGTAGTGTAAGACAAGAACCTTAATCTCAGGCCCTGAGCATGCAACAACTGGTATTTTGATAACTGCTGGTGTTTATATATATATATATATATATATATATATATATAGACAGTCCAGATTTCATGCATGGACACATGAGAAAAAAAATACTTTAAACCTAGATTTAAAAGTTTAATCTTCCCCTTGTTTACTTGATTATCACCTTGGTTTAGCACCATAAATATGACCAAAATCAATTATTTACATTGGAATGGCAGCCAAGATAACACTAGAGCTTTATATGCTAACAGCACTTCTTACATAAACGTGCACTTAAGCAGTGAGTAATGCAGAAATCAGAACATGTTTTATAGAGAACAGTGCTGCAAGTAACACTCCAGCAACAGAAAGTCCAGTGTCAGAATCACCAACTTTGAACCAGACCTGGTCAGATATTGAATTGGTGCACTGAGGAATGATGAGAAGGCCATCGTTGTTGGCGACCACTAAAAGGAAGAAACTGTGTGTGATGTGTGTGTGTCGGGTGGGGGGGGACATATAAACTGTGTTTATATGTTTTCATGTGGGCAGATAATTTTGTGTACAAAGCACTGCAATGAATAAGATTTTCTTTTGAGGGACAGAGAAGGGAAAACCCCCTTTTCAAAAATATCTATGTTAGTGTACTTACCCTTGGTCAGTTCTAAGTAACTCAGTAATTAGAGCATGAAAGACTTCAGTTTCCACTTGGAGCAGCCATTGTACATACATTATACTGTGTCTGCTCACACAGGATGGTGCAGAAGGAGGAGGAGGAGGGTGCAATGTCCAAAACAGTAACAGAAAATCTAAAGCCGTTGCCAGAACCAGCAAAAGAGTTAATATAAAACCTTTGTTCATTAACATTTGCAAACTAACTTGTTTAATTCTAGCCAGAAACATTTTTAAGAGATTACAGTAATATTTAATGGCAAAAAAATCCAGACAGATGGTCAGAAAATCCAAAATGCTGTGAGTCAGTACTTTAGAAGCTTGTGTGAACAAAGACTGACTGAGGACTTCATTGTCTGTGTGCACCCTGTTCATCGCTCCAGAACAGCTCTACAGCTCATTAGGGTTGTTCTCTAATGAGCTGAGCTGCCGCCTGTCTGGATCTATAAGGCGACACCTAATCCCCGCTCGGGTCCAGCTGTAGTGGAAACATCAACAGACGACACAAAGATCGACGTGTGTGTGTGTGTGACAGGATTTCACGAGGCTATTAACAGACATGTTTATTTCTGCGGCTAAGTGTTGTCAGCGTTGCCTTGGCGACAATAATTGATGCAACAGTTGTGTTACATTCTCAAACGCAACAAGGGATTAAATTCAGATGGTAAACATGGTAATAAAAACAACATCAGCATCCTGGTTCTGAGTCTTAATGATGTCTCTTTTAAAGAGAGTTAGGGATTATTGTTTAGTGATTGATGTCAGTAAGAGACAGGCCAGTAAACCTGCACACCTGACCCTGCCACGATACCAGCAGGTTCAGTAACCAGGTAACAGGTGTTTTTACATTTCAAACCAAAAAATGTGATGCCAGTTTCTGGGTCACTAGAACCGTGTCGTGTTTTACACGTGTTTGACTACCAAAACTTGCAAGATTATATAAATTGTTTGTTTTTCTACATCCATGCTTCGGATTTTTAGGTTTAGTTTGATTCATGGTAGAATAACAGAGAGTTGCATGTAATTCAATCATGATTCACTCTTTATCTTTAAAAATCTGTAAAAGGCTCCACGTGACCATTATGAAGGATTCTATCAAAGCTATTTCTAAACAGTCTTGTGCCAAATTTTCGTCACCCGCATCTGCATCTGCAGACCGATCGATTCTGTTTTTATTGCGCTTTGAGTCTGTTGTGCAACCAGTTCTTACATATCTCCATTTAATCAGCCTTCCGTCCTGTTACTTTTCCACTTTTGACTGAACTGTGTGTTTCATGTGAGATTGGTCGTAGTCACAAATTGTTTCTTTAATAAATGACGCTCTTATAACAGTGGGAACTTGTGTTATATGAGGAGTTGTTTTCTCAGAAAACATTCCAGGAATTAGTTGAAATGACAGAATGTTATTTTTATTAATAATATGCAACTATAATAAAGATAATTATCAGAATTTATTGGGTTATGGAGAAGGGAAGATTTGTTGTATTTCTTTCTTTTTCTTGTTGCCCTTTGTTCAAATAAACTGTCAAATCAAATTAAAGTTATTACACCACTTCCTGCCACTAATTCAAATAGCTACAGCCACTAATATTGTATGAGTTATTGTGGTTAGTACTTTGTTATGATTAGAACAGCTGTGTACAGAACTGCGCTGGACACATGCCCATCCAAGCAAGCTGCTGAGAGAAATAAAGCTCACATGTTGCTGAAGCAGGAAGTCAAAAGTAAACGATGGTTTTTCAGGATAACTAAAATTAAAAAAGACAGAAGGATGTGTTTTATTATTATTCACAGCAGTTTGGTAGTATAAAAACTCCCAAAAGATTTAACTATTTCTGTCTGGCTAGTACAGAAACACAGAAGCTACACAGATGATTTCAGAGGGGATGAACATTTAGAAGTTACTCTTGTGGGCGAGACCTGTGGTAGGTGCACATAAATGGCCAAACTTAATAAAACCATGTTAGAAGTCCAACATAAAATCTGTTAATTTGAAGAGGTGGAGCTATGGGGAAGAAAGAAGCAGGCCAAGCAGGTTTGAGGTGAACTGTTGTTTGTGTACTTTGAATATTTCTTTCCCAGATCTATCAAGTCTTGTACTCCACGCAAACCCTAATCAGACTTGTGCAACATTGTGTGTCCAGGCTGCCACAAAGCTTCTGGATGAGATGTGCCATTTGACGGCCCAATCTCTAACACAGATGGACACATCGGAGCACTTCAAGCTCATTAAACTGCTAGGTGAAGGCTCATATGGAAAAGTCATGCTGGCTGTACACAAGAAGAGAGGTAAGGAAGTTAATGTGACCTTTGTGGCCAAATGGGGCCAAAATAAAACCAAAAATTGCACATTATCATCTTTCCTTCTGATTCATCAGGGACTCCAATGGCTTTAAAGTTCTTCCCTCGTGAATCCACCTCACTTTTCTCCTTCCTGAGGGAGTATAACCTCTCTCTGTCGTTCTGCACCCACCCATCCCTGACCAGAGCTCTGGGAATCGTCTACTCAACACCTTCACACTACATTTTCGCTCAGCAAGCCAGCCTCTTTGGTGATCTCTACGATGTCATCATACCTGAGGTCTGCAGACATGTGGGCTGAGGTGTTCTGAATAATGTTGCTTAGTTAGATAATGATGAAGTGTAAAGACTAATCAATTACATTTCTTCTGCAGGTGGGTGTGGAGGAGAACTGTTGCCAACGGGTGGTGTCCCAGTTGTGTGGTGCTCTGTCCCACTTACACTCCCTCGGATTTGTCCACAGAGATCTCAAACCAGAGAACGTCTTCCTGTGTGACTCAGCTTGCCGATGGGTCAAACTGGGAGACTTTGGCATGGTCAGCATAAAAAACTTTAATTCAGCAGTCAAAATATGGCATCTCTGAGTTTACAGCAATAACATTTTTTTTACCTTGAGATAAAGTGGTGCACTGATTAATATTTACCCCCAGGTGAAAGCCAAAGGAACCAGGATCCCAGAGGTCTGGTACAGCTCCCCTTACTGCACCCCTGAGGCTGAGATGGCTCGAGGAAATGAGGACAGCTGGAGCGGCAATAATGATGACAATTGTTGCTTTAATCATGACAGGGAGAAGAAGAAGAGAGTTTGGGTGTTTGTGGAGCCCAGTACAGACAGCTGGGCGCTGGGCGTCCTGACGTACGCCATGCTGACCGGCAGTCACCCCTGGGCGGAGACAGCCAGCGACTGCCACGCATACCTGAAATACCAAGAATGGTTTGACCAGGCCAATGGCCCCAAAGACGAACTAGATGTGTGGATGGACCCACACACAGAGAACACAAAGGATGTCACTGATCTACATGAAGCAGGACAAAAGGGCTGCCCCCCCGTAGCGCCTCAGTTTGCGTGTTTCACTGAGTTGGCCTGCTCCTTCTTCCAGTCACTCCTCAACCCGAGACCACAACTTCGAGGACGGCCTGAAGATGCACTGAGTTACCTCGGAGGGGACTGGATAATAGAGAAAGAGAGGGTGAGGCTGGAGGAGGAGAGGAACAAGAGTAGCAGGAAGGGTGCTTTCAGATGCATGAAAGAGATGGAGGGGAGAGGAGAGCGATGAGCAAAGATAGGCTCAGTAAGCACACCCTGCAGCCCATCCTGATAAAAAAAAAGAAAAAAAAAAACACATATTCAAGATGTATTTGCACATACTAAAACTGGTTTCGAGTCTTGTCATTTTCAGTTTTGTTTTTATTTTACTTCCTGTTCCCTACTTCCAGTAATCATTTGTCACACCTGCTTCTCGTTTTGTAATCAGTCCCTCAGATGCTCCAGCTTTTACTTTGTCCTCTGCTAGCTCCTTGTGTGGGTTAGCTGTGTCATCTTTAGTTGTGTCTTTTGTTTAATTAAATCTTTGTACTACCTTCACCTGCCTCCAGTGTTTGTCAGTCCTCCACTTGAGTCACATTCCCTTGTTTCCTGCTGCCTTGATCCATGACAGTAACATGTAGACATTTCTTTGGAGCCAAAAATAAATATTATACCGTTGTTTTTATCAGGTATGACAGGTACAGTTCATAAAAACTATCACATGATTTTCTAAGGCAGTCATATGAAACAATGTTAAAATAATTTTACCATTTTTGAGCCTTTATTACAGCTACATGTTCTACCATACCAACCTACAGTATGCATTACACACTGTAAAGTTTATCTTGATGCTTTTTATAATGCTTATGAGGTCATAGCACACAAATATCGGATGGAAATTAAAGTTTGCAAAGCCTATTTCCAAAATATCAGCATCATTTTATACCTTAATGTAATATATGATTTGGTCTCAGATTTTTTTAAAATTTCATACTATTTTAAAATCATACACAGTAGCCCATAAAGTTAAAATTCAACTTTTTTAACCTCTTTTCATTAAATTATTGTGAGAATGGGATTTGTTCCTGATTGATAAAGCATATGTCTTCTCAAATGTTTCTCATTGCAACGGTCTCAACGGTGACTTTTTTTTTTCATTTGAGAGTTATCTCGAAAGTTCAGAGAATGTTGTTAAAATGATCATTTATGCTTTTATCTCATCTCATATTGATTATTGTAATTCTATTTTCACTTGTTTTGTTAAGACTCTGAACAGACTTCAGTTACTGCGGAGCTCTGTCACCAGACTATACGTCCAGAACAGCCAACATCCCCCCTATTTTATCAAGACCTCACTGGCTTCCCATCAAATTTTGTATTTAGTTTTGATTTTCCGGACGTTACATGTTCAGGCCCCCAGTATATTGCCAACTTGCTGTGTCCCTACTCCTCAGGACGCATCCTTCAGTCTTCAAACCAGAGCCTCCTGAAGGTCCCAAAGACCCATTTTAAAATCCAGGGAGACCTGGTTCTCAAGCTGTAGCTTCCAGACTCTGGAATGACTTGCCCCTGTTCCTGCATGTGGTCGACTCCCTGGACTCTTTTAAAAAGCAGTTGAAGACTATTTTATTCAGGAAGGCTTTCAGTTGATGGTTGTTTTTTATTTCATGGTGTTGTTTGATTGCACCTGTTTTATGTTCAGCACTTTTTGATTTTTAATCTGTGAAAAGTGCTTTATTAATAAACTGTATTTACTACTGATGACTTCAATTAGGCATAAAAACAGGAACGTTTCTAAAAGCAGAATCCTTACAACCTAATGGGTGACTGTGATTTTAGGTTTATATGTTTCTCAGACAAGAAAATAGATTAACTTGCTGCTATGAGCTTCTTTTTTTTCATTCACACCTTCTGTCTTTTTAGTTTTCTTTCTTCTTCTTAATTACTTAAAAATGCTTTTACCAAAGATGGATTTGGCCTCAGGTAAAGAAAAGTCCCAAGATATTCCACTTTCTCCCTATTAACCCAGGTATGATGGCCTTGTTGCATGTTGGTGAGGAAACAGATCAGAATGAAGACTGAAGTTATTGTTGGTATCTAATGCAGCTGATGTATCAGAAACATTAAAACAACTTGCACTTATATTAGAGATGCTTTGTTAAAGTGGCAGTACTGAGGCCCCGCTCATGAGAGGGGCTGTGTTGATGGTCTCTGCATCACTTTTTACTGAATGAACCATCACTTTTTTTATTGTAAATTCCACAGAGATGGCAGGGGGTGATTGAGTACAACACTGATGAAAACAAACATCTCCCACAAGTACCACAACTCTAGAAAAACTCCCTTGTTAAATGGAAATAACATGGTTTATGGGAAATTTGTGTTTTGGAAACCGCAGGAGGCTTACAGCTGTTTCCATCACTTTGAATAATTTAAACCATTAGCTCTGACAGTAACTGGGTCTTTAATCTCTGATTGAAAATGACTAGAAAACAGTGCAACAGTTGTGGTTCTGAGGATTATTTGTGTTTAGTTGTGTAAATTGCTGTAATGCTACCATGTCCATGTAAAAGATATTGTCTGTGGTACACTGCAGCTATATTTGGGCCCAGATAAAGAAGGCTAAAATACATGAAGGGTGCAGTAATGCCCCGCCATAAACATGTCTGAGGTCCAGTTCAGACGCAGACTCAGAGGGTTTTCTGACTTGGCTTTGAGGATTTAAAATATATGTATATATATTTGATTTTCTTCTTCTTTTTTTACTAATGCATACATACTAAACTTTTAGTTGTGGTTTAATATTTTGTTTTAATGCTCTATTTATGCAATGAGTGTATTATATTTAATGCATTATTTCTTAACTAAGTAAATTTGCACTCTGGCCACTTTATCACATCCACCCTGCTAATAACAGGTTGGACCCCCTGTTTCCTTTAGAACTTCTATAATTCTTGGTGGCATTCAACAAGATCTTGGAAACATTTCTCAGAGGTTTTGATCCATATTGACATGACAGCATCACACAGTTGCTGCAGGTTTGTCAGCTGCATCCATGATGAGAATCTCCCGTTCCACCACATCCCAAAGCTGCTCTATTGCAGGGATTCCTCAACTCTGGTACTCAAGGCCCACCGTCCTGCAGACCTTTTATGTTTCCCTGCTGCAACACACCTGACTCAAATTTCCCAGTCAATAGCAGACTGTCTAGATCTTGTCAGAGATCTATTTAATTTGAATCAGATGTGCTGCAGCAGGGAAACATCTACCTGCAGGACAGTGGGCCTTGAGGACCAGAGTTGGGGATTACTTGGATTGAGATCAGGTGACTGTGGAATACAGTGAACTCATTGACATGTTCAAGAAACCTTTTAGAGATTATTTGAGTCAAATATACCAAGAAAACATCTCCCACACTATTACACCACCGGTAGCCTGAAGCCATGACACAAGGCAGGATGGATCTATGCTTTCATGATGTTTCCACCAGACTCTGAGCCTGGCATCTGAATGTGGAGCTGAAATGGAGACTCATCAGACCAGGCAACGCTTTTCCATCTTCTATTGTCCAGTGTTGGTGAGTCTGCGTGAATTGTAGCCTCTGTTTCCTGTTCTCAGCTGACAGGAGGTACCCGGTGTGGTCTTATTGTTGTCCTGTACATGAAATGTGCTATACAAATAAACTGCCTTGCCTTGCCTTATGCTGCTGTAGCCCATCTGCTTCAAAGTTGGATGTGTTGTGTGTTCAGCGATGATATTCTTGGTTGGAACCAGTGTTATTTGAGTTCCTGTTGTCTTTCTATCATCGCCAACCAGATTGCCCATTCTCTTCTGACATCAACCAGACATTTTGGTCCAGACAGCTGCTGCTCGCTGGATAATTTCTCTTTTTCAGATCATTCTCTGTAAACCTTAGAGATGGTTGTGTCTGAAAATCCCAGTAGACAAGCAGTTTATAAAATTCTCAAACCAACAAGTATGCCACTTTTAAAGTCACTTAAAATCCCTTTCTTCCCCATTCTGATGCTCAGTTTGAACTTCAGCAAGGCATCTTCACTTTGTCTGCATGACTGGATGTTATGTGTTGCTGACAATTGATTGGCTGATTAGATATTTGTGTTAACAAGCAATGGTTCAGGTGGACCTAATAAAGTGGCTGGTGAGTGACCATAGCAGTAATATTCCAACCTCCTTAATGTATAGATTGGAAAAACCTTCATGTTTGTATATAATCTATACTTTCAGGACTTTTTAATGCATTAAAATTATGGGTTTTTTTTCCTAACACATCTTTGTCCTTAAAATCATGTTTTTAACACCCGAATCGTACATCTTGACCTTAAGCAACATAATCTGCCTTGATAATATCTCATTAATGTCCTTGTAAGATTATACACCAACGCAAACATAAGTGCAAACACATTCACATGCAAAGACACACACTGCAAGGACCATTAGTAGATATTCCCCAGGTGTTTTCTAAAATAGACGCACGGTTGTAAATATGACACTGCAACCTTTCAGCACCACAAATAT
Source organism: Melanotaenia boesemani (assembly GCF_017639745.1). Lineage (NCBI taxonomy): Eukaryota > Metazoa > Chordata > Actinopteri > Atheriniformes > Melanotaeniidae > Melanotaenia > Melanotaenia boesemani. The sequence continues at coordinate 28,571,026 of NC_055698.1, forward strand.
GGCGCAGCCAAATGTCCGGCCAAGTCACAAACCAAACACATCTTCTCATGGAACTCCAAACAGCTGGGTACAAGTGGATCAGTAACAAGCAATGGTCAAAGGTTTATTGAATTTTAGTTGAAGTACAGCTGGTAGAAGCATTACAGGACTCCAGCACAACAAGAAAAGAAGAGACAAAATACATCTTACTGAAGCCACTGATGATGATAATGATATCTTCAGTATTTAAATACACTGTTAAAATAAAAACAATTTTTTCTTCTGTTTGTCAGCTAGGTTTGTGTTTTCACACACTAACTTCCAGCCTCTGTTTCTCAGGGTAAGAAGGTAGCAGAGCCAACTACTGTATGATTAATTTGCCAGAAAATATTTGATCTTCAACACTCGCGTGGAAAAAGGAAAGTCAGCAGAGAGGAGGGTGAGGTCAGAAGGAGCGCAGGAGAAGCGGCTGACCACAGAATGCTGAACTCCTGCCCAGTGTAATAAAAACAGCAGAGGTAAAGACAAAAACAAACCCTTACTCTACTCAGCCCCTTTTCAGGATGAAAAAGTGAACTAAGATTCCCTTAGACATAAAAATCTAGCACAGATTCTTAAAAACACTAAACAACATAACCCTTTGTGCTCTTATTCTTATATGTTTATATCTACAGAATTCATTTAGAAGATTAAATTATTAAGAAAACTTCACAGTTTAAAAATAACAACTGCCACTTGATGTTCATTTGTCCATTTAGGTGCTGATTCAAGCTTCACAGTTCCCTTCCTATTCCACCGAAAAGCTTAGGAAAGCTAGGAGTGACATCTCCCAAACCAGGCAATTACAACACAGCTGTCACCCCTAGTTTCCTCTTTTATAAATCACGAGATTCTTTAAAGTGACTTAAAGCATTTAGAAATCGTTTCCGTTTATGTTTGACTGAATTAAAACCTCATGGAAGCTCACTGGTTTCAGACAGTTTCAGAGGAGGTTGAAAAAAGCCCAGTCTGTAATGCTAATAGGGCTGTAAATTGTATTTAAGTGGTTGACATAGTTCAATGTGTAAAGTAAACCCCGGGAACACTTATATTAAATTGGATTCTCTAATATATTTTGACTGTAATTTGTGGGAGAAAGCAGAGCTGGGATTAAAGGGGTGAACGATGGTTACTCCATCCCTCCTTCTGAGGCCTCCTCATTTACAGTATCATACAAACATAAGCAAATATGTTTGTTCTTTTATTTTTTGTTTAGTTTTCTCAAACATGCCTTGTAAATCAGTTTCATTTGGTGTCATATATTTGGTTTCAAGATCAATTTGCTTGCAGAACTCTATGTTGAGTCAAACACACGAGACTGGTCATGAAAAGTTGAGACTATGAAGCATTAAACAGCCATAAGTCCAAACACAAGTAAGCACAAGCCTGGGTTTGCATGCATGTACAAAGAGATACTAATGAGGAATTTTAAAAGGTGCATACAAACATACTAACAAGCCTTTACACACCGACAGACAAGCTGCTTCCCCCTGACACATACACCTGCAGTAAATCATCCCATCAAGCGTTTGCTTCAGGTTACCTGTGAAACTAAAGCGCAATCCTGAGTTACTCTAACCTTTGACCTTTTCGTTCTCTGTCCTCATTTCCCTTTTGCTTACGCTTGCTATGCCTGAATCATCCAAAACTGTCATGAGTCTACACACAATAGGGCTTCTTCCGCCTCTATTCCTTGTAAGTATGAAAGGCGGATTTGAGGATTAAGTCAGCGAAACTGAGGAGAATCTGAGTCATCAGTCCTCTGTATGAAGACTGCTGGATGAGCCCTGGTCTTCGCTGGATCGTATTACTTCTTGTGCTCCCTGTCCTTGAGATTTACCTCACCCGTGAGATCCTGTCTGCCCCCTCCTCACCTAACCTGCCAGCCTGCTCCTCGCCCTGTCCCTTACTAGAATCAGCGACCAAACATCATTGATTCATAATAAATCACTCACTGAGGCTTCTCGTGTGAGCTCTTCCTTGGGTTCTAATCCTGACCGTGACAAAAACAACCAGAGTTTTAAAGTTTGTCAGCTCCTGGTTTGACCCAACAGCTAATTCTTCACTTAATAAACAGGCATATTTTAATGAAGACATCATCTGAGAGGATGAACACCTCCAAGTCATTTCACAAACCACCTTGAGCCAAAACTCATGAATTAGCTAGCTTGTTATGGGGAGACCGTTTAGTTTTTGTGTGACATCTATGCTGGTCTGAGGCGGGGGAAAGGGGCTTTGGCAGGGAGCTGAAGAGACTATTCCGATCCAAACTTTCCTTCTGACATTTCATCTGATATGTTGCGTTAACACTATGTGCCTGAAGTATGCTGGGACTGTGTAATAGTCAGTGCAACTTGAATAATTGGTCTAACAAGCAGACCAGGGGCAGCTATATCAAATAATTATAAGAAACTTAAAAACAAAAGATAAAAGATATCACAAAAACTCCTCGGATTGCTCCAACACCATGTAGCTGCAAACACAAGCTGCTATTCGTATTACTGGAATTGTAAATAAAAGTACTGTGAATAGACTGCATTTATATAGTGCTTTTTAACTCTTCCTAAACACTTCACATTACAACACATTTTTAAGCAGGAAACTTGACATTTAAATTGGAAAACCTTGGGATCAAACCATCTGCTTTCTGAAAGGTGAATGAATCCGATTTTGAATCAGTTGGTTTTGCTTGACTTTATGGGGAAAGTTTTGCTTAAAACCCTGTTAAACACAATCTGATACTTGTGTTTTCCCCCCTGGTGAATACCTTTTCCACTAAAATCCTTTTGACATCTGGACCTTCAGATTCATCTACATTTGTCCAAAAGCCTCATCAGAAATAGTCTCCATGGAAGAGTAGCAATCAAAAGGTCATTTTTAAAGAAAGGAAATAGAGAGACAAAGGAAAAGGGAGACAAGAACTGCAGTGAAAATCGTTAGCAACAGGTCTGATGCAGGGATGAATCCTCCCCAGGCAGACCTCAACATCACTGAAGCAGTGTGGGATCGTCTGGACAGATAACAGAACAAGAAGCAGCCAACATCCGAAGGAGAGTTTCAGAAAGTTCTTTATAAATCCTGGAGAGCTGGGTTTGTCTCAGAGTGTTCAGAATGTGTTTAACAATAAAGCTTCTCAGACCAAATATCGATTTTCATGCTTGATAAAACTGAAACCTTTTGATTTTATATATATATATGTATTTATTGGATGGATGGATGGATGGATGGATGGATGGATGGATGGATGGATGGATGGATGGATGGATGGATGGAATAAGGTATACAATTATATGTAAGTTTGCAGCCATGTTTTTAATGATATTTTATTATGAACTAAAGGAAACTGACCAACCTGCTGATATTGTTTTTTACGTACCTGAAGAGTAAATGACTGCAGCAATATGTCTGTATAAAAGGAACATTTCTGGTGGTGGAGCTCCACAGCTGCATGTGGAAACACACTGGAGCCTCATTTGGATCTGAAGGAGGGAAAACGGATCTCCAGGAATGTGAACATGTCGTTTTCTAACTGCAACACCGTCTCTGGGCACCAGCTCAAAACCTTGTCATCACAACACGGTGCCAATATGAAGATATACTCGTCCATATTTCATGCCGTGCTGAGGTATGTGGCTGTGAAGGTGATGCTAACATTAGATTGACCTCAATCCTGTGTTTGCCATGTTGTCTGGTGTCTAACTGACCTGTACCAGACTAGTGCAACAGATTAGCTGTGAAAGCAACAGCAAGGTCTGATTTTTGAGCGTTGCAGTGTTCCTGTTGTGTCACCAGCACTTCCTCAGGTGATTTGGTATAGAATCTGAAACAGATATTCCCAATTCCCAGATGATGTCAGAATGATATCTTGATGATATTTTTAGTGTAAAGTGAGGTTAATTGTTCCTGGGTGGATTGTTATAAAGCTTCAGTCCATGGAAATAATGCATTAATAAAACTACATGAAACTGAATGAATGGCACATTCTTTCAATATAATGAAGTAATGATAATCACCATAGCTGTTTGGACAACTCAGAAGACCTAAAATCTGGGATAGTAACCCTTTCTCTAGTCTGTTATTTCCTTTCTGAAGTCCACATAGTTTTGTTTCCGGTGTTTGCTGCACATCTGTTCTGAATCTTGCTGATTGCCTCTCACACATCTGCTTCTCCTCACTCATAATTCCCCCGGTACATAAACTCCCTGACATTGGCTCTCACTTGTCAGGTCTTTGTCTTACTTACCATCCCAGTAAATTTTATTGGTTCCCTGTTTGTGACTCCTGCCCCTAAAACATGCTTATTTGAGGTTTGGCTTTTGAGGTTTCTTTCCTGTAAGTTTTATTAAAGACCTGTTGCTTCTGTGCCAAACCCTGAGTCAAGCCACTGCTACAGAAACAACTCCATCCAAGCATTTTGTGAAACTATTATGAAATAATAAACAACTCATAAGCTGGATTTTTATTTTCTTGTGAAACCACAAAAAGAAACGACACACAAATTTATATTAACTAGTTTAAAGGAAATTAACTAGGCTGAGGGGATTAGCGGGTGACAGTACAGGTTACATTGCTCTTGTTTGTTATTCAGCAGTTCTTACTGGAAGTGGACCCTGAGGAGAAAAAAAACTATAGCTGACACCTACAAGAGGGGAAATGAAGAGAGATCATCTATAGGAATTAAATCTGTGACATACTTTGCAAGACCAGAAATATGTTAATTTTCCTGGTGGTAAGAACAAGAACAAAGTTTGTTGTAGCCTGGTTTTTTTATACTAGACAAGAAATCTCCAAAGTCTGTCTCTTTAAACGCCACATGAAGATATTTTCATAAGATAAGTTTTTCACAGCCTCAACCAGCTGTTCCTTAAAACTGTCCCTTCAACTTTGTTGCAGCTTTTACATTAAAAAGTACATAAAAGAACTTAAAAATAAACTAAATCTTTCTAAGACACAATTAAAAGGGTGGAAAAAAAACATAATAAAATTGTAATAAAATCATGTTAAATAAACAAATTAAATCAAAACAATTAAAAGCAGAACGAGAAAAAGTTCTGCTGTGAGAACAAAATGTCTTTTCTTATTCATCATCTCAGTGATGCTGGAAGTAAAAATTTAGCTGTTATCCAACATTTTTAAGTTGCACCTTTCTGGTGTCATTTTAATTTTCCTTATTTGAAACTTCAGGTTCTTTTTTGCAACATGCTTTACTTGTTCAAGGCACCTTTGTTGGCTTAAAGTTGATGACTCTTTTTGATATTCAAGGCCCAACAAATGCATCCTGCCTAAAACTAACAAAACTGGGTTCTTCTCCAGGTTCTCAGGTGTGAGAATTTTAATTGTAAAAAGTGAGGATCCAAAGTTTCAATTTATGAGTTGAACCATTAAATTTGACTCCTAATCCTGGTGTTTATGATTGACGGAAAAGTTCTCTGGAAAGGGAAGCTAACTCCTCAGAGCATGCAGGGGTGTCGAGTGTATTAAAAGTCGTTCATGCTTTGCTGATTAAAAACGACACGTGACAGTGTGTGAGAGAAATGTGCTGCTCTGTGGGTAAGAGAGAAAGAAGTGACCCAGATCAGAAGAGGAATGCAAACTGCAGACACAAATTAGTCTTCTGAGGACACACAAAAAAATTTAATCCATCCTAAAATTCTGAATCTCACACTAAAACTTGTAAAGACATGTCTCTTGTCAGGGCTAAGATTTCCTTTCTGACCTTAAGGACACCAAAGCTCGGCACTTTTTGCATATTTAGTTCATGTAAGCTAACACCAAAAAGCTAAAGATGCCAGAGAAGTGAGGTGATAACAAACTCAGAGCAAGATGAATCGTGGTCTTGATGAAGTTCGAAGAAGACCCTCACTCTCTGTTTCTGTCTGTCAGCAGAGCTAGAAGCTCAATGAAGTCGCGTCCTGACCACCCACAAATTTCCCACTTCTCCGGTGACCATCTCCGTTTCCTCACAAACAAGCTTCATATAGACTGTTTAATGCCAGGATGGAGTCGTAGAGGAAGAATATGAATCATTTTAAAATGTGTGGCTAATGGGAAAGTGTCCATGAGCTCTCTCCCATCCATCTCAAACAGTGTGTCTTAGAACTGGGATTTCCCACTTTTATCAGAATAGTTATTTTTCAGCTGATGACATTCTGTGGTTTAAATGAAGATAATAAGTCCAGTGGATTCATTGTGGTTAACACATGTTTTTGTGTTGCAGATTTAATATCAGTGGATAAAACTGCCAAGTTTGTTCATCGCCCCTCAGTCGTTAATAGAAAAAATTCTCAAAATAAAAATGTAAAATAAAATGTCTTAAGCACATAATTCAGTTTAGTACAGCTGGCTCTTACTGGGTTGGACTTCCTTTTGTCTTCAGAAGATGGATTCAACAAGGTGGTGCAAACCTTCCTCAGAGGTTTTGCACCATATTGACATGACAGCATCACACAGTTGCTGCAGGTTTGTCGGCTGCTTCCATGATGAGAATCTCCGTTCCACCACATCCTAAAGCTGCTCTTCTGGACTGAGATCTGATGGCTGTGGAGACCGTTGGAGTCCAGTGAACTCAATGTCATGTTCAAGAAAGAATCTGATGATCTGAGCTTTGTGTCATGGTGCATTATCCTGCTGGATGTAGCATCAAGAGGTGCTACACTGGTCATAAAGGGGTGGACAAGGTCAGCAAAAACACTCAGGCTGTGGTGGTTAAACCACAACTCATGACTAAACCACAAAGACATGAAACCCCAGCGAAATCTCACTTTCCTTGAGTTGCCTTTTTTTCATCCCCAGCCTCCAACATGATCCATGGTCAGTGACCCTGTTTTGTGTGACTCAGTTAAACTGATCACTCTGTGAAACCTGTGGTGTGTGTAACAGCTTGTGTTACTCATAACGTTTAGTCACAGCTTCTAATTTCCACTCTTACCTGTAGTAAATTTGTAATTTTAAAAGAGCTACTTGGTATTTGCACCAGATTCTAGTTTGGTGTCACCATTTATCACAATCTGCCAGAAAAGGAGTGCTTCACATTTACTGGATTAAATGTGAAAGCATCATTTGAACAAGTAAAGAACAAGACTCCATGTGTCCTTGGAAAGGTTTTATTGCCTCTTTCTCAATAAATTGGTCATAAATCAAGTGTTAGTCCAGTGATTTTACAGCCAAAGGGAAATAAGTGAGAAAAGGGAGACACACTATTTTAGCCAACAGCACGAGCAATGTAAACACAACACATTAGTCAGCAGAAATCAAGTCAGCCCTGTATCTCAGTTCCAGTTAAATACAGTTCATGTGATTCGATCACAGCCAACTTTAAAAATATATGCTGACAAGAAAGTCCCGTAAACGCAGTCTGAATTCACAGTCTTTCAGCACAAAGATGAACATTTCATTTGCTGCCATTAGCACATTCAGTATGAAGCAACACAATCATTTGTTTCTCAGGCTGTCAGTCCTCAGACTGCTACCATTAAATCTCTAACAGCAAACCAATCACTTCAGAAAAAGAGCATTTCTTTTTGCAAACAGGCTACAGGAATCTATTCTTTACAGCATAGTGTCACCCTGTGTTATGATGTAAAGAGATACACAACTGAGGAGCTATAAAGGTCCTGGCTGTCACATTTTGTCATCTTAGATTAGTGTAAGGAGTCAAAGTCAAAGAGAACTGGCTGCAAGAAAGCCAAAAAGTACATTTTCCAGCTTGCCAGACTATAACTTGTCAAAATAAGGCTGATTTTGCTAATAAACTGCAGTTTGCTTGATATTTTCCTCTTTAAAATGTGTCATGATCATCCACTACAGACATGAAACTAATTGCATGTGTAATTTTGCAGCAATTACTCTATTGCACAGCCCAAAATTAGCATTTTTTATTCAGACAAAACCTCAGTTTTGGTGCTGAAACAGACGTTTGACTTTTTGTTGATTCCCTTTATTTTAAGACTTATGGGTTGAGAGGGAATGCTGGGAAGATAAAGCAACATTTCTTCCTCAAACTGATAAGCTTTGTGCTGAAATGGAAACAAAGCAGTGTTTACTTGCCAACTATTTCCACCGTAGAGCTTCCCTACAGTCATCTAAAAGTGAAGTCACTGCTTCTAAGGTCAAAACAGAAGATACCGATGTTGACGCCCACGCCACTACGCAGACATCTTATTTTAAGTTGACAAAAAAAAGATATTAAATTAATCACAATGAGATGCCGTTTACAGAAAAAGTAAAGGTGATCACAACGAAGAACGCCTGCAATTGTTTAAATAGATTTAATCTACAGTTTAATAGAAACTTTGCAGGATATGAAATATTCCTCTTAGCTTATATAAGAATGCTATAAATGTGTTTAAAATAGAAATAAATGATAATAAAAAAAGCTTGTAGGTGTTTGGCAACTGATTTGTGTTGCAATGAAATGTGGCTGATAAGTTCCCCATGGTAAACGTTTCACTGTAAACATAAATCTGCACGTTTAATATACCCAAAAATAAGATTAATTCTTCACAATAATGTCTATGAAAATACTTGACCGTACATATGCCACCCAACTATGAAGGAGTTCAGTAAACCCAGAAAAGCCTGTGATGGTTAGCGGATGATATGATAAAAGGCAATCTGAGCAGGTGGCTGCATCTGCATGTACAAAACATTTAAATGTAACCTCAGTCTCTTTGTTAAGCCCTATGCTTGGAAATAATTTTGTTCTCAAAACACACATTTGGTATAATACATTAATATTTGCATGAATAAGTTTTGAACCAGTTGTGAGCCTGAACATCAGGCTGTAACAGGCCACATTTCAGTGTGTAGGTAGAAACATATCTCACCCACAGCTCTGTCTAATAATCTCATGTTTTATGTAAAGAATTCCAATCACATATTCATTTGCATGATTTATATGACAGCTGTTTAGACAGGCCATTGCTTTCATTTTCACACTATTCATTTAAAAAATAAGGTTGACAAAATGAAAAAAAAATTAATTGCCAATCCTAACATATAATAGACAGAGCCTGACCTTCTCCTTTAACTTATGTTTTATATTTGAACTTTTTCGCTCTATAAGTGCAATTCTTGAACAGCTTATGGAAAGCACTGGTGCGTTGTCTTCAGATGTAGTACTCTACTGGTCCTGTAGGGGGAGCTGTGGCAGACAACCAACCTCAGCCCAGATAAAACAAAGCTCTGCTTAGTTAAAGCGCCACCTGCTGGGAAGCCGATGCAAACACAGAAAAAGAGAAGCTACTCAGGACATTACACATAGCCCTTAAATATCACCAGAGATGGCTCATGTCATTTGATGGCTTTGACTTATTAATGCTTTGTGTTGCCGTCAGGAGGATTTCAGAGAAATGATAAATCTCAGCACGGTGTTGTTTCTTGTCTCTGCTTTGGGATGAGTGTGCGGGAGTTAACTCTCAGTGTGATGGACAGGAAGCAACAGACACGGATGCAGGTGAGGTGAAAATCGCAAGCGACATATCCAACGACGACTCAAAACTGGATCCAGTTGGAGGTGTTCTGAGGTTGTGGTGGAGGTGGGACAGAGCTGAAAACATATAAACTGTGTTAGCTGTGTTTTTACATATTCTGATTATATTTATTCAAAGGAGCAGTTTCAGGTTTAATTTAAAATTGGTTTAATTAAAAGCACTGCTCTGTCAAGACATAAAATCCTTTGGAAAAAATGTTTAAAAGACAGAATAACTGTCATTTTGTGCAACTTATGAGAAAAACTGAAAGCCATTCAAGTTAAAACATGCAGTATTGATCCAAAATATTCTTCATTGAGTGGTGGGCGATATCGTTGTAAAAGGAGGTTTATCACCATGACTAACATTCAACGTTTGTCACACAACCCCAGGAAGGTCCATGTAACCCTGAGGGGTCTAAATCTATTTGGGTTGTTCGATTACTTTTGATTTGGCCTTTTTATAACAACTGTTTGTGTAACAAGTGTGTTTGCCACACCCATGCTCAGTATCCCCTTATTCAGTAAAGCTTCAAATCAATAATCTAACAAGTATTCTTTCACTTTAACCTATTTTATTAACATACTGGGCCCAAAAAATACACAAAAATGATCAAATCTAACAATTTGTTAAAATAAAAACACCACTTTTCCCCCCTTTTAGTTAAACTACAAGATAGAAATTGCAAAGAAATTCAGCACCTGTCCATCCTAGTTTTATTTTTGTATTAAATGAAAACTCTTGCATCTCTGGTTGTACAAGGTCTATCAACGTCAAACAAAAACTGAACTGGCTGTAAGCTACTTAACTCAGACCTATGAATCATTTAAGCACAACAAAGCACCTAACTCACAGGATGAACCAGTGTTGTGTCTACACATAACAATTTAGCAAAGAATTTTAAACTAGATCTTTAGGCAACATTTTACAAGCAGCCTGTCCCTAAAACTACTAGTTTTTCCAATTTCTTACGAGCATCTATAAGAAGATGCCAAAGATACAATTACACATCAAAATACATTAAAAACAATTACTGAAGACAAAAAAGCTTGAATGCAAGGTGCACATACCAAATACTGACCCTCCCATTTCCCTTTCTCCTGGAAGCACATAAATAAATTAGGAGTGGTTTCAGACATTATCAGATGGACGACTAACTCCACACTTACAATTTATCATCACTGTTAGATCCACCTCTCTCGCTTTACATATTAACATTCTTTTTTTCCATTTTATTATAACTATATTTGTCTTTGCAGGACTTTTGCCCAATTTAAACCGGGTGCATGTGCGCCGTGTTATGGCTGTGCCGCAGCTTCCGCTGCTTTTCGTGGCTGTTTTAGTCGATGATTTTGTTCACACTGAGTGTGCTGCAGTGTCAGAAGCACCTTGTCGCAGCTGTACGCTAAACATACACAGCAAGTCCAGTTCCAGAATGCATCAAACTCAGCAGTTCCAATAGTGCTAGACAGGAAATTAGACACAGGAGCAGTGTAAAAGCTTCTGTAATTTTCAAAATAAAAGCCCCCATGCAGATTTGTGCTTCTTGAACCATGAAAACATTATGCCATTAATCAGGCAGGGGGTCTCAATGTTTTTGTTTTGTTTTGTTTTTTTCATCATGGCCGGTGAGATGTTTATCCTTGAAAAGGATAATCACAATATTCTTCATTTCCTGTGATTGCCCTCCACACCTGAGACGCTCCAGGTGTGAACTGACCCGCCACGGAGGTCGGAATGAAACCGTGGCACACAGACTAGGCAGAAAATGTCCGTTATGACTCATTAATGTTGGTCCTTAAAGTCTCTCGTGCTTAATGGGAGAAAATTCTTCTAGCTACGTCGTAAAACCTTCCTGAAGGTCATCACATTGTTACTGGGTGATCATGAACACTTGGTCATGTGAACATGGAAAACACAAGAAATTTGTCCCCTACCTTGCAGGTGCAGAGAAGTCTCCCCAAAGAAGATCTGAACTAGGGTTTGACTGAACCATCGTGTTAGAGTTACTACTGTCCAGCTCCAACAGGCAGCCTGACAGACAGAAAAACAGTCAGAAAAACACAGCTCACAGGCTGACACACTTTCTGCAGCTGGAAGGCTGAAGAGGAAACGCTGCTAATTACCCCAGAAAATGGGTCAGCTGGGCAGGTTAAAGCTGCACAAGGCAGAAAAAACAGCGTTGACACAAAAGAGGGGCTGAAACAGACTCAAATCTCATCACAAGGATTGAAATTAAAATTTTATGCTGCTCATAAAGTCTTGAAAAGCAGAAGTGATTTCTCTGTTGTGTCAGTCTGGTGCAGGTGGATAAGTGTGGTTTCATCTACCTGTCACTGTGCCGCCTGTCTGTGGGACTATGTTGTGATTAGAGGAGCCCGATGAAGGAGGCGGAGCTATTTTGCCTCCTGGTGGTGGTGGGAGGAGTCCAAACCCACCTGAGCCTTGTGGACGGGGCTTGTCCCTCTTTTTACCTTGCTGCAGATGCAAAAAAAGAAAACTTGAGATTTTAAGATAATGAAGAGATGTTGTTACGCAAAGTATTTTACATGTAGATTAAACATTATTTCATGTGTGATTTATCTTGGATTACAACAGGACACTAAACAAAATGGCTTTAAATCCACTTTACTGACGAGAATTCAGAAAAAAAATCTTGATATTTAATGTCTGACAAACTTGCTCCTACTCCTAGATTAAGTGTGATGGTCTGCCCCTCCTTAAAGCCCAAGTCCAGCTTTGGTCCTGAATCTCCAAACTGGGCACTTTTGCGAAGTTCATCCTCCTGTTTCACCCATCTGGAGGTAGCCAGAAACACACACGTACAAACACACACTATCAGCACAGATACATAAATAAACAATCCACCACAGCAGTTTGCAGGACAAAGGCAGCAAGCAGTTTTCTGTAAGCAAATTTTACAAGCTGGTACAGACAATCTACTGCAGACCGTTGCAGTAAACAGTTAACACTCAACTAAAATTACACGAATATGCCGTTTATCTACTGTTTGAAACTATAATGCATTTCTGGAAAAAAGAGCAGCTGTTACAAATTAAATCTAAAGAAAAAAAAGCACAAGCCTGGAGATTTCATTGATTACATTAATGGAAAAAAGTTAACTCTGAAAGTGATTCTGTTTCCCTTTCATTTTTCCAAGTAAAGAAAGTAATCACCATTTTACATTAACCCCCCCCCCCCCCCCCCTTGCTTACTTGAAATGATCCTGCAAAGCCACATTGAAGTCAAAGGCGTCGCCTCGGTCCCCAAAGCCAACTCCAATAAATGCACTACGACCTACACACAAGAAATGAAGGCTGACATGAAAACCAGAGAACTGGATGATGGATTTCAAGGTCTTCAAATGGGAATAAAAACAGAAAACTTTTCTAATATTCACATACTGACCGTTCTCATCCTGTATCCTCAGAACAAAGTATCGGCTGGAGTCACTGACGGTCTCCACTGCAACACCGGGGTACTCCTTCACCGGTGCCTGGGCAAACAGCTCCCCTGCAGACCCGCAGGGTACAGCAAACAGGTTACTAAATAGTTAAACATGTATAAAAACAGAAGACATTGCACTATGTGAAGAGTAATGTGAACTCAGCAGAGATCTGCTAACTCTCAGTGGAAAAGTCAGCATATGCAGTGCTCTCACAGTGTCTGAACCAGTGTTTTAATAAAAAAAGGAAAGCATCAAGCTTTATGTACAGAAAGCAGAAAAGTTCAACCTGAAACTTTGTCCTCCAGTTTAATGTATGCCACTTTGCCCTTTGCTGTTATCCTCATTCGACCGGACCAGTCTGGAGTGTCCAGCTTCCAGTCAGCTGCCCTGGAGACACAAGTTGATGCCAACCATTTCAGAGCTAAGTAATGATCAGTCTGATATCATTATAAGAGGTCCTAAAACTTAAAGTAACTTCTTTAAATAGCTCCTTCTGTCCAGCCAAAAGTCCACAGATTACTGATTTATGATCAAATTAAACAAGAAAAAGCTAAATAATGCTTGCAGGATCTTAAGTAGAACTTAGCAATGATTGTCTGACCTCCTAAGTAAATATATAAAACCCAAGGGGTCAGCGTGGGGGTTAATTGTCTTGCTCAAAGACACTTGGCTGGTAATCAAACCAACAATCTTTGGATTAGAATATAAAAGCTATAGCACCTGAGCTAAGGCCGCATGGTGTCACCAGGAGATGTTGCTATTAAAACACTGGTCGCTAACCAGAACTTAAAAGTCATACTTTTATTGACCTCAACCAGCAACTTCATGCTATGGTTATCCTGGTGACAAAATCATTTGTACAACCAGCTATACGTGTTTTCAAAGAGTAAACATGACCAATTGTCACAGATGTGAGTGAATAAATCAAATCATTTAACAATTCTCTTCAGTTAAGTCTCATAAAACTGGGGCAACTGTTTATTTTCGTCCTTTGCTTCAGTTGATGACCATGCTTCTTTAATGGCAGCAAAGTACAAACTAAAGGTAACAGAGTCTTTGCAACAGTCTGTACTCTCTGGAACTTCCTCTGAGCTTTAGATCCGTGGACTCTGTCATCTAATTTAAAAAGCGGCTAAAAAACATCTTTTTAAACCTGCTTTTGCTTAGCTTTTGTTGTGTTTTTTTTCTTGTTTCTTGTATTTCTTTTGTAAAGCACCTTGATTTTTATCTTCCTAGGTGGTACATTTAAAAAAAAAATTCTTACAATACTATACACGACACTGATATCAAGGGCAGAGGCAGATAAAACACATACTACAAATTAAAATAATATTTTTTAAAAGACAACATGAAAACAGACCATCTCCACAAAGTTGGGTTATTATGAATCAAAATGTTCTTACTCCTGTTTAGACAGTTCAAAGGATGTACAAGTTCCTAACATTTAATATAAAAACATATGGCTGTCATTAAAAAATTAGCAACATTATCAACTGAAATCATAACTGAAGTAAACCTGACATTTGCTAAAGCTGTATCATTAAACATGGGGCTTTAAATGATCCAGCTTTACTGAGGGTTGTTAATGATATTTTCCTGCCTACTGACGCTGGAGATTATGTGGTCCTGGTCTTGCTCGATTTAACAGCCGCATTTGACACAGTGGACCACAGGATCCTGTTGCCACGGCTCCAGAACTTAGTAGGGATCCAAGGTGCTCCATTAGACTGGTTCAGGTCTTATTTGGTGGGTAGAACCATGTGTGTCAGCATAGCTGGCTCTGAGTCTGTTACGGCTCTGGTGTCCTATGGGGTTCCAAAGCTCAGTTTTGGGGCCCTTCCTGTTTTCACTATATCTGCTATATTTTTCCTTCCTATGGCATTTGTATGTCAATTATTGCCTGATTTATCTACCCCTAAAAAAAAAGATGCCTTTTCTCTTACGCCTCTTGTGCCATACCTCCATGACATCAAGGAGTAGATGGCCCTGAGTTTCCTGAATTTTAATGAGAAAAAAACAGAAGCTGTAGTGTTTGGACCGAATGGCTCCAGTGGCCTTCCCCAGTTGATCCGGGCCCCTTGTCTAGCTTTTTAAACCAACTGTCACTAATTTGGGTTTTAAATTGGATAGTGATTTTAAACTATATCGCAAGATTAGATCTGTGATAAAGTCTAGCTTTTTTAACCTTTGTCAACTCGCTAAGGCAAAATCATTTTTAACTGCTCTGCACTTTGAAACAATAATTCATGCCTTCATCACTTCCCAGCTGGATTACTGTAACGCTGGATTACTGTAACGCTCTTGCAGTCTGCCAGTCATCTCTCATTCATCTCTCTAACTCGTCCCAAATGCCGCTGCTCATATTCTGGTTGGAGCGCGTGAGAGAAACCACATTAGGCCTATTTTAGCATCGCTTCACTGGCTGCCTGTGCATTTTAGAGTTCGTTTTAAGATTTTTTCATTTGTTTTTAAATCCTTAAATGGTCTGGCCCCACTGTACCTCTCTGAGCTGCTTTTCCTATATTCACCAGTCCAGCGCCTCAGATCAACCGATCAGCTCATTTTGGAGGTATCGAGGTCTAGCCAGAAGCTCAGCAGGGATAGGGCCTTTGCGGTCACTGCTCCTAAACTGTGGAACTCTTTGCCGCTACAAGTTAGAGAAGCCCCATCACTGTCCATTTTTAAAACCCGCCTAAAGACCCATTTTTATGATCTGGCCTTTGATCTAGCACGAGACTCTTGCTTTCTTGCTTTTATTGTTTTATCATTTTACTGCTATTGTTTGTTTTTACTTTGCATTTTATTTTACTTTAATTAGTTTTTTTTTTCTCTCCTATGATGTTCAGCACTTTTTTCAACTAATGTTAAAACGCTCTATAAATAAAGTTCAGTGAGATGGGGCAGATGGGGGGGGCCCTTATCCATTTTTGCCCCGAGGCTTTTCAGAAGGGGATTCCGGCCCTGCAGTGGCCCACATGGTGGTCATTTTTGGTTTTACTGATAGCAAGTCTGGAGAGCAAAAACGTAAAGTAAAATTACGTTTGAAATTATTCTGCGTTGATTCTCAGTTTAACCGCGTGTAACATCCCAGCTGCTGTCACGCATGGAGAGTGTGGGGCAGAGCTGGCAAATCGCCCATATCGACCCGGCATGATGCCAAATATCCCGGTCACATTTCTGACAGCTGAACAAAGCACCACAGATAAACACACAAGGGAATAAACAGTCTGTCGAAATAAAAACTGGATGGATTTGTTTGTATGTAGTGATGAAGACAACAGAACGTCAAGACAGCGGTGTCACTCCGGGGTTGTACCGACGCACGGGCAGTCCAGCTGAATGCCCGAACCGAACCACACCGAACACTGTTAGACCACACAACACAGCTCCGTTGGCGACCTGCAGGTGTTTCGTTACCTGTATGCGCGGTTTGAAGCTCGTGGTGGGATGCGATAAACGCTGACATCTGGTTTAACGCACAGGATTGACTCGTAGTCTCCCTCGGCCGCCATCTTGATCCCACTGTTATTGATGTGGGAGTTGTGCTTGTGAGTCATTTATTCAGTTCATTTCCAAGGGGGCACTGTGTGTGTGTGTGTGTGTGTGTGTGTGTGTGTGTGTGTGTGTGTGTGTGTGTGTGTGTGTGTGTGTGTGTGTGTGTGTGTGTGTGTGTTTTACGACATAAAAACCACCAGACGGCATTCAAAATGTTATTCATATTTAATGGAAAGAGAGAGAGAGAGAGAGAGAGAGAGAGAGAGAGAGAGAGAGAGAGAGAAGTTTCCTGACATTTCTTTTTCTGTTTTAGAATCATAAATGCATAGATGGTTTACTGATAATCGCAGCGGAAGAAAATTAAATGTGTAAATAAATTAATTAATTAACAGATAAATAAATAAAATGTAAATCGTCAGGGGGCGTGGAAAAGCAGGTGTTGAAAACTGCGGAAGCGGAAACTGTTGTGTCGTGTCGTCTGTTTCCACGAAGATTCCCGAAAGCTACCCATGGTTAGTGCTGCATTTTTACCCTAAATATGCCTGTTTGATAGACGAAACAACACAAGACCAATTATTGGCAGTTTGAGCTACAAGCAGTGGTAGTTGCATGATTAAATAACCCTTCCGTTGGTCCATAATGCGTGCTGTTTAAGCTGACTTTTGCTTGCTTGATAACATCGCTTGGCCGTCAGCCATGTTGACGGCTGCTAGCTGTCTTCGGTCGCTCTCCGAGGTCCTGAAACGCGTATATTGACTCGCCATTGATTTGATACTTGATACCAAAACAACATACAATTAATATGGGTGACACTCAGCATCATGTTGCACTCTAAGTAAGATTTTCCTTTATGTTTTCTAACCCCAGCACCAGCATACTGGCAGCTAACTAGCATGTAGCTTAGCCAAACATAGCTAACTTAGGTGAGGATCTGTTTGTCGCAGTGATAACGTCAAAGTAAAAAGGAGAAACAAGCTGACACCTAGGTGTAGTTTAGCTTTGCGGTCACGCATTTATAATTGTCTGGAGATTGTTGCTCATTGTCAACCGTTGCCTCAGCATCTTTTTATGTTGACTTGTTCCTCCCTGCAGCTGTAGGATCTGATTTCTGACACCCTGACACAAACAAGAGCAGTCAGGAGGGACAGGGAGCAGCAGGATGGACGCTCACTGAGCCACAAATTGCACTCAAGCAACTAAAAATTCGACTTTTACTGAACAGAGGCAGATTTATTTGAAGGTATGTGCATGTGTTTTTATATGTGAACATATATTTGTTAATTGTTTTGTCCCATCACATTACGCTAGCAGTATTGTGTTTTTCTTTACATCAGATTGCGGTGGTTTGATTCTCCACCTCACAGCTGGAAATCATGACTACCTCTATGCTCCGACGGCAACTGAAGAACCTGGTCCAGAACTACTCTGAGGCTGAGGTCAAGGTACAAGGAACTGTTAGGGCTAACTTAGACTGCAGGGAAGTCAGATTGTTTCTTAAATCAGGTCTTTTGGACAGACTCCAGACATCACCAATTTTAATCAGCTGTTGTGGTAATTGCATTAGCATCTGTTACCATTGCTACACAGGTGATGTGACTTTCAAGGAAAAGCCGGAGGCTTCCTCCAGCTTTTCTGATTTGCTAAATTAGGTTTCAAGTTTTTATTCTACAGGCCGTTCTTTATAAAGTTTATCTGGTTAAAATCAGGACATGGCAAAAGTCTTATACTAATCAGCATATTTATTTGATATTACCTCAATTCAATTAAATATTTCACATCTAGCTTCTGTAAGTTCAATTAAGAACAATTGTGGAAATGATAGTCCCACTAAAGTATTGATAGAGTGAAGAGGCTGAAGATCAACTAAAGAAAAAAACATTTTTACAGTATTTTAATGTCACAGTGAGACATTCTTGACATTTGGTTTTTAGTTCTGGATGGGAAGGAATAGATGTCTTTTGCTGATCTAACAAGACATAATATTATTTACCATGATGAAATACTACCCTTCTTCCTCTTTCTCAAACTGCTGCAGTCATCTTTTTTCAGGCTGCCACTACTTAACACTTTCTGTACCTGCATTAGACAGCAGCAGTTATCTGTTTGCTTCTTTTGCAGGTGAGAGAAGCAACATCCAATGACCCATGGGGTCCATCCAGCTCTCAGATGGCTGACATTTCTGATCTTACTTACAATGCTGTTGCCTGCAACGAAATCATGACAATGCTCTGGAAACGGCTGAAAGATGACAGGAACTGGAGACATATTCACAAGGTGAGGGATGGAATGAGATACACTCAGAAAAATGCTAAACTCTGCTCAGATATTGTCTTGAGTAATTTTATCACTGTGGCTATAGATGGTAAAACTTTATGTATCAGTGTGTTAGTTATAACAGATAATTTTCAGATAAATTTGCTCTCAATCTGTTTTTTATTATAAACAAACTGCATGCATGGGCTCAACAATACAAGCTGACAATCCAATGTGTCTGTCTTTTCTTTTTGCTGAGTTAGTCCATCATTCATAAACCACATTCATGCCAGCATTTAGCTGCTGTGACATTTTATTTGTAATTCGTGAGAATGGGTAAAAAATAGCAATGTTCTCTATCAAACAGGGAAATTTTGCATTTACTGTGCTGGAGTTTGCTATATTTAAGAATTTAAATCGCATTTGGTACAGTTCAGTCAGGCATAGAAGTTGTTAAAGCTTAACTAAAATGTACAGTTAACTTCCTCATTGTTCAGGGGGCAGCATGAGATATGTGCAGTACTAAAGATCTTTGCACATGATGGGTAGCATCAATCCTAACATGTAGCACGCCAAAACCACAGGGAGACCATAACTAAAAGACTTAACCAAGCCTTGGTAAAAAACAAAACACAATTCAGACCTCAAGCAATTAAATGAACATGGAACAAAAACATGAGAACAGCACTGTCCACTTTAGAGCGTCTGATAATTTCTCCACTTCATGCAAACCACACACACAAGTCATCATATGAAAGCAGAGATTCTGTTAATTACAAAGATGTCTGTATCATCACTGTGGAGCAAAACCTCAGTGAGCTAGCAGCCAGGCAGCAGCAAACAAAAACAAATCACAACGCATGTCTTGCCTTTGCTGTTCTGTGGTTAAAAGTTATATTCCAGCTCTAAAAACCTCTGCTGCTGTGTTTCCAACAACTCAGTCTTTGTTTGAAATGGTCCATGAAGGTCCTGGTAGTTTCTTTAAAAATGTAGGTTGAATAGTATTTATAGTATTCACTCTTCCTATAATATAAAATCCTGCTGTTCACTCTTTCTAGAACCTCATGGTGTTTCTAAGGTGCATTTGGGGGCTATCCCTCCATTCTCCTGACTCTGACAATTGATAGAGGGTTCAGTTATCAAAATCAGTTGGTGGGTTTCCAAGATATCAACACCTTTATTAAAATATCTGTAAAACTGCTCGGGTTCACATTTTTTAGCTTTTACTTTTGCACAGTTGCTCATCAAACATCACTAATTGGCTGCTGGCTGTACAAGAATTTACCCTCACGGGATAATAAAGATACCTTGAATTCCTAGATGAATCAAGCTGCTATCCTCCAGTTGTGGAGTAATGTGGTGAGATAACCATTTGAATTTTCTACACTGTTCCAGGTGAATTTACTCTGACAGAGTAACACTTGATCTTGATTTTGATATATCTGTAGTACTTGTAAAGACATACTATATATGTTTATTTTGGGTAAAGGAGACAAAAAATAGGCCTTGTGATCCAAATGATCCATTTGCAGATTACATAAATTTTTTAAGGTTATTTTATGAGGTTACAGTTATCAGTGATCAGTTCCACCAATGTTATTACCATCTTTATCTTTTTTACATGAATCATTACTTCATACTGACACAAAGTTTTATTCATTTCATCACTTGTACTGAGTGAATTCCTGAATAACATGGAAATTTAAAGTGAAGTTGTAGCAGTTTTAAGAAGACTTTATGAATTGCCTGTGTAGTTTGTCCTGCTATACTATTTTTTTCTGATCATCTGCTTCATCCCAGTCTCTGACACTGCTGGAGTACATATTGAAAACCGGTGATGATCGTGTGCTGCTGAAAATGAAAGACAACGTTTACATCGTCAAGGCTCTCACAGAGTATCGCTTTGTGGAAAAGGATGGCAAAGATCAGGTGATACTTACCTTCAGATAATGTCCAAGGCAGTCAGCCTTTTAGCTTCCATTAAATGGCTGCACACAATATACATAAAGGTTATCCATTACTGGCACTAAAACATTAATGTCATCACACTTATTTCTAAACTCCAGGTCCGGTTCAAAACAAAAGCAAAAACCGTTTATGCTTTTTAGATTCACAAACACAGGAAACATACAGTTTTGACAACATTTGCAGGGTTCAAGTGAGATTTTTTTTATATTCTACTGAATATAATTATTGTTTTTGTTTAAATATTAGACATAAATATTATTTTACAAGACCTGTATCATTTGGTTGTTTTTTTTGTAAAAGTACGTTTGCCAAGGGGGGAGCTTTCTGAAATAGTTGAGGCCAATTTCCAGTCTAATGTAGCCATCTTTATCTTAGGGTGCAAATGTAAGGGAGAAGGCCAAAGTTGTTCTTGTTCTAATGGAGGATGATGACAAACTGAAGGCAGAGAGAGAATTTGCTGTAAAGACCAGAGAAAAGACATCAAAAGGTGCTGCTGGTAAGCCATTTTTTTTCCTTAAAGGATCACTGCTTAATATTTGTCATTGTTCTAGTTTACCTGTCTAACATAAATCTCTTTTAATTTCCTTCATATCCGTTATGACCAGGCTCATCTGCAGATGATGTAAAGGATCCCAACTACAAGCCATGCTATGTTGCTGGGGCTACAGGACTTCCATCATTGTCCAACATACCTTCTGTGGCTGACCTGACCGCTTCCTTCGAAGCCCGCAAAGAGGAGCGTCTTCGAGAGGAATCTGAAAAGAAAGAGGTGGCGAGAAGGGTGAGTGTATTGCAAGTACAAAACACAGCAATAGCAAATTTACATGGAAGCAGCAATTTCACCAGTATTATCCTACACTGCTGCAGTACTGTTAAATGTTGACTCACATGTATTATGATCAATATTTACTTTAATCTTGTATATCAACACAATAGTTTTGTCATCACAAAAGTGTGTTGCATTGACCAGTTCTCAATTTTTGTATTCTAGGCCAAGATGAGTGAAGATGAGCTTAAATGGGAGGATGCAGGTAAAGGTGCTGACACGAAAGTTGATGCTTGGGGAGGAGAGAAAGAAGAAGAAGAGGAGGAGGAAGGGAAATCGGACGCATGGGGAGCTCCCAAGGAGCCGAGGAGTGATGCTTGGGGAGCTCCTGCCAGAACTGAAGATGCATTTGCAGCAGCAAAAACTGATGAGGACCCCTTTGCAGCTCCAAAGAATGGAGAAGACCCCTTTGCAGCTCCAAAGAATGGAGAAGACCCCTTTGCAGCTCCAAAGAATGGAGAAGACCCCTTTGCAGCTCCAAAGAATGGACAAGACCCCTTTGCAGCTCCAAAGAATGGACAAGACCCCTTTGCAGCAGCAAAAACTGACAAAGATCCATTTGCGGCACCAAAGAGTGAAGAGGATCCATTTGCAACACCAAAAGGCAAATCTGATCCCTTTACTGCATCAAAAGATGACCCTTTCAGTGCACCTAAAGATGCCACAGACCCCTTCAGTGCACCCAAAAACAAAGATGATCCATTTGCTGCACCAAAAGATAAACCAGATCCCTTTAGTTCTTCGAACAATGATCCATTTAATGCTCCCAAGGATGATCCGTTTAATACACCAAAAGATGATCCATTCAATGCGCCCAAGGACGATCCATTCACTGCACCTAAAGATGATCCATTCAATGCTCCCAAGGACGATCCATTCACTGCACCTAAAGATGATCCTTTTAATGCCCCCCAAAACAACGCTTTTACCACCTCATCTGAAGATCCTTTTAACACCCCAAAAGATGACCCTTTCACTGCTCCAACATCAGCTGCCCCTAAACAAGAACCAACATTATCTAAAGATGATCCTTTCACCACTCCCACAACACCACCTAAAGACCTTGTTTCAACACCAACCAAACCTGTTCAAGATGATCCTTTTACTTCACCGACAACACCACCAAAGGAGGATCTTTTATCTACATCATCCATGCCTACAAAAGGCGACCCCTTTGCTGCACCAACAACACCCCCTCAAGAGGATCCTTTCTCTGTAACATCTAAACCTACAAAGGATGATCCCTTTGCTTCACCGTCAACACCCCCTAAAGAGGACCCATTCACAGTGCCAGCAAGCCCACCAAAAGATGATGCCTCAGATCCCTTTAATGCCCCTCCAGAGGCATTGCCCCAAGATGGTGCAGATGCCTGGGGGGCAACTTCTGCTCCAAAGGAAACAAAGAGTGGAGATCCCTGGGGGGATGGAGCAAGTGCCTCTTCACCTCTTGATAATTCTGACCCATTCGGGGATTCAAGCGCGCCAGACAACGACCCATGGGGAGCCCCAGGTAAGAAACAAATGAAAAAACTCTGAAGCATCGTTGCTAATTCTTGTAACATAAGAATGCATCTTTATATTCACATAGTCCATGATCAGTTTTTTTCAACAAGTAGTTATAACAGAGTTTCAGATATAATAACAGCTTAGAAGTTTAATTCAGCTTTAAATACCAATTCATAACAACGTCATCTCAAGGCACTTTAAAGATATAATCAATTCAAGCCAAGTCATTGTGATCCAATTAAAACAAATCTACATTAGTCTGATTAATATGTTCCAACAAGCCAATTCAGGAAAAAAATATTCATCTAAGGAAATTTAGGGGATTGCATTGAATCTTGCCTTTGATTAAACTCCTCATCCTGAGCATGCACACGGCGGCAGGTGACGGTGGGAAAGGGGAAAAAATAGCTTTTTAACAACAAGGAAAAGCTTTGGACAGAACTCAGTTTAGGGAAGGCAGCCATCTGCCTCGACCAGCTGGGGAGACAGGAAAGAGGGATCATCAAGCACCACAACGTTTAGCCAGGGTGACTTGCAGAGAGAGATAAGAGGGTTGCAAGTGACAAACAAAATCAAAAGGATCACAAACAGAAGGAAAAAAAGCAATGTGGCATTTTTATTATGGTGTCTCTGCATGGACAAACAACTCTGTGTGAAGTTTAAAACTGCAGTGCTGGCTTTGTTTGATGGATGCTAGAGAACCGTTTGGGATAGGTAACACCTTCATAGCCACATGGAAGAAGACAGTACACATGGACACAAGTAGTTACCTGTAGTGCAGTCTTTGCTACATATGGGGCCAATGAATCCACTCCAAGATGAAAACAGGTTTATGTCTGGAATTTTGGCCAATGACAGCCACTGTCCATTCACAGCTGTGCTTGGCATTTCGATACCCATCTTTACCACCAGATGGCAGTAAATTTTGTAATTTCAAATTCTTCTATCAGCAGGTGCTAGGTTAGATCAGCAGGAAGGTAACTAAAAACTGCATTTACAGCTGCCTCTGTCGGATCTTGTAATCTATTTACATTTCTAAGAGCAAACAGTTTTGTGGGTGTTGTTAAAAAATTGTTTGTACAGGAACATAATCTGAAACCGCTCTGCATAATAGCAGAAAATCAGAAGCAACAACCAGTCAACTTGATTGCGAGATCAGTTTCTCATACTATCTGAGTTTCAGTGGTTCCCAAACTTTTTGAGCCACGACCCCCAAGATAACATGTCTTAAAAAGTCTTTTTCTCACTGAATAATAAGTAACACGAAATTTAGATTTTTAAAATATGCTCTAGATCAGTGGTTCCCAACCTGGGGTCCGGCCCCCCAGAGAGCACCGGGGGTCCCCTGAGGCTTTGAACATTTAGAGCCATTGTGATCAATGTCCACACATTGTCCCTTTCTTAAGAAAAAGAGTAAGGCTATATTGTTGTACATTTAACTTCGGCTTTATCAAAGGACCGACCTCAGACAAAATACATTACTTGTGGTGACAATCTCACTTTCAAACCATAAAACCAAGCATGGTTGCAGCACAGCGTGGGGCAGGGGGACCCATGGCTTTTTAGTATGAAGTTTGGGGGGGTCCCCAAAGAAAATAGGTTGGGAACCACTGCTTTAGATCATTTAGTCAGTGCAGAATATCTGCCTAGTTCTTGGATGGCAGGAGGGATTGTTAAATGAACATATAGTTAAATGCAAATAATAAAACATCTCTTTCCATAAAAGGAGTTGGTGCTACCTGTGAAAGACTAACAAATAGAGGACAGTTACGCATTAACCCACTGATCTGATGCAACATGTGCATGCTTTTACCTGCTGATCATTTTCAAACACATCAATATTTTTCTTTCTCCTATTAAACATCAAGATAAAGTAAATAAATTAGAAAAATAACTTTTTTGTTTCAGGTCGACATATTAAAATTCCATTTTTGTTTTCTCCTGTTTGAGACTGTTTTATGCTTCATTTAACAATTTAGCTTCAGCTCCAGTCAATGCAGACGATGCATGGGGTGCAACTGCTCCACCTTCAGACTCCTCCCCATCTGGAGACCCCTTTGGAGATGGAGCATCTAAGAACAATGATCCCTGGGGTGCACCAAGCAACACAGGTGGCAGCGGTGCAGGTAAATTCTATATGACTGCCTGAACATATATTTCTGTGATCCATCAATCATTCATATTAACATCCTCTGACTGTCTGCTTCTCATTAGGCCGTCTAAAGCCCCACTATGATTCAGCTCATTAAATTCTGAGTAGACTGCTGACATGTAGGCTTAAACTGTGTGCTTTTGTCTGTGCTTACGTTAACTTTTTAACTGTGCAAAAAGTGACTTGCATGTCTAATTTTCCTCCATTTTTATCTTCATTTCATTTCCATCTTCCCATCAATCAGCAGGCAGCTAACAATCTTAATCAATTAACTTTCTCTCCCGCTTTGCTTTCTCTTCCTCCCTGGCCTGTCCCCCAAAAGAAAACACCTTTTAGAGTAGCATTGGACCTTTATTTTTTTGCAGGAAAGCAAATGTTGCAGGAGGACGATAAATACAGAAAGGCCGCTTCCTTCCTGGGTTCTGCTGGGGCATCACTGGTTGACTTGGACGATCTGTTTTCTTCTAACCCCAAACCCGGACAACGCCCCCTCATCAGCACGCTCTCTGCCCAAACACAAGCCATCGGTAAGGACAGAAAGAGAGCTTCACTCTGGGTGACAGATACCATTTTTGACTTTATGTGGAAGTACTTGTGGCTCACTTGACTCAAAAGGATGCCCAATCAGCTTCGTTGGCTGAGATGCTAAATGTAAGTCGCTCAGTGGGGGACGTTTCAAATGCATTCCACTACAGCTCAGCTGAAGTCTTCAGTCCAGAGAGAGACAGGTACACAGAGAGGGGGGTGCAGACAGTTTTGACATTAGTATAGTATTAGTTTGTATGGAAAAGCTTATTGTGATTGTGATGTTCCTCCCCCTGTGGTCTTGCTGTCATGTATAGATGTTATGTATGTGTGTGTATGAGCATTAGTGACCTATTGTGAAGTAACTAGTGTATATTAACAAGCAACAATTGTCTCACCCCCTCTCTCTGCTCTGGTGCATTTTCTCTTTGCTGAAATACTTCAAACTGTAAATCCCTCCTTCACCCTTTCCCCTCATTTCCCTACCATCCTGTTACTGTCTTCATTTCCCAGGCAATTTCAAAGCTAAGGACATAGCAGCTGCTCCTATGGCCACATCTGGAGCTTTTGCTGAAACATCAGCTTATTATTCCAGCCTAGCACCCCCAAGTGCTGCAATTTCACCTGCTTTTGGTGCTACCAATCCTACAGGTGAAACTCCCCTGTTCCTGCAACCATCATATGCTCTAGGATATGCTGCCAGTATGCTCCAGGCGGTTCCAGAAATTAGAATGGTACAACCTCCATATCCACAAATAGGACTGGGAATGGCGCAATCTGGGAGTAATCCTTTAGGAACTGGACATGCTCTATCCAGTTTCATAGGAGAGAACAACCCAGCAGGAGCAGGTATCTTTAGATCTTCCAGTCCACAAACCACAGGTGGTAGTCTCGTAGGCAGTGGGCTGGATGAGACAATCAACAAAAACAACAATCCATTCCTGTTCTGACAGGTGGACATGTAAAGCTTCTTTCATATATCCAAACTGAATTTTTGTTTTTGAACAAATCAGCAAAGCACTACAGAGGGTACTTCTGCATGTTGTAGCTAGAAGATTACAGATTTCCTTCATGTTGACTGCACAGGTAGCCTCTGGTTTCTGTTCACCATGTAATGAAAATCAAGCCTTTCATTTCCACCTTTTTCTTAATTTCCCATTTATTGGGACGGTGTGTAGCTTGGAGAAACACTTGAAAAGAGATTGATTTTGTCAGTTGTGCATACTTTGACAAGCTCAGCTGTTGCCATGTCCTTCAGTGCACACAAAAAAGCATTTTGAAAACTAATAATTCACTTCCGTGTCTTCCCAGTTGAGATGAGTTTAAGGTTGCTTGTTCTGTCCCAGCTTTTAACTTGAAAGACACTAAAATTACAGATGTGAAATCAGGGGCTACCTGGAAGGTATAAAATATAATCCTTCAGCCCCCCCCCCCCCATGCTTGCATCCCCTCTGTGAAATCTCCTCACATTTATTTAATAAAACATCCATTAATTAGATAGACGGAGCTCATCATGTTATCAAAAATCCACAAAGAAAATCTGCAAACTCCAACAAATCTGTTGGATTTATTTTCCGTGCACAAGTCTGAGAAACAGAGAGCGCCTAAGAGTGAGTGTCTTTGTGAAACCACTGAAGAATTACTGTGTATGTGAGTGTTGTATGGTTCTTTGATGGGACATGTGAAACATTAATGGAAAAACATCACTGTAGGTTTTCATTGAGCGTGCATGTATTTATACAACACGGCCCGTGTGTGTGTGAAGTGTGTGCACGCGGTGTGGATGTGCAGTATTTATCGTGCTGATGTAAATAGTGGAAATAATTACAGATAAAACCTTGAAGTATACTGTATATCGGAGTGTTAGAATCTATTTATTGATCTATTTAGTGATTGAGTTATTGCTTGATTAATTATCGATGCAGCAGCGGCCTCCAGCTCAAATTCAGGTGAACTTTGATGATGGTGTAACTAGCGGGCAGGTTGGCCTGATGTGATTTGGATCAGATTATAACTTCACTTGGTAACCAGCAGTGGCTTTAACTTCCTGGTTTAGGTTTGTCATTCTGGATTCATCGTTATGGAAATGCATCTTATGTGTATGTCCCAACATTAACAAAGAAACAAACTTTTAGCTGCAGCGTTGGCTAAATAAAACCCAAATTTGAAAACTTCTTTATGTGCATGCTGTCTGACTATACACCGTAATGTGTGTGTGTGTGTGTGTGTGTCTGCCCTTCAGTTATTTGATGTATGAGTGAATGATAATGTATTTCAGCACACGCTTCGTTTATGTGATTTCAGACAGCAACGTGAAGCTGATTTAACATTTCATTTTGAGAGTGCGAAGAGTAGCAGGACAAGTTAATAAGCTATGAAAACATCCGCCAATTAAAGCCACTCTGAGAGCAGTCAGGGCCGATGACATTTAAGAGGTCACTTTAGAGTTGTTAGCATTATTTGTGTTTACCAGGGTCATATGTGTCCTGCTAAACGTGGACATTTGTGTAAATTGGACTGAAACACATTAGAGAAGTGTTAGAGTAAAGAGGTGTCAGGATGGCTACACGTCCATGTGACTTATTATTTTTCTGATTTAATTTTGTATTAAATGAATTTATTTTGCTGTGTATTTAAATTAAAAGCTGTGTTGTAAACTGTGACAGTATACAGTACATTTGAGAAATAAAATTATACACAAAGTTGTCAGTTTCATTTTTCTGTTGCAAATTATCTGAATTTTTCTCTCAATTTATTTAATAATATTTTCTTTAAACTTGATTTTAGATAGATGCTGTTTTCTTCATATTCAGCTTTTTTCTGTAGCAAAAGGATCCTGCCTCACGCCGCCACAAGAGGGCCATAAATGCATTCAGATTTGCAAAAGCTTGCATTTGCTGTCTGGACGCTTCATACCAGGGACCCCTTAATCCTGGTCCTTGACGGCTGGCGTCCTGCGGGTTTTAGAAGTTTCCGTTCTGCAACACACCTGATTTCTGCTCAAGCTCTGCACAAGTCTGCTAATTGCAGCCTCTAAAACCTGCAGGACACCGGCCCTAAAGAACCAGGATTGAGGATTCATGTTGTATACAATCCAGAATATCCTGCTAAAACTACATTTTCCTAGTTTCTTTTTTTATGTGCATTACAGCACTTAAAAGATTTCTTTCCTTAGTGAATATTTAACATGCACTGTGAAGACTGTTGAAAACTGAGTTGCACATTAGATTTAATCCTATTTATTTGGTCAATTTCTCCCTTTATCATCTTCAGTTTCATCTATCAATGTTTCAGCATTTTGGTCACGAAGCTGTTTTAGAAACTCATACGTTTGCACAATGTACATTAAATGGAGCTTAAAGACATTTACAATCCACTACAAATATTTGCATATTCACATATTCTGCACTTTTTAGTGATATTGGAAATGAAATTATGAGCATTTGTAGCCACTTGAGATTTTTTGTGTACAATATGATGGACAAAAACTAGTTATTTAACCATTCCATTAATTCACTCATTCAGTTATTTCCTGATTAATTTAGAAGTGTGAGATAAGTGGAAGCCATTACAGAATTGGTAGAGATGTAGGATAAACAGCTGAGCCGGATCTGAGTCTTTCCATTCACTGAGAGAGGAGCTTAGTGTCTAAAAACAGAGAGGAGAGATTGTGAATTTGACAGTTTGTCAGCATATGTGTTACATTAGGACATAATGGTTAGCTGAGTCTTTATGTTGCTTCTTTTTTTTTAACACGTGCAAGTCAGGTTAGATAATCCTGAACAAAAGCTTCTTATTTATAGCATTCCAGTTCCCAAATAATTAAAATAACTAATGAATATTTTTCCCCTTGAGCATGAACCACTTAAGTGATTAAAACCTCTGTAAGCTTGCATGAAATCTAAATGTGTAGCACAAAGGTGACACCAGCCATGGTTGCTGACTTGTAGGCTAAGCCTGTGTACTACAGAATCACAATTTAACCTACAACAAGAAGGTGTTCATAGTAACTATAGTTGTTACTTTCAGCCATGAAAGTCCTACAGTACAAATATAAACAGCACAAATGTTATTTGATTCCACGCTGATAAGGTAACAAAACACTGTGGCTTTGAAATGCTTAACAAGCTCAGTAAGTTGGCATCTATGTTAGCAGCGAGCTTAGCGCCACCACAGCAATGTTAGCTCATTACTACCTTTGTAATAAAATAATGTTAACTCCATCAGATTGGCTCCATTGAACATTTACTGAACATAGTTTACATAAACTGTTGAGTTTGCCATGATAACAAACTAGGACCAAACTGTGATCAGATGTCCTGTAAATAACAGTTTTACCGGGTCAAGTGCATCTGTGCTGATTTAAGAATGTAAGGAATTATCACCGGGCCTGCAAGTATTGGATATAACTTAATTAAAATATCGAGTTTTAAAATATTTAAAATGAATGTTTTCTGTCCTCCTCTCAGTTATTTCAAACCCTTTAGGATTTTTCTGATGCACTAGTGCAGGGATCACCAACTATAGTCCTGTGGATTTTACATGTTTACTTCCTGCAATGCACTTGAGTCAAATTTTCACGAGGTCATTAAGAGGCTTGTGAACTTGACAATAAGCTGTCATTTGAGTCAGGTGTGGTGCTGCAGGGAAACGTCTGAAACCTGCAGCAAAGTTGGTTATCCTGCAGTAGAGTGCAGCACATTGGCCTACCACTCTATATTCAGGAAGAAAATGTACGTACTGTAGTATTAGTTTGGAAAATTTCTCCATGGGTCCAGATGGATTTTTATACAGATTAGAAACCGTTATAATGAGAGCTGTTTGATAAATTTCCATGTTAATCTACAGGTTTTCCAAATTCAGTGAAACAAATAAAGTGTCCAGAACAGAGGGACAGAGCATTTGTCAGTTTAAGCTAAAGATCAGATCTGTTACTAATAAAAAGTGAGTACAGATTTTAAATTCCTTGGATATTATAATGCAGTCTTCTAAGCAGACCTAAGAACTTGAGGTCAAAGACTTGACTTGGCTTGGCATAAAAGGACTTGTGAACATCTATGCTGAATGCCCACAACTCCGTGTGCGAGGTGACAACCCTCTGAACTTTAAAACTGCTGCCCCAGCCTTGTTTGATAGGTGATAGAACTACAAGAAATGCCTAAAAAGCATGGTTGGAATTACGAGAGAGCTAAGGGGAACCTGGTGGAAGCTCTAAAAATAGTTCACTTTAGGGTTACATTTAATTTTTCCATAAGTTTAATATTGTTTCTTTAAAAGAAAGCGTTAATTTGTCAGCATTCTGTGTTAAGTAATTTATTTAATTTATTAAATAAATTTCCAAACAACACAGGTGATCCATTCTTTTTCTCTTATCGTGGGCAGCAGCTTTGTTTGTTAGCTGAATACTTTAAGACACCAAAACAACAACATCTCAATTTGCTGCTTTTTATGGTTTAAAGAACTTTTTGTTATATGAGATGTTCCAGATCGAACAAGCTGCATACAGCAGTAGCACAATGTTTTTGGAAGTAGCCATGTTGTTGACCACATTACATGCACTAATGTATTTGTGCATTCATGTGACTTGTGAAGTTGCAGTGCACGCCTGAAGCTAAGGCTACCCCGAAAGCCCCTGTGTAATTCAAGCCCTGTAAAGCAGTCATTGCTGCACCTGAACCCACTGGATCCACGTCCAGATGAAACCGCATTTATGTCTGGAAGACTTTTTGGCCACTGATGGCCACCGTCCATTCACAACTGGCTTTGGCATTTAAACTAATTTCTATGTCCATCTTTACCACTGAATGTCAGTAATTCATACAAACTGTGCCTTTAAGTTTAATTTGGATTCCAACAAAATAATACAAAAAGTCTCAGAACAATCAGTTTTTCTTTTTTCCAATCGATAACAATATATTAATCACAAATGTTTTAGGCCTCAATAATCATGCAGTGAAAATCTGATACAAGCCACGGTAATTGTAAGTTTTATGTGTGTTGTATATAATGTTTTCAGCAAGTACACCAGAAAAAGAACAGTTCAAAGAAAAATCATCCAAGCAACCCACATTATTACGTTCATGATTGCATGGGCATGGGGGTGTTAAAGCCCATCCCAGCTGTCTTTTAGGGAAATGATAGGCTGCCAGTCCATCAGAGTGGAAACAGTGGCATACACTCAAGCCTACAATCAATTTTAGGGTCACCAGTTAATACAACGTGCCTGTTTTGGGGCCATGGAAGTGATGCAGGCTTAAAAGAAATCATAGAAAGTGTAATTATGCCATGACATTCATGTCCCTGACAAGTGTATGTAAACATCTGACCACAACTGTACAGCTGAGCTGGATTATGTTAAGAAGGTTCAAAAGTCTAAAGAGCAGCATGTACCATGAGATTACAACACTATCACAGTCATCTCAATCCAAGCAGTTCTATACCATGGTGTCAAATTAATCATTATGGGTCAGGAGAGAAGAAAGAAAAAGACCACAGAGATGGAGAAAAAGCTGCGGGGATGAAGGAATGGACACAGTTTGAGGAGCGAAGGGGAGGGAAAGTAACAGATGGACTTATGAGGATTAGAGGAAATCTGGGTGGGTTTCTGATGGAAGCTCACCCAAGACAGCGGAGAGAGTGATGAGAATGATGAAGGATGCTGAATCCATGCTTTAGGGACGCTGGAAGAATCCCAAACTGAACCTCTCCTGGGTTCCCTGATGTGGTAGGTGTGTTTTTCTTTCTTTTTAAATGATTCTTTATCTTGCAATACAAACAGTATCTAGCTAGAAGTTGGACTCTGTAAGCTGCTGCTGGATTTTCTAATCACACGCTTGGGCTGAAAGATTTTGGGCTCATCCTGATGAGATGATATCTCACACGGAAAGAGCAGCAAAGCACATTTTTAGATTTAATTTAGTTGGGATCTTAATATTCTGCTGTTCTTCCATTTTGTATCAGAACTAAAACTAACCCCAAAAATCACCAGCAATATATGTTTAAATGTTTAAGACTAAATTGTCTTAAAGCTGTTTTCCTTCATTATCAAGACTAAAGATTAATTTAAAATGACCCCGTTCATAATGGGAGTTTAGCTAAATCATGTTTAAATTTAGTAAATCAAGATTTGCAATTAACTCTGTTGCACAGTGAAAGACTTATTTTAATTTAAAACATGAATGATTATTTATTTTAACCAAAATTAAAGAGTGTGATCATCATGGAAATGTTTGGGAACCTCAGAACCACCATAAAACTAAATAGGTATGCATTTAATTCATTTTTTGTATCCGAATTAAATTTATCAAATCTCAAATTTAAAGGTGTCTAAAAACTAAAAGCAGCCTCTCCATGTTTGCTCCTAACTCTGGGAATAGAAAGCAAGCCTAACTTGCCTGGAGGGTTCATAGTATACCTGAAGGTTTGAGATGTACTGTGTTAAAGATTTATTAAACAGCAGCAGAATTTTTAAATCAACTCTTTAGGGAGCCAGAATAAAGACCTCAAAACAGGTCTTGGTATGCACCAGAAATGGTCTGAATTTTTTACATACTCAAAGAAGTACAGATATTTAAGGATTCTGGCCCTTTTCCTGCAGCGAGGAGGGATATGATCCACCTTTCTGGTGAGAACCTGAGCAACAGCATTCTGGATCAGCTGCAACTGTCCGACCAACTTTTGTAGTAAACCTGTTAATAAACTGTTCCAGTGGTCCAGTCTGCTGAAATTTAATGCATGGACCAGTTTTTCCAAGTCACTCTGACACATCCATCCTTTAATCCTAGCAATGCTCTCCAGGTGATAAAAGGCCGTTTTTCTCAGAGATTACTGCTAAAAATTCAGCTCAGAATCCAAGATAACGCCCAGATTTCTGGCTTGGTTTGTGTTACTTAACAAAGTAGATTTAAGCAGGGTGCTGATTTTTAGTCGTTCCTCTACTGATCCAAAAAAGAGCAGAATAAAGTAACTACTCATTTATTCCTGCCCTATTTACTAGTCATAACTTGCTTTGTCTATAGTTGTCATACTACATCAAATAAATGTCAGATTCAGGTTTATTTGTCAGCAGTGTCAAAAGCGATGCAAAGCAGAATGAAATAACAAGCATGGCTCCACTAAAAAAGACAGGAATATCTGACTAGTATATACATGTACAAACACACAAATAGGTTAAAAAGCACTTAAAACTTATAAATATCAAGACTATGTAAAATAAATCCCTCTCCCATCTCTCCTGAGAAAAATAAAAGCAGAAAATTAAATAAATAAGCATATATACCTCTGTATAGTCCTTAAAAATACACAGATGTACTATATTCTAGGTATACTCCAAACTTATCTATATTTCCATACATACATACAGTGTACATACATATACACACACACACACACACACACATATATATATATCAACATACAAACATTACATATGTTGTTTGTCCTACACAATTCATATGTGTGCAAAAATATGAGCATGATTGCAAAAAAAGCCATCTGTACTTGGCTAGTGGTGTCCTCACTTTGCACCATGAGCTGATCTGATGGACTGAATTAATCCATCCAAAATTAGTCACTGGTTACTCATGACAAGTTATGAGGGGGGGTTCCAGGCATTTAAACTCGTTTGTGGTCATGTTGTTGCCCCATGCCACCATCACATGAAATGGTGGTGAAATCATCTGGAGAGGAACCTCAATATATATACCACATGTTCCTTATATGTTACATGCAGGTAGAATGCTGAGTTTTAACTGGAGGAGCTGGCTGTTGTCTTTTGGCATCACCATTGAGCTACACATTATTCTATTCAGACATCCCTCTTTGGATAAATGAGCAGATAGGTCAACAACATGATAAACTCAACATGGTCCAACAAGAGGTTAAATACCTGGAACTCTCATCGGTCACTTAAAGCAGAACCTTTTGGAGGAGAGGTTAAATGTCTTCAAAAACCAAAGAATACATCCTGATGCTGATTAAGATTTTAGAATTACCATGACATGGATGACATTGTAAACAAACGTGTCTCAGCCTTTCTTAATGGCTTTATCCAGATGTTTGCCTCTGTCCTACTTTTTTTTTCTTTCTTTTTTTTCTTTTTTAGGTGGTCGTTCAGACTAAGACAGCATGAGAGTTACGGAGCAGTAATCTCGTCCACCTTACACTAGATTAACAGAGATTACCAAACCCAGAGGTGGGTCTGAGATACCAGACTAATCACTCCTCCGCAAGCTCAATCCCTCCCGAAGAAGTGAAGCAGCAGGTTGAAGAACCACGTGTGCTGTGAGGCTGGAAACGATTAGTTGCAAAATCCGCAGGATAAGATTTATAAATCTGTCTCCATCTGAAACGGAGGAAGGGTCATCGAAAGAGAGACTGATATGAAAAGTGACTGATGATGGCGACGTGAAACATGGGCTAAATCCGATGAACCAAACATCTTGGCTTGCTTGCATCCCGAAGAAACAAAGATCTCAAATTGAAATCTTTTAACCTGCTTTGCTTGTCTTTGTGTAAGTGACACTGAGCTGGAGTCCCTCGTGCAACCTTTGGCCTGCACATCTGTCTCCATGTTCGCTATCATTAGAAGTGATTAAAGCCCAGTTATTCATCTTTCTCTTCTCTGCTTCGCTTTGAACTTCGCTTATCGCCTGTTCTCCTTCTTCAAACCCCACCCTCCATCTCTCCACATCTTCCTCTCTGACCTTTGTTCTACTTCTCAAATATCCCTAATCTCTTGCTTTTCTCTTTTTTCTTCCATCATCCATGAATCAATCTCAATCAGCGATTCATCTGACTTATTCCATGTTTGTTATTGGGGTGTGATAGAAAACCCCTCGCTCCTCTGAACCTCATCCTGATTGGTCACCAGTCTGTCAGACTGTTTCCACAACTTTTTGGACAAAACTCAACCTCAAAGTAAAGCTGAAGGACATCCATCAATACTCATCCCCCCCTGCCTAAATTCTCATTCGGCTTTCACCAAATCAAAACGCAAAGATGTTGGAGAACATGTCCAGGAGTAACCGAACCCTCTTGTCCCTGGGCCTCACCTCTTTAGCCCTCACCCTCTCTGTCTGGGCCTTCTGCACCTCCTACTGGTGTGAAGGGACACACAAGGTGGTGAAGCCGGTCTGCATGTCAGCAGTTAAGATGAAAAACTGTGGGAAGAACAACAGCCAGCCATACACCACAGGTGAGGGTGGCCAATGCTGTCAACACAAATCTTCAGCTTAAAGAGAAAAACTTTGCTGCACAGAATATCTTGTGGGAAAATCTCAACTATTTAGCACAGATATTTGCACAATTTTACTTTAAGATCTGTGTCACTGACTTGTTACATGTGAGAACTGTCTGTTTACTTTAATAGGGAAACTAATATCAAGTAATGCGATGCAATGCAGTGTGTTACGAGGCGATATGATATGATGCCATGTGATACTATATGATGTGATCTGGTGGAGTATGACGTGATACATTACAATACTACATGAAACAATACAATACAAAATGAAATGATAAACACAGGTGAGGTATCAGATATGCTTCTGGTCTTAACCCATCACTAAAACACATATATGAACATTAACAGAATTGACTCTTTACATTATTTTTTCATGAGATAATTATTTCAGTCAAAGATGTGAGATAAATGTCCTACTTTTATACCATAGAGCAAATCTGACACTAGATGCAGATCTGTTAATAAGCTGTAATATTATTTTGGCTGTTTAAGGTCCTCACTAAGAAAATAAATAAATAAAAAAAGACTATGGTAGAAAATTTATGGATCAGCATTTGTGCTGTTTTTGTGCCACAATAGATGCATAAACAGCCAAAATATTGTTGTTTTTTTTATCTCAGATTAAGCCACTCTGCAATTATTTGTTGACTTTGTTAAGAGTAAAAGTATCAGTCCTGATAAAAGTGGTATAAATGCACAAATCTAAATTATATAGATAAATAAACAATGAAATAAAGTGCTAAAAAAATCGGGAGATTGATTGTAATAAGCTATTGTAGAAGTTGTTTAACCACCATAGCTTTTAGATTTTCACGTGTTCTTCAACAACTATTAGGATTTTTCTTCTGTTTTAGAAGAGTCACAATATTAGACTAAATACTTGAAAATTCACAAGTCTTTGTGAAAAAAAAAAAAATAAATAAAATAAAAAAACAGTCCATCTTATGGGTTAAATTAGAGTAAAAAGGGGATGCCTAGACCTAAGTCAAATATTTTTTATTGTAAATGTCAATATAATTTAAGGCCAAAATTGTTATTTTTCCTTGTTTTTACACCACATATTTTTAGTCTTTCCATGAAACAGGAAGTTGTTTTTTGTATTTGACAAATTTCAACCAGTCCCAGCATCAGCATAACTGAAATGAATTGTGAGTTATATTCAAGCAGCAGAATGGTGAATAATAAGTGTATATTCTCGAATGCCAAACATAGGATGCAGAAGTACCGTAATCTGATAAGAGTCCAGGCCTGAACACATCTACATGCCCTGCTATAAATCCCCTCAACATCATTCATGAAAGTGTAAGGGGTCAGTCAGTGGTGCTTAAAACTTTAACGTCTATACATTTTTCATGATAGATTTACATAATCCCAGCTTTGTTCTAATCTCAGCGCTTTATGTCTGCAGCTGCATTTTATCTGGATTCAGGGTGCTGCCTTTCGCTCAGTGTTAAGCCTGTTTGTTTCCCTTGTAGTAAATTAATAAATCAAAGATTACTTAAAGAACGTTGTTTAAAGGCTGTGAACCAGATCAGACTTATTTCAGGTATTGTTTTAGGGTTTCTTTGCCCACTTTTCTCATTTTCATTCAACTCTGCTTTTTTAATTTCTTCTCTAAATAGCTTAAAAGTAATCCAGCCATAACAGAAATGGTCCCCTTAAACTAATAAGTGATTCAGCCCAATTATCTCGTTTGGTTCCCTCTTTTACTTCCTACCATTTGACCCATTTTTCTTTGTCCAGAGGCCCCCACTCCAGACCCCAACAACCCAACCTCCAACGTGACGCTGTCTCCGCAGCAGAAGGAAGAACTGGCCCAGATAAGGAAGAGGCAGCTGGCCAACGCCGTCCAGTACATCTGGGAGACGGGCGAGGACAAGTACATGCTGAGATACTTCCACACCGGCTTCTGGCTCTCCTGTGAGAAACACAACGAAGGTTGGTGGCTGAGGGAGCAGATGGTCCACAAGAAAATTGAACTGAACTGAGCTGAATAATACTTTATTAATCTCCAGAGGGGGGTTACATCATGCCAGTAGAAATTCTTAGAAAATATCTGTTGTTAACTAAAAGAAAAGATAGATAGATAGATAGATAGATAGATAGATAGATAGATAGATAGATAGATAGATAGATAGATAGATAGATAGATAGATAGATAGATAGATAGATAGATAGATAGATAGATAGATAGATAGATAGATAGATAGATAGATAGACATTCTTTCATGAAAATATTGCCAGGGCTTAAGGAGTTAATCGACAAAAATATATAATGTCTATATGACATGTGCTAATTATAATTTTAAAATTTAATTTTTATCTTTCAGAGTCAAATTACTTTTTTTATATTTTGCATTTTACATTTACTTAAAAAAAAAAACTGTTTATTCTGCGTCATGTTTGGCACAACACATCTTTACCCCCTTCAATGTAAACTTTTCAGTGCATAAGGATTTGCAGCATAATCCAGTTATAGTACTGCTTATAGCATTGGTTGCATCAAGAATAAATTAGAGTTGACACAGATGGAAATTTCTCATTTTATGGTGCTGAGTTATTATCAAACACAGAGAGCGTGAAGGCAAGAGAGGCTCTATAAACATGACTGCCCGACTGTGTTTGTGTCCATCACAATACTGTCGTCTTCCACTTCCTGTTCAATTTCTAATTTGACTCCTTTCACTACATTTTATTGTTTTCCAATCGTCAAAGACTTTGTCAGGATTTGAAAACACCATGGTTAGGCAGTTAAACACACCATAAAATACTTTTTATGCGAAGGTGCCAGCTGCGCTCAAAAGAGCCTGAAAGGGCTCCTGACCAGGCAGGGAGCGAAAACAGGTTGGGCCTAAATCCTTCATCCTTTTCATGAATGTTTAACCATCATTTCAAGTTTTTTCTTATGTTTTTTACTTGTAAATTGAGGCCAAACAGCCCACCTTTTACATATTTACTAAACTGAAGCGTATGTTTGCTACAGTCCTTGTGAAGCTTGATATCCATCTTTAATTCTGCTTCTCTGAGAGCACAGTGCAGTGCATTATAAATCAAACGTAATATAAGAGATAGAAGAAAATTTAGGGGGGAAAAAAATCCCACACAATTTTATAATGAATCATGGGAATCCCTGCACAGAGTGATCAAAAACCAAAAGCAATCAGTGGCTTGTATCAGTCCAGTTAAAGACTGTGGCCGTGGTTGGCCGATAGGCAGCTGTTCAAAACACATTTTCAGTCCCAAGTTTGATCTTAAATTCATCCCCTCATGGGAAGATGAGTTAAAGGGGTCAAAGCCGGTCTCAGTCATATTTCCAGGATTTATATTCGATACAAACTTCCTAGAATTTAGAGATTACAGCACATGTGCTGATTGTTCATGTTGCCTGAGGAAGCTGATGACTCGAGATGTTTCTATCGGATTGATCTTATTTTCAGGTGACGATCAGGAAGAAAAGTGTCGCAGCTTCATTGAATTGACACCAGGAGAGACGCAAGGTTGGTGCTGTATCAGTTCCTCTCGTCACAAACAAAAACTAAATGTAGAAAATTCAACTTATATTCCAGCAAATATCTCCACATTCAAAGACAGTTAAGTTCAAATTCAAGTGCTTTTTATTTTTTCTTTCCTGATCTGCGCTCCAGGCGTGCTGTGGCTGTCTGTCATCAGTGAGTTCATGTACATCGGTCTCTTGGCGATGGGTTTCCTGCTGATGTGTGTGGAAGCGATGTGCCTCTGTGCCAAGAGGGAAATGAGCTCCCTGAAGATCAACGCCTTCGCCGCCATGTGCACTGTCCTGTCAGGTGAGGAAAGACAATGCAAGTTTTTACAAAATGTTGCTCTTTAAAGATGCACTACAGAACTTTTGAAGATTTTCTCCCCCTATCGATGATTAATTCAGCATCCATATTGCATCCTACCTGTATTCTGAACGCTCTCCAGTCTTAGCTCTTGCTCTGGCCCTTTCTCTCTCTTTTTTCCCCTCCCTTTCTGAATCAACCACACTCAGAACGGCCAGTGTGATGATGTCTGCTTGATGGCCTGTGATGCATTGTATAAAGCTGGATTTATACTTGCGTCTGCTTACGGTATTACGGTAGGGCTGGCTAGCTGACGCTGGTGAAGTGTGCTCTGGCACTTGAGCATATTGTTATAGCGCCTTGTTGCAGTTTCTCTTCCAACTCTGAAAGTGGCAGTAGGGCTGATATCGGCTGGTAAACATCAAACCATAACTTCAGTTCCAGCAGGCATTTCCTATTTTAGAACAACAATGGCGGCCGGCATGGTGCAGTGTTTTCACAAGCTCATGGAAGCAAATGAAGAAATAAGTACAAATGGCTTGTTGTTTTTTAAAAAGGCCAAAAATTCAGCAAGAAGCCCCAAAATCCGAAAAACATATAATCACAATCACAAGGGAGTACTTCCACCTGACAGTGCTTGGTAGCAGAGGTGCACATCAAGCTGCGGACCTGTGCAGTGACTCGCATTACGCAGATGCCATGCGAGTATAAATCTAGCTTGATGTGAAACTCAGTTGCAATGTTACATGGTGTTCTGGGAAAAAATGTTGTGAAGTGCGATTTCTCAGCTTTGGGATGCTTCTGGGTAGCAACGGCTCCAGAAATGTACATAAAAAATGTCATTGTGCCATCAAACAAGTCAGGAATGCAAAGTTTTAAGGTTGGAAAGTTACGTAGTGTGTCTTTAAAGTGGACATCTTTTAGTTTTCTCTGTGATATGTTGTTTTCGGTGAATAAAAAGTTCTCCAAAGCAACAAAGTCTCATGTACAGCAGAGGAAGTTATTTTCTCCCCAAAACTATCCTCTGAAGGGCAATCTAAGTCCTCCAACAGAACCAATCATCATTTGTAAATAACCCTAAATATACCTCATTATTCTGTTCTGTAAAGTACCTTTTCTCCAAATGAAGGAAATGGCCTTTGTTAAGTCTTTTCAAATCATACCAGATGTCGGACAAGTCTATCACTTAACAAAGTCTGCATCATTCGCAGGGAGGGGTGCAGCTGTGGCTATGCAACAGCTAATGCAACAACAAGACTAAAACACATTTCCTGGTTGGGATGAGACAAAAACTTTACAGTCAAATTACAACATGTTATGACAAAAATTGGTTTAAGGTTGTTGCATCACTGGGTTAGGGTTAGGGCTAAAATATATTTGTTTTACAACAAAACTATTAATGTCATGGATGCCATTTTTTATCCTTCACATGCAGTTTCTTTCATGAACATTAAAAGTGACGAATCCTTTCTTATCATTTAGAGTTTATTCTTTGGAGATTTTCAAAATATTGACTGGCCGTTTTGCAGGTAATCCTCATCCGCATTGAATGACAACATGCATAAAAATAACTGTTTTGTTTAGACCAGTATCATTCAAAGAATAGGTATAATAAGTACATTTGTATTAAACTGGCAGAGCTTACTGCTTACTTTAGGATGTTGCTTTATATATAGAGTATCCACATGGCATCACAGAATTTGCAACCCATAAATAGTAAAATCCTGAACCATGTACAATCTTTTCTAACCCTAATGATTCAGTAATGTTGTATAAGTCTTGAAGGTAAAACTGCAATGTTTTGCTTGGTGGACCGGAGTAACCACATGAGCTCCTCAAGCTCTAAATAGTTATATAGTTTTAAATATTGTGGAGTCTTTGCCTTATAATCAAAATAGGTTGATTTCTTTTACTTTCCTCTGCCAGGCATGATGGGGATGGTGGCACACATGATGTACACCACAGTGTTTCAAATGACTGTGAGCATTGGGCCTAAAGACTGGAGGCCACAGTCCTGGGACTACGGATGGTCTTTTGCGTAAGTCGGAT
Organism: Melanotaenia boesemani; assembly: GCF_017639745.1. Classification (NCBI taxonomy): domain Eukaryota; kingdom Metazoa; phylum Chordata; class Actinopteri; order Atheriniformes; family Melanotaeniidae; genus Melanotaenia; species Melanotaenia boesemani. Next base: position 28,612,779 of record NC_055698.1, read on the forward strand.
TCTGTAAATCCAAAGCAACTGTCCTGTGTGAACTCGAATGTCCCTAACCTCTGTTCATTATACTTTTTATTAAACTAAATTATTTTGTTTAACTTTATTTAGTTTTACTCATTCTTATTTATGTATTTATCTTATTAAACTTATTGTTTATCTCTATTTATTAATTGGTATTAATTAATGTAATATTTAATTGTATTTTCCTTTATTCCAATAATTTTTTTTTTCATGTTTTTTTTTCCTACATTTACTCTGTTTTTATATAATTGTAAATAAATTCAGACATTAAGTGGTGTAAACTTGGGATGCATCAACATTTAAAGTAGCTGATATAAATAAAAAAAATTAATAACAATAAAATAAATAGCTGTTAATAGATTCTGTGAAAGGACAAACTGTAAATATTTTATAAAAAAAAAGAAAAGAGTATTTGGGCTGAAGTTGATTTAAGTATTACTCGTCACAACTTACTTTTATTAATTTAATTGTAGAATCAAGTTAAATGAATTGATTCCATTTGTAACAAGATATTAAAATAAGTTAATCCAAGATCATTTATCAGATTAGTTCAACTCAACAGTCAAACCTACTCAAATACTTTAGTACCAGTTTTATAAATACTACTGGGAAATTCACATTCAGGATAAACTGAAACTTTTGTAATTGCTACCCTATAAACTGAGTTATGTGCTTCACAGCCGGTGTCGTTTACATTTAGACAATGTTGTCTAAGGTTTTGTTCTGAGGGCTGGGAGATAGCTGCTGTACGCAAACATGCTCATCAGCTTTCTGCACCATCTGTGTCTTTACTTGCTGCAGCGCGATGCAGCCAAACACTCGATACTGGAGGTCACCGCTAGGGGCAGTATGCAGCACACGACTCTGGAACAGTGAAAAGACCATCTGCTGGTCACGTTATATTTCCTGTACACTTTTTTGGTAATTCTCAGCATCAGCCATGGAAACGCTTCCAAACTGATGCCAACTGTAAAGGCAGGAGTCACTGTACAGCTGGGAAGAAACATCATAAACAAGCCGGTAGTTGCGGACAAGGTCCAAGAGACATGCTTGAACACTATCTGCACTTGTGTTTACCTCTGACCTTGTGTTCATACTCTTGTTCACACTCTTGTCTAGTGTTCAAGTCAGTGTTGCAACACGACACGTTACCTCGCATCAACATGAGCGGCCTTCATGTTTACCGAATACTAGGAACGTATGGCAGCCATGATACGTACGCAGGCGCATTGCTAACAGCAAGTATATCCCAGCGCTAAGTGCGAACGGTTCAGAGAGAGACAACCACCACCTGAAACTAGTGTTTGTGTTATTCTGGCAGCAGAAATAAAACTGTTGACAATCATCTATTGTTGATGTTTTGTCTCAACACTTTTTGCTGCTGTAAATGTAAAAGCATAGAATTAAAATACTCTATTTCCATGCTACATTATTCTGTTTCATTTCTTCTTTATTAAAGTAGATAAAACCTTCATTGAGTTTAGAAATTTCTTTTTTTGGCCAAGAAAGCATCACAACCACATGTTTGTGATATACCACAAAACAAACACACATTGAAAAACAGTCACATTGACCAAGGGAGTTTTCCAGATTCTTCACGCCATTATACTCAACTTAAACTCCCAGAGATCAGTTTTCTTAATTTCAAATCATTTTGTAAATTATTCCAAGTGAAAGCAGCAGCATATTTAAAAGACGTTTTCCCCAACTTCTGTTCTCACTCTCAGTACCACCATTTATAGACCAGATTGAGCACGAAGGCCATATTGAGTCTGGTGCATTGACTGTGTATAAAAGATGGACAGAGCCTCCGTGACATCACCCGTAGGTTTCTGAAGAGCTGAACTGAATCTCATTGGGTGGTTCCCATCATTGCCATCTTGGCAGCGTCACGCGTGTGTCATTCCCGGAAAATTAAAAAATGGGCAAAGAGGTCGAGCTGAGAGAGGGACTGTAAAGGTGGGGATGAATGATTGACACCCATCAAACTCTGAGCTGCCTGTAGCTAATGGCTAACCGAGCTAACCCGGAGCTAACGGTTGCTAATCAGCTAAAGGAGGTAGGTAGGCTAAAATGATAGAACACTGGCCGAGGTTGCCACTTGTTCTGGTGTCTTGACATGCAGGCAGAGAGATATAAAGGAACTAGGCCAAGGCTAGTTTTATATATTGTTAGCCTCATAGTATAAATGCTTAAGTCATATTTTAAGACTTTGTAGGCAATGATGCACAGTAAATCAACAATATTAGGATTGTTTCACTCAATTCCTCCCCCCCTCCCTCTCTTTCCTTTTAGCCTGGCATGGCTTTCATTCAGTTGTTGCATGGCAGCCGCTGTGGCAACGCTCAACTCCTACACCAAAACCATCATTGAGATGAAGCACCGAGCCAGGATGAGGTTGGAAGAGGCCCGAGCTATCACCAGTGCCCCCTCCTACGAGGAGGTTGTCCAAGCTGGAGGAGGAGGGCTTTACTCAGTCAGCCAGCTGATTCAGCTCGGCCAGCATGGGGCTCTCATGGATCCACTGTGGCCTAGAGGAGTAGGACCAGCCGTTGGACCTCTGACATGCAGTGCTGGGGGAGCGCTGATGGTTGGAGGAGGAGGAATTGGAGTGGGCGGCATGGGAATGGGAGGAGTTGGAGTGGGAGGAATGGCTGCCGTGGCAGGAGTGGGAGGAATGGGAGTTGGAGGAAATGGACCTGGAATGGGAATGGAAGGAGTTGGTGGAGCAATGGGAGGACATGGAATGGGGGCAGGAGGGATGGTTGACCCACATGGCATGGTAGTGGTAGAGGGATGTGGCACTGAAGGATGTGAAGAGTGTGAACGGGAGATGGATGAGATTGATTACGCTCTGCAGGAGGAAGGAGAGGATTCACTCTGTTAAGACTTTTCGCTCTAAAATCACAAGACTTGCACAAACCTTCAAAGATCTTCATTAGTTGTTGTAAATATGAGCCAAAAATGAAAACATTTAAACTCTTTTCAGGAATGCAGAAGTTAGTGGTATCATTTGGTTTCATGAAAGAAATAAGCTAAACCAGGTAAATGAACTAAATTATTTATTAGATCAAGAATAACAACTGAAATATTGTATAATGTACCTTGTAAGCTGTCTTTGGAAATGAGGGAAAAAGGCAGAAGCGAAGTCAAAGAATGAGAAACTGGAGATCTTCCACCATTTTCCAAGCTCAGATATCTCAAGTTTCCCCGTGGTCAGTGAACGCAGCATTAGATAAAGCAGCTGAAGAGTCTCCTTGTTTGTCAGAAGCAAGTGAACTAAAGAAAAAAACTCATTTTAAAAGGTTCATGTACATAAAGAATGTATCAAAGATTATTGTCAGAGCTCGGATGTTTGGACTCAGAAATACTCAGGTTCCCAGGGATAGGTATAAGATCTTTATTGTACAGAGATGAATAATGAGATTGTGCAATCCGGTTTTTTCTCCGCTCAGGGGTCTGTGAACACACAATGTAGAAGTTAGGAGGCAGGCAGCTGAGGAGAACTCTGAGAGGGATTGAGAGTTCACGTACCAGCAGTGGGAATTCAACGGGCGCAGGGTGTGGAATCCAGGGGTTGGAGAAGGTCCGCCAGGGGGAAGACTGCGGAAGGAAAGCTGCTGAACAGAGGAGAGGTAATGGAGGGATACAGGTTGCTGCAGAAGCACCTGAATGAAAGGACCGCAGAGGCAGGGTGTGAATGGTCCGATTGGGGGCAGATATATCAGTCCGTGATCCGAAATCCAATCCTGTTAGACAAGCCAGGGGTCAGAAAGCCAAGTGATCCAATATAACAACCAAAGCAGAGTACCAGACAGGGAGCAGGCAGAATCAGAGTCCAGGTCCAAAGTCAGATCAGCGTCAGGCGGGCAGGCAGGCAGGATAATTCAGGCGGGATACGTGCAGGGAAGAACCAAGACGATCTGGCACTGGAGGAATGTTGCAGAGCTGTATAAATAGGGCTTGGGACAGGTGAAGCGCATCAGCCCTAATCAAGAGCTGGTGGAGCTGAGGCGTTCAGGGCGGCTGGAAAAACTGAGCCACATACCACAGATCATGACAATTATACTTTATTTCACTCAGCAGAATAAATGTTATTTTAACCAGCCTGCATTTTGTTTACTCTGTGACCTTGCAGTGGATAACAGAGCAGCCAAGCTTCCCATGTGAGTTTGGACAAAGAAAGAAATTGATGGACAATTAATAAAAAATAAAAATAAAAATCTTAGAGAATTTTCAACCAATTTTCAAATAGTTTGGTTTGGTAAAAAAAAAAAGAAAAAAAGTCAAGTATACGGTATTCTCATAACAAAAATACTGAAACTAATGCAAAGACACAAAGATAAGAACTAACAGCTCCAGTAGGTCAGTGGCTGTCACAAGACCCTGAAGACATCACTTGCTATACTAGCATGCACCGAGTGTGTGAGGAGAAAAGAGAGGACGTCTTGAGGTTGATGTCAGACTTATCATCCAGTGACCAGCAATCAATGCAAGACCATTCGTTGCTGCAGGTGAAGAAACGGTGACTGAAAGACATTTTGAAGCCGACATGATTGAAAAGTAAACATAACAGTAGCTTGAGCTTGGTTTAAAGGTGAGTATGCTGTGTGCTGCATGCTTTTTAATTTCTGATGAGTGAGTTGCTGAAAAGGATTATCTTCTTTGTGAAAAGATAGCTTTTCACCTTTTATTTTTCAGCCAGCTGCAGAGTGGTCATTAGCTCTGTCGTTTCATTGCAAGAAGATTCTCTGTGTTCTGCAGGTTGTAGATATTTCCCTTCTGCAACACACCTGATTCAAATTAAATGGTTCTCCAACAGCTTATCAACAAGCTCCACACAAGCCTATTAAACACCCAGTGATTTGAGTCAGGTGTATAGCAGCAGGGAAACATGTAAAACCTGCAGAACACAAGCCAAGAGGTGTTAGTGATACCAGGTATAGACAATCGATAGATGGACTTTTCAATCTATGGATATTTTTCCTATGTCATTAAAACCATGCATTTTCACCATTCACTTTTCAGCCAAATCATAATGTTGACTGGACTTCGGGCAAAGTCGTCTTTCAACGTCTTTTCAGCAGAATTGTGCTGAATGGAAAAAGTCTTTTGTAACAGCTTCCTAAGAAAAGTTACAAATAAATAGGAATGTGTGCAGTTATGATATTGTTGAGATAGGAAACTAAACGTGGTGCAGATTTTAAAGCATTGATCTGTTTGATTCTGAGTTTGCATGCCTTTGCCAGTAAAAGTATCTGTATTAGGAGTTTTGCTATTTGCACTGATGACATTTTTAAAAATGTTAAAACTAGGTAAGAAAACATAAGTTTTAGACACACTTTGGTAAATGAACTAAAAATAAACTCAATTTATCTTCTGTGCATGTACAGGAGCATCATTGGGAGCTTTTCACTCGTTTCCACTCACCTCTATTTGCACCTGCTTGTTCTTTACCAACTGGTTCTTCTTCTTCTTCTTCTTCTTCTTCTTCTTCTTCTTCTTCTGCTGCTGCTGCTAATTCATTCAACAAATGAGACATGAAAGTTTATCACAGCCCATCTAGTACTAGAAAGTGGTTTTTCTCAGCTGCTGAGTAAATGTGTCACATAGATGTTTTGTTTTTCCATTTTGCTGATATATGCAGGTGAATTTTGGATATTTAAACAGGAAGAGATTATTTGAGTTTTATTCTTAAAGATGAGAATGTTTATCTGACTAATTTTGGATTGTTTAACATCAGTTCTATCCCAGCCAAGGCAACTTATTTAATTTTTTTATTTATCTAAAGTTTAATTATATGTTTGACTAGAGTTTTAGTCAAGAGATACTTCTAAAACAGCTGTATGTGACTTCCAGCAGGATTTATTGGTGGTCATCCCGTGACATGCCTGCAGCATTTGGTCAAAAACCAGTCATCAGCCCCAGTTGTACTCACCTCTACATTGATTATTTGGGAACCCAAGACTGCCACAGTACATCTGGTAATAAGTACATCTAGGAATAAAAGAAAAAGTGAGGATCAAAGAGGACAGCAGTAGATAGATTTGGATGTTTAGACAGATGTTTTCAGATGCTGGACAGAAGATTATGTCAGTAATCTCCCCAGTCATGGGAATGAGACAGAGAGAGGGGGATTGACATAATACAGGCAGTGAGGCAGAGATAAAGCGACTGTGAGGTCACCGCTCAGTGCAGTGTGTGAACAGTAATTAAAAATGTAATTTAAGACCTTAGATGATACAGAAGTTATACAACAGTCACCATATGGAGAATGAAGGGCTTTATTATCAGTCATAAGTAGGTAAATGTTTGTTTTTAAATGGCAGTCTCTAAATTTGTTTATTTCACTTTCATTTATTTTTCTTTATATTTTGAGTATTATAGAGGATGCAATTTGCTATTAATTAACTTATGTGGTAAGTTACTTAGTAATATTCTGCAATGTAATAAAACAATTCGGTGTTTGTAAGTACTTCTAAGATATTTTAGTCCAGTATAACTTAGTTTAAGTATTGATTAGGTTTGTAACCCTGCAAAATAAAATCTACATCAGAAAGGGATGGCATGAAAAATATTTTATGCCAATTAATGGCATAAAATGTAAATGTAAAAGGATGATTTGTATATTCATTTTCACTTTTATATATCAGGTTTTGTCTAATCAACTAAATGTCATTTGTTAATTTACATACTTTTTTTCATAACAGGCAACACACCAACATGACTTTGGATCAGTGAATTTAGGCCTGCAAATCTGATACTATTTCAGTATTTAATTGCAATTATCCATCTATTATCTATACCACTTTGTCGGTTAAGGGTAGTGGGGAAGCTGGAGTCTATCTCAGCAATTAGGCGAGAGGCAGGGACAGGCCAGCACAGAGAAACAAACAACCATTCAAGCTCACTCCTAGGGAGAATTTAGAGAGACCAATAAACCTAACAGGCATGTCTTTGGACTGTGGGAGGAAGCTGGAGTACCCAGATAGAACCCATGCATACATGGGAAGAACATGCAAACTCCACACAGAAAGACCAACGTTCATACCCCCACACTAAGGTTTAAACTAGTGATCTTCTTGCTGTGAGGCCGCGGTGCTAACCACCATAGGATCAGTCAGAGATCACACTCTGAATAAACAATGAAAAACCAGAAGGCTCAGTTTTATTACAATTCCTTTTGTTTTATTTAATGAATTTACTATAAAGGAAAATCCAGGACCAACACTCCTCGCAATATTCATCACCTAAATATAACATCAACATGCAACACATGGATGAAGTACAGATTCTAAAACACAAAAATAGACAAATATGATGAAAACCATATTGCATATTTTTCAAGGGTTAAAGAGGGAACATCTCTAACAGTTAAACTTAAACTACTGCACATGACCAAGTCATATAAAAACACACGTCCATCGTTCTTGTTTTATATCAACCAAATTTTGAACATTTTAGAAATAAATGAATGTGTTTTTAAATTTTCAGTATCCATGAAGGAAATCACATCAGAAAGTCACATTTTATTTAACTGACATGTATTTTTGTGTGCTTTGTAGCAGATAAACAGTAGTAAATGTGTAGTTCATGTAAAGCTTTGAACATATTTTACAGCTGCCATGGCAACTGTAATTACAGGTAGTTAGGAGGCAGTCAATTTCTACATTTTAGTTTCATCCATTTATTTTGATGCACTAAAAATGATGCACACACACATGCACAGGTAAAAGTGTTATAAAACTAAGCAGGAGATTATGTATCATTAATGTGGGGCAATGAGGCATTATATTTACACCTTCTGTATGTTCAGATCCTGCCAGGTGTCACTGCATTAACACAATGAAGGGTTATATGCAAAGGACTGGAGGGGAGGGAAATGAATTAGTCTCATCGGGCTGTTATGTTAAAGGTTCGTACTGAATCAAACGAAGAGCTTCTTCATTGCTCAATAGTCCCTTGACGAACTCTCCCTCTGTGACTCGGTCTGGGTGGAGAGAAAATATGCATGTTAAAATATGTTTGCAACAGTAAATGATTTCCAACAATTACAGGCTATTAACCAACAACATAATGCTATCAAATCAGGCAAAGGTTCTGTTATGAGAGAGGTGGATGTTTGCAACTGCTTTAACTAGGTTGTCGAGTCATTTAAACAGAAAAGAGAACATACATTCCCTTTTATTTCTAATGTTCTACAGATCAGGACATAAAAAATCATTTTGTTCCTGTCTGATCTTTAAATACAGAAAATACAACCTCAGATGAACAACACAACACCAGAATATTCTGAACAGTAACTGATTCAGAGTGCAGAATCAGTGTGTGAAAAAAAAGTTCATCCCATCATCTTTGAGCTTGTAGAACCACCCTCTTAAAAATTAAATGTTTTCCTGCAATGTTGCTTTGGTTCTGCACAGCACAGCATTTCTCAAGGACCGGACTTGTGCACCTCTGTTGTAGATGTCTCCATATTTAACACACCTGAGTGAAATGAACAGAACTTGACGAGCAGTTCAATCAATCTGAATCAGGTGAGCTGGAGTTGGAGCACATACGTTTAGCCATGCTTCGAAAGATTGACTCACATTTAACTGTACAGTAATTTCCATACATGGAAGAATTCAACTGAAAAACAGCCTGTAGAAAGTGTATGTTTTTGTTTTTGTAATATCTATTTGTTCTGAATTCCATTATTTCTATTTTATGAGTTCTGTAATAGATTTTGTTTGGTTAATTTTGGTCTTCTATCTCATTTGCTTTTAATTATACACTTCTTATCTCAGTCAGTCATGCTTGCTGCTCTCCCCTCACACCTGGATTCAGTTTGCCAATCACTGCCCCTGCCCTTTGCTCCTCATTAGTTCCCTCTCTCTCTTTTTTGTAAGGTCTGACCTGACAAAGAACAAACAATATGCCCTTGTTGTGTTTGTCTTTTGTATGCTCATTGTCTCTTTGGTTGTCTTGGTCACTTTATCTGAACTTATCTGAACACAATAGCATCTTTTATTTGATTCATATGTTAATTTATTTGCACCTGCATTTGGCTCCTTCACTCCTTAAGGCACCACATTCAGATTACATGACATATTTGGTTTTCTCCAAACATGACACTGTGCATTATGGCCAAACTCCACTTTAGTCTCATTGGTCTGAAGGACACTGTTCCAGAAATCCTGTATTTTGTTCAGATGCAGCTTTACAAACCTAAGCTGTGCTTCCATATTCTTTTTAGAGAGGAGGCTTTTTCCTACTAACAAGCTATACCTGTTCAGTCTTTTTTAAGTTGTCTTGTCCTGAACTTCTACATTAAACAGGCTAAACGAGGGCCGTAGACTCTGAGATGTAGCTCTGGAGGTTTTTAAGGGGTTTTTTGTTTTGTTGTAGTAACTCTGAGCATTGCGCAGTCTGACCTCATGGCGAACTTACTGTGAAGATTTGCAAGTGTCTTGGATGTTTTCCACTTGTGAATAATCTTTTAATCTCAATGCTCCAGGGCAGCAAACTGCCAAAATTTCTACTTCAGAGGTGTTCACACTTCCTGGTGATCAATTTATTGAGTATTAGCCAGACATAATTAAGCAAACTTAAAAAAAATACTTTATTGTCACTTTCATAAATGTTACGTATAGTACAAAACAGGTAACATACAATCATTTAAACATCAGATAAAATTTTATGGGGGTTTGATTTTATTCGGGTCTAATGTGTTTGTTTTTCTCACCATTGTCGCCCTTATCAAACGCTTTCCAGAGTTTCTCCGCCCTCTTCTCAGGTGTGTTTTCATCCTCAGGCAGATCCTCCACATCATCTTTGGGAATCAGCTTGAAAATTGCCTGTTAGAACAAAATAGATTGACAGATACTTTAGTTTAACACAGAAAACTTTTATTCATGCTTCACTTTTTAAAATGGATAACTGCAACATTTTATCTGGGCCATTGCGTACATTAGTTTTTACTTATTTCAGGTATAATGGCTTAAATGAATATGAAACATACCACAGTGACTTATTTTGATGGATGCATATATAGGGAAGTGGAACCTTTGCCCCTTTTAATCTTTTAATGTCACGTCTATAAACTGATTATCAACCTCATGACAAAAACAGCAACATGTTGCTGCTGAGGATTAACCCACCGGCTCTTTGTTCTGTGATTATATGAACTCTAATCTTTTAAATGGAAGTCTGGTTGCTATAAATACACCAATCAGTCGATCACAACATTAAAACCACTGACATGTCAGGTAACACTGCTCATCCTTTTACAGTGGAATTTTCCGTTGGGAAAATCTGCATCGAGACCAGTCCCCAAACCTGAAAAGTATAGCTTTTTAAGTCTTTATTATCTTAATTCCTTTTATTTTATTTTTGTTTTAATGAGCTTATCAGAAATTGTAGAGAGAAAAAATTTTACTGGTTCAAGACACGAAAAGAAAAAAATTGATCAACCATTTAGGTTTTGTTTTTTTAAAAAGATTGAAGACTTCATGTCTGTTCACATCATATTTCGTGGTTTTGCTCATACAGCACAATATAAAGAAGTGAAGAGATTTATTCATCACCATGTTTCACTAAGCAAAACATTTTGTTATTTCATTGTTTCACCAAATTCCAAGCATCCCGGAACCATGTTTCATATAAATATATTTGTGAGGTTTTTCTTCAAGCTGGAAAGAAACCTTCTGCAACACAGTTATAAGGTGATTAATCCAGACCATGTACGATTAACGGAGCCAATAAGGTACGATAAGTATTAAACAGGGATTTTGACTGAAAGCTGTCACCTCAGTGTCCCTATCTGTTGTCAAAGTTCAACCGGAAACAAATCCCTTAAAGATCATTCAAAGATCTCCCTGGTGCCCCTAAACTCTCAAAGGTCTGTAAAATTTGGTCTGAAAGTAGCTTTAAATGGCTCTGTTAATAACAGCAGGGGATTCAATTTTCAGTTCTTAATCTATCATGTTTGACTGTTTCCTGCACAGGTTGCTACCCAGCACATATCAACCTCCCATCTTCTTCCTTTTTTAAAATGCTGGAACACCCATCCGTTCGTTATTTTAATATATTGGCTTTAAAGTTGACACAGCAATCATGGCCCATTTCCAACCTGTTTCTCCCTCTGTTTCTGCTACCGGACTCTTTCTGACTAGAGAAATCCATCAGTTTTCCCAAGTCTGCATTCAAACTGAGTACAAGGATGAAGGTGGGATGAGAAGGATATCTGCAATCCGTACACAGATTTGTTGACCATTTACATGGATTAGCCATCTTTTTTAAGAGTAGAAGGAAGATTAACGCTAATACACTCTTACTATCATACATCATGTGACAACTGTTAAGATAATTAACTGTACTGTGACCTTTAAGTATCACCTCAGCTCAGTCTGACCCAATACCAGCTGTGTGATGCAGTGTATAAAAAGGTTCGCAGTCAGATTGATGCAGAATCTTGAAGAACTTAAACTGGTTTTAGAGTCACAGCAATGAAGCCAATATCATACTTTAAAGCTGCTAAAAAGTTGGAGGCTCATAGCAAATTCACGTCTATACAAATGTATAGAAGTATGATATTGTGTATCTTAGTTTACATCCACTAATCACTTTCACAACAAAAAAAACTCAAAACATTCAACTGTTTTTTTAGTCTCTAAACAATATTTATATATATATAAATGAGTATCCCTTTCGCCAAACTTACTGTACAGATTTCTTTGACCTCCGACTTGGTGATGTATCCATTCTTGTCCACGTCAAACAGTGAGAAAGCCCATTCCAGTTTCCTGGTGGTCTTCCCCGTTGATGTCATGTGGAGGGCAATGATGTACTCCTTAAAGTCCAGTGTGCCATCATCATTGGTGTCGAAGGAGCGGAAGACATGTTGGGCATATGTATTGGCCTCACTGTCAGGGAAGAACTTGGTGTAGATAGTCTGAAACTCTTCTTTGGAGATGCGGCCTGTTGGACACTGCTTCTTAAAGTTTTCGTACCAATGATAAATCTCAGTCTCTGAGAACTTGGTGCTGAGCTTCAGGTCCTCGAGGATCTCCTTGGAAACAGAGGAGCTCTTACTGTTACCCATTATTGAAGATATATGTTCGCTCTTGAGGTATAACAAGTTGAGGATTTGTGGCCCTTGGCTCTTCTGTGGCACTTACAATGTGCTTTTACTTTAAGGAGTTACCTCCTCGTTAAGTGGCAAACAGTAACTGTTCCTGAGATATGGCTGTGATACTCCTCCTGATCCTGGTCCTATCCTGCAATTCAGCCCACAGACGCAAATGCTGTGAAAAGAGCAGAAGCCATTTGGTAAGCCAATCAACCGCAAGTAAAACCAGCAAGAAGTGTCAAAGGTCATAATCCTAGGTTTATCTTGTTTATCTGGGAGTGAGGTGCTGTACGTCAGACAGTTTTGGCATCTCTGTAAATCTTGGCTATTTTCAGACCAAGCTAACTTGAGATTGGCACAGGAGAGGAAGAAGAGACATAATTCCTGACTGATTAGTGCAGAAGGTTGTTATAATAAAATACTAGTTGATTTTTGTTGCTTGCTTGTATTCATATAATCTGACATACAGCTGTCTTCCCAATGCTTGTGCAACTGGGACTAGTCTGGGAATAAATACTTTTAAGAAAGGAAGAATTTTCTCTCTTAATGATGAATCTCACACATCAGTGTGATACTTTTGCAAAAACATTACCTTATAAAAGACACAATTAGAGCCTTGTAGTTGTGTTCCAACAAAAAAAATAGAAGATAATACCTAAGTTTTACACTAATGCGCCAGCTTCTTGCATATTAACCAAGTGAATTATTGTGAATCAACCCCTGACAGATTCTTACAGAATACATCAAAATAAACTAAATAAAAAAAGTCAAATAATGTGAAAAAAGAAGAAAAGCATATCAGAACATGTCCAGCATCATAGCAAGCAGGATGATGGTCTGGTTTCTGTGTTGTGTCAGATTTTATGGATATAAGGTTTCTCTTAATAATTAAGTATTATTCTTTATTTTTAAATTAGTCTATTATAGAATTAATTAATTACTTTATTAATTATTAGACCTGACAAGGGTGGTGGGGGCAAAAGAAAGAAGCGAGTAAACAGAAGAGAAAAAGACCGTGAAGAGAAGACGAAGGTAGCAACAGCATCAGCTGTTCAATCTAAACAGACAAAAACCAGACAAACCAGCTGCTACAATTTAAGGAAACAGAAAAAACATCTGCAATATCTATAAGAAAAACAAAGCTGACAATCATCAGGAGCACCTATGAAAATACAGACAAGCTGAAAAAGTAATGAATCATAACAAAATCAGCAACACAAATTAACTGTGGCTGCTGGTGATTTAAACCACATGACACCACAGTGACTGTATCTGTATGCAGGTTGGGGCAAAAAATCCGGCATGATCAGTGATCAGTAATCGTGCAAATGTGACTGGGCCAGTGCAAAGAGGCAGACCAGGGGACCACCAGGACCCGGGAGATCAGCAGACACCTCAGAGTAAAAGTCCCAGCTTTTTGTTTGTTTTTTCCTTTCTGTTTTGCATTTTATTGTTTTCCTCAAAATCAATTTTAAAAAACTGAATCCAAAGCAAAAACCAAAATTGTGTCTATTTCTGAATATGAACCCTCATTTTGTCATGCAAATGAAGTATTAATGAAGTTCCTTCTAGTGTCTCTTTTAGATTTGCATTTTGTCAGGCAATATCTTTTTTGATTTATTACAAACACTGCCCAATAATTTCAGGGGCTGACCCATAAAATTAATTTAAAGTATGTTCATCCCCTTTAAGACAAATACTGCCTAAAATCTTAAAAGCTTATTATTACCCTAGATAAAAAAAAAATACAACGATAAATGATAAATATATATATATAAATTCCTACTTAATAAAACAAACAAAATTGCAGTAACATCAATATAAAAAAGCTTATAATGATTCAATTTTCATCTTAATGACAAGACAAGGTTCTTGGTAAACTGAAGAAGTGATTGATATCATCGGGAGTCGATATTAAATAAATGTGAGTCTAAAGTAAATCATCCAACAACTAAAAGTGATGCTTGGATCCTACCTGTGTGACCGGCAGAAGAGCTCAGGGGGAAAAGTGATGATCTGTCTGTGAGCAGCAGAGGAAATCTGCCTCCTCCTGCTGAGATCCAGTGATTTAGTTAAACTGAATCCCCCCCAGAGGCGGAGCCACTGCAGCATCCATGTGAACCCCAGCTCTGAGATAAGAGGTTAATAAAATTGCTGACAATCATATCTTTCCATGAAAGACGTTACATGTAAGGGAAATAAAGGTTTTCAACAAGCATATTTGGTATGTTTTATTGTTTTTGATCAAAGAGTTGAGAAACAATCATTTAAAAGTTGTCCTGGCCTTCATTGTGGTCAGTTCAGGCAAAAACAGATCTGATAATTGAAGTTGATGTAGAATAAAAATGTTAATTTTCCATATTTTTGGACATATGAAATAAATCACACATGGCAACAAAAATTATACTTTGTGAACTAAGATGCTCCTCTTGACTGTATTAACCCTCTAAAGCCTGACCCATGAAAAAATGGTAAGAAAAGTCCATTTTTTTTATATGAGGTCTTGATTTGGCCCTTTAACAAAATATGCCTAATAAATAATCATTTTTTCAAGGGGATATCTACCATTTGTTACCATGTGATGGTTTAAAAATATTATAATGTGGTTTTCTGCTTCTGGGTATCTATTAGGGGACAGAAGACAAGTATCAGATTGTGTTCAACAGGATTTTGAGCAAAGTTTATACCATAAATTGAAGCAAAATGTCTCAGAAACTGTATGTGACAAACATGTCAGGTGGAGCTCTTATGGGTTAGTGTTCATTTGAAATGTGCTGCTTGTCTTCGTGTTCATTGAAAAGACCTAAAATTAAAAAATTAGAAACATGTTACAAAGTAAGACATAAACGAGGTAATAGATTTCATAAATATAAAATTACAAGACTGCTTTAGAAAACTATTATTATTGGTAATAACACTGATTATTTTGTTTATTTATTCTTTTACAGTTTGAGGTATTTTGGGATGGCTCTTACAAATCAGCTTGTAAGAAAAAGAAAAATAAACCTGATCAAATGAGGTGACTCAGTAAAAGCTCATTGTTTTCCAAGATCTAGGGTGTTGGGTCAGGCCAGGACTCAGCCGCTTAAATCCAACAAGTGCTGGTGGGAGGAGGACATCCCTGCCGCTGTCAGCATGAGATTAAAATGTGCTTAACTGGGTGTTTACTGCTGAATGCACCAAATGCTTTGCTGTGACTGAGCATCTATACAGAAATAGACTCACACTTTTAGGTGTGAAAGCTAGTGGGAATAAAGCCGATATTGGTGCCAAGCAGTCATGAGACATTTCATTTCCTAAAACCAGAATCTAAACCAAGACAAATGAAACAGTGAGTCATTCTTTCAGTTTTCCCAGATCCAGTCAGCTCAGAATCTGTGTTATTCAATCTCGCTGCTAGAAACAAGGGACCAGCAGCCATCCTCTGCATGCACTAGTTTGATCTCAGATGGCGCTGCTTTGTTTTTTCTAAATGCAGGACCATAAGCTCTCTTTCCTAACAGCTGAGCTCTCTTCTGTTGTAAACAACACAAGTTAATTCCTGGACCAAAGCATTGAAACCTGATTTTATAAAGCTGCCTCTGTCTTGGCAGCATCCACCACAGCTCCACAGGTAATTTGGATTTCCCATCTCACAGCCAAGGCTTTTCAAAGCTCTATCAGAGAGGATGGAGAGGCAGAAGTATTTTTAGTAAAATAAATCCTATGAAGGGACTTTCTCATACCAAGCAAACATGCAAAGATGCAGAAATACATCCTTAACTAATCACATTAGCTTTCCATTCACTAGCAAAGCAGATGTGAAGAAATGTTTTGAAGAGTTGCAAATAAAACCAAATTATTTTAAAATGTTTCCACTGACTTGGTCTCAGGGTGGCAGCAGCAGCACTGGCTAAATCGGTCCTAGCTGGAACCTGGAAGAGGCTGTTTCATAACTGAAAGGAAACTTTGAAAGAAAACAACTCGGTGGACATCCACATGGGAAAAACTGAGAGTGCTTTTCTTTAGGAATTGGGGAATCTGGGAATACTGGGATAATATTATTAATAAATCTGGAAAGATGGCAGGCCTGGGCATGCCCACAGGAGGAGCGGGACAATTCCTGATGATCGAAGTCCAAAGTGGCCTGATTCTTCGAAAAAAATGAAAGGTCGAAATGACATATGGTAAAGTGGGAGCGGGAGGGGTCATAAAAAAAGAAGACATTTGAGGAAGGGGAGGGCAAAGGTCAGAGAATTTCAGACATTGCTTGGTTAATAAATGAGTGATACAGGAGAGTGGTGTGTTAAAAGCTGTAAACTTTAATCTGAACATATGATGATCACTAGCTGAAATTCTTGCTGTAATAATGACCCTGGAACTAGCGGCTGTCAACAGTTAGTTCTAATGTCATTTGTTTTGACTGGTTTTGATTTTTTTTTTTTTTTTTGTTTGTTTTGATTTTTGATTGTGATTTGCTTTGAGAACAACAAATCACACAGCATGTGGAGAAGAATCAAAACTTTGACTGGCTACAAGGTTAAAAACACTCAGGTTAGTCAGGACATTCCTGATACCTTGAACAGTTTTTTTTTGTTTGTTTGTTTTTTTTTTTTGGTTTTTTTTGCCTGCTTTAAAAAAACCACACAGACCAGAGGGGCTCAGCTAGAGGAGGAGCAGACACTCATCCTCCAGCACCACCAGGGGAGATCAGTTCTTAAAGGGATTGACACCACCGAGCAATCTGGACCAGATGGGGTGCCTGGACACATCCTTAAAGTCTGTGCTGACCAGCTGACCGGGGTGTTCACTGATATATTCAACCTCTCATTACAGCATGTCTTAAAGACACCACCATTGTCCCTCCACCCATGAAGACAGCAGTCACCTGCCTAAATGACTACTGTCCAGTTGCCCTTACACCTGTGATAATGAAGTGCTTGGAGAGAATGGTATTATTACACATCAAAGATCTCATCCCTGCAGACCTGGATGGACATCAGTTCGCTTAATGCCGAGGATGCCACCTGTACTGCTTTTCATTCAGCCCTGTCCCACATACACATATGTAAGGATGCTTTTTATGGACTTCAGCTCCACTTTTATCACTGTCATCCCCCATAAACTGTTCACTACACTCCCCAACCTTGGACTGCCTGGCACACTTTGTGCATGGATTCTAGATTTCCATACCAACAGACCACAAAATGTCAGGATAGGAAATCAGACATCATCAATGTGCTGCAGGGTTGTATGCTTAGTCCAGCCCTCTTCACCCTTTTCACACATGACTGTGTTCCCCTACATTCCTCCAACAATTAAATTTGCTGATGATACCACCGTGGTGGGACTTTTGGCTCAGACGAGTCCTACTGCAGGCAGGAGGTCCTACATCTGGCTGAATGGTGCACTGAAAACAGCCTGGTTTTGAACACCACTAAAACAACGGAGGTCATTGTACACTTCCAGCCTGGTGAAAAAATGCTCAACATTCAGGATTCTGGTAAGAGCAAGGAAGGGGGGGCTCTGCATCTGCACACATAATAACTTGACAAATAACAGTATCATCAGACAGCCGCTGTTCTCCTGATCTGGAGTCCATGTCAGTTATTTGTTGTCCCTTCTTCCTACCAAGAGAGATTACAGTAGTTCTTGTCCATACGTTTAGGTTTCTTGGTGCGCTTATCACTGCAGTCCTCCTGTGGGTGGCAAACACATCAGCAATTATCAAGAAGGCCTAGCAGCAACTGCATTTCCTGAAGAGGCTCAGGAAAAACAACATAGACAACATAGAAAGCTGCTGGAGACCTTCTACAGGGCCTGCATCGAGAGTCTTCTCACATACTGCATTTCAGTGTGGTTCAGCAGCTGCATCGAGGTGGACAGGAAGAGGCTGCCGAGAGTGGTGCACATAGCATAGAAAATCGTTGGTCGCCCCCTCCCCTCACTGGACTCTATCTACAACACTCGCTGCTTAAAGAGAGCAAGGGACAATGCACAGGACAGTTCACAGCCAGGCCGCCACCTGTTTGAACTACTGCCCTCTGGTAGATGCTATAGTTGTAAAAAGTCTGGGACAAACAGACTTAAAAACTATTTTTACCTTAGAGCCATTACCCTGCTGAATGCAAACACGCACTGTTCCCTCCGACCTGTTGTTTATGTAGCTGCTACAATGCACATGTACTTTACATTTATTCCATTATCTCAGGTTAAGGCCAAGCTTTTAAATCTTGTACTTATGTATAATGACAATAAACACTGATTGATTGATTGAACAAAGACTCCTTTCCCTGAAAAGGCTAAAGCCTTTTCTGCCACATCAGGTGCGATAGAGAGCATCCTCTGCCACTGCTGCACTGTGTGGTATGGAAGCTCCACGGAGAGAACAGGAAGGATCTGGCCCGGGTGGTGAGAACAGTGCAAAGGGTAGCACGCTGCCACCCCTGGACACTGTGTATGCCGACCAGCTGCAGCAGAGAGCGAGGACCATTAGCACAGATGCCACTCACCCGGGGGTTTCCCCTGCCATCTGGGGTGAGATACTGCTCACTAAAAACACACACTACATGGTTGAAAAACAGCTTCTTTCTAAGAGCTGTATCCTCTAACACCCACTCCCTCCTAAACACACACACACACACAGACCAGAACTGAACTGCAGACTAACAGTTGATGTCTGGGGCAATACAACACCAGGGTAACTGCAATAATAACATGCCGCTGTTTGTACTGTTGTTGATATTTATTGCTGCTCTTTATTTTTTTTTTTTTTAATTGCTGCAAATGTTTTTACTGCAGCTACTCTTTTAATATTTATATATTTGTGAAACTTGCTGCTTCATGTGAGAAAGGCAGAAATAATTTTATTGTAGGTAACTACAATGACAATAAAGCTTCTTTCCTTTCAAATTGTTGCTGTGGGTAGTTGTAGTTCTGTTGCCTCTCTCATCAGCCTAAACATAAAGCTGGCTATTCCAACCTTGGATAAATAGGAGGTCATGTATGGGATTGCCTGGAATACCCATGAAGTTTTAGTTACTATTGTGTGCTGTGTTAAACTGACAGGTGGCTTTTTAAATACGTAACTCAGAAACAGCTGTAAACTGTGCCAATAAGGAACATTTTATCATCCCAGGTTAAATGTTGATGAGAACTTTTTGACGTAATCAGTGTGTCAGTGTTTTTATCTGGTTGCAAATGATGTGATTTCAGCTTTTTATGCTTGTTGGTCTATATAGAAAACTGAGCTATGGGGATTATTTAGCCTGTGTGTGTGTGTGCACATGCGTGATTGTGTGTACATGCATGCAGAATATTAGTTGGGGTGGACTGGGTAAAAAAAAATTTGCATGTTAGCTTAAATTTTTTATTTGATTTCTCTCTTAGATTTTATAAAGACACTTTCTCTTTTAGAAGAATTTGGGTTATATTAAACCCTTTATTTCCAGCATTAAAATAAGGGAAAATTAGAGGAAATCGATGGAAAAAATAAAGATAATGCAGCTTAGTGACTTCCTCTTTGATACTATGTCACACTTCATTATCATCTTTTCTAAAGTAAGAACTTATTGGATTAGTGGCTCTGAAAATAAGTCTTCCCACTCACTCTCACCTTTAACCTATAACCTGGTAAAGACTAAAAGGTCTAGCAAAGGGAATCCTCTGATTTACAAAGAAGGGGATTTATTGGGAGGAAGAGAGGGAGGAACTCAGGGTAGGGATGCTGGGCAGCGTAAGGAGGATTTGGTGGCACAGCAAAGCTGACAGTGAGTCAAAACAAACAAAACCGGGAACTTCCTGCATAGAGCTGAGACATTGATCAAAGCTCTTTGGCCAGACCTAAACGAATCTATTTCTAGAAAAACTATGTTTAATCTACAATCCTAACAGTTAAGTAAGGTAAGTTCAGGTCAGCCAGAGGGTAAAATAGGAGACAGTGAGCATAAGAAGAGGAGGCTTTTCTGTAGGACGTTCTTATTTAAAGAACTGAATGGTTTCGGACGCTGTTGACGCTCCTGAAAGCCTTTTCAAGGTGATTCCTTCACAGACATTGTAATGGATGGTCACTTATTTTGTGACTAAGTAGTTTGTTATAGTTAATTAAAATAAGTAATCTTACAGTTAGTAATCTAAATACTCTGTAGCCCTGGATATGATAAACTCTTTCAGAATGAGGTGAGCTTTAAAGCAAATTGGGAGGTTTCTCTCGAGTCCCTCATTAGAAGCAGGGAGGACTGGTCATCCATTGGTTTCCTGCTCTGTGAATGGTCTACATTTTTAACATGAATCTTTCCTCAGAGTGCAAGTTTGTGTTGCAATATACACTGACAAAACAAAAGTAGACATAAAAACTGTTGTAATACCAATTATCAGCAGATCTATTTGTTGCTACAGGTGTCTAACCACTGAAAACAGTGTTTAAAACCATTTATGTTGTTCAGAACATGGAAAATAAATGGTCAGAAAACACACACACATACACACAAAACCGCAGCATTTAGATGAATAACTTCTTCTTTTGCAGGAAAAACTATAATAAGTGTGCAGCGTGTACGTGTGGATGATTACTGGTGTAATGTGGTTGCAAGTCAGTGGTGAACAAACCAGTCTGCTGCAGGAGGAGAGAGAGAGAGAAACGGGAATTTCATGTTAAAGGCTGCAGCTTTTATAGCCGGATGCACCAGGAACAAGTGCATTTGGCTGGGAACCACCTGTCTGGCATACCTATAAGTAAATTCAGTAAAATCTGTGACGATTATTGACTGAATGTAACAAAAATAATTTATTGATCGTGTGACTGTCAAAGTGGTCCATGGTTTACACTTTCAATAGTCAGCAGGCAGGTTCTGCTCCAGAGGGAACTTCTACGTGGAGTGTGTATCCCTCTGCAGGATAAAGTGGGAATAGCTTAGACACAAGGATAGTACACAACAATTTGATATTAGTGGAAATAAGCATTCATGTGCATCAATATCTAAATTTTTTATTTATTATTCCACTTTAATCTGACAGAAGCTGGATGCTTTAATCAGAAAAGTTTACCTCACGTTCCACAAGTTAGACTTGACTTGCTTTTAATGTCGGTGTACCCGAATTCTGAACTAAAAGCTGCATCCCTTCAAGTTATTACTTTAAAGAATGATGGTCTGGGTGCCATATGGTGCAAAAAATAGCTAAATAAAATTTATTTATTTATTATCAACATGCTTTAGTAAGTGAGGGTGATCATGGTCACAGGATAGGATCAAGAATGAAGAGGAGACGAATGGATTTAGTCTCTACTGGAGAGGGTAAGTTTAGCTTGCTTTGGAAGTGGAAGGAAATTATTGTATATATGTAATTATTATATATATATATATATATATATATATATATATATATATATATATATATATATATATATATATATATATATATATATATATACAGGCCTGGATGACAGGTGTTGCTTGAAGGAAGGTGAACACAGTTTTTTCACCGTTTATATGTTCATATTTGTTTGATCTTGTGACATTATTTATGACATTATGTTGATTGATTGTGCTTGAAAAGAGCAGGATGTTTTAGTTGAGCTTGCATTTATCATTTTTAAAAAATAAACATCTCCACTAGACTGAAAAATAATTAGGAATATGAGAATAGTACTTTAAAGGATTTCTGTATGCATGAACATTTATTTTAATCAGCTACAGCCACAACTTTAACTCACTTGCCTGCATCTGTGGGATCTCTCACCAGCAGCTGAAACACTTATTTATTATTAAACCAGAATATAAAGATGCTCAGGCTTATTCTTGGCGCTGCAGCAGCTCTGCTCCTCCTCCCAAGCCTTCATGTTCAGTTCCTTTTAAAGATGTGAAGATTATTCTGTCTCCTTTAAAGATGGAGTCAGAAAAGCTTCAACTGGGACAACAAGGACATACATTGTTTATGTACTTTCTTTGTAAAAAAAAAAAAAGAAAAAAGACGTCTGAATAAAGAATCTCAAATGATAAACTGATGAATATTTGAACATTTGATTTTCATTTTCAGGATTTTTTGGGCCTCAGGTTTTCAGTTACAAACAAAGGTGCAGCATCAGAATGTCGTTTATGTTGGTTCGCTTATTTACACATTGTTGTAGAAAAATTAATTATTAAGAGTCTGGAATGAGTTAAAGTATAACAAAGTTTATTAAAGGAAAATTAACAAAGACAATTACTTGTAAGCAATGAGAGTGGTCGTTTTGACTCGCACAAAGTCAGAAAGAGACTCTGAGGAGGCAGGAGAAAAATAAAAGGTTTACATTTCTGTTGGAAAAACCCTCCGTCCTCGAGACCTTGCGCAGACACCTGGACTGGCACCAAAACACCCTCACACAGTCGTGTCTAACCAGCCTGACCAAAGAGCTGAGGAAAGACCAGATAAAGGTCATCTTACCCTCGTAGTGAGCTTAGAAACAGAGCAAATGTATTTGAAGAGAATAAACCTTAAAAGTGAATTAAAACATGATGTGTAAAAATGTACAATGTAAAAAATAGTAATATAAAGTGAAACATAGTAACGATGAGTATATAAATGTAATATGAAACTATGATTAGTATGATTAGTGTGAGCAGATAAATCGTATGTGTATGTGTGAAGCATTTAAAATGTACATGAGCATTATTTCTTCTACAACATGCATTTCCATTTTCCCTCTGGGATTAATAAAGTCTGTTTCATGTCATTTATTTGGTTTCACCAGCGGTTGGTCGCCCCCCTGTTGAGAAAATAGAAAACAGAAATATTGAAAACTGTAAACAACACAGTTTGAGGTTTAGTTCATTCTTTCTCAAGAAACTAACGTCTTCAGTCTAAAACATCAGATGACAACATGACTAAATGTGAATTCCTCTGAAACACTAACAGTTTTAGGAGGTTATAATCTGATGATGTATTTACGTCTGAATCAAAAGGGGGAGATGAAGTGTCAGAAGCTACAAAGAAAACACTTTCATGTTAAAAAGGTAATATTAAATTTTTAACATTTTCACAGTTGTGTGTATCTGATTTAGAAAAAAAAATACTTAAAACGTAAAATAAATGTCACAAGAAAGTAGATTAACATTTAATTATAAATACTCAGTTTGATTTTCTTTAACCCTGAAACAGAAAAAAAAAGCCTCTAAGTTATTTTTCATTCAGATTTTATTAAAGCACACACGAATAAATTCTGCTTTCTGCATCAGTCATATAAAACATTTTAACTGTTTGCAATCTTAAGTACAAGGTAGGGCTGGGCGTTTTTTTATTTTTATGAAAATCTGGATTTTTTTCCATAGTTAGTTAGCAGCAGACGTAGCCCTCCCTCCACACCAGAACGGTGTTTGTCTGACAGATTTTCAGTGAAGTGACCTTTTACTTATGCCTGGGACTCAGCTGTGCGTTTAACTACAGTGAGAAATGCTGCTTTCTATGAGATGCAGAAGTCAACTCTAGTTAAGAGACAACCTTCATCAGGGGAATTATTCCTGCAGTGGATCTTGTATGAGAAGGATCCAGATGGAAAGAGATCATGGATGCATTGTGTCGCACATTTCTATGTAAGATATGAAGTTGTTTATATGGAGGAAAAGCTATGACATTAGCTGGCATTCACCTATATAAACAAATAAATGTGTAAAAGAAAAGAAAAAGAATCGATTAAAATTGGAAATTGGATTTGGTTATAAAAAATCAGAGATTTTATTTTTAGGCCATATCGCCCAGCCCTAGTACCAGGTATTAAATAAATTATACCAGCATTCACTCGAACATCAGGATGTTATATAGAAGTAAAACAGGCTTTATGCCATAAAACATTTTTGTTTCTCACCATTACTTTGGCTTTTCCAGCAACAGACTCCAACAACACCACCAACACCTAGAACCAGGACGACCAGAAGCACAACACCTTCGATAACAGACCAGTGAGGATACCTGTAGAAACTGAAATAAAAGTATTCACACTGTTAACTCCATGTTTATCTACGGATGATGTTTATCTACGGATTATGTTTATCTACACTATTTTAGACGTGAGCTTTTTAGAAAAACAAATGGAATAAGGAATAAGACAAAAATAAAAGATGCTGAAAAAGATTTATTGAATAATAAATGTAAACTTGTAACAGAAACATCACCGTTTAACTTTTACTTATTAATATTTTAACTGCTGCCCTGCTGAAGACTTTAATAATGTATAAAACTATAGTTTGTTACTACAGCCTGCATGGAGGGAAAACATTAATAAAAAAAACAACCTGTCAAAAGAAAGTTGAGGGTAAATGCAAATTCTGTGTTAAACACACATGTAAAGATAAAAATATTAAGACCTGAGATCAGCTCAGGATCACCTGTCACTGGCTTAAACACACACACACAGAGACAGAAAACACAAATTAAATAAAGTTTAACTCCACTCGACACAAAAAAAAGAGAAAATAACTGATAAGTTACAAAAAAATAAATGAAAGTGAATACATGTAACATTAATTTGAATAGAATTTTGTATGTAAGTTTGAATGTCAGCAGCTACTTTAAAGTAGAATAAAAACATTAAACCTTTGGAGGTAATTGAAATTAATCTATAATGTCGTACGGTTTCTGATGAACCTGCCCTGATGATCTGTTTTAATATTCTCACATTTAAGACACTATTATACAGAAGACGTTAATAACTTAAGACTGGACTGAATCATCTAGAACAATCTTCATCCTCATCAGGTCAAAGTGGAAAAAAGTGATCTGGGTCATAAAAGACCAGATAATAGACACATTATTTTTTCTTGAGTTTAATTTTATTTTCTTCCGTTTTGCTATAGAGTCTATTGTAGAGCAAAGAGGACTTGATAATATTCATCATTTATAATATTATTGGTCTTGTTAAGATTTTGTACTCGTATAGAAAATGAATGAAATGAGGGGAAGCCGGAAAATTAAAAGGAGAAGACATTGAAGGGCTGGGAATCAGTGCGCTGAGTCTTCTTCACACTGCTTTTTATCACTCATGTTTTTAATTAGATGTTGATCATCTTTGTTTTGTACTGTTCAAAATAAAATAAAAATTTCTTACCATCCACCGGCTTCTCCGGTCTGGTGATCATATCCTCCTTGGCACCAGAAAGCTGGAACACACACTCGTACTTCGTCCAGTCTTCAGGTGTCCCTGATGAAAATTCCAGGTCAGAACCTATTTGGAAGGTTCCATCATCGTTGGGGAGGATCTCTCCTCTGTCCACCCCCTCATGAATCTCCTCTCCATCTTTCCTCCAGAACATTTCGGCTCTGTTGGGGTAGAAACCTGTAGCGTGGCATCTGATCATGGAGGAGGAAGGTTTCTGGAGGATAGACACTGAAGGAAGCTCTGGAGAATAAAGAGAGATTTTTAATTTTTTTTAATTAAAACTATTTCAGTTAAGTTTTTTTAGGCATTAAAAATGTTTTCGTTTCACGTCGCTATACATGCCACTTTGTTGAGTATAATTTGGGTAAACAGAGAAAAAGATGAGGAAACTGTGACTGACAGGTTGGATAAAACTTCAGCATCTTTCATTAAACTGAAACAGAAATATGTTATTTTACCTGTTCGAAGTACAGAGCTCCTTCCGTAGTTCACATACTTCTTCAGCCACTCTGGGCATTGCTGAGTGAAATAATTATAGTTATATTCAATCTGAGCCCTGTCACTGTCCCACCTATGTTTGGTAATGATAGCTTGCGGTTTTGGAGCAATCCATGTTTTTGTCTTCAGGTCAAATGCTACGAAGTCTTCACCATCATAACCATACTGATTAAATCCATTAACCTCTCCAGTCTCATCATCCCACTCACAGCCATACATCCACTGAAAGACGTGAACACCTGTAAGAAAGAGAATAATACTGAAGAAAACCAGTGAATCCAACACAGTCACTTTTTTATTGTCTATATTTTTCCAGCCAGGAAGTTGATTGAGATAAAAGAGCT
Organism: Melanotaenia boesemani; assembly: GCF_017639745.1. NCBI lineage: Eukaryota > Metazoa > Chordata > Actinopteri > Atheriniformes > Melanotaeniidae > Melanotaenia > Melanotaenia boesemani. The sequence goes on from NC_055698.1 coordinate 28,638,856, forward strand.
CATGTTCCAGGTCAAAGTCCCACCATAATCAATAACCTGTTACAGTCCTTTACCACAGAAACAAAGTTTATCAACACAACTGAGGGTAATGTTGCCTTTGTGTGATTTCCATGAACACACACACACACACACACACAAGTAAAGGGGAGTCTGTACCATCTGACATAATTAATTGGATTAAATTGGTTGGAGATCTTTATTAACAAGCATTAAAACCGTAAACTGTTTTCAGATTTAGCCGGTTGACTGTGGATGAAGTCAGTAACTTAAAGAATAGAAACATTTCTAATGGTTATCTAATGTCAGCAGTAAGGTGTCACATAACAGAGACGGAACCAGAAGGTGGAAATATTATAAATTTCATGTATTATTGAGAGCTGGTGCTGAATGATCTCTCTAAAAACGATGTTTAAATTAAGTTAAATTAAATCTGGTTTTATATCAGATAGACTGATAGAGCTTCCTTTCAATTACTTCACCCCTTTAAATTAATTAACTACTTTAATTTCAAATCTTTATGTAAAATGTTTTGGTATTACCATGCACACAAATCTAGTTAAATTTACATATGTGGATGTTATTTTAATTTTCTTTTTTAATGCTTAATAAAACAGCTGCGATATTAAACATAAGATTCAAAAATTGTTTAAAGTGCGTGTGTGCGTGGGTGGGAGTGCACGCGCGCGTGTGTAGCTTGATGTTTAAGGGCAGAAACATTTCTGACAAACTTCTTTACTCACCTTCAGTCTGGCCGAAGCGCTGCTTGGCGATGTCAATGTTAGCTTTGAAGGTCTGCTCGGTACCAGAGGATGTCTGAGTCTCTCTCTCCCAGTACTCTGGATCTACATTGTTGGCCATCCAGTCCTGTTTGGGAATCACTTTCTTGATGTTACTGTCATAATAATCAAACTGTTGCCCATCCAGCACTCCCAGATTGATAAACTCTGGGAAGCCAGGAATTCCTGACGATGCCGTGTAGAAGTACATCAGCGTATGTGTCACTGTGAAACAAGAAAATATCATTAGGCTATTATTCATTTAAATAAATTTCTGTTTTATTTTTAGAGACTCCGGTTTAAAAAAATAAATAAATAAAAACTCACTAGCCGCCGCTTGGTGAATTCCCAGAAGAATCACGCTCAGGACAAGAAACATCTTCATTTCGTCTTGCGGCATCTATAGCTTCAATAAACTAAAGTTTTAACCGTCAATAAGTCCAGGAGACGAACACAGGTCTCCCACTAACGCCTGTGATGTGCCATGCACGAAAGAGTCGGCTCTGAGTGAATCAGAGGAGCCGGCTCCCAGTTTTTTTTTTGTTTTGTTTTGTTTTTTTTTTTTTTTGTTTTTTTTTGTTTGTTTGTTTGTTTGTTTTGTTTTTTCCTTTTGCTGTGCTCAGCCCCAGCTCTGCCCACAGCACTGCTTCGTTTGGATTGGCCTGCATGGACAGAGGGTCAATCACATGTGAGGATATGGGATCATACCGTTATGTAGACGGTGCTACGCTGCAAGTGAGACAGCAGACAGCCAGTAATCTTATCATCAAACCCTACTCACAGAGGGGGGAACCGTATCAGTCCATCCAAGATGAGGCATCTTATTTTTCTCAATGTCAGCCTGCACTGAGGACATTAATGCTGCTTTAAGTTTGGTTCTCGTTCTTTTTGCCTTTTTATGTTTATGTTTGTTTCTGTTTTTCCTTTTTTTTTTTTTCAATTTTTTCAATTTTTCAATTTTTCAATTTTTTTTTTTTTTTTTTTTTTTTTTTTTTTTTTTTTCTTTTTCATTTGTTTGCTGTTTTTACGTTACATTACGTTGACGCACATGCGGTTTAGGGTTAGGATTAGGTGCAGTCGTCAGTTTGCACTACACTATGCTGATCTGACAATGTTTGCTAATCTGACAGAATACCGGTTCTTCTTTGGGAGCCGAGCCGAAAGAGCCGGCTTTCTGAAAAGAGCCGAACATCCCATCATGTCTGACCAACAGAAAAATCCAACATCAGTCAAACATCAGCCTCCCGTGAGCCAATGGAGATTTAAAAAGAGCGAAGCGTAACTAATATCTGGGTTAAATCTTCCCATAAGGTTGTAAATGAAAACTGAAAGTATGCTGTGATCATCTGGAGTCTTTATAAAACAGAAGGGATCAATGCCAGTCTGAACAGGTCTCATGCTGTGAAATGTTGGGTCATTCATGTTTTTAAAGCAGTTGGGGTTGAAGACGTTCAGTGGAATCCTGTTTTTGTTAGTAAATTTTATAACAGTCCTAAAATGAAATAGTCCTAGAGCTCCCTCCAGCGGTCTAATTCTGTATTACAGCATTTATTTATCACCGTGGACAACTATATATAGAATAGAATAGAAATACTTTATTAATCCCTTCAGAGAGCCCTCAGGGAAATTTGGGTACCAGCAGCAATACAACACCAACAGTAAAGCAGGACAAGCACAAGACGCAATATATACAGGTACAAAGCAAATAGAGGCAAATAGAATGCAATAAATATAACAATAATAACAATAAGATAAGTTAAATAAAACAATATAAACAAGCATTGCACACAGTAGAGGTGGTACAGATTCCCATATATATATATATATATATATATATATATATATATATATAATGTTGAAATGTTTTTCAAAGCACAAAAAGAAAAAGTGTTTGTATATTTACAAAAGAACACAAGTTAATTCACTTTTACAGTAAGTTTACAATGTTTTAAGTTGAGTGCTCAGGAGCGTGTAGTCCACTGGATTGGACGTTTGTAACTTTAAGAAAAAAATCATATTTGGGGGGGGGGGGACATTTTTTTATGTCCTGAGAATAAAGAAGAAGAAGCGTAGCATTTATTCAAACAGTTTGACTCCAATAAAAGGATTTGTTGAAAAACACAATAGACTTTGCCTCAGGAACTCTACTGAGTTACCTACATTATGCTAACCATGCAGAAAAGGCAATGAATGATGGAAGAATAAAGGATGGTAAGAAACCACGGGCAGTTTTTGTAGTGGAAGACATTATGTATGGGGAAACTCTAAGGGGAGGCGCAAGAGGTCGAGGCCAAGGCAGATTCAGGGGCAGAGGATGAGGACAGAGAGGACGGGTTGGACGGCAAAATAGCAAGAGATGCTGGAGAGGGAGACAGGTGCTACACTTGTGGAAATTTAGGACACTTAGGACATTTAGGACAAAACTGCCCAGATTCAGAGCAGGCATGACTGGACAAAATGAAGGAAGAAACAGAAAGCGATGAGGGGTAAGTAGAGGAAGAAATTCTGAACTTGGAAGAGATCCTTTTTACAGCAGCTGAACATCCATAAATAACATTGTTGGTTTTCAGGCCAGCCAACATGTACAGTAATAAACAACACTTAAAGACATGAAGTTCTCACATAACTCTGATTTAGTTCGCTGTGCAATTGGAGACCTGCAAAAGATGAAACTGACGCATCCACTCAAAATAACTGACCCTAACACTGGGAAAATACATGTAGACTCAAGTGTTTTCATCCAACTGTCCCATAAATCTTCTGGGACTAGATTTCATGTTCCACTTAAAAGTAGGTGTGTGCTGTGGTCGGCTCTTCGTGCTGTTCTTTTGTCCCTGTTATGTTATTTCTCAAGTTATTTTAAATCTTACAGCTCTTAGGGAAGCAGTGGAGAATGACCACAGCATCCAATCAAATCAAATCAAACTTTATTTATAAAGCACCTTTCGTGCCACAGGCAACACAAAGTGCTTTACATGATTAAAACATTTATGCGTGTTAAAAACAAAACAAATTGGATACAACATAATAAAAACACTCACTAAAGTATTTAACACAGCTGCACACACCAAGCAGTCGTCACACTCGTCACACACACACTCACTCATGTTTTCATCATTTCGACTACTCAGTACTTACTCCAAATCCTGACCTTAAACCAAACCTGAGCTTTATTCTCCTTAAGCAAAACATTCAATGTCAGTCTGACTCTGTAGTCAGCATGCAAGTAGACAAATGCTCACCGCCTGTCATGCCCACACATACATATTCACGCACACACACGCACACACACACACACATTTGCCATTCTGTGCAGCAATAAACAGTTCCACCTATCCGATCCACGTAAATGACCAAACACTATATTTTTTCCACAGGAGCATGTACATTCAGGTTGTAACCACCCCTGAAGGTTTTCGTTTGGACCAGAGAAAGCTACGCTCCTACTGATGATTTGGTTAGCATTTATTTTGTCACAGCAATCAGCAAATCTTCTTATATCACTTCCACAACCAACCATAAATCACCATGAAAAACTAAAGAAAATATATATATTTTATCAATAAAACAATGACATATATGAAAGGAAAATACAATAAAATAAACAATTACCGTGTGTGTCTTCTGACCAAACATTCAGGAGGGGTTAGTCCATTTTTCAGAGCATTTTCTTAGCATCAGACACATCTCGTGCAGTCTGATTCTAATCCGTTCTCTCTTTTCTGAAGCATGGGTCCCTCAGTTGGCTTAACTAGCATGTATACAGCACATGCTTTACATTTCTTAAACTTAAATACAAATAATATTCACCCCTCTGGGACAGTTACACAGGCACACACACAAATGAACAAACCAAAGATTGGCAAGAATTAACGAAAAATGAGAGAAAGTAATAAACTGAAAATCAGAGTGCCAGATTTCTTTCTAGGTCTGTGACACAGAGGTTGTAGAGCAAAAGCCAAAAACGTCACTTAGGACAAGAGGTTGTGTCATGGCAGGTGTGTGTGGCCGGGAATCTTATTTCAGTAAGTTTGCATCTCATTTTAGATTTATTCTGCACAGAGACACAATATAAATGTTTTTTATTCTCATTCCAAAATTCTCTTTTCTGGATCAAAAAATTCTTCAGCATGCTTAAGAATTTATACATTTATGTAAAAGTACAGAAAGAAAGTTGTTAAAAAAGTTGTTGAGTGTTAAAAAAGAACGTAAACAAAGTCACATTTTTCTCATAGCCGTAACAATTCATATTAAAAGTTTGTTCTATGGGTTTGTTTAACAGAGTATCTAAACCAATGTAGAGGAATAACACCACACAGTGTTGTTAGAATGTGTTCATTTACCTGGACTTGTAGAAAGGGTAACCAATCAGGCATCAGGATCAGGAGGCTTTGATGGGAAAGGGTTTACAGATAAAAGAAATTCATGATGCACTGCAGCACAGGACCATGAAATAATTAATTAAATAGTGAAATAATTATATATATTTTTACATATATTGTATTTTAATGACTTAATGAAGAAAGGTAGGTGCAATAAATAGTAATAGAATTCTAATCACTATTTTGCTATGGCAAGGCAGATTTATTTGTATAGCACATTTCATGTACAAGACAATTCAAAGTGCTTTACATAAAACATAAAAACATTACAGTAAGGTGCAGGGGAAGAAAAAAAATTACAAGTGTATTAGAAAAACAAAGATTAAAAAAAATTTTGATTACATAAAAACAGAAAGAAAAAACTCAGATAAAGAAAAAAGTTAAGATTTCAGCGTAAAAGAACGAAATGCAGATCTGGACTTCTAAATAAAAACTACTGAAATGCAGCAGAGAACAGGTGGATCTTCAACCTTGATTTAAATAAACTGAGTGTTTCAGCTGATCTGAAGCTTTCTGGGAGTTTGTTCCAGACATGTGGAGCATAGAAGCTGAATGCAGCTTCTCCATGTCTGGTTCTGACTCTGGGAACTGATAAGAAACTGGAACCAGATGACCTGAGGGTTCTGGTAGGTTCATACGGGGTCAAGAGGTCACTGGTGTATTTTGGTCCTAAACCATTCAGAGCTTTATAGACCAGCAGCAGAACTTCAAAGTCTATTCTCTGACGAACAGGCAGCCAGTGTAAAGACCTCAGAGCTGGACTCATGTGGTCCACTTTCTTGGTTTTAGTGAGGACTCGAGCAGCAGAGTTCTGAATAAGCTGCAGGTGTCGAATTGATTTTTTTAGTTTGACCTGTGAAATGATGTAGATGAAAGCTGGACTAGTTTTTCCAGGTCCTGCTGAGACATCAGATCTTTTACCCTTGATATATTCTTAAGGTGATAGTGGGCTGATTTTGTAATTACCTTAATGTGTTTCTCAAAGTTAAAGTCTGAGTCCATCAATACACCCAGATTTCTGGCCTGGTTGGTGGTTTTTAGTTGTATAGACTGAAGCTCTGTGGTGACACTTAATAATTTCTCTTTGGCTCCAAAAGCCATCACCTCAGTTTTGTTCTTGTTTAACTGGAGAAAGTTCAGACACATCCAGTCATTAATCTCTTCAATGCATTTCCCAAGAGCCTGTAAGGGGCCTCGATCTCCTGGTGACATTGTAATATATATCTGTGTGTCATCTGCGTAGCTATGGTAACTAATTTTATTTTTCTTTATGATCTGTGCCAGTGGGAGCATGTAGATGTTAAACAGAAGAGGCCCCAGGATGGAACCTTGGGGAACTCCACATGTAATTCTTTTTGCTTGTACAAATAATATAAAAAAACTTCCAACTGTCTAACTGTACACATACATCATCGTCATCATCTTCATCATGTGTCTTATCCTCTGTGATCAGCTAATCACCAGTGTCTGCATCCTGGTGGACCTCCATCTCTGCTGCTTGCTGTGTCTCTTTCCTCAGCTGATCCCGTCTTCTTCATCTTGCAGAGCATGCAGCGTTTGTGGGTGTAACTAACGTGTGTCCTAGAAGCAGGGATGGTGAACCATCTGGGTCAGCCATCATTTCATAAGCTGGTCAACCTGCAATCACAAATTTGCTGCTATTAAAAAACTAGTTAACAATGGATGCTTCCATCTTAACCAGTTAACCATCCCATCAGATCTCACAGAGCGCTCTTGGTATTAACCCATATCAAATTTCCTCCCTCTTTGTAGTTTATAAGTGAAGATAGCCAATGTGAATATAGCAACATTAGAATGCCAAATAAAGCATATTCACTAACATTACACAATAAAAACAACAACAACAACAAAAAACTCTCCTACTTGCCTTCATGAAAATGCCGAGAGCAAACACGCATTAAGGGAGATATGGTGTTGACAGTGATGTCCTTCCGTCTCACTGCTGTGACCCAGGCCACCCAACGCCTCAGTTACATCCACAACCTGTGAGAAACTGAAAAAATCTAACATTGTGGCCTACTTTTGAAATGTGAAAAACTCTTAATTTAAAATTAAAATACACTTTAAAAAAACTAATCTTAAAGATAATGAAAATATTGACAGATTCATTTCTTTCTTTTTGCTGTTCTAATCATTTTTAGGTTGTCTTTTTTTTTAATCAATTTTTGCCTTTCCCACTACATCCCTCTTTATGTCAGCATCCATTACTGGGCTGATTATGCTAATTAGCGACTTCTAGACTTTTAGGACAGCAAATAGCTACTTTTCCTACTGAGGAGTTGGCAACAGTGGTTGCCAGATCAATAGCACTGTCTAGAAATGGCATCTACCCGTTACATTCCTCAAATTAAAGCGGACCAAAAACGAAGCAGGATGAGGGTGAACATTGGTCAAGCATTTAAACGTTGGTGCCGACTGAAGGAAGAAACGGGGCTTAGAAGTCACGCGGAGGTTGCCACTTTCCTCCTCGACAGGTAAGTAATACGTTTTGTAAATGCTAATTAATGGTCACCCTTACTGTAACGTTTTTAATGCTCATTAATGCATCATTACAAGCCGGTATTGTAAACTTGCACAGGCGTGTTGCAGCAGGTTTGTCCATGTTCGTTTGTGGTGAGTTTTTTCTTCTTGCAATTGTTTTCATTTCAAGCTGCTACTTAGTAAATACGGTTAGCTTTCCCTCCTCCATACGTATTTTTTGAGTACCTGGCAACTAGTAGAATCTAAGGTTGGCGCGAGAGCGAACGAGTGTGAGTGCGACACCTACTGGTGGGAGGAGTTTAAGTTGTAGAAGAAGAACTGCTGAACAGACATGACTGAACGGACGAAAAGGAGAGAGATGGAGAATCAGGTAACTGGGATCAAAGTGGGCAGATGTCTTGCTCGTGGTTTAACAGTAAATGTGTGACTTGTTACAAAGTAAGTTACATAGTTATAGTAAGTTATATGTAAGGGATAATGCCCGACGAGGTGTCCATTATCCTAAATTAATAGACGACGCGGAGGGCATTTTCCCGCTTATACCAAGGTCACTTGCGAAAGAAATAAATATTAAATCAGTTATTATTACGTTAATGTTGTTATTCACCGTTAAAATCCTACGTTATTCAGTGGACTATTTGGTGTAAATATATATATATATATACACACCAAAGCTAACAACCTGTAAAAAAATGGTATGTCTACGGCCCACTGTACCATTAAAAACCGTTTTCTTTCAGCCCTGTTGTCAGCACCGTTATTTCAGTGTCATTGGGTTTACTGTAAAGCGCATGTATCACTATATGCTGTTGCCAGATATAACTTGATCATTCTCCCTCATTTACAATTTTTTTCCTAAATTTCAGGTGGCTAGTTAAAGACGAATTTAGCTTTAAAAATTTACGTTTAAGTCACACAGAATTTTACATTTATTTTCGCCATGGCAACCTACTCATAAGACGCCATATATATCTGACCTAAATAAATAAATAGATGAATTAATTATTCATTTATTCCTTGAACTGTTAAAATATGAGACTTCACCAAAAAACAGTTAATAAAGTCACATTGTGACAGTAACATTTAATTTAGCGCAGCCACGCTGAAATCGTACAGTTTATAATGTACTAGAACAATTTTTTGGCCTTGACCAGTTAAGAAAGGGTATGCCAGATGCCACAAGTTTTACAAATGATATATGCAGTAATATTCTTTTTTCTGTAGTGGAGGTGTGACTGTTTGCTGCCTCAATTTTCCATTTAATTATTATTAATCTAATAACGATACGATGAATGCGGTGAATTGCCATGCACATCTAGCTAGTATTTTATTATTAAATAATGTGGGAGTCAGTCTAGCTTTAAGGTCTTCTACAACTGGTGAAACCTGGATGTTCTTCCCAAGTTCATAGATCTTTAGTTATAAAAGTTGACACAGATTTGGTGCACATGGTTGACAGCACCTTGTTATGTTGTAACGTGGAATTAAGGGTGGCTGTGTTCAGAGAGGTCGAATACATTGTACAGTAGAACAAATTTGTTTTTATTTGTAATTTTGGACACTTTTTCAAGTTTAGGCTTCCTGTTATCTTGTACACTCTAATACTGGGAGATGAGGGAAACAAAAGATAAAAGGTTATTTAAGGTTAGTTATTTAAGATTTCAAGTGACAGAGAGCAAGAAGGTCATGTAGAGTTTTGAAGAAAATACAACATTACAAAGATTGTCTGCTCTAAATTATAGTAGCAGAAAGGAAATCACTATGTTAGAACTTAAGATAAATTGAAAGTGAATGCAAAAATTGCATTGTTGGTGTGTCTCTAAATTACATTTAAAGTATGTGCTGGGAAACCTTTTGGTCAGAAAACATTCATGTGGAGGGTTTGTTAACAGGTACCACCCACCTAATTGTTATTGCAGGTAAAAAGGCCCTCTCCTCCCTCACTCTATAAAGAAATCAGGATTGTTATTACTATTATCAAGGCTTTTCAAGTTAAAGAATACATAGCATGACTTGTGTTTTCTGCTGTCTTGTTTAGAATGTGTTTGAGGACCCACCTGCTCGACCAGAGAACAAGGCCGCACAGAAGACCAAATTTATCCTCCCTCACTGCAGTACAATCAGAATAGGCCGGGACATGTTCATTCTGGCTGCTACCTTATACGTTGCTATGTCAGTGCACAATGACCTGACCTGCAGCATATCTGCAATCAACGTTGTTGTAGAGATACTATTCATCATAGGTTTGTCCTGTTTAGAAACAGTTTTGACGTAGATATTAATTACCAAGTCTGTATGATGACCATCTTTTACAATAACTAAATCATCGCCTCTCCTTTTTTTTTTACTGCTAGACATCATTTTCAATTTTTGCATCACTTTCATCTGCAAGTCAGGCCAGGTAACCTTTCATGGTCGACAGATACACATCCATTACCTGAACACATGCTTCACCATCAACCTGCTGACAGTATTGGCTGTTGACCTGCCCATTGTTGTCAATGCCAGCAAGGTAAGTAGCCAAGTGTTTCTTTTTAAAGCAGCCTGTGCTTTTTATAATTCATGCAAATGACTTTCAAGAAAAATTTTTATAGACTTTGGCAGAAACATGGATGTAAGACCAAAAAAAAAAACACACCTAAAATAAGAAGTGCAAACTTTTAAGAAAACTTTTCAATGGTGGTGTAAATTAAAATCTCATGATTAGTGTGTTGTCCATTAGCAGCCGTCTATTACTGTATGCAATGGCTGCCCTGGCTGCTTAAGCATTACAGTCAATAATGTGTTAGAGACCAGGCAGGCTGGAGTGAAGAATAGTCTGCAAAAAAGATAAAAAAAATAACCTAAGACTGGTAGGAGAACTTACAGACGTAGGACCTTGAACCTGTACAGACCCATGGAGTTACAAGAAATTCAAACATCTTAACCCATTATTGAGCAAAGAATCATATTTGTACATTTCATTGGACAAACAAATGCCTCTGCATTCTGTGTTCTCCACACCAATCATCAAAGATCAGACTACATTCCAGCTTCTCCACTGAAATCGGTCTTCAGCATAAAAATGAGAAAAAATGGTGCTACTGATTACTTACTTTTGATATTAAGCAATGTTTGAAATAATGCAAAGTTCACAGTTGAATCAATTACAGCAAGTTGAACAGCTGAGCAATCACCATACTTTCCAGATGGTATGAATTTCTTAGCTTGAGAATATGTTTTGTTTTGCACCAAACATGTGCAGTGTTACTTTTGATTCAGAAGACATTTTTCCAAAAGCCTCTTACTTTTATATTTGTTTGCAAACTTTTATTCAACTCCAGCTCTTGGACACCAAAGGGTTTTAGCATATTTACATTTCCCTTAAATGTGAGCAATTTCTGTGAACACATACACTTTTTTTCAAAGGTTTTCTTTAGATTAAAAGTTCAGGATTCTTGATGACTTCTTTCTGCATCAGCTGACAGTTTCTTGGATATACAGCAGTGTCTTAGGCAGCCACTTCCGAACAAATTATCAGTAGGAGATTTAGCTTTTAATGTTTGGTTCCAATAATTTGGAGAGCTTTGTAAATCCCCAGGCTTAATGGCATCTTAGCATTTTTACTGTTTAAATCTTGACATGATTATACAGCAATTTAATAATCAGCCTTACATGTTGTAAGTTCCACCAGATTCTTCTTAACTATTTAAAGTTAACTCTTAATTAACTCTAACTCTTAACTCTAAGAAAAAAGCAAGAGTAAAATGTTTCACATACACAAATAAAGTAGTAGAGATGGTCTATTTAAACACATTTTTAATAAAATTAATAATCATCACTTAAAAATGTGCTTTACCAAATCCTAGAACAGCCTCTGAAAGGGTGGGTAGGTTCTAACTGTGATTGGTAAAAGAATTAAATTAAAATTCTCCTTTGTTTGCTGTTCTATTTCCTCAGATGTCTGTGGTCTACCTGTTAAAATATGTGCGTCTGCTTCGTTTGGTCTTGCTCCTGCAGAAGATAAACCACCAATCGCAGTGTAGCTCAACGTTCTCCATCCTGCTCATGTATGCTGTTGACGTCTGGTGCATGGCTTGCATTTGCTATATTATTGTCAAGATGCATTCCTTCAACTGAGATGTTGGTGTGTGCTGAGAAGATTATACCAGTTGTTTTCCTAAATCCACAAATGTTTACACATTTCTTTGATGTTAAAACAAATGTTTTCTAAACAAAAGTTATCATGAGACTAGACTTATTCCTTTCAGCACAGCAGGAGAGCTGTTGATAATCGTGCTCCAATCAGCAGGAAACTATTGGTGGGTTACTATTCCAGCTGCCTTAGTCAGTATGAATCTGGTGATTTACATCAGAACGTGGCATGTTACATTATTGTTATATTAAATTTTGCATCTGTGATTAATGCAAAACCTAAATAAGATTTACATGCTGTGCATCTTTCCTGGTGTATAGCAGGAGGAGGTGCCAAGTTGTTGTGGTTGTTTATGGATCTGTACCATGCAGCCGACTTCCCTGACTGTAAAATGAATGAAGTGTAAACATGTGCAGCGTTTTCTTTATTACTGTGGGAGAAAGCAATCATCCAATCCACCAAGCAACCCAAAACAAGAGTGAATACTAACTGGACAATATTGTATTTTAAGTAGTAGTATACCACTACTCTCAAACTGAGGTGTGAAATATACAAAGAAAGGCAGCAGATTAATGAATTACTCTTCCTATTTTTATTAATTAACCCATAACTAACCACATGACCATGGTGCGGTGCACGATGAAAGTTTGCTCTGATCTTCCTGCAGGTGACAGAAGTCGGAGGAGAAGCTTTTGGATTACGCTCGGCTGAGCTACAAGACCATGGATGACGAGATGCACGACGAGAGAAGGTGCAGAGCATGAAGAAGACTCACAAGCTGCTCCCGATCTACAGGTTCAGAAACTGAAGAAGTAGAAAAGCCCGTGTTTGGGGGGCTTTTTTCTTTCTTTTTTCTTTTCTGTTTCTGTTCTTCTCCTTCTATGTTAAAGAAAAACAAAATGTTTGAGTGATAGGACAACATGCCGCATCACATGTTTTGGTTGAGATAGTTTTTTTCCAAAAAGCTGCTTGTTTCATGAAGTTGAGAAGTTTTCATTTTCGCATGTGCAGCTGTTAGTGAAAGTAAGTTGTTTTTGTTTTTGCTCGTCTGGAGCTGCTTTTTTATGATTCTGTGCAGGACTGAGATGTTCTATGTTAACTTAAATGTGAGAATATTATTCATTAACTTGTTCTTGGCTGTAAATTTTCATTTTAAAAGAAACTGACTACATTTGAAGGATTTTTGCTCTGAGGTTATAATTCCAGATGTTTTGTTTTCTATTAAAATGTTTCTTTATTTTTCTAATGACAAAAACATTTAGTCATTTGCACATTAAAAAACATTTCTTGAACAGTTATTAAAAATGATTAAAAAAATAATTTGCTACTGTGTCTCATGTTTAAGTGATGGTTCTTTACTTGAATCTCATGTCTGAAATTAGATGCTAAATGTTACACTGCGTAACAAAGAAAATGTGTTTTTGTTTATTAAAGTTTGAGTATATATGAGTGCTGAAGTCAAGCAAATACAAACTAACAAACTAGTTACATTTCAAACTTGTAGATGTTTTATTTCCTCTTAAAAAAGCTGACTACAGCAATAGTTTTACTGATCTACATCACGTGACCGAGACAGCCATTGTGCAGTACCAGTTGAAAGTTTGGATGCACTTTTCCTTTAAATTTAATGCAGACTATCCCAGCTGCTCCTAGGTGAGAGACAAGCTACACCCTGGACAGGTTGCCGGTCCACCACAGCTCCACACAGAGAGACAAACCACTGCTGGGGTGAATTTAGAAGCATCAGTCAGCCCAACAAGCTGGCGTACCTGGAGAGAAGCCACGCACGCTGCACACAGAGAGACCCAATGGAGCTTCATACCAGGAATAGAAACACTGTGCAGCCCATAAACGTTACTAAATCAAAACAAATGTGTAATGACAGATTTAGCTGGTGTTGAAATACTGACTTTGTATCATCTACTGCACTGCTGCTGTCAGACTACAGCTCCCTCTAGTGTTAGAATGTAATAATGCACAACATTTATCAACGTGTGATTTTTAACATCTATTCTCCACTTTTCTCATTTAATACATACACACACACACATATATCTAGAGATAGAGAGAGAACTACAAACACTACAGTAATAGCAGCTAATCTTGGTAATAGATAATATATGATGGAAAAAATATGCTGACCATTTACAGTAGAGAAGATCAAAAGTACATGAACAGCACAGCTACAGTTTGACACAATTTTATTTGAAAAGAGTAAAAGAAATTCAAAGCATACCACTTATTTATTATATTTCATTCCAATAATAATAAAATAAAAACACTGCTTGTTAATGAACATTACCAGTTTAACTTTGTAACAGGATGACAGGTAAAGATCTAACCTACAGCAGAAATGTTTCTGTCGTTGATATAAATACTGACAAACTGGATCTTCTCCAGACTCATACAATGAAGCAGACTCTTCCTCCTCCTCAGCGGTGGCTGGTGTATGTTCGGATTTTCCGGCTGAGGTTGCGTGCGAGTTGGTCGACGGCGGTGCTGATGTGTCCAAGCTCCTTTTTCTGCGTGAGGCCTTCGATGTTGCCGCTGTACCACAGCACCCATCCGGCAAGAGACGCAACCACGAGCAGGACTCCTGCACAAACAGCTTCATTATCAGGTCTTAAAATTCACATAAACAGAAAAATAATGTGCCACCATGATTATGTTTTAACATTAGAAAATAGAAATGTCAATGTAATGTTATATCTTAAAAATAAAAATAAACAGAAATCCTCAGGAGAAAATACAGTAAAAGTACAGTTCAGATAAAAATTTCATATATAAAAAAATGTGTTTTCTACCTGCTTTAAAATGTTTTGAACTGTGTCTGATCATCTTGCTTTTTCCTTACTGTTGATGTTTTCTCCTGCTGGTGTTTCTATTTTATCCGCTATTGTATTTCCTCAATGCTGCCTTATATTCAATAGCAATTAATGTGCAGTTAAAGGAATAAACTGCAAAATACAATCCAAGTTCCAAATAAGTTGGGCTGTGTAAAAATGGAAACACAAACAGACTGTAATCATTTGCTAATAAACCAATGTTTTGTTTCCAATAGAACATAAACAAGATATCAGATGTTGAAACTAAAACATTTTACCATTTGTCCACAAATGCTGGTTAAAGCTCTACCATGTAAAGAAGCCATATGTGAACATGATCCAGAAACAGCTCCGTTTTTGAGCCAAAGCTCATTTAAAATGGTCTGAAGCAAAGTGGGAAACTGTTCTGTGGTCAGATGGATGAAAATCTGAACTAGTTTCTGGAAAGCATGGAGGCCGCGTCATGCAGATTAAAGAGGAGAGGGAGCATCCAGCTTGTTTTCAAGGGAACGGGTGAAAAGCTGCATCTCTGATGGTATGGGGTTGTATTAGTAACTATGGTGTGGGCAGCTTCCACATCTGTGAAGCTCCATCAATGCTGAAAAGTACATGGAGGTTTTAGAGCAAGATCTGTTCCCATCCAGACAACGTCTCTTTCAGGGAAGACCTTGCAGATTTCAGCAAGACGATGCTGAACCACATCCTGTATCCATCACAACAGCATGGCTTCACAGGAGAAGAGTCCGGCTGCTGAACTGGTCTGCCTGCAGTCCAGACCTTTCACCAATACACAACATCTGGAGCATCATGAAAGTAAATATCAAGCAACCAAGGTCCAGGACTGTAGAGCAGCTAGAATCCTGCATCAGACCAGAATGGGACAACATTCCTCTCCTAAAACTCCAGCAACTGGTCTCCTCACTTCCCAGACGTTTCCAGACATGTTAGAAGAAGAGGAGATGCTACACAAAATTAAACATCACCTGGAACTACTTTTTTTTTAATATGTTGTTGCCATCAAATTCAGAATGAGCTAATATTTTCCATGAAAGTTTTAATAATTAATATGTTGTCTATGTTCTACTGCAGACATCTTCAACAGGGGGTCTGCAGAGGTGCTGCTGAGGGGTCCTGAAATTATTAGTTGATTAGACCTGTTTAACATTTTTCCCACAAATTTAAATACACATTAACATAGTATACTGAATGGATAAAAGAAAGCCAGAAGATGTTTTCTTTCAGTCAGGATTGCACACATTCAGTGATACACCGGGACTAACTCAAGCTGGGAACCAGTTCACACACAGCACAAGACCAGTCTAGGCATGTCTCTTCAAGCCTCCTGCACACTAAGATGAGGACCCAACCCCAATTGCAATAATGAATCTGCACGTTACATGCTGACTCTGTCAGTTTCCCCATGATTAGCCGAGAGTCTATTCACTTACCAGCTGACTAAGATCCAAAAACACAAGGAGGCACACAGCGATATTATTATTTGGAAAGAAAATACCATTGTAAAATAAATAAGCAAGACACATGAAAAGCAAACAAACAAAAAAAAAAAACATAATTTACTACACCCAGGAATCATGTGCAGTCAGATCCAGATATTCCTGCTAAAACCCTGCATCTCTGATCCACAACAGTCAACTTCTGAGGCCAGTAAATTCTAATCCCACCTGCATAAACATTATAAGCAAAATGGATAGTTCTGTAACTCAATCAAAAAACTCCAGAAGCACAAGATATCTTCCACCATAGAAACCACCAGTAGCATAGCACCACCTGCTGCTTATTTTTCAACTGATACGGGTGCAAATGAGCGAAAACCTGAAACTATACAGATAATTATCTTAAGTTTGGATTTAACTTCAAGGAGACAGATGGCATTGAATTACCAAAGTGTGCCAAATGCATTGCTCCAAGTTCCTAGTTTAAAAAGTGGACTAATCGCACATGTAAAGGGTGTGAGTCTGCAAGCGATGTGGTTGCACTACATGCTCCACAAGAACTCACTTCTTCCCAAAGACATGAGAGCTGAATTATCAGATGTTATACCTCAGTCAAGAGGAGAGCTTTGCAAATGACAGGGCTTAGAGTAAAAAAAATCCTGAGCCTGAACTTTTCCGGTGAGCGGAGGTGCAGTGGATCTGATGCATACACACTATAGGCAAACAACTTCTGGCATTGTGCTTGGCATAAGATGACCTACAGTTTAAATGTGAATATTAGAAAGTAAAGGTAATAATGTTATAAGGACATGTGAAACTCAGTCAGGCTAATTAATTTAAATTATTCATTTAGCAATCATTTAATTTAGTAAAGGGCCATTTATGAAAAAAAAAAACAGTTACAGAGCAACAATGAACTTTAGATAACATTGTCATTTTAAATTGCAACATTTCCATCATTTTTGTTCAAAACAATATCAAATTAGGTTATAGAAAACACAAAATAAACATATTTAATACACTAAACTACAAGTCAGTTCAATTAACAACAACAGCAACAAAAAAGTTAAAGTGCTCCAAGACCTGATTAAACTGCATAAGAAATGGATAGAAAATAAATACAGTTTACTTCAGAAACTGACAACTGCTAAACTGAAGCCTCCAGTGCAACCACCACAGCTCACTGACATATTTTCTTTTTTGTCTTGTTCTATTTCTTCTTTCTTTTTTGGTTGGGCTTTGACTCCTCTCCTTTTTAACATGGATCAGTCACCGGGGCCGCAACGTCAGCTGTGGCTGTTGCTCCCAGCAAACGACTTGTTTGTTGGACCTCGAACTGCTGCTGGGGTCTACTTATGCTGGGCTCACACCAAACGATTTTCACGGTCGCAGACTAAAAACGGAAGTCTTTAGGAAATCTTAGGCTGGGCTTATACCAGAAGACTTTTAAAAGATTTGCAAAAGACTGAAAAACTACCAGCTCACATCTAAAGACCAATGTTTGGAGTCTTAAGTCTCAGCCTAGTCTCAGACTGAGATTTAACAAAGACTGTGAATATAGGGTCACAAATTACAAGACTGCAGCTAGATTCTTTTAGCATTTTTTGTGACATATTGGACAGTTGATATGGAACAGGACTGATCTGCACACAGTAAAGCAAGCAAGGGGAGAGTCTCCCTCCAGGAGGGAATTACACATCATCATTATTAAGTGTGGCTTTGCATCTCCACCAGGTGTTACACCGACTCATCAGAATCTGGAGGGAAGAATGAGTTTTTATTCTCTTATTTGTTAGATCATTATACTGTAACACAAAAATAATCCACAGCAGACATTTGCTTCTAATAACCACCCGCTCCTCTTTCTGGACGGTCCACCGACAACGTTTCATCACCGCTTCTTGTTCGTCTTGTTTTTTTTTTTTGTTTTGTTTTTAGTCTGCGACAGTGAAAATCGTTTGGTGTGAGCCCAGCATTATGCTGGTCTCAACCACTATCTCCATATTTATTTATTTACTTTTTTTCCCTGAATCATAGTGAAAAGCTGGAGATCCGGCACGGTGCCGGAATACTTTAAGCCCTGCAAATGTGTGCCTCCTCATCTCTGTGAAGGTGAAGAAGACACTGCACCACTGCACCGAACCACTTTGATGGCTTTCACATGGAACAGTTTTGTTATGTGAGCTGGAATTATGCACATCTGTCTGGAGGTTTTTAATCCACTAAAAGTGCACAGTGACCATGTCTGGCTTACCAAACTCACATAGCTTAACATTTTCACTGAGCTAAACAAACTTACGGTCACAGTACACATGCAAATTAGCTTTTTGATGGTTCCTAATCCATCTTTCCACCCGTTTGGGGTCCCTGGCCTGAAAAACCTTGAAGATCTGAGTTCTAAAATATGGGTTGATGAGATTTGTAAATCATTACGTTCTGTTTTCATTTACGTTTTACACAGTGTCCTAATTTTTGGGGGGAATTGGGGTTATAAGTGAAAATGACTCAGGTGTACATCAATAATTAGCTCATAATCACATTAAATCATAACTACAAGAAGAGTTAGAGAGAACATAACGCTTAATTTTGTCCTTTTCAAATTCTAAGGCCAAATTTTCTTCAAGCTGCCTTCTAAGTCAGTAACAGTTGACACTTAACTTAATGTGTGATTTTTGCATTTTCAGTATCATGTTTATTGTTTTATATTAATTGTCAAACTGTGATTTCAGAGAAGATTGTTTCCAGCACCAGCAATCAACTCACATAAAATAAACATAAATTAAGAGAGCTCTATTATTTCAGTGTTTTTTTGTTCTTTTATAATGAATAGAAATGATAATAAAGGAGAAGTGTGAAACACAGCCTTAGAGACGTCCATCTTTCTCCACCATAAAGAAAATACCTCTGTCTTTTTTTCTGAATCATTCAACAAATCCCTCCACATTATGATCCAAACTATAACTTTTGCCACAGTTATTACAGCTGTGATGAAGCACCACCATCGACTTTTTAAATCAACCTTTTATACTTTTATAGGTATTTAGCTTTGTGAGGACAGCTCTGAGCTGCAGCAACATCTTCCCTAATGAGATGAATTTATAATTATTGTCCATTTTTTCTTTGTATCTGTTTTATTTTCTGATGTTCTCTCATATTATATCACTGCTCAAACAAAGCTGAGTTTCATGTCTTCTAGGATTGATGTGCAATATTATCAACCCTAACTGTGAATAAAAGTTCATATAAAACAGTACTTTAGATTTTCAGCACATTGACACAAGGCTCATAATGTTTCTTCTGTGTTTTTGTATAATTACAATTAAATCTTTGTTAATTCAGCTGAAAACAAAATGCATCAGAAATGATAAACCGCAGCATCTCTGAACAAATAACCTATTTGAGGACAGAGGTCTGGAAGTTGGAAAAGGCTGATAATAGGTTTGCAAATTAAACTGTGTGACTGTTTGAGCCTACAGGAGGAAAAGCAGACAACCCAACCCTGAAACACAATGTACAACACATCATTTTAATTACAAGTTGAGACAAACCTACCGCTGTAGACCAGCAGGTCCCCATAATCTTGTCCATTTATTTCCAATTTGGCAAAGACTCCCACCAACAGAGCGGATCCACCCAGCAGATCCATCATCACGGCAAAGGCCAGCGCCAGTTTACAGTGGGACAGGCCGTCACACAGCCCCATGCTGCAACTGGGAGGGAGGAGAGACGGTTAGAAAACCCAATGCCAAGACTGCAGGTACACAAAATCTAAACAAACCACTGTGGTGACAGCTGTTGACACACATCCAGTCTGCAGAGGGGGAGGAACTTCTCAAATCTTCTAATAAACTTTTAATCCCAAACTGTACAAACACTCACTTTCAAATCAACAAACACAAATATTATAAGCACAAAGCAGAAAAACAGCCACTGTCACACTGGTATACATTACTAAGAGGAGTATAGGCACAATTTCACTGTTGTACTTTAGATTATTTAGTCCTGGGGTGCGGGCATCAAGGCAAAGGACGCCAACAGACTGAAGAAACTGATCAGAAAGGCAGAGTCTGCTGTCAGCTCTAAACTTGTCACCCTGGAGGAGGTGGTGGAGGAGAGAATGCTGGCAAAACTGCTGGCAATCAGGGACAACCCCTCCCACCCCCTCCATAGCACACTGGACAAGTTAAAGAGCAGTTTTAGCAGCAGACTGATCCAACCCCGCTGCTCTAAGGAACGGTACAGGAGATCGTTCCTTCCTGCTGCAATAAGACTCCATAACTCATCCACCTCTGCCAAAGCCATGATCACACAACTGGACTAAGCCAACCACTGAACTTACTGCAACCTATAACTGTCGCTTGATATTATATATCATATAATTATACAATATTTGTATCCTTTGCACATCCAACATTCTGTATCATCTTTGCACATCCTTTATTTACATAGTCATATTGACATATTAATATCTGATAGCTAGTTTCATTATTACTGCCACTGCACTTTATCTGCCAATCCACTCTGTATTCATATTTTATTTATTTCTAATTTTATTACACTCTGGATTTCTATCTTTATTTTATTTCTACTTCTATTCCACTTTACTTATATTGTATATTTTACTTCTATTTTTTATTCATAGTTTATGCCACGTATGACACTGGACTACTGTAACAAAGCAATTTCCCTTCGGGGATAAATAAAGTTGTCTGTCTGTCTGTCTGTCTGTCTGTCTTTAGCTGGGCTGGTGGCCAGATGTTCTTCTAATGAATTTACCTCAATTAGTAGATTAATAAAAAAAAAATGCAATTATATTTTCTTATTAAAATTGATTATTTGGGTTGCAAAACAAGGAAAATGAGCTCTGTCACAAAATTCATTCAACCCGATAAACATCTCAAAATGAAAAATGGTGCGCATATCATCAGTATGTTGCCAATATTTATTAATTAACTCATGCTTTCAGTCATCTTTGTATGCCTATTATTGTTAAGCATCATATTTTAAAAGTTGTTTTCCCAGAAAATGTACATTTGTAAAGTTAATGATGCTGTGACATAAATGGGGTGCAATAAAACCCACTATTACTCAGATGTGAGGAGAAGACGTGTAAAAGAAGAAAAATATTCTAATTTAATCATCCAAGTGATCCCTAATGTCCCGGCTCACTGATCCCTAAAAGAAAAGGAGGCCTTTACCTAAACAAAAGGAAGTGGGGAGGACCACAGAGGAGAACAGGACAGGACCTAAAAGTGGTTCAGTTTGTAAAACATCTGCATTTGTTAATCCATTTAAAGATGATATACACATTAAGTGTGTTTATAATGTTTTTACAAGCTACCCCCCTGGTTATTTATTTTATTTTATGTTCTCACACAGACTTTGACTCAAAAACGTAAAGATGCCTGAATTACAGTGTTCCTTGTGAAGATTTTTAAATTTATAATAAATTAAGAATTTAACTTAAATGATTTTCCAGGAGCAAAACCAATACAACAAGAACATTAAGAACTGATTTAAGATGGCAGTTACTACAGAAAATGATGCATTTCAGAAAGAAATAAAGAAAGTCTCTGTTATTTTAATGTTTCTCCTTTTCTTTCCGTGTGGGTGCTACATGAACTCTTTGCTTTGAAAATAAACTAATTATATAAATTCATTATGTATAAATAACACCAAGGATTTTATGTACATTAATTCAAATATAACAATGAGACTGTTCTGTATTCACACGTGTGTATAATCTTTGCACATGTTACTATAATATCAGTAAGATTTCATACATTACAGTTTAGTTTTTATTTGATTTTTTTGTTTATCTGCTCATAAACTAAACTGCTGGAAAGTTTTCTACAGATAAAGCAGATCAGCTGTGTTCACTGAACGAACATTTTTATCTTAAAATCGTTTTAAAATAACTAAAAAAAAAAAGCTTAATTAAACGTAACACATTAACTCACTTGTTATTGTTGAACTTTCGGCGATATAAAACTTCTCACTTTATATTTTCCTGTTTTTTCTCGAGTTCTTCCTCTTCTTCCGCATTCACCTTCCTCACCTTCCCACCCACCTGCGGCCCGCCCTTCAGGTGTCACTTCCGGTCGAAATTTTGCGGCTTTCGAGGTTAATTGAGAATTTAGCTTTTCATCTCCGAAAGATGATTTTCCAACCTGCACTTTCGCTTTTTCTTTGTCTTTTGTCTTTTTGGACTCTTTAAGTATGATAAAAATTCTGTACAGCAAGCTTATGTTATTAATTTATTGATTATTATGGCCAAATTCTTTCTGCATAAGTGTAAATTCTCACAGCATAAACCTATTTTCTTAATGTTTCACAGAATGTTTTTGTCTAAAACTTTAAAAACAACTGGCAACACTAAGACTAGAAAAACTGTTGCTGTCTGTATTACATTTAACTGAAGTGTCTCTTGATTTGTTATTCATAATTTGTAGTCTTTTCTTGTATCTTTGTATTTGCTACCCCTAGATTTGTTTATTTATTTATTTCCTCTTTTTTCTTTTTTTTTTGCCCGTTTGTTACACGCTGTATTCCGTGTTGTCTGTTTGCGCTGTTTTACTATTGTAGTTTTTGATATATCCACTTTTATTATTTCATATTTGTGTTTGCTATTTTGTGAACTTAATAAAGATTGTTTATACACTGAGTTTAACAAGTAAACGTGTCATTCCTGGGCTATTCGTGTTGTAATAAATTACTATACAAAGTAGGTTTTGGGGCAACTTCCTTTTGGTTAATTTATTTCTTCCCATTTGTATCGTTAGCATTATTATTATTATTATTATTATTATTATTATTATTATATAAACTGCAATGGTTAAAAAAGAGAAACGGTTCAGCACTAATTTTTTATTTCCGAGGTACAGTGAATGCAACTGCACTAAGGAATTTTCATAGTTTTGTCATCCCTCAAAACAACAAAGAAGAAAAACAAAATGATTGTTAAAATGAATTAAATTAAATTTTAAGTGCAAAACGTATTTTATCGTAACATTCAGTAGTTTGGGACTGATAGAGAACAAAGACTTAGCAACAGATATTTTTTTTTTTTTTTTTTTTTTTTTTTTTAGAAAGCTTGCACGTCAGCTTGTAACGAAAACGACAGCGATTGGAAAGGCTCTGTTCTGCGCATGTGTGACGCGAACAAACTTGAGTGTGGTACACCTGTTGAGGCCACTTATAATCAGGTAATTGCTGCTGCAGTCCGTGTGTTGTCTCTGTGGAGCAGCAGCTAATTTCAGCCTGTATTACTGAAGTATAAACCGCGCACAGAAGGACGGTAGTAAAAACAGATAACTGCGGACATTCAGGTTATTACCCATCATTACCTGCCAGAGTCTTCAGCCATGAATCCTCCAACCAACAGACACGACACAAGTCCGCCAGGTAAGAGCAACTCCCTCACCGCGTGGCTGCTTTTCTGTGTATTGAAATCACCTCTGTGTTTGTCATAATTGGCTAAGTTTTGTTGGTTAAAAAAAACTCATGAAATGACGGAAATTTGTGTTATTCTAGTTTTAATAAATAAATTTTTAAAGAGCAAATCATGAGAAAATGAGATAATGGACTTTGCTGTGTAACTGCTCCATTAACGACATGCTAAAAGCTTTATGCTCCATTAATTTAACACACTTTCTTTGTGTTTTGTGTGTAATGTCTGCTTTCTGTGCAGTTTAGTTTTGCAAATGCCATATTAAACTTACACACTTTCATTCAGAAGCAACTGATAAGCAGTAATTAAGCTTCAGTAATTAAGCTGCAATTCTGAGACTCCATATCTGACGAGAAAGCACACATATCACTTTAGCAGACACATCCGTGCACAGTATGAATGTGGTGAATACAGGAGATCGTTCTCTGATGAAGATCCATTTGGGATCTTACAATCCCTTTGATTCTCTTCTAAGTCCTTGTTTCTTCTTTGAGCACCATTGCTTCTCTCCCTGAGAAAAGGCTACTTGGAGCTAATTAATGCTCATCATCAAATGCTAATCAAACACTGAGATGATCTAATATTTCAAACCATGTAGAAAAAAATACAGTCATCCAATTTTTAGTCGAGGTCAGAAAATGGCACACAAGAATTTAATTGTGTGAAATAAGTCGCGAGGGGAGGGCTTAATGGAAGTTTTTCTAAATTACCTGCAGTGACATTTGTTTCATCTGCAGTGACCCACACCTGTAACTGACTTAATTACCTAATTAGGACAACTGAAGTAAAAAAAATGCAGGAAAAAAATTTAAGTTTTTTTTTTTTTTGTCATTGAAGTAAGCAAAAAATGTCATGTAGAAGACATAAAAATGCAAACAGATAATGATGATACCATCTTTATGAAAATAAAAAAAAAAACCCAGTGGCTGCTTTTAAAGTGAGGTCTTGCTTAAAAAATATCACAGGATATTAGTCACACACTGAATCAATATTGCATAAAACAAATGGTTGGAAAACACTTACAAAGAGGCAGTGATGCATTTTGGGTTAGAAATGCAAATACAGGCAAATTAACACCTGACTTTGGATAATCTAATGTTAATGTGTGTATACCTTCAGTAAAACTTCATTATTCCTGCTCATGCTCCAGATTTATGCTCCATATATGTGTTAGAGAATGTCACTTTACTGTGTATGGGGATGTTGGAACACTTGTGTTAAGATGTTTGTTGGTCCTTTTTAGAGCCAAACTCTGCTTGTTTGGAATATTTCTAAAGGAATTCATGCAAACAGAAGCAGACCAAACTTCTCTGAGATAGGGGAGTCATTACATTGTGTCTGCTCCATCTTTACAAATGTGTGCTCTGTGCTCTTTTGGAGAGACTGGTTTGCCTTCCTGAGGACAGGTGGAGACATTTAATCATTCTGGGAGCTGTGCATGACAGTTATGGAAATGGTTTAGAAACCAATGTGTTAAAATAAGAATGTCTTATTAATTTAGCCTTTTATTCATCATGAATGCATGTGTGGTGTTTTTGTGGGGGATTTATTACTATTAAAATGTCTCCTTTTGATAATATTGATCCGTATGGGAAAACAAAATGCTAATAAAAATGCTAAATATGAAAACTGAGAAAGAAAGAATCAGGTTAGAATAAACTAAATGCAGAATTGTCATCTAATTCCCTGTTTTCTTTTTCATCTGTTAGAGCACTACATGCCCCAGTCTTCATCATCGTCATCATCCTCAGCAGCAGCTGGAGGAGATGGTGGTGGTGGAGGAGGAGGTTTGTATCTGGATACCTATGAGGTCTCTTTCCCCCTGGAGGAGAGTGTGGAGCGCCCCCCTGCCTATCACATGCACCACGGCCAGCAGATGATGGAAGGTGTGTTGCTTCTACATCTTAGCATAGTATTTTATTTTTTTTAACTGTCCTGTCCAGCAAGCAGAATGATAGTCTGGTTGCTGTACTGTGCTTAACAAATTTGCTTTGCCATAATCTGATTCATTTACTTTGAATCGTGGAATCTATGTAATCTTGCTGGACCTGACCAGAAGGGACAGAAAAAGCGAGCGAGCCCCAAGCCCGGTCCACACCACCACCCCCAGCCACCCCCCCACCCCACCCACATGCGGCACACCAGGTACCCCCCAGAGCCAGCAGCCCATCAGCCGCACCCAGGGGGAACAGGGGTGTGAGAGGTCCCCATTACCCTCCCCGTTCCTGACTGTTTATGAAGTGTGTGTTTTTTGCAATTAAAAATGAGGGGCAGTGACTACATTGTGCTGAGAGGCCTCCTAAGTGTCCCCGCCCTCCATGCACTGCATGACACGCCCTCCAGATATTTGTGTGTTGTGTTTCTTGGGTTTGGTGTCTTAAGTGCAATTAAAACTGAGAGGCGAGTTACCACAGGGTGTAGCCGAGGAGGCCACTTAAAAGTTTAATAGTAAATTTGATGTCTTTTTTATACTGTGAATGCAATGTCCAAAGGACTTTGTTCCAGAAGTCTTGTGATTTATTGCAGCTTTTTAAACCTAAGCTGTGCTGCCCTGTTCTTTTCAGAGAGAAATGTTTCCCTGCAACCCGTCCAAACAAGCCACACTGTTTTAATCGTTTTCTGATTGTCCTGTTATGAACTTTAACATTTGGGTTGGCCTTGCTGGGAGGTCCACTCCACTCCTGGTAGTGGTCTTAAATGTTTTCTTCATGTGAATAGTCGTTCTCTCTGTAGAACGATGGACTCCAAATAGTTTGGAAAGGTCCTTTTAGCCCTTCCCAGATGATGGGCAGATTGATTTTTTATTATGTCTTTCCTCCTGGGCATTGTCTTATTAAACATTTAAGTGCAGCATATCAGTAAACTACCAAAACGTCTGTTTTTATAGAGGCGCTCATGCTTATGATGACCAGTGGGTGACCTGCTACTTCTATTAATTCCTGTGGAAGCAATAATGATAAACTTGCAGCGTTTGCAAGTGCAAGATTTCATGTTATTGTTGTTCATCTGATGTTTTTCACCCAATATTAAGGTTTATTTTATGTTCTGAAATAAGAAAGGAGGTGATCGCTTTTCCACTGCACTTTAATGATGCTTTTGATATCCTAAATATACCTTCTTTAAAATTAGAATTCTTTAAGATTAGAAATATGTCAAAACAAAACTTGATCTCCTTTTGATCCTTTTTGTTGTTACTTCTTTTCTCACTGTGAATATTCTTAGCCATGTTTCTAAACTCTTGTCCTTGATTTAATGTGCATTTATCTAATTTTCCCTCACCTGCAGAGCCAGTGGTGCAGGAGTCTCCTCATGCCTCGTACAGCCCTTTCATCCTGGTTTCTAACCTGCGGGCTCACCTGTACGTCTCTCTGGAGAAGAATGCCTGGCTGCAGAAGCGCATTGAGGAGCTAGAGGAGGAGCGAAACTTCCTGCGCTGTCAGCTGGACCGCTTCATCATCAGCATGAGGAATCCAGACAGTGAGGGCCGGGAAAAAAAGACGAGACATCACGCTTTTTTATTTTCTTTAATTCTAGGTGTCATTGTTTTTAGTGACAGAGTGGTGTGGAGATAACCAGCGGGCTGTCAAGGCCCAGCCGGCCAGCTCTCCATCCCCTCCCTCCCCCATGACCACCAGGTCTGGAATGACCCTGAAACGCATTCAGGGTACAGGACCTCGGAGTCGCCGTAACATCGCCATCCCTGGTGAGGAAGATGCTGACAGTTGAAGATAAAGTTGTCCTTTTGTCTCATCTCAATCACCAAAGTCTAAGGAAAGAAACCTTGTTTTCATCTTTCTCTTTTGGTGGGCGGGGGGCAGTGAAACAAGAGTTTCACCTTGAAGAGGACAAATACTACACTGAGGATGAGTACATGGAGGAGGAGGAAGATGAGAACGAGGACGACGATGAGGACTCAGCAGTGGAAAAGGGGTCGAAGAAGAAGGGCAGAGGGCGAGGCGGCGGAGAGCCGAGGATGAAGATGAGAAGGATCTTCAGGATCACACATGGGAGGGAGAGACAAAGAGGTGAGGTCATATTTTTTTATTGAACCTTTATTTTACCAGGCAAAACATTAAGAACAAATTCTTATTTACAATGTTTACCTGGAAAGTTCCAGCACTTGTAGGACAGAAAAAATGAAACTATAATTTGCAAGCATGTCAGTGGATTGTTGCACCGTAGTAACAAAAGGGGAAAATGGTCTTTTTAACAATCACATGTTTTCCTCAGATGTGAATAAAGAACGATGTCTGTATGAAAGATAAAAAAAAAACAGGTCTTGCTTTGATCTGTGGGTGGCCGGCATAATAGGCCTTCCCTTTGAGGCCGAACCACATATCTTTAGGTTTTCTTTTGGGTCATGTAACACAGCATGATGGGAGCTCATCATTTTCTAACGTAATAATAAAAAAAAATTACAATAATTAATTCTTACTCAGAAACAGGTAATTTACTATTAATGGCAGTTTGAGCCTGATTAATGTAACAAAACCACTAAATTAATGTCACTTATGTTACACCTCACCTTCTCTTCTCATCTTCATCCTGCATCCAGTTAAAGACCCAGATGGGGTTCTGATTCGTTATAAGAAGATCCTGTCCACCTATCAGAAGGTGAGAAGTATGTCCCGAGCCTTCCAGATCCACGGAGTGGACCGAAACACCATGGCCTCCACCTCGCCGATCGCAGAGCTGCTGCTGGTGGCCCCAGAGAAGGTGAACTTAATCATAAAAAAGTAAAGATCCGATCCATAATCTTTTAAATGATCCTGTTTATTATGTGAGTACTTCAATTTGTGATCTGGTTTGTTATTTAAAAATGTTGATAAAGTTAGAGTTCATCAGCAGGAGTAGTTTAACTTTCTTTTTACACCAAATAAGTAAATTTTGGGAGTATTTACTTTCTCCTAACAGTGTCAGCTCTGTCCCTTACGCCCCTTTTTTGTGCTGCAGCTGAAATTTTGAGAATATGATTACACTGTAGGCATGTCATGTTCAGCACAATATTTGTCTAGTTTTCTAATTGTGTGCAACAGAATTAAAGATGGAAACTAATGAGACATGTCTGCTTACTGATCGGAACTTTATTAAGTTAACATGTTAACTAACATGTAGTGCAGAAGCACTTGAAACCAGATGATTTCTATCTAAGTTGATGGTGTTTAGTGTGCAGCAAAATGGGATTAAACTTCCAAACTGCTGAATAAAAACAGGCCTGTCACAATTTAAACCTCATCTTCTGAAATGTAGTTATTAGAGCTGACTGAGAGGATTTTCTATAGATGTTAAAATAGTTTCCATTCACTTGTTTAATAACCGAAAGTAAGGAAAGTGTTTAAGACTCGAGTGAGAAGTTTGGAATTTAAAGTTGATAGTCTTTGTTTAGAAGGTTTTATAAATATGCATTTTAAGTAGTAGTATACCACTACTCTCAAACTGAGGTGTGAAATATACAAAGAAAGGCAGCAGAATAATGAATTACTCTTCCTAGTTTTTTATTAATTAACCGATAACTAACCACATGATCATGGCGCGGTGCATGATGAAAGTTTGCTCTGATCTTCCTGCAGGTGACGGAAGTCGGAGAGTTCGAGGCCTCAAAGGAGAAGCTTTTGGATTACGCCCGGCGGTGCTACAAGACCATGGATGACGAGACGCATGCCAAGGTGCAGAGCATGAAGAAGACTCACAAGCTGCTCCCGATCTCCTACAGGTTCAGAAACTGATGAAGTAGAAGAGCCCGTGTTTGGGGGGCTTTGAGTTTATGTAGACTGTTTTTTTCTTTGTTTCAGTTCTTTTCCTTCTATGTTAAAGAAGAAAAACAAAATGTTTGAATGGTAGGACAACATGCCGGATCGCATGTTTTGGTTTGGATAGTTTTTTTTTTTATTATTATTATTATTATTATTTATTTTTATAAAAAGCAGCTTGTTTCATGAAATTGAGAAGTTTTCATTTTTGCATGTGCAGCAAGTTGTTTTTGTTTGTTTTTGCTCGTCTGGAGCTGATTTTCTTTGATTGTGTGCAGGACTGAATTATATATATATATATATTATAACTTGTTATAATTCCAGATGATGTTTTGTTTTCTATTAAGATGTTTCTTTATTTTTCTTATGACTAAAGATTTTAGTCATTTGCACAATGAAAAACATTTCTTGAACTAAGAAATTAAAAAAATAATTTGCTACTGTGTGTGAATCACATTGTCAATCAGAAGATGCTAAATGTTACACTGCGTAACAAAGTAAATGTGTATATTTTAAGTTTGAGTATATATGAGTGCTGAAGTCAAGCAAATACAAACCAACAAACTAGTTACATTTCAAACTTGTAGATGTATTATTTATCTCTAAAAAAAAAAAAGCTGACTACAGCAATAGTTTTACTGATCTACATCACGTGACAGAGACAGCCATGTGCAGTACCAGTTGAAAGTTTGGATGCACTTTTCCTTTAAATTTAATGCAGACTATCCCAGCTGCTACTAGGTGAGAGACAAGCTACACCCTGGACAGGTTACCGGTCCACCACAGCTCCACACAGAGAGACAAACCACTGCTGGGGTGAATTTAGAAGCACCAGTCAGCCCAACAAGCCGGCGTACCTGGAGAGAAGCCACGCACGCTGCACACAGAGAGACCCAATGAAGCTTCATACCAAGAATAGAACCACTGTGCAGCCCATAAACGTTACTAAATCAAAACAAATGTGTTTAGGTGGTGTTGAAATACTGACTTTGTGTCATCTACTGCACTGCTGCTGTCAGACTACAGCTCCCTCTAGTGTTAGAATCTAGTAATGCACAACATTTATCAACATTGTGCGATTTCTAACATTATCTATGCTCCACTTTTCTCATTTAATAAAAAAAAGACCCACTTCTTTGTAACCTCTAAATTAAAGCAATTTAATTGAATTTTAAACCCCACAATTATTATGCATTAAAATTGGTTCCAGAAAACTTGTTATAAGTGGGAGCAATGGTTAAAAGGAATTGCCTAAAAAGTGAGAGTAAACCGTTTTGCTCTATTTAACTTTATTTCATTTTACATAAATGAAAATTTTCCTTTTTCTATTATCATAGATTAGTATTTTAAACATGAAGGAAAAACAAAAATGTAACAGGAATACAAAGAACAAATTTTTGTTTAGAAAATAAAAGTCATGCAAGTAGACAGGCTTTATTTACATAGTTTTTCTGGTCTTGTTGACCACTGAAAGGACTTTTAACACCACGGGCTTCATTTTAACTTAATTTTTTTATGTATTTATTTTGTTTTTCAGTCACGCACACATCAATAAATTCATCACAGGAAAACATGGATTTTATGTCTTAGCCTATAAGACAGGGATTAAACTTCCAACCTCAATACTTACACAGCCAGGACAGCTGTTGCTCAGAAATTTAAATTTATTTACCTCTCCCTAAATGAGGACTCAGTATAATACATGCTATATTCACCATTCCAACACGTCATCCCTGTCCACATCGGAAGAAGTTTAAATTTATTAGATCCTCCCAGACTGCAAAGACTGTTTTATGGTTTAATGGAAGCAAAAGATGCTGGAGTCAAATTTCTTGCTTTTGTAAGCAATAAAGTTAATTCTGGTTCTGAAAAGACAGAACTCATCAGTTCATCCACATTTACTCACCCATCCATAGTTTTCCTGAGACAATAGAAATCTCAGTGTTTTCTTTACTAAAGTAGAAATTCATTATTATTATCATTACTATTCATTTTATTATTGCTAAAGGCACCACATAGCAATTGTCTATCCTAAAATAGCCGAGGTATTCTTATATACTGTACCCTGAAGATAACCACGAAAATACTATACATCTCGGATCTTTTGAACCATTGGTCTCACCTGCATTCTGCACAGCCAAAAGCTATAAATAAGAATAAAATCATAGACACAAAGCATCATCTGAAGAACATAACATAGTATAACATAACATAACATAACATAACATAACATAACATAACATAACATAACATAGCCCATTCATTTATTTATTTATGTTTGTATGCAATTGTGTGTGCATGAACTTTGCAGAAGCATTTCCCACACTTACTCAGACAGTCCTTTGTTTTGCTGTCCATCATTAAAGGCAGAATTAAAATGATCTCTGTCCATGATCCGTGGCAGCTGCAGGCTCAGGTGGGTTTGGCTTGTGTGTGATTTGTATATTTTGTCTATGAACTTAAGTCATGTGGGGTTGTGGAAGGGTGGAGACACGCCTGCACAAGAGAGTGTATGTTTGCCTTTGTGACTTGTAACCAACCGGCAGGTTAATATAGCATTATGGGGATGTACAGCTTTTATGGAAATATAAACAGAAGAAATATATCACCTCTAATGTTGGTGTTTGTTTGCCTGTGCAAAAGCCAACGATCCAGTAAGTCACAGGGCAGAATCAACAGTAGAGTAAATAATAGCTGATGGTTGATTTAATACAGTTTAATTTTGTGAACAAGACAATGTAAATATATTAACATTGCAGCACCAAGTAAATAAGTTACCACCACTGATGCTAAATTATTTTTGTGCTCATGATCTATATTTTATACACAGTGCCAATAAATCTTTAATATATTCTCCCTTATAGGGACGAGTAAAGCACTCAGAAAGCTCTCCACATTTCGTTATGATATGTCTTAAAATGTTTGCAGCCATTTTTATCCTCATCAATCCACAAAATATGTCAAAGAAAAAACTTATTTTTTTAGTCTACAAGCTTATAAACTAAAATGCCCCATAATCACTTTTTACAACTTAGTTAAAGCAACTTCAGCCTCAACAGCAGCCTTAAGTCTGCCTGGGAATGTTTCTCCAAACTTGTCCCACTCTTCTTTGGTCTTTTTCTTTTTTCATGGGTAAAACTTTAAAGTTCAAGTGAATGTGGAGTGCCAGCCCACAGCCATCAGGTCTACTCATGCAGGACTTTTCAAGATGGCTTCCAGTGTTTTTCTTGATGTTTTAGATTTGGATAGCAGCCTTTTTGAAATGCTAACCTTCACCGCAGCCTGACTCTTGTTAAACAGGTTTTTAGACAGCTCTCAATGTTTGTCTCTCCATCTGTTTTTTAGATGGAGAAAAGAAAAGAAAACATGATGGGAAAGTTGCCCAAACAGTTTAATATTTATTTCATCTGACCTGTCATAATCTGTGTTTTTGTTTTTTTTATGGTGTCATGTTTAGATCTGTTTTGCTTCTGCTTCCTGTCATTAGTGCACCTGGTTTGATTTGGCTCATTCACTTCACCTGTTTTTCATTTAGTCTCTGCCACTCGTTCATAGCTTTCATGTTTAGTTTAGCCATCATAGTCTTCATGTAATCTCAGTCTTGCTTTCATAGTGTTTTGTTTTTGTAAGGTAAGTTCTTGTTCATTAAAATCTTATCCTGCATTTGTCTGCTTCCTGCTTCATAAGCCCGCATTTGGGTCCATGCAACCCTGACAGGACCTAAGAGTTCGATTCTCATGAGCTGGGAGTCATTTGGGTGCTTTTGACTGGTTGATGGATTTCAGCACCGAGGGTTCAGTTCAGGTCAAATGACTTTATTTGTCCCCAAAGGGCTTAAAAAAAGCTACAGCCTAAAACATAAATCAACACACAAAATTGCTGCACACATCATTCAAAGATTAAGAACATATTATTTATAAGGTGCTTGTTAGATTATAAAATGCACTTTTTAGATTTGTGAGCTTGTTCAGCATTGAGGTTCTGGTTATTTCATAGTCTGCTGATTAGAAAAGGTGGTAAGAATTTAAACTGGCTGCTCAGTCTTGTTTGAGCTCACTTTACCCATATTCAGCATTTCTGTTCTGCAAGTAATAGAATAAAATAAGAATAATAACAGGTTATTATACACTGCCTGGCCAAAGAAAAAGTCACCACTCAAAAGTCACACACTTAATATTTCATTAAACCACCCTGAGCTTTGATTATGCAATGCCACAAGATTTATTTCCATCCTGTGTTGTATTCATTTTTCTCCAAGATCTTGTATTGATGGAGAGTCCGACCACTGAGCTAAGCCTTCTCCAGCACATCCCATTCTCATTTGGAATCAGGTCTGGACTCTGTGGTGGCCAATCCATGTATGTCTCCTGCTTCCCGAACCTCTCTTTCACAATTTGAGTGTGATGAATCCTAACATCGTCATCTTGGAATATCTCTGTGCCATCAGGAAAAATGGAAAAATCTGCTTATTCATTATATTCAGTTGTTAGCTCACTTCATTCATTGGACACATAATGTTGCTGAACCTAGACCTGAACCTAGACCAGGCCAACTGCAGCAACCCCAGATCATAACACTGCCACCACAGGCTTGTACAGTAGGCACGATGGCTGCATCACTTCATCTACCTCTCTTCCTACCCTGATGCTCCCATCACTCTGGAGCAGGGTAAATCTGCACTCATCAGACCACATGACCTTCTTCCTTTACTCCAGAGTTCAATCTTTATACTCTCTAGCAAATTGAAGCCTTTTTCTCCAGTTAGCCTCACTGACTAGTGGTTTTCTTAAGGCTACACAATCACCTTAGAGAGATGCTTGATGCATGCTAATGATCTGACCCTCCTCAAACAGACTAACTTCACGGCCACAAAATATATCTTTTCCACATGGTTGTTTAAGAAATGAGAAGCTACTCATTGCATCAGGTTATTAAAAACATTTATTTACCTAAATACTTAAATAATATTTGTATTTATATAATATGTTATTTATATAATATATAATAATTTATATTATTTATATTTATACTCCTCCACAGTCTCTACTGACCCTCTTTAAATGATGGCGGTGAATGCCTCTGCCAGCTGCCTCTGTCTGGGGGAAAGGTTTGCTATTATCTCCTTGGTTTTACTTACATTGAGCACAAGGTTTTCACACCGTTCCACAAAGTCCTGCATAGCAGAGCTGTGGTGTTGAGTCTGGAAAGATACCATGCACAGGAGGATTGTACCATCAACAAATGTGACAATTTGACTGGGCTGATGTGCAGATACCTTAAGACCCACTCCAGGCATTTTTTCAACAGTACAGTGTAAAACCACATTCTGCACACATTACAAAGACACCGCTGAGAAAGAGGAGGACACTGCACTTTCTTCCTTTGAATGTGTTGCAGATATGATGGATGTATATTGTTACATGAAATTTATTTGACATTTATTGGATTTATGCCATGCCATTAAGCCAAATTAAATTAAAGACTCCCTTGCAATGATCTATAGTTTCTTCTTTTTTACTGGATTTTTTAAACTGCTCCCTGTTCCAAACTGTTTATCATAATTAACTTCATTTCCCAGAATAGCCTGTGGTTAACAGGGTTGAGGCTCTGGGTAAACTAAAACTCCAGTTTACCCTTTAACCTCCCTTTAATGTCCAATCATAGCGCGAGTTACGCTGGAAGTAGTAAAACCAGCCTCGCTTGATGGACAGCAAAGTTTGACCAATAAAATGCGTGGTAAAACTCAGTGGACCAATCACGTACAAGATAGGCGGGACTCCTTTCCGACAGGGCATCGGAGGAGGAGGTGTTCCTGGTAGCCATCTTGGATGTGCGAAGTGATTGTTTGACGAGAAGAATTGACATTTTTTTTATTTTAGAAAAGAAGCTTTTATATTGAAGCGCTGAAGATTTACCGCAGTGTGGCGACTGAGGAAATCAATCTAAACTTGGAACAATCCAGGTAAATTAGCTACAGACCAAGAAGTGATCATTTTATGTGCCTTTTCCCTCTTTCTATCTCTCCTCTCTCCCCTTTCCAAATTGAGTCTCCCACATCAAATAGCGCAGCCGGTGGGAAGCTGCAGCTGTCGACTCTGACAACAACTTATATACTATGATTTTTGTTTTAAAACGGAAAAGCTTAGCTTAATCTGCAGAACCGCGGGTGAAATGTTAACTTAAGTACCCAGTTTGTTTTGAAGTCCGTCTGCTCGGATGTTGGTGCTCCCAGGCGCTGATGATACCCGCATTGTTTATAAACATCCCGGGCTTGCAAATACACGTCCCTCGGTGTGGAAACAGCACTGGATGTTTTACTTAAGCTTCCTCCGAGAGCCCTCCAGTTTTTTGACTTTGCTATTAAATGCTGGAGAAGTAGATAATGAGTTAGTCCGAACTCATCTGATCAGTGGGAATGTGTGCTAGCAGGACGAGGAGGCTATCTTTAAATGTGAGCACCTGTTTAAAAAAGTAATACTTGAAGCCAATATAACATGGTTTGTTTGTTAATATCATACAACAGTGATGCATTTTCAAAACTATGGCATGCAGGTGAACTGTATTTCATCCTTTAATGTTAATGTTTATCTCCAAGGCTGCTGCAAGCCATATCAGTAATACAATGGGTAGTTTATTAAAAAAACAACAACAAACAAACATAGCTAGCTTATGCTGATTTACATCAATAAGAAAGTACGTAACCATTTCCATATGTGTTGAGCTATTCTAAAAAACTATACTCTGCATTGCATCTTCATGTAAAGAACCATGAGGCGTGAAGAACCAAACAGAAGAGTGACTGGTAAAAAATGATTTATTCTTACCCAGTCAGCTTGATAAGGCTAAAATGTGCATTATTTTACTAATAGATGAGTGCATCACTGCTAACTAAATTTTGTCCTGCAGCCCTGAGGTGGAGATTGTGAAAACCCCTCTTTTAAAGGCTTTATTGCAGTCCTGATGCTTGTTCCAGAAAGGAGGTTCGACTAACTAAGTCTAAAAAGAAACTCCAGGTTAATTTACTCTGAGTTTTATATAGACAAATCTCCTTCATCGCAGAAGGAGGAAGGGGATAGTGAGGGGACACTGTCTACTGGGATCGACACATTTATGGAATTATGATTTCAGGTATGTGTGAGGACTTTTCTCACGGCTCGACATACTGTTGCCTTTCTAAAAGGTTCTGTGTTGTCAGCATTATAAAGAAAGGTCCCATTTACAAAATACATTTAAAAATATTGCAGTGCAAAGTACAAATCTTGTGACGTCATCTCATGTCCACGGTGTGTCACGTTGTATGTGAGCGGCTGGAGAATCCTAGTGCAAAACGGTACTGTTTGATGAGCTATTGAACAGAAAATAAAAGCACATCTATTCAAGTTTTGACATTTTTTTTGTTAGATAAATGATTGCATATTCATTCAGCTCTGAAATCTCTGGTATCACGCTGCTATTGACGACCCATGTCTGGCAGCTGCTATAGATGGGAGGAGACAGGTAGAAACTCAGGGTTTCTTTATGGTTAACCTGCCAGCAAGGAAGTTCACTTCATGGAGTCTGTTACCATGGTAACATGCTCAGAGAAAGACATGCTTTCTGGAATGGAAAACCCAGAGTTTCCCTCAGCTCAAGTTCAATATACTCAGTTTCAGCATAACCCGGTTTATGGAACAGGCCGCTGTGTGTCACGGTGTGTTAATGTTGTCGCAGGGTGATAATTGTATACTAAATGTATAATAAGCAGTTAAACTCATAACAAGCGTTATTTGCTAAAATATTCTGTTGTATATACTTAAATTGGAAATGAGACCATTTCTTATTGTGAAGACAGGGTTATATAGTGACATGCAAACATATTAATATTTAGAATATTACTAAATTTTCAAGTATTATAAAAAAATATTTGGTATCTGGTTATAGTGGTCCTCTGAACAAGTACACCAGTCTCTGCTTTGCAGCTTTCCAGCTCCTTCAGGGTTTCGGTTGGTTTGGTGGTTGACCCTCAAGGCTGATTTTATATCTTTCTATAATTTTTTTCCTGACCTGTTGAAGTAGAGCCCTACTAATTGATCAGCCGGCCTATTAAATTGTCCGATTATAGCCTTTTTCAAAACAACGCTGATTGATTCAACGCAGATATATTCTTAATTTCTCATAAAAGGGAAATGTCATATGTCGGGGTCGTGCAGAATGATGTTGTTGCACTGTTTGTCAACTAATGAAGCTCTCTCATGCTTTTCATTTACGTTGCATTGCTTAAGTTGTGCTAACCTAGCTGATATTATTCCGTCTGTTTATGTCATTGCTGTGATTATCCCAACCTAGCACAGCTTTATGTAACAGCTTAAAAACCAGTAACTGCAGAAATAACGTTAATTGTACAAAATATTAAAGAGTACAGAACGAGTGTTCATTACTCCATCGGCTGCGTGTTGAAACACATTTAAGGAGGAAGTGATGTGAACAGAGAGGAGGGGAAAAGTTAAACTGTCATGATGTCCTGTCACTTTTAGCTTTACTTTGTCTTGTTGGCGTGTTGACATCTAAAGAAAATGTCTCTGGTTTTCATTTTGGTTCATATAAGTCATGATATCATGGCAAAGAAAATAATGGAGTAGAGAAAATATGATTTGACATTAAAGGGCATCAGAGGGCTGCATAAATAATGTTTTGTCAGTAGAATACACCTACAGTCTAAATCTAAAGATAAATTCATCAGTACGACTGGTAGCTATATTAATGCATTTTCCATAGAAAGAAAAATTCACAGTGCAAATTTAGAATAGAAATACTTTATTAATCCCTTCAGAGAGCCCTCAGGGGAAATTTAAAATAAATAAAATAGAATCTATTTTATTCGTATATTTTTTTTAAAATTAATCAGCCGATTAATCCGTTATCAGAAATTTTCTTTCTGCCAAAAATCAGAATCGGCCTAAAAAAATCCAAATTGGTCGGGCTCTAGATAGGAGAACACCTTGGTCTTCATAGAGTTGCATGATTAGTTGTTTTGCGGACTGGGGCCTTTTAAAACAGGTGTATATACTGCATAGTGATATTAGTTGGCACTTTAATTACACACAAGCTGACCATATTTAACAAATTATGAGGCATGAGTCATTTATAGCACCAGAGCTTATTTAGAGTTTTTATAGCAAAGGGGGCAAGTACTTCTGCATGCACTATTTTTTTTCCCATAAGGCTTTTAAGTGTGTTTCCATCTTTTTAATTTTTTTTTACCAATTTGGACTATTTTGTACATGTCAGTAACATAAAATGATTTTTAAAAAGCATTTAAATGGCATCTAATGACACAAATAAATGTGGAAACCATTGTTGTTGTTTTTGTTGGGATTATTTTTGTCCTGCAGTTTGTTGGATAATAATCAATGCAAAGTAAAAAAAATTTAATGCAAATTGTAACTGTGAATACAACAGTAACATAGCTGTGAAAGCTTTGGTTATTACTACCTTATCCACCTATTTTATTTGTTGTTCTTAACCTAGACAACAATCATCTTCCCAGAGCATTCCACTCTGTAAATGATGCTTTAAGTCAAGTTTTTACTGAGAAATAGAATTCATGACTTTAGTATAAATTCTTACTGTATGTAGGTTAAAATGCATGTAATTTGAAAAGCATTCAATTTAGGTAAAGCACATTTTAGAGGATTTTTGCTGTCATGTAGGATTACAGAGATGTTAGATAACAAGTCTCCAGGATAAATGGAAAAAGATAAAGCGTCTTCCAATAAACAGTCATGAGTTTTTGTAACAGACAAACAAGATTTAGCTTAAATTGGAAGTACTGTTAGCCTCACAGATTCCATTATAGCTAGTTTTACTAAGGATGTGTGCAGCTTCATTTTTCTCATTCATGCTTTTGTTTAACAGCTTGTGTCTCTCACAGGTCCACCGCTCAGTCTGACCTACTGCCATGGCGACCCTTAAAATGGACATGACATATATTCCTCCCTTCAGACTTACTGGAGATATGTCTCCTCTGTCTGTTCCCTCTGACTTGCAGTGTGACGTTGAACACAGTTAGGGTCGCTTTCTGGGTCAAGAGGATGAACTTTCCAATTGGAAGCATGTCTGATCCTCCAAGCAGCAATTTTTCCTGTGAAATTACGACCTCTTTCTGTAGGACTGAATGCATAGTGGAAGGAAGGCTTCTGGAGAATCTGTGTATTCTCTGTTTGTTACTGAGAAAGGAAATATTAAACTGCCTCATTGGGGGCATGTTTTATATTGTAAGATGCTGTTTTTTACCATATAAACAAAGCCCACATTATGGTCACAAATCACAGTAATTAGTGAACAAAAGCCATCATTCAGAAAAACAGATTTTACTTGCTTCTCTTTAAATTGTGACGTCATGGCTTTGTGGTCTTCCTGTGGAGTCTATTGTTGCTTATTACAGAAAGTACATTGTGGAAATGCGGTTTGAAAGAGGCACTTAAGAAATCTCTCTGCTATTTATTTATCTCTTCTACCAATGCAGCTACTATTACAGTGATGTGTCTTGATTGTGGATTGCATCTCTGGCTTTCACATGTCAGACCCAAGGTGTGTGTGCAGATTCAGAACAGTAAGTTAAAAATC
This sequence comes from Melanotaenia boesemani, assembly GCF_017639745.1. NCBI lineage: Eukaryota > Metazoa > Chordata > Actinopteri > Atheriniformes > Melanotaeniidae > Melanotaenia > Melanotaenia boesemani. Next base: position 28,678,735 of record NC_055698.1, read on the forward strand.
AAAGAAGTAGAACTTAATTTCAGATGTTTGAGGTTGATTTTAGAAATTAGAGCAATTACAGAAGTGAAAACATTCTTTATTTTTCAGTTATATCTATTATATTTTAGATTTTTTTAGTTTAAACATTTAAAAATTGAAAAATGATTAACTTTTATCACTTTGAGGATAAAAAAAAATACACAAAGACCGGTGTATTTCCAAATTCAAAGCGTTAGAGAAGAAAAGTGTTCTAGTATCTGGACTGTAAAGTGAGCCGTCAATCCAGAAACATCTCAACATTTAAGCAAGCAACAGATTTAATCTGAAGCTGCATTTTCACATATTTTTCTAACAAACCCTTAGAACACACGTGCATCAGATACACTTCCATAATCTGTGTTTTTGTGAATAAAACTGTCAGGCGGAGGCGGTTTGAGCAGCGTTATACGTCTGCAATGAACAGAGGAGCAGTCTTTAACAGGAAACAAACAAAACTACTCAGTAAGGTTGGCACCATTATGAAATCTTAGTAGATCATTACTTGTCAAACAAATAATTGCACTTATCGCATTGAAAATAATTCACCAAACTCATAAAGGTTTCACATGTGATGATGTCATTAAAATGTCATTAACTCCTATTGTTATTACAAAATGAATTATTAATTGTGGCAGGCCTGCTTGTTGTCTGCATCCAAGGGAAGAATGGAGAGTTGGAATCACTGGATAATGTCTTTGTGTTGAGGAGTGTTGAATATGTTTATTTTCTGCACACGTGTGATCAGCATGGCCTCTACATTCAAACTTAGAGTAGATATTTCCATCTGTTTGCAGTACACAAGTCTTGAATCATTAAATGAAATTTCATGCAAATAATTGCAGTTTAAATTTTAATTGTTGTCCTAATAATAATAAATAGACCTGAATTTGTACACATTTTCTGGAGAGTTAAACCACCTGCTTCAATAAATGAGCTCTGACCCATGAACTCACATGACCGGTCAGGGTGTCCTCGGGCGTTTGGCACAACCAGGCTGGCAGGACATTATGTTGATGCTCGTACTGAGTTCTGGAAAGTTTAAAGTCCGAGACAACACTTTGCATTCTTTATTTTGACTCAAGCTGTTCTATTTCTGTCTTTGCCATGTGTGCCTTATCGTCCCGGCGTCGGCTGCAGTTGTTAATAGTCTACATGAACGCCTGCAGCTGCGGTTTCCCGACAACACTGCAGTATAATAAGATGATGTTTCACAAGCACAGGTTTCAACCTCGTAATGAGACGACTATATCACCAATTAAGATTTAATCCTGCAAGTTAATCTGGCAACAGTTTGAGGAAGCCATTAATGGACTTACCTGGCCAATCTGATTAAAGCTTGCTGGGATACAAGAGCTGGATGATCATATCTCTTCTGACTGTGTTAGATCAAATTAAAGTCCATCCTGAAACAGTCATACAATTTCTTTGTTTGTCCAAAGTTGGTTTGAAATCTGAATTTAAATTGATGGTATTCACAAGTTAAATTAGATTAAAAATACATTTCAGATAGAAGTGCCAAAGAAAAAGCAGCATAAATTAACTTTATCAGTCACCTAATTAAATCTGGGAGTTCTGTATTAAAAGTAAACTCATATCACAGGATGCAGAACCACATAACTGTTTCCCATTTTCATGGGCTGTATATAGATATTAAATCATTTAATGCCCATTTCATGTCACAGACTTTCTTTGTTGTTTGAAATTTATTATATAGTATAACAACTCATCCTTGATGGATTAGCTATAAATTGTTGGACTTATCTGTTTCACAAAAGTTGAAAAAAAAACAAAAAAAACTGAACTTAGTACCTTTTGGGGGGTAAATATACGATCAAATATGGTTATTTAAGCTCCAAAGCTAACTTTTAACACAGAAAAAAGCAGCTTCTAGATATGATGCTAACATGCACAGAATTAAAACATCCTAAAAACAGTGAAAGCTGGTGAAATATTCATTCATGAGAATTAATGATTCTATGTTTAGGTAGAAAATATGTTGTTTGTATTGATTAATTACGGCTAATTCTCGGGGTTTCATAATTCTGTGTGGAAAATTTCCAACAAATCCAGTGAAAAAATGAGCAGCTGGTAACGCTCAGACTGATGAAGAAGTTATTTAATTTTACTTAAGGGGGGGTAAACTTCAGAAAGTGATAACTAAAAAAGTATTTGAAGAGACTGAAGTTCCAGATGAATTTTTTAAGAGAAAATCCATGACATGATCTGGGAGAGTGAGCGAGTTGGCTTGAAATGACCCAGCAGCTTTCAGAGTGCATGTCCCTGATCCAGAGGCTTTAATGGTGTCAAAGTCATCTGTGGTGGCGGTTTAAAAGCGTGTGATCTTCACCCAGGACACAGCTGAAGCATGTTACTCAGTGGAAATGGGGCATCAAATTTAGACTTGTTCAGTGCTGCCTGTTGAAGTTGCATGTGATCACTTTTTAAACCTGAACCTACAAATGATTAAATTTCTCCTCTTATCCTCTCGTTCCTTTTCCTGCAGTGAAAGAAGGCATGAAGACATCATCTTAGTCATCAGTCATGGCCGATAAAAGGAAACTTCAAGGTGAGGCTTCTGACTGAGCATGCATGCTTGTGTGTGTGTGTGTATGTTTCTGTTTTCCATGAAACATCTGAGTTGATGCAATAGGCAGAAGTTTTGTTTTGTGTCTGGTTCAATTATGATACTGAAAGAGTCACAATCACACAAACATTTCAGAAACTCTGATCTAGTTTACTGTAACTCCATAAAACATTAAGCATCTGTTTTGGATTTAATTCAAATCACACTTTACTGCTGCTTTGTTAGTATGTGTGTTTGGGGGGATTTAAGTTTGATGTCTTTCTGTAATTTCACCTTGTTTAAAAGAGAAGCAGGACTTGTAAACAAAAGTCACATGCACTCACAAGCAACTTGTTTATTGAGTTGTGTAAGCTGTAATCCCGCCAGGTTAGAGGTTTTTGGCTTCAGATGGAGTCACAATGTGTTCACCAGTCTTTACCTTCTCTGACACAAATATGATCACATGAAAAAAATTACGAAAGAGGTGATTTTTCTCACATTTGGCTTTCTGTGATTTGGTGAATTAGGTCATTTTTTAGCATTTGTTCTGTACAGTCATCATGTTTTCATCTTGTAAAATCAGCGATTTTTAGTTTTAATCAATGCATGCTGTAAAAAAACCATTTATGTTGAATGTCTGAACACATTTCTTCTGATTTCTTGTGCACCAGCTAGACTTGTGTGTTTTAGAGGAGGGGATAAAGTGGCCCATTCAAATATTAATACTGTATTGGTTTAATTGATCTCACTCTTGGTTTATAACTAAACCAAATCAGCTTACAGATTAACAACCTTAAATCATGTCAAATTAACTGCATAATAGAATGAGCTCATCACAAAGACATACATTTGTGAACCTGCATATACAATAAGATGCCAAATAGACACTACACTATGCTACAAGAACACATTTAAAAGTTAGTTTGGCTTGTTATTAGATTTTAATACAGCATGAAAACCTAAAGAGAAAAAAATGGCAATTTAATAAAATGATGCAGTGATATAAAAATACATACATAACTATTCAAAATTAAATGTACTGTAAATAAGATTGATGGTTTTTATTAATTTAAATAAATATAGAAAAGTTTAAATGATCTATTTATTTATCTATTTAGGAGTTGCCAGTCAGTGACCTGACAGACCATTTCTGTAGCATCTGGAGACAATTTTCTTTTTTCCCCTTTGGCGTTCCCACCGACGTTTTCTTTCGTGCTGGATAGCGTTAGCTAACACTCCACACCCTCGGCTCTGCATCATTATCTTTCTATTTACAAAGCCACACTTAGAAATTTGACTGTGATTGCTTAGATTTTTCTTTTTAGGGCAGTTTTTGACCACTTTCGTCTTCATTTTTTTGGTTTATATTCTTCTCCATAACGTTGGCTACAGGCCAGTGGCTCGCTGAATGTCTTCTTTTGCTTATTAGAGCTTGTTAAACAACAGACTGATGCATTACTGCCACCAAGTGCTGGGAAGCTGTATTGTAACTGAGCATCTCATGGACAACAGTAATAGCACTTGTGTCTTAAATTAATAACCTATATGATTCTCTGGTTTTTGCAGCCCACAGGTGAAAAGCTGAATTTTGTGGACCTCTAGGTAGCGATCGAGGCCCAAGCATGTGTTAAGAATCAGTTTTAGAGGACTGTTAGTACACTGAATTTAAAAAAAAGTTAAAATGCATTTAATCTTATAAGAGCATGGGTGCTATTTGCTATTGTGTCTTAAATGTGCATGTAGAAATCATGTCAAGATGCAGTGAAAGATAATTATCAAGTATTTTTATCTATTTTAAAATGTTCGACTGCAAGCTTGTGGTTGTGGTGCTGTCTGCAAGTTGTCTGACTGAGAATGGTGTCCATATTTCCCAAGTATGTTAAGGTTTCCATTTGTTTTCCACTGTTTTTGTTTGGTAGAAATGATATTGTGGGCAGAGTGACTTTGGCATTCATGCACCCTGGCAGATATGAGGCTGACACACAGATACCAGTGTTGAGCATGTCAGGCCTCAGTCAGACGTACTTTGTTTCTCATGGGAACATTCAGGATGTGTCTCCTGACTGCTTCACTGCTCTCGCTCTCTTATGCTTTCCTTTAAAAAATGTTTCGACTCTACAGCTGCACCGATGAAGCTGATGTTGACTGATGTCTGGAGCGGCTCAGATGACAATGCACCCAAACCGCCGACAGTCACCACACCAAGCCTTGTAACCCAACCCAGACCTCTGTGTGAAGACAGAAAAGCTTGAGGCTAAGCTGTGTCCCACCGATATTTAGTTTGATGTAATTTTCAAGTGGCATTTGTCACCACTGGCTGAAAACACCCTTTCTGGCAGGAATTAGTGTTACTCATCCCTTCATGTGCGCTTTTCTGGCTTCTGCTACCGAACAACAGTCATATTAAAAACAAAACACACGTATATGTCTTCATAAAGATGAGCTCAAACACCAACACTGCTCTGGCTCTGTCAAATTGTAATGTATTATTACAGAGGAGATCATCTAAAAATAACACTCCTGCTGAAGTATCCCAGCATCAAGGCTGTTAAAGACCAGACTTGAACTGGAGTTTGTTCGCACAACTTGGCTAAAACTTTTCTCTCTCTCTTCTCCACCCAAGTGATTGAGGAAAAAAATAGATTCATCTGAAATGATGTTAAAATATCAAGAGGTTTGGTAACAAGCAGCTGTAAATAAAGAGAAAAGATTCTTCATTGTCCAGAAAAAGAAACATTGAGTAGACTCTTGTCCAGTTATCCTCAATTTATCCTGTGTTCTCTAAAGCTCTCAGTCCTATAGCTTAGGATCCTATAGTTTCCATTTAATTCTCTTCCATTTTCCATCGATCCTTCATGTTTTCTTTTTTCTGCTGTGCAGGACTTTTTCATAACACAGTCGAGTCTCCCTGGAAGTTTATGTGCCAGCGTCACATCAGTTTTTAGGCAGAAATAGCTGTTGCTGTTAATGAATTAAAATCACAGCTCAAAGCTGGCATCTAATGAATAAAGCTGGGGAATAAGCTCTTAAAAGGAAAACTACTATTATAAAATAAATGCTATAAAAGCAGTTTGTGGTTTCATGGAAGCTGCCTAACAGAAAATGAACGTTGAGTTGGAAACAAGATGACTAAAATTTAAAGAAAAGAAAACATTGGTGTGTGAAAGCATCCATGTGATCCTGATCCAGGTCAGAAATTCTATAATTAAACTAAAAGTAGCTTCTTCCTGGTACCCCGTTATGTAGTGAGAAAAAAATCTGTGTCATATGATAAAGGTCGGCTTAAATCTGGGGCATGTTGGTGATGACGAAGCCTAAATCTTGATGCGTTTGTCCCCTCCTGTCACTTCTTAATTTGTTTTGACTCCTCTACCATCCATCATATAGTATTTATGTAGCTGCAGTTTTAAGATTCTGGGAATTACTGCCTCTTATGTTATTCTTGTGTGTTTGAAGGGGATGTGTGTCACCTCTCGCTCACAAGCATAATGTGCCTTTTACGATATACATATTTCATGACATGTCAGCTACGATTTATATGTGCTCTGCTTTCATGGCGTGTTTGTTGTTTTTCTCCCTGTCTGATGTAAAAGCAGGATCTCCAGTGGCCTGTTTTGAAAGCAGGTTACTGTGTTGAGCAAAATCTATCAAACCAGCAGCACTGAATGGAGATGTAGCAGAAAAAATGAAAGTGCTTCTTTTTCCTATTCTTTCAAAAGCAAAACAAGTTTTAAATTTCTTTGCTAAGTATTATATTTCCCATAGACTCGCATTAGTCTTATTTCATTATTGCATGTTTAAATTAATTTTCTACTCTTTTGTTTCTCTCCCTTTTTCAGGTGAAATAGATCGATGTCTGAAAAAAGTAGCGGAAGGAGTGGAGCAGTTTGAAGACATCTGGCAAAAGGTAATAAACTGTTGTTATTAAGGATGCTTAATATTTATTATTTATTGAAGAGTCCAAGACAAATGAACATAACATATGCTGATCAGCCGCAACATTAAGGGGGCATTCAAACCAGCCCTCCTGATTCAAATCCTAGTTCGTTTGCTTGGAAAGACCAGAACTTTTGGGGAAGCGTGAATGTGCAAACAAACTGATGCACATCAAAGAAGCAAACTCTGGTCTTCTCGCAAACATAGGTCTCAGTTTGCTTCATGTGAACCAAATACAGGAATCAAACTACAGCACACAGGGAATTGTGGGTAAACGCAACCAAAAAATATGCACATGTAAGGCAATAGGTTGCTTTGGCCAGGAGAAAGTGCTCGCTGTCAGATGTAGAAGAACTCTGTAAAAATTCTGATATGTTAAACCCAAGACCGCTAGGATCTGATGCAGCTCCATGTTTTGCTTGTTTGTGGTGGAAACAGAAGTTGTCCTACATTAACCAACAGATGAGCCAGTCTTCTTCTTTATTGTGTTCTTCTTGTCTCCTCCTTCAGTAATTCTTGAGGCAGCACCTCTGGCAAGGACGGGAATATGGTATTCAAAAGATCTGGTTCGTTTGACTAAGTGCAGTGTGAAAGCAAACTTGGGCTGGAAGAATGTTACATGTTAGTAGGTGTGAATGAAAACAAGTGACAGTACAGTGAACTAGAAAATTTCTGAAGAAATTGTGATGGGTGCTAATGCAGCTGCTGCTGCCTGTGCCCCAGTGTGGCAGCCATTTTACCAAGACTGAGTACCTGTGGTTGACACCAAAGATCCTAATGTGTGTGGGAGGGGCTGCAGACAGACACTGATATGTAGACACACCTACACAACAATGTATGGTGTGTGTTTGTGTGTAATTTTTATCTTTCTATGACCTTCTGTGTAACTTTTTATGACAAGTTTAAAACACCCCTCAACTCCAGAGTTGAGGAGAGAAGCATAGAAAAAATTAGTTCTAATGGAGCAAGGAGTGGGTGTACCTGAAGCCCTGAGGAGATTTGAGAGAAAACTTTACGACCTGCCACAATGATGATTGCGCTGGATGAAAGCGATCAAAAATCCCCCTGTTTTGATATGTAATTTCTATGTACAGAGACATGTTTGGACGTGAAACACACTTGTTTGGGGAATTTTCAGAATAATTTTTGGGACAGATTTAGAGTGGGTGATGTCTTACGGCGTTTTGTTCGGGGCCGTTTTAGTCAATGGTTTGGTTTACACCGGGTGCGCCACAGCACGGATCAGAAGCGTCCCAGAAGTGTGTTGTTGCGGCGCTCTGCTAAATTTACGTGCTGAGTCTGTTTGTGACGCTTCACGCACCCAGAATGCGTCACTTCTGCAGTTCAGAAAGGGGCAGACAGGAAATCAGACACGGGAGCGGTGTAAAAGCGTTCGGTATTTTTCAAAATAAAACCCCCCATGCAGATTTGCGCTGCTGAACCATGAAAACATTACGTGTTTAACCGGTCAGGGGGTCTCAGTGGTGTTTTTGTTGTCATCATAGATGACGATATGTTTGTGCTGGAAGTGGAGGATCACAAGATTCTCCACCCCTCCTGTGATTTTGTGATCTCGCGGATCCTGCTAGGTGGACTGCACTTGCGGGTGCTCCACACCTGACACGCTCCTGGTATAAAATGCCATTCCACACAGGTCAGAACAAAACCGGGGCACAGCCATAACGTGATGCACCCCGGTGTCATTCCGCCATTACGCTAGAGTGAAGAGGATTTTGGGCAGTTTTCAGACTTTTCCTAAAACATAACCAGTGATTGTGTCAAAATCATAAAAGATATGAAAATGTTCTTTAGTCAGTAAATGTTTTATCTTTCGTGACATGTTTAAACTTTGAATGGTGTTTCTAGGTGAATGTATAGCTGAGTTGTGGGTTCCAAAGTGACCTGGGCCTTTGGCTCATTTCAGCCAAATCCCATTCATTTCAGTGGGACCAAAAATCGCAGTTTTTTGCAAATTGTGTAAACATTGTTAAACTTATATAAGGAAAAATTCAAAACACACCATTCCCGATAGACACACATTTTGATATAACTTTTGTGGGGGTTAAGTTGAAACTGCGTACAGAGTTAGATGCCAAAGTTTTGAGACGGATGTGGGAAAAGTTTAATAAGATCGCAGAATAAAGGCAGATAGCAATATTCCAAAAATTTTAATATTGTACTAAACTTAATTTATTTCAGTAATTCAACTTAAAAAGGTAAACTAATATATTATATAGACTCATTATATGCAAAGTGAGATTTTACAAGCATTTATTTGTTATGACTTTGATGATTATGGCGCACAGCTTATAAAAATAACCCCCAAATCAACGAAAAGGTTCAATGTTGTAGCCTCTAAGTGCCAATCAAGGCCAAACAAAAATGTGGGGAAGCTTCACAATGAGTGGCCTGAGGCTGGAGTTAGTGCTTCCAGAACCACCACACACAGACGGATCCTGGACCTGGACTTCAAATATCATGTTCCATTTGTCAAGCTGTTCCCGAATGAAACACATCAGAAGCGTCTTATCTGGGCTAAAATATTAACTGGTCTGTTGAGCGGTGGTCCAAAGTGCTCCTTTCTGATGAGGCAAATTTTACATCTTGTTTGGAAATCAAAGCCCCAGAGTCTGGAGGAAGGATGGAGAGGCAACAGCCCAAGACAGTTAAAGTGCAGCGTGAAGTTTCCACAGTTTGTGGTGATTTGGCAGCCATGTTATCTGCTGGTGTTGGTCCAGTATGCTTTATTAAGTCCAGAGTCAATGCAGCGTCTACCAGGAGATTTTAGAGCACTTCATGCTTCCTTCAGCAGCTTTTAGGAGATGCAGAAATGATTTTTTTCAGCAGGACTTGGCACCTGCCCACACTGCCAGAAGAGCCAAAACCTGGTTCACTGACAAGGGAATACTGTGCTGGATTGGCCAGCAAGCTCTCCTGACCTGAACCCTGTAGAAAGTCTATGGGACTTTGCCAAGAGAAAGATGAGACACATGAGACCGAGCAATACAGAAAGGGTTGAAGGCTGGTATTGAAGCATCCTGGTCTTTCGTTACACCCCAGCAGGGCTACAGGCTGATAACATCCATGCCACGCCGCATTGAGGCACAAATTCATGCAAAAGGGCTTAAACCAAGTACTGAGTTCATATGCATGGCTATACTTTTCAGATGTTCAACATTTCTGTTTTCAAAATCTTTTTTTATTGATTTCATGAGGTTTTCTAAGGTTTTTATTTTTGGGTTTTCGTAAGCTGTAATTCATAATCATCAAAACTATAATAAATAAATGCTTCAAATATGTCACTTTGCATGTAATGAGTCTATGTAATATAATAGTTTTCCCTTTTAAGTTGAATTACTGAAATAAATTAAGTTTTGCAGAATATTCTCTTTTTCTTTTAGTTTCACCTGCATGTGTGCCTTAATGCTTTCAGTGCTAACTCGGCTCATGATGTTGGAGCGCAGTGCTCTGATGGGAAGCCTGCTGCTGGTATTCCCAGCACAGCATGCCAAACACATTCTCCTACAGTAGCAGCTTTCCCAGCAGGACAGCACTGGGACCTATAAAAACGGCTCAGAGAAGGCTCGGACACAACAAAGAGTAATCCCTATCTTCAAAGACCCCATCCCACAATATTTAGAGGAATGACACCCTCAGATGTTCTTTGCATGGTCAGAGCTCTTTTAGGGACCTAAGATGGGCCTGCTTTTGTGCTGCACTAGTTTCTCTAGGATTCTATAATTTCATTAGTTAAATAAATTATACTATTAACACAACAGGATGCACAATACTCATGACGCTTATAATAAATTCAGTGGATGCAGCAGAGCCAAAGTCTCTGAGAACAGATCAGTTCTGCAAATAAAGAGGTTGAGACTCATAGGTGCTTTAGTTAAAGATCCCAGCTGCACTTATTTCTCCATTATATCCCGTATTTATGGTGCTTTTTGAGGCAAAATCTGCACCTTTGTCAGAAGCTTGCCTCACCACATAAATGCATTCATTATATTTGAATCACTTTTCTTTCTTTCTTAGTTTAATTTCCACTTCTCTTTTCCTCCTCACTTAATCATGTTACAGAAACATAATTTCTTGTGAAATCAATTTGACAAATCAAACTCAAATATCTTCATTCTTCTTTTAAAAGCATGAGCAAATTCTTTTAAACCTTATACCAAATGACAGCAAATAAGACAGCAGTCTTATTATTTTTTTTTTTTAATGTTAATTTAATTTAGAAATGAGGGGGGTGCACTGTGGCTTTTCTGGTCCAGAACTTGTTTGACCCTTCATTTCTTTTTTTTTCCTTTCAGCTTCACAACGCAGCCAATGCGAACCAGAAGGAGAAATATGAAGCAGACCTCAAGAAAGAGATTAAAAAGCTACAGGTAAGAAAAGTGAGACTATTGAAGCTTGGAAATATGATATAATTAAGAGGCACTTTCCTGTGAAGAAATGGAGCAGCAGTTAAAATTTTAAGATTGCTGTTTTAACCCAGATCTCAGCCCATATCTCTGCTGCTCCACACGGTTTGGCTGAAAAGCTGATCCAGTTTCAGCCGTCCAGCTGAGTCCTCAAATGTTGGGTTGTCTCAGGGAAAAAAACAAAGTGCTTGTGAGTCCTTGTGGGAGCATTTGGAGTCTTTTATTGAGTCGGTATACCCATTAACTTCCTTTCAGTGCACTGACCTTGTAGCATTACTATATGAGGGAACTCTGGGGAAACAAACTAAAACCACAAATCTGAACCATTTTGATCACACTCACATTTTATAGCTTCTCACGTCCTGTGATTTGTACGTTTTCACGTGGAAACAACTTCACCCAGAAACTAGCTCTGGTTTCGTCATCACAGAGCCAAAAGGTACAGAATGGATCTGTGTACAAACAATGGTGGGTCAGTGATAAGATAAGCATGCAAACACTCAGCAATAATAAATAAAAAGTCCAGACTCAACCTTTGAGCTACATTTTGCAACCATGTTTGGAAACGGTGCAAAGAAGCCTCCCTCTTTGTTTGTTGTTGTGCATCGTGACATCATGTGAATCATGGGGGGAGAGAGGAGCTGTCTGTGAGTGAAATTAAACAAGGACGTGGTCATCAGAACATCGAGAGATGAAAACTCTTCTTCATTGGCTGTTTATCTATGTACACTCAGTGAGTTTTCAATTCAATTCAGCTTTATTCCTACAGCACCAAGTCACAACAAAGTCATCTCAAAGCACTTTACAGACGTAATCAGTTCAAGCCAATTTATTATAATTCAATTAAAACAAATCCACATTAGTCCAATTTATAATATCTGTCCTTATACAAGCCTATTCATAAAAAATAATTCCCTAACTTAGAAAACAAATGGATTGCACAGGATCTATTTGCATCAAATCAATAGTTTTCTACTGTCAGTCTGGCTTTCAATCAGTAACCACCAGGCTGTTTATGACAAGGATAAAATCAAAACAGAGATGCCTCATGCAGTTTGTTTGTCTAAGATATTGCAAAGAAACAGCATGATGTATTTTACACACCTCTCAAAGCCTTTCTTAATCTACAATCTTTACAGGTGAACTTAATTTGAGCTTCTCCAAACTTCTGAATGCACATGTACAACTGTCCAACGTGTGATTACTTATTGTAGAACATGTTGTTCTCTAACATGATAAACTACTAAAAATAAACATAAGAGGTGTCTGAACCATGAATTAATCACTAAATGTTCCAGTTAAAAAACACTGTTAGCTTATTTTGTTTGAGATGAAGAAATTACTCTTATATGATTCTACTTATTGTCCAACATTCATGGTGTAATATCTCTGCAGCATCAACTGTTTGACATTTTCTATAAGTTAGCCCTGAAAGTGGAATATCCCCAACTTTTTGTAATGTTTCAGCATCATGAGGAAAACTAGATAATTATAGAGAGATGATTTTTTCATAAATAATTAAATACTGAAATTAATCAATATTCCAATAAGTAAATCAACTGTAAAATAAATTCAAAATAAATTAATTGAAATCTACAATTTCAATATTTATTTATTTCCACTTTTTTTATTCATAATACTTTATTTCTTTATTTATGTATTAACACTTATTTCTAAATAGAAATACCATAATAATGTATGTTTTAACAAATAAATAATAAATGAAAGCATTAATAAATAGAAGTAATACATAAATAAATGAATATATTAGATACATTAAGTGATGTAAATAAAAGAAGTGTAATTAAATAAGTTATCCAATGAAAAATGTATTTTATTAATTTATTTTGTGTGTATGTTATGGCACATTTATTTATTCTATTATTTATTCACTTCAGTATCTATTCATTTAATTATGAATTAAACAGCTCTCCTTTGACAATATTTGAGACTAAAACAAGACCAAACACTAAGCGCAGAAACAGCATGAAGCGTTAACCACGTAGGAAGTGAAACGCTGCCAGCGTGTGTGTGCAGCCTGCTGGAAACCAGGACCTGACCCTCAGAATACACTGAAATGACCATATAAATCATTGCAGCCGAACACGTTGTGAAGCAGAGCTGTTAAAGGGATTAATCAAATGAATTCCTTTCTAAAACACCAAAGTAGGTGCTTCTCAAAGTCAAGAAAGGATCAGTAGTGGCTACTTTTCCAGTAATCCACGTCATGAAATCTCATAGGACAGCTCTGGATCCTTTATGTCTTTGGTACAGTTTCTGGATGCTGACATGATCGCTCAATAAAAATTAGATTTTTCTAAATGCGAAGTATGAATTTACTTAAATGTTGATTATTTCATTTAGACATGACAGAAGTCAGATTACAGACCTCAAGTCTGACCGAGTCCGTAATCAGTTAACGGCTGTTCAGAAACTGCTGAAGTTGACTCGAGCTCTGAAAATGACATGAGATAGCTTTCTGATGCCTACAGGTTGGAGGTGTGTCGCTTGTAGAGTGTTAAATATCATCTAGCTCAGCTAAAAGTGTTTAATGTGTGTGCTGCCATCTCAGCGTTGTCATGAGAACCAAACTCCAAGCAAAGCCTGCATGCTGCATGTAGACATAATGTTCACCATCCATGACCGTTGAAGACGAGTCCCTGCTTGCTTTATAAGAGTTCACTCATGTGTTTGTTTCTAACCCTCCCTCCCCCTTCTTCTTCCTCTGGTCCTTCAGCGTCTTCGAGACCAGATCAAGACGTGGGTGGCATCCAACGAGATCAAAGACAAAAGGCAGCTAGTAGAGAACCGCAAACTCATAGAGACGGTGAGTAGGAGCTGATGCTAACGCTCCCTCTCTGACCTGTGTGATTCTGGAAAAAAGCAGCAGCTGATTTAACACTTTGCTATTTTAAAACACAATAACAGGAAAACTGTCAGTTTGGCTTCTGCCACAGAGCAGTGGGGTGAAAAGGACAGTTCGTCTGTTCAGTTTATTTATTCTACAAAGTTTAGTTCATGTTTTTAACCTGTTTTTTTCTGTTTGAGAGAAGATTTGGGAGGGCAGTCGATCTGTGGTAAATTTCGGTTGAAAATAACACAATATAAGTAAAATTTGGAGATTGTGAAAAGTAGTGGAATCAGTCAGACAGAGTAGTTATCCCACCTATAGAAAGCTTCATAAAGAGTTTTACCTGTTTAGCTTTAATGATCTGGTTCATCCTACTTTTGTAACTGTTTTCATAAGACTGTTATTAACTCTAAACTATGCAAAAAAAAAATGTATTATTTTATTTGTTTGACAAAAACTGGACACGTCAGTCTAAACAATATGGGAAAATTAAAGCCCTTAAAAGTGGAATAAACCAGAACATGGAGCTGGAGGGTAAATAGTTCCTGTGTGTACATGTTAAAGTTGGCACAAATGGGCCTAGGTCTGCCACATAAGCTCTACAGCTGCATGTAGCTTGCTTTATGTTTTATAAAGTGTAAGTACACGTTGATAGAGTGGAATTTCTGATATAAATATGGATTTACATATTTGATTTTATTTCACTTTATTTAATTTAATATTTGATTTAATTTAATATTATCTGATCTAATTCTGTTGTTTTAATTTTCATTTTTAGTTTGTTTTCTTACATTTTTGTAATTTTATTAATTGAAATAATTTTTTTATCAATTTTTTTATAGATAAATCTTGATAAGTATTGATTTACCTGTGACATACTTCAGTCGATATCATGTGCCCTTTTTGAAAATACTGGAACATTCAGCAGAAGAAGATGGTTTCACCAAAAATAAAAAAAGATTCATTTAACCAATAATGTTTCTTCTTAATTCAATACATTTTCACATTTGTTCATAAATTTGCTTCATGATCTTAAAACAGGAGTTTAAATGTGTCATTTCCGAGTTCTCAGCCTGTTTCTGTTTCCTTCAGGTGGCTCCAAAAAGAAAAATTCTGCCCGTTTAAATTTGCATAAGCAGACAAAACAAACATGGCCACCTTCAGGAATATCACCACTTTATTTCACCTTAATTACTTAGATTAAAGAGCTGAACCCCAGAGATGCTTATTATGGCTGCGGGAGCCGTGGGAGCTGGTTAGATGTCTAACACCTGTTCTTTAGTGTTGCTGCTCCGCCTGTCAGGTTTTTTATTTGCCTTTGATGACGGCTATTGAGATGAGTTAAATATGAGCCACCTGTCTGCACAGTGAGGAGAAAAATTGACTCAGCAGAGCTCCGTCTCATCTCCATGAGGTTTTTCTTGTTTAACCCCACTCTGCTCGTCCTGTTTTCCTGCAGTTTTGTTGGTTTGACCTGAAATTATAGTCCTACAGGAAGTGTACAGGATTTGTTAGAAACATCTTACCTTCACTGAAAAGAAGTCGCTGCATGTTCACAAAGCAATATGAGAAAAGTTTGATTTCAATTCACCATCATTAAAGTTTTTAAGGTTGCAGGATGGATGTGAAAATCATGGCTGCTGTTTTCACAAAGGAAGAGAAGGAGGCTGTAAGAACCATCGCTAACAAACAATGGTCCTCCCAAGCGGGCTTTATTGGCTCTTAAGTGCAGTCCTTCTATTCATCATATGAGTTCTTCAGTTGTACTTGTTATTTAAGAAATCAATTAAGTAAAAAGCATCACTTGCATGATTATATTTCTGGGTTATATACCTTCGGTTCTGCCATTTTTTCCCATTTATCATGATTAGGGATTTTTTTATGTTTAATCTTGTATATTAAATAAGTGTCTTTTTTTAACAATACCTAATACATTTCCTTCTGCATGTCGTCTCCTTGCAGCAAATGGAGCGGTTCAAGATAGTGGAAAGAGAAACCAAGACAAAAGCATACTCGAAAGAAGGGCTCGGCCTCGCCCAGAAAGTGGACCCCGCCCAGAGGGAGAAGGAGGAGGTCGGCACATGGCTAACGGTGAGATTCAGGAGGAAGTTTCAGGACAGGATCAGTGTTTTTGTCCATATTTGTTATTTTGACAAGTTTCTTCCTGTTAGGGTCACCATATTATGCCTCCCCCTAATGAGCAGTTGTTGTAACTGCGTGACATGGTCGAGGCGATTTGCTCCAGTGCAGTGTGAAAGCAAACCAAACACAAGTTTTAGAATTTCTCACCTAATGTAACCGAGTTTCCTGGACTATCCTGTTGCAAATGTGCCCTCAAAGGCCTATAAGTTCATTTTCCCCTCTAGAATAAATAAAGTATAAATCTTATTTAATCTCATGCATTTAATAGACACACAATAAAATACACTGACAAATTCTATGGTCATATTTGTTTTTACTAGACCAATGTTTCTGACACAAAATCAGGTGTGTGTCACAGATTACCTGGTTAAGATTAAAGCTGCCTGCACATGAGAAATGAACCCTTTCTGAACCACTTTACTGGAAAGCTTCAATGCTTCATGAAGCCTCATCTGACCATCACTGTGCCTGAAAGAAGGGATATTGGTCTGTGACTGTGCTGCTAACTGGACATTTTTCTCTCTCTGCCTACAGAACACGATAGACACGTTGAACATGCAGGTGGATCAGTTTGAGAGCGAAGTGGAGTCTCTGTCAGTCCAGACGAGGAAAAAGAAAGGAGACAAGGAGGTCAGTCTGCTCTGATCCTTGATTCATTCATTCTTTATTTATTTAATTCATTATTCTTTCTTTTTCTCTTCCACCCGCTCTGTTTGCAGCTGGCACAGATCTGTCGCCCCTCAGCTTCACAGCTTCCCTCTCACTCTTTAATCTTCCCCTTTCCTCTGTGCAGAGAGGTCAAATAGTCTGTCCTCCATTCATCTTCTGATTCTGCCCTGGCAAGGATAACCTCCCTGGCCACTTCTCTCTGTCTCCAACTTTCCCTTTAAAGTCCTCTCCAGGGACCTCATTTATATATATATTAAAAAAAACCTCTTGATGACACAGTTCAGTCATTTCAGAGACCTTGCAGAGCCCACATTAAGGATTCATACCTTGAACCCACAATGACTTTTTATGCCACGGTGCTGAAAATATGTGCAGAGCATGATATCACTTTTCTCTTTAAGTCGCTCTTACTTGTTTCTGTTCATGACGTTTGTGTAGAGAACACTGAAGAAATGAGGCCTACAGGGATTTATTTTATCTGTTGCTTGTGCAGTTAGCTTAGCCGGCCAAAAGCACAGGATCGTCTTTCTTATCGGGGACCATTGAGGTTGCCTGTTGAGGTTGCAGATGTGAAGAAAAATCCCATTACTTGTGCAGTGATGAAAGGAAAGCTTTTATCTTTAGCACACCTCCTCTTCGGCTGCTGTCCTCTTCACATAACGAGTTTCCTCATCTGTCCTTTGCACTGGTTTATGTGAATGAAGCACTAGTAGTTTGCATTGCCTGTCAGTACTGGTTACCAGACTTTTGGCAGTTTGTGTTGACGAGCACATCACAGGAGCTTCTTTCAAGCCCAGTTCTAAAGAGGACGTGTTCTACTTTCATTAGTGCTTAAATGAAAGAAGCTGCAGGCTAAAACTTCGATTTTTCATCTGATATTCTTGTCTTATTATCACAGAAACAACTCGTTGAACTCAGTTGGTTACTCAGTAAGTATATATAAAAATTAGTAGGAATTATCAGCTAATCTTTGCAAACAGCTCCGTTGTCAATAAAAAAAAAACAAAACCTGTTAGTGAGCCATGTTGTTCACATTCCCCTGGACTTCTGCTTGGTTTAGTTTTCACTACCACCCCAAAATTTTACTAGAGCACAGAATATGTGTTCATAGTGTAAAACCAATGAGTTTTTCTTTTAGTTTGAGTTATTTTTTGCTGAAAACTGCTAGAAAACTGGAAGTTACACAGAAAACCACCATATAAAACTGAAAGTGAATATTTATGAGTGGTGTTGATTATTAGGATTTCAACAGTGATTATAATTAATGTGGAATTTCCCGTTTTTAAATAAAACCTTAACATGAATAATCTGAATCCTTCCTGTTTAACTTCAATGTGTCAAACCTCAACCACAACATTAATCTGTATTTAGTTATATAATGGCTTAATGAATTCTGTGCACGTTCTCTGCAAAAGAAGATGTTTTTTTTCTTGGTAAAGTAGATTTCCAGCCATCAAAAGGTGAATTAAAGTCTAAATGTAGATACTGCTTAAGCAGCAGGGAAAACCTGTGTTCCATTATAGATTAATACACCAGGGGAATCTCTGCTTGTGTGCTTGGAGGTTTCTTTTATAAAATTTTGTAAGATTTTTCCTTCAGTGTAGAGGTTGTACTGGATTCCTGCTGCCTTGATGTGTTTCAGCTTAAGTTTGTTTGTTTACTTTAAAACATCATTAGTTGGTGGTTCAGAGAGAATCTAAGGTCCATATGCTCAACATCTGAAGGCTTAAATGTATTAAACTTTGGGAAATATGTCTTAATTTTTTTGTTTGCAAGATGATTTTGGGTTGTGGATTACAGTCATGAGGGTTTGAAATGTCAAATAGGTAGCTGGATTTCCGTTCTACTCATTACATTTTTTTAATTTTGCACAATCTTGAGTCGGAAGTTTGTTATGCTGCATGACGTGCGTAGTTAATGCTCCCTACATGTGCAGGTGCAGCATTTGGATTAAACCTGTTGACGTATTAAAATCTTCTCACTCAGTCCAGCTACTGAATAACAAACATCCATGAGTGTATTTTTTTGTAATATCATCAGATCTGACAGCGATGCACAGTTACAAGCTCACTCTTCTCTCTGAGTTTTGTTCAGATATGTACAGATGCACATTACAGATGCACATTTGGACAAAGAAATGTTCAGTTTAAATTCCTGGAAGAGTGGGAGCATGTGTGAAATAACTTCGGAGGAGTTCAGGAATTAAATATTGAAATCAGAAGCGGCGCCTCTCCTGTTCTATAGGATGCATTAAGCTGTAAAGTGCACATGTAGCTGCAGCTAATGCTCTCATGGCCTCATACCAATCGTATGAAGCTCATTTCTGCACATTTCACGCTTAAAAAATTTAAACATGCCTTTTCATTGTTTTGTAAACTTTCTCCATCTAAATGCTGTTTTGTTCTGCGCTGCTAGAGTGAATAATTAATGAAAGTTCGTTGTTGCATTGAAATGTGGTGGTCCTGCCCCCCTCTGTGCTAGATGTGGGCTCTTTTTAATGCTTTAGATATAACAACTGTCAAAGCTCTTTTAAGTTAAGATATTAGAACAAAAAGAAGTGCAGTAACTCTGACTGACAGAAACTTTCCACATCCTGTTCTCTACTCCGTTGTACAGAAGCAGGACCGGATCGAGGAGCTGAAGAAGTACATTGAGAAGCATCGGTACCACATCCGGATGTTGGAGACGATACTGAGGATGCTAGACAACGACTCTATACAGGTTGAAGCCATCAGGAAGATAAAGGTTTGTTTTTTCTTTTAAATGATTTGAACTCTAAGATGTAAAACTTTGCCACCTTGCATTTCTTAGACTTTGTGTTGCTGCAGGTTCACTCCTGAATATTTAAACAGTAAGACTTAATGAATAGGCCGGCGTCTTTACCTCTCACATGCCTTCTCTTTGTCTAAAGGATGATGTGGAGTATTATCTAGACTCATCGCAAGATCCAGATTTTGAGGAGAATGAGTTCCTATACGACGACCTAGACCTGGACGAAATTCGTAAGTAAAAGAAGCGCTGCAGATCATCCTGTTTTATGTGGTATTATGTAATTGTTATTTGTGGAACAAAAAGTAAATATAAAATGTAAGGATTAAAATAAATGTTCCAGTAAGAACATCTGCAGGGAGACACAAAAATCTACAACTTACTTTTAGTTTCACTTCATGAGGAGAAAATCTAACCATTGAATAGCAAAAAAAACTGCACATAAACATGCAAATGTCTTCTACACACATGCAAATTCATAATAAGAAGTATGGAGAAGGAAGAGGTGCATTCATAACAATGACTGGTTAAAGGATGTTTAACCTTTTAATGTTTTTATTACAATATATCTGTCACATTTACACGCGTCTTTTGTCCGTTATTAAAGTTCTTTGACCTATAAGAGCCACCCAGCAGCAACCGCATTATAAGACATTTTTCTTTTAATGTGTGGTTCTGACACTGAAAGCAGGTTGTTAAACTGGACCAACAACATCTTGAAACACACCTGGAGATCATCAGGCTAATCTGTGGCTCTTCTATCAGCTGATGAAACTCTTTATCTTGACACCAGATCAGATGGACTCAGTAAGAACCGAGGAGACCACCAGATTTACCTCGTAGTCCGGATATCTGCAGCAGAAAGTTTTACAAAACCTGTCCAACAAGTTGTGGAGGCTTTCTGTGCACAAAGGCCTGAACAGTTGGAGAAATTTAACAAGGTTTTTTAAGCTGTACCTGAAAACTCAGTGTGTTGTAAAAAGAGGCCTGATGATTGCCTGCAAGTCCAGACTGCAAGTTCAGCGACATGAAAAGTGAGACTATAATGAGCACAAAGGAGGTGATGGAAAAAGATGAGCAGTTTTAAACAGAATATTACTAAATAACCTCAGACTTGTCTGTTTAAATTGTTCCAGCTGTTTACCACACTGAAACCTTTGGTAAACAAAGTGACAGATTTGTTGATTTTAATGATTTTTATTGACCCCTTCTCCCTCTGTGGCTCTTCCTTTCCAGCTCCGTCGCTGGTCGCCACCTCCCCACCGGGACACTCGCACTTGGAGGACGAGATCTTCCAGAACTCCAGCAGCACACCTACTTCCACCACCTCATCCTCACCCATCCCCCCGTCACCTGCCACTTGCACTACAGTAAGAAAACTTTGAGTTTCATCTTTGTAGTTTTCCCTACAAGCTGTGTGATTTTCACACTTGAAATTTTCCACAGTGTAAAATCAAAACCAGTGAATGTTTTTTCTTGATATTGAAAAAAGTTTCATTTTAGTTCCTCCTGATAATATAAATGATAAAAGCCTTTAAAAATCCAATCCACTGCTTTGCCACTGATGGAACCACTTTTAACATGAACTCAGTGGTTGTATTCACTTGAAGTCAAACCAGATCAGTATCAGACATCTAAATGTAAGATAATTGCCTTTGTAGTTATTGTAGTGCCCTGCCATGTGCTCTCATTGTTCACTTGTATTGCTTTCGTATCATCTGTTCTTCCTCTCCACCCACATCCAGCATGTTGGGAGTAGTTATTGTACATCGGATATTTCAGAGTTGCTGGCGTGGTATTGTTCACTGCTGCTGACGACATGTTTTACATGGACAGAGGTTTATAGGAATGAGATGCTGCATTGATTCCTGAAACCTGAAATTTAGCTGCTGTAGTTCATCTTTATACTTCCTTTAAACGGTTATCAACTTTTAATATTTTAAAAAAGGTGGATTTCAATTTTCAGGTACTCTTGCTAGCTACAGTTCGTCCACCACCATGGAAAATTATATTTAGCTCAAAGACACAAAAGCAGCTGGAGAACAAATGAAATATGACGTGAACTACAGATGTGATGTGATTTAAATGACAGAAGAGAAGCCGTTGTGTCTTTGTGACTGACAGTGTTTGTTTTTCTTGTTTTCAGGAGAACTCAGAAGATGACAAAAAGAGGGGACGTTCAACAGACAGTGAAGTTAGTCAGGTTAGTGTGAAGAGGCCGAAGCTTCCTGGTGCAACATTATATTATCATATCTATTTTTATACTGGGTCTGATATTAATTTGATTTGAAGTACTTTATTGTCCAACACAGGCAGGGAAATTATCTTTGTTCTTACCAATAGCAATAAAAGCATTGGAGTCATATAATACACACTACAATAATAA
The DNA here is from genome assembly GCF_017639745.1 of Melanotaenia boesemani. Classification (NCBI taxonomy): domain Eukaryota; kingdom Metazoa; phylum Chordata; class Actinopteri; order Atheriniformes; family Melanotaeniidae; genus Melanotaenia; species Melanotaenia boesemani. The sequence continues at coordinate 28,700,493 of NC_055698.1, forward strand.
ATGTTAATCATCGTTCAAACACACATCAGACACAGAAACACAATCAGCTGCCGACATCAGCTACAGCAACTTGTTCACTACAGTAACCAAAGAAATTATTTTACAGAGCTCTTAAGTTTCATGTGAAATTTCAACTCTGTAAAAGTTTTTCATCCATTCTCGTTTAAAGGTCTCTTGAGAAATAGTTCTCCAGTCTTTCTGAAGGTCTTTAAAAATTTTCTATTTGTACATTGGCTGTTTTTTTTTTTAAAGTCCGGTACTGGTTTATCAAGGGATAAACCAGTATTCTGTGTGAACATGACAAACTACATAGCAAAGAACCAGATTTAAATAGATTCTTTAGCCACTCTGTGACTATGAGCCCGTCACAAACACAAATCATTTGTTTCCAATTGTAAAATGCAAAATATAACTCAGTTTGACAGGCAGAAAATAGTATTATTAATATTAAATATAAAGCAGCAAAGTGATTCCTAAAGAGCTGCTGGCTGTATACTTTGTGTATCTCAGCATGGTGTTCAGTGTGTCCTTAAAACATTTAAGTAAACTGGACAAGTGGATCTGAAAATATCTGAAATAGGAACAAAGGCCTGAACCAGGACCTGAGACATGCATCTGGACCTTCAGCAGATCCATCTACTGTTTACTGTTGAATGTGTCGTGAGGTGTCCTACACGACACAAGAACTGGACTGAAAATCAGTTTCAACAGATCTGATGGAGGGATGAATCCTCCCTAGACGGACCTCAACTTTACTGAAGCAGTGTGGGGTCATCTGGACAGATCACAAAACAAAAAGCAACAACATCCAAAGATGAGCTTTTGTAAGGTGCTACAAGAAGCCTGCAGAACTATTCCTGAAGATTACTTTAGGAAATTACAAGAACGTTTGTCTAAGAGGGTTCAGACTGTGGTGAAGAATAAATGTGCTTATTTTATGTTGTACACATGGTTTAATACAAAAAGAGAATAAAAAATATGCAACTATGTCCATTTTTTTATGTTTTCTAGTGTAACAGACCTGGGTGTGGCCTAATATTTTTACACAGTTCTGTGAACTAAACATTTTTGTTTAGTCTTTTTTTTCTTGTCTCTTAGTTATTTTAAAGAAATTTAGAGTTAAAATGTGTGAGTGGATTAATTCACAACTTATTGCTACTGTATTAGTTCTAATAATATATTACTATACACTCGCAGTTTTCTGGAAATTGTCAGTGTTGTTACTGTTATTTGCTTCAGATTAGTTTTTATTTTGGTGTTTATCAACCACTTGTTTACGCCTGTTACAGAATGTGACTTCTGAAAAGACAAACAAACAGACAGATGACTTGTTGTTTCTTTTCCAGTCACCCGTGAAGAATGGGAACCCCTCCTCTTCGTTATCCTCTTCTTCCTCTTCCTCCTCTTCTTCTTCTTCATCTTGTTCTTCTTCTTCCGTCTCGGGACTGACCTCATCCTCAATAATCTCCATGGTGACCATCGCTGGAGGAGGAAGCAGTGGCTCTGGGGGCAACAGTCATCACAGCAGCTTAGGGGGTCTCCTCTCCAACACTTCGGCTGGCAGCTACAGCAACGCCACCCAGCAGCAGCCGCACCCCTCAGCACAGCAGCAGGCCAAAAACTCAGTGAACTCCTCCTCCTCAGCGCCCATCTCCAACTCCACGACCTCCACCAACAGCCACAGGGCCTCCTTGGCGTCTTCTCCGCCCAATGCCAGCACACAAGGGCTGCTAGCTTCAAACTCCCAGCCCCAGGCACCGTCGGGACCCACTTCGACCTCCAACAGCCTTGGCCTTAGCCTGGGGCTCTCTCTGGGGAAAGGCGGCTCCATCACCACCACCCCGATGGCAGGGGGCCTCGGCTTGTCAGGGATGCCGGCATCCCTGAGCACCATGGCAGGCCTTCTGTCCAGCTCCACCCCAGCACCCTACGCTCAGGCGGCCGCCTCAGGCACAGGCAGCTCAGGCTTACCAGGCTCTCTCGGAGGAGTCAGCACCACAACGACCAACAGCTCTGTGGGCGCCATCGGCAGCAGTATCACAGTCGGCGGGCCGACGTCCTCAACGGGAGGCCTGCTCGGCGCAGCGCCAGGGATGGGGTCTGGGATTCTGGGTTTGGGCTCTGGTCAGTCAGGGTTGCAGGGGTCTTCCCTGGTGTCACCAAGCCCTGTAGGAAGTTTAGCTCCAGGGAGCGGAGTAGGAGTCATCGGGAGCAACGGAGGCAGTTCGGGATCAGCAGTGAGCGGAGTCGTGGGAGGAAACTCTTCACTCTCTGTTCGACCACCAAGCCAACAGAAGCAGAACGGTAGCACCAGTGAGTATCTGATGTTCACATTGGTCTATAAATGGAAGAGCAAGACTAGCATCTATGAGTAGAATCGGTCCACTCAGGTTTATCCTTAAAACTATGCTTAACCATAAAACTCTACATTGCATAACCTATACGTGATCTACGAAAGTTTTCCAGGCATTTAAATGCCATCCAGCAGGTTTACAATCCAGCTGCAGAATGTAGTGTTTATGCAGAGGTAAATCCACAGTGAGTCATCCATGATAACACCATCATTTATCATATTTTTGCTTTAAAAAAAGATTATCTCTGTTATGTTACTAAAAAGAAAACTCTGTTTTGACCTGGAAATTATGGTGAAGCCACTTCCTATCAAACTTTCCACCAATCAGAGAGCTTAAATGGACGGTAATGGCCAATCAGCAGCAGCCAAAGATTAACAAGTAAGCAGAAAGTTCTATGTGTCTGAAAAGGACAAAAATAATATTCATAGTGCTTTACATAAAACATTAAAAGCATTACAGCAGGGTGCAGGAAGCAATAACAAGTGCATTAAAAACTTATATACTTATAAAAAGAAATAAAAGAAATAAATAAAAAAAAAACAAAGGAAAAAAAACTAAAATAAAATAGATAAAATGTAAGAAAAAACATTCCAGTGTGGGCAATTTTAACAGTTGTTTTGATAATAGACACATGTGAGGAGTTAAAAGCTGAACGCTGCCTCTCCATGTTTAGTTCTGACTCTGGGAACACAAAGTAGACCGGACTCTGACCTGAGGGATCTGGTTGGTTCATAACGAACCAGAACATCCTGAATGTAATGTGGTCCTAAACCATTCAAAACCTGCAACTTTGTTTTCCACCACCTGCATTCAGCTTTTCCACATTCTCAATTTTTAACTCTATTTCCATGGAGCTCTCTTTTTTTTCTTTTCACTTTGGTGGGAGCAATAACATCAATAATACTTGTAATTTTATCAAAAAAAAAAAAAAAAAATGTAGGAGAAAGTGTAACTATGTAAATAGTTTCTGTTACATGTTTTTTTTCAATGCCAGCCAAAAACAGTAAAACAGGATTTATTAATAACAGAACTTTGTAGAAATAACATTCAGATCAACAGTGACCAAGCCCTTACTCATCTGCACGTCATTCCCTCTCGGCTTTCAGGATAAAAACACACAACAGAAACTATTTACATATTTACACATTTTCCTCAAGCTGTTATTTTTTTTTTTTTTTTTTTTTTTTTTTTATTTATTTTATTTTAAATGTGATAAATAATGCCGTTATCGTGGCTCCCTCATTTACCATATAAATAGAATCAAAACTACACTTCACAGTTGGATTGTAAACCCCCTGGATGAGATATAAATATCTGGAAAACTTCTGTAGAGCACCTGAAGGGTAAGCCATCGCTCACAATTTACCCCTTAGAGTTACACGATACCGTTCCTGAGAAATTGTTTACTATATAAGCAATGGAGAGTTTTAGGGTTTATCTTAACGTTTGTCACTGTAATCTGGAAAAAGGTAAATTACATAAACATGAGAAAAAAAACAAAATATTGAATGAATTTTGAAAAAACTTAAAATTAAACAGGTACATTGCTTCCTAAATAAATATATTTCCTTATATAAATGTGTAATTATATACTAGAGCTCAGCTCTAGCAAAGGAATATGATAAGAACGTGAAATTTGTAGCTACAATGCTGTAATTTCAGTTTCAGTTCAGTTTTACAAACACGTTTGAAAGAGTCACGACTTTATTTTTGCCTTGTTTCTTCTTCCTGGCTTTCCAGGTTACAGTGCTGTGGTAGCAGACAGCACAACAGACTCCGCCCTCAACAGTGCCACCCAATCACAAAGCAGCCAACCCTCATCTTTGACCTCCACAGCCAATCAGCCGTAAGTACAAAGCATCATGTTAGTGATGTAAACATGAAGGAACATGTTTGGTCCTTTTTTTTTTTTTCAATCTGACTTTTTACCAAACGGCTGTCAAAGAAATGATAATTCTGCATTTTTGTGGCAATAAAACAGGAAAATGAAGAGCTTGTCATTCTTTTAATCTTCTTCTCTGCCCCTCTCCAGTAAGGTCACGGGTCCCAGTTTACTGGGCTCCATTAGTTTGTCATCCAGCTCCCCATCGCCGGCCTCCTACAGCGAGGCTAAAACGGTGAGCGGGGGCAGCCTGCTGAACGGGCCGCTGTCCTACTCACAGTCATCGGACGGTATCAAGGTGAGAATACCACGACACACTCCTCCACACACACCTCCTCCACCCAGTTTCATCTTAGAACAAAAACGTCTTTTAGACACGCGCATATTTAATCTTTATTGTCCTTTAATAAAAAGACCAGCTTTAATCAAATCACCTCTTATTATTCATCTACATTAGACAGTTTTGCTTTAACAGTCCAATTAATTCTGACAAGTAAATCTGCTGCTGACGCCATCTTTTAGAAATTATCTGCAAATGTGTTTAACCTTCTTACAACAGTGTTGACATGGTCACTTACATCTGAAGCTGCTTTACTCTAATAAAACATTACAGTTTTACAGTTTTTAATTGTGTCATCTATAAGGAAATAAAATGTTTGAAACTTTATTTAGACCAAGACTATTTTCACAAGACAAACTATTATAGAGCAAAAGAAAAGAGCTGTGTTTCTCAGATCATTGGGTTATTAGGAGACAATCCAGGGATGATCTGGAAGCTGCAATGCATGTGTAAATGAGTAAATATGTAAAATATTAAAATAAAAATAAATGGTTTAAAATATAATATAAAGCAGAAAAATATAATGTATAACATAAAATATTAATACAGATTTTATATTAAGTTAAAAAATATTTTAAAATATATAAAATTAATTAATAGATGTAAACTCGTCCAAACATCATGCGCTTGTTTCACAGAGTTAATATGGAAAGTATAAATCACCTGCGACACCCAGATCCACCTGCTGAATGTGAATTTTACTATAGGCGTTTTTATTAAAACGATTAGTTTATTAGGAACTGGAGGTTATCCCTTGGTCGCCTGGTTAATAACACCACTGACCATCATTTTATTAGATGCACCACTCGCTCCATCAGCTCACTGCATCTTTAAAGGAAGCTGGATGTGTGTGAACACAGCAGGTGGTAAATACTCACAGACTGTAGAGATGAAGGTTTATTTTACGGTGTACCACTTTCCTCTTTACCACTTGGATGTTTGTCTTGATGCGCTCATGGGACCAGACTGCAGGCAAACTCAAGTTCAGTAGTAATTAATTGCTTATTTGTACATAAAGTTGCTTTTATAATATCAGAATCACACCGTAAGATTATTCAGAACCAAACGGGACAAACAGGTTTCAGTGCACAAATTCATCATTATTCATTTTCGTGCATTCTTTGGTATTATTATGTTTATTTTTCCTCGCCTGGTCTCTGTACACTGTGTGCCAGTCTTATTACCTTTTTTATTGGCATTTTCAGGCATTTACATAAGCAAATTAGGGCCAGCTGGCACTGCCTTTCAAATTACAGAGATTGTTTAGCTATCTGAGAGGGAAAGGCATCAACAGTTTTGCAGTTTAACACGTACGTGAATCTGACGAATTGCTTTCTAAAAAAAAAAAAAAAAAAAAAAAAAAAACTGAAGTACAACGTAAGAACAAATTTAAGACGATTTGTGAAGATATTGGTGAATGCGGCCTATCTTTTTTTTTTTTTTTTTTTTTTTTATCTGTTACAGCATAAAAACACCTGATGGCAGAGGGAAGGCAGATTCACATATTCTTTGCACATATATTTGATTGTGTAACGATGCGATTAATCGTGAGTTATAGCAGAAAATCATTCAGTTACAGCGCTAGTTAAATAATGAAATTATGCTCCTTCATGTTTTTAGGCTCTTTTCTTTTTAAGAGCGGAAACAAAACAAACATCCCAAAAGAGAATTCAAATTCATTTTCTTGACAACATTATCAGTGATGCGGAAGTTTCATGTTTCCGTCCAGGCAGGTAACACACACTCACGTACAGAGAATCTGTTTCCCATGAGTCTCCTTGTCTGTGCTCATCAGCCCCCAGAGCCTCTAAGCAGCCTCAAGTCCATGGCTGAGCGAGCTGCACTCAGCTCAGGGATTGAGGGAGATGTGTCCTCCCTGCACCTTACCCCAGGTAGGATACACTCTAACACACACACACACACACACACACACACACACACACACACACACACACACACCTTGACAAAAGGAGAGAGAGCTGCAGCTGAGCAGAAATAGAAAAGCTGTTGTTTAAAAGAACTAAATGTCATCTCACCTCCCACTCTCAGCCTCTGAGCAAAGACTGCAGCTGATATTATCATCCCTGACTCAACTTCTCTCCCGTCTCTCATCCCGATACATCCTCACTTTCCTCCTCCTCCATCCTTTCAATTCTCTCGTGCTCTTCCTTCCCTTAACCCTCAAACTCTCTGACTTCACCTCTGTCTCCTGTTTCACTACAGACATCTTCCCCAGCAGCACTACGGCTGCTTCGGGTCCCCCATCAGCTCCTCAGTCCTCGCTGTCAGAGGTCAGCATCCCCCCTTCGTTGGGGGTCTGTCCACTGGGGCCAGTTCCCCTGTCCAAAGACCAGCTCTACCAACAGGCCATGCAGGAGACGGTGTGGACGCACATGCCCCACCCGTCCGACTCCGAGAGAATCAGGTGCAGTAAATCAGTAGTTATGGTATGCTCTGTGCCTCTGCATATATGATTTTAAAAGGCCAATAAGGAAAGCTTGGAGTAAAGCATAAGGGCAGAGATTCCTCTGTTTCCTTTTATGGGTCAGTAATAAAAATTGTGTTCTTTTTTTAATTATTTATTTATTTGTTTGTTTGTTTTTAGAAAGATATATTAGAACTGACACCTCAGCTAAATCTGCACTCCAAGATGAAGTCTAATATCACTTGATGCACCCTTAATGAGCCTAGGGAGGAAATTAGAGACATTTCTGCTGTGCCAGGATGATTGCATTCATTCTGTATGAACCTTCAATAGTCCTCAATTTACTTTGGATATATCAGGACTGAGCTGATCAGGAACAATGTCCAAAGCAAGAACAGGTTCACTCGATTTAAAAACTACCTTTAGTTTGTTATTGTGTGAAAATGAGTAGGGGTGGGACTTTAAGGCAGTAATTACGATAAATTAATTAATCGTAATTATTTTATTATAATTTAAAATGTGGAACATTTGTCAGTACATGAGTTTCTGGTACACAAATTAAACTGGTGCACACATCAGAGCTCTGCTAACAACTTAGCGGCTTTGACGCTACGTTTAGGGAGTTTTCAGACCCCCCTGACGACTTTATTTTAAAAAAATCGACTAGCAACAAATCTAGCAACGTTTTCTGATGTTATTGGAGTTTTTCGGAGGCTGATGTAAACGCACGTAGCGTTTACTACTTCTCAGTAAGCCGCTGTGCTGTTGCAGGTCCCTCCTCTGACCAAAATAACACACAGCTGCAGTCAGTGCAGCAGACGTTCGCCTCTGCTAGACGTGCGAGACCTAAAATGAAGCACACAAAGCCGACACTGGCTGATCCCGCCCTGGCTTACCATCAGATATTAATGCCTATTGATTAAGAGTGTGGACTAAAATATTCTAAAAGTTAAATGTAGTGAAACATGTTGTAGACTCTTAATCAGAGAACAGCTGGAGCTGCTAGTTAAAGTATTGCAATGACACTTTATTTTTAGGTCTGTTCAGTTTTTGCCAGGGGTTTTTTCTATTTGCTTTTCTACTGTTTGGAATTGAAATGCAATTAAATGATTTTTCTAGTATTTCACACAGCTTGAGTTTACAATTTTAATGTCTGCATCTATTATTTGATTAAGTTGTCCACTAAAATCCACTTAAATGAAAAGATTTAGCGTTCTGGGGCAAAAGTTGTTACGAAATTTAAATGCAATTAAGATGAATTAATTACAAAGCCTCAAATTAATTAAATATTTTTAATCGAGTCCCACCTCCCAAAAAAGGTACCAGTCAGACTGGACAGAGACATTTTAATCTGTTTGAACAAGCATTCTTGGATAAACTGGATTTTATTCCAGATTTTCCATGATTTCCTAAAGCTTTCAGCTTCCCTGTATTAGATCTGATGTGCAGTGATGTGGCATACCTACACAGACCCAGTCACAATCCCAAAACAGTTTTTACTGGTTCTGTCTGCGGTGCATTCAACCCACACAGCTACCATTGACATTTAAATCCAAACACTCACACACTCTTGTACCTGTTGTGTTTTACACATGTGAGAACACACACTCATACACACACAACCTTTAAAGGATTTCTAAGTCTGCCATTAAAAGTTAACTGTTTATATCTAAACTCTTATTCACTTCTAACACACACAGTTTTTCCTGCTTTTTAGGCACATCTCTGATTTCTGCTGTTTGATTTTAAGTGTTAGTCAGATGCTGTGAGTGTTGGCACTCGAAAGTTTCTGTAGTGACACACTTGTTGTTTTCACTGCACATTTTAGTTAGTCACTGATCTAAAAATACACCCATTTGGATGGAAGTGCATTAGTGTGTGTGACCTCCTGGTTTTGTATAAACTCATACATTTCGTTAGGCTGATTGTGTCGCAGTTATTTTTGTGATTTGATCTGAAGTTTTTTGTGTTATATTTAAAAAAGATTAAAAGATGAAATCTAGATTTGGGTAAGTACTTTGTCCATTTTTTGGTGTTAAGTAGCAGAAGGACATCACATCTCAAATAGTTTGTTTTTTAAAGACCAGTATCTTTCCTTTTTTGCCCCTTTGCTTTAACTCTGCTCTCTTCGATGTCCACATCACAGGCAGTACCTGATGAGGAACCCCTGCCTCACCTTGCCTTTCCACCACCAGGTGCCACCACCCCACTCCGACACTGTAGAGTTTTACCAGAGGCTTTCCACGGAAACCCTCTTCTTCATCTTTTACTACCTGGAGGTATGCTTCATTGGGCTCTTGCCAACATGAAGTACTCAAACTGCAAAGCAAATGCTTTCTTTATCTGTAATAACAGAGCTAAAAGGGAGAAAACTGTTCCAAGGATTTTAGTTTCAGAACAGAAAGTATAAAATAAAGACGTGAGCATCTTGGGATGTCAAACTCCAGTCTTTAGGGGCCACTGTCCTGCACATTTTAGATGGGTTCCTGCTGAAATGGATCCAACAGCTTGTCAAGTTCTGCACAGTGACCCATTAATGTAAGTCAGGGATGTTGAAGCAGGGAAACGTCTAAAACCTGCAGGACCAGAGTTTGACAGCCCTGCTGTAGATGTGACGTCAAACACAAGCTGGGCCAACCAGCTGTAACCAGGCCTCAGAATGGATTTTGGTGACTTGTTGTATTGCTGTACGTTGCACAGACAATTAAAAAACAGAAAAATGGGTTTTCACAAACTTCTACAAAAGCAAGTGGAGCTAGGAGCGTCTGCCACTTTATATATTTGAGTCAGCATCAGCTTGATTTGTTGATCATCAGTCGGAGGACATCAGTGTGTAGGACAGCTTGGCATAGTGACCCAGCTTACTTAATGCTTTTAAAAAAATGTTGTAATCTCTTTTTAGTATTGATTAATAGTTTATTGAGTGTTAGGCTATAACCAAGACTTGGTGATTTCTTACACCGTCAATTAACATAAAACATTCTCAAAAACACATCAAATAAAGTGCAGAATTTGTAGTTTATTTGCGGTACGTCTCTTTCTACTGTTTATCAAAGTGTTCTAAACAACATTGTTTGCTGCTGTTATTGTAGTTTTAGTTAAGTTGTGGACTTTAACAAGAACATTACAACCATCATTTTACTATGATCAATTTTGTTCTTAGAGATCTTGTAGATTCTCTATTGTCTGCTAACATATACCAATGTCAGCAAAGATCGGCCGATGTATGCTAACATAAGCTAACGTCTTCAAACATCTGCTAACATCTGCTAATATACACTAATGTCTGCTAACGTCTGCTAACATCTGCTAATATCTATCATCTGCTAATGTCTGCTATCTTTCGGCTGTTTAGGGCAGCTAAAAAGTATTTAGTTTTGCATCAAATCACTCTGCAGTAGCTGCAGGTTTTAATCGGGTCCAGCTCGACAACCTCAGGAACAGAAGACCTGGATGAATGGGCTGCCAGTGACTTAAAGGAGGAAAATAGCATTTCCTGTAGTGCCATGTATTCTTGTACAAAAATGAAATAATTTGTAGTGGAATTGTTTATTCAACAGAATTCAAGCAAAAGTTATAGTTTTGTAAATAGAAATTCACAGGATTTTTTTTTTTTTTTTTTTTTTAACTCGTCTCATCACAGCAGATTTTACTCGTATGTCATGTTTGAAATAGTCACACCTGATTCATAATAAAACTGCTCTGTCTTTAACATTCATCCAGCTGTCTGAAACAGCTGCTCAGTCAGATCTGAGGCCCACAAACACGTCACACAAACTTTGTCACGCCAGCGTGTAAGTCCACCGAACTGCTGCTGATGTTGGAACCAGCTAATCAGATACCTGATGCTCATTAGCAGCATCAGCTGCTGCAGCTGCTATTTGCTGTCAAACATTCAGTTCCTGTCCAGAAACGTTCACGAATTAGATAAGTTTGTTGCTGATCGGTCATTTTAGGACACCAACATGACCATGGGAGACATAATCACAGATTATGGTCTTTGTAAACTGAAGTGTCTTAAGGAAATGTCCATCACAGCATCAAATTCTTGCTTTAATATTTGATGCAGACATAACCCGCAAACATCATTATTCATTCTCCAACCAAAAAGATGATGCAAAACCAAAATTTACTTTTATTTGTCTGCTTACAATATTTAAGAAATAATCACTCGGATTGGAAGTGTTTATTAGTTCATACCCGTAGCTGAACTTGTAATGAACATGCTCATTCATTTCAACCTCCATTAGCTTGGTGAACTCTTTGTGTTGCTGTCCTTTGTCATTTACCTCTCCTCTCTTCTGTCTTCTCTCTGCAGGGCACTAAGGCCCAGTATCTGGCAGCCAAAGCCCTGAAGAAGCAGTCATGGAGGTTCCACACAAAGTACATGATGTGGTTTCAGAGGCACGAAGAACCCAAGACCATAACTGATGAGTTTGAGCAGGTCAGCTGCACATATGTCACCTCATCTGGAGAAAACTGTAAAATCAGTGACATGTTTTTGTTTTTTTGCTGTTAGAGCAGCTGTTGGTTTATATTCACTTCTGTGCAGATGGAAATCTCAAAGCATGTCCTTGATTTCCAAGAGTTTGAATAATTGTAGTAAAGATGTTAATCTCAAGAGCCGAGTACAGAAATGTAATTCTGATAAAAGACTAAATGGGATTGTCAGCTGGGAGCAAATGCAGACTTGCATGAATAAAACAACTCTAGGAAAGTTGATAGTTGGATGTTTATGCTTGAATGTTCATAAATAGAATCCAGACAAAAATGAGCAAAAAAAGTAAAGCAGTGTACAAAAACCTTAGTACACTTGTTATTTTTTATATTTTCCAAGAACCCAGACATCCTTGTAACCATTTAAAATGGATTTGAGAAAGTTTTCCAGTCTTTCTGAAGGTCTGAGCAGAAAAAAAACATCTCAAGACCAAAACTGATGAGTCTGAGCTTGAATCAAGAGTTTGAACTACAAATCAAGTATAAACACGCAGCATAATTCGTGTGTTATGATAATTAGATGTTTTTAAACATGACAAATTTGCAAGCAGTAAAAAAGTTCTTAAGAATCAGGAATCAGGATTAAAACGGGGAACTCTGTAGAATTTGCTCATATGAGCTTTTATCAAACTCTCGCTCCAAAAGTTTGAGCTGCAGCTGGAGGCCGTTCTGAAGAAAATCTGCAGGAAAAAAATAATTATGGTTCGATGTCGACAAAACTACTGGTAGGACAGGCTGTTGCATGTTAAAAATAAAAATAACAGAAAAAAATAAACTCCAAGCTGCCTGTTGTTGAAGATTTGCTACAAACCACTTCTGGTTTCAATTTATTTACTGTTATTTTTATTCATTTCTTTTATTTATTTTTATTAAATTATTATTGAACTGTTTTATTTCAGTCTCGTTTTTGTTGTTTTACTGTATTTAGTTTTCATATAATTGTGTGTATATATATATAAATCCAGGTGTTAAGGGGTTAAAGACGTTTATATATAGGTTACTGTGACTAAAGCTCTTTGATGCAGCTGGCGCACGTTCGATTCCCCTGACGTTTCTGCAGGTCACCGTCTCTGTCTCTGGCCTCCTTTCCTGTCCAGCAACTATGTCATGAAATCTTCTAGAGCCTAAATAATCATATGTTTAAGAAGAAGACATTTTTTTATTCAACTGTTGAAAATTTTTACATCCAGCACATGATTAGACACGTCCTACCTGGAAAAACTGAGGTTACGTAGTAAAACACGGTGTTCAGGGGGACAACAAGGTTTCAGGAAAAAAATGAAACAGATTTCAGAGGACCCTCTTTTTGTCAACGGTATCTGATTCAGAGTAAAGGATCTAAAGATCGTAAACACACAAATTTAAGCTTGAAGGAAAATGGTCAGAAAGGACCAGGTTGGAGAATGTAGAAGAACAGCTGTAATAATCCAGGATATTTCCCTATTGTTTCTCAGGATTTGCTAACTTTTTAACCTTTGTGTACTTTTGTTTTCAGGGAACATACATTTACTTCGACTATGAGAAGTGGGGCCAGCGGAAGAAGGAGGGCTTCACGTTTGAGTACCGGTACCTAGAAGATCGAGACCTCCAGTGACCTGCACTGACAGACAAAAGAACGGACAGCTCTGAAAGCAAGAGAGGGACAGAGAAATGAACGCCGAAGAAGGATGATCCACCTGCTGACATTCCTGGATTTGACCTCAGATTTCTGGGGGGGAAGGAGACAAGAGGGCCAGAGTGGGGGCCCTCCGACCCCGCCTTACCATCCTCACTCTGGCAGCGACAACACCTCCCACCCTGTCATCTCTTACCTCCTCTTCTTCCTCTTTATCCCTCCATCATCATACCTTTATTTGAATCCTTTATCGACCTGCACAACCAGACACAAAATCACACACGGTGCCCAGACTATCAGTTTTTCCACCCAGTTACGTTGGCTTTAAAACTTATTTCAGCCCTTTGAGGACCAAAGAGAATTGGTTAATCCCACCTACAGAACAGGCTCACCCCCCCTTTCAGAAACATAATCATGAAAAGCTACGTCTGTGCTGGAGCAGCTCTCTGACTTCTGGCATGCAGTGACGCAGAAAGGCAGCAATCAGATCAAGAATCAGACCAAGAATGTGAATCTAGTTTTTCTAATTAAATGAGATGAACGAGGAGATGCAAACTGACTCAGGATCAGCCAGCTGTTTTCTTTTTTTTCTTTGCTTTATGAACTTAACAACGTGCAGCTTCCCATAACCTGGAAACATGCAGTTCTGCCTCCTTTTTTCCAGTTTTCTGCACCAGTGATTTGAACATGCATACAGCAGTTTATCTGCATTATATAACAGGGAAAATACCAGTGGGAGATTAAATTAAACCACAGGTAGCAAAGCAGCAAAACACACATTGGTTGGTCTGATCTGACTTGCACGTCCTGCATAATCAAGAGCTACAGAGCATAAATTTATGTGAAAATGTTCACTCAGGCCTTTTTTTGTTTTGTTTTTTTTGGGGGGGGCTGCTGCCTCCATCTCAGCTTAAAATAAACCACCCAAACGTTTGTTGTAGGTGGCACCGCAGGCCTCGGTCGCACTTAACTGTCTTTCAGAGGTCCTGTTTTGTTGTAGTGAAGCTTTTTTTATTTTTTTATGAATCAGATATCTAAAAAAAAGCCTGCCTGCTCCCATCGAGCTGTGGTGCAGGAATGTGACTAACAGCTCGATGAGGTGTTGGTAGTGACTCGTCTTCTACCTGGGCAGCATTATGTCACCATTTTCACAGTTCTTTCTTTCTGTTTGACAAGTTTATCCTCAAATAAGTCAGATTAATTGTTTCCTGTTGCACGCCGTTTAAAATGAAGAGACGCACGTCACCATAAACTTTAGAGTCAGGTTAGGAGTATCAACTGATCCTGAAACACACAAGGCCGCAGGAGTGAGGATTGTGGGTGTTGGATGCTGCCATCAGCTGGATGGACAGTTTGCGAGTCCTTCCTCCTCCTCCTCCTCCTCCTCTTCTGTGCCGAAGAGCACAACACCAGCACTGCTGCCCACTCCTCCTCTGTCCTCCAGCTCCACGTTTACACACTGAAGGATTCAACTGGGTTCACAATAAAAACACACACACTTCCCAAGTGTTTTTTTCTTCTTTAATTTTTTTTCCCTTCCACACATGAATCCTGAACAGCAGCTTATTTTATCTTCATTTACTCCTCTTCCTCTCCTCTCAGCCACACACCTCGTCTTATCTTCACGCCAGGTAGATATTTCCTTTATTTCTCAGGAAGTGTAGATCGACCATTTTACGAGGAAATGTATCCGCCAGCAGCTCCTGTTGCCACAGCACAACAAGCGAGTAATCTTTAAAGAAAAAAGTTTTTTATTTCGATCTCATTAAGGAACCGTTGGCCCGGCGGCTGTCTTTTTCATTTCACCTGAAGCATTTCTTTTTTTTTTTTTTTTTTTTTTCCCCTCCAAATACAAATATCCTCCAATGTTTGGAGCAGCACCCAGAAAAGACCATCTTTATATTTTGTATTTGTTTTGGTAGATATGTATATTTTTTGTTTTCAGAACCAGGGGGATCATTTAAAAAAAAAAAGAGGAGAACGAGGACCCCTGTTCTTTCTAAAGATCACTTACTTCTCTACAAAAGTGTTTTTATAGCCAAAACCCAGAGACGTACACACAAACTCTACACTCTTCCACTTGACTGACAGTCCTGCATTTAACTTTTTTTGTGTTTACTTATTTTTGACAAGTGGACGGGAAGGAGAGGTTGAGTCCAAATGTGAATCTCTCTCTCTGTCCCATGTCAGAAGTGTTGTATAGACTCATTCAAACCTCTCCTTTTTTTTTCTCTCCTGTTTGTTGTCGTCAGACAGCATGGAATACTGACACTTGCAAAGTGGCGCTGAAAAAGTAAATAATGACATAACCATGCATAAAGGATTGTAAAATATTAATAAAAGAATTACTTTTCAGAAATCTTTGGTCCAGTGGTGGTTTGTGATCTTGTGAGGGATTTAAACGCGATAACATGCTGCAAAGCTAAAACAACATGAATGTTTTACTGCAAAAATTCACATTCGTCATTGCTTCACACACATTTGTCTACGAGATTGTCACAATTTGAAGTTGGGACGCCAAGACAAAGGTTGCTCATTCAGGATCAAACCAAATGTGGATTATGGATACAAGTCTGCTTCGTGGCTCCTAACTTATGAGACCAATTTTTAGCCTGAATCTAAGTTAATATTTATGCTGCACTCGACTAAAAATATCTTAAAAGTATTACGTCAAACATAGTTTCCAGACAGTTCCCCTTGACCTCTGTGAAAAAATTTAGAGCAGCACTACTTAACTCCACTTTTAAGTGCCCCACAGCGAAGGCTAATTCAGCATCTGTTACATCCTGAGATCACCAGCCAGTAAAAATCAGCCCGATGTTGACTTTTGTCTTATCTTGCTCTATCTTTTTCTTTCTTTCGTCATCTGATAATGTCCTTTTGGGTTTCTTTGCTGAATCCGCCACGGTACGCGTTCAAAACATCCAGTGTACTGATATCCAGTCGCTGGTGTGTGACATGGTGCCATAAAGCCAAACGCAGCTGTGACATGATGCTCCGAGCTTATTAAGTGTAGATTGTCCTCCTCAGGACGTTGTAGGGCAATGACGGCTCCAGGAATGTGCATCAAGAATGTCTGTGTGACATCAAAACAAGCAAGAAACATGGAGTTTTAAGGTCAGAAACTTCTGTAATATTAATCTAAGGCAGTGGTTCCCAAACTTTATGCAGGGCCCCCTTTTCATCAACAGAAATAATGTCACGAACCCCCTCGATCCCTCTACCACATGCTTACAACGAAACAAAGAAATGTACAAGAAAACAGTCTTTAGTTTATTGGCTGCTACTTCGTTAACTACAGTTAAAACCCTGTCAGGGGCAGAAGGAATTTTCTGTTCCTCTGCTACAGTGTGAGGCGTTTAAACCAGGAAACTCTGCAATCTTCTTCAGGTGAACTTTCATTGAGATGCTGCTTTAGTTAAACAACTCAATCCCAAGTTGTGTTATAACTTCATACTTCATACTGTCAAATGCTAATATACACACAACACAACACACTGTGGTTTCTCTTCAAGCCTAGGGCAAGATATGCCCCATATTTTATTTTATTTTATTTTTTCTGGTAGTTGCAATCTGTTGTTGATCCATCACCATTGGTACTTTCACAAATTTGTACATGTTTTGCTAGCAGTGCAACAAACATTAAGGGATGATGTGGGTGCAGAAATCATTAGGTGCAGCTTTAGTGTTAAAATAAAAAGGTATTTGTAGCTCAACATAATCATGTATCTGATGAATTCTGTTGACCGAGTCACTGCAGTTTCACCACAGTAGTCAGTCAGACTGGTAGTACGGCTTCAACTCCTCCATGTTGGGCAGGCCAATGGTTTTTGTGTGTAGGTCAAATCAACTGTAGAGAGAAATTAAATTTAAGTCTCGAGTCAAAGCATTGACTAGGATGACGTGGACAGGGTGGTGTATGGAAAAGAAAGATAACTACTTGAACTCTTTGACCCAGGTCAGCATGCTCAGGTCTTTGCTATAAAACCACTGTTTTTGGTTGCACACTGTTCTTAGAATTGCATTTATCTCTGGTACATTTAACAAACGTGAGGATAAAACCAGCAATGCAGGAGATCAGATAGTGTAATATATAAAAATTGTGGGTGTATTTGCAGGGTCTGTGTAAGCTGAATATGATGGTGTCTCATACCATCATGGCCCCTGGACATGAGGACCTTGTGAAGGCCACAGTTTGGTTCATATCCTTCTCCAGGCTTTCTGAAAATCTTTGAACATTATTTTTGGGACAGTCGCTGCTTTTTTCTTCATTTTAAGTCCAGTTCTTTTAACATTAATATTAAAAGTCAGTATAAGATAAGATCTTTACTTTAGTTTCAGTTCCTTTATGAAGTCTGCGCTGCTGCATTTCATCAAATAAGCAACCTCGCTGTCTGTGTCTGAAGTTCCCGTCACACGTTCCTTCTCCTCCTCCCGCTTGTGTTTTCATGTTGTATTGTCACATGACTCAGCTGCAAACAAAAAGGCACCGGCCAGCAGCACACACACCACCACCATCAACTGGTAACGGGTCATCCTGCAGCCATCCTCTAAATGTACAGCTTGAAAACTGGCCCAAACTTCATTAATAAGAAGTGTAAAGTGGTTTTTGGTGAATTCAGGCTCAAAATCCGCTCACTGAGATAATGTCAAATTTGGACGTTTGATATGACGTGAGTAATGATGCATTAATGTATTTAAAAATCAACACCTTAATTCCACAGATTGATCTCTTTGCATTAACTATTTAAAAGAATCAGAGTTGGTATCAGCCCTTTATTTATTTCAGATCAGTACCAAATCTTGCAGTATCGCACATGACGGAATTTAAGACCTTTGTTGAATCCAAAAACATTGTTTATTTTGTCCAATCTGTTTCCATTAATTTGCTTTTTTTTACCTCCTCAATCCAATACTAACGTTCCTCTGATTAGAACATAATAATGGTCTTATCAAACTAGTTCAGATATTTAGAGTTTTTCACTGATGCAAAGTTTTTAGAGTTTTGGATTTTTCAGCTGGTTTTTCAAATATTTATCTGCATATCACAAGATGTTCAGTGCACACATTTTACCTGAAAATGTCTGAATTCAGTCATCAGTCAAACATTCTGTACTTACATAACAATGAATATAACATAAATTCAGGGCTGATTTGCTGTATTTCTTCCTTTAGTTTTGTCTGTTTTGTCATATTTTATGACAGTATGACTGGATAATGGTGACACTGCTGACTGGTGTTTTCTACAGTTCAGCTGACATGCTGTTGCAGCTGTGATCCATATGATGAGTAACATCTGTAGGGTTGATGCTGTTATTTACAGCTTGTTGACTCAGTAATTGCTCATGTCCTGCTCTTTTGATATGCCATTGTACAATTTCTGCCACATTTTCTGACCTCATGCTGATTATTATGAAGCCAACAACCACCGTGTTTTTATGTCCTCATCACTTTTAAACACACAGTGATGCTCCCGTCTATAAAAAGCCTGATCCTCTGAAAATGTTTTGTTTTTTCATGAAATGAATTGATTATAGTATGTGTCGATATCATATTTTACTTGGTAATAATGAAATGAACAGTTACTTTTATATATCCGTTGGTGCAGCTGGTACAACGGGGAGGAGCAGCCATATTTGTGCTGCCATCTTACCTAGTTTGGAATACCTGCTGCAATAAAGCACACTTAAAAAAACCAGAAGAAACACTCAATTGTGAGCAGAATGTATCTCCTGAATGTTGATGGAGAGGATAAAGGTGTACAAGCTGAGAAAATTCCTCAAATAATCATAAAGAAATGCAAAAATATTTAAAACATCCAAACCTCATTTCATTTGTCTAATTTGTGTCATCTCATTTTCCCTCAGTCATTGTGCTTTGACCTGGAGGTCATTTACAGGGTTATTTAATACACCAAGAAGAAATAAAAGCAAAGACACAGGGGGCTTGTCAGTGATTCTTTTAGGAATACACCAGTACATCCTTTGTTAAAGTCTTTGTTATTAAATATATCAAATAAACTGCAGCTTCAGGCTGCAACAAAACTGTGGTGATATGTTTTAAAAAGAAATCTTTGATACAAACATCTAATTTTGTTAAATGCCTGTATTTGTTTCTGTCTTAGCTCCTCTGGTATGAGGGATTAGGACACAAGGAGATGAGTCAAGGGAAGGAAACAAGCGGATGCAGGAGAATTTGACAACAAAACCATGCAAAGCAACATGAGCCACTCCACCCAACACATCTGTGCATGTCTTTTGCATATTTCATGTTACTATCTTGCAGCTGCTCTTACTTTATCCATCCTTGGGATGTGGGAACAGTGAACCCACAATCCTCTGACGCTGGAACCAAACAAACGGTGAAAATCAACTGAAACGAGCCTTGAACCCAGATGGGACTTCTGGGACCTGCAGGACAAACTGCAACACTCTGCAGCAGGCCATTACAGCCCCACCTGTCACTTCATCTGTGAGCAGCGTGAACATTACAGTACAATGCAGAGTTAATGCAGGGAGGGGAGCATATTATATTCTAGCATTTATGAGTGTGACTGCATTACAGCGTACCGTATGGAACAATAAAGCTTTTATGAAGCTTTTATGAGGACGGGTTAAATGAGTCTCACTTGTTCTTGGTGAAAACCATTAGCAGATGTGTTTGGTTCAAGGTTGATGTTAAATTCTTCTCTTCATGTCGTCTTCATCTTGGCTTGTTCCTGCTTCCAGAGGTCTGGCAGCAGAGGCAGAAAGTACATTAGCTTCTTATTTGCATACATCTTGAGAAGTGTTTTCATTTTGTGTAACTTCTGCTGCGCTCTATTTTGTTTGACGGATGCACACACTACGCATTTTACAGATAAATTCATGAAATATTTACAGGACATACCCAACTAGTCTGCTCTACTCAGAGCTTAAATGCTGTGTGGGCTCTGTGTTTCACATCAGTGAAATTTATTAAGAGATAATGTGGTAAACTGATTGCTTCTACTTTTTATAGGTCAATATATAGAAGTCAGTTATATAGTTAGATATAGTTATGACCTAATTCTACTTCATCCCACACTATTACCTTCATTAATTTAGATTATTCTAGCAGCCAGGCTAAAAGACACTCACCTACAAAACCTGGAGGACCACTGTTTTCCAAAAAGTTGGAAAGCTGTCAGTAAACATGGAATACAATTTATATTATGTGTTTGCTCATTTTGACTTTAATAGCAGCAGCGGGTTTATAAAAGATTCAATGAGTTTGTTTACTGATGCAGTGTGTTGCATCAGCTCTTCGTTGAACATCACTTTGGGAAACTGAGGAGACAAAATGCTCCAGTTTTGAGATTGAAAATGTTTCTGTTGTTACTTCTTATGATTTCAGTAACTTTGAAACCACATGATAATGTGGCTTATGGTATAAAATTTGGTGATAACTCTTCTTTTTAGTCAACCTTTTTAAATCCAGTGTCTATCTAGCTCACATTTGGGTGCATTTTGCAACCTCAGGTGACTTTGTGATCAAGAATGTCCATGCACAGAAAACTGCTAGAAAATAATCAAACATCAGTCATTTTTTCTGATTTTTTTTCCACAGAAATCACTCAAGTGGCATCAGGCCTGTTTAAAACTATTACCAAACATTCAATCAGTCTGGTGGCCCCACATCTTCATAATATTCCTGCATTAGTCTACAATGCAATAACAGTTGAATCCAGTGGAATCCAGTAGAAATGCCAATGCTTCTGCCATGATCTGTGAGTTTTCATGTCATGTTTAGTTCTGTTTTACTTGTCTGATTTTGTAGTTCTTTTCCTTGTGCATTTTCTTTTGCTTTCCGCTTCCTGTTCATTAGTACACCTGGTTTGACTTACTCATTCACTTCACCTGTTCCTCATCAGTGTTACTTACTGGTCTACTTAACGGTTTCCTTTCCACCTTGTGAGTTTCTTGACATGTTTCATCCGTGTAATGAATTGTCGTGTTTCCTGTGTTTGTTCTGTGCACGGTGCTTCATCATTAAACCTTGTTCCTGCACCCGTCTGCACATTTACATGTGAGTCCTTGCATTTCCACAAACAGTGACAACTTCACTACTTCAGCTACTAATTTTCTTCCTAATGAAATGCTATCACATCCAAGACTGTAATCACCACCAAAGTCATATCCCCTGATATTTATTATGTAGAAAATAATGTTTTTTTTTTTTTTTTAATGATTAATAAATACTTAAAATCATCAATTTGGTATTTAACAAGCTAAAAATTTAAAAATGATTGATTTTAGTTCTGAGCAGGTCTGAAGTGATTTATGAAACAAAGTAGAAAAATATTTTCATACATGCACATTTTTGCAGTATCTGACAGAAAAAATACAAACGTGACATATCCAAGACGTTAATCACCACCAAAGAACCATCCCCCCCAATGTTTACTAAATGGAAAATAATTCCGTTTTTGTAATAAATAATGCAATAATTTAAATCAAACTTGCATTAAGGGGGTAAAGTTTTAGAATGATTGAATGTTTGGTAGTTTTTGAGCAGGTCTGAAGTTCTTTAAGTGATCCATGAAAAAGGAGAAAATTATTGATGTATGAAGATTTTCTAGAAGTTTTTGTGCATGAACAATTTTAGCCGTGAAAATCACCAGAGGGTCCTAAACTAAACATGAGGAGGGGTTTAGTAATGTAATACAAAATCTACTAAGCTAGAATTTAAAGGAGATCTTTTCTAATGTGTTAAAAACAGAAATGGCTTTGTTCCTTGCTGGAAAAGATAATGTTATTGTTTGGCATGTTCATGATAAAGAATAAAAAAATAGTTAAAGAAAACGTGTATGATTAAATGCAGTCAGTTGCCCTCATAATCTGATTTTACTGTTTGACTGTTTCAGTCATTCAAATCAGAAAATTAATTAAAGGTTTCTTTAGAGTGCCTCATGAAGCCATAAAAAAGGGAGAGAGCCACGGATTTTATAACAAGAGGGTAAGAAAAGTGACTTCCAAACTTTTCATTGGGCTGAAAAGGAGCTGAGTCAGTGCATGTCAGAGTTGGTAATCATCATTTCTTTAAAGGTTTGTGAATGACTTCAGCTGGTTAGAGTCCTTCTGTCAGCTTCTGCTGTAGATAATTTTAACTCATTGGGTGATAAAAAGTCATGGCTGCTTCTTGTTATACTCCACAAGGTTACGGTATTTTTTACTTCACTCACTGAACTAACAGGTATTTTTTTCCAATTTATTGGGTAACATGTAGGGATCTATGATGTCATATCAACTTTTTTATCTACTGTGTGACCTTGCATCCAAACTTTGTGAATACTGAGACCTCTTGCATCCTACCTGTGCAACATTTTGCCATTTTGGTTTGTTTGACCACTACTTTGTTTGGAAGTTGTACGACTTTCCAGCTTCTTGATGCCCCTGCTACTGTTCGTCAGTAAAGCCCTGGTTCCACCATCGAATCCGGGTCGGTACAGTATTGCTTGGTTCAGTAAACTCTGATGTCAGTAGGGAGCTTATTGGCTGCATAGAGATTGATGCGTCAGCGACATAACAGCGTAACATCGTAGTGGCATGTCTTCCTTGGATTACAGCAAAGAACTTGACACACGAACACAGAAGGAAAATGGTGAACATCCAGAGGTTTTCTTCTTGGCACCTCGCTATAAACAGCCAAAAACCCAAAGTAGATGCCGCTTTGTTTTCCGCACTGAGTCGCAAAGGAAGTGATAATTCTTTCAACCAATCAACAGGCTGCAGCGTGTCAAGCTCCACCCCTTTGGGTTGGCTTTGTAAGATTGGGACTCAAAGGAAGGGTCCCAAAGAAGTGGGATGTTTCATACTGGATGTTCTGGTAACCTTCCCAGTTTTCGCCTGAGGAAAAGCAAAAACATGCTTAGTGACCTGTACCGAACCCGACTGTAGGTGAAAACGGAGCTCAACAAGGATTATTATAGCTATGTAAAATCTTTAGGCTCTGGGCCTTCACCTACTTGGAGATCATCATAATGAAAAATCTTAAATGGGACATTGTAATATCTGCAGGATTAAACCTAAAAACATTAACCACAACGTTCTCAGCTCAAGTCCCTCAGGTATTTTGCTTGTGTATCATTTATTTATACCTATCCAAAACATCAAAATAATCTGAAAAGCCCGACGGCAACAGAAGTTAAATGCCCGACTCCTTCCTCCTTCATTAAATACACATGAATGTTTATTCACATGGTTACATACATTAACACCAGCAGCTTCCTCTGCTGCCCACTGAGCGGCTCCCTCACAGGCACATCAACTTCACTCTGCTGCAATAAAGTGCACCTCAGCAGTGTGTGTGCACCCACCCCCACACACCCCCACCCATACACACACACTGCCACATCCTGTCCTTCACCTCTGGGCTACCACCGCCCCACTTATTTACACACTCACTGCTTTCATGTGCGTGTTCCGGAGTGATGTTTATTTACTCCTCACACGGCTTTGCCCCATGTAAACCGCAGCGAGACATATGGAGGGACGCAGCCATATGCTCGTGTTTTGCTGTTTTCCAGAGTGAAGCTGCAGTAAATTGCTGTGTCTTTCTGTTTCTTGGATGAATGGCTGCATGTATAGCACATCACAACATGACTTAACCCAGGTCACCGCCCGCGGATGTGTTGTTTGTGTTATCTAATTTGTTCGTGCGCACCAATTGTGAAGCACGTGTGTGTGATTGGATTTGAGTCTGCAAGCCGTGGTGTGTGCGTGTTTGCGGCCATGTGTCAATGTAGTAATGTTGATCAGTGTTTGCAATTTTACACAGTTTCAGATATCAAATTTATTTTATACCAGTTTAATGTTATACTTGCTTCAAACAAAATCAAACATCAATGGACATAATTATTCAGTTTTAGCTCATGAAGCTGTAAAAAATTCTAAAAGCCCACATTTTCACTTAGCAAACAAACATTTCAATGATTTTTAAATTAAATTAGACTCTTCCTAAACACATCTTTCATGATTTGTGGGACTTGATTCTGTTTTTGGTTCAGTTGTCAGGTTTCTGTTTTTAGCAGGGATGCTAACATTTATCCCTTTTGATACAGGAATCTTTAGGCACCTCAAATGAATTAAATTCAGATGGCTGCGATGCAATTCTGATGCATCTTTTTTCCTTGTGTAACTACTTATGTACAGCTACTTTCCCAGTGGAAACATAAAACATGGTTTCTTATTTGTCGTGACAAATGTGCACATTCACACCTCCCCAAATGAACCAACTTTCTGAACAAAACAAAGCCACCCTTTGAAGCTGAAGTGCTTCCACAAGCTAGCTTTTACTTCGGATGGTGCCAGTCGGATTTTACGCTCAGCCATCATGTCTGTTGTGTTCACGCCACAGACGGTCCGGGTGCTGCTCTTCCACAATTTCGAGTTCCACCTTTTATGTTTTTCAACATTGTGTTTTTAATTAACTGTAAAAAATTATATTTTAAAATTTGTACATCGATTTCAATACAGAGACTTTTTACCCCTGAAAGGAAATGATTGTACATTATGGTTTAGTGGCAGAATTCACCAGAAACACAATGAGCAAACTTGACATTTGCTCTTCCACTTTGACTTTTTCCAAACATTTCCCAGAAGCTGTTGCATCGTCATCCTCATCATCATTATTATCATCATCACCTGGGGTAGCAGTAGAGAAGCTTGTTGTTTTCCAACATGTAATTATGCTTCATACACAAACAGAGCGTGATGATGTCTCGTGTCATGGAGGAAACTTTTAAGTCCAACTGAACTAAAAATTAAAAAAATCCTTTTTTTTCTTTTGGTTCCTTGCAAGTGGACATTTTGGACAACATTCTACCTTTGCATATGAGTTAAGCATGTTAGTGTGTATCTGTGAACATGTGTGCATCCGTCCGTGTTTTTGCTCATATGTATGAATGACGCACTCTCTGCTGGCCAGAGGACAGTTTGACTCATCCCTGTTCGTTGACTGTACTGAGGTCTGGCAGGTCCACCACTGAGAGCAGCGCTGCGACGACTGCAGCGTCAAACACACACCCCTCCCTTCCTCCTGCCCTGGAGGAAGTGATGTAAAGGCAGATGAAAAAGAGGGGAAAACAAGAGGAATGGAGACAAAGAGATATCTGCTTTATCTGAGAGCAATTTGCCTAAATATGGACTAATAAAGACATTTTCTTTCTTATGCTTTGTGCTTCACATTTGAACATTCTGTACAAACACGACACATGTTGAGAACCAACCCCTGAAGACTATTCCTCTCAGATTCCTGAGTTTCCATACCTTAAAACATTGCCAGCACACAAGTGGACGCCATCTTTGCTTTGACCTACATTCTACTGTCTTATCCATTCATATGTGTTGGAGGTAGTAAAGCAGACGTTGGGAAAATGTTCTCATTGTCTAACTGCCGGAGGCTCTGGAGCAGCTGCTTTCTGCAATAAACCTCCCCAAAAATGCAGCCTCAGAAATCTTCAGCATCCTTGCTGAGATTCCACAAAGATTTACAGCATAGTTCAGATCAGACAGTAGAGCCGAGTCGAGATGGACGTATAAAGATGACATGAGTCGGGAGTCAGTCTGCACCTCATATTGCATTATTTCAGTCTCCAGCCTCTGACTGGAGTGTGACATGAAAACAGCCTGCAGGGGAAACTAAACTATGACTCAATCACAGAACATCACATCAGAGCAGGGCAGCAGAAGAAAGCAACAAGCTGTCCCACAGTCAACAGTCTTCAGACACTCAAAGGAGACCAAACAAGGAATATTTTATCATCCTGGAAAAAAATGGGTCAATTATAGATCCAAAAAAAGATTTAAAAAGATCTTCTAGTTTAAGGGGCTGTGAATCTGACATTTTGAAATTGGTTAGAAGATTGTTGTTCACTGTTAGAAAAAGCTTAAAAACTACCAAAAAACGACACTTGAGATGCCCGTAGACCTGAAAATGCATTATGGTTTTATGTAGGCATGAAGGATTATGTCATAATTTTGTACCAAGGATATAAAATTCCTTTGGTCTCCTAAATAGATAAAAACCTGAGTTGATGCTAGGTGGCTTACCAACAGGAGCATCAAACTTTTCCAGTTTTTATTGATCCTTTCTTTTTTGACATCAAGCACACTGAGTTGCTACCATGTGATTGGCTGAATTGAACATGGCGTAACTAATAGGAGACTGGGCTGTGCCTGTTAAGATAACTTCAAAGTTGGTAATAAAAACAAACTAAATGAAACCTTATCTGCAAAGCATGCTGCTTGCATATTTCATAAAACGGCAAAAAGTAGCAGCAGAAATGTGTTACAGATGGATTTTGTTAAAAGGTGAGTTATCTGTTTAAAACTGGGCGTCCCAAATAATTTCAGCGGGTTGACAGAACACTGTCAAATTTAAAAAAAAAAAAAAAAAGCCTGCGTTTATCAAATAAATTCAAGATTTTTATTTGGGCTGTCAAAATTATTGAATTAATGCAAAAAGATTAATTTGCATTAATGCATAAATAACAAAGTTATTACTCATGTCACATTAAAAATCTGAATTTAACATTATCTCGGCGAGATAATGTTAAATTCAGAATATGGCAGTGATTTTGGGCATGTAGGTGCAGTGAACTGATCCACCACTAACACATTATACTCCTTATTTGTGAAGTTTCTGATAGTTTTCAAGCCTTAAATTTTACTTTTTCAACACTGGGTGTCCACAATTTTTTTGGTTGCTATTTTAAAAATCTGAATCTGGCCCGAACTAGGCGAGAGAAGCTGATATTTTTGGGGGGGTACTTTGCCACATCTGTTCACACAACACCAAAAACCATTTTTTCCTCCTTATTTATGAAGATGCCTTACATTTAGAGAATGGCCGCAGGATGACCCGTGGCTGTGATTATGAAATGATTATTCTTAGTATTTGCCGTGTTCCCAAAATATTTTTGTTGCATGAAGTGTAGTTCTTGTCCAGGTCCTTTTTTTTCCCTCTTCATCTTCTTCGGTGTGCTCACACCTAATAGTCTGCTAGACTCTGTTCAGTTGAGGGTTCCAGCCTGAGTTTGCTTTCACACTGCACTCAAACAAACTAGACTTATTCTCATCCTTTCCAGAAGTGAAAGGGTGCTATATCAAGAATTACTAAAGAAGAAGAGAAGACCAACAACAAAGAAGAAAACTTAAAAAACTTCTTCTGTTTCCAGCACAGAAGAGCAAAACATGGCTTTGCATCAGATCCTAGTGATGTTTGGATGACCATATTTCTATTAGAACTTTGGCTGTGCTCTTTCACATCAGACTGCAAGCCATTTCTACAGGCTGGAGTTGGTTATCAGCCTACAAAAAAAACATGAGAGCAACAAACATAGCTGTTGCTTTACACGAGAGTTGGTGGATTCATACCTCCTCGAACAAACCAGACTTTCAGAGCAAACTAACTAGAATTTAAATCAGAAGCGTGTGAATATACCCACAAACAGAAAACACCAAAATATCTCAGTTTGTTTGAATAGGTAACAAATAGGTCCTATTTCTTCCTGGTCAGGGACAGATGATTTGGGGAATCCAGAAAAGACCAGTTACAACAACAAGAGTCTGACTTTCACTAAACTGTGATGTGGTTTCTGTGGTGAAACTACAGCTGCTTTTATGCAGACAACACATTGAGGGTTGGTATTTCAAAATTATTAAAAATAAAGGAAAGAAAATAGCTGTAGAGGTCACACTGTCACTGGCTGCTCACATTCACACTTCTGTTCACACATGTATCCACATGAATCCAATTAGTGTGACGTTTTTTCTTGAAGGATGGTCGAGTGTACCCTATGCTGAAGGAGATGATTAAGAAAATGATGAAGCTTCTTTTATTAGCAAGGATTTGTCCGACTCATTCGTGCACTTGATAAAAGCAGGTCATTACACCCAATTAGAAATCTCCCTTAGCAAAGAAAACAATTCATCTTGACCTGCGTGTTTTATGTGAACAGCAGCTCCTGAAGCCTGACACTTGCAGCAGAGATGAGGCCTGGGCTGCAGGTATGCTAAGCTCCCCAGTTTAACATTGACTCAAGGGATGTGGGCCTTTCTTTATCACATTTCATGCAGCTTCCTCTTGTGCCTCAACTTTCTATTTATTTGTGACATTTTCTATGTTTCTATGGTGACATACTCCAACAATGTTGTGCTACCAGTTGGGCAACCCTGTACATCACAGCTGTGCTTCGACTGCAGCTGCCTGCCCTTCAAAGATATTTAAAGATATTTACTCAGACAGATGATTTAGCATTATTACTGTAACATGAGGTTACACCTTAATCCTTTTTTTTTTCTTCTTTTTTTTTTATAGTTGCTTTCATGTGTGGGTGAGGCAGTCTCTTATTCTGATGACTGATGGTTTGATCCTTAATCTGTTCTTACTGAATGTCGGTCATTCAAAATATTTAATTACGATGATATGAGTTAACTCATGATTAATCACAAATTAATTGCAGATTTTTCATCTGTTCTAAATGCACCTTAACAGGATATTTATCACGTTTTTAATACTCCTGTAGTTATGTTCTATAGCTATAGAAAAAGGCACTTCAGTTACTTGTTACATTTACCCACCGAACGTTGAGTGATATTACACATGCACACTGTTGCACACCACTTCTGACAATAGTTGCATACAACTTCTCAATTTAATTGAGAAACAAACATACTATAAGCAGGAATAAACTGCCTGGAGCTCTAGCACCGTTTCCAACTTCTTCAGTTTATCCAGATCAGCTGTTGAAAGGTTGTTGCTTATAGAGTTGTCATTACATCTCCCCTGGCTGCCATCCATGGCCTGTTACTGGCGAGCAGGAGGAGGGCTCTGTGAATTAGCTGTGTGCTTGGACACTTTGTGCTGGTACTATGGTGTTAACTCCGTTCACATCAACAGTAAATACATATGACTTTTCTAGAAAAGCATCTGGCAGAACTTTCAAGCTGAACTTTCTGTTTAAAAGATCCATTCTGTCTATTTTTATATCAGGACCATCAGGTTTTTCTGCATCAAGCCCTGAAACTACAGACCTAGCATGCAACAAAAACAAACAAAAACAAAACAAATTTAAAAAAAAAGGCCATTAAAAGGATTTTTTAACACATTTTTATGGTGCTACCTTTGACAGCTCTATTTGATATATCCAAACCATTCATGTTTGCTTCCTGAACATGCTGATACTCCATTTTTCCTTCTAATGAATTGCTCCTTGTGCCTCTGGCTGCAACACATGATCGATCCATAACCGCTATTAAAACCTGTTCTCCTTTTGATATTCTGCATCTTATTCTTTTGTTGTGTTAAAAAAAATAAAAATCTTTATTTTAACCTCATTGCTCATCTAAAACATCTAAAATGCATCAGACTTTTCAAAACATTCATCTACAGACGTTTGATTCTGCAATCTTAGGTCTTCTTATTACTAATTCATAAAGTCATATTTCTGCAAGTGTCGATAAAACTCCCAGTGGGAGAGAACTCCAGTCTGTCTCTGACTAGACTGGAGGATTTCTCCAGAAATTCCTGAGACTGCCCATCTTTAATGTTTTGCTTGCTGCTCAAGTTAAAGCTGAATTTGTTGTGTGCAAGTAAAAGAGACAAAAGAGGCAGTTGAGGTTGCCATGGTGACATTACAGATGCAGGATCTTAGAACTGCCTCTCCCAGTCATATGCCAGCCAATTTCCAGTCAATTTCAACCATAGACCTTGCAGAGAATCACATGAGATGCTACAGCATGGAAGTGCTGCCATTCCAAGTAGATGCAGATCCATCTCACCACAACTTTGGGTAGAACTGCAGCTGGTTCGATTAGATTTTCCAACCATAAATTGTAATAGAACCTTTGAGCCAGATGGGAATATTTTCTGTAACTTGGAGCCTTGTAGTTTAAAATCTTTAGACCAGGGCTTTTAATAGTTTGAAAAAGGTTAAAAATGAGCATGAATTACCTTTCCTTAGTATGATTTTAAATATCCATATCTTAATAAGGCAACTAGCACCTGAGAGAAATATTGTAATTAACATTCAATTCCATAAGTGATGTCTGTAAAAACATGTTTCCCTTAAGCTGTTTAATGAAATCATAATTAATCCAATCACATGTGAGGGTTTTTGTGTCAGAGACTGTGACTGATGTACCAGCTTGCACACCTTCTCTCTTCAACTCGTCTCCTGCAGAGGATGACAGAGTTCTTTCTCCCACACTCCCCAGCAGAAGCCATATCGAGTACAGAAGCACTCTGGGGAAAGTTACCGATTTCCTGTCCAGAGGAGGGAGTGGAGGAGGCGGTGGAGGTTTAGAAAGACCAGAAAGAAGAACAAATAAGGTGTCGACTAATGCCCTGCTTTTGTCTGCACGAGGCCCGAGAGCTTGACCTTCCTTGTCTTATCAGAATGGCAGAATCTCTCCTCATCTTCTTCTGTCAGCTGGACTGAATCCCCAAGTGGATCATTAAAGGTTCATTTCTTCAAGAAGTACCTCACATTGCGCTGCCCCCTCTGAATCATATCTACTTTGCAATTCTTCCACCTCCACATACTCTAATTTTGCTCTTGAAAAAAAAAATCTTTACCAGCTTTTATTGTTCCAGTTTCAACCTCAGCTCACAGAAACTGAGGCGAGCTACAGAGAGGCCTTTACTTCACTCGTTTAACTACTTTGTTCTGATATTTTAGTAACTGATTACCTGATTGATCATGAAGACTAATACATCCAGATAATGTGGTTTATTCCTCTTGTATGTATACCAGGGTCGGACTGGGACAAAAAGTCAGGCCAGAAGTCAAACACTCAGCCAGGCCACCCCAATTCATTCACTGCATGCACATATTCATACTCGTGGATGTGTATACACACACACACACACACACACACACACACACATTGCTAAATAATTACCATTCATCCATTTTCTATACCCACTTATTCCAATTAAGGGTTTAGGGGGGTCTGGAGCCTATCCAAACAATTAACAGGCGAGAGGCGGAGTCCACCCTGGATAGGTCGCCTGTCCATCGCAGGGCCAACACAGAGAGACAACCAACCACTCACATCCACACCCACTCCTAAGAGAATATAGATAGAAAGACAGACAGGCAGACAGACAGACACAGACAGACAGACAGACAGACAGGCAGACAGACAGACACAGACAGACAGACAGACAGACAGACAGATAGACAGACAGACAGACAGACACAGACAGACACAGACAGACAGAGACCGACCACACAATGTCTGACCAGCGTGTGGTGGAGAGGTCGAGGTTATCCTTGATGGAAACCAGTTTGTTCAGCGACCTTCTCTCCACCACAGTTTTAAAAATTGTCCAGTTTCTACCCGATAGGACAGGGGTATTCAACTAAAATTTAATGAGGTCCAGTTGGAGAAAATTTCTTGAAGCAAAGGTCCGGAAGATCATAATGTCTAACTATTTAGTGTGATATATATTTAAGTAGCCTAGTAGTTGTATCAACATCTGCATGTAATCAATACCTGACTGTCAAATCAAATGAATTCAGTACAATTCAAAAACTTTTTGACAATATTTATTGTCACGTAACATAGAACTGAACATATATGTATGACTGCATATATGTATAATTTTCTCTCATTAAGTAAATAATAGTAGGGCTGCATTTCAAAATAAGAGAAAATAAATAAAATGTGAAAATTGTGCTTGTTCAAATAAAGTGCTTAACTTCAGAAAAATAAAATAAAGGGAGCAAAAGCTTGAATTTCCCTTTTTCTGTTTCACATCTTGACTCAACAGTCTCAACCAATTTTACAGATAATAAATCTCAACACATCTTAACAACTGAACAGTATCACTTTCTTCCCCTCTTATATCCCACTCCCCCACTTTTTTGCTCAGTGAGAGAATTGAGCTCTAGCTTGTCCTGCCAGGATTTTAAATCTGGGCTTGAATGGAGTCAGGGCCATTCTGATACACATGTGGAGGTGCTCATTGGTGAGCCTGGAACGATATTTAGTTTTGATTATGTTCATCGTGGAGAAAGCTGCCTCGCAGTTGTATGTGGAGCCAAACATGGTCAAAATGTACAGGGCTACTTTCCTCAGACCTGGGAAAGCTGTCTCAGAGACCATTTGGAGCCAGAAAGTGGAAGGGTCAGTTCTTACAAACTGCTCTTTCAGGGCCACATCTGCTTGGAGATCAACCAATTGCATCTGGAGAGGCACAGCATTTACCCATTTAAAGTGCTGTGTGACTTCCTTTGAGAACCCCCTGACATCTGTGATGAGAAATGGGTTCTGAATGAACATGGTGAGCTGCTGTCCAAAGCTGAAGCTGTCAAAACGGTTGCTGAAGTTTACAATCAGCTTATCAATAAAGCCAACAAAAGAAGACACATCTCTCTGTCCCTGAACCTGTTCCTGCACTGCTGGGAAGTGTGCACAGTCTTCCAGCAGGTCTTCCTTGAACACCTGAAGTTTCCTCTGAAAGGAGCGGACAGCTGTCATCAGTTCACAAATTGAATTGTCCTTGCCCTGTAGCCTCAAATTCAGTTCATTCAGATGTGAAGTGATATCAACCAAAAAGGCCACATTATCCATCTGTTTTTCATTTTCTAAAAAGAGAGAAAACTGTGTTGCCTTCTGACTTCTTAGCTCTGCCAAGAAAGCTGCTACTTCCCTCCTGATGGACCAAAAGCGCTCTAACACCCTGCCTTTGCTGAGCCATCTCACATTGTTGTGCAGCAAAAGATCATCAGCATTGGCATAAACTTCTCTGAGGAATTCCTTAAGCATGCGATGCTGGTAGGAAGAAGATGCCCTGAGAAAATTGATCATTTTCATCATTGTATTCATCACTTCAGCATGCTCATCTGACAGGGAGGCGCAGAGGACAGCTTGATGAATGATGCAATGGTAAGCTATGAGCTCAGGATTGTCCTCTTTCAGTCTTGCTACAGCTCCTTTCTCTCTCCCTATCATAGCAGGGGCTCCATCTGTGGTTATTGAAACCACTTGTTTTGGCTCTATTCCTCTCTTTGTTAACATCTCCTTAATGGCCAGGTAGATGTCTTCTCCTCTTGTACTTGTCTGAAGGGGAGTGACACCTAACAGGTCTTCACAGAACGCTTTCTGGTCTGTGTTGAAAAACCTGACGTACACTAACAGCTGAGCATTGTCACACACATCAGTGGACTCATCCACAGCTAAGCCTACACATGGTGCCTTATGCATGGCTTCATCTAGCTGGGTTAGCACATCCTGAGTTAATATTTCAGTTTTCTTTGTGGCAGATGATGCTGACATGGGTATTTGCTTTATTTTATCACAAAGCTCTTGTTTTTGTTTTCCCTCAAGTAGCGTTTCAGCTACTGCACTCATGCATTCTTTGACAACCCCTCCATCAGTAAATGGCTTTTTGTGTTGACCCAAAATCCAAGCAACTCTGAGGGAACACTCATGAGCACGTTGTTGGGCAGTGAACGTGTGGCTCAGGATCCTGGTGGACTGGTCATATTGGGCTCTGAGACCACTTATTTTCTGTGATCTCACTTCAGATTTAAGTGGGTATGTTTGTTCAAAACCTTTATGTTTTGTTTCATAATGGCGTTTCACATTGGCACTTTTAATAAGTGCCACGGTTTCGGAACATATGAGACACACTGGTTTAGTGCTCCCAGTGGGAAGTACGAACAGAAATGAGTCCGTCCATTCCGGATTAAATGCTCTATTTTCGCTGTCCACTTTTCTTTTTTTGGAGAGCGCCATTTGATCCTTATTTTTCTCACCCTTTCTCCGTCTCACTCCTGTTTCAACTTTCTCCGGCGCTGTCGCCTGTATCTCTCCTTTTCTCCGTCTCACTCCTGTTTCAACTTTCTCCGGTCGCTATCTTTCTTTGTCTTTCTACCGTCTTCTCATGTGTTACTTGCCTCTAACTCTCTCATCTATCTGCACTGTAGAGTCGCAATGTTTACCGCCTGGAATGCACAAACTTGATTGGCTGAGTAGTATCACGTGGGATGGCTTAACTCGCATGCAATTGGTCTGTGCGTTTCCTCATTCGTTAAAACCACTACCGTAAAGACTACAAACGTTACGCCAGTTAAAATAGAAGCGCCCTGTCAGGTTTTAAATCATAACCTTCTGTTTTGGCTGTTGGTCCGGGTCCGTATGGGACGGCGTCGGGGTCCGGACTCGGACCGCGGTCCGCCAGTTGGTGACCTATGCGATAGGAGATAGGCCTTCTTTATGAGTTTGTTCAGTTTGTTGGTGTTACTGGCTCTGATGCTGCTTCCCCAGCACACAGCAGCAAAGAAGAGCACTCCAGCATTTTGCTGCAGACATTGAAGCATCAGAGCCGTCTCAAGAAGTAGAGCCTGCTCATCCCCTTCCTGTACGCAGTATTTGTGTTGGATTTTTGGATTTCCAGGCCAGCCTGTGGTCAGTCTCCACCTTCTGTCCTGTGATCTTCAGCAGAGTTAGAGGAGTCGTCTTCCTCTGGAAGTCTGGTGGTTAGCACCACTGGCTCACAGCAAGACGGTCCCTGGTGCGAGCTTCAGCTGGGGAGGGGTTGAGCCATGGCTTTTCTGTGTGGAGTTTTGCATGTTTTCCCTGTGTGTGTGTGTGTGTGGGTTCTCTCTGGTTACTCTGGCTTCCTTCCACAGTCCAGACATGCATGTTAGTGTAGTGGTGAACACACACGAGTTCTTGAATGTGACTCAAGAGTTGGCTCCTCCCTTAGAGCAGCAACACCTGCTGACCGCTTCCTCCCTCTGCTTCCTGTGATTGCTCCTGGTGGTGGTGGTTGCCTTTGTTGACTCCTGGCTTGTCATCTGCCCAGCCTGTAATGGTGGTGAGTAGGGTGGCAGGCAATATTCATAAAAGAAACTTGTGGACTTTTAATGAATTTGTTGCTTTTCATTTGTAGGCCATCTGCTGCTGTTTTGTCCTGTCCTGTGTTGTCCTACCCACTTTAGTTTAGTTTTAGTTTTGTTTCAGTTTGATCACCATATTGACTTAAACTCCATAAACACCAACATTTAACCAACAAGCATAAAAAGCTGCAATCACATCATTTACAACCAGATAAACACACTGACAAACTGAGTCAAAAAGTTGCTTCATTAGCCTTTAACCTGAGAAAATAAAGTATTCTTCATTGGCTCAGTTTACAGCTGTTTCTGAAGGACTATTGTGGATAGTATATGTCTACAGACTAGTGTAGCTAAGCAGCCTTTAGAAGTATTTATAAAACGCCTTTTTGTCTGTTTTACACTGCAAATAATATTAGCTAAGACACTAAACTACAGCAGGTAGTCAAAACTTTGTCCTGTTGCTTGCAAGGCTGTAACCATAGTAACTGTGAATAGAAAAGTACTGATTGTTTCATAATCAGCTGATTTTTAAACGTTAAGTTTCAGGTTTTAACTCCAGGTGAGCTGAAAGCCTTGTGAGACTGCTGTCATGTGATTTTGGTTTAATTATATATGAATGCTGTAAATGATTAATGGAGACAAATGATAGAAAATAACTGCTGAATCAAAACCTCCTCATGAGCTCAGGGTCTTGGCTGGTGCAGAAAGTACCGTCAGACGTCATATTTAATTCAGTTTGTTGCACTGAAATGATCTCCAGCAGTACACTGACGAGCTGAGTGAAGCTCTGCATCTATTGATACTTTCATTCTTAAAATAGGACTGCTAACTCATCTAATCTGATACATCTAATATGCAGGAATGATGGGAGGATTTTATCTTCATATATTTTTTTATATTATGAGCTTTGACATATGTCATCCTAAGAAGAAATACTGGATTAGACTCTTACCAGAGTCATCTTTGGTGAGGGAACAGCTGGCAAATGGTTGGGGGGATTTGTGCCAACTCCTCTGGCTATTTCTGCAAAGACCTACATGTAGCTTCTCCATCTGTGGTTCCTCCACAGTTTCTCCACTGAACGTAGGTCAGCAACGCTCTTTCCCCTCAAACCTACAGCCACGGAAATAAAATATTCATCTAAATTAAAATGGAAGATGTAGCTGAAGGCGGCAGACAGAGGGTAACTAAGAACGAAACAGCAGATTGGAGGGACATGACTTTAGTGAGATGCTGTGATTTAACTAAAGGAAAAGAGGTCACTTGCTTTTCAGATTAGGGTTTTCTCAAGTTAATGGTATAGTATAAATATTAAATAACTGCATTAGTTGCTGTAATATATAATGCATTAACATTAAACATTTAATCCACAAAATCACATTTGTGTGTGTAGCTTTAAAAAAACTACAACAGATACACTGGGGTACAAAAATAAAGCAGGAAAATGATATTTTGTCTGTGTTAACATCTAGTCAGGACTAAAAGATCAGTCAGCAATGTTTTTAGGAAGATTAATTTTATTAAAACTTTCTGATGTGTAACCAGTAGATGTGCTAAAAATTGGGGAGGGAAATATAGTCTGGCAAGATCATACTAACTGGAATTCAGGCTATAAAAAGCAGGTTATGTTAGCGATGCAAATTATTTTAAACGGGTTTCTGAATCTATTCAATGAGATGAAGGCTTTGATTTTATTTTTTACATTATCTTGTAACCAGGTTGTATCCTTTATGACTATTTAATTAATTTTCTTCAGTCAAGATTTACAGGTCAGCCACATCAAAAAACCTTAAAATGGATCAGAAAAAAAAGTTCCACATTAAAGTAATTTAGACTTTATTTTTTATTTATTCATCTTTTAACTTGTCCAGCATGGTAGCAGCAGAATGATGGTCTGGCTGCTGTGTTATGCCAAACATACCTTTCTGGAAACCACAATTTAAAAAATGTTTTCAACATTTCTTTTCAACCTGAGTAGAGAATTTAGAAACATCGAACAAGCTTTGACTTGCAGCTGTCCTTGAGCAGAATATCTGCTGTTTGAGACATAAATAACATTATAACAGTGGAAATAAATAAACATGATCATAAAACTGTAAATAAATGCCGTTACTTCTATAGGTCATTGCACATAGATGAAGAAAACGCGTATCAGCGTGCGCTGAGTTGGTTATTTTTGAACAGTGAAACTATGCGATAAAGATGCATTTTGGTTTTTCTCGTCTGTATAATCTAACATTAAGCTGGTGGGTATCTTGCAGGATGTGAAACATTCATAGTGTTTCCTCTTTGCTCTAAGTTTGTATGTCGGGCTTTACATGCTGGTGAGCCATAATTTACAGAAGGTGCATTTCCATTACCCCTAGAATTGCACAAAACCTAAACATTGCAATAAAAACACATAATGGAAATGCTTTCATTTTGAAAAACCTCTCAAATATACGCTTTCATGAGGTGGCTTTTCAGATGTGTTGATTTAGCAATAGATTGCAAAAGTGTAATGGAACACTTTTTACGCATATACACGTTCCAGGATGTGACGTAAGGGATCATGTGACCTGTTCTTTTCAAGTAAAGATGGCGTGGTATGAGTAGACGCAGGAGGAGACATTACCAGGTAAAAAAATAACTTCCATTCTTGATTGCAAACAACAACGAAATGCAAGATTTTTACAAAGAAATAGAAATGTCCTTCCTCCTCAAAGTGGAGTCTCGAGGGATGAGATTTTACGAGAATAACGGCTATTGTGCTAAACACCCTTTCAATAGAAACACCTGCAAATGCTTTTATTTAGCAAGAAACAGTACTGGAAACGCAGCTAGTGACACCCTCATTGACAAAACGTGGCTCAACAGCCCCCTATGATGAATAAAAACAATGGATCCATATGTATGCGTGTGTGTATCTATCTATCTATCTATCTATCTATCTATCTATCTATCTATCTATCTATCTATCTATCTATCTATCTATCTATCTATCTATCTATCTATCTATCTATCTATCTATCTATCTATCTATCTATATTTGTCGATCTGTCTATCTGTCTGTCTGTCTGTCTATCTGTCTGTCTATTTATCTATGATAAGCTATTCTGTCACACAAAGTGTCTTTCCCACTTTGAAATAACTGGAAAAGAAAATCAGATGAAACTTCAAATGACCTAGCTTTCCCCAAGTACTTAAATACACCATGTATGCACGAAACTGTGAGGAGCATGAAGTCTCAAAACCACTTGTGGACTCAAGGCAAGTTTATCTGAATTCATATACAAAACAATTCAAAATGCTTTACATGAAACAATAAAAGCATTACAGGTGGTGCAAAGAAAGCGACTATCATTTTTTTCTTTCAAGCACAGATCTAGCATGTTTTTTACTGGTGTTATTGGAGACTTTTGGAGACTGACATGAAAATGCATATCATTTACTCTTCTCAGTCAGCAGCGGGTGCTTATGACAGCCAATAGCTACTTTTGTTACTGAGGCAGGTAACTGATCTTTGGGTAAATGCAGTTATCTCTGAGTGTATCAGGCAATTCATGCACACATATTTAACAATTTGAATTCATAAGAGCCATTTTGAACATAAACTATTACATTTGTGTGGCTGAAGATTAAAAAAAAAGATTTGTGTAAAATATTGTTTGTGCATTTTTGTAATTTGTGCTTGAGTAAATTTATTTTGTATACATTATTCTTAATGTGCACATTTGAACACAAGTTTGCAAGTAGCCAAAGTTACACTCAAAATGGTTTACATGGGTTAAAAATCATGTATCACTCACACACAACGAGTCTGTTTACATGACCAACAAAATCAGATATCTGGGAGTAATCAGATTACTGTAATAATCTGATCTGACCCGTCTACATGCACTTCAGATATTCATTTTGGAGTACATTTGCGTGCATGGTGACATCACTTCATGCTTTTATCACAACATCTGGTCTTTGTTGGACATGGTGGCACCTGTGATCTTAGTGTTAGCTGCTAAAGTGAGAGGTAATAAGTTGCTGAATTGTTTGCAGGTGCTGTTTCGCTTTGTTTATACCCAGACTTGCTGCTGCTGCATGCCATTTTCTCTTCTATTCCCATTGTGACTACATTTCTTCCATCTTTTTAACAGAAGACGTTGACCAGACGAAACGACACAGCTCTTTACACATGTGTAAATTTAAAAGGATTAAATGAATCAGGTATATATGTTTCTAAATGCTGCATGGTGGTGTGGTGGTTAGCACCGCAGCCTCACAGCAAGAAGGTGGTTCGAGCCTCGGCTGGGGGGAGGTTCTGTGTGGAGTTTGCATGTTCTCCCTGTGTATGCGTGGGTTCTCTCTGGGTACTTCGGCTTCCTCCCACCATCCAAAGATATGCATGTAAGGTTAATTGGTCCCTCTAAATTTGCCCTAGATGTAAGTGTGTGTGAATTGTTGTTTGTCTCTATCTGTGTTGGCCATATTTGTCCATGTAAACGTAGCTTCTCACAGTGTTAGTGTGCTCTTAGCTGGCAGGCATCCTAGTATACCTTTAAATGCATTTGCATCAACAGGAATAAATACATAAAAGGCTTAATTTGAGTCCAGTTTAATGCTAGAGTGATTAATTAACACCACAGGAAGACAAAAGTGAGTAATCCATCACTGAAACTGCAAACAAAATAAACAAAATCAATAGACATGCCCATTTTAAAGGATTATACTGAAGTGTTTAAACATATTTCCTCTAGAGTAAACCCCGGTTAAACAGTAGGAGACCATATGCGCAGCATAGATGTGACGAACTTTGTTTTAGACCACCCCTTTACTTGACAACTCAGCAGCTGCGTACCACTGACGTCACAGCATTGAAGAGGATGAAACATTGACAGACAGGAACATGACACACTCCGCTCCGCTGACTGCCTCCTGACCTGTGATCTCACTTATTTAATTTAATCAGTTATTTTCCGTTAACATGCCTGCGAGCTTGTTACAAACCTGACCTGCCTGCTGCAGCTCACATTCAAACACTTGGGTGTTTTTTATTTGCTTAGGATTTAATAACACTCATCCTGTATCTGACAAGGCCTTTACACAAGAATATGCTCATTTAATAGGAAAGATCTTTTTTATTTAAAAGTGAATTTTAGCAAATGTGACACTTTCATGCTGCCTGTAGCTTTTGCAATAGGACTGTGATCCAATGCTGAGGAATAGAAACGTGGACTGCTGTAGAGATTTGCATATTATATCTCTGCCTTGTTGCAGTGAGCGACCGAGGCCTGAGCTACAGAGGCTGGGCCAAGAACAGGAAACGAGACTGCTAATTTCCCTGCAAAAATTCATAATTAACATGTTCGATGTAGAGGCTGCAGTTGTCAAGGTAACTGATGACACTGCATCATCACTTGGCACTTCTGCCCCCCCCCCCCCCCCCCCCCCCCCCCCCCCCCCCCCACCCCCCCCCCCATTCGTCCTTCTTCCCTCCAATTCATTAAACTGCCATCGAAGAGCTTCTAGAAAGGAGGAAAGAGGAGGACAGCCCCACCTAAACTCATTTGAAGCTCATATTTAGATACAGAAGCGAGTACCCGAACCTTTCTTAGCCTGTTATTAATCATTTAAAGTCAAAAACCATAATAGATGATGACATGTTACAATGGAGAGACCAGGACCCAGCTGAGCCATGAATCATTGCATAAACCAGGGGTGTGAGACTCATTGTAGTGGAGGGGCCATATGTCGCAGAATTTGATCTCCACTGGGCCGGACCAGTAAAATGACAGGATAATAACTTAAAAATAATGAAAACTCCACATTTTTCTCTTTGTTTTAGTGCAACAAAGCACAAGGTTTATTTAAAGCTGTTTACATTTATGAACTATTCTTTTACAGAATATATATGTACCACATACATTTGCTGTAAAAAATAAGCTAATTTTAAACAATATTTTGCCTCAGTTTCTTAGTTACATGTTTATAACAAGCTCAAAATCACAGTGGATCTATGAAGGCACAACAGTTAATCACTGGAAACTAGAATAAAAAAAACAAGTATTTTACTTTGTGACTTCAAAAACTTGTCAAGATTTATACATTATTTCAAATGTAAATAAAACATAAATTTCCACATCTGTACAGTAAACCTGATGATCTCACCACATGAAACAAACTGAAGAGGGAATTATTAAGAAAAATATAATAAAAAATATACAAGTTGCATAAAAAACTACCACCAAACCAAACTCTTGTACTTAAGCTAACTGGTATTTAATTGCACAATGTTCCATTTCTTAAAATCTTACCACAAAAAAATGTAAATTTTCACATAACTTTATACTTCAGAGTGCAACACGTGTCTGAGGCAGCATTTCTAGAGGAATGAGTCTTACTCACGGTTTACTCTGCGCCTGAAACTTGGCTTCTTTTACCTTCACAAGTGCATCAATTTCAGGCTTCAAATCCTGAGTAGCAGATAATTACACAATGTTGTTTAAGTGCTTGTGTATGAGCCTTGAGCGCAGATTAGTTTTATTGTTGTTCATAACAGGAAACATGTGCTCACTAAGGTAGGTAGTCCTTAACATGTACAATACTTTTGCAGCCAGGGCAGTTCGTCTAAGGTACCCTGGCAAGATAAAATGATAAAATGTGTCCAAACCCAAGAGGCAAAGTTGTCCTTCAAATGTCCATCACACTGCAAGTCAGTTATTTCAAGATGAAGGTCAACAAGCAGATCAGAAGCCTGGACTGTAAATGGTAAGCAATAAACTGTGAATTCTGTGTTTGCTAAATGTAACCGCTTAAGCAGTCCCCCAATTTTATCTCTGACCGATTCATTTCAGCATTAACTCCGGTCACACACACACACATCTCCTAGTTGAAGAAAATTAGCAGTGTTACCGTTTGACAGCTGTGTCTCCCACAAAGCTGCTTCAACTTGAACGTATGTATGTGTCATAGTACTGTGTGACAACTTTTTGGTGCCTTTGCAGCAATTTTGTTTAGATTATTTAATTGTGCTGTAATTTCCACCATTAATACAAGATCCTGAAGCCATTCTGGGGAATGAAATTCCAGCACTGGCTTCCCTTTCTTATTCATGCCTTGTCCAATTTCCTCTTGTAGGTCAAACAAACCCTTTTACACAGAATCTCGACTTAACCACCTTGTGTGGGATGGCAGGTCATAGGTAACGTCTTTATCATTCAGAAGGCTGTCAAACTGATGAGTCAGACCTCTCGATCGGTTGAAATTTGCAGCCAAGCCAACCACCTCCATGACGAGATCCACTTCTAACGACTTGCAACACAGTGCTGCCTGGTGCAAAATATAGTGAAATGTCCAAAAATCATGTCCTCCATTAGCAGCTTGCACATTCTCTCAACACCAGTCCACTCTGACCCTATCCAGCGCTCCAACGAGACTTGGATCGGCTGTTGTGGTGTCTGTCAGTGACACTAATTCTAGGAACTCCTCAGTCACAAAGTGTCATCGACACCATGAATAATTATGACCAGTTGAGAAACATCTGTAATGTCAGCAATGTAATGTCTTATCGACTGCAACTGAAAATGCAACAAATGACTTGACTTTGGTTTTCATGTGGCCATCCAAGTCTACAGAAAGATCTGAAATCCTGTCTGCCACAGTGTTCCTCATCAGGCTGATCTTGGCAAAAGCCTGTTGTTCCTCGGGGCACATGATTTCAGCAGCCTTAAGCATTCAAGTTTTCACAAACTCACCCTCACAGTGTGGCTTGGATGCTAATGCTCTTTCACTAACAATAATATAGCTTGCTTTCACCGCTGCATCACTAACCTCTCGGCTCCAGGTAAAAACAGACTGCTGTTTCTTCAGACCTGCAAAGAGTTCATTCATCTTCTCTCTTCTCAGTTCTTCATTCTGTCTTTCCAGAAACTGCGTCCCCTTTGAGTGTCCATTGACCTAAAAATAAAATGTTTTTCTGATGTAGTGCGTTGCTGCAGCATCAGTCATCATGACATTGGCCGTCTCAGGATTAATGACGTTACTTACTAAATTCAATGAGGATTCAGAACTGGCTCATTGCAAGCTTTTATATTAAAAGGTCCTCTATGTCAGTGGTTCCCAACCTATTTTCCTTAGGGACCACCTTCATGCAAATACTAAAAAGCCATGGACCCCCTGCCCCATCCCGTGCTGAAACCAAGCTGCTTTCAAAAGTGAATCTGACCATAAATAATGTGTTCTGGTGGAGTCCGGTCCTTTGATTAAGCCAAAGTTAAATTAACAACATATAGAAGTTTTTTTTCTTAAAACAGGGACAATGTGTGGACATTAATCACAATGGCTCTGAATGCTCAAGGCCACAGAGACCCCCTGTGCTCCTTGGGGGACCTCCTAGGGGAACCCTGGACCCCAGGTTGGGTATCACTGCTCTATGTCAACAAAAGTTGAATAATTTTTGTCTTAAAAGACCTTATTTGTAAAAACATAAGCTGCTTTTTTAACAGCAGCATTCTCATTATACAGAAGCAGTAAAAATATTTCCAGTAAATCTCAATTTAAGTATTTAATAAATTAAATGTTCATGGTGAGGAAGGGTGAAAATTTACAGGATTTATTAGCTGAAATGTAACAAGTCAGCAGGATGAATTTAAAGCTGTGTGAAGGTGTCTCACTTCTAAACACACAGGGAAGAATATCTGATATGAATTTTAGACATCAGGTGTGTTTCTGAGCTGGAACAGACAAAAAAGCAGGATTACAGTCTCAGATCTCAGGATGGGGTAGTGACCTTTCAAACTCATGTAAATATTCAGTTATTCTACAACTATGGATTTTTTAAAATAAAATTTCCATCCTTCTATAAATAGAAGGAGATAAAGTAACATCTGCTCAGTAATGAGGTGATGACATGTTTAAAAGTTATTTAACAGCTTTGACAAGATGAGGTCATCATCGCATACCTTCTGGTATTTAGGACATTCCCTTCCCGTTAAGTGCCATCTTTAGTTCATTTGTTTCAGGATTTGTAATTGTGTTTTGCCACTCATGATTTGTCTCTGCAACGTAAAGATGCAACCCTGAAACTGACGTTGTTGTCCAGGTGGTATTGTTAAGGATGAATATGGGGGTCTTCAAAGAGTCCCAGATCTGTTAGTCTTCTAAAACTCCCTTAAGCCACCACTGAGTTGCATGTTTTTGTTTCTTAGACGTGCTAAACTCTGATAATAAAACATTTCAAAATGTTATTGTAACACGTGGTTCCCAAACTTTTTCTACAGGTCCCCATTTCCATCGAGAACTTTAATGTCAAGCCACCACCGTTAGCATGTTCACCCAAACACTTACAAAGAAAGTTACTCAGAAATTTAGCATGAAACAATATTTAGCAGAGGGTCTGTACATTTATTGGCAGCTGCTTCATCTGTCAGTTAAAACCTGTTAGTAGTGGAGGGAAGTATGAATTCCTCCACTATAATCTGAGGCTTTTTAGACCAGAAACCCTGCATGCTTCTTTAGAGGAGAGTGGAATATTTGATGAGGAGGATGCTGCTTTGGAAAAAAAAAAAAAAAAAAAAAAAAAGTTGCTCTTTACAACAGTTAAATAGTTTATTTAGGAAGAAACCAACAGGCTTTTCTTTGTGTTCAGGATGAGACGTCTCTGAGGGGCATTGTAACTTGTTTGCCTGCTATCAGATATTAACATTTTGAGACATCTGACTCACAGAGGTCTCACGGTGGTCCACCATTGTACAGTTCAAGATGTGCCTCATCAAAGTTTTTGTCCTTTTTTAAGTTGTTAAAATGTCTGTTTTTCCCTTATGTTTTCCCTTTGGTACTTTCACAAACCTGTTCATGTCCTACAAGCAGTGTGACAGTGTTTTAGTCAGAAAATTATAGAAAAATTTATATTTTATTCACATATAAT
This sequence comes from Melanotaenia boesemani, assembly GCF_017639745.1. Lineage (NCBI taxonomy): Eukaryota > Metazoa > Chordata > Actinopteri > Atheriniformes > Melanotaeniidae > Melanotaenia > Melanotaenia boesemani. Next base: position 28,745,378 of record NC_055698.1, read on the forward strand.
ATATATATAATATATATATGGATGGATGGATGGATGGATGGTGTTATGTTTATGGTTCACAATAAGTTTTACACCTCACATACATGTAATTATATTTAATAAATAATTTATTTTAATTTGTTTTATTAATTAATTACATTTACTTTAAATTTATTTAACTTTTAAATCAATATTTTTTTATCAGTTACCGTTTCAGTTGATGAAAAATTAACTTCGTTGTACAGAAAGAATTAAAATTTATGCTATGGAGTGCAGGACTACACTTTTTTAAATTCTCCTCAACTTCTCTGGGCGTTCAGGAAAATACTACGATGGTATTAATGAAAAATCCCAGGTGGATAAATAAGCAGGAATGAGCTCGTGCTCCAGGCCAAAAAACCCAAACAACAAACAAATAGAACAAAAAACGCAATTAATTTTATTTATTTATCTGCATTAAGCCTGGTGCACATTTTTCACTTGTGTCCACCAGTTAATGAGTATGACTAATCATTTTGGTCAGCGCATTAGCTCCAGTATTAATCTGCAAGGTGATATTTGCAGCAGTTACAGGTGCGCGTGTACCGGTAATTCGCCTGCGGTTTCGAACGCGGCTCAGCCAATCAGATGTGATCATTACAACTATCCGCTTCAGGATTGGTTAATCATTCCAGTACTTTGGGAACGCAAACGTGGTTAAATGCCATATTATCCAATCAATGACTTGGCTACGGAGCAGAGCGGAGCTCTGTGAGAGTAGTTTCTGTTAGAGGCAGAGAGAAAGCTGCATCAGCCGCGTACGCGGAGCCTCGGAGCATCACGGGGAGAGTGCTCAGACATTCACCAGAAAGACAAAACTGAAACAACTTGACAACAGTCGAAAGATTATTTTGTAAACGCGTCCTCAAGCTGCTTTTTATATCTTTCTTTTTTCCTTTCTTTCTTTCTTTTTGTACTGAAGGGAGGCAGAGGGTAAGGATTCACTGCGGCTAATCGATTCCCCTCTCCAGACCCGGGAATTACAATAAAAAAATGTAGGTGACACATTTACGTCCACAATCCTGGAATCGCCATAGGACCCCAGCGATGACAACAAAGGTAAAGGAGAAATCTTTCTTTTAACACTGCGTGTTTAGGAGACCCAAATTTAAAACCTGAATGGGCATTTCCTGATTTTAACCCTGTAGAACTTCAGTCACATGAATTAAAAAACGAAATTGACAAATAAGTGTCGTTATTTTCATCACATCATCCTCAGTCTACATTTCAGACGTTTTGTGGTTATGAACGGTTTAAATTAACTTAAAAAGCGTCGGCGATGCCACATTTTTTTTTCATTGGGACGCATGTGGGGCACTGCAATGCTTACGAGTTGCTGGTGAGCCTTTGTCTATTTATTGTAGGGGGGGATTCGGGGGGAATCCGCATTTAAGATCAATTTATACGAGGCATTGTTTCCCTTTCCTTTTCTTCAACGGGGAAAATGGTGACGGGTGCCGCATCTATAGGATCAGCATCCTCTCTGTGGAACCCATGCGTAAAGAGGGGGGAAAATGGAGAGAGAGAGAAAGAGAGAGAGAGAGAGCGAGAGAGAGACAGGTATTTCGCTTCCTTCATTATGTCGGTTTTGTTGTGCTGCAGTGTGGTACACAGAGGAAAAGCAGGTAATATCATGGGCAGCTCTCTTATCCGCTGCTATACAAGCATACAATACAGTAACGTCTCAGCATAATGCAACACAATCCTCCCATTTTGTGTCTTCTGTGATGCTCAGAATGCAGCTGCAGCATCATCCACACAGTCACATAGCTCCTTTAAAAACGGCAGTTAATTGTAGTTTAGTTGTTTTATTGAATTTTTTGCATGTATGCGCTATGTTAGTCATGAGAGACTGCTTAAACTTGTAGAATCCACAGACACTCATACATGATTTGCTCCAAAGTTAAGCACAGATGCTTAATGAATGCTAATGCATCATGCAAATGCAGAAACACTGCAAACTAACTCTGCATTGCTGCCTCATGGACTCACAGGTGCTGGCTAGCCTTACCTGACTTACTGTACTTTGCGCTTGTGTGAATTTGTGGGTGTGTGTGTTTGAGCATTCAGGCATGTAGGTGTCTGTGTAGGTGCATGTTTGTGGATGATATCACCCTGCAAGTGGTTGCAGGGCTGTGCGTGGTAGAGGATGTCTTTTTTAAACAGGGCTTTTAGAAAAACACGCCTACACCTGTCTCACCTGGCTACTAAAGTGATCCACCTTAATATATGTTTTTAGATTTAGCCGAATCAAAACAGGTGTGATATGTTCACCTGCAGCAACCAACAATGGATAACCTGTTTTGTCTGATTAACTGCCCAAAAATCATATTAAATTTGCTATAACAGGAGAATTTGACCCCTTAGAGAGGATCAGTTAAATTTTAGAATAACTGGCACAGATGACAGGACATCGTATCTAGTTATTTGAAGCACTGATGTCAACATTTGGCCAACTTCTGATTAGGCATATAGTCACATTTGACATATTGGCCAGGGTAGCTTTGGTCAAATGATGCTGCAGGCAGTTTGCAATTTATATTTGCAAAATTCTGTTTTTGTTCTGCCTCGATTTGCTCCTCACTTACTCCGCTGCTATATTAAATGAGACTTACAGTTTGCACGTCCCATCACAAATTCTCAGGCAACTACACAAGACTCATGCAAGTAACTTATTTCCTAATGAATTAATATTTGGTGTCATTTTTGCTGAGTAAAGACAAAAATAAAACCCACGACACCACCCAGTAGAGTGTACGCCCTACATACGGATGCTAAAGTCCTCTCCACAGCCGACTCGCGGCCATTTGCTGCATGTCACTCCCACTTTCCTAACTGCACTTGACTGTCCTTATTATGAATAAAGGCAAAGTCTCCTACAGCTGAAGCCATAAAATAATTTATTTTATTAAAAAAGGACAGAATACTACACAATCAAACAATCCAAAGTTAAAAAGCATGTCAGTTCACATGTAAATCATGTGATTAAACTGCTAAATTGCTGTTGTTTTTACAGTTTAGAAGCTGAAATGAACTAATAGTTGCCTTTTTGGACAAGTAAATTACTTACACAGTTCAGTGACAGCAGCAGCCAGCGTGAGGGTTAAACCTGACCACACTTACAGAGGACGTGCTCTGTTTGAGTGAGGGGTGTAGCTGCGGGTATAGATTTGTTGAGCACTACAGCTGAATGATCACACTTTGAAGCTGGTTGTGTGCCTCTAGACGCCTACCTTTGGGTGAAATCAGCAAGTTGCCACCCACTCTCTGGGGGCCGTTGAAAGGCATTTTGGGAAATGCTGGGAATCACGGATTGAAGTGGAAGCAGGTGAGAGAGTGTTTAGCAACTTGATGGCAGATGCATTGCACATCACAAAAGAGATGATATAACAGTGTTCTAGTATCAGAGGGAGAGCGTGCTTTAAAGCGCTCTGTATTGTGCTGTTTATATTTATTTCAGTTATGTAGTTTAAGGTCTTAGAAGGTGGTGCAGTCAAATATTTGAAATCATCATCCTTTCTTTCATCATGAGTGGCCCAGGCTCATTTGGGGATGTTGGGCCGAGGTACTCATTCCCAGTGTTCTGGAGGAGGTGGATCGTCTGCTGCTCCATCATTCATCGTGGTTGTTTTGTGAGTCAGTGGTGATTAATCTGATTGTGGTGTTCAGGCTCTCTGTGTCCCCCAGATGAACGGCCTTGACTGCCCTTCCTGAAGTTGGGAGAGTTTCCGTTCAGCTTGTGGAGAGTCTCAGGTGTTCACGTCATCATCAGAGGCGAGGGTTCATGGCCGATTCTGAGCACACAACGAGCTAAAGGAACAAACGCTATTATGCTGCAGAGTGACTCCTCCACCTGGTTCAACAGCTGTAGGTGTATTCTGGAGATTAGATTCAAAATGCTTATTCTAAAACCATCGTCATTCAGTGACGCATATTTCCTGGAACTAGGGATGCCACCATTATAGATTTTCTTGCTAAAATTATTATCACAGAAATAATCAGGATTTTAGGATTTATTAGGTGTTTTTGTGTTAATTTCACATAACTTTAAATGTGTCAAAATCACACCAACACTCCTTACAGGCTTTTAAGTCCTATTAATATCTTTTGATGCCAACATAACAGAATATTTTTGTAAGCAGTTAAAAAAATCCTACATATTAACTCTGGATTTCTCAGAGAAAACTAAGGGAAAATGTTACAGGACCTCTATCTGGACTTTGGAGGCTTCTCTCTGGAAGCCACATTATAGAAATGGTTTAGGACATTTTTTTTCAACCTGAGTAGAGAATTTAGAAACACAGAAAAACATCTAGCTAGCTTCGACTTCCAGCCCTCCAGCAGAATAGCTGCTGTTTGAGACATAATATTATAATAGTGGAAATAGAGAAACATAATCATATATCTGTAATTAAATACAATTTCTTCTACAGATCACTGCACACTGATGACAAAAAGTCATCAACTTCAAGCAGAGTAAAAAGTTTGTATTTTTCATCCGTATAATGTAACATTCATTGAACACTGCTGAATGCATCACGTAGTATATACTTAAAAAACTGCAAACAACACAATAACATTTCATTTCAGCGTTACATTATGTAATGTGCATCATTTAACCCAGTAACTAAACTTTTACCTTTAATCTAGTGTAAAGAGCTGGGGGTTATCCTATAGATTTTCCCTTTTAATGCACCACAAATGCTCTCTTTGGGCTAGTTAATGGCAGGCACAGCCCTCGGCCCTGACTGTGTCCCACAGAGACACCCACACACCCACACAAAACAAAACTGCAGCTAACAAGGAAGAATTCATTCTGAAAAAGGCAGCATGTTATCAGTTAGTTGGAACTGGTTCAGTTTTGCAATCTCAGACCCAGGACAGTCTGTTTCTTCTTAAGTTGGTAAAACAACTGATTTATTTCAGCCTCTCCATAGGCATGCCGTCAAGTGGGAGAAATGACCGCGGTCAAGTGAGGCGACACTTACAAAATTTGCTCGGTTGTCTGAATAAGTTTGTTTTATGAAAATAACCAAAACCAGTCCTCCCTCGCTTTCCCCCCACCCATCATCACACATCACACTCCAGCATTATAATACCTGAAATATATGTAGCACTGCTGCAGCTTTTAAACAACATTTCACACATTTTAGTTTAATGCTTCTTGTTCTTTTGCTCACAGAAGATGTGCTTGAATAACCACATTTAATTTTTTTTACACATTGAGGGCTTGATGTCAGCTGCAGACTAGTTATTGCCTTAACAACTGTGCTGATATATTGTTTTTGTTGTTTTGCTGTCCCAATACTACACTGTATATACCCTTGATATAGGGCTGCTCGATTATGGCAAATATAATAATCATGCTTATTTTGATTGAAACTGAGATCTCAATTATTTAACACAATTATTCATTCTTCACTTTAATAATGTGAATTTTTATCCGGAGAGAGAGAGAGAGAGAGAGAGAGAGAAAGGCAGCCAGTGTGACATTTGAAACCTTGTCTGTGGTCATACAGACTAGTTTCTTTCCACCCAGGTCCCACATAGCTGTTATTTGTCTCAGACCAGCAGCTATGTTCTGCCCAGTGTGATCTAGAAGAAAGACGTCTGGAGACATTTGGTTTTCACGTTGAAATCTGCATCGATGAAATGTAGCGTGACATTTATATACGGCTCCATGGTACAGCTTGACCATTGGTCCATAGCGAAACATTGGACTGTAGCCACGTCCTTCACAACACCCTCACGACACTCATCATACAGGGCAGGGAGAGGCACTCGACTAAAATGGTGACAACATGGCAGTGATATAATTTATCCAAAGTGTTAATGAGTTTCTTAAATCCCGGGTTATTCACTGTGTTAACTGAGCACTGGTCTTTGGTGAGAAAAATAAGTTCTGTTTGTTTATAACATTTGTCTCTCTGTGTCTCTGGGAGCTGGTGGATTATTTAGTCGCCACTCTTCAGTCTAACTTGAGAGGTGTTGGTAACTCGCGTTAAATAAAACCAAAGCGGTTGGGGCTGTGGGACAAGTCTGCAGCGGAGCGCAGCAATGTCAGTGGCGCTCGATTTGCAAGTTTTGGCTAAACTGGTTGATTCAACCACAAGTGCAGATGTTTTGTCTGAGAAGTCTGAAAGATACGCCGTCAAGTGAGCCATCATTCACGACTGGAATTTTGCTGTGCACTGGACCACAGTGAGAAATACAGCTGTCTACAAGATGCAGAAGACAACAGCTGCCCGCCCACAAACTCCAGCTGAGAGGCAACTAACATCAGGCGAATCATTTTCACAGTGTTTCTGGAATGATGATAAAGGATCAGGGTGGAAAGAAATCCCAGATGCTGCTGTGTTATATCGCTGAAGATATGAGGCCTCTTTACACGGTGGAAAAGCTCGGCTTTATTCATGTTGTCCACAAATTAATGAAAAAACATTTAGTTTAATGTTTTTGAAAAGCTTAATAGCTTTTAAGAAAATAAAAAATGGATTAAAATTGGAATTTGAATTTGGTGTGTGTTAAGTTTTGCCCTAATTTTGCAAGACATTACAAATGGCGTACAAGTAAAGTAATGAGAATACTTGCACGGGTTTTGTGGTTTCTTTCTATTTCTGTGGGTTTGTTTATAAGTTTTTATCTGCATCACGACCATTCAAGTGAACTGTCTTTTTAACAACATTGGAAAATAAATGGAAGATAAAAGAAGAAAACTGTTTGGTCTTGAGGTGGAATCAAGCTCCCCTTTCAAGTGGGGAAGCTGCACAAATTAAGGCAAAACTAGACAGAAAAAACTGCTGCCTTTCTGCTTGTTTATAGATGTCTCCAGCTCTGCACAGGGCCGCCACATGAACAGATGTTTTAAGTTTTTTATTGTAAAGCAAAGCTCTGTTGCTTTGCTTCATTCACTGAGTCCACTGATTAGCTGATAATGCAGGTTGCTGTATACTGCTTTTTATGGTCCGTGGGGCCCAACGGCCCCGCTGTCTCAGGGGGGTTTGTTCTAGTTCGTCATACTCCATGGCTTGGTTCGTGACTATTTCCTCTTCTCCACTTATTTTCCTAGTTTGACTTCACAGTATGAAAAAATCTGAGATTTTTTTCTTTAGCTGTGTTGCCCAGCCTTACTTCTGCCACACACAAAAATCTTTTATAGAAATCAGAAAAATAATTCTGGGGATGGGGGAGGGGTGTATAAATCCATGTGCAGAAGAGAATATCATGCAGATACACAGGATCATTTAGACAAATGTGCCTTTTAGTAATAACCACCTGGCAACATTAATAACTGTTTAGTTGAGCCAGTGTTGTGGAACTTTGTGTCTAAAGTTATAGTAATTTGGAGTAAAATCAGCCAGCATAGTTGAGAACATGCAATTCATTTGTCCTGGTGACCTTTGACACTGCAGCTGTGATGCACACATCCATGTAAGAGAGGAACGTGGTCTTGTTAACCAAAGGAACTTCATGGAGGCATTATTTACAAGATGGCTACCAAGTGGAGAGATTTGCTTCTAGATGATCTTTGTTCATGCACGGTGATCAAAGTGGTCACAGATGCTGGCACAGATGGCTGAACAAAGCACAGCAAATAGGTTCACGTGTCATTTTTCTTATTTTATTATATTTGATTTATTTTTATATTTATTTGATTTCAGCACCTTATTCTAATTTCACTTGGCTTCTTATTTTTCTATTTTATATATCTAGGGATGCACGATAACCATTTTTTAAAAAACTGATACTTATAACTGATAACTTTAAGCTACTAATTGCCGATACCGGTAAATAATAACTGATAACAAACACACTTAAGATCATGACATCAATACTAACAAAACCTAAAAGACTTTTAACTTTATTTCATTCTTGTTTATATGAAGAGACATGCCTCTCAAACATTTTTTAAAGATATCAAACAGAACTATTTGATAAAATGTGTGAATACATTTGGTGAAAGCATCATACTTGGATGGAAGGCACACATTAGCAAAGTAGCAGCGGCTCGGCATCGTAAACCGTGGCTCAAGTGATGAATCAGATGAGAAAAGCCTCTGTCCTTGACAAGAGCTGGTCGTCAAGCGCCATCATTTACATTATTAAATCTTCAAAAGCCTTAGCCCGTCGGTCATGTCTGACAAATTTCTTGGATGTCTCAAACACCTCACTGATGTCTGTTAGTACTGGTGGCTTCTTTACAGTTGGCTTTAATTTTTTTGCATCTTTAGAAGCCCGGCGTCCTCATAGTCTTTCAAAATTCTGTCGAAACAATAATTATGTTTCAGGTGACTTTGTAGTATTGAAGCTCGTGCTACTTTTCCCTCCTTGTGGAACTTGTTTGGAACAGTTATTACAAATAACCAGCAAACTGTCTTCTTCAGAAACTGAAGAATTCACACACTACCGATGCCATGTTCTCTGTTTTCAGACGTAAACACGCTGTGCTTCATGCTAGTGGTGCTGCATTCACGGGGTGATGGAAATTCCCCATTCCCACGTTTGCTAGTCATGCTTCCAGCCTTTTCAAGTTCACGCTTCTATTGCAATTTGTCGAAAAATCCACTGGATGTCGGTTTAAGTCAGTAACTCAGTCAGTTTTCTGGTTAGATAACAAATTAAAAAACTACCAAAACTATGACTGAGTTTTAACATGAAGGGTTATTCTTACATTTTTCAAATCAGAAAGATTTTGTCTTTTTATGCCAACATCACATGAACGCAGCATTCACTGTAGACCATTCAGGTCTCATAGTATAAGTGAAGCACTACTGTGCTGACAAAAATATACGACGTGATAATTTCCTGTTATCGGCCCGATAATTATTGGGCCGAGTTATCGTGCATCCCTATCTATATCCTTTTCTCTCACTGTAAGACATTGTCTTAAGGAGCACTGCAATGCAGTAATTTCCCTCTGGGGTTAATAAAGCATTTCTGACTCGGATATGTGTGATAAAACTGGCTCAGTCTGACCCTGACAGCATGATGCAGCTGATGGATGGCAACTGGTTCACGGCCAGCTTGTCAGGATGGAGCTGATGTTATTTGTTGTGAAGTCAAAAGTATGTTGTCATAAATAAAATTTAACACTCATTGTTTGACTTAGAAAGACATTTCATATCGAACCAGACTCCACTAATCCAGATGTTTGAGACAATTTCAGGTACTGTTTTTCTCCTCGACGATACTGGAGCAGATCTGAGCCCATGTGGCTGTTTAAGTGGCTGCATAGAGAAGGGATGTCACGGTTACAGATTTTCTTGGTACAATTATTGTCAAATAATTATAAATTTGTGATTATGAAAATTAAATAATTTCATAATATAATTATAAATGTGTAAAATCACATGAAAACTCCTTAAAGGTTTTATTTAGCTCTGTCTACTGATGCTAACATAAGAAAATAATATAAAAGAAAGTAAAGCAAGCAACAAGTCTCATTCCAACAAAATCCTCTATTCTCTATAAATACATACTAAATACTACATATAAACTCTGGATTTCTCTCAGAGAAAACAGCTGGAAAAGCTGCAGGTCCTCTACCTGGACTTGGGAGGCTTCTTTCTGGAAACCACAATTTAAAAAATGTTTTTGACATTTCTTTTCAACCTGAGTAGAGAATTTAGAAACATCGAACAAGCTTTGACTTGCAGCTGTCCTTGAGCAGAATATCTGCTGTTTGAGACATAAATAACATTATAACAGTGGAAATAAATAAACACAATCATAAAACTGTAAATAAATGCCGTTACTTCTATAGGTTGTTGCACATAGATGAAGAAAACGCGTATCAGCGTGCGCTGAGTTGGTTATTTTTGAACAGTGAAACTATGCACTAAAAGATGCATTTTGGTTTTTCTCGTCTGTATAATCTAACATTAAGCTGGTGGGTATCTTGCAGGATGTGAAACATTCATAGTGTTTCCTCTTTGCTCTAAGTTTGTATGTCGTGCTTTACAGGCTGGTGAGCCATAATTTACAGTAGGTGCATTTCCATTACCCCAGAATTGCACAAAACCTAAACATTGCAATAAAAACAGGTAATGGAAACGCCTTCATTTTGAAAAACCTCTCAAATATACGCTTTAATGAGGTGGTTTTACAGATGTTTTGATTTAGCAATAGATTGCAAAAGTGTAATGGAACACTTTTTACGCATATACACGTTCCAGGATGTGACGTAAGGGGTCATGTGACCAGTTCTTTTCAAGTAAAGATGGCGTGGTATGAGTAGACGCAGGAGGAGACATTATCAAGTAAAAAAATAACTTCCATTCTTGATAGCAAACAACAACGAAATGCAAGAGTTTTACAAAGAAATAGAAATGTCCTTCCTCCTCAAAGTGGAGTCTCGAGGGACGAGATTTTACGAGAATAACGGCTATTGTGCTAAACACCCTTTCAATAGAAACACCTGCAAATGCTTTTATTTAGCAAAAAACAGTACTGGAAACGCAGCTAGTGACACCCTCATTGACAAAACGTGGCTCAACAGCCCCCTATGATGAATAAAAACAATGGATCCATATGTATGTGTTTGTGTGTGTGTATCTATCTATCTATCTATCTATCTATCTATCTATCTATCTATCTATCTATCTATCTATCTATCTATCTATCTATTTATATAATTTTTTTTTTTTTTTTTTACATGCACAATATTACAATAATGGTGTGTTTCACTTGGCATCAGGAATTAGTCACTGAATCTATAATTAATCTGATAGGAGATGATAGATTTGCATTTTGATTGTTGACATTAAAAGGAAAATATTTTTTAATCCATCTTTTGAGTCATAAAAATGAATTTTTTCTGTCTTTGGACAGCTTGTGAAGCACACCCCTGGTTCAGGAAACTTTGACAGAAGCTTTTTACTCTTTTACTTTGCATAAAACAAAAATGACTGGATAAAGAGAATAATTGCGAATAACAGTAATAAATTACAGGAATATTTTCTGGTGATAATGTTTAACTACAAATAAGTTCAATGTTTTAAAATCAATTAATGAGGACAAACCAATGAGAAAAGTAGGGAATATGATGTCCTGATATATTAAATGGCAAAATACTTATTGGTACATTAATTTCTACCAGTGTGATTTATCATGATAGAAGCATTAAGTTACATGACTCAGATGTAGTTGCTCTTCCCTGAATTTGTCCTGCTTCCTGCCTTTTTTTCTGCATGATGAGCGCTGTGCTATGAGAAGAAATTTAGGTCAGCAGCAGATACATTACAACAAATTGAGTTTGAAATATCAAATCATTAAAATAAATATAGCTACAGCAACCAAGGCTATCTAAAAAAAAATTAACCAACTAATTAATAAGAAGTACATATGAGCAGACTGGAAGTGATTTCAATACAAAAATAGAAATCAAATTGGAGACAAGGACACTATGTACATATGTACAAACCCCTTATGTACAAATACATAAGGGGTTTGTCATTCACAAGCTAAGTCCACCCTAAACAACTCTTGTTTACTGTCTTTTTTTCAGTCTAAATAAACAGATAAGTTACTAAATGAGCATCATGCTGTAATGAATATTGAAATGTTTACTGAGGTAATAAAGAAGGAAAGATGTAGGATCATTTCCTCATAAGTCTGACTTGCTATCACCCTTTGCAGCTTTTAATGTGCAGATTAAAGGTAATTTTACATATTTTACATTTCAATCTATAAATAAGTTTTCTAGTAAATGGTATGTGATATTACACCTGTCTGATTATTTAGTAGAAAAAGGTGGGACCCACTGAAACAGTGATATCCGTACAACTTGTTCTGTTTATCTAAACCAGGCACTTTTTATATGCTGTTAGCTCCATCAATTACATTATTGGAACAAGCTAATCTGTCATCTTGACATAACTTTTTGTTTCATTTTACACAAATCCCACTTGGCTCAGCCTCGACTGTTGCTGCAAACAGTGTTTGTTGACTTTGTTTTGTTGATGGTGCTGCTTGAGCAAAGCTGAGTGGCCACCAAGTGCTGCAGTTCTGACTGTAATTATTTACCAAGAGGTTAGTCATAGTGCTCAAGCCTGGCGCTGTGTACAGGCAGCATAGTGAGAGCTGAAAATACCCCTCACCGGACCGACACCTTCCAGTTGGCTGTGAGGGAGGTGCAGATCTGTCAGGCCCTTTTTCTGTTCTCTCGCTGGCATATCCACCACCTTCAACAGACTGGACTGTGTGGCAAACATGCCTCTGCTGAACTTACATGACTGAAAAACACCATGTCTAATTTACACCCTCTGAAGCTGTCACAGATATATTGCACCTCTTTTTCCATGAAAACAGAATAATTATCACATAGATCAGATGGACTGATTATCCAGCTGATAGTCTTTTGATAGAAATGCTCAAAGTGGCTTCACAGGTCATCAGCTTTGGAACTGACAGCAAAAAAAATATGTTTGAATGTTAGATGTCTCACAATAATCCTCATTCATAGTGGCTGTCACTATCTGCTTCACAGTCACCATGAGAGCATGTGGTGTGAGTGCATGATGTAAATAATAATATCATCTACATATTGCATAATAAGTCTGGACAGTGACGCCCCTCCCAGTATTAACTTTACTCTGTAAACTCAGCTCTCACTGCATGGCCCGGGGACCAGAACCGGCCCTTCTGGGGGTCCGATCTAGCCAACAGAGTGAGTTTGGTAAATGTGAAAATGACACAGAAAACATGAACCCCTTAATGCCTGTTTACAGTTATATAAATACAAAATAAATTAATTAAAAAATAATAAATATTTTTAAAAATAATATAATTAAATAAATAATAAGAAATATCCACATTTGTACATAGTAAATAAATAGAAATAAATCAATAAAATATAAGTAATAAAACAAAGACTGCAAACTGTTGTAAAGTTGTGACTCAAGGTATCAAGGGGTATTAGTGTAATTTCTTAAAAATAAAAGTATCTGCAATTCCTAATTTGTTCAGGCAAGGTTTTGTTTTTTAATGTTCAAATATACTAAATTTACAAGGCAGGGGGATAACTTGTTATACAGTTTATATGTTCTAACTCAATAGATATGACTTCAGTTTTTATTATGAGGTGAGTCAGTTGGGGTGGAAATTTACAGATATGTACATTTACAACAACCTCTGGCTCTTGAAAAGTTATTAAATATGATTAAGTGATTAAATCTTCTGTAATTTGGAAGATCAAAATAATCTAAATTATTATCTAAATAATAAACTGAGACAAAATGCTGTTGAAATTGTGCAAAAGTTTCTCAAGAAATTGAAGGTTGTTCATAAAATGCTCCACAAAAGTACAGTTTATTAAATGTAAATGTCTTGATGATGTACTTTTTTGCACTAAAATAAAGTAAAAAAAATATGAGTTTTCATGATGTATAAACTGTTAGTTAGTTACTGATCAAGTTGTGCAGGATGTGGCCTCTGAACTGAAATGGGTTTGAATCCCCTGTTGTTTTTCTTTAAGGAAGGAGCCACAGCTTTGCAGTGTCCATGTTCTCTGCTGCACTCAGTGGGTTTACCATGAACCTTTCCCTCCTCTTTCCACTTTAAGTTGCTTTTAGGTTGATAAAATCATTTCATTTCTCATGAACTGAGATTACACTGACTGAAATACTCAAATACACGAAAAAGGAGCCTGGCTGAGTCAACGATATTTGGACAATGTTTTTCTATGAGAGACTTGAAGGAGGATGCTGTTTTTATGTAGCACAGTTTGATGCAGGGCTGAGGTGCAAATTGAACTGGACCTGGTTGAACATTGAGGACAGAGGTTAAGGGAGGTCAACACAGCCTATTAAAAACAAGGTTTTGTCTTTTCCCTTATTTTTCCTTCTCAGACTACAGCAGAATGCTTCTAAAGGTGTTTAGTTTCTCACCTTTTCACACCTTCTGAGTTTTCAGGTATGTGCTAAATGTCCACTTTGTTTGCTCATTTGTGGGGTTGAGCATAGCAGACACACACAAACACAGACTGGATGGAGCAGAGAAATAAGTTTAGTTACTCAGACAGAACATTGTAATCTGGGAATTCCTGCTTTACAAATGAACAGCATTCCCTCTCCTGCTTGAAAAAACACACATTACACCCCACCGTGCAGTGTGGTGGAAAAAGACCAGTAAGTGCTGTATCCTGGCACTAAATCTTGTCGGAGCAGCAAACCAGGCATCCTAGCATCAGCAGATGGAAAGTAGAGTTTTCATTTCAATTCAGCTTTTTTTGTATAGCGCCACTTCACAACAATGTTGTTTCAGGGCTCTTTACAGACAAATCAGTTCAAGCCAATTCATAATAAATAATAGACTAGTTAGAAAAAAAACAACAGATGGCATCAAGTCTTCACTTTGATCTAATCCACCATCCTGAGGATGCAAGGGGCGACAGTGGAAAGAAAAACCTGGAAAAACATGGAAGATAAGAAGCAGAAAGATGAAAAGGAAGAGCTTGGTGCACCATAGTGTCCCTCAGCAGTCTGAGCCTATGGCAGCATAACTGAAGGATGGATAACAACTCCTAACTATAAGATTTATCAAAAAGGAGGGTTTTAAGCCTGATCTTAAAGATTGAGAAGGTGCCTGCCTCCAGAACCCAAACTGGGAGCTGGTTCCATAAGAGAGGAGCCTGACTGCCTCCCATTCAACTCTTAAAGACTCTGGGAACCACAAGTAAACCTGCAGTCTGAGAGCGAAGTGCTCTGTTGGGAATATATGGAACTATGAGATCTTTGATATTAGGGCTGGGCGATATGAACCAAATCTTATATCTCGATATTTTTTACCTGAATCACGATATACGATAGATATCTCGATATATTTTTTTTGTCAAGTAACCAAAAACACAGTTCTAATTTACAGCCTTTAGTGCCAAATATACTTTTATTAAGGATCAGCAGCACATGTGCATTAAAGCAGCTGACTGAAATTACAGTACCTTTATATTAAATTAAATACTCCTAAAACAAAATAAATTAAAAATACTTTTCAATGACCATAACAAAAATACAGCTGTGCAAAATGCAAAAGAAAAGATGCTTTTAACTCAAAACAAGCTATCTCGATATAAACGATATTGCTTCCTTCTATATTGCGTCTGATAAAGTCTCGATATATTTGAAAATCTCGATATATTGCCCAGCCCTATTTGATATAGTGGAGACTGGTCATGGAGGGTTTATGTGAGAAGAAAGAATTTTATTTTATCCTACTGTAGATTTAACTGGGAGCTAATGAAGAGAAGCTGAAACTGGATAAATATGATTTCTCCTAGTTCTCATCAGAACTGCAGCATTTTGGATCAGCTGGAGACTTTTCAAGGAAAATTTCTGTTTGTATGTAAGGATAGCAACCTTTAAGATGGCGTCATGACGGGAACAATTGTAAAAATAATGTGTTGAAGTGGTTTAAAGGACAGGAGTCCTTCTGATATGTATTAGGCCTGAATGATTTTGAAAAAGAAAATCTAATTTCAACCTAATTGCAATTTTTCTGAGCGAGTATTACAAATAGGTTTGTGATTTAGTCTTTTGAATTCCAGCTTTGTGCTCGCACAGACATATATATATATAACGGCTCTGTATTATCGCACAAGGGTGCAAAGCTAAGATGCAAGCTGTGGCCAAATCAGTGAAGCCTGAAGGTTACATTTCCTCTAGAACAGGTTTATACTTGTAGTAAAAATTAAACAGTGTGATGTTATTTATCCTATTTAAACACCTCATTTCTCTTTACATGATTTCTGTACGGAGTCTTACCCTGATGCCTGTGCAGACAGATGCACACTCCCTCCAACCAACAGCAGAGAATTAATGTCAGACAATATGTTGCTTCAGCCACCTGAAAATCAGACAGAATCCTGGTTTTTTTTTTAACACTCGTTATACTGAGAACTTTCTGTCATCATTCATGTCAGCTGTCATTGTAGGAATTTCAGAGTCGTATTACAGCCTAAAATGGATCCAGTATTCTTTGTAGGTTTTATTAATGCCATTACATTATCTGAGATCTGAACTATAGGAATATTTAGAGCGACTCCACTCATTAATACGATCTTTAGTCAGCACTTTTTTAGAAGTTGGACTGCTGTCTGTCCTCCGTGTTTTTTGTCTCAGCGTTTCAGTCATTTATGGAAAATTAGTCTGTGATAATGGTTTGAAAACGCATCGTGACTTCACAGCTGATTGTGGCTGTCACATGATGTTTAAACAGCTGTTGCACAAGAAAACGGCAGAAATTATGATTGAAGAAGTGGATTTGTAACCGTGGACGCTGCAGGTTTTTAAGTTCGATCAGGTGGCGTGTAACATGAAAATGAATCAAAGCCCTTTGCAATTAGCTAATTATAAAATTCAGTTTAGATTTAAAAACAATAGTTTTTTCAGCCCTATTGTGCATCTTGTTAGACTTGAATATGACACCTGCTTCCATGTTGATATGAGATATAAATTAGTCTGAGCAAATACCAGAATTAGACCCTCCGCCGTCACTGCAGTGGCATTTCTGTGCACGTCAGAGCAGAAGAAAAGAGACATGTACTATGTTCTTAACAATGTCAAGGACTTGCACAGTTCTTGGCTGTTCAAACAGCAGTGGAAAACTTCAATTGTGGAATAAAAGTGAGTAGAAAGAACACAGAGCTTTACTTCATGAAGACTGGTGGGAGTGTGTGCACATCACGGCTCAAACAGAGCAGAGGCTAAATGCTGTTGTGTAAATAAGATGCATGACACGGTAAATTTTGGTCAGCAGTTGTCAATGTCACAATAAAATCTATCTACACATGTTGCTGTCAGTCTTAAGATGGCACAACGGGTCGCATATACTGTATTACGCAAGTAAAAGGTAATGGATTGACAGTATTGCAGATAGTAAATGGTTAATTTGGGAGATATTGTGAAATATAACGTTGTTTGCTCTTATTAGGGCAATGTTGTGATTAGAAAATAAAAATAATTTGGTCAGTAACACAAACAGATCACATACAGGAATGTTCTGCTGTCTAAAGTCTAGTTATAACAAAACTATGTCGAATACTGACAAAATATTCCCTTGTGGATATTAAAATCGGTTTCTGTAAGATGAAGCTTGGCTTAGATTAATGCACTAATATGAAAAACAGAAAAACTTTGAGATTGCCAGACCGACTTTGCAAGATTGCTCAACACACAAAACAGATCCACCTGTATTTCCCTATTGCATGCATGTCAGCTGGATACCTAAAAAGACATAATCACAAGCTGAGTTTACTGACAAATATGAGCTTTTCTGATGGAAAAACTGCTGCTACAGACAAATAGCAGGGCGTCCTGGATCCTTCTTACAATATAAGCACACAGATACTTTTTATGAAAAAATACAGAGATTTTTATTCTTTTTTTTCTTTAAAATAATCTTTTCTGTTTGAGTGTCTGAACGACTAACCTCAGTCCTGCATATACTGCATGTTACAGTAGGTCAGATGCCTCTGAAGTTCCACATCTTTGCTTACAGAATCCGTGTCTTTAGTTTAGTTTGGTATGCAGAGTGCAGGTTTGGTCACTTCTCACTGCTGGTCAAAGCCAGTTTTTCCAACAACCAAAACACTGCACAGAGCCCTTTCTCTGAAAGTTGCCAGAGTTTTGGTTGTTTTCTACACTACAGTACAGTACACTAAAACACTACAGGCGTGTGCATGTTTTTTAGTTTGTTCCCAACCAACAAATGTGCACATCTAAATATTTTTGTCCTAATTTTTTAAATCATTAGACACTTTGCTGTCTTTATCTAGTTGAAAACGTGATTGTAGATGTCTATTTATGTATGATGTGGAAAATTCCTGTTAAAAGTGTTGGTTTAGACATTTTGGGGTAAGTAAAGCCGCAATGTTATGCTGTGTTTTTGAAAGATGTGAGTAAAGGCGTTTTCTGTAAACAAGCAGTCTTATGAGCCCAACTTTCAAGTGTTTCTGTCTAATTATCTCTACTTTCATTGTGCTTGAGTAAAAAGGTGGCTGAGGTTTCTATGCTGTGTTCATTGGAAATATTTTATGTGCTTTTTGAAGTGATTGCTTGTAACATTAAAAAGTAATAAATGTGTGCAGTTTATTAATGCAACATGTAGGACAGGTATAAATGAAAAATAGAAAATCTCACTTAAATACTGAGCTGAATATGCTTTGTTTGTGTATAGTCAGTCAGCTTTTAACTGTGTGGGGACGGTTCAGTCTACCAAACAGCAGATTACTCAACCCTCTCTGAAAAAAGAAGAGAAAAAAAACTGTTACAATGATGTATGTTGTCACTCTGATGAGTTAATGGAGGCATGGACCTCCTATAATACTCCGCTCCTCATGTTATCGTCTGAAAACTAGGGTACATTAATGGATTTTTATTTTTAAACCCGTTTTATTCCAACACTGCATCAGTGGGCATCACAAGGGCAGTGCATTGACCTTTATGGACAGAGTTCACCACACTGAAGACTGCCAGCTTTGCCTCAGTCCATATCAGAATTCGGGGCCATACTGTTGCTGTTGCTGCTGCTTCTGCATGCCCTTATGCACTGGCACATTTCCCAGCATGCTTCAGAGAGTGTGGAGGTGAGTAGGAGGGGGTGAGTAGAGATGAGAGGAAGCAGAAAAGGGCTGAGGATGGGGTTAATGAAGTGGGGTCAGAGATATGATGAAATGAAAGAGGACAGAGAACAATGTTGACAAAGTGGGGAAAAAAGATAGGAGCGATGGTAGACAAAGAAAGAAGCTGACTCTGATAACAGATTAATAAAAAAAACACACCACTGAGGGGACAGCTGGCTGACAGTGTTGAAATGGACTCAAGCCAGCACGATAGACTAAAACTGTTTGCTATGTTGCAGAAAAGATTGTATTTTATACGAAAGATACATAATGACGTTATTTAAAAGTCTTTTGTTTTTTTGTCTTCTTGAATTTTGCTTTCTTTCTTTTCAATGCAGCAATGCTATTCTCAGAGAGACACTTCAGCCCACGCACTGCCACAGAGGGAGGGAGTGAATGGATGGAGGGATGGAGTGAGGAGAGATAGTGTGTGTGTGCGTGTGTGTGTTATGGTGGGGGGGTTTGCTACACTAACTCAATGCCTGTCAGGGAGCTTCTGTGTCTTTAAAGCTCGTGTTTCTGCGAGTGAAAGTCAGGCATGCATACAGCAGTGAGGCAGATCTACAGTCTCACATGAAAACAGAAGCACACGCTCCATCATATATATTAATACGATTTTTTTCCACTATTGAAACATCATACAAAATGTGTGCATGCACATCTATCATTAAACTAATAATAAAATAGTGCTTTAGTATTAGCTGTATTATAAAGCTTTAAGCCAGATCAATTATCTTTTTCTTATTGATTAATCTGTCATTTATTATGGAATAAAAAGTTTGGTCTACATTAGAAACCAGTGAAAAAGCTGCAAAATCCACTTAATTTAATAGCAATTCAATATGAAATAGATAAAACCAACTTCTATCAGTCATATTATGAATTCAAGTGAAAAAAAATGGACTATAGATGGTAAAATATACCTAAACTTTTTTGCTTTTCTGTGAAGATGAAAGTATTTCCAGGTCTTAAATTTGCCCACAGATATGGTTGGCCAGCTGTTTCATATGTGTGTTCTGATCTACAAGTCATCAGGATCCTTGAAAATGAAGCACAATATCACAGCTAGTCGGCAAAGCGGCATTACGTGTCTGAGTGTTTGAATCACTGAGGGAAGCAGTACTCACACGTTTATGTTTTGTAACACACGGTGCTTAAAATAACTGCGTTTTGAAACAGATTGTCTTCCATGATTAATGCAGTTTGGATAAATGACTGTAGATGAGAAGAGATGCAACACTTTTGTTTTTGTTTTTAATAAATAGTTTTAAATGTGATCATTTTAGTCTGATAACAAACATAATTGGATCGTATAAATATTAAATCAGTAGCTACACGATTGTTTCACCCCTGTCAGAGGTTGCATCTTCAGCTGGAGGTCAGACAGATTTAATAATGCTAAATCCCAGTTGCATACCACACTAATTCCTAGTCAGTTCTGGGAACGTAATGTGTTCAGACTGGGTGATGGAAATGTACTCAGAGTTGACACTTGTAGTCTTTAATTATAAATGATGGAGGATGTTGTCCCACAGCTGCTAAAGGCTGCAAAAATTAACTTCTGGCAGCAGCTTTAACAATATTAATTAAATTATGAAAGTCTTAACCCCTTAATGCCTGAATTTATTTACAAATTAAACAAAATACAAAAAAAATAAATAAATAAAAATAAGGATAAAGGAAAGAAAGACTGGAAATGTAAACTACAATTAAAAATTTAAATAGATTTAAAATAAATAAATAAACAATACAAAGAAAATAATTTAATTAATGAAATAAAAAATATATAAACACCAGTATTTTTGCTAATTTTGTACCACTTGATTTTTTTTCCTCTACTTAAAAATGCGTGTAGAAGCTCAGCCTTTTAAAACAGTAAATATACAGACATTATTTTTTCCAGGACAGCCTCAGTTGTCAGATTATATAAATAATGTAATATGAATGTATCAATAGATATAGCAGCCTAAAGGCCAACCAAAACCAGAAAACAGAGTTTATTACTAACAGAACTTTGTAGAAATAATACACAGATCAACACCAAGTCTTTTCTCATCTGCACATCATTCTCTCAAGTCTTGGCTTTCAGGAGAAAAAATATTGGCTTTGAAACAAACACAGAGCAGAAACTAGAGCTTATTTCTGCTCCTATTTACTTACTATCCTCACAAAACCAGCTCTGTGGGTCAAAAACGTCTTCATGTCTTTATTCCAGCCACAGTGGATCGTTATTTCTGTCCTTTTTAGAACTTTCTGATCACTTGTTAATCTTTGGCTGCTCCTGATATGACATTACTGTTAATTTAAGCTCTTTAATTTGTTGAAATTTTAACAGGAAGTGGCTTCATCATAATTTCTGGGTCAAAATGGACTCTTAGACTCTCTCTTAGACCTGGTGTTATCATGGATCAGTTATTGTGGATTTTTCACATATCTTTAAATAAACACTACATTTTGTGGTTGGATTGTGAACATCTTGGATAGGAAATTAGTGCCCGGAAAACCTCCTTCCGATTACTTAAAGGGTAGGGATGCACCCATACCAGTATTGAGTATTGGCCCGATACCAAGTGTGTGTACTCCATGCTTGGTTTTCATAAAACAGAACCTGATGCCACTGTGAAAAAACTAGGACTGTCAAAAGTAACACAGAGATTAATCTTTAGAATAAACAGTTTTTACTCGTGTCATATTAAAAATCTGAATTTGGCATCATCTTAGAGGGAGAAAGTTGATTTTGGGCATATAGGTGCCTTGTCACAGCTGTGACATGTTCCACAAAAATCACTTTATTCACCTTATTTAATGAGATTCTGACCGTTTTTAAGCCTTACATTTAGAGCATAGCTGCCGGATGACCCATTTAATATACGTATCACACAATTAACCACCCAGTCTTTATATCTGGCCTTGTGGTCCACATTCCTCACCAGTGAACTCTAATGGGATTTACTCATATCGGTACTCGGCACAGCAAGTGCCCAAATGCAAGTACTTGTACTTGATTTGGAAAAAAAAAACTGATATCGGTGCATTCCTACTGAAAGGTAAGCTATCCATCACAATGTACCCCACAGAGTTACTGAATCTTCTTGAGAAATTGTTGTTAACCCAAACTGCTCATTAATTTAACAGATAAAGCTAAGTTTATCCAGATGGGACTAAAGACTTCTGAATAATTACTGCAAGGAATGCATACTTAAAGATGAAAAGCACTTCTTTACAGGTTCACCCCTGTTCTGATGCATAATGTTGGCAGGGAGGCAGCACAGCAGGTAGGTTTGCAAAGACAAATCCATACATGTGTGTCACACACACAGCAAGACAAATGGCCAAGATAAGCAGGAAGACGGAGTGAGACCAGCAGGGGTTTGTGCAGACAGACAGATTTGCATGCAGGCACATGTAAACCAGAAACCGTTCATGCATATGTAGAAAGGCAGGACATGGTGGATAGATATATCGCTGTAGTAACTACAAGACATACAGGTCTTAATTTTCTCATATCAGGTGGTTGTGCTTAAATAACTTGGTTCCCCCCTCAGGCTTTGGAAAGTACTCTTTCTGTCTATCATATGAATGTATAGATATAAATATGCCGGCAGAGGAAGCAGACTAATATGCAGCAAATCCTTTAACGCAGTCACAATAAAATGAAAAACTCATTACTTTGACTTCCTGTAGAGCAGCACAGTGTTAACCTCATTGTGTTAATCCGTGACATTTGCACATTTTATTTTACTTCTGTTTATATATTCACAATATTTATTGAATTAATACAGTTACTGCCTAGAAAGCCGGTGGAAGTTCAGCTATTTGTCAGCGGGGGTTTCTTAATTACGACATCTGAGGAAGCGGGTCGGAAAAGCCCCCGGAGGGTCGAGACACACTGATGTGAAGCCAATCTGTCAGGGCAGCAGAGCGCCCAGAACTTTCCAGCAGAGAGGACTGGGTTATTTAGGTTATTGTGATTCAAGAAACAGTTCCCATCAGCTCCAACCCTAACCCTGGAACATCCTGTTCTCTGATTTTTCTCCTCAACTTGCATTTTGTCATTAATAATTTATTCTCTAACTTCCTTTCTTTCTGCTGCCTTGTGGCATATTTTCGCTCTGACTTCTGTCAGCTGTAGGTTTTAATGCTCTGGGAAATGAGACTTGTCCTGCTGGTGATCTAAATTTGTTTGCCTTAGGAACAAACTATAGGATTCAAGGATCTTGAACAAGAAGCAAGAGCTATATCTGTATATATCATCAAAGGAGACATAAGCTGTATAAGATTTGCACCGTTGATGATCATTGACGCCCTGAAACAGAATCTAACATGAGTGACTTTTATACACAATTTTTCTTTTAAGTCAAAACTGGGAGCCCATTTCCCTCAAAATAAGAATTTTGTTTTGTTTAGTTCTTATGAATAAGAAGTGAGACTCATTGAGAGACATTTGCACTCTATTAAAATAGAAAAAAACATGCAGTTGACTGGTGGCCATGTGGTGATGTTAAACGGGGGATGTCTTCTCAGTTACAGTCAATATTTGGCAGCATACAGTCAGCAGTTTACAGACATCAGGGACATGACCATACACAAAATCCCTCTTTCTGTTTTGGAAATGTCATAACCAGCACGTCTTTGGTTTATTTATTTGATAATGCTGCCTCATTATTTCATATGCATAAAAATGCATTTCCAAAAGGATCCCTTTCTTCCACCAAGACCAGTGTTTGACTCAGTTAGAAGTGACTGGTTTAATGCAGTTTTGTTGAGATCTACAGTATACTGTAGGTGTTCATTTACAGTAAGAAAATGAGGGTTTCATGCTAGCAGTGTTATGCTTGAGCCCCTCCCGCTCCCAGCGCCACAGGCCTCATTCTGTAAACAGAACATACACATACATACACACACATGTGACCTCTGTTTGCTCTGTCCCTCTGTCAGATGAGTCCATATGGCATCTGTCATGTCCCCTGCTCTCTCTTTATCAAAGTCAGATCACGGCTGCTCCCATCTCCTCTGTCAGCTGCTGTTTTATGTATAACGCTGTGTGTGTGTGTGTTGTGGAAGTAATATATGTGCTATAGCCTCCTCAGCTGAGCAGAATTTCTGTTTCATGAAGCTGCATTTAAAGTTGCTCAGAGCAAGAATATTATGGAAAGCTGATCCAATATATCACAGTGTTCTAATAGAAATCTTCCAGCAGGAATATTTCTCTCTAAATTAAATTTTTGTGTGTTGGTTGTGGATTTGATTAAACAGGAAGCAACAAGGCCAAAGTTGCATGAAGATTATTGCTGTTTTCTGTTAAGAAAGTCAGCCTCAACAAGAAAATGTTCTCCTTGGTACAAAATGTCACAGATCAGCTGCAGCAGTGAGATAAATAAGCTGTGGACAGTGCAGTGGTGTTATATTACAAAGTTTCTGTAAGATATTGAAGCCAAATATTTCTGAATATTTGTTTTTTGCTGTCTGTTTGATGAATACGACTGCATTCTTATATATTAGAGGGAGTATTTGATTTATTGCAGCCAATTCCTGTACAATAGCAACAGTGGTTTCCAACCTGAATTCCTTCATTACCTCTTCATGCAAATATTAAAAAGCCATGACATGCTCTGTGTGTTACTGGTGAATCAATCCATCCATCCATCCATCCATTTTCTTCCGCTTATCCGGAGTCGGGTCGCGGGGGCAGCTGCCTAAGCAGGGAAACCCAGACTTCCCTCTCCCCGGCCACATTCACCAGCTCATCCGAAGGGATCCCGAGGCGTTCCCAGGCCAGCCGAGAGATGTAGTCTGTCCAGTGTGTCCTGGGTCTGCCCCGGGGCCTCCTTCCGGTGGGACGTGCCCGGAACACCTCACCAGGGAGGCGTCCAGGAGGCATCCTAACCAGATGCCCGAGCCACCTCATCTGGCTCCTCTTGATGTGGAGGAGAAGCGGCTCTACTCTGAGCCCCTCCCGGATCACCGAGCTTCTCACCCTATCTCTAAGGGAGAGCCCGGCCACCCTGCGGAGGAAACTCATTTCGGCCGCTTGTATTCGAGATCTCGTTCTTTCGGTCATTACCCACAGCTCATGACCATAGGTGAATCAAATAGACAATAAACACCAGCTCCTCTGTTTCAAATCCTAGTTTGTTTGGGGAGGTGTGAACGTGCAAACAAACCCTGATGCTGATTAAAGAAGCAAACTCTGGTCCACCAACAAATGTACGTCTCGGTTTGCTTTAAGTGAATCAAATACATGAGACTGACTACAACACAAAGAGCATTATGGATACACACAACCAAAACATACAGGTGTGTATAATGATAGATGGCTTGGGTGGGAGTAATGATTTCTGGTCAGACGTGGAAGAATTCAGTATAAGTTCTGAAATATGGCCATCCAAAGACCATTAGGATCTGATGCAGCTTCATGTTTAGCTCTTATGAGGTGGAAAAAGAAGTTGTCCTGCATGTTGTCCTAATATCATGCAGCCGTAGTCCTGTGCTTCAATAAATCTGAAGCTAAGGTAACAATCAACATATAGGATCAATAGTCTGCACTGTGGCAATTCTTAGACATATTTTATTAATGAAATGGTGCAGGAAAAATCAAGGTTACCAGAATAAAGATGGACTACTCCACTTCTTCAGCTCCATTAACTTACTAACCTCAGTAAACCACACAGTACATGGACAGACATTGATTAGGCAAAAATGAAAAAGCTATTTAGTTGGTCTCACATTGTGCATTCAAATATGTTTTAAAATATTGCTTTATAGCAGATTTTGATGACCCCCATTTACTCATTTTGGGACCTAGTTTCAAATATTATTGCTTTCAGACTCCCAGAACACCAGTTCCATGTGAATTTAATGTATAAATTACAAAAAAAAAAGTTAGGTGGATACACCTAAACTCATCTGTGTGAACATGGCCTTAATCTTAACAACCACACACACGCTTTAATGACCCCTTAGGGCCACCAGCTCTAAGAGCTCAAAGGCTTTTAACTAAAAAAATAATTTTATTGTCATATTTGCAAATATCATGTGTTAATATTCATTGATCTAAAGAGAAATATGAAAAGAAAATACCAAGCAGAAGTTTTGAATATTAAGCATTATTTATTCCCTGGCATTTCTTTATATAGAACATTACCTGGACAACAGGAAATAGGTGCATCAGTATATCGAAAGGAGCAAACATAAGTGGAAATACAGTGAATATTTGATTTAAGTACTTTTTATTCTTTAACATAGCTTAAACCCTCTTTAGACAAGCTTCCTTATGATTTCTTTAAATAGTCTTCAGGAAAAGTTCTCCAGGTTGAGATGACCCCACACTGCTTCAACAATGTTTAGGTCCGGGCTCTGGAGAGGCTTCATCTCTTCTTAGAGCTGCTGCCACAGATTTTTGGTCCACTTCGTGTGTCATTTAGCCTCAGCCTTTTCTCCTTGTTTTCTCTCTTAAGAATGGTTTCTTGACACCCACCCTTCCACAGAGACCAAATAAAGGTCCAGATGGATCTTTTAGGTCTGGTGTCAGGTCTTTCCTCTGTTCCTTTCTTTTTCTTTAGGACAGGGGTATTCAACTAAAATTTAATGAGGTCCAGTTGGAGAAAATTTCTTGAAGCAAAGGTCCGGAAGATCATAATGTCTAACTATTTAGTGTGATATATATTTAAGTAGCCTAGTAGTTGTATCAACATCTGCATGTAATCAATACCTGACTGTCAAATCAAATGAATTCAGTACAATTCAAAAACTTTTTGACAATATTTATTGTCACGTAACATAGAACTGAACATATATGTATGACTGCATATATGTATAATTTTCTCTCATTAAGTAAATAATAGTAGGGCTGCATTTCAAAATAAGAGAAAATAAATAAAATGTGAAAATTGTGCTTGTTCAAATAAAGTGCTTAACTTCAGAAAAATAAAATAAAGGGAGCAAAAGCTTGAATTTCCCTTTTTCTGTTTCACATCTTGACTCAACAGTCTCAACCAATTTTACAGATAATAAATCTCAACACATCTTAACAACTGAACAGTATCACTTTCTTCCCCTCTTATATCCCACTCCCCCACTTTTTTGCTCAGTGAGAGAATTGAGCTCTAGCTTGTCCTGCCAGGATTTTAAATCTGGGCTTGAATGGAGTCAGGGCCATTCTGATACACATGTGGAGGTGCTCATTGGTGAGCCTGGAACGATATTTAGTTTTGATTATGTTCATCGTGGAGAAAGCTGCCTCGCAGTTGTATGTGGAGCCAAACATGGTCAAAATGTACAGGGCTACTTTCCTCAGACCTGGGAAAGCTGTCTCAGAGACCATTTGGAGCCAGAAAGTGGAAGGGTCAGTTCTTACAAACTGCTCTTTCAGGGCCACATCTGCTTGGAGATCAACCAATTGCATCTGGAGAGGCACAGCATTTACCCATTTAAAGTGCTGTGTGACTTCCTTTGAGAACCCCCTGACATCTGTGATGAGAAATGGGTTCTGAATGAACATGGTGAGCTGCTGTCCAAAGCTGAAGCTGTCAAAACGGTTGCTGAAGTTTACAATCAGCTTATCAATAAAGCCAACAAAAGAAGACACATCTCTCTGTCCCTGAACCTGTTCCTGCACTGCTGGGAAGTGTGCACAGTCTTCCAGCAGGTCTTCCTTGAACACCTGAAGTTTCCTCTGAAAGGAGCGGACAGCTGTCATCAGTTCACAAATTGAATTGTCCTTGCCCTGTAGCCTCAAATTCAGTTCATTCAGATGTGAAGTGATATCAACCAAAAAGGCCACATTATCCATCTGTTTTTCATTTTCTAAAAAGAGAGAAAACTGTGTTGCCTTCTGACTTCTTAGCTCTGCCAAGAAAGCTGCTACTTCCCTCCTGATGGACCAAAAGCGCTCTAACACCCTGCCTTTGCTGAGCCATCTCACATTGTTGTGCAGCAAAAGATCATCAGCATTGGCATAAACTTCTCTGAGGAATTCCTTAAGCATGCGATGCTGGTAGGAAGAAGATGCCCTGAGAAAATTGATCATTTTCATCATTGTATTCATCACTTCAGCATGCTCATCTGACAGGGAGGCGCAGAGGACAGCTTGATGAATGATGCAATGGTAAGCTATGAGCTCAGGATTGTCCTCTTTCAGTCTTGCTACAGCTCCTTTCTCTCTCCCTATCATAGCAGGGGCTCCATCTGTGGTTATTGAAACCACTTGTTTTGGCTCTATTCCTCTCTTTGTTAACATCTCCTTAATGGCCAGGTAGATGTCTTCTCCTCTTGTACTTGTCTGAAG
This sequence comes from Melanotaenia boesemani, assembly GCF_017639745.1. NCBI lineage: Eukaryota > Metazoa > Chordata > Actinopteri > Atheriniformes > Melanotaeniidae > Melanotaenia > Melanotaenia boesemani. The sequence continues at coordinate 28,773,298 of NC_055698.1, forward strand.
GGGAGTGACACCTAACAGGTCTTCACAGAACGCTTTCTGGTCTGTGTTGAAAAACCTGACGTACACTAACAGCTGAGCATTGTCACACACATCAGTGGACTCATCCACAGCTAAGCCTACACATGGTGCCTTATGCATGGCTTCATCTAGCTGGGTTAGCACATCCTGAGTTAATATTTCAGTTTTCTTTGTGGCAGATGATGCTGACATGGGTATTTGCTTTATTTTATCACAAAGCTCTTGTTTTTGTTTTCCCTCAAGTAGCGTTTCAGCTACTGCACTCATGCATTCTTTGACAACCCCTCCATCAGTAAATGGCTTTTTGTGTTGACCCAAAATCCAAGCAACTCTGAGGGAACACTCATGAGCACGTTGTTGGGCAGTGAACGTGTGGCTCAGGATCCTGGTGGACTGGTCATATTGGGCTCTGAGACCACTTATTTTCTGTGATCTCACTTCAGATTTAAGTGGGTATGTTTGTTCAAAACCTTTATGTTTTGTTTCATAATGGCGTTTCACATTGGCACTTTTAATAAGTGCCACGGTTTCGGAACATATGAGACACACTGGTTTAGTGCTCCCAGTGGGAAGTACGAACAGAAATGAGTCCGTCCATTCCGGATTAAATGCTCTATTTTCGCTGTCCACTTTTCTTTTTTTGGAGAGCGCCATTTGATCCTTATTTTTCTCACCCTTTCTCCGTCTCACTCCTGTTTCAACTTTCTCCGGCGCTGTCGCCTGTATCTCTCCTTTTCTCCGTCTCACTCCTGTTTCAACTTTCTCCGGTCGCTATCTTTCTTTGTCTTTCTACCGTCTTCTCATGTGTTACTTGCCTCTAACTCTCTCATCTATCTGCACTGTAGAGTCGCAATGTTTACCGCCTGGAATGCACAAACTTGATTGGCTGAGTAGTATCACGTGGGATGGCTTAACTCGCATGCAATTGGTCTGTGCGTTTCCTCATTCGTTAAAACCACTACCGTAAAGACTACAAACGTTACGCCAGTTAAAATAGAAGCGCCCTGTCAGGTTTTAAATCATAACCTTCTGTTTTGGCTGTTGGTCCGGGTCCGTATGGGACGGCGTCGGGGTCCGGACTCGGACCGCGGTCCGCCAGTTGGTGACCTATGCTTTAGGACATCGCTCCTGATTCTGTTCATCTACTGTAGAGTTATTTAGGCCTTCTGCTTTTAACACCAGGCTGATATATCCCATGTTTAAATTTAATATTTAATTCAGAATTATATTATTGCTGCAGAATGCTGTTTATATGTGTCAAACTGGGTAATGTTTGGCATTTTTTGAAAGGTGTAACAAAAGAAATGGGGAAAAATTCTGCCTTTTTAGTGTCTTTGTGACAGCCTGCTGGTAGTGTGACATCCTTATTAAAACATTGTTTTAACAAAATGTGTGTTTTCTTCTCTTGCAGTGTACAAGCTGATGAACAAGTGGATGTAAACCAGTGAAAGAAGAGTGACGGTCCTGATCGAGACCATCTTCATACCAAGAGGAGTTTTCTGGGAGAATCTTAACCGGCTATCCTGCTTTCAAAGCTGTGATTCCTCACCAACTTTTCCTACTAGCTTTTCCACTATCATTTTTTTCCAAGGCTGGGGTCAAAATTTCTCCACCTTTATCGTCTGTGGATTTTTTTTTCTTTGTTCCAAGCGAGACCAAAACTATATGTGAAACTGTGTTTTAAAGAAGCAAAAAATCTTATATGGAACTTCTTATCTCCAAACCATCACATAGACAGTTTATCTAACTATCTTTCAGCACCTAATTTAGTAACTAACAAGCTACTTTTTTCCTCCTTCGACTCACAAATATACAACATCCAAGGCTGCATTAAACTTACATTTAATCTTAATTACCTTAAAATTTTCTATGTGTAATCTTTGTTCAGTGTTTGCTGCTCCTGATGCTAAAACTGAGACCATGGTCAGTGCATTATTGGTTCAAAGTGCTTTATAAACCGCTGATGTTTGCTTGTAGTTATGGATAAGAGAGGAAGCATGTGTTAGGCAGTGATAGCTTAACACACGCCATCTAAACATTTTAACGCTTCAGCAGGACGGCGTTTGATTGACAGGCAACACGAACCACGTCTAACCTGATAAACAGAGGCACTGCTGCTGCCACCGCCACTCTTCTGCTTCTGCTGCTATCTCAAAGGCTTAAAGATATACCGTCCTCTCAATCCGCGCTGTGAAAACACTGTTGACACTTTGCCTATCTCCTTCTTCCAGTTGCTTCTTATTAGCGAGGTCTCTCAGTCATCGTTGTCTTGTCTCTTCCATATGTGGCTCTTGTTTACGCCACGCTGAACAACGTGAAAGCCCCCTTTATCTGCTCCCAGTGACCTCCTCAACCTTTTTTACATTCTTCCTCTTACTCAACTAAAAACATGCAATTTAAAACCTTTCACTGTACTCGCATTTTTGAAAGGAGACCAAATTTGTAAAAAAGACAAAACAAAAAAAACAACATAGCCTAAAGCCATACTGAACACCAGCCATACAGACACCTTTTACATGTTCCAGATTTATCACAATGTCTTAGATTTCTTCAACAAAGTGATCTTCAGTCACAGCAGTGCACGTCCACTTTCAGGGAATCAATGAGGTAACAGCTAGTGACATAAAACCCTACATTTCATACATTTAGAGGAAACTTTTCTACCTGCATCTTTCTAGATCCCTCTACTGAATCTGTGACCGGACCGCCTGCTGCGTCAAGTTTGGCAGTTGATAGAGGCCGTGTGGAGTTAACAGATTCGTCCTGTGTTCCTCTGTCTTGACGGATGAATCCAGACATTTTCATGTCTGTTCTGTGGGCAGAACCTCGCTGCCCTGCTAGAACCGGGCCCAAGCCCTCCTTCGTTCTTTTCTGTTGGGCCAAGCTAAACTCGGAGCAGAGACACTCGCACAAGGGTACCGAGCGCACATAGATCCACATCTTTTCTTTCAGTAATTGGTCGCAAGCTCCTTGCTATTGATGACGAATGCCTTTACATTCAATTAATGAACAAATCTCTGTCCTTTAGAAGCTGCTGGACAAACTTATTTTCTAGAAGAGCTGATGTTGCTTAAGAATCATCCGATTTTTCTGACTATTACTTAAACCAAAAAGCGAAGCATTTTGACCTTTACTAGTCCTCTTCCTGATTATCTAGAAGTGAGCTTGTTTATTAGACTAATTATAAGGATGTTAAAGAAATGCAAATTAAAGTTAAAGCTCGTTACAAATGTAAAAAAACTTCCAGTCAGCTTGTTTGCCAAACAAAGCTATGATCTTTAAAGCTACCAGCACTGTTTACAGACAGAGTGTGACAAATATTTGACTGAAAAACATTTAGTTTCCATGTACGATTCTTTTTTTTTACACATCGAAAACCCACACAGGATAACAGAAGTGCCAAACTCCAAGAATTCATCCAGCATCTGTTATAAGCTCATTAAACAGGATATGTAAAGTTTACATGTAACGCTAAATGTTTACAGACCAGTTTCCATTGCAGTTTATGTGAATTGTAACTTTTGTGCCAAACACATCTGCCAGAACGGTGTTCAGTTTTTTTCCTGTTGGTCAGTATATTTAATTGTTTACGGTTTTCTCAAACTACTTTTGTTTACGGAAAATGTGAAAAAAGATATTAACTGCCAGTTGTCAAGATTCTGAATTTTGGCTAAGGGACAGTAAAACACCACAGACCAAAATATTTATCCGTACCAGGTGTCATACAGCAAACCCACATTGTTCTGTGTACGCAAGTGGTTGGAAATTTCATTTAAACGTATTACAGATGGATAGCTGTTGTTCAGGCAGCTCATATAGGGCCTAAAATCTTTGAAAGACCTCAATGTTTACACAAGCTGCTTACGGAGGGATTTGTGCACAGAAAAATGTTTACATTCAGATGAAGGAGTGAAATGCCAAACATTTATGAAACAGCTGCTGAACTCTGGGGGAAACCCTCCAACCTGAACCAAGAAGGGATCAATTCATAAGACTGAAGTTAAAAACTTTTCTTATCGAAGGTCTTTATAAGTCAAGAAGCCACCATCTTGGTGGAGGACGCTGACAGCAGACAGGGAACTGCTTCTGACTTTGTTTTTTGTAACGGCGGCTTGAGAACTTTGCCACAGAACAATGAAACCTGCCCTTTTAAAAAGGATTTTTTCCTCGTCCCTCATCCTCCTGCTTTTCTCTGGCCTCACTGTTTCCACTGTAACCATCACCACGGAGCGGCAGGCTGTTGAGGGCGATGTCAGGACCCTTACCGGTGGCCGTAACTCTGCAGCGGCTGGTAAAGCGAGCACCACCCTGTTCCTCCTGACCGGCTACAAGCCACCGCCGCCCAGCGGACCCAAAACGGCACCCAAAGTAGCTGAGATGGAGGACGGGGATGATCATCCTGTGATGGCTGAACTTCCTCCAAAGCCTCTTCCTCAGACCATGTTGCCAAGGAACATGACGGCAGACGCTCTGAAGCCTCCGCTCGGTGCGGCCCAGGTGGCTCCACCTCCCAGACAGCTGGTGGATGTGGATGTTTGCAGGTACACTTATGTGCATATTCTTGGCTATGTTCTTCTCTGAAATCATCACTAATTATTTTTTCTGTGTCTAGAGTCACAGTGAAGGTCCTGCAACATATTGCAACATGTCTATTAATGAGAATCATTTTAAATTTATCTCTAATATTGTGTTAAATCCAGGAGATATGAAGCTGTGGAACTGTACCTGCTTCAGCATACATGTTTAACATTTAAAATAGACTGATGGGGGAAAATAAAACATAAAAAAGAGATTATTAAAAAAAACAAAAGTCCAAAATGCTGCATATTTGCAATTTTGAGTGACAGCTGAGTGGTTGCAGCGTTTTTTTATTGCATTTGGATTCATTTCTGTGCATTTGATGTATTGATTTCACTGGATGCCATGAATGCGAGTCACATCATGATTCTCCTGCAGCTCTCATCTTGATCTCACCAAGGCTTATATTTTGCACTGAGAGGCATCTTGCTGTTGCTAGGAAACATGTAATCAGCTCTAAATCAGTTGTCTGTTGGCAACCCTCGCTGTGCAACTATTAACAGCAGTTACATCCAGGCAGTCAGAAGCAGAACAGAGCAACAAAAAAACATAAAAAAACAGACTAAGGATTTACAAAAGTTCCAAAGTATCACTGTAGTCTTGTTTCTTTTTAATTTGGCCCTCGTCATTTCATTAACCCTTAAAACTCCAAGCCATTTATCACTATTTTTTATCTGCTTGTTTTTGTTGTATGTATGTTTTATGTAAAAATGCATGTCAAACCTTAACCATTTTAAGTACAGTCAGTATACAGACATCATTTATTCGAGGACAACCGCAGTTGTAAGATTACATAAATGATGTAAAATGAATAACATATAAACATAACATTGTAAAGGCCAACCAAATTTATTACACACAGTACTCTGTGTCCCCAAGCCTTTTCTCATCTGCATATCATTCAAGTTCTTGTATGACTGTTTATTTTTATGAAAATCTGGACTTTTTTTAACTCTTTTATATGTACCGCAAATGCTCTCCTTGGGCTTCTGTAGTTAGCAGCGGACTCAGCCCTCTCTTTGCACCAGAAAGGTGTCTTAAAGCACTAACAGATAAACAGTGAAGTGAGCCGTCACTTATACCTGGAGTTTAGCTGCACATATAACTGCATTGAGAAATGCTGCTCTCTCTGAGATGCAGAAGGGGAATTTTTTTCCACAATTTTTTTCCACTGTGGATCTCGAATGATAAGGATCCAGATGGAGAGAGAGCATGGATGCAGTTGTGTTACATATTCATTCAAAAATTTTTCAATAAAACCACAAAAACAAGGAAAAAATTTGATAAAGCTAATCAAAGGTATTGGCTGAAGCAAATGCTTATTAGTTTTAGGGGTTGAGACTACGTTGTCCTCTGATGTGTTGTTTGTTTGGTGGGTGAAGCCAAGTAGGAGAAAAAAATAAGAAAAATGCATTTGTGACTTGAAACTGTATCTTTGTGTTTCTTTGACGCCAAGCAGAGTGATGCTCTTAAAGGCCGGAACATCAAAAGCTCGGTTCTGTTGACACGTTTTTCTTGAATCTATCATCTTTGCTCCACAGGGGTTACTTTGATGTGATGGGACACTTTGACAGCACGTTCAACTGCTCCCAGGGTAGTTACATCTACTGCTGCGGTACCTGCCACTACCGGTTCTGCTGCGAGCACCAAAGAGACCGGCTGGATCAGGAATCCTGCAACAACTACATTTCCCCAGTCTGGGCCGATCCACAGGTCCCCGTCACTGTGCCTGCGGGCAATAAACCCGATCCTGATTTTGAGACGCTTCAGCAGCAGAGCAGCAGGTCTGAGCTGGCTTTTATTTCAAACATCTGAGGATAGTTAAATATCTTCTTCTGATGTTCCCTTTTAAATGGTGACACACATGTAAAGAAGATGCATATGTGGGATGAGCAACAAAGAATGTGGATTACACCCAAGAAAAACTTCTCTGCCAACGTCAAACAGCCTTGTCTGCTGTTGACTCTTGTTTTTTGTTGTGCGTGTGATTTATTTGATTGGATGATTGAAGTTTGTATATAAAACAAAGGCAAATTAACAATTTATTAATTTAAAAATAAATAAATGCCTCAGCGGCATGTGAAAGAACCACAAAGTCACAACAGGACCAAACTCCATGCTCAGAGATTATAACGATTGCCCCGACAGAGCGAGTTTTATCAGAGACTAGCTTATCAGAGAGTGGAGAAGATGGAAAGACCTATCTGCAGTCTTGACCTTCACCCCATTGAACACTTGTGGGATCCTTTGGATGTGCTTTGTTCCAGAGTGACCAACATAATCACTCTGGCTGACCTGAGACAAATACTGGTTGAAGAATGAGATGCCGTCCCACAGTAGTGTGTGACCAAGCTAGTGACATATTGTTGTGACTGTGTATGGTTCTTTCTTGTTCTCTAAGCTGCAGCCTCGGTTTGGGAATTCTTGCAGCTCTTTCTTGACACATCGCGTGGCAGAACTTTTTTTCACATGTCGTGTCCAAGAACAACTCTGTGATTGGTCAGAAATTCGAAGTGGGAGGGGTTAACATGGAAAAGCGTGAAGCAGAAAATGGTAATTTCCACTGATTCAAAAGACTCATCAATTCTTTGATTACTTTTTAAGGAGCAGCTGGTCAGACAATACTTCTTGTGAGGTATGAAATAACTTGTCCAAAACAAACTTTTTACTTGTTTTTGTCACCTTGAGAAGAAGAACAAAGTTCTCTGTTCTTGCAGAGGATGGAACAAGCTTAAGGCCTCTGTTTGTTAAATAAAAAAATAAATAAAAATTTCCAATATATCTTGTTTCTTTAGATACCAATCATCCAATCCAATAAACAAAACCAATCAAGAGTCAATAGCCGCATAGATGCAGGTAGGTAGATAGATGGGAAGATTGACACGTAGACAAGTAAATGCATAAAGCTTTACAGCAGCCAGATGACAAAACAATCAAAACCTCCAAGGACAACGTCAAAGTAACTAAAAACTGTTTAGATTTATTTCCTCGTTTCTGTTCTGACTGACTCAAGCTGATTTTTCTCTGAAAACAGTACAGCTTATGTGATTGGAGGGGTGATCTCCTTCACGCTGGTGGTGGCTGTGGGTGTCAGGATCGCCTTCAGCAAGGTGGCACGTCGACCTCGCAACAGAGACATCAACATGCCCAGGTGAGACCATCGGAAAGTCTACACTGCACTGCTTCCAGAGGACAGGAATATGGAGTGTTGTTGATCATAACCAGAACTTACAGATGTTCCCTAAATGCCTCACAAACAGTCATTTGTTGTTTGAGACACAGAAAGCACCAATTTGCCAGAAAAGTATAAAAACCTACAAACAACTTCATTCTCGGCGCTGCACTGATCTGATCTCCAGCGGTACACCCACCTTAATTTCTGGATTTTATTAGTGATGGATCAGAGGGCTGTTGGCTTTAACCTACGCTGAAGGCAAATGACACAGAATTATAGAAACTGAGAATAAATCCTCTCAGAATGTGCATCTGCTTAACTTGAAAACTTGAAAACAGCTTATTTGGCTTTCAGCAGTCAGCTCGTCTCTAATCGCTGCTTCTTCATTTGTGCTTTGGTTTGTCTCGACCTGAACGCTGCACCGTGATGCTCGCACTGCTGGGACCTCAGTTTTACCATCAATTGTCAAACTGCAGCAGACTTCTGATGGTTTTTATGCTGGAATCTAATCTCACAGTCCAGACCTCCACATTAGCTGCCTCCTCCTCCTGGCTTGTTATGCTGCTGCTCCTGTACCAAGGCAGAATCTCTTCACACTGTTTTCTTAATTGGGGTTTTATTTATTTTAGGGTAATTATTTTTTCTGTCATATTGAACAATGCATAAATATCTCTTAAATAATGTCACAGTTATGGAAAGTTGTGCAGTGAGTTGCTTCTAATTTCTAAAATAAACGTGTCGGAAGACCGATTTGGTGGTCATCTGTTTCAGAAGGGTCACATTATTGGCATTCATCAAGCGAAGAACACATTTAAGCAGATGCTGCAATTACTAAAATTAGGTTAAGAACTGTCCAACACAGTATTAGAAACTAGAAAGATGGTGGTGAACCATCATCTTCCAGCATGAAGTGAGGGTGGAAAACAATCTTGAGTAATGGTGATCAGGATTCACTCAAACATTCAGTAAAAATCAAATCATAAATAAACTGTAGAACTCAGAGCTATGTTTAATAGTGAAAGTAAGAACATTTCCACACACATGATGTGAGGGGAACTCACACTGGGACTGAACAGCTGTGTAGCCTTAAGAAAACGGCTTATTAGTGAAGCCATAGAAGGTCATGTGATCTGATGAGTCCAGGTTTACCCTGTTCCAGATTGATGGAAGCATGAGGGTAAGAAAAGAGGCAGATGAAGTGATGCAGCCATCATGTTTAATGCCTGCTGTTCAAGCCTGTGGGGAAAGTTTATCATCTGTGTTTGCTGCAGTTGTTCAGGTCTAGGTTCAGGTCTAGGTTCAGCAACATCATGTGTCCAAAGAATGAGGTCAACTGACTACAAGAATATACAGAATAAGCAGGTTATTCCATCTTCCCTGGCGACACGGCCGTATTCCAAGATGACAGTGCAGGATTCATTGGGCTCATATTGTGAAAGAGTGGTTCAGGGAGCAGGAGACTTCATTTCCACACATGAATTGACCACCACAGAGTCCAGACCTGAACCTGATTGAGAATATTTGGAAAGGCTTTGCACAGTGGTTGGACTCTCCCATCATCACTATGGTGGACATAAATGTTGTGACATTGCAGAAGCTTTTTGAATCAATGTCACAGAGAATGTGTACTGTAATAAAAGCTAAAGGTGCACCAATAAAATATGAGGTTTATTTTCTGGAGGGGCAGTGTATGAAGCTGGCATGTTGCACAACAAATAAACTGGGCCATTGATGGTGACAAGCCCTGAGCAGCGTTGTCACTTTGTCACTGGATTTTTGTGTTTTTTTTTTTTTTTATTCAATTCAATTTTCCACATATTTATTGTCAAATCTACTAATAGAAAATCTAGTGCCCTTTAGGATAAACATCCCCAAGAGTGAGATCTTATGCTTCAGGAGCTCTCAGTCAGCAGCATTTTGTCGCTTCTAACCTTCCTCTGGTTGTCATTTCACATGTAAATGTAGCTGGAATGACAGCACAGACTCTGTCCTTAGTGTGGATGGTGATTGTGAGAAAAGATTTTCTCAGAGCAGCTGTGTTTAAGTATTTAGATAGTAACCTTAGGTTGATATGGAAACTGACTGGGAGGCTTTCAGTGACAGTTCCAGGCTTATTTTGCCATCTGATAACAGAAGAGTTACACAAAGCAAAATACCAGTTGACGTTGATGATATCATGGCTATGCTAATTGTTATATGTCATTTAGTATCTCTCTTTTTTTTTTAAGCAGGCTTTAACTCAATTCCATTGGAAATAGATTGAAATGAATTTTAGTCATAATTATTTGAGAAAAGTGAGCCTTAAAAACATGAATTTCTATTTTAACCTCTACTCTTCCCTCCCCCGCTCCTCTGCTGTGTCAGATCACTGGTGGATATTTTGCGTCACCAATCAAGCCCCGTGCAGCAGGGAGAGAGGAACAACACCGCTGTGTTGACCACCACCACCTCAGACGGACGCACATCCAAAAATCTCTACACCCCCATCCTGCAGAAGAAAGACAACCGCAGTAAGTGCCAAGAGATTTCAGTTTAACTGAGCGTGTTCACACACACGTACTGAGGTGGAAACATAAAACAATGTTGTCATATTCAGGTTAAATGAGCATTTGAATCAGGCCAGCTTGTTGTGTCCCCAGTGACATGGATGGTAATTATCACAGCTCTTTCTTTTCTTTTTCAAATCTCACTTCGACTTCAGAGTCAGTAACACACTTCACACCTCAGGTGGAAAACAGTTGTGACTGAATTGTGGTCAGATGCTGCAGCACCACATTCCTTCCATCCTGCTAAATTCTGCTAACTTTGTCTCAGATTAAACAAAAATTAATAAATCATATTTTTATTTATAGTTTTATAGCCTTGCTGTCTTCGAGATTCAAAAGCATAAAAATAAAATTGATTTGCAAGTTAGTTCATGCAAAAGAAACACAGATGAGGCCAAACAATAAAACTTCCCAGAGAAGAAATGAATAATTCTGATCCTCACAACAAAGAAGTGTGATCTATTTCTCATTTTTAAATCTGAATCTTGACACACAGACCCTTACTGTTCTTATTGCTGTAATGCTTAAAAATAAAAGGTTGACTTTTTTGTTTCATGCACACATTCTCCACATGGATAACACATCCAAACATGCAGCAATCATTAGATAAGATGCAGTGAGCTGTGAAATGTTTTTCCTGTTTTTCTCCCACGTCCTGTTAGAGTGAAGGTAAATGACACAGCTCACGCAGTCGCATTTAACACACAATTTCTCCTTTTCCTTCTCTGTTGCTCAGCCACTGTCTTCTATCATTCTCTCCAGGATTTATGTTGACAGTTGAAGCATTTCATATCAAAAGTCAATTTTGTGTCTGTTTAATTTCTCCGTGGCGTTAATAAACAATCATAATGGCTTCTATTAAAAATGGCTGTAATTATTAAACTGGGTTAAATCTTTACTCTTAGCAAACAATGTGCATGTAATATTGATAAGTCACCAGTTTTTTTTCTTAGAGAACAATATTAAAGAAAAGCAGGAATCTCCACTTTTAAGAAGCTGGATGTATGACAACTAAGAATGACTTATATTTGACTTATTGATTGACTAAATGTTGCTAAAAAAAAACAAAAAACAGGAAGAAAACTGAATAAACTAGATTACAACAGTCAATAACTAAATTAAATACACCTGAAGCCACTTCACCTTGGTTGTAGAAAAAATAAAATTAGCTTATTAACTATTTAATTTAATAAAAAATGGAAAAAATTTGAAATTTAAATAAAACAAAAAGACAAAGAAGATAATCCCTGGAGGGACTGTCTTTTTCTCTTTTCTGTCCCTTTCTCTTGCTGTGCTGTCTCAACCACTGTCTCTCTCTCTCTCCGTCTCTATATTGACACAAATGCTTACTCGACACGCGCCTGTTGTCTCTCGAGTGGTTGTCCATCAGTTTGTTGGCTCTGCTCTCTTTACAGCTGGGAACTTGCACCACCCTTTTAACCAGCAGGGGTCTGCTTCCAGCCCCAAACACTCTGCTACCATCGGTAAGCTTCGTGGTCAGCAGCACAGTCCAGCACAGGTGGCGGCGAGCTGCCGGCCGGACTCACGGCCCTAACCACCCCACTGTCTGTCTGTCTCCATGTTAGTATGACGGCCTGCTGTGCTGCACTCTTAACACAGCTGTGCCAGTCTCAACACATGTATTTCTGATTTTAAATCACAATATATGTTTATGTGGATATTTTTTTCTGTTGCACAGTTGTGTTGAAATTGACACATCTTTCATAAGAGTGTGATCTTTAAGTCGTCTGGCCTGCCCCTGCCTACTGCAGCCTGCCTGCCCCCTCTTCACCCACCACCACTACAAGCCTGCTTCAAACGTGCTTGTTCCTCTTCTCTCTGTCTAGCAGTGATGTGCTAATGTGCTTACAGCTGACACTAAACATGAGTCTGTTTTCCCAGGCTTTGCACCAAGAAAACAAAAAAGCAATGCTAGTCACTTATCTCCAAAGAAGCAGGCCGCAGTTATATCCATGAATTATTTTTTTTTTAAAAGTACTCCTACTGTATGCAAAATAATTAGTTGCCAAGGCTTATGTAGTGCATTTAACGGGGCTATGACAGCATTCTGGATGCGGTTGCCATGGAAATGGGATGATGATGATGGAGATCAGTACGATTTCTATTGAACTTTTGAAGTTTCAGTGCCAGTTATTCTAAGCTTTTACACCTACATGTGTCCCTCGTGAAATGAATTACACAAGAAGGCAACTGCAACGAATAAAAGCATGTTAGAGTACAGATACAATTAAACTAAAAGGTTAAGTGGATGCAAACATTAGCAGTATAATTATCTCGTGTTTATAGATCATATGTAAATAGGTTAAATATTAAAATGAAATAATTATGTAATTATTTACTACTAGAAAAGACCTTTTTTTAGTGTCTCCCCTTTAAAAAAAATCTAGATTGAAACATTTCACATCGTTATTTTAGATTTCTTATGCTTAGAAAGTAAAATTTTAAACTTCTGATTATTTGTAACATGATATTGCAAAACTACAGAAGCTGAGAGCGTCCATTATCGTCTATTATTCTTTCAATATTTGTTATCTCAAGATAACGAGTTAATTTTCTTGTTATCTCAAGATAACGAGATAATACAACCTCCACACAGGTTCAAGGGGAAACCTGTGTGGAGGTTTTAAGTCTCTAAATTCTCGCTAGGGAGTGACTGCGGGTCTGATTGAAAGTTTGTCTCTCTGTGTTGGTTCTGTGATGGACCAGGAGCAGCTCCAGCATCCTTACAAATGTTTGTCTTCTTGAGATAACAAGATAAATTATCCCATTATCACGAGAAAATGGTGTTAATAAAAACCATGCAAGGCGGCCGCTCTCAGCTTCCATACAAATCCCAATATATACACACATACATACATTATATATATATATATATATATATTTATAAAGAGAGAGAGAGAAAGAGAAAGAAATACAAAATCAACTGCTTTGTAGGCATGGAAAGATGAGGCTAATCCTGTGTCAGCCACATCGTAGGGATGTTATCAGTTTGTATTAATTGCAGTATTAGACGCCATTATTAATTAATCACTGTTCAAACACAATCAACCTGGTGTAAAGTTGATTATTTTATTTATTTTGTTGTCTTCAGTGTGCAATTACCTATAGAAGAAATTTGTATTTAATTTCAGGTATATGGTCTTGTTTCTTTGTTATTTTCACTGTCAAAATATTATTTTTGTTTCAAGAAGCGGCTGAACTGCTAGAGAGCAGCTGGAAGTCAAAAGCTAGCCAGTGTGTTTCAAAATGTTCTTTTCAGATCCAAAAACATTTTGTAATGAATTTAACATACAAAAACTCTCCAAGTAGTCCAGATAGCAGTCCTATTGCCTTCCATCTGTTTTCTCTGAGCGAGAGAAACAGAGTTAATACGTAGTACTTATTAATTGTTTACAGAGCAGAGGGATTTCCTTTCCTTAACAAGGTTAATATTTATTATGAATTGGCTCGAACTGATTTGTCTGTAAAGTGCTCTGAGATGACATTGCTGTGAAGTGGCACTACAGACAACAAGCTGAACTGAATTTAGTTGGAAAGGAACTTTTTAGTATGTGTTGCTGTATTATTTAGTTATATAAGCATCAAAAAGAAATAAATCAAACTTCAAAACCCACAAGAAGTGTTCATGTCATACACATTTATAGTGTTGGGACATTAATTAATGCATAATAATCCTGATAATCATAAAATCATTATTTCTGACAATAATCAAGAAAATCTTTAATCTTGACATCACGAGTATTTAAAAGTTGCAGTTTGATGTTTTCTAGTTTTTCTTTCTGTACCCTTTACTGTGCTCAGTTTCTGCATTAAAACCAGGACTAGCATTGCTTTTTCCCCTCTATGTGTGTGAAACAAGTAATGTACAGAAGTCAATGTGGTGTGTGCTCTCTGGGTAGCACTTAACAGAGACATCATTGACCATTACTGCCCATTAACTGTCAATGGTCAATGAGCAGTATATGTCCTGCAGTTATCTTAACAAGATTGCAGCCCATAACCATTACCACCCTGAATGGACTCGACATTGATAGTGTCTGCTTGAAAGATGGGGAAACAATAGCAAATAGCCAGAGTTATACAATCTTTAATAGATGCTCTATTTTTGCATTCTAACTTTAGCTGTAAATACCCAGGAGTTAAGTTTCTCCTCATAAATTCCTGATTCAGTGAGTTCAGGTGTAACTCTGGATGTCGGCTTCTGTCCATGTTTGTAAAGAACCTACATGTTAGGTCACTGGAGAGTTCACCTACATGTTGGGTCATATGGAGTGCTGTCTGTTTGCTGTTTGGAACATATGAATGTACTACTTTATGATGTAACTGATACCAGTATACATGTTGCAAAACAGACACCCCTGCCCTCCCCCCGTCCTGCTGATATTACATAAGAAAAATCATTTTTATGTGTGTATCGATTGATGTGCTGCTTTTGCACTTTGCATAAATGTGTGTGCGTGCACAGATCCTTCCTGAAGCTGTCGGTGTATTTCTATGTATTTAAATGTGGTTGCCGTGTTGATGTTGGAGCCGAAGATGAACAGACACCAGTTGTATTTAAAGATGGTCGCCATGGAGCTAAGAGACACTGCTTGTATTCACTGACAGTTAAACTTCTTTTTTTCATTTTATTCCACTTCTTCTTGCCTTTTGTCTTTCACTCGTTTTACTCCGTCTTAGATATCTTAGATATCTCATTATGATACTTCTTGTCCTCTCCTCTGCTCCTTACATTTCTTTTTCATCTGCATCTCATTTTCCCCACCATATTTTCTCACAAAACATTGTTTTGTTTCTTTCCCCCCTTTTCCTTATTATTTATTTTTAATCCTCTACTCCCTTTTTTTCTCTCACTTTACCATCTTTTTTCTGTCTCCTTCCAGAGCGCGGACCCCGTATGAACAACACCCCCCAGCTCTCCTCTGGCCCCACCTTGATTTCAAGTAGCGGTAAAGTTCCAGGAGTGGCCGGCATCAGTGGCAGCAGCATGATGGGAGGAAGCATGAGACACAACAGCAGCCACCCGTCTTTTTCCCACTCCTTCCACAACCTGGCCCAGCTACCACCGTCCTACGAGACGGCCATGAAACCCGAGATCAACCGCTACAGCTCCCTGAAGAGGCTGGGTGAGCCCTGGGGAGGGGAAAGGATGTAGGGAGAGAGTGGGAGGGCAGGGGAGGAAACAAAGGAGGCAAAGTGAGCCTGAGGGAGAGAAAAAGGAGTAATTGAATATTATACACCACTGAGAGCTTACAGGTGACACAAGTTTTATGAAGTTTTTGCTCTACAATATTATATGTACTGGTTTGTTACTTTCTTGAAACTATTAATTAGTTGTAGAGTTTGCTTTATTGGCTTTTCTCAAAGAATTGTCCACAAATATTTAAATAGCAACCAAAAACTTTTTTTTTTCCCAGAAAAGATGTGATGTATTAATGTGCCAATTTAAAATCTATATTCAATTGGAAATTATATAAAGGTCAAAGGTCACTTTAGAAAAAAAACTTTAGAAATTTAGAAATTTTTCTTGGTCAAAGAGGCTTGTTGCTCAACATACTCAGGATACAATCAATAAACAACGCGTAGCTACAACAATTACACAAAGTTAATTTAATAAATAGGTTAAAAAAAAGGAAAATGTGAGAGTTTTATAGCACTATTAAACTTTCTGCATCCATCTTGCGTCCTACCTCAACTCTGAGCTCTCTCCAGCCAATAAAAGTCAGTCCGATGTTAACTCTTGTCTCATCCCTGGCTCAAAATGGCCACCATGTTGATATCCAGTTGCTGCCGTCTGACATGGTGCCGTAAAATGAATGCTGTGGTAAAAGTGACACAGCATCCCAGGAAAAAAAAGTGGTGACATGCGGCTTCTCATCCTCAGGATGCTGCTGGGTAATGACGGCTCTAGGAATGTACATGATAAATGTCACAGTGCCGTCAAAACCAGTCAGAATGGACTATTTTAAGGTCAGAAAGTCATATAGTGCTACTTTAAACGCAATTAGAAGTTTTCTTACTATGTCACTGAGCAGGTGAGTTATTTCCAGGTGTTTTTTGTTTTCTCAGACTCAACGCTTTGAAGAAATTTGATTAGCATCAGATTCAATATTAACATTAAATTCTTTTTAAATAGAATAAAATAATATTAAAGCTTCTGCTGTTATGTTTTCTTGTATGATTTTAATTAAATATGGAGTTTAAATAAGTCATTACATTTCATGCAAAGACAACTGGAATCAGCTCTTTCTGTTTTTTCTGTTTGCTAAGTGAACATTGTGCTTAAAAAAACTCAGCAAACATCAAGTCGGTCCACAAAATGATAGTAGCACAGCATTTTATACAGATTTAACTTTTTCTGGAAACAGATTTGTAGTTTCTTTTATCTACCGGCTGCAGTCAGATTAGATGCAATAAAATTTCACCGTGGCTTTAAAAATGTGCATATATTATAGATTGTTTTAAACAGTTGTTTATCCCACTTGTAGTGGCAGCTGCTGGTCCAAATGTTCATAAACACAACGTTAAATAAAAAAAAAATCTTGTGAACAAATGATAGATTCATATGTGAAAGGAACAAAACCTGTGATGAAACTGAATGTAATGTTGTTAAATTTATTGTAGTTTTACTCACTAGAAAAAGATTTTAAGTATTTTTGTCAAGTCCAAGCTTGAAACTGTAAAATAACCTGATGGGCATTTAGTTTATTTTTTCTTTTATTGTTGGATCAGCAAAAACAGCTTATTTATCATTTTAAACTCAGAGAAAATCAGAAATTACATATGAAATTAACCATAAGGAAACACTTTTATTCATTTATAAAACATTCACATAATCTTGGCTTAGCTTTAAAGATCAAATTGTGCCAGAATGGCCATTCTGGAGACCTCGACTGAACCATCTACTAAAACCTCTCTAATTTTGTTCTGCTTCACTTTAAAGTTGACCCTTACAGAGATAATGTTCACCTATTGTACTATGATTTGATAGAGGTTTAGATATATAGCTGCATCATCCTAATTGGATAGTCATATTCATCCTAAAAGTATTTTTCTTTTTTAGGCATGGCTGAAACTTTTTTTATTTGTGCTATGTGCCACACTGTACCAAATGTCAGTATACTGTAATATACTGATATTTACATAAATCTTACAAGTGCTAACTTACTATGACTCCAGGATTATTCAGTTAGACCTTGTTGTTGCAAAGATACTCATTTCATTAAGGGTATGCAATTTTCAAGCAAAGGGCTAAAAACATAGACAAAGGGTTGATATTCATACTGGTGCTTTCCATGTGTGGAAAATTTACTTTTCTAACCTTTATACACCACCTGGATTTAACTAAACAAATGGGTATGAGCCTCCTATTTAATAATTACTGCATGGGTAATTATATTTCAGCTGTATCCAACAATGAGGAGCTTTTCATTCTTAAACAACCAGGTGGCGAGACACATCATGGTCGTGGAAAAGATGCAAGTCTGTTTAAGAAGGGTCAAATCATTTGCATTGAGTAGAGGAAACATCTAAGGACATGCAGAAACTACTCAAATTGGGCTAAGAACTGTCCAATGCATTATTAAAAACAGGAGGGATAGTGGGGAACCATCGTCTTCCAGAAAAGAATTTGGTTAAAAAAATTAAAGAAAATGTGTGAATGATGATGATCAGTGATCACTTAAATGTTTGGGGAAATCAAATTGAAGAAAAACACCAGTAGAACTCAGGGCTGTTTTTAACAAGAAAGTAAGAGCATTTCCACATGCACAGTCCAAAGGAAACTCAAGGGATTATTGAACAGCTGTGTAGCCATGAGAAAATCAGTGGGCTAACTGGAGAAAAAGGCTTAATTTTGCTAGAGAGAATAAAGATTGGACTCTGGAGCAATGGAAGAAGGTCATGTGGTCTGATGAGTCCAGATTTACCCTGTTCTAGAGTGATGGCAGCATCAGGGTAGGAAGAGAGGCAGATGAAGTGATGCAGCCATCATGCCTACTATACAAGCCTGTGGGGGCAGTCTATGATCTGGGGTTGCTGCAGTTGGTCAAGTATAGGTTCAGGTCTAGGTTCGGCACCATTATGTGTCCAAAGAACTAGGTCAGCCGACTACATGATGAATCCACTGAATGAGCAGGTTATTCCATCACTGGATTTATCCTTCCCTGATGACACGGCTATATTCCAAGAAGACAATGTCAGGATTCATCGGATTAAAAAAGAGTGGTTCAGGGAACAGGAGACGTCATTTTTACACATGGATTAGTCACCCCAGAGTCCAGACCTGAACCCCATTGAGAATCTTAGGGATGTGCAGGAGAAGACTTTGTGCAGTGGTCAGACTCTCATCGTCAATACAAGATCTTGGTGAAAAATTAATGCAACACTGGATGGAAATCAATCTTGTGACACTGCAGAAGCTTAACTGAAACAATGCCACAGCGAATGATGCCGTGATCAAAGCTAAAGAAGGTCCAACCAAACATTAGAGTGTGTGGCCTTTTTTCTCTTTGGTGTCAACTTTTTTGGGGGCCAGGCAGTGTATATAAAATATTAAACAACAAACTGTCATCCACAGTCTGGCCAGCAAAGCACCACAATTGTATTCACACACCATGACATCAGCCCTGTTTCACAGAGACCTGAATCTGGGGCAGAGCAGTATACTGACAAAAAATACAAAAGGAGTCTATTTCTTCACAGTTTGGTAGTAGTTTTGATTTTAGTGAGTGTTTTTAGGGCAGACTTGCCCACTCTCCCACCACACCTTTCTTTATAGACATTATCATTCATGGTTCACAGCTGCAGAGTCGTCTCACTTTAGTCTAAACGTATAAACAGACATTCAAGTATTAAACAAGCTGCAGAATAAAGATTAAAGATATGCGACTGTGAGAAGATGTAACTTGAAACTTTCCATCTACAACACGTTTACCAGATTCTGCTGAAATGTTTCTGAAAAATCTAAATATGAAATAACTGTAAAACTGGTAACTGGTAAAAGATTGTAAAAGGAGTGTAAATAGAGACATGTGGAAGGAAGAGAGGAAGAAGGGAGGGGCAGATAGGAGGATGTGGATGTCGTAGGGGAAAAATGTGAAAGAGGAGATGCACAGAATCATGATTGAGTGATAATACAGAGAAAGATGTTAGCTGACGAGAAAGGAAGAAGGAGAGAGGAAGTGAAGGAGCTGACAAAGTAAATAAAGATATGTGAAGGAAAAAGAGATAAAGGAAGATGGAGAAACAGAGAGGTCACTAAGCGAATGGAGAAGAAGGAAAGAGGAAGGAGTGATTTGCAGGAAGGAGCGATGTGGGGGAGGGGTGTTTGCTGGCTGGTCTGCAGAGGCCTGGCTGCTTTCGATGAGGAAGAAAAGATTTTAGAGGCAGTCTCTGTCTGTCTTTACCTCTCTCACCCTGTGATGGCTGAAGACTGCAGGGGGAGGGGAGTCGCCTCTGCAGACCAGTGATGGATGGTTACTACAGGAGAGATGGTCCGTGTGGCTGTGGAAGCAACACTGAATATTTCAATTCAAGGAAGAGAAGAAAATGCTTCCTCAGACTTTGCTGTGCAAAAAAGAAAATGTTTCTTCTCTTCTGTCACCCTTCCTTTGTCTTCCCATCCATAAACAGCATTTACATCTAATAGATGCTCCGATAGAAACAGATTCTCTTCCCATAATTCACCTCTTTGTTTTTGCCTCCAGTTGGATTTGGATTGACAGATCTCAGATCGGCTTAAATCAGCCTAACAGGGCAAACAGTAGAGTTCTTTTTAGCCTAACCAAACTGTCTAAACACACACTGCTGGTATATTTTGTTCACCTGCTGTGAATCAAGATACCAACATTAACTGACATTAACTCAACTTAACATTAGATCACACAGCTTTTCATTCTTGTAGTGTTCTGGGATTTGGCTGAGATGCATTGGTGTGAAGTAAACACACCAGCGTTGGGATGTGAGATTCAGTCTGGTAATTGCAGCAGCGTGTTTGCAAATGACTAAATCCCAAATCTCCAATAAAAGTTTGTCAAATTACCAGGTGAGAAATAAGGTGGGTGTTGCTGATTATCAATTTGTTTGTGCACAATATCAATCCATAAGCACCCTCAAATCATAATCATTACTGAGACTTTGGTAAACAGCTCTTCAACTTCCATGCTTCAGTGCTTGTTTTTTACAAAGTTATTCATTTCATACATTTACAGTCCTTAATAACCACAGTATGAGTCTGTAAACTTGTCTCTTATCTCTGGGTTAGTTGTAGTCTCTGTTTTATCTGCAGTTCTGTGTTTCTGCTTTAATTCAGAGTTAAATTAATCTTTAATTCTCATTATCCCTCCTTAGTTTAAGTAGGCAGCCCAAGTTGAGTTGATTCCAGTGTCCAGGGAAAATTTATTTCTGTTATGTAGACAACATGTAGCTAGCTGCCAGATATGCAGCTAGATACCATGGCTAGCTCGTCAGAGGCTGATCCAATGTAGCAGTCCTGTTTAACATTACAGTATAAAGGGACAGTATACTTCACTGCATCATATAAACCTCATTTTAGACCTATTCTAAAATTCCTAAACTGAAAATTAGTCCAACCACTATTTAGTAAAACCTAGTTCTGTCTTAACATGTTTTAAGCAACTACAGTCCAACACATGCAGCATACTTACATGTTAATATCTGCATCTGCTTTACTCATTCTTCTAAAGGTTTAACTCTGCTCCCCTCTGTCATGCATCTTTCTAGAAAGCAGCTTTTTCTTGTTGTTAAAAGGTTTTTGCAGGTAACTGAATTTCCTTTTTTGGTACTTGTTAAACTTCTCTGCCTCAGCTTAGATTAAATAAAAAAAGCTTGGCAGTTTTATGTTACCTGAAGGCGGTGCATGCAAATCCTTTATAGTTAGACCTAAATATGAAGAGAAATATGAGCCGCACCTGTTAAAGATCACCTAATATCTTCTCCTCAAACTTGCTTAAGAGAGGCCCAGCTCAAGCTACAAGTCATAGCTGTTAGCTAGTAGCAGCATTTCTTATTTTACTTGAAAGTACCCATGTGAATTCACAAATCAGCCGACCACCCCAGCTTCATGGAGGTTGAAACAAACTGGGGGCAAAAATCAAGACAAAACTAATTTTAGTATCAGATGTTAATGTAAATATCCTTAGATTGGCTTTCATTAAGTAGTTAATCTCTTTTTTTGTTGCATGAATTATTGTTGTGGGCATCATTGAGGACACTGAGGTCTGGACCTTGGTACTTTTCCCGCTGTGTGCGTAATAAAATGAAAAAAATAAATGCTTTTGAGCTATGGGGTTATCTGAGAAGACTAATTAGCAGTGATGTGTACATCAATTCCTCCCATACCAACCCTATTTATATTCTTGAACTCAAACAAAATCTCCTTCTTATGTTAAGTAACCTTTCAGGCTAGGTAGTTAGGAACTACTTCTTCCACCTGCTGTAGTCGTCTGTGAAATAAGGCACAATGTAGTATTGAAGCAGCACGCTGCTCAATCACTGATGATCAGTGATCAATTAGTTGAAAGCGCTGTCATGTGAGGAGAGTTTTCAGCTCCACAAGCAGCAATAAACACACATTTTGCTGTGGGGGAAGACCACAACCCCCCTTAAACATCTAAGAATCAATCAACACAAAAGCAGAGGTGATGAAGTGATCTGAAGAGGAGGAGGAGGAGGAGGTGAGACAGGTGTGAGGTGGACGTCAGCTTGGAGTGTGGAGTCAAAATATGTCCCAGAAATAAGCTTACATCAATTCAGCAGGCCCAGATAAGGTTGTCTGCAGAGTAAAACCAGTTGATATTAACATATGCACAGTACTGGGAATAAAATGGTTAAGTGAAGAAAGAGATAGATAGATAGATAGATAGATAGATAGATAGATAGATAGATAGATAGATAGATAGATAGATAGATAGATAGATAGATAGATAGATAGATGGCCTAATTCCATTTAGTCTAGACTACTGAGCACAGAGAGATGTGTTGTATTATTCCAGATGAAGACAAACTAAGGAAGGTGTAAATAAATAAATGTTTTGCTACACTTTGGCAGGATAGATGTAGGAAGAGACAGAACGTTCGGAGGGAAGTAGAGAACAAATAGAAGAGGACAGAACAGATGGAGAAAAGAGTACATGAGAGAGGTAGTGGTCTGTGTGAAACATAATTTGCTTCCATTTCAAATAGATTTTGTGCTTCATTTTGGTACCTGGAGATGTGTGGACCATAATAGGTGGTGGACCTCTGTATTTCTAAAATCCTGGCTACAGCCCTGGTTGTGGGGCTGTACTACTAGACTTGATGATTTATAGGTTTTTGGATTCCACTTTTGGTAACGGCCCTGGTTGTAATTCCCCTCATGGCACAGTTTATCTCCTCTTGGCAACACCTCACATTTGATGTGATGACAAGTGTGTTAGACACGTCTGCGATTACAGTTTACCCACTTTCCTTCTTGTTCTTGCATTTGTTCCAAAACAAAAATGAGAAAAAACATAATAAAACAATTTCTTTTTGTACTTCATTATCTAATTTCCCAGACACATGAAGCCAATATCAAAAGATAAAAGCTTCTCTTAACTAGAAACAGGCTGGACCACTGCTGTACTGAATTAAAGTAGCACCTTTAAATGTCGGCTTTTTCAGGGAAAACCAGTGAATGCCAGTTTTGGTGGAACACCTCTTCAAAGTGAGCCTAAAATGTTGTCTGTGTGACACAGAGATTGTTTGAAACCTGGTGCTTTTGAAGTGGGTTCCCTGCAGAAAGGACACTGATAAAGGCTTCTTTGTCTGCAGCCAGTGGCCAGGGAGAAACCTCCAGATAATTTGGCCTTACCGGAGGGGAGTAAACAGAGAGAGGGAGAGGGTGAGGAAGGTGAAGCAGAGAGAAAAAACACTCAAGAGCTGGTGACAAGTGGAAAAGGGGGAAATGAGAAGAGGATGGAGAATAATAATGGAAACAAAGGAACAAACAGAAGGGGAGGAACAGACCTGAGAGAGCCAGAAAAATGAAAAGACAAGAAGGGAGGAAGAGTTAGCGAGGTGGCTGGTTAAAGGTCAGGTTTAAATTGGCTCTTGGGGAGCTGCTTCCATGGAAATGCTTTGAAGATTAAAGTGGACTCAGGCTATCGAGTAGAAAGACCACCATAACACCATATTTCACTATTAATGAATCTCACTTTACTGTGTTTATCTCCTCCTCATCTATTCTACTTTGTTTTTCTATTTCCTTATGTTGCCTCATTATCCTCTGTTGGTTTTTTCCATATTTTTTTTATTTTTACCTTTTATTCTTTTAACCTTCTTACACTATAAAGTCTCTTGCTTTTTCTTCATTCATTCTTGCCTTCTCTTACTACTTTTTCTTTCCTCTAACTCAGCGGTCCTTTTCTTTTCCAGCCACTCTGCTGTGGATGTGCTGCTGCTGTGGGGATCGTTGTTGTTTTGCATTATTCAGTTTTAGCTGAGCTTTAACTGTCAGACAGATGGCTTCACATTTGAAGCTAAAATACTTTGGTAAACAGAAGAGTTGATGATTGACTCAGTGGCTGCAAAGTGTCCAGGTCCTGTGGCTGCAAAACAAGCCCACATCGTCATGTTTGGTTTTCGCCATTGCAGCCAAACATCCCCACTTTGTTGTCATCTATCCAATGGACCTTGTTACATTAAATTACATTTGAGTCATTTAGCAGATGCTTCTATCCACAGTGACTTACAAGTGATGAAACAGTAAAGCTTCAGTACTGGAAGAAACGCTGATCTAGAGCATAAATTAAGTAGAACAATTGCAGAAATTCAGGTGCGTCCAGGTCAGGTGTGCTGGGTGTTAGAGGTGTTAGTAGATGGTCCATGGATGCATGCATAACAACTAGAAGCACTCAGAGGTCACAGACCTCCGGAAAGCCATGGTAACTTTTTTTTCCATTGATTGTGGACATTATTATTGACTTAGAAGCTCTAATGGCAAAATTATCCCTACCTTCCCATAGAATAGAAAAGATTCCTTCATCCAGGTGGTGATTCGGATCAACCCCGAGATCTAATCCCTTGTTCCTTATTCCATTTCTGAGATTTCCAGAAAATTTCATTAAAATCTATTCATAACTTTTTGTGTTATGTTGCTAACAGACAGACAAATCAATGCTGCAGAATACATGACCTCCACCAACAATAACAATATCTAGAGTAATAATAATAGAAATAACAATATAATAATGATAATATATACAATGTTTATAAAATCTATAAGCTTACAAAATTTTATTACAATAGTGGAGTTATGCAATAATAATAATAATAATAAGTCTAATTATTACCACTTAATTCCATCTTAAACATATGATGCTATAATAGAGCTACTCAGTAGTAGTAGGAGCAATAATAATATCAATAATAAACATACATAATAACATGTGAAGCACTTTGCATTGCTTTTTGTATTAAAGTGCTTTATAAATAAAGTTTAATTTTATAACAGTAATATTATGTGAAGAGAACCAGTCAGCACCCAGTGATGAGTAGTGCTGCTTCCCATTTCTATCCTTTGAGTAACACCTTTATATATTTATTTAATTATGCGGGTATGTATATACGTTGCCTGTATTCCTCCCTCAGCCCCTTCCACTGTGTTAACCCACAAACACTTTATCTGGTCGTTCTCGCCTACTGCATTGAGTTTTTCTTATGTTGAGAGCAGAGCAGCAGCATCAAGAGACTGATGCAGCATGTTTAGAAGATCTTGTGGTTGATTCAGACGCCACTTTTCACAGCTTCATAAAATGTGCTGCCACGTTGTTCTTAGAGAGAAGATTTCTCCTGGAAAACTTCCAAACAAGCCTCATGATTGTCTAACTGTGAGCTTTAATGTTCATCATGCTAGCTGAGGCCTGTAGAGTCGGAGGTGTAGCTCTTTGTGCACAATCTGATGTTAGGGCTGAATTTCCTGGGGCATCACTTCCTGCAAGCTGCCTTGAAGGTTTTTGACTTGTGAATAATTGCCCTTACTTTAGGATAATAGTTATAGTTTGGAAATGGCCTTATAACCCTTCCCAGACTGACGGGGAGCAACAGTTGCTTCTCTAAGGTTACTGCTGATGTCTTTCCTCCTCGGCACTGCGTTAACATACTACAATAATAACAGAACTGTGTAATACGTCATGTGTTCCTCATATAAAACCCGATAATAACCAGATGTTTTTTATTATATCCTAAAACCTGCTATCTTAGCTAAATTGATGCTGTAGACAATCAGTTGATCAACACATGTATGAACAAAGAGAATAATTATTTGTAGCCGTATTCACATTTTCCACATTTTGTCTCTGTCCTTTTTCCAATTCAGAGAAAGAACTTGACGAATACTCCAGTTACTACACCTCCAAACGTCGCTCCAACAATGCTGCACCCTCCTTTTACTCCTCGCAGCACCATCTTCCCTGGGGAGGAGATTACACGCTGGGATCCAGGGGCACTCTGCCTCTCCATGGCTCCCGACCACATCTCCATATACCTTCCACGCCAAACCCGTACCCGCTGCCCTCCCAGGCGCCGTACACCCCCTCCACCTTCGACAGGCCGCCGCGCCGCGTCCGCTCCCAAGACCAGCTGCTGGCACTCGGGGAGGGCAACACCCTGTCCCGCCTGTCCAAGAACCAGCATCAACAGTACTACAAAGCCATGATGAGCACCAGCAGGGGCTCCAATTCACAGACGCTCCGCAGGTGAGTTCAGAGATGAGAGGGGACAACGGAGGTGAGGAGAAGAGATGAGAGATGAGGTGTAATGAGTTACGATGCGCAGGAGAGGCAGATGGAATACTAAAGAGAAAGAAATGAGATCAGAGAAGGTGAAATCTAAAGAAATCTGAAAGCGATCATGATGATATGTGACCTGAGAAGACAGAAGCAAGGTGAAATAAATTCCATGAAAATAATAAAAGAGCAAAAGGAATCAGTGAAATATTTTATAAATGTCAAGAGAAGGACAGTTTCATTCAACTTTAAAGAGTCTGACAAGGTGAGAAGAGAAAATGTTAAACATACATTACAGAGAAATTCTGTTCTGCTCCTGCTGTAACTGGAATATGATGAATGGCTCAGTGGTGAACAAAGACTTAGCAGAAAATCAAATATAAAATAGATCTAAAACAACCTGCAACATATCTGAGCTCAGAGAGTCCCAGGACCAAATTAAAGCTGTTCTTCTTCTTCTTCTTATTATTATTATTATTATTATTATTATTATATAATGTAATGCCTAGTGGTTATTATTAATAATAAATGTGACTATGGCATTTATAATGACGATGGTAATTATCATTTGTTGGGGTATATGAAAGGGGTGGGATTAGAGAAGTTCATGCTTTTCCCACTCCTTTTTAACAGGGATTTAACCTTATGTTCAAATACACTCAATCAATCCACAAAATAAATAAAAACCAAAAAAAGTCTTGAAAAAAAAATCAATATAAAGAAATTTATATTTCTTACATTTCCATTCTGAATGGAAATGTTCATTTCAGTATTGAAGACATTCCTTCTTACTCCTTTAACTAGATGTAACTACAGTTTCTTTAATGTTCTGTAGTTTGCAAATATTCAGATTAACCTCCGACGCTTCCCTTTGCTGCTTGCTGCCGTATATTCACACCGAACTGAAGCTAAACAAATGCACATTTCACCTTATTACCTCACCTTAGCACACAGGTTATAAATGCTACTGCTAAATGAGCTTTTTCTTCTTGATCATCAGTAAGTTAGAGGTTGAAGAACTGACTCTTACCTTATGTTTGTTGTGAATGAAACTCTGTGTGATCTGAACATTTGCATTTTTCTTCCAGTGTGTAAACAGCTTTTTTAATAAATCTGTTTGCAGTTTTTTAATTTTCATTTCGAAGATATGACACGTTTCTTTTTCTAGACAGAGAGCAACAATTAAAATGAGAAAAGGTGAATAAAAATTAAAAGAAAAATTCTTCTAATGTGCTCATAAAGCTTCTATTCTGTTGAGGTGTTTCTTGTCCAAAATAAGACTTCTTATTCAAATCTTGTTTAACCTGGTAAAGATTAAAATGATGTGATTGATCAGCTGTTTGTGGTCTGAGCCATGATAATTCATCAGCATCCTCCCAGATTAATCCCAGGTATTACCAGAGAGGACAGCAGTCCAGAATCATTGTGTCCACATTCTTATTTCAGGGAAGATAACAAGTCTGTCATTTCAGGTCCCATGAGAGGCTCCTGATCTCACCAGACCGTCTCGAGGACCGCATGATGACGATGGGTCTGCTGGGGGGAGGAGGCGACAGAGGAGTGGGAAGCGGGATGGTTCCCACCATGGGCCGACTCAGCCACCACCAGAAGGCCCAGTCACAGCAGAACATCTGCGTTACACCGTCCATGGACCGCCACCACATGATCAAGATGAACTCCCACCCCACACCAGGCCATGACCACGAGCGCAGCTCCACAGCCGTGCCTGGGATGGGGATGCACGGTGGCTGGGACTCCCACGGGGGCCACAGCGGAAGTACTGGGAACCACCCCAACGCCCGGCGGATGGCTTTTGCCACCAAGAGGCAGAACACCATCGAACAGCTACACTTCATTCCTGGAGGAGGAGGAGGGCAGGGACTGCGGACTGGGAGTAAGAATGAGGTGACAGTCTGAAAGAAGAAGATCAAGAGGAAGATAAAGAGCAACGGACAGGTGAAAACTGATAAAGAAGAGGGGGGAAGGATTCAGTGGGAGGATAAATTTGAGAGCTGAGTAGGAAAATGCAAAGAAAGGATGAAGGTTTGATCCCAGCTGGATCCCCCACAGGGTTTCACCCCACCCTGGAAACAAGCTGCAGTCAGCCCCCCTTTAAAAATCAACAACATTGTGGACGACCACATTAATTTCATTGTGATTAAAGCCAATCAAGTCACTCCTTGTCACTTTCTGTATTGAAAAAGAGAATATTCAGCCATTCTTTGTACAGGAAGGATTCTTTTCCCTTCTTAAAAGAGCAAAAAAATTCAGTTCAAAGGCTGCTGGGTATTCGCTGTGACTTTTATTGAAGGATATCTGCTGAGTTGTTGAGTTGTCCTTGAGTTTTATTGCTCTGTCCTCTGAATCCTCGAGTGCTCTGACAGATTCATCTGTCTTTGAATCCACTGTGGATGATGAAGAGCGCTGAGGCAGAGGCAGGCAGGTTTGCTTGTTGTTGTACTTATAAAAGTATTTAAAGCCAAACAAGTTACTTTTGTATGAAACTAACTTGATATTGGTAATATTAATATTACTGAGCCCTGTAGGATTTTGTGTATACCTAGCTGAAAACGTATTTAACCTTAACCCAGCCAGTTTATAACTTAAAGGCTGGACGTGTGATCAACCCATCACCGCTTTCTCTAGTTGGGATTGATTAAAGTAAAACTGCTGAAACACACAAGCCAAGTGCAAGTAACTGTCATTTTGATGGCTTTATGGCTTCATTAACCTGAGATTAAGATACAAAACTAACCATGTAGGAAAGATAATACCTCTGTAAACTCATACTGCTGCCATGAAGGCCCAGTCACACCAGTATTTCACAATAAATTTACGTAATTCCAGTTTTTTGTTTTTCTTTTGCCAGTTTATGCCATAGAAAGCTGTCTTTGTATCTCAACATGGATGAAGCTTTTTTGTAGCTTATGCGTCATCATTTGTGGGGATACAAGGGTCTCTAAGAAAGCTCAAACGAGTGTGCAGTCATCTATAAAACAGGAGTTTAAAACTTTCCGGTGATCCCTCTAGTAGCGTTTAAAAAAGCAGGACTGAGACTGAGCTACCAAAATGAATCAGTCTCATCTCTTGTTTTACACGGGTTGTTGCCGTCAGCTTCAGAGTCTCCAAGTGAGACATTTTGGTGAGTAAATGTGTTTTTGCTGTAGAAGAAAAAAAAAGTAAACTGTTCCACTGTCTTGCAGCCCTGAGTGCAGCTCCCTTAATAAAGATTAGTGCATTACTATTAAAGATGATCAAACTGCTCATTTGACTCTTTTGATGTAGGACTGAAAACTGTTTGAACACTTCCATTTGATTAAACAAACACAAGTGTTAGCAGGTGTTAATGTTAACTTTTTGTGTGTGTATAAAAGGTTTGTCCCAGGTTTCTAAATTTAAATGTTTCACTAAGAAATCTGAATGCAGTCCACTGTGTTTCTGCTGTGACTGGGCCTTAAAAGTAATATTTAATATATATTATGATTTTTAAGCTAACTTAAAGCCTTGTACAGTTAATTCTACTAAGTGTACATCATAATAATTTGTGAGAACATTCTGAAATGGACCTCTCATCCAGAGGAGCCATCCTGTAAACAAACATCCCCCAACGATCTTTGAATCTTCTCATTAGGTGGGGGGGTTAAGAATTAGAGGGTTTCATTGTGTTGCAGGCTGGCATCGAACAAACCCTCCCACACATGTATGACGCTACACGCTACCTGCGAGTTCAGCTGCTCACCTTGTATGAAGGGAAGGAGGGCAGTTGGGTTCAAAGCAGGGGGACAATGGACATTTTACACCAAGGGCTAAACCGAATTATCTTTGTATGTTTGTGCTCTAAACAGTGTCTGCTTCTCATTTTCATCTATCTATCAGGAGGCATGCTTGTTCATATTTTCATATTTTTTTCTTGTGTAGAGAGAAAATATTAACACGAACAGAATTTCTGTGGAGCAAAGGAACTTTTGTGTAACATGTAAAAACACCGTTATGTTAAATATTGTTATTGGAGAAGAGGTGACCATAATGATGTCATATTTTGTACTTTTTTTTTTGTTTGTTTTGTTTGTTTTTTTCTGGCGGTGAGATGGACCTCCCGGTCATGATGGCTGGCTTTCCTCTTCCTCGGGGTTTAAGTTGTATTACGAGGAAGACGGACATGATTGAATATTGAGTGAAGCTTCCTGCCAGCTATTTTTAGTGTTTTAAATTAATGTGTTCACGTGTTACTGGTCTGGTTTATATTAAAAGAAAAAAAAAAAAAAAAGAACAAAACGACCCCTTAATGAGACAGTGGACACTTTTATCATCATTTCTTTTGTCTTTTACATCAGTGTGCATTTTTTTAATTCTCTGTGGATTTTATTGTATAATCCTGGATTTTAAATTTTAAAACTTTATAGTGGAGTTTTTGGGAAGAAAAAATGAAAAGGAGAGCAAAAAGAGTTGATGCAATCACAGAGAGAAGACGGACCACATGATGATGTCAGAAGCCAGTATCTGTGACTTATGATGTCACGGCGTGTATGAGTCTTAATGTACATGCGTCTCTTCTGATCTATGTACCCGTTTGTGTAACTCCTCGTCGTCTTCTTCTTAGGAATGCTTAACCTCATTTTGACCTAACTCGGATTCACAGCACACAGACGATTTTTAGACCCAAACTGCCACAACGATTTGTTCATATCAACCTCTAATGAAATTTAACGGCCTGTAAAGTTGTTATACTTTTCCTTAAAGGGATGCTACAATCACCAAAGTGAGGATTTTCCAAACATTTAAAAAACATGAATTGATAAAGTTTGATTATTGAATCAAGTTTTTGTATTTGAAGAGAAGTACAACAGCTGAGTACATTAATGTGTCGCATGGTTCATGAATTTGTATTGCTGTCATTTGACTTAATATGTATCTGAAAAGGGCAATTTCCTTTTTTTGTTTTCTTTAAAGCAGCTTTCTTATTCGTGCTCATTTTTAACAGAATTTTTAAGGGCACAGGAGTGGGAAAAATACTTTTTAAAGCTGCCACAACCGCAGAGGGGAGAAAGTTAATTCTATTAAAGTGTTTTTGGTTTTTTTGGGAGGGGAGGGTTTATTATTTATTTATTTTATTAGCGATAGTAGTTGTTTCTGATTTGGTGGAGAAGATGTTCTGACGTTGGCTGACTTGTTGCTTTTAAAGCTTCAAGGCAAAGTGAAAAAAATTCATGTTGTAAAACGTAAAGGACGTGAGATTTGGTTGTTTTTTTTGTTTTTTTTAATGTCTCACTCATTTCTCCTCACACCTTCAAAGGCCTGTTACTGTTGTAATCCATGTTAAGTTACTTGCTCCCCTGATAAAACTGTGTGCCTGTATGTATGAATGTGTATGTGTGTTTACCACAGAGGGGAGGCATGGGCATATTTGTATTCTTTAAGCTACTCTGCATACCTCAAACTGTATGATATATTTATTTATAACATCCCCTTAAATGTCTATTTCCAAGAATATCCCAACAAAGGTCTCACAGATGTGCAACCCTTTTGTTATTGGTGATCAATTCTTGCATTTGTAGAAATCATACTGTTAAAATGATAATAACAATAAAAAAAATACACTTAACCATGTTTATTCGTCATGATTAAATAGATTTTTTTTGTTTTATTAATGCAAATTTGCTGGTGATATCTTGAATGGATTATTTGGTTTGATATTCTTTTAACACTTATTCATAACGTACATTTTGTTACCTTTTTTAATGATGGTGAAATCTTCTTCACAGACTTACAGTATCATCTTGTTCCAGCTCTTCATTAAGTCAATATGATGATTACTAACTAAAGTTTGGAAGGACGCATCACTGCTTCCTGGAGCGTAGAGGGATCTACCTGTATTGTGAAGAGTTTTTCACGTCACCTTTTAACTATTGTTTACATATTATACTTAGATCAGATGATGTTTAAAGCTACAGCTGCATAATTACAAACGGATATTCACCCTTAAAGTGTTTGGGGTAATTTTATGCCAGTGTGAAGATAAAATATTGTGGTCATGTGTGGAAATGTGCCAAGCCAAAATTACAGCAGTAGCTTACTGCTTGCTTATTTTCATGAAACATGCATGGTGACTCCCACAGTTACCAGACACATAGTATAAAACTTAGTATCAATGGGCAGTGTGTCGAATACCAACACCTTCTACTATAAAGCTACTAATGCACGTTCTTGTTGGAAAGAGCAATGAGTTCTGACTAATGAGGTGAATGCATCTGGTGACAAGTTTTAGGCAAAGTTTTTATAGAAATAGAAAACAATTTTTACTGTAATAGTGCACATAATTATTTATGTAAATTAAAGGGCAAATAACCGATCAAAGCATAAAGCATAAACAACTTTGTCTCAATCTTTGTTTTTGTCCTCCAAAGCCGTCCTTTGTTCCAGGAGGTATTCCCTGAGCGTCCCTTTTGTTTTTTTTGTTTGTTTTGTTTTTGTGTTTTTCCCTGTAGTATCAGTTTTATCATGCTAGCAGCAATTTGATACCATTACTGACACTGTTAGTATTGGGATTTCTCTATCCTTGTCTCTGAATTACTATATAAAAGCTTCAAGTTTAGCATTTAGATGTTAGTGAGGGGTATGAAGACAACATCATGCATTTTCACAAGAAGATTTGCACCTCGTGGGTGTGCCTCTGACACTGTTACACGGTTTAAGGTTGTACACCGTCTTCACTGGTGTAGGATAAACTGTAAGGATCAAGATGGACCTGGATCCCTCGTGTGGTTGACAAGAGACAGCTCAAGTCATATTCTTTCACGGTTGTGTCCAGAGTTAGATGGATTCTCCAGCTGAATCTTTGAGACCAGCACAAATGATCCACCCATCTCCTCTGATTTCACTGTTTGCTATGTTTCCTTCTGAATAAACTTGATTCAAACACAACTGTGTATTTCTCTCTGCTGGCCAGAAGACTTATCCTCACCAGGTGGAAGGACTCCAAACTCCAGTGGCTCAGAGACGTAATTATCCATACGCATGTAGAATATAGCAAGCTGACCATCAAAAGGGTGCATTGAAAAATGTTATGCTTCCTGGCCACTATTCATGAATTTAGTTGAGAATGTCAACTAAAGATATTGATTGATAGTAGGCAATTATTAAAATTTTTAATCACAATTAATCTCATCATTTCCTGCAATTAATCACAATTAATTGCACTGTTATGTGCAGAATTCAATAATTAATCAGAAGTAGTGTATTGCATATTTTCAAATAATAATTTCAATAAATCAGCTGCTTTTTAACAGCAGCATTCACATAACATTGCAGCAGTTAAAATATTTATTGTAAATATCAATTTAGATATTAAAAAAAAGTAAAACCTATTAAAGCTGATATTTGTATGTTGTTTAAATCATCATATAGGTTTAATCAGGCCCTGCTGCCTTGCTCAGTAGAACTTTGTTGAACAGGGGTGTCAAACTCAAATCCACAGTGGGTCAATTTGTTTTGTTTTATTGTTCAACTCAAGCGCTGAACTAGTTCAGTATTTATTAAAAACTAAGTAAAAAGGACCTTATTGCACACTTTTAACCCAGAACTAACACAGCCTATGAGTCATTGCCCATCTTTTCAGAATAGTTCATAAGCTACATCATAATGTAGCAATATGGACAAGAACTGACATTTTATTTGATATTAAAATATTTTTAAAAAGTAATCAAAACAATTAAAACATTGAAAAAAAATCCCAATATTACAAACTGCTCTTTTTGCAATGGAACTCTATACAAACTGCTTTCTCTTTTTAAAGATAATCACCGCCTGCAGCCATTCAGTCTGTAATATCCCCAAAAATTTAGATTTGCATTTCAAACGACAGGAATTTAGTTTGAATATTTTTGCCTAATGAAACTAATTATATTACATTCCAGATGGTTGCTTGTCTAATTCTGTAAGTGCTGTAAATTATACAACAGGCTGGATATTGTTTGAGTTTTCAGATGAAACTGACATGTTTTTTTTCCAACCTGCTTCTTTAAATTAAATAAAGAGGACACAATGTTCAAAAGTGCATAAATGAAGCTTGCAATAAAAAGAATCTAAAAACAACTCCACTCAATATTATTAAAAAACCCTTAAAATTCAAGATGTACTTAAAAGTCTTTACAAATATATTGTATTTTCTCTCAACTTGAGCTTCTTTTAATCTGGTTTTAAGGGCTACTCTTTATAACTTAATAGAATGTAGGTTATTAAATGGTGTAATTTAATTGTAATAAGTACAGATGTAAAAAGTACCACCTGAGTTAACCTGAGCCAGTGGGATACCCAGCACTAGATCCCTGCACCAATTCAAGCACAAACCAGTCATCTGATCCATACTTTTATAGCTGGATAGCATTACAGGACATATCTGGTTCCCCATGAATAGACACAGTAGCGCGATAATTTGCAACCGTCCTCTTGAGTCTTTATTCAAATAAAATATCAGTGCATCACAAAACCATTTTTATTTCTGCCACACTCATAAATATGCCATTTACATATTTTGTGTTTCATGACAGGTTTTTGTTTTAACTCTCAAAACAAGATTTTGGTTCACACAAAGTGGCTGGACTCAACGAATACAGGGGAGGTTTTTGGTTGAAATATTTATAATAATGTAAACACAGCCATGATGTCTTTTTAAATGATGCTGAATTTCTATCAGTCTTCACTCTAAAATGTAATCGTTTTCACTATTTTAGATTTAAATGTTGTGTCTAAAAGGATGAGCCCTTAATGCAACACAATGAACAGTTGAACAGCACACAAAAGACACACAGAGCGCAGCAACAGGCAGGCAGTGCACAATTAAGGTGACTTTAATTGAGCTTCAAAATAGGCAATAGGCCCACAGATCCAGTTTCTTGTCAGTTCCCAGTCAGTCAGTTGTTCCAGACATGGAGAAGCTGCATTCAGCTTCTCCATGTCTGGAACAAACTACCACAAAGCCTCAGATCAGCTGAATCTCTCAGTTTATTTAAATCCAGGTTAAACACCCACCTGTTCTCTGCTGCATTTGAATTGTTTTCTATTTAAAATCTGCACTGCTTCTTTTAAGCTTGATTTTTTTTTAACATGATCATGTTTTAATATTGTTTTTATCGAACATTTTCTTTTTTCTGATGTGTCAATGTTTCTGTAAAGCACTTTGAATCATCCTTTCTTTGAATTATACTAGAAAAATAAACTTGACTTGCCAGTTTCACTCGCACTCGCACACACACACACACACACACACACACACACACACACACACACACACACACACACACACACACCTTACAATGTTATGCAGCATGTTCTCTAATGACATCTTTAATTGACTAATTAACATTTTACTATCTTGGTGTGAAAATACACACATTCACACGTGAAGAAACGCGCACACGCGGACATAATGACATACAGTGTGAAAATGCACAGTTATTTTAATGGAGTGCAAACGTGTATCCATGCACGCGCACGTCCATGCACAAGGACACACGCAGTTTATTTATTCATGAGCATCATGCTGGATAGGATCAGTATTTTGCAGCCCGAAGGGCAGAGGTTGCAGTGAGCACGGCGGCGGCGGCGGCGTGGTCGCAGCCGGACAGACTAACCTGTGCCTGGCTCTACCCGGAACCATTATGCAGACAGGAAACTACCATTTTACCGCTAGCAGCATCGGCGGAGCCGTCGGGGGAACACTTAAACCTGAAACGGGCAACGGGAAAGCAAGCAGACAAGGAGAAAAGCAGGGAAAACACGAGCGAAACAAAACAAAGGCGACGTGTTGGTGAAGACGTGCAGCGAGACGGTCGTGCTTTAGGACCTCAGAGTCAGACAATGGACATATTGGACCAGGCCAGCGAAAACGGGTTTTGTTAGCGAGTGAAAAGCAGCCCTCCTGGGCCGATGGAGATCCAGGCCTTCCACAGTGTTTTTCCATGGATGAAGAAAAAGGCCCCGCTGACAGGCAGTAAGGACTCTGCTTTCAGAGCGCACTCCCACCTCGATGTTATCACACTTGTATTGCCGTGTTTCTGAGAGCTTGTTGCACCCAGACGGTGTGTGTTACAAGGTAAAAACCAAAACAAAAGCTGCTTCCACAGCAGGACTGTGTTTGCTAATTTGCTAACTGCAGAGCTAAGTGCGGCTAACGGCTCGGCTAAGTTGATAGCATTGCTAGTCTTTGGCCAGAAAACTGGCCAAAAACATTCTTTAGCTTTAGTTATTAACCATATTAAATATTGTTATGCACTTAATGTTAATTACAACACTTTATACTTATATATTTACAATTGGCTTAATTTTTTTGCGAATTTTGTTATCTTATAATGGGTTAGAGTGGCATTTTTGCAGTTTGTTATCGTTAGCTAGCTATGTGATTGACGGATGCTAGCAGAGTCTGATGGGTCAGATTGATATGATCGGTCTTCCGTTTTTGTCTTTTAGATTGTTGAGCTGCAACCCATAGTTGTCGGTGCACATTGTGGAGTGTTTTATCCTCTCACCTGCGACCCAGCAGGAGCTTCGAACCTGTGGATCACCCGGTAAGGTGCAAATAGCAAACTGCTGGATATTTAGTTTATTATCTGGGTTTATTAATGTCAGTGTTTTTTTTATATCAACGTAAGTGTCAACCTAAACGCAACTGTGATAAAAATGATAGTCTTGTAATGTCAGCTGTGCAGGTATTTCAGTGGACGTTGCATGCTTTTTTCTTAAATACTAGTACTTAAGCCTCAGACCGATATTAAAACAATTACCACTTATATGTAGTATAATAATATGCTTGTAAGAAAAGAGTTTGCCTTGTATTAGAGCTAGCATATCAATACTTATGATCATTTCAACACTTGTTGATAATCTAATCGGGTAATCTCCAGAATGTTTATAACCATGTCCTTATTTTGTATTTCAGTTTCAAATATCTTACAAACATCTTATAATGCTTATAATTTCCCTTTATAATGAACACAAGACAAATGTACTTTGGTTTCACATTTCTAGCCACATTTAACACGAGTAAAACGTACATTACATGTATTTTTCTGTAATACATGGGAGTGGAGAAAAGCCATGGTTGCAGCTATTTAATTTTGAAGCCATTATCTTGGGATTCTAAGCAATTTTTATTTTATTTAAAGTTTTTATTATCTTGAGAAATGGGCATTTTCCAAGATAACCACCTCCCGGTAATCACTACATAATCACTAGATGTTTAAGGTGACATGGAAAAGTGAATAGTTAGCACCTGATTTAATTGATAGTAAAATAAAATAGTCTTAATTGGCCAGAATTTGTAACAGTTTATTTAGGCATGAAATAAACCACACACAACAAAAAAGAAAGAAACTATTATCTTTTTTTTTTTAGATAACTACATAAATTATTATTTAATAATCTTCAAAAAACAATCATTGTTATCTTAAGATAATTATGTAAAAAAGTTCATGCATGGTTGCTTTCTGCTTTCATTGTATTATGTATTTACTACCATTATTAATGAGGAAAACACGTTTATCAGGTCTGTTTTCCCCCAGAATGTGCACATGTTGTTTTTGAGTTAATAAAAAGAAGCAAAACTAGTCTCTGATAAAAACTAAAGATGAAATAGCTATACTTAATACTGAATATTAATTTACATAAAAGTTTATTATGATTTGAAATGTATTTAACCCAAATTTATAAGTACCAACCTTATAAAACCTTATAAAAGTGTTAAAAGCTTATAGCTATGACCTGCTTACATTAATCAGATGATGGCAGTTCTTGTTATTTAAATTTGTTTTGAATCAACACATCCAAGATTTTCCCCAATACACCAATATTTTTCTACATGTAGACCCATATATCTGGTTTTGTTAAGTTTTATTACATCTGCTTATGTGTAAAAAAACTGTATTACTTGCAGCTTTCCGGTGTCTTCTGTTAAAAAGACTGAAGTGACGCCCTCTCAACCTGAGAGGAACACAAAAGAAAAATGTGATAGCATGCAGCCGCAGGAAGTCGGAGGATAAACGAAGGAAAACAATCACTTCTAGTCTATTTTGCAGGCTTATTAGCTCCCACATTAGCAGCTAACGCTAAGACTGTGGGCCCCGCCATGTTCAAAAAGGACTGAATGTTTTAAAAATAAGAGGAAGTTACATCAGTGCGTGCGTACTCCAAAATAAATCTAACTAATAATATTAGAGACTTAAAGAGACTGAACAAACTGATCAAGGCTGCAGGTTCTGTGCTGAAGATAACTCTGGAGCTGATTGCCAAGATAAGGATGCTGCATGAGCTGCTGAAAATAATGTACGATTTTTTCGCATCCTCTATGCAACACAGCGAGAAACAGCAGGGTGTGTTCAGTGTGAGGCTTCGTCAAGTCCAAATCAAAGAGAAAGGTACCGGAGATCATTCCTGCCAGCAGCCATCGCCCTCTGGAACAAAGCACTAAATTCTTCTAATTAATTATTATTTTTATTTTTATTTAAATCCTCTAGGATATATAAAAGTACTTTCATTTCCATTGCATTATGAATTAGAAAATTTAGACGAGGGTTTTTTGAGTATCGCGTGTCAGAAGTGCATGTGGATGCGAAGGATCCAGTTATCATCATTATCTAATTACTCCCAGTTGTCACATTTTGATAATCATATAAACGGGCTCAATGTTTGAAATCAGCTTTTAAAAAGCTCAAGTTTTTCAACTGTTTCTAAATATATACCGAACCTTTGTCTCTCAGCCACTGTTTAATTTATTTTCAAATGAAAACCATTGGATGTTATAATACCAAGTTATAGTAGTATAATACATTATTATGCTTGCTTTTGTGTTGTTTACTTTGCCCCCAAAAAATCTTTTCATCTTAAAAATGTGGACAGGTTGGATGTATATGTTTCCTTAGGTCTGAGGAAGAGGAGCGTTACATCCTGTTTGAATCAGTAGCTTGTTTTTCTCTGCAACATTACTTTTACAAAAACATCTCGCAGCAGGAATCTTAACATATTGACTACAGTATGCTCATACTGCAATTTTATTTAACTTTTTGTGTCACATAAAATCAAATAGAAGGATGTAAATGGTAAAAATATGACTCTTTTTGGTGGTTTACTTTTACTCTTCAAGCTATGTAGGTTTTTCTAGTTTAGTTTATTTGTAAGCTAACCTTTAGGCTGCTGTCTGATTGGTTGATAATGCAAACAAAATGGAAAGACGTCATGAATTACTCATCAGTTTATTTACTTTGGGCAGATTATTTTCATTTTTCTCTAATATATGTGATGCTGATAACGTTGGCCTGAAGCATCATGCTTTCTTGTTGTTTGCCTGCATCATTTTTATAAACATCATGTACCAGGAACCCTTTCAGGGGAGGCATTTATATTTTGCCATAGCTCCAGAACGCATAACTCATTAGCTAATTATGATAGAATTTTACATAAATGTGAAACAGGAGAAAATGATGAGCTGATGACATGTTTTATCCAGAAGGTTAGCTTATACTGTTTACATAATGATAGAAAAATAGAGGGAGCTGATGTTTGGCAGATGACTTGCATGTCTGCCTTGAAACTGTGCTGACGGCTGGGATTTTTGTTTGGTTTGGTCAGCTTTATTGACCGAACATAAACACACAACCCATCTTCTGCTAAATTCCTCTTAAGATCCCTATGACAGATATAATTATGAGCTTGGACAGATGTGGATAAAAGCTAGAGATATTCAGCAACGAGAGTTTAATTCTTCAAGCTGACAACAGTTCTGATGGCAGACGTAGGCTGCAGCCTTCCTGCATGTCCGATCAGCTTTCATCGTGTCTGTGGAGATTACATCTGCTGGCCGTTGGGCATTTACAGGAACTATACCCACACACAAGCAGAGTTAGGAGTGACATTCC
This sequence comes from Melanotaenia boesemani, assembly GCF_017639745.1. Lineage (NCBI taxonomy): Eukaryota > Metazoa > Chordata > Actinopteri > Atheriniformes > Melanotaeniidae > Melanotaenia > Melanotaenia boesemani. Next base: position 28,813,307 of record NC_055698.1, read on the forward strand.
CAGAATTATAAATACAACTTCTGTTTGGCACAAGGAGGAGCTTAAATTTCCTCAAGATTTCTTTTTTTAATGAACATCTTTCCATTTGTTTTGAGTTGTTTTATCCCCCACACGTCTCCCATGTAGCTTATTTGCTTTGAAAGAGTTACTACTGTACCTTTTTTCTTTGGCTTTCCTTTTTGTTCATTATAAATACTGACAACATGTCCTTGTATTTGCTGATACAGGCATAAAAAACTAAAAAATCTTGCATGCATTATCACTTTGTATCAGTGTCACTGCCAAGCTGCAAACTGTACACAGATGTGACAGTACATATGAGGATGTTTGGTCTCTGGTGTCTGTCTCAAGGGATACTTGTCCACGTCAAGCGCTCTGCACAAAGCCAGACGAAGGTCAAAATTACAAGCTGATTTAATCTTCATGCGTTGTCACTGTTGTAAATACAGAATTAAAGCAACATTTTTTTCTTTTATAATTATAGGTATTGCTCACTAATAGTGATTGGAAACTTGTTTTAATTTTCTCGTTACCCGATTCAAATTAAATGACTTTCCTCAACAGCTTGTTGTCAAGTTGTGCCCAAGCATGTTGACCAATTAATCTGATTCAGGTGTGCCGCAGCAAGAAACCTCCAAAACCTGCAGGGCAGCGGCACTCGTGTACCAACTTTGCCCATCCTTGAACTAACCCTTTGAGCCTGATGAATCCTGGCCTTTTCATCTTGGAATATGCCCTTGCAATAAGGGAAGAAAAAAAAATCCACTGATGGGAAAACCTGGTCATTCAGTATATTAATGTAGTAAACAACCCCAGATCATAGACTGCCCCCCCAGGCTTGTACAGTAGGCACTAGCTGTGATGGCTGCATCAATTAATCTGCCTCTCTTCTTACCCTGATGCTCCATCACTCTGGAACAGAGTAAATCTGGACTCATCAGACCACATGACCTTCTTCCATGGCTCCAGAGTTCAATCTTTGTGCAAACTAAAGCCTTTTTTTCTGATTATCCTCACTGATTGGTGGTTTTCTTAAGGCTACACAGCTGTTTTGTCCCAATCCATTAAGTTCCCTTCACATTGTGCGTGTGAAGGGAACTTCTTAATTTCATCATTAAACATAGCCCAGATTTCTGCTGTTGTTTTTATTCAATTTTGATTTCAACAAAACTTTTAAGTGATTGCTAATCACTATTAATCAAAACTGTTTTCCTAACATATTTCTGCCTGGAATACGACGGTTCCCTACTATCCTTCCTGTTTTTAATAATACTTTGGACAGTTCTTAAACCAGTTTGAGTAGTTTCAGCATCTCCGTAGATGTTTTCTTTCCTTGATGCCAATAATTTTATCCTTCTCAAACAGATTAAGGTAAGACCACAGGATGTGTCTTCCAACATGTTTGTTTATGAAGTGAGAAGCTGCTCACGGCATCAGTCAGAGTTAAATAACCTGTTGCCGGATTAAACATCATCCATGTAGTAATTATCCAATGGGACACTCGTATCTATTGCCTTAGTTAAATCCAGGTGGTGACTTTTTCATTATTATTTTTTATTTTTCATTAATGTTTTTATAATCTCATGCTAAGTATTGCTCTTTTGAAACTTTACAATTAAACTTGTTTTTCATTTCTTTTTTTAAATAAAAATTCTGTCTGATTATATGACATGTCCTCAACCAATATTGTGATTAAAAACGAACTGAATATAATATAATATAATATAATATAATATAATATAATATAATATTTTATGGTCTGAAGATTCTAAATCTAAAGGTTTAAAATCTGCATGCATTCAAGTCACATCCATCACAACAAAACCAGAACCTGACCTATATATATATATATATATTTATCTAAAACCTTTAGATTTGTAATGCGGTATTGTGAACTGCAGCCACTTTGATGGACTCGAGAAGAACTCAGGATTATACACAAGAGTTTAAATTGTTAAGATTATCACTTTTCTAAATAAAAAAGCCAAAAGACTAACATCAGGCATTATGGTCAGTACTGTGGTTGGGGTATCAAGTCCAGCTAAAATGAATTACTTATTCTCAGACTGGCTTCTTTTATAGTCAAGTTTCCTTCAGTGATATGGTTTCTGTTTTAGATTATTTGATCCATATCAAGTCACGGAATCACTGACAACATTATTGTTGCTCTTTCATTGTTTTTCTTTCTCTCAGGCTCCCCAAAGGACTCCATGACAGAAAAGACGGCCGGTGAAGCAATGTTTTCTCCTCCACCGAATTAACGGACACGCTCCACATCGTGGGACTGCTTAGGAATATGAGACACTTTAAAGAAACACTACAGACTCTGTTTTTGCAAATATAATTTAGTAAATTTCTTATTTATGATCCATTTTGTAAGATCCCACAGAAGCACTTAAAGGCTTCACTCTTGAATGAAGAGTAGATGCATTAGTAATACATTAATGTGGGAAAAAAAAAATCAAGCATTGACTTTTTGATGAGCCACAGTGGCTTGTAGGACTGTCACTGAAAACCAGGCCTTAGTTTAATAAGGGCTCTTTGCCATTTCTTATTACTACACACTTAGTGCACAGGGTAGTTCCAACCCCTGGACACTTTGCCACAGCTGTATTGGAAGATGTTTCAATTCAGCAAGTACCCCATGGACATTTTAGAGATGCTAAGTGGACACCAAGCCCACCAGTTCAAAGGCCTTGGATTAGAGCGACAGCTTAGTCACCAACAGCAAGTCCAACTGCAGCATCAGCAGCAGCTCCAGCAGCAGCACCAGCCCTCTGCTGACACCTCTGGGAGCCTCCTGTCCGGCCTTGGACTGGGATCCCTCCAGACCTCCCGGAGCAATGCCTTTGCCGACTCCTCATCATTATTCGCCAAAATGAGCGCACCCCCCCCCCTCCATCTCCCACCAGAGCCAGTCATCCTCATCATCCCACAGCTCCAGGAAGTCCAGTAAGATGAGCGGTAGCAGCACCGGTGGGAGCTCGTCGTCGGGATATCCCCAGTTTCTACGGCCTTTTCATCCAGCCGAGGCTGCGCTCGCTCAGGAGCAGCTGCACTCCGGGATGGGACGTTTTGACTTTAGTGGAAGCAGCAGTGGAGGGAGCGCTGGGGTGATTGGGGTCACATCTGCACCTCCACCTCCACCGTTGCATCCAGGTCTCTCCGTCCCCCAGCCCTCTCCCGGTCCTTCCACCTCCTCACCTTCTCCCTCCACCTCTGTTTCAGTCTCCAACAACCCCTCCGGCAGCACTGCCGTCCCCTTAGTCGGCCAGTCTGACCCCCGCAGCCTTCACCAGCAATTCAGCTGCATGCTCGCTGCTAACCAGTACTTCCTGTCTGGTGTCCCCACCAACAGCAGTCTGGAGCAGTTCCTGGTCCAGCAAGGCACTCACAACCACTTAGGCTTGGGCCTCAGCCAGGGGGCCACCGAGTCAAACTCAGCCCTGGCCCCTCCTCCTGCCCTGCACTCCTCCCACAGCCACAGCCACACAGCTCCACAGCCTCAGCAGCAACAGCAGCAGCTAACCCCTCATGCCTTATCTCATCCACACAGCCACGCTCACCACCCACACCCTCTCCACCCGGCCCCTCAGCCTGCCCCACTGGGGGGCTTTGATTTCCAAGGCATTCCAGTGCTTTCCTCTAACCAGATAGCATCATTAATGCAACAAGAAGCCGGCCTTCCCCTCCCCCTGCCTCTGCACCTGTCGCTATCAAAAGATGATAGTGCAAAGTCAGGAGACAGCACGTCGGCGTCAGTTTCAAGTGGGGGGAGCAGGAGGAAGAAAGCGATGGCGGGCTACCTGCCTCAGAGGAAAACAGACAGTAGCAGCCATAGCAGCAGCAGCAGCGTTACCAACTGCCACAACAGCAGCTCGAGTGGGCAGAGTCAGAGCTCTTCATCTGGCCTCGTGGGAGGAGGATCTGGGGGTGTTGGGCTAAGTGGCATCGGAAGTGAGCCACAGCACTCTTCCCTTCTCTCATCTTCCTCACAGCAGCAGTCATCCTCCACTGTCTCCTCATCTACATCTGCCCCCACTTCCTCAAATTCCACTTCAGTGCTTGTAGCCAACGGCGACCAACAGCTGTCAAAAACACAAGAAAGTCACAACAATGGCTCGTCTGGGCAGCCAGAACCAGAGCCTCTTTACCACTGCGGTGAATGTGGTAAGACCTTCACTCACCTCTCCAGCCTTCGAAGGCATCTCCGCAGCCACGGCTTGACGCCAGAAAGCCAAAGCAGGAAGTCGGACTGCAACTCTCCCAGCCCGGAGAGGATATTCTGCTGCGGCGAATGTGGGAAGAGATTCAAAAAGAGGGGTCACCTCATTCAACACAGCGTCACTCACTCAGAAAACCGGCCTTTCGTTTGCAGCATCTGCCAAAAGTCCTTTAACCGCAGAGAGTCACTTACAAGACATGAGAAGATCCACGACGAGAAGCCTTTCCGCTGTCCGGCATGTGGCCGTTGCTTCCGGGAGAGCACCTCTCTTCTCAACCATGCTGCATCGGGTGCTTGCGGCAAACCTCCCCGCAGTTCAAAAAGCAGGACCAGCAGTGGAGCCACCGCATCATCCGGCCAGAGCAGCAGTAAAATGGGAAGCAGCACTGATGGGGTGGGAATTTCAAATGATGGGGCTGGTTTGGGAAATGACAAGTATGCAACAGATTATTCCAGAAATCGCTACCAGAACCAGGCGCCCTATAACAGTGCTGTTGAAGATTACAGACGATCACAACCTTCATCTCTGTACTCCCCAGAGACAAATTTAGCCAATGAAATGACCAGCCAAACTCTTCGTAAGGCCCCTTTAGCCCCAACACTTCATCCTCATCCACAAAATCAGCAGCAGCAACAGCAGCAGCAGCAGCATCATCATCATCAACAGCAACCACAACCACAGCAGCAGCAGCAGCCCCACCTCCCCCTGACTTCCCTGTTGGATGATTCAGAGGATGAGGTCACTAGCAGCGCAATGTCGGCCATTGCTGCTGCAGCTGCAGCCTCTTGCGATATAAGCACAGAGAGTCGAGAAGGAGAGAGGAGGGACATCATCGGAGGCCTGCTGGGGGGGTTGGGGTTTGGTAACATGGGTGGACCATCATCCACGTCTACCCTCAATGGTTCCACCATTCCTTTGACCCATCCCAGCCAGCCACACACAAAGCCCAGGAGACCACGGAAACCTAGAGAGAAAAGGGACCCGAGCACCATCGTAAGGAGGAGGAGGAGCCCGGCGCCACCGGGGGACGGCTCAGATCGGCCGTACGGGTGCCAGGTATGTGGCAAACGTTTCAGAAGGGCCGAGACTCTGCGGCGCCACAACCGCGTTCACACAGGGGAGAAGCCTCACGCCTGCGAAGTGTGCGGTAAAATGTTCCGCGAGCCTTTTCACCTCACTAAACATCTCACTGTGCACTCCGGTCAGAAGAACTACAAATGCAATCTTTGCGGGAAGATGTTTGCCTATGCACAGAGTCTAGTAAGACACGGAAAGCTGCACAGAAAAGGTGAAATCGACAACCAGGGAAGGAGGATAAAAGGAGCTGCTGCTGCTATCAGTCAGGTCCCCAACTCTGGGAACTCTGACTACTTCTCATCGTGCTCCCAAGAAGAAAAGTCCCCAACGTCTGGCACCCCCTCTCAAAGGCTTTACACCTGCACAGTCTGCTGGAAGTCCTTCCGCCACTATTTCCACCTCACAGCACATCAGCAGACTATCCATGGTGGAGGAGTGGGGCTGGAGAAGTCCTTTCGTTGTGAAGTTTGTGGCAAAGCCTTCGCCTACTCCAACAGCTTAGTGCGGCACAAATTGTCTCAGCACGGCATCGACCGCAATGGCCAGCGCATCAACCAGTCTCAACCGTCCGGATACTCGCCACTCTTTTATGATTCTGGATCAGGTTCCAACTACGCTGGATCATCCCACATGCAGCAGGGGGTTACTGAGCAGCAGCAGCAGCAACATCCCCAGCAGCAGCAGCCACAACAGCAGCAGCAGCAGCAACAACAACAGCTTCAGGACCCTTTTCACTACAACGCAAAAAACTTCCAAAAGCGGCATGGACAGACAAGAAAGCATAGAAAGAAAAAAAGGCGTGTGGTCATCCACAGCATCATGAGAGACGGGAGGCTGGTGGGCGTCCCTCTGAGCGAAGATACGCGCAGGAAGTTGATGATTCTGAGGAAAAAGAGGGGAAAACTGCAGGCACAGCTCAACAGGAAAAAGCTCCTGGCCCAGCTGAAGGTAAAGGGTGGTGGTCTGAAAGTGAAGTCGTGGTGTGGGGGAGCCGTCAGAGTCATCGGCCTCACCTCTATGGAAATCCCTCTCAAGCGCTTCCCCTGCCCCATCTGCCCTAGTACCACTTATGCCAAACAGGGCTCTCTGCTGGTCCACCACGCCATCAGGCACCCACCAAGAAACTCAGGCCGCCTCGCCCGCCTGTGGTGCCAGGTGTGTGGGAGACGCACCACCTCGTTACACAAAGCCTTGAAACACAGAGGCCAGCATCTTAAACAAGCTGCATTCCAATGCCACAAATGCCGACACCGTTTCTGGAACCCCTGGCTCCTGGCCCGGCACAAGTTCTCCTGTCGGGGGGTCGGAAACTGGGGACTGATGAAGAGTAGATCGTCGTCGTCATCTTCTCAAGACCATTCAGATGGTGACCTTTCACCAGTCCAGCTGACTGTTCCAGTTCTAGTCCAGCCTGAGAGATCAACAGTTCTGACTGAGTACAGTCAGTAAACAGTTTTCTAGACTAGATTGTTTTTGATGTTTATTTTTATTAAATAATCCAAGAAGAAAGCGAGAGCTAGCAAGTTTTTAACAAAAGATTTTAAAAATTTAAAAAAAAAGCGGGAAAATGGGGGAGGATTCAGTCTATCCATGTGAACCGATCTGCAGAAACCTGCATATCTCCTGTACTGCAGCAGAGGTGGTTGATAAATTAGGGAGGACTTAAAAAGACCCTGAATCAAAACCACCCTCAACGTCTGTCTCCTCTTCCCCAAAGGTGAAGACACCCACAACCACACGATTTTGGTAGCAGCTGTTTTCAGAATAAATGCATCCAGGTTCCAATCCACCATCTTTTTTTCTGTTCAAAGTTCTCATTAAGTGTCGGTTCATCCGTAAGAATTAAATACTTACTGTTGAGTTTTTTGTTTTTCCAGTTTAGTCCTTGTCATTTGTTCCCAGAGAGGACAAACTCACTTTTATACTAAGATTCCCCTTGAAATAAATAAAATCTAGGAAAAAAGGAAATCCTTAACTGAGACAAAGTAGCTCATGAAATGACTCTTAGCATAGCAAAGGGTTTATTTTACCAGAATACCAGGCTAATTTATGCGCTAAAAAAGGAGTTAGGGTGAAGAAGTGTTGGTGACTTTTTTTTTATGTACACTACTTTTTTTAAAGGTGTGAATGGAGAGAAAACACGACTCAAGCTGTCAATGTGTTGTAAAGGACGGCAGAAATAACGTGTACTGTACAATTAGTATTATATTTTATTATATATTCAGTTTTTTACTCCAAGTATGATTTCTTTTATCATTATTGGTATTGTACGGGTGGGAGGGAACGAGTTGGGACTATCTTTGTAAAACAGCGGGATGAGTAAATGTATCGATGTGATATTTTCCCCTCTTTTAGAGCCCAGTTTACCTGTTCCCTCAGTTCCACAATTATGCCCCATTTTTGTATTAAAAGCGTGTACACATAGTTCATTACCTAAGTCCTGTCCAGATGTGCTTTTTTTCTGTTAAACTAAGACATGTAATAATATTACTAAAATACTATCCCTCTTCTTTGCCTAAAAGTGAGTTGTTGAAAAACCTCAAATAAAAAAAAGACAAAAGAAATTTTACATTCAGTTTTGGCTTAAATTTTCATTTAGATGATTGCATCAGATTTTCTTTGCAGATGCTCCTCTGTGGTTGTGAGGAACAATAGAACTGATTGATCATTTGAATCATTTACTTAAGAGGCTATTGTTCTAATTAAGGAGAAAAATTGCTATTTTATTTATTTTTGCATTATGGGAAACTTAAATTATGCAATCCATGGACTAATTCAAGCAATTGGCAATTAAAGTCTGTCAAACACATTTATATCTGTAATAAATACCAAATGACAGTCTGTCTTGGAAGCGGATGCATTTGGACAACTATTGAAAACATGGAACAGTTTGGGGAGGAAGACCATGCTTCCTTTGTCTCTGAAATATTCCAAATTATTTCAGTTCCAATCCTGGGAGGGGCAGTGAAGGCATCCCGTGGGGAGGGTTGGTAACTTTGAAACCCAGTTTCTAAAATGTACACATTGAAATGAATTTTTAAGACTCTTGCAAAGTTATTTATCTATGTGCGATTGTCATGAGTTAGACAGTAGCAGGCAGCGTGTACAGACATTTAAGGTTCATTTTCTCAGCTTTTACCAGGGTCCTTGCATAGAAAAGTTTCCTCTTTAAGTACATTTATATTGACAGATAGATAGCCAGGGTAAGAAAACAGTTAAAATTAAATATTAACATAGTGTCAGTAAGGAAATTAATTACATCTAAAGGTCAAACCTTTCAAATATATATTGTGAGGTGTCCTAGTTTGGAAATGATCATTTCCAAACATTGAATGGCAAACTGAGTCATGCTTAAATTATTGATGATGTTAGGAATTGATAAAATATGAATTGATAAAATATATATGTTTTATTTTTCCAGTAACAAATGTTTTCCATAATTCAACACATCTGCTTTTTTGTCAAATGATTTAAACTGATGCTAGAAGTGTTTTGAGTGCCACAGAAATTTTGCAATGCTAGCAAACGGCCACTAGATGGTGCGATTTATGTATAATCGAAGAACATGGTGTCAAAAAGTCTGAAGGAAAGGACAAGGGCACATTAGAATATAAGCGTTGCAAAAAATTTAAATTAAATATTAGTGCCTTCAAAATGTTACACACTTCACTATCAGTGTATATATACTGCTATTTTGTGCTTTGTAATCTTTCTTTACATACCATGTTACAGCACAGGCATTTATTGCAGGTATCTCAGTGAACTCCCACTGTGCTGCTACTTAATCTGATTTATGGGTCTATCAAATTAATATCCAGTAAAAACAAGGTGTGGTATTTTATGTGTGCTTTGCTCCTTTAGTTCTTTAACAAGCTGTTGAATTGGGAAGTTAGGTCTGTTATTTTAGCCCATATAAAAGTCGAAAACTACTTTTTATTAAAAATAAATTACACCATTTCAGGTTGAACCTGGCTAGTACTTCTACATATCGGACATAATGAGTGATCATGTAAAACTACACCATATGTCAGCTGTAAGCAAGCAGAGAAATAAAATATGGCATTGTGCCTTGATAAACATAGAAACATGGCAGAAGAATAAATGATACAGTGTGAGAAAGGAAATATTAATATTAATAGTATGTGCTACACAAGAAATAATTATTTGGATGCCTTGTAAAAGTAAATATATTATTTAACATTAGTTTAATCAGAAAAACAAAAAAATAAGTACAAAAATTGGAGTGTAATACCATAACTACATAATTTCTACCCATATATAGTTAACATACCGCTGTATTTACAACGAGTAAGTAAGCACGATCTTGAATCAAATCTTCAGAAGTCAAAACACTAAACATGCCTCCGCGTTCGTCTGTCACGCGGCAGTAGCATGGGGAAACCTGTGGGCGGAGACTCCGACCTATTTCTCTCCAATAAGAGGCCGAGAACTACAGCGAGTGACCTATTTTGAGCCAATCGCAGCGCGGCTCAGTTGCCGGTAGGCAACGTTCGACGCGTGCAGCGAACACGTGCCGCTAGAGTTGAGAGCGCGAGAGGCAAGTAGGGACAGTTTAAGGCGAACTGCGGCTGCTCCCGCAGCTTTTGTGGGATTAAACACAATTAAAACACTTTCTGTGACGTTATTACAAAGATTTACAGCAAACAGTCTGTGTATAAGTAAAAATATGTTGTGCAAAGAACAGCTTCAGTTTTCCAGTTTATCACAGTTGCCATGGTGGTCGGTGCGGAGCGACTGTATGTAGTCATGTGAGCCCTTGAAGTCTGTTTGCTTTGTCTAATCCCTTGTTTGACTCTTCCTTGTGGATAAAAATATTCACATTTCCTTTGCTCCCTAATCAGGGAGCGTAGGAAAAGCAATTGGTGATATCCGGATAAGTACCGTTGTATTAATTTATTCTCAGTCGTGGTCTTTGCCTCTCCTCTGGTCTTTTAATGTTTACATGACAGCGTGAGAGACGACGATGGGGTGGGGTGTGTTCGAGGTCCATCTAGGAAGGAGATTAGATTTGAAGACCCTGATTTGGTGCTCAAACGCCCCAGCATTCACTTGCTATTGGCTAAAACTGCTAGGAGGCGTGGTTTGTTATGTTAATAACGCTACGTTCATGAAAATGGGGAAAATATAATGTTTCGTGCAAGACTGCTCTTTTGTAGTTAAAATAGTACAAAATACTGTTTTAGATACCATTCTTGTAAAGTGCAGTGTAATTAGGCTTGACAAAAGATTAAATCGTGATGTGAGTGAATGTCTTAGAACTCAAAATATTTGTATATATTAGTTTGTTTTTCACTTATCTGTCTCTAGAGCTTTGTCCTTTTCGCAAGATTTTGCTTGTGTGGAAATTATTTTAAACTAAGATGAACAAACTAGTAAAAAAAAAAAAAAAAAGGGGGTTAGTGATGATTACACTGTCATTGTCCTGTTGGCTAAATAACATGTTGGCATTTTTATTTCATGATGTAATAAATCAACCAGAAGATGCAAAATACTGAAAAACTTGAACTAGGCAGATTAGTGTTGTGGTGAATGATATTTTTGTCAATAACATGAAACCTCTCCCAGGTTTGTGTATTCAGACATAGATAGTGGTCCAACCAGTCCTCAATGATGGAGGCCTCCTCAAACATGTTTAATATTTCCACAATTGTTTAACAAAAAGAAAAGAAAGAGAAAAACAACTGAAATCGTCTGAAATGAAGGTTAAATTTAGAAAAAATTTAACTGAGATTTATTGTCCTGCCAGGATGAAAGCTCACATTTACCACCTTTTCCATCCAACTTGAAAGCAGCAACGTGGATACGAGCCTTAAGGGGCGTGGTGTTATGGGTAGTGGGCGTAGCCTTCTATGCAAATATTCACGCCCCCAAGCGCCTTTCCCCCGTGAGTGGTGACGTCACACGTGCGGCCCGTGTTGGTTCCAGCTGACAGACGGGGAGAGAGAACCAGAGAGCGACGAAAATAGAGAGCAGTGTGTGAGTGTGCGCGTGCGCGCGTGTGTGTGAAGGAGCGAGAGAGGGAGGGAGCGCGAGAGAGGGAGGAAAATAAGAGCCATTATCTATCTGACTCTCATACTACTGGATTTTATTATTTTTTGAGGGGGATCTCTTTTTTCCTTTCATCTGCTATTATTTCGCTCATATTTAACCTGTATTTCTTTGGTCTTGGTGACTTCCCACCGCCGCGTTTCGACTCTGTTCTGCTCTTTCTAATCCCCTTTCCTCGTTTTTTTTCCAAACTGACAGTCGCCTTTATTTCTGCTTTGACTGTCATTGATTTTGTTAGTTGCTCCCTCTCTGGTGACATTCTCGCCTGACAACCGACCGCCGGACTTGACCCGTCGGTGAACCGCCGTTTCATTCCCACGATCTCAAGCGATTGATTCAGCTCTTAATTGTCCTCCAGTTCGTGTTTATTAAGTGCAGAGTTGAGTTTGTTTAAAAAGAGAAGCGGTGACAACAACTCCTGAAGGCTCAGACTGTCTGAAAGGATGAATTAGAACCGGTCTGGATGCTGACATTTCGGAGATAAGCCCCCCAGCCTTTTTCTTTCTTTCTTTTTTTTCTTTTGCTTTAATTTTTTTGCACATTTTCCTGCATGGGACAAGCGGAAAGCGGACCATCAGGTGGACATCTTGACCGCACACAGGCGTCACCTGTCCGCGCACCTTTTGACGGCGGGCCTGTCTGATACTATCACTAAGTGGATTATTTTGATCTTGAACTTACACTCTGCAGGTTGCTCTACTCCGCCCCCCTCACCCCCCCCTCTTTCCTCCTCCCTAGAAGTTATGTCAAGGCCTCTCACCCAGCTCCTGCCGCCGGATCTCCCTGCCGGGGCCACTAGCCCGCAATTTGGGGCCAGCAACCCAGCTGGAACTGGTCCCCAAAGTGGACATTTGACCTCTATGACCAACTTGAAGTCTCTGCTACAACTGCCAATCAAGGCCGACCAGAGAAGCCCCAAGGACTGTTGCGAGATGAAGGGTGAGTTTGTGCACGTGTGCATGCGTGTGTGTGTGTGAGAGAGTGGGGGGATCCTATAGGCATGAAACTTCTTAAAGGGAAACACCTCAGGGAGTTACTGCTTGTATCTCACAAAGAAATACTTTGAATGTTTTGACACTGCATCACAAACACACACACACACACACACACACACACACACACACACACACACACACACACACACACACACACACACACACACACACACACATATTACAAGCATTAAAGTGCAGCTAGGTTAATAGAAACTGTAATTATATTATGGACTGTGGGCATATTTTAAAGCCCTGCAGAAATAAAGGTAAACAAAAGCTGATTCTCGCCCCTTTTTGTCTTGAAAAGTTTTCTTTCTAAAAATCAAACATTAACAGAGCACAAAATGGGATCTGGTTGCATCACCTGGGTTATTCTGGGGCTTTAATGGATACTTCTCATTAAAATTTAAAGATTTAAAAAAGTGTAAAGACCCAGATTACCAGAGCAATCAACAGTTTCAGCCCTTATCTGAAAGACAAACAAGCAGTAATCATTACAGAGCCATGTGTCTCTCACAGGAATATTACAGGGATTATTCATGGTGTATGTGTGTGTGCATGTGACTGAGTGGGTATGTGTGATTGTAAAATACAGAGAAGCTGCTTACCCAACACACTCACATGCACAGTGTTTTCACCTCAGTCCTCCCCCTCTCCTGCATGTTGGATTATTATATTTAACACTTCCTTTTTGTATGTGGTGGTTTGGTGGTGAAATGAAATAATTCAGGTAGAGGAGGAGAGATGGAGAAAGTGTTTTCTTTTTTCTTCTTCTCTTTTTTTTTCTAGAAAAGACACACACAATCTGGCTTGGATGCCATCAGAATCAGCCAAAGCAGCAGCAGCAGTTGTTTATGTTGAATCTGATTCTTTGGACTGTTCCAATAAAGGTTACTTAGTGGGGTTGAATTGTTTCCCATCCACCAGCTGCCATGACAAATATTAACCAGGCTGCTTCTCCTTCCTCTCTGGCTGTGGGGATGTCATAACTCCTTGTCAGCTGCTGTTACACACATACACACACTCTTCAATTCTGGTGAGATCATGAGGACACTGCATTGATTTGCATTGATTCCCTTGCAGATCTCTTTTGTTTCTTCTGTAAAGATCTTAAGTCTAGATTTTATTTAAATTATAAACAGCCTGTGGCTAAAATAAAGGCCCCCATAAGATGAGTAGTCTGTCAAGAATCAGTTCCCACAAAGTTAGATAAATTCAAAACGAACACATTCACACAGAGAAAAACAAAAGCAGTGGACTGTCCAGTTGCTCCCTGCTGGTTGGCGACCCCTTGTGGTTTCTCAGTGCAACTGCAGCCCCTTCGTTGAGACTTTTTTTGTCCTTTGCATGAGGTGGGGAAGGAGATGATGATGAGAGCAGCTGACAGGCTCTCCAAGGAGCCAGAAAGCATCTCAAAGGTGTCGACTAGTCTCATTGTCAACACATGCAGCATTTTACTACAGATAGATGATGCATTCAGGCGAAGGACAAGTGTGTGTGATTATATTTGTTTTTTTTTGTTTGTTTGTTTTGGGGGGTGGGGTTGCCTCTGGTTCTCCTTGCCTGTTTCCTTTCAGAGTGGATGCTTCTCCCTCACTCTCCTGCTTTATATTTTTTTCTTCCCCTGGCTAGCTTTGTTTGACGCCTTCGCAAACACCCACTCCATCTAGCACATCTTTCTCTCACACATCTTTGAGTTTTTCCTCTCACACTTTCCTGTCTACTCTCTTCTTGTCAGATCACTCTGCCACAGTCCCTCTGCTCATTTACATTTTCTGAGGGTTTTGCCTCTCTATTCTCAGTCTTCTACTGTACACTGTCATCTCTCAGGCTTCCTTCTCCAAAGCTTCATTATTTCTTTCTTTTCTTACATCCCTGCTTCTCAAAGTTGCATGGACCATCTTTATTCCCAGTCTCCTCTCTCTGCAACATTTCCCCTTTTTTTCTGCTGTGCAGTGTTCAGTTCACAGTCTGCCACAGTTTAATTAGTTGTCCACTTTAGTCGAAAGTGTCGCAATCGCTTAAATTAAGCTGCATCAGTGTCAGTGTATACCTACTAATCAATCTTCCTCATTACTCTTCTCATTATCTCCTCTTGCTGCTCTTGTGAATAATCCTCATATAATGTTGTTTATAAGTAATCTTGTCACTTTTCTTTGTAAATTTATGCACCAGAATTGCTGCAACTCTGTTTGTCTGCAGCAGACCCCTGCAGTTGCTCATAGAGGTGTTTGTAGCATGCAACAAACTGTGTTTTGGCACTTGTGTGCCAACAAAACATCTACTAATCAAAACCTCTTGGGACCACTTTATAGGTTCTTAATGCAAATTCTATGCGAATGGATTCCTGCTCCCCCCTCAGTCTTTGCTGCAGATAAAAAAAAAACCCCACAGTGTTTGTATAGAGCTTCCAATATATTATGAGTTAATGGTAACCACGAGAACAGTATTAAGGCTCATTTATGCTCCCTTTATGTACATAATTAGATACATAAATTTTAAACATCACTGCCTTCCTGCTTTCATGTGTCCCTTGCTGTACGTTGACGTGGTTGTTAGCAGTACATACACCAAAGGGCAGTGTGGAGTTCAGAGTTCATCTCCGAGTTCATATGTCAGTTCCAGGCAATAACAAACATGGCGATGATGGAGAAGATCATGATAATGTACATTCTCAGAAAGAGACCTAAAAGAAGGCAGCGCGGTAGACGGTGGTGGTCTATGCAGCCATTAAAAACGTCGTTGCTTCTTCTTCCATGTCTGGATAATATAATGCTCTATAATGGTTAATACCTGCATTGGACGTGCTTTACTTGCTGCAGTCTTCATCCTAAAAAGCAGATATCACTGTTGAGAAAATAACTTCTCTAAACCACTGGAATAGCAAAAAAAATGTAATACACAAAGTACATATCTCATACACAACAATAACCACTCATTTCAACTTTCCTTTTTATTTTCAAGCAGTTTTTGACTTTTTTTTTAAAACATTTGCCATAACTTTAACTTTTTGGTTCTGAAGGGTGGTAGAGTCTTGTAGAGATGGACTAGTTTAAACACTTCTACTTCCAGTTTATCGGTTTTTCAAACACACTACTAATGCTGAGTCAAGAGGTTACAGAAATCCAGAGGTTCTCAATCAGCCTTAACAGCACTCAACAAACAGCTTGTCGGATGTCAGTTTTGATACACAACATTGTTCATGAGGTAGAGAATAGTGATTATAAACCCAAGTAAAGGGACTCATGGTCTTCTTCTCTTGGTCCAAATTCCTCTGCTAGCTTTTCCAGTGTAGACTACTATCCTTCTATCTTAAGTAGGCAAATGTATCGAGGTTTAAATAATACAATCTGGAAAGAAATAAAGATCATTCAGGCCATGGAAGACGCTTTTAGCCTGCTAAATGCTGTTATTTTTTCCTACCTTTCTGAGGACTTGAACTGTTGCAGGCCTGGTATCATAGGGGAAAGCACATTGGCTATCTGGTTCGTTATGGTGGATGCAGCTTCGTCACTCAGTTAAACTCTGATGGAGTTCCAGGGCAAAGCAACACCACATGCTGCAAGAAAGTTGAAGCAGGTGGACTCCAACTAGCATGGATCTCCTCTGCATGACATGTCCTTATTACGTACTCAGTGACGCTCTGCTCAGTAATTCCAGTAATATCTAATAACCAGAACTGTATACAGCAGCTGTGAACATTTAATATGTTTTCAGTTTCTGATTGGTTAGATTTAGTAAAAGATCATGGTTGGGGTAGACTGACATTGCTGGCAAGATAATGGCTGAACTCGAATTTTGCAGTTGTTTAAATGCACTATATAATAATAATGAATAATATCAACATTAACCTAATTTTCAGGAAATTCACTGTATTTTATTTAAAATCTGTGTATATGAAACTCAGCTGGCAGGTGAAAATAATGCTGCTGGAGAGAGATTACAACACGCATGAATTCATGGCACGTCTTGCTACCCCACTCCTCCCTCCCCCCACCCTTCTCTGTATCCCATCACAGCTGGTTTCCTGCTGTAATCTCTCATGTGTTTATATTCTTTACTCTCAGGCATCTCTGATAATCTTCCACAGTCTCTTTAGCTTGCTTCATCACTCTCAGGCTGCTGTTTAGTTAGATATTCTTATAACTTATTCAGCGTGCCATTTATTTGGCATGCACTGTTGGCAGGGTAATTCTTTAGAATAATATCACCAAAGGATCAGAGTGTGAAACAGTCGCTGTAGCTCTTTCCATGCAGGCTCCTCTTTAATCTGTTTAGTTTTTGTGGGGATGCTTTATTGATGCCACAGGTCCACATCTATCTTTCCATTGGACTTGGAGTCAGTCAGCTTAGCTTTAATTATACATGCCTTTCAGTGATTACAGCTAAGTACTTCACAGAAAGATAGAGACACGTGATAAAAAACACATGTGGTAGATTTTCTATCAAAGTACCACACAGTTGTAATTTAAGTCATCATTTGAGCTCAGTGGGATTACATTTACTACCTGCAAATATATGCAAGAAAACATAGATCTGGATGGCATCCATCAAATATTACCCAAATTTAACCTTCAGATCTTTTTTTTAAACAACTGAGCAAAGTTGAGTGCCTTTAAAAAATTGTGCTTTGTTTATAGGCTTTTATATTGGATGACAGTATTAATTACTGGTAGATGTTCAACCTGTAAATGTCTCTGGAAGGCAGCTGTGGTGCATCGTATCTGGTCAATGTGCAAAATCTGGTTGACATGCATTTGTTAACTTTAGCTGATTGTGCCAGCTTCACTAAACTAGGCAAATTAGCATGTGAGCAACGTATGATGAGTTCAGGTTACTAACTAACAACAGATGAAGCTTGATGGTGACTGTTAAACATCTAAACAAAACACTGAAACATCTAAAACCTGCAGGACACCAGCCAGGACCAGGCTGGAGGATCCCTGCTCTAGGCTTTCCTCATGCATGAACAGGATAATCTACAATCACATGCAGCTAATCTTGAATTCTGAATGTGATTGGTTTGAGCAAAATTCTAATTACATTAAGAGTAACTTTACATGTGCTGGGTGTTACCATTGCTTACAGTAAGAATATTTATTTAGTCATTCAAAACGGTCAAAGAACATCAAACAGAGCAGCGGTGTGTGGTGGTGTGAGCGTGTTGATTGGTAGTGAATGTGATGGAGGTGTTAACACAGATTAGCATTAATGTAAAGGCATGAATCCTGTAATATGTCATCACTGTGTCACCCATACTGGCACTTTCTTCTCTCCTGGCCCAAAATATTAATCTACTCATAACTCTCCAGAATGTTTAATGCCATTTCTGTTTTGGAATAATAAAAAAAAAAGTTGTTTTATTGTTTTATCTTTGGTCAGACCAAATTTAACAACACACCTTTTATTTTATGGGAAAAAAACATAAATTCCAGCATCATCATGTAGATATATCTTTTTCTTCTTCTTCTCCAGACAAAGATAAGCCCCTGGATTGTGATGAAGACTCTTTAGGTGTCAACGCCGGAGGGCCTGGTGGGGTGGGAGGAACCCCAGGCTCTGGATCGCTGCGACCCAACTCCCAGTCAGCCTTCTTGGGCCCACTGCTGTGGGAGCGGACCCTGCCATGTGATGGAGGCCTATTCCAGCTGCAGTACATGGACCTGGAGGAGTTCTTGACTGAGAATGGGATGGGGATGCACAGCAACGGACCGAGCTCGGCCAGTGCCCAGATACCCTCCCAGGTACTGCTGCTTTAAACAGAAACTTAGAGTAATTCTCCCTTCTGAATGTCAGTATGTCCTATTTTATTTCTACCTTGTCAGTCAAGCTTGTGTCTGTTTCCTAAAATTCAGGCTTATTCAACTTTATGTTAACACCCTAAGGAGTCCTATAAGCAGCTCACATTTAAACAATTTTATGTTTGTTAGACTCTGGAATTAGATTGAAAATTACGACTAAAAAGTATCCCGTTAAGACTACATGCCCACGGTAACTTTCAAAGCATTTACAGGCTGCTGTTCTGATAACACCCTGATGTTATACCCACATTATAATTTCACTAAATTCCTAGAAAACTGTTTACGATATGATTCTGGCTTTGTTGACAGGCACAACAATCAGAGTTCAAGTTACACAGGGCTTGTTGTATCTAGTGTTTTCACTTACACGGTGCACAGAAAAGTGCACGGTGGCAATTCTACTGAGTTGCTGAGTCTCTCAGAAGGAGCTTTTCTGATAAAAATGAGGCTAAAAAGTCCTCAGTACTAGCAACCAATTTTTAAATTCAACAAAAGGAAGAGTAATGATGCTCAAATGTGTGCTAACTGTTAGTAAGCCATTTAACTAGCTTGTCTTAATTAAGATTTTAGCACCATAAAAGGTGCAAGTTGATCTTTACCTGCTTTCTGTCAGTGAAGTTGCAACTAGCTACATAAACCAAGTAAGATAAAGCATTTCATACTCATACTTTATTCAATTATTGGATAAAAACTGTAACTTTTTTTACTTTGCAATAACATTGTTAATTCGCCATTTGAAGTCTGTTTTTCAACTTCCTGTTTTTTTTGCACCCAACTAGAAAATTGGCATTTGTGTATTTACAAAATCAAAGATTTAATATTCTATTAACAGCAAGGGATGGGATTAATTTCCATTTTTATTCTGCCCATCAGTGCTACGTTTGGGTGAAAGTGAAGCTATTATGTTGGCTCTACTAAATTCCTATGGTATTTTGGAAGCACAGCTGTGGTATCTAAAGCACAGCAGGTTTAAATCCCATGTGGCAAAATAATGTTTCCATATCGCTGCTACAGCTTCCCTCAGCACATCCAGGCAGAGCAGCTGTTCACAGCCAACATCCTCTGTACTACCACATCATCCTACCTTTCTGCTGTATTTTTAGAACATTTAGCTAAACTTCTGCTCTGTTTTAACAGGACTGTATACCACTTACTTTTCTAACATATAAGAATATTACAACCCTTTGAAAGCACCATATAACTCAGTTTATTAAACAGAAAACATGTTATATAATTAAGCTTCTTTCAGCTACGTAATACATCAATAACCCGGAGGCTACCTCAGCATGGATTGATGGCTAGCTAATTTGTGAGCTAACATGTTCAAATGCCACCGTTGTTGATGAACTATGAAGATTTCAGGATTGGTTAATAAATATTTGAAGTGAGGTTCTTATTGTTTTTTTTGTCTTGTTTTCTCAGAGTTCCCAGTCTGCTGTGCCCAACCAGAGTTCCCAGTGTCCTCCTGCATCTCCTCCACCCTGTTCCTCCTCTTCATCCTCCATGTCCTCTTCATCCTCCTCTTCCTCTCTTCTTGGATTGGAGACCGTCCAGCCACAGCCGCCGCCCCCTCAACAGCAGCAAAACATGATGGGAGGACCTGAGTGTCTACATGGTGAGTGATTGTAAATTTTAAAACCTCAGAACTAAATGATGAAGAGTTGATTAATTGGCCATAATTTTATTTATCTTTTACTCACTTTTTGTTTGTTTGGATTGAGCATATTTGAGAAATATTTGACAATGATTAGTTATCAGAAAAACGTCAGGGAAGGACTGGAAATTTTGTGCAGTTAGTAACTTTATTCATTTTTAGCCATTCAAATAAACATTTTTGACTAATTAAATCTTTATGCATTAGTTATAGTCTCTATCTGCCATTTTTATTTGTAAACCAAGACTTTAACCATTTAAAATCTGAGAGCAGATACTGCTAACTTGGCCATTTTGTGGGACTTACCTGAGCCATTGGTACTAAAACATCTCTAATTTTGTTCTTTTTCACTTTGTCAGCGTTGACTTTTGCAGCGACATTTTCCACATATTGTCATTGTGTGTTAAAGGTTTTTACTTTTTTCATTTGTGCTATGTGCCATCTTCATTTGTTCTTCACCAGTAACACATATACTGATATTTACACATCTTAACAAATCTCAAAAGTATTCCCTCTTCTACCCTAAAAGTATTTAAATAAACTTTGTGGTTGGTCTAAAAAATAAGCACAAGACTCAAAGCGTTGAAGACAGAAAGAATTTTTCAGTGTAGCTCCTCAAAGATTAACGGTAAGATTAGATCTGAAGTATTCATGTAGGACCAGAACATTTCTTCATTAGCTGAACGTGCAGAGGGCATGATGTGATCTGGCACTAATGAGGACTCAGACCCATGATGCATTGCATTAACTAATGCAATTCAACCATTGGGTGCCTCTAACAATAACAGAGCAGGATTGTCTCTAATTATTTCTCTGTGTGATAAATGGCTAACACCCTGTCCTCCGACCCTCCTCGACTCTCATTAACATGCTGTTTTCATTCGTTATATATTCATAATTTATTGTTTCTTCTCTCTGCTGCTTATGAAATAAGCCAGAACATCTGAAGGTTTTTCTTTTCTCTTCCTTTTATTTGTTTATTTTTTCTTTAAAAGATTTAACAAATCTGAAGAAGAAGGGTGAACTTTTATGTGTTCGGAGTTTGAATTGTTTTAACATTTTTGACAGTTTTGAGTCTTTTGGAGCCATCAAAGTGTCTGTGCATCAAATTTAAAAGCATTTAATTAACTCCATTAGAATCATGGACAAGTATCTTTCCTTGTTATTTACTAACTTTATCAAAGGCTGTGAAGTATAACTAGCTATATATACAACTCTCACTTGTTATTATCTTAATAAGTAACCGATATTTTAAGTTTCATGACTTATTTGTGGAATTAGCATTAATTTGAAGCCATGTTTGTAGATTCTGGATAAATGTAATTCCAGTTTGAACAAAATGTGTAATAATTGGGCACAACTCATCAACTTATACCATGACAAATAGTTGAAAGTAGATAGACATTAAGAAGAAGGACAATGTGACCCCAAAATATCATAATTTTCTACATCTAGCAACAACTTACTGGGTAACATGATTCAAGTCCAGTGGCTCGCCACCACTCTTCAACCTCCTAATGCAGGATGTCGTGAGTTTTTTTATCTAGTATTTTTTAAGTAATTTGTGCCAGAAAGCAGCAAGTTTCTTCTATACTGACTTGCTGACCTGAGTGATGAGTCTTTGTAGTGGTGTTGATGACAACGCTGGAATTTGTAGGTTTTCCGTGGACTTCGTTCGGAGTGCGATGGTTCCATTATCGTTTTTCAAGCCATGTTTGGGAGCTCAAACTATAAACTATCTAACCTTGTAGGTAAATTCACAAAATCTAACCAAACAACTGAAAATGAACCTAATAATAACTGTAAATCACTAGATAACGAGGCAAAGGTGCAACAGTCTTATTCAGGAATCAAACCGAGGTCTCGTGTTTTAAATTCTGCTGTAAACCAAAATGCATTTATGTTTCCACCGTGACAGAACAACTAACTGACCTTCCATTTGGCTTTATTTCCATGGTGATATTATGTGAGGTTATTTCCATTATTATCAGGTGTTCTTTTCTATTTGAGAGAAGATAATTTGATTTTTATGTCGTGTAAATGCAGTCCAGGTGACAACAATACGAAGGATAGTATGCCATTCATGGTTTGTGTTGAGAAGCAGCTCTGTTGAATCATGAACAGCTTAACGAAAACCTCTGCACAGAAAAGAAAAATACTTTACTCCTGGCAGAGGTGGAAAACATCACATATAATTAAAAATTCTGAATTTGTATGAAATATTATGAATGGCTTCTGAATACACACAAGGTTGTTTCCAAAACTCTTCTAAGCTACTAGTCTCGGTTTCCATGGCTCACTGTGCTGTCTGTCACCGATTCTATATATTTTAATTTGTTCAAGGTTTGTTTTCCGTGATTTTCTGCTCACTTAGTGATAATATCTTGTTGTGCCGTTTTTTTGTTATGGCTGGAAATTGGTGCCACCTGCTTATCTCAATAAACCAGATTTTAATAACGGAATACAAGTAGTGGATGGAAACAAGGAAAGGTTTCCTATGTTTTTTGGCATATTTACTAAAGATTCTGACAGAATTTATGATACACTTGGATGGAAACAGAGGTTTTGTGAGACTAATGTATTTTGCGCTGCTGGCCAGTTTTGCTATTTTGTGTTTTCATTTGAGATTTTTACACAAAGGAATATCTGCCAACTTTTTTTTTACTAGCTAGTTAAAACGAATTAAGCCTTTCAGAGCTTTCCCTGCAATGCCAGGAAAAAGCTCGGATGATAAGTGAATCAGTTGTGTCAAACAATGAGTTTGAATGTTACTGAAACCCCTGCAAGCACATTTTTCTCATATCATACACACAGATTTGTGCAGATGGAAACCACTTGTTAGCTAATCATGCACAGCAGATGCAAGAAATGATAAGGGGGAAAAACAAAATCAGATTATATTTGTTGAAGTTTGAGAACCACTGAAATGCACGAGACAGATGTATGACTGTTTATGCTATTGTGATAGCTGGACACAAGAGAAATCATGAGAAGAGATGTGAAAGTGTCCAAACAAGTAAGCTGGCTTGATGCATTGAAGACACAGATCAGGGTGCAAGCATCAGTAAGTCTGCTATATCTGATGTGACATTGCACATATTCCCCATAACGTCTGATTGTTTAATCGCTTTAAGAATTAAAAATATTGAATTTGTGATGATGAATCCGCCCGTGAGCACTGAGTTTGGGTTTCCCCTCATCATGTTGTGTAGAAAATGCTCCCCTGACTTCCACAGATGGTTGTTTTGTTACACCTTTGAGTGCGTACCATGAAGATCTTGAGGCAGAGAGAGAGAGAAAGAGAAGGAGTGATGTGCCCAACAGGATCCATTTCTGAGAAATCTGGCTGGAATAATGTGTTTGTCTTATAATTCTGACTCATAAACAATAAAACAGGAAATGTTTTACAGGGAAAAAAACAACTGCAGAGTTGTGTGAAGAAAAACAGATTAAAAAAGAGATAAAGAGAAAGAGAGATGCATGAAAGAAAGCATCAGAGGTTCTGTGAGGATAGAGCTGATGCTACAAAGAAGAGAGTACCACTGCTGCAGCTCTGCTAGGAGAGTCTATGAATATACTCCATCAGTGTGTTTGTGTGCATCCATGCCTTTATGAATGCATGTTTGTGATTTTTGTGTGTGTTTGTATGCACTGTGTAGAACTTTGCGCATATGAGAGTGTCCTCTTTGTTTCGGCATTTGCATGCAACTATGTAGGCTTTAATGGGAACATGCTTTCATCTTTCTCTGTGTGTGTGTGTGTGTGTGCTCTTTATTCTGAATTATAAACACGTGACTGGGTTGAGCTTGATGCATCCAGCCAGAAATCCCTCAGGTTGTTGTGGAGCTGAAGTGTTACTACAGAGCTGCAGCGAGAGAGAGAGCGAGAGAGAGATTCAACCGGAGAAATAGATGGAAAATAGACTGGAAATAATAATCTCATCCACATGCACATGTTTTACTTTGATTTTAATTCATGCTTGGCAAAATGGAGAGCAGCTCAGAGGGAGGGAAAGCACAAAAAACATGGATGCAGCTGTGGTTTTATAAAGAGCTGTGGTGATATTTTTCATCACATCCACAAGGACAGAAACTGAGGTTTGGGTTGAAAATTGATCAAAGTTTTACATAGAAAACTGTGGTCTGGTTAATACAGTAAGTAGGCAGAAACATTTAAAATACTAGAATTGCCCTTGTTTTCCTGTTAAATGCAGACTAAACGCCACGAGCTCAATTTTTGCCACAAGATGTAAGACATCCGCAGAGAATCAGCTGAGCCTCAAAACAGAAGCTCCAATGTTTTTCATTGTCTCTGAAACCAACCAAACCTTCTGGACAAAGCCATCATGTTGATATTAACCATCTTTTCTGTCCCCATAAATCCTCTCTGCTGCACCAGTCTCTGATCCCCACGTTTTACAACACGCACAGTCTTCAGTTAGACAGAAATGAAGTGCCTTTGGTATTTGTCATGTGTGGCACATTCACTGTTTCAAAATTACAGTTCAAGCTGGCTGCAGCATATTTTTGTTTTAGGATTGTTAAAATGTCCTAAAATTGTACATTTAGAAGCATTTGCTATAAAAGAATAATGTTCATGTCTTTCATTATTCACTAATATAAAAAATGAATCCTTTGAATATTTTAATCTGACACCGTTCATATCTCTGCTTGCCATTAAATGGGAAGCTAGTGTAGTGAAAACTAAGCGTTAGCTAGGAGCAAGCTAGTGTAAGCAGCTTGGTCTTAGGCCTATGTGGAGATAGTGGGTGCTTACTTGCTTCACCTGGGAAGAATCGCAGTGGCTCAGTCCTACCGACTCTCACCCAGCATTGACTCACTCAGCTAAAGGAGCAGATGCAGTCTAGTCCAAGTCTACGGCCATGTACACCAGAACATGAGTTTATGTGTATTGGCTAATTAACTACTCTGAAAATGCTAAGTTTTTAAATCTGAAAAGGCTCCATGTTTACAATCCACGTGCATCTGAACCGATGATGCCATTGCCCCGCCTCCCTTGCTTAAGGAAAACCCAGCAACAGCTGCAACAATGCAAAATCTGTATAAAATCCACCCAAATTTGATCTTTTTTAGCTTGATTCTGTGTAATCTTTCGCTCCATCCTTTTTTTTTTTTTTTACATTACACTAGTTTATGCGCATGCTCCATTTCTTATTCTGTTTTTTTGGCGTATTTCTGGCGCAGCATTATAGCGCCACTTACAGGTCTGGCATATATACGATAGCGTTGTCAGTAGTTTTGTGTGGACGGAAACATTTTGTGAAGTGGTTCTGTCTTTATGGACTCTTTTTTTGACTGAAAATCTTCTTGTTTCCAGTTATTAGCTAGCACTATCCTGCTTGTGGCAGCTAGTTCATCAGCTCCTTGCAGTGCATGCAAATTACTTGTACAGCTCCACCTCAAAGTAGCACAGTTGGTTCCTCCAGTGTTCTACGTGGAAACGTCAGGTTATCCGACCTTGCTTCTTTAAGAGTATAAGTAGAGATCCTCAGCCATAGTAATGCTAGCTGATTTTGCACATGATATGACTTGGTCATGTTGGTCATGATCATGTAAATAAGGTTAGAAACTCAAGTCGTAGAGCAATGACAGAGTAGAATTTGAAAATAAAGTCCACCATGACAGTTATGTGGAGCAGCAGTAAAAAAAAACCTAGTATTTCTTTCCCTAACTCAAGAACATGATCACTAATCACATTTACACAAAGGCTGTAGCTAAAATATTTCCATGTCATTTAATTCATCCAGAAACTTCCCAAATTAAAAACAGCTTTTTATCATTAGATTTCCCCTGATCCTAATCTGATCTGTAATGAACTCATTAAGCTGCAATGTGACAACATGTGCTACTCAAATATTTCTTGGTCATTACCAAGGCATTTTTCAGTTATGACAAAATGTTAAACCAGAGGATGTAAACGTGCCAACACTTGTAAAAATCTGACAAACAACCATGCAATCTGACTCAGTTGTTGTCGGGTTCTCGCAACTGACAGTTTGACAGGTGAAAAGAGGCACTTGAAGCACATGGGAAGAAATCTGAATTTAAAATCTGAATAAAAACCTGTATTTAATCAGTTGTTCTTTCGCTTAAGGCTGATCTGTTCACCAAACTCCATGGGAATTCATTTAATTTTAAATCAAGCCGTGCTGAGACCTTTAGACTGACAGAGAAAGCAGAAGTGTGGACAGTCGAGAGAGCAACAAATAAAACAGACATTAGAATTGGCCTCTTATGCATTTTAGAAAACTAACCAACCAAATAAAGTAGTTTCACACTGGGATGTTCAGTTAAAGTAAAGTTAATAATTAGATTTTTTACAAACCGCTGCTTCTCTGCAGCATTTAGACAGATGTTAAATAAGTTTAATACTGAAGGTAAACCTTCTTCTTTACTCATCTAATGTGGAAAATAGCAGCATAGAATGGCAGAACACATATAAAAAGCTGTTTTTAACTTTTATTTGGTCCATTTTAAGTCAAATTTTACTTTTGTCTTGTCACTTTCTGTACACAAAATCTGACCGTGCAAACATTAGTAATCTGTTTTGCGTTATGATGCGTTATACCAGGTCTGTATTATTGAAGCAATGCACTGCACAGATACCCAAAATGCTGCAAAAGCTCAGATTTGTTGAACTTTAGTAGAACCCTGTTCAAGGGCGATTACAAATGGGGGTCGTTCTCTAAACAAAGTTCTCCTCATTTAAGCTAAATGCATTATATTTATCTGTATTAGTTTCATTCAATCACAGAACATTTTTTAAACTTTACCTCCCCACATGATCGTCTGCAGACAGGCAGTAATGTTCTTTGTGGAAGTGGTGGCTTTCTCTTTGCAGCCCGTCCATTCACACCATGTTTGTGCAGTGTTTTCCTGATGATGGGGTAGAGTTGTTTAGACACAGCCCTAACTTCCTTTGCGGTTTCACAGATTTGCACACAATTCACTTGAATTTTCTTCATTTGTATACATTATTTGTCAGCGTGGCTTGGATAGTGGCGTTCAACTGCTGTTCAACTGAGATGATTTTGTAACTTCAGAAATCTCTTAAGTTCACGATGCACTTCCACAGGACAATGTGAAAATCTGAAGATGTGTCAGCTGTACTTTTGCAGAAATGTGGACATTCTTACAGGTTCAGAGACTTTTAAGTACCTCTATGCCAGACCAGTTTTCTGGTCTAGATCTTTGAGTTGGGAAGTTTCTTTCATATATTGACTAAATCTGTGAGCATAGTTTCACAAAAAAGGCTTATCTATAGCATTTTTTGTACAAACTGCAAACCTGCACATATTGGAAAAAGCTTATACCACTACAATCACTTTGTACCAGGATACTTGATACCAGGATCAAGACTGATGGAATGAGAGATAAACTCAACCAGGAAGATGTATGTAAATATCTCAATCCAATCTGTTTATATTAAAAGATAAATGCAGTTGGATGTGGTTGGACAGTGAGGGAGCTGGTCTGTGTCTTTAAATGAGGGGAGAGCAGGATAACACTTCCCCGAAGCAGCCGGTGATTTAACATTCAGGGCTGTGATTAATCCTGGAGTGGGAAGGGTTAAACAAGACACTGACTCTGCACTCTATAACACAGCACAGGCTTAGAGAGCAGTGCTGGAGGGGGAGACAGAGAGAGAGGGAGAGAGAAAGTAAGCTTTGCATGTTTTGAAATCTCTCTCGCTCTCTCTCTCTGTCTCTCACACGCTCAGGCCATGTGCGGGCGCCACGTCACGTGCCGCTGCAGAGATCATCCGAGCAGCAAGGCAGCATGAGAGAGAG
Source organism: Melanotaenia boesemani (assembly GCF_017639745.1). Taxonomy (NCBI): domain Eukaryota; kingdom Metazoa; phylum Chordata; class Actinopteri; order Atheriniformes; family Melanotaeniidae; genus Melanotaenia; species Melanotaenia boesemani. The sequence goes on from NC_055698.1 coordinate 28,840,939, forward strand.
AGAGAGAGCAGGAGATAGAGGGGAAGGGAGGGGCTGGATGAGGAAGAGGAAGATGGAGAGGGAAAGGAAACAGTGGAGATTACAGAACGAATAAACACTGAACACAAAGCAAAAAAGATGAGAGAAGAGAAGCTTTAGAAATAAGAGATTTTTAGAAATGCAGACTGATTTATTAATGTTTTTTTCCTATAAGCCCCTCCAAAAAATTACTGAATGCTTCCCAACATCAAGCTGCAAAAGCACAAATAGCATTTTACAAAATGTGACCTTTTTTGTCCACTTCTGCGGTCACCCACTCTTCCCTTTTAACAGCTATTGTTTTCGATAATTACCAAGCAGATTTGCAACGAGCTTGTGAAATGTTGCCGAAAAAGGCGAAAAAACGTGAATCAAATACATTTTCATTACCAGCGTTGTAATGCATACATATCTTTATTCTAAGTGGATAAAAAAGCTTGTGTAAATCAGTGAGATATATCTGTTATAGGACAGGGTTTAATGGTTGCTGTAGAAGGGCGTAGTTGTCACGAACCAAAAGTTTGAATCAGACAGAAAAACCAGCTTCCTTGACCATATATGTGAGACAAAGGGAAATAAGTCTTTTGTCTCAGTTAGACACTTAAATCTTTCTGTCATGCCAGACAGCGACAACTCCTGTTTTTGTGTTGTGGTTTGATGATTTTCATTATGATCATTATTTCTTTGTTTTTCGTCTTGTCCTTGTCATTTGAATTTCCATGCTCTGTATTATAGTTTTACCTTATTTCTGATTTATTTTGAGACATTTCTTCCTTCTCTACCTCGATTTGCTTGAATTCATATGGTTTTTATTTGTTTATACACAAGGTTTTTCAGGTTTTCACACAGCTGTATTACATTCGTCATGACCTTCTCCAGTATATGTACTACCAGGTTTCCTTTGTTCATTGCCTGATTATCATCATTCCTGCAGAGTCTTCTACACACTCGCTCCATTTTTATTACCTCTGTCAAGGTGGAGGTCATGTATTTGGTGGCATTAGTTAGTCTATCTGTTTGTTAGGAATATAACTCAAAACATTATGGATGGATTTTGATTAAATTTTCAGGAAATCTCAGAAATGGAATAAGGAACAAATTATAAGATTTTAGGGGTGATTCAGATCACTGCCTGGATCCAGAAACTTTTTAAAATGATTCTTTACTTTGGGGAGATAGCGATAATTTTGACATTAGAGCTTCTAACTCATGTCTGTGGATGCTGGGAACCCTGCTGTGCTGGTGCTGCTGGACCTCACAGCAGCCTTTGATACAGTCGACCATGCAGTCCTTGTATCTCGCCTGGAGAAGTATGTTGGTATCCATGACAACACTTGCCAATGGTTTAAGTCATACCTGGCAAACAGGAGCTTTTCTGTAATTATTGGAGATCTCTGCTTTTTATATGCATCCCTTTCATGTGGGGTGCCACAGGGGTCTATTCTCAGCCCTGTTCTCATTTCATTGTATTTGCTACTTTTGGAATCAATTATAAGAAAACATTATCTGTCTTTTAATTTGTCTTGACAAGACAATTTTCTGATATAGTTGGCCATGAGTCCAAATGAAAATACTCCACTTATTAAGCTACTGGATTGTATAAATGATGTAAAACAGTGGTTGACACATTTTGCACTTGAATGACAGCGAAACTAAATGTATGTTGAATGTTTCCACAAACTGTAGTACTCTGGTCCCCTTTTTAAAATCACATGTTAAAAATCTCAGTGTAACATTTGACAGTGGGCTCAACTTTAATAAACAGATTAGTTCTGTTGTTAGAACAAGCTTTTTTCAGCTCCATCTTTTGGCCAAAGTGAAGCCCTTTCTCAGTCAGCAGAATCTTGAGAAGGCAATCCATGTATTCATAAGTTAAAGACTGGTCTACTGTAATGCCCTTTATGTTGGCCCCAGTCAGTCTTCAATTTCACGTCTTCAACTTGTACTTCTGCTGCCTGATTTTTAACGAGCAGATGTGAACACATAACCCCCGTGCTGTCGTCACTCCACTGGCTTCCAGGTTGTTTTAGAAGTGATTTTAAACTTCTGTTGTGTCCACAGTCATGGCAGGACCCTGCGTTCTTTGGGTCAACTTCTGCTAGAAGTGCCAAGGTGGAGATACAAACAGTGGGGTGATCGTTCTTTTACGTTTGCTGCTCCTAGACTGTGGAACAAATTGCCCCCCGATATTCGCATCACTACTGATCTCGGCCTTTTTAAATCAAAGTTTAAGACCCACTTTTTTAGATTGGCTTTAATTCTGACTGGGTCAGTCTTGTTTCTAGGTGTATTTTGTTATTCTTGCTTAGTTTGTTTTATGCACTTCTGAAAGGCTCTTAATACCCTGAAGCACTGTAGCACTTTCCAATCACGTTTCTATATGTTGTTTTAATTATTTTATGTTTTTATGCATTGTTTTTACATATTTTTATGACTCTTGTAAAGCACTCTCTGGAACTCCTTCCTCTAGTGGAAGGAGTTCCAGAGAGTAGGAGCCACTGCTGCAAAAGCTCTTTCACCCATGGTATTTAACCAGTCATGCTGCTCAGCTAGCAGACCCTGATCACATGACCTCAGGGATCTGCCTGGGATGTATGGCTGCAAAGATTCATTTATATAATTTGGGGCTTGACAATGCAAAGTTCTTTATGTTAAAAACAGAATTTTGTAATGTACACTGTGGTGGATTGGGAGCCAGTGTAGCTAAGCAAATAACGGGGTGACGTGAGTATTTTGAAGATTTAGTTTGGAGTGTTGCAGCAGCGTTCTGTACAACTTGAAGATGCTCCAATGGGTTATTATTAAGGCAAGTTAAACTAGAGTTACAGTAGTCCAGGAGTGAAGATATAAAAACATGTATGATCATTTCCAGCTCAGAACCTGACACAATAGGGCTTAGCTTAGCAATATTTCTTCTTCTAAATGATGAATGAAAATTATATTAAATTACATCCTTGACATCATCACACTTTCTTTCTAGAAGTGAAAATATCTGACTATTTTCACATGTTCCCGAAAAGGTGCTTCATTTCTGTTTATACACATTTTTTAAAAAAAAAGCTCTTTTCATCAACCTTTACTAATACAATTCCTCAAAATTTGATAAAAATAGAGACAGAAATATGACTAATGGAACCACTGATTGTTCAGCCTTGTGGAAAGGCAGCTAGAGTCTCATGAAATGTTAAAAAATCTCATTGAGAAGAAAAACTGTCTTGACAGGCTTGATACTCCAAGTCACTGCAGGTTGTTTCAGACCGTACTTACAGCTAGATGCTTACACAATCAGGTGTGTCAGAACAATGCAGTTGAAAGAAGACAGAAACATAAAACTCATCCACTGAACTTGATAGCATGACTTTTGAACTCTTGCCGGGAATCTTTCAGAAGTAGAGTGCATCATCCAGCTCATAGGATAAGTCATATTAAGTAGAGAAAAGTAACTCCTCAACTTCTTGTCAGCCATCCTTCAAATCAACTGGCTGATTGATTTCTGGTGTTTCATGTAGCTGTAAGTGTGGATTGGGTGTTTTCTTTTAAAATGGTCTGACTTCATGAGTGACTCGTCTGCTTAGCATAGCATTTGTTTAAACAGAAAAGCTGCAAATTTTAATTGGAGCGATGAGCTGAGCTGCTTCTGGGATCCCTCTTAAATGCACTGTTTCTTGTAAAATCATAATCATTGACCAAAGTGGCCACAATCAACTCCAGATACATAATGGTTAGATTTTTGCTGTTTTTCCAGTCCCTTTTGTTATCACTGTGCCTTATAGACATCTAGATTACTCCCACCTAGAGGACTGTAGCCTTTAGTACAAATCAGGACTTTTTAGCTTAGTGAAGTTCCTTCAGTTCCACTCTGGTTTTTAAGTGTCGTAAAGCTGCTTCACTTTTTGTATCACCATGGCAACATATACTAGTTCGAAGATAAGAGAGAATAACATGTAAAAATTCTGTCTCCAAACCAATAAACTCTATTAGAAATAATATTAATAAAAAATAAATAAAAAAATAAAAAAGAGAGAGATCTGTATGTGATCACCTCTCAGATTCTTACTGGAATCAGTGAAGGACTACCCTTTTAGATATTCACTCAGAACCGTCTTTGTAAGATGTGTGTCAGCAGGATGTTAGCATCATGTAGTTTTTTTTCTTTTTTTAAAAAAAAGAGATTAGTCTTTTGTTCCTGCTCACTTTTAAGATTTGGCTCTAACATTACATTTCATCTATCAAAGTCATTAAATTCTAAAAGATTTCCTCGCTTTTTTTTCTCGTGCAGCATAACAAATTTGCAAAATTGCAGATTTTCAGATTCTAGATGACAGAAAATGATCTTAGACATTTAAAATAAACCCACTTAGTAGTTTTAATGGTTTCTCGGTCTACTCTTAAAAGGGAGCAAGAAGCATTTAGAAGAGCCTGTTTCATCTGACCAAATTAGACTTAAAATTTTAATGTGCTTTAAGGTTACACCTGCATTACATGCATTTAATAAAATTCTAAATTTTCACATCGTCTTACGTTTTGATGTTAAAATAATATTAATCAGCTTATAAATTTATGCATACACATTGTGTGCAGCAGACTCAATGAAAAAAGGAGTTCTGGCTGTTTGCATACTTTTTCTTTTTGTTATTTTTTCCTTCCCGCTTTCACTGTGCAGCTGCATAAAACATTAAAGCATTATAGCGGAGTGCAATAAATAAATAAGTAAATAAAAACATAGGAGAATTAAAACAGGCTAAAAGAATAAAATAAATAAAATGGAAACAGAGCAAGTTAAAATCAAGAAAACAGACATCAGAATACATACATGAAATACATGTAATACCAACACATATCAGCAGGAGATACATTATCATCATCATGATTATCACTATAACCATCATCAACACATTATCGTTATTACCATCACTGTCAATGTACGTATGCAATACAAATTTTTAAAAGAGAAAAACTATCTTAATTAAAAGCAGTGGAAAATAAAATTGTTTTTAGACCCACTTTAAAAGAGCTGCAGCTTAGATTAATTAGTTTTACCTCTCAGGATGGAAAGCAAACTTAACCCAGATGATCTTTAGAAGTCTCCATGGCTCATATGGCATCAGCAACATTTTAAAATCAATTCTCTGGCACACATGAAGCCATTGTAAAGATCTGAGAACTGGAGTGATATGTTCCCGGCTTTGGTATTTGTGAGGACACAAGTAGCAGCAGTCTGGATTAGTTGCAGGTGTCTTAGTGAATTTTAGAGACCTGTAAAACCCCCTTTACATTTAGCAAGACAACTGAAAACAAATGCATAGAAAGTTTTTCTACATTATGCTTAGCCACCAGTTCTCTTATTCTAGATTTATTCTTCAGGTGGAAAAAGTTTGATTTGGTTATTTTTTTTTAATATTGCTGTTAACATTTAGTTCCAATTTTTAACATTGCTGACTTAAGCTTGGCAGAAACGTTTGGATTTTTTTTTTTTTTTCAAACACACTGACTTCAGTTTATCTGTTTTCAGCTGAAGAAAATTCTGACACATCTACATACTGATTAGACTGAGAAACACACTTATACTTAGCTTTGTTTGGGACCGGAGTCCCCAAGTGAGACAGTAATATAGAGCTGAGTGTCGTCAGTATAAAAATGATAAGCCATTTGGTTGGTTTCCATGATTTGAGCATGTGGTAGCATGTAGATACTGAACAATAGGGGGGCCAAAATGTAACCTTGGGGAACTCCACATGTCATATTTGCTTAAGTAGATCTATAGTTACCAATTGATATGAAGTAGTCCCTGTCTTTCAAATTTCAATTCAGAACTGGAGTTGAAACAAAACTGCATCAGCTATTGGAAAGACCTGATGCAAACAGCAGCTTCCCATTTTCATTTTAAAGATTTTTAAAAGTGCTACAAGAATGCCAGAATAAATTTTCCATTTGTTTATTATAGAGAACAGTCAGTATTTGCACAGCCACCATTTCAATATAAAAGCTGTCTACTAACAGAGCCATACTTATATACATTTGCTTTAATCTGACAGCTAAAAACTGTATTCCACATTCAGAGTGCAGCACTTTTAAGCTTAGTTGGCAAGGATAGTTTTGACTTACTAAAATATATGAAATCCAGCAATGCTTCCTTTGACAGATTTGTTGCTACTGTTTAAAGAAACAAACAAACAAAAAAAAACCTAAAAACAAACGCACAGATGCTGCTGTCAATCAACAGCAGGACTTTACGGTTACAGTAAACCCACCATGTGGCGTAGTTTTATACATCGAGTCATGTGATGCGCTCAGGGGCCTAGTCAGTGTGTCATAATCTGATCCAACCACTGGCAGAGCCCCAGCGATCTGGTAAGACAGCAGTGACAGAAGGAGGGAGGTCACTACAATTTCCATAATGCTGTGACATAACTTGCAGGGAGTATGTTGACTTTAGATGCAACACTCCTCGGGTGTGTCACCTGGACTGAATTATTTCTGCTGGGTGTGTGTGTGTTTGCTATGTGTGATAGTGTGTTTTGCACACTCGTGAACATGCACGTGACAGTTCGTTTGTTTGAGTGTGCAGAGGCGAGTCTAAGCCTGCTCGGGTGTACACATGGGTATGCCTGCGTGTGTGTTTGGTATCTGACAGCAAAGTGAAATTACACCAAGACAGAAACCAGATGTGATTGATTCTGTAAACTGAGACAAAGATTGTATCTTGATTTGATTGAAATAACCAGGGGCTGACATGAAAGTTGATGTAAACAGGAATTTTTTTCCTATTTCTATTTTATTTTCATTCAACTAAATGGTCATTTAGAACTATATTTACACTGATTTTGTGTGGGTGTGTGTGATATACATTTTTTAAATATAGTTAATTAGAATTAGGATTTTAAATTATCCCAAACACAAGTCATGCTTTAATGAAAATATTAAAGCATGCATGAAGAAAAAATGTAGAAATCTATAATATTTTGAAAAATGCAGTGTGGAAATTTATTAGAAGAAATAAAAACGTAAAGGTACAGTGTGTAAGAATTACTGACATCTAGTGTTAAAGATGGGCATAGAAATTATTATATATATATATATATATATATGAAACTGGACCAAAATATGCACATAAAGGAGCAGAAGGTGCAATGCTTCGTATCCTTTAGCGTAGAGCATAAGTGAGCCATGAGACGTTGCTTATCCCAAAACGGTGCCCTAACACCTATCACACTAAGCAGGTACTGCAGTTTTGAAGCTCTGACGGTTCTCACTTAACACACATGTAGTTTTTTGTTCATTGAGAGAAACTGTAGTAAAAATGGTTGCATAAATATAGTGGTTGCCATGAATGGTACCAAGTAGCTTGTAAGAAATAAATAACATTAGTTAGTATTTTAGAAAAGCAATTAGTAATAATAATAATATTAATAATAATAATAATAATAATACATTTTATTACTGGGCACCTTTCATAAAAGTCAAGTTTGTGTTATTGTAGAAGATACATAAATTAAGTAAAATACAATAAGTTAAAAGAACGAGACAAAAAAGATTAAATTTAAAAACAGGACACGAGAGCCTAATGAAGTGGAAGGTTCACAGGGAACAACAGAGTTTGAGTTTGGGTCTGAAGAGTGGAAGCGAGGAAGGTCAGGGGGACGTTTCATAACCGAATCAAAGCAGGAAATGACAAATAATCTGACATTTTTGCCGTAAAAACTCAACTGTATTCAGTTGTTAGAATAGTTATCGTTGATTGTAACACAAAAATATACGTTGTTTACTTGGTTGTTTTTTTTTTTTTGGTTTTTTTTTGGTCTGGGAGTGCAGTGGTTATTCTTCCTTTTTACTTTTTACCGGTCAATTCAACGTGCCACCAGATTAATCAGTAAAAGATGTGTTTGTTAGCTTCAGTGATGTATGACTAATCTCCTCTGAATTGAGGATCTGATTTGCTTTACGTCCCAGACGTTAAACTTAGCAGCAGACAGAGGGAGGGTGGGGGGCACGCCTGAAGTGTTTACGTTACAGGGAGGCGAGCCGTCTTTATGTAACTCACTTCCCATATCACATTCCACGCCTGTATTGTATTTCCAGCCTATGTTTGCGAATGAAAATAACAGCTGCTGGCAGAGCTCACAGTTCATGTCAATGTCGTCCATAACAGAAACAACCGAGTATGAAATGAGACTGTCTTTATCTAACTACTAACTGCACTATTAATATCACAACTGTTGTTATTATTGCTTATTATTCTATAAATGCCACTAGCTACTTCTACTACACTTCCTTATGCTACTAACCAGCAGAATTATGGTGAAAAAAGCTCCTCATTGTGAACTTCTAAACTACTATTTCCAGTATTCTGCTGTTTTTGTTTTTAAATTAAACCAATCACAGAGACAGTTATATTACATGACAGCCATAATCAAGCAACTATTCCCGTTATTTAGTATTTCTGTGTCTACATGCACATAACAACAGAGACTGCTGCTTTTCCTCCACACCTGTTTGATGTTCTGTCAATTACACGACTGCTCTGCCTCACCAGATGCAGCTGTTTACTATCCGTCATTACTCCACCAGCATATGTACACCCCGGTTTCTTTTCTTCTCTGCCAGATCACCGATGTTTGAAATGTTTCTGAAATTTCTTGTCACAATCAAAGCCAACAAAGTGAGTGTAGCTGCAGCTTAAGGGAAGTTACTGAGGATGAAAGCCAGTAAACAAGTGCACAAGATCAACTCAGTAACTGTAATTTCAATCATAGTTAATGGTTTCCTCTACCACTGGGTAATTTGCATAATTACCATTCTCCTGTTAATTGCTTTGCTTTCCTGTGTTGCATAAAAAACTGCTGATTCAGAAAAAAAAAGTGAAACTTGGGTTTAGGTGAGCAGGAGATGGTGCTAATGATGGTCTGTAATGTTAAAATATATAGTGCTGTGCAAGGGAAAGTGGAAACTGGTGCAGTCATTTATTACAGCATGTGCAAATGGAAATAATTAAATAGAAATACAGTAAAGGCAAAAACAGAGTTTGTACAGTTCTAATGAGTTTGAAAGTCGGGGAGCAGCTTCATACTTTAACACACCAGTGTTGCCTGTAATTTCTTTAAGGAGTCTTCAGGGATAGTTCTCCACGTTTCTTCAAGGACTTTTCAAAGCTCTTGTTTGGATGTTGGCTGCCTTTTGCTCTGTTCGGTCAAGATGATCCCAGTCTGCTTCAGTAATGTTGAGGTCTGGGTTCTGGGCAGGATTCTTTCCTCCAATTGACCTGTTATTGAGATTTGCAGGCCAGTTCTTGTGTCATGTGGGATGCCTCAACCTTTTTTCCCCGTTTCTCCTCCTTAAGAATGGCCTCGACAGACACCTTTCCAAGGAGACCATTTCCGATGAAGATGGTCTGAATCTTCCAGATCCAATGTGACAGCCCCCCTGCCCCCTTTGAAAAACTTTGAAAAACCCCCAGAAAGTCTGGAGAATTATTGCTGAACTAAAAGAAAGTCTGGCTGATTGGCAGCTGTATACAAAGAAAGGCCGACTCAAGACTTTTCCCCAGCACTATATTTAAGTAGATGATGTGCTGTAAAATCTCTTCTTACCTGCTCCACCGACTCCCACTTCAGTTTTCTTTCTAACTCGCGTTATCTGCAACCCCGCTAGAGCAGCTGTGCGTTTGTTACATCCAGCTTGACGTGTAGGTGGATCATGTGAGACTATAGTTAGATCAAACAAGAGATTAGTCAAGAGGAAGAGTTGCTCACCTGACTCTCAAACCTCAACCTGCCTGTTTTCTGCTGCTGTGGGCGTCTCTGCCCACGACAGATGATTTCTCTCTGTGACTGGTGAAGATCAGAGCTAAATGTCAGCTCAAGAGAAAAAGATGGGATCTGATTTCTGACAAAAACAAATAAAGGCTAATAAATATTTTTCGATGTTTTTAAAGCTCCAATCCATCACTCACAGTCATCTAAATGTGTCTGAACGCTCCGTTGAAGAATCAATACTTAATAGATGCTACAGTGGTTGATTTAGGATGAAGAATTTAATAAAGATCTCTTTACTTGACAGAAAGGTAAATAAGAAATGAAAGCCCTAATTCTAGACCTTTAATTCACCAAACAAGCCTGTAAAAAGTCTCAAGCATATCAGAGTCAGTGCGGTGTTTCAGATCTGGTGAAAAAAAATGTGGATTTGGTTTTATTGAAATGGGTTTAAATCAGACATCAGTAAGTTTTTATCTTTCAGTTGAGTTTATATTCATGGAAATGCTGAGAAAGACGGAGAGCTTGACAGGCAGCTTGACAGGCAGGAGGAGAAAACCACATAATCTCAGCTAAATTAATGAAGGCAGGGAGAGAATCAGCGGCTGCTTACTCCAAATGTCTCCTGCTCTCAGACAGGAAATGAAGCCAGACGAGGCCGCGCTTGGCAGCTGTTTACCCGTTAGCAGCGGAAGCCATGTTCTTGGATCAGTTTCAACTTTTGGCCCAAAATGGCTGTTATTAGGATGGAGCTTTGGGTTGACTTATCCACGATCAGCCCCATCCAGACGCCATCGGATCAGAAGCATTTGATCTGATGGTCGCAAATGGACCACATGATGCATAAATGGATAAAGAAAAGGACCTTTGGTCAATTTATAATGACCCATCAATAAAGCCGATGACTGTGGAACATCCACGGATTATATATCAAAAACTGAGGATTAAATTCATGATTATGATCAGATATTGATGCTATTTCTCCTTATTGATGCTTTGTTCTGATTATTTATATAAATAAAAAATGATGGGGAGAAGAATCAGACCCTTGAGTTTGTGACTTTATTTATTTTTTTTGTATTAAATAAAACAACTGCTAGAAGTGATGTGCATAAGAGCAGAGAATAAGGTTACGATTATCAGTGGAATTGTATTTAACTTTAATATATTTTGACTTATTCAATCACTTAAGTAACTTAAAATTTAAATCATTTATGATTCTCAAACTGAATAACAAATATGTCTTATATAAATGTATAAATTAATAGATTGATTATTTGGACATTTATTACATAATTGTAATCCTTTGGATAATTGTAATCTAGATTTATTTAATATCATACTAGACAATAACGAGGGAACTTGATTGACAATAAAATACTAAAAGCAAAAAATGACCATGTTAACAGTTTAAAAAGTAGCTTTCACTTGTTGAAGCAACCTGTTTCCAACCTTAAAACCTTTTATTTCTGACTTGTTTTCACACTGACATTCATTACTGATGTGAAGAAAAGAGAGAAAAAGTGACAGAGTAAGAGATAAGAGTCAACATCAGGCCGACTTTTACTGGCTGGAGAGAGCTCAGAGAAGAGACAGGATGAAGATGGATGAAGAATTAGCCTCGATAGGTTCAGTGGTGTGACTTTAAATACACCATCCAACAAAGTCAGATCATTCATTAAAAAGACAATAAAAGTGAAAAACTCAACATATCTGACTAGTAACAAAGTGTGCAAGTATGCACAGTGACATAAGCACATGTGGTAGAAGAGCTGGAGATTAGAAACTTCTGTCTGTGTTGGATTTGACTGAAGGACAAATAAAAAGCTTGGCTGTTAGATGGGTTTTGTTTATTGTAGCAGGCTTGGAAAAAATAGGATGGTTAATATGCATGCTTGGCAATGCATATGAATACAAAAACCTAACAGCAATCAATGAATCAATACATGCAAACTGGTTAAAGTTAAGCCCATCTATTGTTATTGCAAATCTTTGGATGGTTGTGTATGTTTCAGGTTACCACAGCCTTCTAAAGGAAAGGCTGTCTTCCTCTGCTGCCCGGTTAGCGGGCTGTCCAGTCGTTTGAGGAATCATGGTGGGAAGAGTGTTGCTTCATATTGTGCTCTGGGAACTGTTTTCTAGTACTCCACCTACCTAACTGCATTGCTCATTTGGTCAAGTCAGCTTCCAGATGGTAACAAATAGTTGTATACTCAGCTTTCTAGAAGTTTCAAGCAGATTCTCAGATCTTTGCAATATGAGTAAGTTTGTGCATCCACCCTGCAAGGTGATGTTTGTTTTGCACTATAATCATAAACATATATTGCACTTGCCTGTTTATTAACGTGCTTTATTTACTCAGCGATAGTACTAGTTTGGTTTGTTTTGTTTATTGGCTTACATGCTCGTATTTCATGCACCTGAGAGAACTGTAATTTCAATTCTTTGTTTGTCCTGTTCATGCTGCAGAATTGACAATAAAGCTGACCTTGACTTTTGACTTTGATCAGAGTGGAGAAAGAGCTGAAACTAAGAAACTGTCTGCTTAAAGGAAATGATCTGCAACTTTTAACTATGGTAGTAAAGCAGGTTTAACATTTTAAATCAGTAACCACTTGTTTGCAGTAACTTTTTAAAAACAGTTTTTGTCTTCACAGCCACCATTAGATACATTTATTTGTTGCTTGCACAGGTCAGTACTTATTTTTGTTTCGTTAGCATGCAGCAATGGTGGCACCTCATGGCAAAGCTGGGATGCCTTTTTTTTCCAAGATAAGATACATTTTAATCAGGTTTTGTCCTCTATGCTTAAATGTCAAACTCCACAGGCTGACAGGTCATCAAAACTCTGTTGAGCAAACATGCCAGAGTATCTGTGGGTTCATGTGACTTTTGTTTACAAGCCCTGGACTGATTGCAACTGGGCACTGGCAGGGCACAATAACCACGTACAGTTAGAGTCAACTTTTCCACTGAAGTTTAGAGCAAATTGAACCAGCTATAAAACAGAATAACTGTAGACAAGGGACATGTAACAGTGGGCATAATATCCTATGTAAAAGTCCAGGCAGATGTCAGTTTCCTTTGCTCCTTAAGAGCCAGACTGAATGCAGTCACAAGATTTTATCTCAGAGTTTAAATATGAAAACCACCATCTTTTACGAAGTTTACACATCCACTCAGGGAGTAAAGTGTTTTCAGCTGGATTTCGACTGCTTGCTTCACCTAAATCGTCCCACCCCCTGCCTGCCATGCAGTGTCAGCCTGATTTCTCTGAGTCTGTGTAGAATTTTGGTTGTGGTTTTGTGGTCGATGTGCATAATAAAATGATTGACAGCGCACAGCAGCGGGCAAGTAACAAATCAATGTCAACTGTCCTGCTCCGACTGACATTTCTAGGTTTGAAAAATGCCTCAGATGCACAAAGACCCTGATGTCTGACAATGTTTAGGATTTGACAAAGGAAAAAAGTCCTTATTTTACTTGACAAAGTACAACAAGATTAAAGCATTTACAGTCTTTAGATTCTGTCATTAATATGGAATATATTTATGAAAATTCAGTTAGAATGGCTTCTAATGTCTGCTGTTAAACAGCATTTAAAAGCCAAAAATATTTTCAGTAAAGATGGCTCTTTCTGTTGAATTTAAAGTACCAGAGATCTTTCCTGAACTGCTTTTGTTGATATTTTTCACCAGCTTTGCAGCTATTTATAATCTGTGGCACAGAGCCTAGAGCTCTGAAGTGTCTTACAAATGCTGCCACAATACATGTCTTACTGGTACTGGATGATTGCTCAACTAACATTTTGATTTCGCTGTTCCATGGGGGAAAAAAGACAGAAAAGGTCTAACCAGCCGGTGCAGGGATTTGGCTGAGAATGGACTTTCTATTTTTGCATCCATCATGTTCCACTGAAAAAAAAGCCAAGCAGTGCTAATGCAGAATAGCTGCAGGGTAAAACCTTCATGGAAGAATTTCACTGGCATTGAACGTTACTGTCAATATCCAGGCTGGGGTTTTGCTTTTCTCAGTCCACTAATTTTTGCAATAATTTCATATTCATATTGTGTTATTTCAACCCCAAACATTGATGTCTACATATTTTTTCTGATTTACAAATAAATGAAAATATAACATTAAATGAAGTCTTTTTATACCATGAAAAAGAGCATTTTTACATGAAGATAGCCACAGAATAAATAAATAAAATATTCTGCATATGTACTCAGTAATAAAACATTTTTTATTATATCGTTTACCACAAAGGGTTAATGAAAAAGCTCATCTTTCCTGCTTGTAAATCCATCATGAAGTGAACTCTGCTGCTCTGCCAAGTGTCTCTAGCTCAATACTGACACATGGTGGCGAAACTGTGTCACTGCATGTGCTGCAGAAAAGATGAAGAAGGAAAAAACAGCAGAATACAGACAAAAGAAGAAGAAAAATATAAAGGACTAAGCCTGTATAAAAGGGGAAAGAAAACAGAAGTGGGCGAATGTAATGATTCAAAAAAGAGAGAACACCCAGTATTTCCCCTCCAGTCCATTAAGAATTAAATATGAACATATTGTCCATGGGTATGCCTATAGGGTAATCCTCTTTATGTCCAACTCATCTCAGTGGGCCTCATTCTTGGCTCAATGCTTCCTGGTTTAACTGTGAGAGAGAGAGAGAGAGAGAGAGAGAGAGAGAGAGAGAGAGAGAGAGAGAGCAGCACATGTGACTGCACAGGTTCAGCTACAGTTGCTGAAGCTAAAGGTTTTCACCTGTGAGGGATTGAAATGCCATTTTAACCCCTTCCCCAGGGCTCAGTCTGATTCTTTTCTTGCAATGAAATAATAAGAGGAACAGCTATTCCTGCCATTTGTCCAGGTATAGATGAAAGGATCCTCTAGTTGTTTGGTAGTTTTAAGGCACTCAATGTAAAACATACATTTTGCATAACATGTGAGACCAAAACCAGACAAAATTTTTAAGAATTTTAAAAAGGCGTTTTTCCTTCAGACATTCATTTAAACAAATAAAAAAATTCTAATAAGCTTTAAAATTATTGTTATTATTGATAATAAAACAGTTTTTATTTTTTTATAACGCTGAAACAATGAGCATTGAAATAGGTTGTTTACTTTAAGACCACTTATGTAATTTGTCTCAAAAATATGAAGAATAAAAAAAAAACTTAGGATGTTGGGACATGTTTTAAATTCAAGGCAGGAATACATTAATTTATGAAAGCACAATAACAAAATAAATTCATTTAAAGGTAACAAACTGCTGTTTCACAGCAGTTCTTTAACATGCTCATAGAAAAGATAAAAAAAAATAAAATAAATATCCTGAACAATGCACAGCATTAATGTTTTGTTCATGTCCTGAGCTCGTCTCGTGCTGTCGGACATGATCTGTCCTCTGCTGGGACGGTTTCCTCAGTTTGTTGCTGCTCTCTGACATGTGCCTGTCCTCAGTGAAGGCAGATGGGCTCTAATCTGCAGATAAACTAAAACTAGATGCTGATGACCCAACGGCCAACAAGTAATTAAGCTGCTGATTCTGTGTTTATTTAATCTGAATGGGGTGTAAAGCAGATTAAACTTGAATGGGGGGAATAAAGACGATTAACAAGATTTCTCTTTTTCTCATCACTCGTTAATTCGTGGGCAGTTTTTACACAACTGCCACAAATTTCCTTTCCAAACAAAGTAATGAATCTGCCGAGAGCAACGTGAAGGCAGTTTGGAAAGCATACAATAGTATCTATCTATCTATCTATCTATCTATCTATCTATCTATCTATCTATCTATCTATCTATCTATCTATCTATCTGTCTGTCTGTCTGTCTGTCTGTCTGTCTGTCTGTCTATCTATCTATCTAGCTATCTATTTTTGACTATAAAATAAAATGAACATATTTTCTCTCTCTTCCTCCCTCTCAGGTGGACAGGCAGTGCCTCAGGACCCACTACCTTCCTCCACCTGCCCTCCAGGGCCCCCCGGACAACCTGCGGTCGCGAACGGCAACAGCGACGTCATGGTGAACTTTGATCCTGATCCAGCAGACCTGGCGTTGTCCAGCGTGCCGGGACAGGAAGCATTTGATCCACGGCGGCATTGCTTTACAGATGAGGAGCTAAAACCTCAGCCGATGATCAAGAAGGCTCGCAAGATGCTGGTCCCGGATGAGCAGAAGGTACTACATCCCCCACAATCCATTTCTACTTCTCGTTCACGTCTCAGCCTGCTTCTTCACTGCAGAACAGCAACTTTTGTCTAAGCTGCTTTGAGAAAGTTGGTGAATTTTTATGTTTTTCAAAAATATGAAAAGTCATTGACAATTTTTAGAAACCTTTTCTGGGTTAAAATATCCGTCTTATGGGGTTAGTTTAATGTGTAATACATCTCCAAATGAACATTTACTCACAGCAGCAGAAAGAAAATGAGCATAATTGAATTGAATTGAATTGACCTGAATTCAATTCACTTCAAATGAATTATTTTTTTAATAGCTCATGAAAATGATATTTTTTGGATTAATTTTAAAATGAGAAATAAAGTAGAAAAAAAACTTTATTTAAACATAAAGTAAGCACTGATCAAAGTCAGCACTTACTCATATTTTTAAAATGCTTCTAAAGATAAAATCTTAACAAACAGCTCAGCAAAGGTCACATCTTCCTTTAGGGTCCAGTTCAGACAGAGGCTGCAGCAGCACTCTTTAGCTCTTAGCCTTGAGTTTAATCATTAGAAAGACCACAGCCCTCTCACAGCCCCGGTACAGATGTGGAACAAAAACTTAAGGAGCATGACGCACGCTGGTATTGATGCCCCCTTATGAGAGTCCTAAAATATTTTGTACTCAGCTCATTGCACAATAGGAAAGGCTGTGATCCATGGCTCATGCTTTCACAGAGCAGCTGCAGCTCCTGAGGTGTTTATAATTTATGGAGCGATGAAGGTGCTCATCTTGCTGTGTTCAGCCATTGTTGTTCTATAAATACTTTGTACGCTGCTTTGGAAAAATTATCTCTGGCCAAAGCTAAGATGAAGTTCAGATCTGCTCATCAGATCCTCACAAACAAGCTTGTAGGTTCTGATATGTAGAACAGCAACACTGCACTGAAGCTGAGCAAAATCTGGCTCTGATTAGAAGACAAAAATATTCAAGCTGCAAAACATAAATCAGATCATTATTTTCACATAAAAAAGAGCAGCCAGAGACCAAAGACCTCCTCCAGCAGCTCAGCAGGCCACGACTGTACAGCTGAATGAGAAAAGAGCTTCTCTTATTGTTTTCATTGTTTTCCATTTTACAGCTTTCTTTTCTACAGTTGAGATAAATATTACTATATAATACTCACATTCCACTGATGTGTAGGACTTTTGTATCCATGTACCATTTGATCCCCAAAAAGCATTGCTGAGTGACTTTTTGTCTTATCCTTTCTCTTATTCTATTTCTGATGGCTTTTACTGTAAGAAGTGCACATTTGTTCTAACTTAAACAGTAATCCACTGTACAACTTGAAAATTTTAATCAGTTTTACAATAAACACTTAGCTTTCTGGCCTCCAAAATGAGCCTTTTCACCCCAATTAGCCTACATACAAATATTCAGTCATATTTGATCAAAAACTTTGAAGCTGCTACATTTTCAAGGCTCCAAAAATGTTTCATGCAAAAGTTTGCATCTGCAAACTGTAAAATTCTTCTTTTGCATTACCTGAAATGGGCACAAAAGTGATATTGCATAACTATAACACAAAAAAAATAAGACTAATAATAATAAATTGGACGGTTCACGCCTCCGCGTCGTCCATTAATTTATAATAATGGACACTATAGCATGCTTGTAAAACAAACGGTTAGACTAATAAATGCATGCTTTCAGGACAATAAATTCAAGCTATGCAACTCTACCATCTTACAATTTCCCTTTGAGATTAATAAAATATTTTTCATTTCATCAGTTTGTGCACCCGTTACCTGTTTTCTTATAAAAAAAAAGTTCTATATGCATAACAGACTTTTCAGTTTTTCTTTTATTCCAGCACATGATTTATAAATATCAGCATCAATTTAATCTTCTTTTTCCACTACTGATTAATCAGTACCTAATGTAGCTTGCTACAAGAATAAAGGATAGTAAACAAAACTATTTTAGAATGGCCGATCATGGCATGAAAAGATATAAGAAGCAGCATCCTATAAAGTACTCCCAAATGAACATAGAAATTAATTTGTCTAGTTTTTGAAAACCAGCTTAAAACATTTTTTTCAGTCAAATTTCTGTTAAAGCTTACTTTCCTTAGGTTTTATAAAGAGCCAAAATATCTCAGCATTAGCAAACACTCCTGCTATGTGCTGCTGCAGCCAGTGCTGCTCTCATATCAGATTGGACATAACAAGAACCTGAGTGGCAATAAAATAGGACTTTCTATCGGCTGCAATGGTTTCCCTGTCATGTGAATCACAGAATTTGCATCGAACATTAGCAAACGGCTAGAAAGTAACTACAGCTGGCAGTGCATTATAAGTAATCCCCACTTAAAAGAAAGTCATCTGATCAAGTATTTAGCTCTGACCAGTAAGGATAATCTACATGCCCACCTCAAGAGCAGAGTCTCCCAAGAGAGGGCAAGCTTCCTTCTTTTAGCTGTATGGTAGTTCTATAAAAATATAGTTTTTTAGTGGTTTTAAATCCTTTTTAGCACCGCTAATCAAGTACGATTAACTTTTACGACTTTTAAGCAGATATTTCAGGGGTCATTAAGTATGAATTTCAGGGTCAATCTTCCCTCTAAGCAAGGTGGACTCAATTAATTTTGAGCTTATTTCAACTAATCATTACAAATACAACATGCTTGAACAAGCTGTTGTATTCATGTAACATCACATGTGCTTCACTGGTTCTGCTTAACGTGAAGTGGTGGTCAGCATAGCTCACTGTAGAGTCTGTGGTGAACGTGTTCTAGATCACAGGCAAATGTCTTATGTTTGGGTTGTTTGGATGTTCCAATTGTTAAAATTGTGAAACTGTTTGAGGGTACTTCAGGGTTCCTTGTGAAGTTTTAAATAAAGGACAGCGAGGGAGAGAAAGGTGGCTTGGAAACCTTTTGTTGGGATCAAAAAGGGCAACAGTTTGCAATGATCACTTTGTTAGAAGTTATAGTCATTTCCTTGCTTTATCGTCAAGATTGCGATCGCTGATCAAAAAAGCCGACAACATGTAAAGTGAGCTAATTTTAACTTTAGCTAATGTTGTTGCTTCGTTTACCAGGATGGCTTCATCTTATGATGAAGATGACATGGACTGGGTTCTTTTGAAGGATAAAGGCCATGATAGTGAAACAGTCTGCCATGGTTTGTTTACATGAAATACTCGTGGCAACAATGCTATAAAAACAGCTAAATACGCACTGCAGGATTTGTCATAAAGGAGAAAATAAGTTATAAGATTTCAAGCTTTCGTCTGCTTAGAAGTTTGTCTGAAGAATCAGATAGTTTGAGTTATCAGGGAACTGAAGAAACAGGGATTTTTCCTGTAATGAATGCAGATCTCTGCTGTGGTACAGTTTAACTTTATCAAGGAATCTAGTGTTTTAAATGGCATCTAAACTTAGGCTGCTGTTGCTGTTTGGTCGACTTGAAACAAACCTTGGCTTACTTCTACGGTTAGTACAGTTCGTTTGGAGCAGTGTGATGCTCATTTGTACTCGGGTGTGCAACGAAGAAATAAATTCTGGTCAGGCTTAAAAACCAGGGGTCTTGGTTCACTGTGAAAGATAACCAAACCAAAGGAAGGTGCAGATTTAATGCACCCTTAAAATACTTGTATCTTTCTCGCACAATATTAGCTATTTTGGTTTATTTGACCACCACTTCATTTGCTGGAGGTAAGTGAGCCTCCAAAAGTTGAATACAAGCAGTTTTCAAGTTCTGCCAACATGACAGGTAGTCAGATATTCTGCCCTAGTAACAAATCAAAGTTTAAGACTCCTGCTAGCCAATCATAAAGTAGTGGACTTGGTATTTGTGTTCTGTGGCTGTCAATTTGTGTTTTTGTATTCTGTGTTTGCAACTATTCAGCTGTTGTTGCTTTTGTCTCACCATCCTTTCTCTCATCACATAAATGACCCTTCTCATCCCACTCTCTCCTCTTTTTCTCTATTTTCTCTCCTCCCCTCACCTTCTCCTCCACACACCCCAACATACTACACCGCCGCCGATGACAGGATGAAAAGTACTGGAGCCGGCGTGTGAAGAACAACGAGGCGGCGAAGCGCTCGCGGGATGCCCGGCGGCTGAAGGAGAACCAGATCTCGGTTCGCGCCGCCTTTCTGGAGCGGGAGAACGCCGCCCTTCGCCAGGAGGTGGCTGACATGAGGAAAGAGCTGGGTCGTTGCAGGAACATCATCAACAAGTACGAGAGCCGGCACGGAGACTTGTGAGGCGGAAAGAGACGGAAGAAGATGAAGGAAGAAAGGGGCGGGTGGGGAAGAGGAGATTAGAGAAGGGTACAAGGCAACCCATCAACAGCAGCACTTTAGTTGAAGTGGTGAGGGAGAAGGCTGGTGTAGATCTGCAGTAAGCACTGTGTGACACCGGGCGCAAGTACAAGTGTGTTCAGAGTGTTTTAGTGCGTGCGCTGTGCTTCAGGATGTCATGACAGGAAAGCACAGTGGCGCCATCTTTTTTTCCTAGTTTGACTCTCTTTGTACCTGCTGCTTTGCTGAATCCACACGACGTACTGTACCATCACCTTGCGACACCTCGGCAGCTTCCATCACCCTCGGTGCTGTGCTTACGCCCGATGTCGCACGGCGTTTTTTGCAGGTAGTGCGTTCCGGCCGCTGCTCTAGCCAGTTTAAACAGGGTGTTGAATTCACAATATACCAGTGAAATCTCACTTTTTAAGCTCAAGGCATGGACACAAGCCAGGAGAGGTCAGATATGTGATTTTTTTTCTATGAATAGGACAAAAAAACATGTATATTTTTGAACTTGGCAGGAAGGCAAGACTAGTCCAGCAAAGAGGAGGAGAAGGAGGAGGAAGTAGGTTTTCATCCATATTGCAAAGAGATTTTGACAAAGGATTATTGTATATTTTTCTATTAGCAAATATATTTAGGAGGAGGATTTTGGAGATAATCTTTTGTATATTTTATATAAGGGGTTAGGGATGGGTTGTTAGCTGGACAGTCACGGGGCCACATGATAAAGCGCTTTTTCTCTTAGCTGTTTAATGCTAAAAAACAATCTATTTTCAATGTTACAGAGCTGGTTAGTTGGAGCTGGGGTGTAACAGAGAATGTATCACGGTTGAATCAGGTATTTCACACAGTGCGAGACAAGGCGAGGTATCTTAGTAACGATTGTTTTCTGTTTCGAAGGGAGCGAAGGTGCGCTAGAAAGAAGAAACAAAAACTGTATAGTTTTAAGAATTTTTTTTGTTTGCTTTCCTTGTGAGCTTGTTTAAACACTTCAGTTCTTATCTTCTATTTGATTCCTGTCCAACTTTAACTATTAATAGAGTTTTTGTTTTATGAAGGTGAAGGGGAAAAACAGAAAAACAGGAAGTAATTAGCCATCAGAACAGCTGGGTATGAGCAGATGTTTGAGAATTACAAAGCAAAAAGGAAAGCAGCAGCATTCGCTGG
Source organism: Melanotaenia boesemani (assembly GCF_017639745.1). NCBI lineage: Eukaryota > Metazoa > Chordata > Actinopteri > Atheriniformes > Melanotaeniidae > Melanotaenia > Melanotaenia boesemani. The sequence goes on from NC_055698.1 coordinate 28,862,364, forward strand.
AAAGTTTGGATTTGATTTGGTGAGTGTGTCCTGCTCACACATACTCTCTATTTACTCCTCGATCTGTTCCAGGAAGTGCAAAACTGTGACACTAACTGGCTTTAGAGTTGATTTGCTGAGATCGAACAGTGACTGAAACCTTCAGCAAGCAGACACAAACACAGACACGCACAGTCCTCTCCATGGTTCTAACCCTTATTGTTGTTGTTGATGTTGTTATGGACTTTTATGGTGCTGATCTGATCTGATCCTCCACCTGACACACAAACTCGCAAACAAGAAGACAAAAATCAAACTCACACACATGCAAACTTTCACCTCAAACACAATACTGAACTGCCTATACCATTTCTTTGTCTTTTATTCCTTTTTTAGTTTATTTTTCTTTCTTTTGTTGCATATTGTATTGATGAATTATAAATAGATTTACACACAAACACTTGTCTATACCTCTCCTTCAAACTTTACCCACAGTGAGAAAGAGAAATGCACCCTACTGCTACTGTACCATACAACTGTACTATTGAATATTAAAGTATTCTCTCACTAGATATATATATATATATATATATACATATATTATATATATATATGTGTAAATGATATATGCTTGAAATATGTGATTATAGTTGTAACATACATAATTGAATATATTCCTGAAAAACCCGCTGAAATTATTTTGTCAGTTTTCTCTCAGGTGTTTTTGTCTGAGGTATTAAATATGCATATTAATAAAAAAAAATACACGCACAAAAAAACAAAAAAAACTTTGATCCAGTTCCAAAATTTGTGGTTTGATCTGATTTATTTTGTTAGATGGACGTTTTGTTTTTTACATTTCCTGCTTTGTTGTAATGATTTAGTTTTAACCTGGTTTTTTACTGACTCACCAGCAGGGGACACACAAGCTCTCCGCAGACCAGCTGACTTGCTAAGCTCCGCCCCCTTCGGTCACTGTTGCTAAGCTTCTCAAGCTCTGCACTCCAAAACTTCATGCATAAGCTGCTTCTCAAAGTCAAAGAAGGACCTTTCACAGATGCATTTCTTGAACCCCACAACATTAAATCTTGCTGAAGAATTGTTTCATGTCCCTTCATTAAATTTCAAGGTTGCTCATGTGTATCCTTGCCAATCTAAAAGCACCCATCCAAATTCTTTTGTAAATACCAAAAACGCCTCAGATAGAACATAGATCTATACTGACTAATATGAATTTACAAGTTTTTGTTGCCACCTTAAATAGCAGGGTGTAACAAAATTACAGGTCAATGACATATAAAATATATCTTTAAAAACTGTTTCTATTGGTATCTAGTAGGTTTACTGAAATAACTTTTGTTGATTCTCTTTGAATGAGCTATTTATATCTACTTGACGTGGGTCCACATACATGGCAACTCCTATTTGTCACCATTTTTACAACGGTGTCTCTGAATGGGCAACAACTCTGTGTGAAGTGAGAACCCTCTGAGCTTTACAAATACAGGACCACAGAAGAAGACAGTACACATTCACAATTTTCAAGTAGTTGCTTGTAGTGTTGTTATCACTGCACACGAGCCCACTGGATCCAATCACAGTTAAAAAATATGTTTATGTCTGGAAGGATTTTGGCCACTAACAGCCACCGTACACAACTGTATTTGGCATTTGAAATGTTTTCTGTCTCTCTCTTTAGTTGTCAGAAATACTTACACACGGTACCTTTAAAATTGTTGACATTTTAATATTTAATATCAAAGGACAGCCTGTTACCAACTACCAGCTATTTAACCGCGATGTCAGATTTTTAGCTGCTGCGTGCAGACTCTAAATTATGCTGGGACCTTTGGTTAGGACTGTTTCATCATGTGTTTTCTGAGGAAATATCCAACTTGAAAAAATGCCATTCTAGCAGGAAACATCCTTGACTTTGAGAAGCATGTTTAGCTCTGCAGAAAGAATGCAGATAGTCATCCCGCCCGACACAAGGCTGACATGGAAGTGCCTTAAAGTGCAACACCACTGATGGCTGCTAGGTGCTGCCTCCAAAACATCTCTGGCTCTGACAGGCTCCCATTTAAAAAGCATCAAATTCTCTTTCTTTTCTCTTTCTTACCACAAATCAAGTTCGACTCAATCCCTCTGATTAATGCACCAGTTTATGTTACTTAGATATGTGTTTTGTAGATATTTTATACTCAAAAATACATCCTTGCCACCCTGTTCTTTATATGGTCACTTCTGGCACCAGATAGCCCACAAATTGATGGTTAAACACCCAAGTGGAGGCTTCATAAACCAGTGGGTTATGTCACACAGCCTGTTTATACTCTATTACTCCAAGCATACAGTTAACATGGCAACAGCATCAGTTTCACCTTTTGAAATTCAGTAATTCATTACCTGTGGGAGATGTAGTTATTTTCCTTGCCTTACATCAGGCTCATTACACTCTGTTTCCAGCTTTAGCCTAGCACTGCCTCCATTCTTCCAGATTTCTGCAGAGTACAGCATCATTTTTCCCTAACCAGTTACAAGAGAGTTATTTATCTGTTGCCATATCTTTGAGGTGTTAGGGAGGAGAAAACAAACAGAGCCATTGCTGCTAAATTAAGATATTCCTACTGATGTGCACTGTTTGAAAAAGCTTAACAACAGCTTGACAATCATGCTAGTCCCACCTATGTTGCTAATGGTCTAGCTGTTATTGTTCCTGCGGCACTCGTTGGACCTTAATTTTTAATCAGAGAAGCTGTTTCAAGTCACAATGCCTGAAAGATCAGTCATCTCACTGGAGCAGATGGAGTAGATAATCCGGACCTACAGTAGGCAAATTATGACTGAACTCAAAGCTTCTGTCTGATTTTGCTAAGACAACACCAATTAGTAGAAACTTAGATAAAAATAATAATAAAAGAAAACCCATTCCTTTGGGCATGTCCTCAGAAATATATCTGAATTAGACCTTGCATTGCCTTTGCCATTGTGTTTTGAATTTTGTGATGTTCAAAAACCACAAACTGATTGGACAATCACTAAAAGGGGCTGGTTTAGTGAATGGTTAAAACTGTCAAGTGATTTCTTTCTTTTTGTTTCTTACTACAGTCACAATTCCAAGTATTCAGACTTGAAGTCAAAAGTTTTTTTCAGAGGTTTCATGCATCTTATTTTCTTCAGTGGAAGCTGTGAAATGATTTTCACACAAATCCCTTTTGATTTCCATGACCAACTTTCATTTGTTTTCCCACGAGCTTTTATTATCCTTTTTTGTTTTGGGTCTACTTTTTGGAAATATGTTCAAGCCTGAGACACAAACTTTTGAATTTGAATTCCTGTAAGATAAGTCTCAGAGCTTCTTACGCTTTCACGTGGAAATGGAAGAACAAAGTCGTGTGCTTTCTTATGACATCTGGGATTTGGGAATTTCTTCACACGTGTTTCGGAAACCTTTTGACAGTGCTATTTTTCTATGTAACTGTGTTGTTGAGAGTGATGCAACTTTTTTCTGGAGGGCGTTTGAGGCCCCCCTGTCGATGTGGTGGCAATGACAGTAAAACGGCATTGCGGGTTATAATGACAACAGTAATAATGATAACAATAATGTACACAGCCTTGTTATTTCTTCTTCAACTTTGTGGATTCTCAGCTAACTTCTCCTTGTTGTGACTGTTATGAACTACAAGTTCCATGAACGCACCACTACCTGGACTTCTTACTAGTATTGTGTGCTGTCCACAGGGATGATGGCATATGTGATCTTTCTTTTCCCGCCAAACACCAATAAAAGCTAATCTTGATTCACTGAGAGAGCTTTTCCAGTGTGTTGCTGTGTACCATTGAAGGTCATAATTTGAAGGTCCTTTAATGGACGAAAGGACAAAAAGGTGCTGAAAAAAAACCTTTAAAAAGTCAAATGTATGTTTTAATGGTTTAACATGTATAACATAAATATGTATAATGTTTGGTCTTGATAACAAATGTCATAAAAAATTTAAACCAGCTCTTGGTAGCAAACACTGCCTAATGAGAAAGTCTGCATCTAGACAGTTTTCCTAAGTCCACAAGGCTTCTTTCCTGTGTGTTTTTCACTTTGTATTACCTTGGAGCACATTGTTCTTTCACTTTTGCTCATGTTCACGTGTGTATAGCGAACTAAACTAGTAATGACTTTGCCAGGGTAAAGAAAAGACAGTGTCCTGGTTTAAAATATGTTGTTTTTTTTCTTACAATGTTTCGTTTGCCGGATGGAAAACTATGCAAGGTACCCAGCGTGTCCTGAAACACAGCACTATGTGATGCATTTAAAAAAAAGCTCGAATTTGCCACAGGGTTATATTGCTGTCAACTATTATTGCCTATTGTTTGTTTTATATTTTTTATATGTATTTTGACTCAATCCCTGATACACCAGCCAACTGCAGGAAATGCATCGGGACCAAACGTGAACTAATCTGCTGTATGAAATAAGGCCAAATAGAAATGACTGAATCTTGGAAAATTTAAATGTTGTCAGGTTTGTGTTTAGATATGAACCCCATTGTTCCTCCCATGGATACGTTTTGCCCTGCCTATCAGTTAGATGTATTAGGCTGCTTTTCAGAGAATCTTTATTATCCACGGATGAGTCCTGATGAATATATTTTGGATTGTATGTCTTGTCAACCAGAGGTCCTGCCTCCCCATCTGTGGCTCTTCTCTTTGTCAAACACACATGGTGGAACAGTCAGAGGACTCTTAACTATTGTAGTCAGCTGATACAGTATGTTGAAATAAACTAAATAACCAAGATTTAAAGCACAAGTTTCACAATATGATATATTAGTTTAATGGAAAAGGATTCTATAATTATAATAATTCTACCATGATACAGACAGAGTTGGGCTTGGGTCTGGAAAACCCAGGTTCGAGTGCTGACAGTGGTAAACCACTGTGGGTCCTTGAGCAAGGCCCTTACCCCCACAACTGTTCCCTGGGCAGCAAAACATGGCAGTCTACTGCTCTATAGTGCATCTAGAGATGGGTAAAAGGCAGGGCCAAATTTAACAATTGGGATTTATAAAATTCATTCAGGCTGGAGAAGGGTACACCTGGACAGGTCACCAGTCCATCACAAGGCCGACATAAAAGATAAACGACGACTAATGGTCACTCACATGGAGAATTTAGAGTGACCAGTTAACCTAACATGCATGTCTTTGGACAGTAGGAGGAAGCTGGAGAACCCGGAGAGAGCTGACACATACACTGGGAGAACATGCAAACTCCACACAGAAAGGCCACTGTTTGACCCGCCCCCCCAGCCGAGACTCGAACCAGCGACCTGCTGTGAGGCAAGAAGAAACTGGGAATATATTAAAAAAGAAGACAAAATAAATCCGTTTGAGCTTATTTCAATGTGTTTCATGCAGATAAATACAGATTAATATAGATTTCTTTTTCAAAATGCAGCTGATATCTGTTTCTGTGCTCTGAATTTTCAGTTGTGACCAACGGGTCTGAGCCAGTAGACAAAATGTTGATTTCCCACAAAGTTTGGATTTTGGTATCATGGCTTATAGATTGAATATATATATATATATATATATATATATATATATATATATATATATATAGCTATAGCCTATAGTTTTTTTTTTTTTTTTTTTTTTTTTAAGCATCTGCGTTATAACACTTTTCAATTTTAGTTCAGAGCGGATGAATGTTATCCACTCTGCATGGCTGTTTAAATTGTTCTAAATGATTTAGTATAATAATAATAAATCTGCTTCTCATTATGAGTTGGAAATAAACAGTGAAGTAAATCTTTTAAGCCAAACACATCAGCGGGAGCTTTGGGAGGCACTCCGGCGCTTCTCTACACAGAGATAATATCATCAAAGTTGGACTATTTGTTTGTGTCATCGATGTGTCTCATGTGCACTCGTGTGTTTATTTCACTGGACACGTGTGTCTATGTGGAAGCGTGTCTTGATCTCCTTGACTACTGCTATGACATGCGGGTGTCTCTCGGCGAAACCCCTCGACTAAAGTTAACACACACCAGTCCGATTCATGTGCGCTGTGTGCATGTGTGTGTGTGGGAGGGGAGCGCGTCACCACCTGTGTGCGGTGGGTTGTGTCAGCTGTTGGGCGATGTTGGTGCCACCAGCTTCCCCCTCATCACGCCGCACACCATCTGCCCAAGCTGGTGTCGATACTCTGAGCCAAAGCGTGCTAAGTTAGCCCGGTCCGTGCCGAGCTGTGCCATGACTTTGTGCAGCCATAAGTGATGTCTGCTCATGTTAATTATCCATGGTAATTGATTTTTAGGAGAAACAAGCAAGTGCAAACAAGTTGCTGTACAGAACAGCGATATCGTTGTTCAAGGAATCTTTTCAAGTAATTAAAATTATCTGAAATTTGAAATGAAGAAAAAAAAATCTGTATTACCATGTTAAAAAATATATATTTTTCAGTATACCATTTTTCTTAGTGGTAACTTGCATTTTCATCATTGAAGTACCCTCTAGCTTTGTGTAAGAGCGGGCCTCTGTGCTATCAGGTGATACAACACTGCTGCATCCCTGCTGCCAAAACTGGTCTGGTCATCTGGTCCTGCTGCCTTGCCTGAGTGTAGTCTTAAAATTATACTTAAAATTAATAATTGATTATTTGACTAACAATATATTTTGACGTTCACAGCTGATAACGTCTTGGAGATGTCTGAGACACTGAACCCAGAGACCAAATCAACACACACATCCTGCACACAGTGGAATGGTGTAATTATGTCTAAGAGCAGAAAAGATTTTACTCTCATTCACACCTTGAATATTAAAGTGCTGAACACCATCCATGAATCCTTGCACTCCTGCATTGATTAATGATGTACTGCAATGACCTCTTTACCCCTAACTTTACTTAAGCACTTTGAATATTGTTGAACTACAAAATGTGCATAATGTACAGAACAAATCAGAGAAGTTATGTTAATCTTTTATTTTGTAAATAAAATCGGCTCCACTGAGTCCAGCATTGTTATATGAGGGAGTCACTGTTCATTTTAATCAATCAGAAAAAAATATGAACTTTCAGAAGAAGTTAAGCATAAAAAAATCTGTATTACTAAATAAAAAAAAATCAATAGTTTTTCAGTATTATGTTTCTTAGTGGTAACTTGCATTTTCGTCATTGGAGTACCCTCTTTGTGTGAGAGCAGGCCTCTGTGCTTTCAGGTGATACAACCCTGCTGCCAAAACTGGTCACCTTTCTGAAGAAGGTGCATGAATTTATACAGCTGCAACATCTAGTCAGCGGTACAGAACATTAAAATAAAAATAACTAAACCTATGAACAGTAGGGGGCAGCATATTACCATAAGGCAGTGGTGTTGGTGTGGTGTTAAAGGAGTGTTGTGGTTTGTTCAGGCCCAAACTGCAGAAGATCCAGACGTCTCTCTTCTGTTCAGTCCTGTTGAATATTAATAACTTGCCAGGACCAATATGGCGGCACCGCGGACGTGTGGACGTACGAGGCGGGGCCAGTGCAGCGTCTACGTCTACGTCCTCAAATAAGTTCCAGTCAGCTGAATCTTATCAAAGTCAGTCGGCTCTGCTCCAGCTTATATTTCTACTTTAACAAAATGCAGATTTTATTTGTGATGCTTGTTTCCTGTCACGTTGTTTCTTCAGGTAAGAACACTAGATTAAATTCATTCTGTTTCTTTTTATGTGTTTTGTTTTTCATTCTCAGTGCAGCTCGATAGTTTCATTTTCACTAGTGAAAGTCAAAGTGTGTTATTGTACATACAGTTTTTCCATTTTAGATTGATTTTTTTTATTGAAGTTATCAGTCTTTTCTGTCTCCTACTGGCCAGTGCATCACGAAATAATACTTGTTTTCAGTAGCTGCTGGATATAATATTTCTCCCGCTATGACTATGCGGAACCTAGAGACTGAGTTACGTCATGATCATAAGTGAGATTGTTGCTAAGGGACGCGACGCGAACTTTAATGGCGGTGGTATTTTATAACTTTTTTTTGGCTGAATTTCCTTTTTTTCTGGAGAGGATTTTTTTTTTTTTTTTTTTTTAAAGATAGTTATGTTTTGTGTTCGTTTTAAAACTTGTAGAAATAAGTATGGAAAAAAAGCAACATAGATATATACCTCACAGACAACATGGTACTGAAAATATCAGGAGAAATATAGTAATATGAAATAAAGTGTTGTACAGCAAGTAAAAATCATAAATAAAAATCAATACAAATTATAATCCTAAACTACTTGAATATAATAAATAACATGTCTTTTAGTAGAATTTGTTGGTAATATTTGCTTAATCAGAATAGCAAATATGAGGCAGTGTATAGTCCCAGACACAATGAAAGTGAGTAAAAGTGATGAGTAATGAGGTTTAAGAGTATTTTGCAACGAAATACAGCAGTGATCATCGGCCACTAACAGAGTCACTCACTTTTACTTCTGCCTGATCTTATATCTTTCTTCAGCTCTGTTGATCAGGCGGTTTATAGATTAAACCTTTAATACATTGTGTTCATTACAGTGGAGGCTGTTAAATTCAGAAGGAGGATGGTATATTTGCAAAGAAGCCATTTTATTGGAAATTAGTAAGTCATTCAATACACTGCCACTAACTGAAGAATGAATAATATATATTAGAAAATGTAATATATATATAGACACTTACATTGTAATTTCCAAGTTTGTTTTAAGTGATAAACGACAAGAAAATGATACAGCTATATATTTTATAGAATATATATAATTTAAATATAAAACATGTTTTATACTTGTTTTTTAGATTAGATAAAATAGATTAAATAAAATAGATTAAACAAATAAAATAAAGAATAAAGAAAAAGCCTCAATGTACATGTTTATAGAAGTCAAATATTTATCTGCTTTTGAACATCAGAGGATTAATTAGATTAAAAGGTTCTTTGTTGACTGATTTTCATCATACAGGATGGACACAAATTTTATGTCTTGGCAAATAATTTTTAAATATGCAGGAAAAAATGTGGTTCCACAAACATCAGTTCTTGTTTCACATCATCTATAAACCCACTGAGTTGTTGTGGATGTCCAGTTACATCTTTGTCTTTGAGCAATCGGAACTTTCTTGGATATTGATCTCACTTTTTAAAATAACACAGTAAATATAAACAGAACTGCTTTGTATAGTTAAAATGGTTATAGGTAAAGCAGCAAATATTTCATACATTCATCTGAAGCAGGTGCACTGGTACTACATGAATTTTCTGATAATATAGTAATTTCCTACAAAACTTAAATGGTAACAAGGCAGTGTGCACCAAGTAAATGGTCCATTTAGCGTCTGGATGGGGAAACCTGATGGCAGAATGAACTGTCACCCATGAAAGGACATCGTGGAGACAGTAACTGAGGTCTTTTTTTGTTGTTGTAAACCAAGGATGTCCAGCTCTGGTTCTTGAGGGATGAAATCCTGCAAGTTTTTTATGTTTCCCCCAACACACCTGACTCTCATTAATGAGTCATTGTCCGTGACTTCATAGGCCGTTAGATCCATTTTTTTTTGAGTCAGATGTGTTGGAGCAGTGATACATTGAAAGCCTGTAGGACAACGACCCTTGAGGATCAACTGTAACAATTACCACTCATATAAAACGTGTAAAATTAGAATAAAAAGTAATGTAATCAGCTTTGTAACATAGTTTTGAATCTCAGTGCAATTTAACAGCACAGAAGTAGTTTAATTGGATTTGAATCAATCAACAAATCAGTGAATCAACCCTGAAATAAACCAAATATAAAAGCTGAAATCTTTCTTTCCCCTGCAGTGAAGTACTCCCTGAAATATTTTCTTACCGCCACTGCTGGAATCCCAGACTTTCCAGAGTTTGTGGGTGCTGCAACAGTAAATGAAGTTCAGGTGGGTTATTGTGACAGCAGCATCCAGACAGCTGAACCCAAACAGGACTGGATGCAGACACTGATTAAGGATGACCCCCAGCACCTGAAGTGGTATTCTGAAAAGTGTCTTGGAAATCAGCGAGTCTTCAGGGCCAACATTGATGGCTTGCGGCGTCGTTTAAACCAAACCAAAGGTAATGTGTCATATTACATGTTTAACTCAACCTGTTAAATGTTTGTTTTTTCTGTCTGAGCATTGAGTACAACATATGCAAGAAACATGTATTTGCAAAATTGTAGATTACAGTCATGTCAAAGGACATTTGAAGGTAAAATGATGATGTATTTGTAAAACTGTTCACACAGTCAGCTTCTCATCCTAAAGGTTTTTTTCAGTTCTTACAAACTGGGATGAGTTTGCACTCTTTGCACCTGTCGGTGAAGGATCCTACAAAATAAGGAAAAAGCTTCAAAGAACATTCAGACAACTTCAATGATTTGAGGATAAATTGAGCTTTTGAGGTTTTTCTGCCACTTCAAATGGTAACAAACCCTCATATCAAGTAAACTGAAAGCTAAAGTCTCTGGTTCTAAGCAGCTAGCATTAGCACCCAAGCTGAAAAACATGCTTCTTGATTTAATCTCTAATTCATCTCTGTAATGGGACAATTTGATTCTATTTATATTCCCACATTGTTATTATTATTTTTGCTTTTATAATGCATTTGTTTCTATACAGAAGGTAAATAAAACTTAATAGGGCTTCCAGTATTGGAACCAGCTAATTTTTGCGACATGATGTATTTATCTTTATCATCATAAATATTTTTTAACAGTTTCTTTAATCACCCTAAACTGACTAAAGTCTGCTGTGGAGATGTCATGATGTTGAAGCAATTTCCTGACTCCTAAGTAAAAAAAAATGTGATTTTTTTTCCTTTTGAAAACCTTAAAAATCAACTGGTCCAGAATTTGACCTACTTTTTTAACTTAGCTTTTAACAAAATTTTATTTGATCTTAATTTATTTCACATCATTTTATTTCACGTTATTTTATTTTCATTTTACTCAGCTTTACTACTTCTTATTTATTTATTCATTCATTCTTAGCTGTTCTTATTGTTTCTTAAGGTTGTTTAATTTTAATTTTAACTCCAGTGTTTTCCTCGTGGGGATCCTCCACGCCAGGGGTTTTGCCTGCTCCGTCTGGGGTCTGCTGCCACTGTGATCGCACCTATTCGGGGTGGCTGGGGCCCTGCACTGCAGCCTTTTGGCTGTGGTGTGGGCCCCAGTCTGTCCTGATGGTTGCAGCTGTTGGACATGGATGGACTGGCCCCTGATGTGGATGGATCCCTATGACACTGACACAGAATCAGGCTGGATGTTTATCACTTTTAATATTTTATAATAATATTCAGTTCGAGACAGAAATAAGAGAATCATGTTTGTATAGAATGGGGAAGTGGGGCTGCTTGGTGTGTGTGTGTGTGTGTGTGCAGCTGGGTGAAATATTTTGGTGACTGTTTCTGTTATTATGTATTTCCACTTTGTTTTGTTTTTAATATGCATAAATGTTTTTAATCATGTAAAGCACTTTGTGTTGCCTGTGGCATGAAAGGTGTTTAATAAATAAAGTTTGATTTGATTTGAATTTGCTTCAATCATCTCTGTCTCCCAGGTCCGCAAGTCTTACAGAGGATGAATGGCTGCTCGTGGGATGATGAGACTGGAGAAATCAAAGGGTTTAATCAGTACGGCTACAACGGTGAAGACTTCATAGCTTTGGACCTGCAGACACTGACGTGGGTTGCTCCTGTAACACAGGCTGTCATCACTAAACTGAAATGGGACACTGAGAAGGCCAGATTAGACTACAATAAAGATTATTACATCCACATGTGTCCTGAGTGGCTAAAGAAGTATGTGCGCTATGGGAAGAGCTTTCTGCAGAGAACAGGTAAATTAACTGACACTTGTTTAGTTTTGCTTATGACCATGACAAGTGGTCATCATCATTTTGTTTTTGCAGAGCGTCCCTCAGTGTCTATCCTCCAGAAGAGTCCCTCTCCTTTAGTCACCTGCCACGCCACAGGTTTCTACCCGGACACAGCTGACTTGTACTGGAGAAAAGATGGATATGAGTTTCATGAGGGTGTGGACAAAGGAGAAATCCTCCCCAACCCTGATGGGACCTTCCAGATGAGTGCGGAGCTTAATATTTCATTAATTTCACCTGAAGAGTGGAGGAAGTATGACTGTACGTTTCAGCTGTCTGGTGTAGAAGAAGATGTAATCACCAAACTGAAAGAAACGGTGATCAGGACAAACTATGGTAAGACAGGATAAGAAGTGGTGGTGGTTTGTGTTGTTGGTTTGTCTTGTTTTTGGTTTATGTTCTTGGTTGTCATCACATTCTGAGGTTTTGTGTTCATGGTCATGTTTAGTTCTGTGTTGTTCTTGGTTTCTGCTCATTAGTTCACCTGGTCTGATTGTTCATCCACCTCACCTGTGTCTAGTTAGTTCCTCTGTGTATTTATACTCCTTGGTTTCAGTTGTCCTTTCTTACATCATCCGTCCTGTTTCCATGTGGATTTTCCCTGTTATAAGGGTTCAGAGTTTCAAAATGCAAAATAGTTCCATCCTGGAAATTTTGGGGGAAAAAATTCAATATCTGCCAAAAGAACAGAAAAAATTTACATCTCAACCAAAAACAATATTCAAACCTTAAAATTTCACATTTTATTGCCTTGTTTTACCTTCTCAGTTCCACCTTCAACGTTTCCAGTCGGTCCTGTTGTTGGAGCTGTGGTGGTATTACTTGTTCTCTTCCTGGTAGTTGCTGTTATTCTCTTTTTAAAGAAAAAAAATGGTGAGGAACAACAAATTTCTTTCTGACACAGAAGCTGAAGTACATGCTGACAGTTATTATGTAAAGTTACATGAATATTTTATTTTTACAGTATCGATCATCTGTGATTCAGGGTTCCGGCTTGTAAGACAGTGAGTTTTCCTACTTTATATTCATCAGATTATTTGTGTAATAACTGACTGATATTGTCTTCACTATAACAGGAATGATATGACCATTTGTCTTGACAGGTGAAGATTAGAAGAAGATGCTGAATTCTCCTGAGTGGAGAGTCAGGAAATCCACGTTGTTCCAAACACATTTATCTCTGACAGAGTTCATGTTGGTAAATGGGATGTAGACACTCCACAGTTGGCTCAAGGCAAACAGTGCACATGCATATAACATGAAAATATCCTGTATTGGGGATATATCACCTCCTGCAAACAGACTGGCCGTCAGTGTCAGTCAAAGGGACTCTGACCTGTCGGCATGGTGATGATGAAGACCTCGGAGTGCTCAGCCGCAGAGCTGCAGCTTGGTAGACAAATACAGGCTTGTGTTAGAGTTCTTTATGCTTACAGGGCTGGATTTCTGTTTCTGCTAAATAGTGTATCTACTTATACTGTATCTTTAAGTAAAGAAAGTGTACATGTTCATTCTTTTTTCTCCTTCGTTTAATAAAATCAACAAAACTGCTCACACCAGAAGGATGTAGCTCACTGACAGACAAACTAACAGCAGATTGAATTTTTGGAATTAATCACAATTTACAAAATTCTGCCATTTCACTCTTTCCAATGTAGCTTCATTTTTCACTGCTGCACACACGAAAGCAAGTAAAGCTACAAACAGTTTGAACATTACAGTGTTTGAACACGCTGTATAAGTACAAAGAAATACGTCACAATGCTTACATTTAATGACCTATCCTTTTAAAAAAACAAACAACTTGACTTTTTGTGCAGTTTTAACAATATTTTATCCCAGTTACACATTTACACACTTTTTTTTAAATTTAGTTGCATTTTGTTAATATTTCTACTATATATATTTAATATAGAAAATGTAATATGTTTATATTTTATAAATATATGTATATTATATATTAAATAAATCTGATATACAGTTTTAATGAACTCTGCCAATGTGTCCCTTTATCTGAGATTCTGTTTATAACTAATACATTATTTATGGTGAGAATCTCACTTTTGAAAGCCTAAAACCAGCATGGTTTCAGCACAGGGTGGAGCAGGGGGTCCAGGGCATTTTAGTATATGCACGAAGGGGGTCCCCGAGGAAAAAAAGTTGGGAACCACTGTGCTACAGCGCCTTCAGCTGGTAGTTGGTGTACCGAGAAAACCCAGAGCATCACGCTGGACTGTCTGATACCACAAGCTGGGCTATGGAAGGGACTGCCTTCTCTGGACCTTGGACAGTATTAAATCTGACTTTTTAGTTTAGGTTTTTGACTATTTATGTTTTAAGGTGTCCACTCTTTATCACATTTTAAGTCTTATTTTTTTTAAAAAAATACAAAAATAAAGATATTACTTTTAACATTCATCTGTGCTTCTGATTGTGTCGGTGTGGTGGGAATCTATCTTAAAGTAACATCTTAAATATTGTTACAAATACACAAAGTATGATGTATTTCAGAATCTGAATCAGTATACTTCATTAATCCAGGAGGAAATTGTATGCACACAGTCACTCTATACCAAATAAAGAAAGGTTAAGATAAAGATAAAAATCACAATAAGAAAAATTAGTAAGAAAAATCACAATTAGTTACAATAATCTATATAAACTATATAAACAGATACAGGATAAAATCCTATCAGTGAGTAATATGTACAGTATTATCAATATGATAAACAGCAAAAATGTAAATGTAGTGCAAAGTGTAAATGTATAAATGTATGTATAGCAGTAGATGTTGTTGCTATAAGGAGAGGTTTTACAGTTTGATGGCCACTGAACGTACTCCTGTGGGTGGTCAGCAGGTTGTAAAGCGGGTTGGAGGTATTGTTCCGTATTTTCTTAATTATGGACAACATTCTCCTCTCCATCACCACTGTCAGAGAGCCCAGCTCTATCACCACCACGTTACTGGCTTTGTAGATCAGTTTGTTCAGTTTGTTTGTGTCTGCAACCCTCAGCCTGCTGCCCCAGCAGGCAACAGCATAGACCAGGGCTACTCAATTCGGTCCTACGAGGGCCGCAATCCAGCAGGTTTTCCATGTATTCCTGTACCAACACACCTGAGTCAAATTAATGAGTTATTGTGTAGAACCTGATTGGCTGTTAGAGCCACCTAATTTGACTCAGGTGTGTTGGTGCAGGGACACATGGAAAACCTGCTGGATTGCAGCCCTCGTAGGACCGAATTTAGTAGCCCTGGCATAGAGGATAGCACTGGCCACAACTAGGGATGGTGAAAGCGAGGCCTCATGAATCATCGAGCCAACTTTGAACCAAATGCTTGAAAATGGCTTAGTGTTCTGAATCATTTGACCAAACCAAAGAGCTCCATCTGCTGGCTGTAGGAGTCTGATGTATCAGAAGGACGGCATTGACACCTCACATCTGTCATCGCTATCTCAACTTTGAATACGTGTTCAATAAACGATATGTAATCTACCATCCAAGTGAATATTTATTTTCTGTTGTTCACATAAATAACAAGGAGGGGTATTAGGTAACATTTGTTTAGGTAACAGAATTGTGGTGTAACTTAAGTAAACCAATCTGTAATGATAGTAGTTACTCAGTGAGAAGGCATGAGGGAAGAAGTGTTTGTGCAACGGGGATAGTGACTGTGTTAGTTATTTTATACAGTTGTAATAAAATTGTTTACTGTTTTATGTGTCTTATTATTTATAATACATATTGCAAATGCGTGTTTTGTCTACCTCATGAGTTGTTTTCGTTTGCATAGCTGATCGTTGTTAAATGTGAAACAACAGTTTATAGCTCACTGCACATTTATGTACATAGATTATTTACTCAGTTTTTTTTATCGTCTATCTAGTTTTTTTTTTTTCAAATTGTTTATTTTTATTTTATAATGTTTTATGGCATTCAGGTTGGACGGTAAAGTAAGATTTTCATTGTTCAGAGAAACTTGTTTCCTTACTGTGCAAATGACAAAGACACTTTGAATCTTGAAATGTATGATGAGAAAAAAAAAAACTGGCAACATTGTGATGTGTCATAAATTTTTATTTAAAAAACGTATTTTCTGTCAGGCTTCAGTCTGCTCCTATTCTGGCACACTAACTCTCCAGCTTTGGAGAGGTTGCACCTGAAAGAAACACAAGAACAAAATTGTAATTAACCAAGTTTAAAATTATTAAATTCTCTGCTGATGGTGATCAGAAACCAGCTTAAGGTCCTGCAGGTGGTGGTTTTTCCTCTGCAGCTGTAGACTGAGACGTTTCCTCTGATGCTTCTGGTTGAAGTTTATGATTAACTTTAAAGTCTGCTCTTTGTAAGGCTATTTAAAAAACATCTATATAAAGAAAGGGGAATTAAGCTTACCTATGATGGTGAAGGCACCGCCTGCTCCGTCCTTCTCTCATACTCCGAGCTCCTTCAGCAGTTACTCTGGCAACTGCGTCTCGCGCAGACGTTTGTTTCCCCAAATCTCTAAAAGCTAAATGTGATCCAATATAAGCTCATGCTGATGTGATGCTTTTCCTAAATTTGTTTTCAAAATGCAATGTCGCACAATCGCTACAGAATCTCCTCTCAAAAACCCGCGATCTCCTCAGCGTTTGGAATCTAAGAGATTGACAAGCCCGGTCCCTTCAAAGATCCCGCTTGCTGCTCGATACGCGCTGATGACGTAACGAGGCCTCGTTTGGTCTATCACGTGACTTTTGGCATGCTGAATCATTGCTCAGAGACAATGCTCACAACACTTCCGTGTCACATGCTCGACACGTGATCGAGCAGACTGCTCGAGCATAACATCCCTAGCCACAACAGACTCCTAAAACATTCTAAGCAGTGTTTGGCAGATGTTAAACGACCTTAGCCGCCTCAAAAAATAGTCATCAGAAAACTGAAGGTGACAGGTCTCTGTGCAGTAGCTGACAACACACAGTGCTGCAGGCGCACACACACGTGGTCTTCTGGTCAGGTAGTCCACAATCCAGGACACAAGAGAATCATCCACCTGCATCGCTGTCAGTTTCTCAACCAGGAAGGTCGGTCTGATGGTATTGAATATACTGGAAAAGTACAGTTTTTTTAAATTAACTCCCTTGAAAAAATGTTAATCTTTTTCCCGATTCGATCGATTGCAACAACCGTACACAGCACAGAATTTAGGCATTTTGACGCCGAATTAACTGAGGAAACTGTTCTGTCAAGCTTTTTTTACTTCCAGGCCCCCACCTGCATTTCGTGACGTCGACGCTACGTCAGATGAAACCCAGGAATGTGACGGCGCCGTGGACGGACGAGGTGGGGCCAGTTCAGCGTCTACGCCCTGAAATTGTTTACCAAAGTCAGTCGGCTCTGCTCCAACTAATATTTCTACTTTAACAAAATGAGGATTTTATCTGTGATCTTCATTTTCTGCCAAGTTGTTTCTTCAGGTAAGAACACCAGATTAAACTCCTTCTGTTTTTTTTGTCTTTTGTTTTTCACTGTCAGTGCAGCTCGATAATTTCATTTTCACTAAAAGTCAAAGTGTGTTATTGGACAGAGCTTTTTCCCCTTTTAGACCGACTTTTCTATTTCAGTCATTAATCTTTTCTATCTATTTCAGTGCATCACAAAATATTTGTTTTCAGTAGCTGCTGACTATAATATTTCTGTAACTATAATCTTCTTAGTTACATCATGATCATATCAGATTGTTGCTAAACAAACGTCGCATTGGAAAATGCAAACTTTAATGGCGGTGGTATTTTACAACTTTTCTGTTGGTGAATTTCCTTTGTTTTTGTTTTGGATATGATTATATGTACTATCTACCATTGTGTACATTTCTGTCATAAAAGACAAGACACTGTTCACGAGGAAAAAATAAATAAATAAATAAATGGTGATATGGCAGTGTGCACCAAGTAAATGGTCCATTTGGCATCTGGATGGGGAAATATGAAGGCTGAATGAACTGTCACCCATGACAGGACATTATGGTGACAGTAATTGAAGTCTTTTTTGTCGTTGTAAACCAGGGATGTCCAGCTTGAGGGCTGTAATCGTGCAGGTTTTTTTTTTATGTTTGCCTGCTCCAACACACCTGACTTAAATTAATGAATCATTATCTGTGATTTCATAGGCTGTTAGATCCATTCAATTTGAGTCTGATGTGTTGGAGCAGTGATACATTAAAAGCTTAAGGACAGTGACCCTTGAGGACCAACTTTGGACGCCCCTGTAACAATTAACACTGCATTCAATATTGATACCACTTCATCCATTAAGGGTCGTGGGAAAGCTGGAGCCAATCCCAGCATAGGATGAGAGGCAGGGTACACCTTGGACAGGTCACCAGTCCATCACAGGACCAATACCTAACACTCATATATAACATATAAAATTAGACTAAAAAGCAATGGATACAGCTTTGTAATATATAGTTTTAATTCCCAGTACAATTTAATAGCACAATTTAAAGTTGTTTTATTTGATTTGAATCAATCAACAAATCAATTAATCAACCCTGAAATACACTAAATATAAAAGCTGAAATCCTTCTTTTCCCTGCAGTGAAATACTCCCTGACATTTTACTTTACTGGCACTTCTGGAATCCCAGAGTTTCCAGAGTTTGTGGCTGCTGCAACAATAAATGAAGTTCAGGTGGGTTACTTTGACAGCAACATCCAGACAGCTGAACCCAAACAGGACTGGATGCGGAAACTGTTTAAGGATGACCCCCAACAACTGAAGTGGTATTCTGAAAGGTGTCTTGAAAGTTTGCATTTCTTCAGGGCCA
This sequence comes from Melanotaenia boesemani, assembly GCF_017639745.1. Classification (NCBI taxonomy): domain Eukaryota; kingdom Metazoa; phylum Chordata; class Actinopteri; order Atheriniformes; family Melanotaeniidae; genus Melanotaenia; species Melanotaenia boesemani. The sequence continues at coordinate 28,881,047 of NC_055698.1, forward strand.
ATATCGATGACTTGCGGCGTCGTTTAAACCAAACCAAAGGTAATGTGTCATATTACATGTTTAACTTAACCTGTTAAATTTTTTTCCCTTTGAGCATTGAGCACAAACAGATATAACAGATGCAAGAAACATGTATTTGCAAAATTGTAGATTACAGTCATGTCAAAGGACATTTGAAGGTAAAATGATGATTCATTTGTAAAACTGTTCACACAGTCAGCTTCTCATCCTAAAGCCTTTTTCAGTTCTTACAAACTGGAAAAAATTTCAGACTTGAAAGCTTTTGTTGGAGCAGCCATTTACAGGGGACAATGAGCCAGAAAAACCTTAGAAAACATGTTAAGCTGTCCATGAGGACTTGGACATAAATGTATTTGAGAAATAGATTTTGCGTTCACACAGGTCTGCTCTGTCTTTAAAGGATGTCACCATAATACTGCAGAATCTTGGATATTGTTGAGTAGTTTCCTGAGATATTGCTGGAATATTCTTTGACACTGTTAACGATATTGTCTGGTTGCTCACATTCACTCCCATCTTCATATTTATTTATATAAATCCCTGTTATTACAGCTGTATTAACTTATCATAAAATATAATCATTTAAAACTGGCAGCCACAAGAAATTATGGAACTGAATTATCTCCTTTTATTTAATTAATCATGGTTTACTGTCTACTATTTTAAACAAGATATTAAAGGAAACATTGAAGGTCCTTTCCTAGGTTATCACCTAATTTAACTGGCTTTTATTGTGGCTGCTACTTAGAAACTTCCAGGTCATCTTATTTAGTAAGGATCCTTCTTTATCAAAATTCTTAGCGTCGTCGTATAGAGGGGAAAGGGGGAAAGGTGAAGACAATTCTAAGGGCCTTCTGCCCATTAGGGCCCACACACATCCCAGGATCTATGACTAAATTATTATGCATAGTTATAACTAATATATATTAATACTAATGTATCTGAGTTAAAACAACGCCACAAAGTTGTGCAATATTTCAGCATTTCAATAGCCTCCTCCTCAGCCTCCTCATGGGAATTTGTGCGAGCGAGCAAACTCCCATATTTAAAAAAAGACTTGAGAGGAAGGACAGGAGTAGGAGCAGCAGAGCCGGGGCCCAGAATATTAGACACTTCTTCATCAAGAATGGTGAGAGTAAAACTATAGAGGGCTGAAACGATTTCTTGCTCATTTATTCATAGTCTGTAACCGCTAACCTTAGCTGGGTCGATGAGGATGGATCTACAGTGGACTGTGTTTCACACTCTGTATCTCGGTCAGAGCGACTGGAACAAGAACATAGATGATTTAATGGCGCAGGTCTGGTGAGAACTGAAAACTGGAGGAAGAGATGCCGAATCTAAATGTCTGCTGTTAAACTGAACTAACCTGCCACAACAGCACGAAGTCAGTGCACCAGTAGCATAAGCATTCACTCAGTTAGGTGGCTGCATTGAATTGTATTATGACGCATTCAAGTTCAGTAGGTATAAGCATTAGGCGAAGGTCCACTACGTTATGTGTTCACATCAAGTCTTATAAAAAATTTTTATTGGTGGGGCACTTGAATAGCTTAAATGAAAAAACAAATAATAATAAAGAAATTCAATGTTTAAATATTTTTGGTTGTTCTCACAGCAATTTAAAATAAAAGACATCAACTACGTTTCGCCGTCCAAGGGTGACTTCATTCAATTATGTTTTCCTTCCTACAAGAGGGAAACTAAACTGCTGTTGACATGGGTCTTATGCAGGGGGTAATTCCACAGAGCTTGGCCTCCACATACATGGCAAAGTGAAAGTGTTTGCTAGAGCCATGGTAACTGAGAAGCCCATTTAGATTTTGTGTAGTCCAAGACTAGGTTAGTTCTTCCTCAGTTTCCATGAAACACAACATTTAATGTTCATGTTTGGGCGGCAGTGGCTCAGGCGGTAGAGCAGGTCGTCCAATGATCAGAAGGTTGGCGGTTCAGTTCCCACTCCCGCAGTCATCTGTCGTTGTGTACTTGGGCAAGACACTTAACCCTCCTTGCCTCCAGTGTTGGCATCGCTGGTGTATGAATGTGTGGATGAATGTTCGGTGATGGTCTGAGAGGCGCAGACTGGCAGCCATGTTTCCGTCAGTTTGCCCCAGGGCAGCTGTGGCTACGCACGTAGCTTACCATCACCAGGTATGAGTGAGGAGTGGATGAATAATGGATTCACAATGTAAAGCGCTTTGGGTGCCTTAAAAAGTGCTATATAAATCTAATCCATTATTATTATTATGTTCAAAAAAGCAATATATAATGGAACAATAAGCCTTTATGCTCTGCTGCTCCAGAATCAGAGGTGGCTGCTTCATTTGAGTCCGACCCAGCAGCAAACCCTCACCCCCTGCAGTCCAATGAGGCCTCTGAGGGGGAGTGAGTGAGACAGACACTGGCTGGCTGTTTTAGTTTATTAGTGAACTGCTGTACATTGGTAATTACTAAGACATTAATCAACCCATTAGCTATTTCAGTTATATAATCAATAGCAAAATATAGGCTAAATTTATTTATAACCCAACTTAAGTCGCTGTCCTTGTTGTTGACAGAGCCAGGCCCATGTCCCCAAAGCAAGGCTCCTTCTGATAGTAAAGGGAATTGTTTATGGGACAAAAAACACATTAGTGCTTGATTGTTCACAATAAAATACCCACTATATATTTGTTGAGTGTTTTGTTGAAAATGTATTTGCAATCAGACGTGTAATAACGTGGTTTAAGTAGATATGGGTACCATAGCATGAAAATCAGAGAAATGAGACAACTAATAATAGATCATTTACACAATAATAAGAAGAAAACAAATTGGATTACATCAGGCACCGTCAAGAACACTGAAAAACATCATAATACACAGATGTAAAAAAGTGGCAACAATCCTGGGGTAGAGGGGCCCATGGCCATATTCTTTCTGGGGGCCCAGAATTCCTAACAACTTCCCTGTCTGTCAGAGAAGCATCCCACAAAATAAAGAAAAGGCTACAAAGAGCATTCAGACAACTTTAATGATTTGAGGATAAATTGGGTTTTTGAGGTTTTTCTGCCACTTCAAATGATAACAAACCATCATATGAAGTAAACTGAAAACTAAAGTCTCTGGTAGTGATGTTACGTCTGATACAAAAGCCTCAAAGCCTGCATCGAGTAAAGAGGGCATGTCCAAATAAGCCTGATGCGAAGTCTGTATTATTTTCCTGAACATCACGTGACCAAAGACAAATGCGGCCCTGTTTTCCCTGATTCACACGAGTGTCTCGTGTGATTCGGCTGCTGAAAAAGCCGCAGAAAATGCAAGAAATGCTCTGCGTAAGTCCAGGTAACAGTGCGGTGATACAACACATGCAGCACAGACGAAAGCAAAATACATTAGCAGTTTGGGAATGATTGTATATGATATATTCCAATAAGATAACTAGTGACTCCAAAGTTAAAAAAAGTGATATTTTCCTTTTGAAAAGCCTAAAAATTAACTGGTATCCATGACACTGTTTCTGAAATTTGGCAGGTTTGCTTCAATCCTTCTCTCTGTCTCCCAGGTCCGCATGTCTTACAGAGGATAAATGGCTGCTCGTGGGATGATGAGACTGGAGAAATCAAAGGGTTTAATAAGTACGGCTACAACGGTGAAGACTTCATATCTTTGGACCTGCAGACACTGACATGGACTGCTCATGTAACACAGGCTGTCATCACTAAACAGAAATGGGACACTAACGAGGCCAGATTGAAAGACAATGAAAGTTTTTACATCCACATGTGTCCTGAGTGGCTAAAGAAGTATATAAACTATGGGAAGAGCTTTCTGCAGAGAACAGGTAAATTAACTGACACTTGTTTAGTTTTGTTTATGACCATGACAACTGGTCATCATCATTTTGTTTTTGCAGAGCGTCCCTCGGTGTCTTTCCTCCAGAAGAGTCCCTCTTCTTTAGTCACCTGCTACGCCACAGGTTTCTACCCGGACACAGCTGACTTGTACTGGAGAAAAGATGGATATGAGTTTCATGAGGGTGTGGACAAAGGAGCAATCCTCCCCAACCCTGATGGGACCTTCCAGATGAGTACTGAGCTTAATATTTCATTAATTTCACCTGAAGAGTGGAGGAAGTATGATTGTACGTTTCAGCTGTCTGGTGTAGAAGATGATGTCATCACCAAACTAGAAGAAAAGGTGATCAGGACAAACTACGGTAAGACAGGATAAGAAGTGATGGTGGTTTCTGTTGTTGGTTTGTCTTGTTTTTGGTTTATGTTCTTGGTTGGCATCACATTCTGAGGTTTTGTGTTCATGGTCATGTTTAGTTCTGTGTTGTTCTTGGTTTCTGCTCATTAGTTCACCTGGTCTGATTGTTCATTCACCTCACCTGTGTCTAGTTAGTTCCTCTGTGTATTTATACTCCTTGGTTTCAGTTGTCCTTTCTTACATCATCCGTCCTGTTTCCATGTGGATTTTTTCTGTTGTGAGGTTCTTGTTTTTCTGTTCATGGGTTAAGGTGATCAGGACAAACTGCGGTAGGACAGGATCAGAAATTATACCTATATCTATGTCCTATTCATTCAACCACAGTCAGTATTTCTAGGCTTGAGCTCCTCACTTTTCCCACCATGGAGGTCTTTAGATGCGTACAGCCAAAGTCAGACCAAAGTAGACATTAAGTAAACAGCATAAAGCCACTGACATAAAGAAAAAAATTAAAGAAAAAAAATTGTTCAGTATCTGCCAACAAAGACAATAAGAAAATATCTACATCTCACCCAAAAACAATATTAAAACTTTAAATTTCACGTTGTATTGCTGTTTGTGACTGAACCCTTTTCTTCTTGGACCTTCTCAGTTCCACCTTCAACGTTTCCAGTCGGTCCTCTTGTTGGAGCTGTGGTGGTATTACTTGTTCTCCTCCTGGTAGTTGCTGTTATTCTCATTTTAAAGGAAAGAAATGGTGAGGAACAACAAATTTCTTTCTGACACAGTAACTGAAGTACATGCTAACAGTTATTATGTAAAGTTACATGAATATTTTATTTTTACAGTATCAATCTGTGATTCAGGGTTCCGGCTTGTAAGACAGTGAGTTTTCCTACTTTATATTTATCAGATTACTCTGTATTTCTGTAATAACTGACTGATATTGTCTTCACCATAACAGGAATGATATGACCATTTGTCTTGACAGGTGAAGATTAGAAGAAGATGCTGAATTCTCCTGAGTGGAGAGTCAGGAAATCCACGTTGTTCCAAACACATTTATCTCTGACAGAGTTCATGTTGGTAAATGGGATGTAGACACTCCACAGTTGAGTCAAGGCAAACAGTGCACATGCATATAAAAGGAAAATATCCTGTATTAGGGATATAACACCTCCTGCAAAAAGACTGGCCGTCAGTGTCAGTCAAAGGGACTCTGACCTGTCGGCATGGTGATGATGAAGACCTCGGAGTGCTCAGCCGCAGAGCTGCAGCTTGGTAGGCAAATACAGGCTTGTGTTAGAGTTCTTTATGCTCACAGGGCTGGATTTCTGTTTTTGCTAAATAGTATATCTACTTATACTGTATCTTGTACATGTTCATCCTTTTCTCCTTTGTTTAATAAAATGAACAACACTGCTCACACCAGAAGGATGTAGCTCACTGACTGACAAACTAACAGCAGATTGAATTTTTGGAATAAATCACAATTTACAAAATTCTACTATTTCACTCTTTCCAATGTAGCTTTATTTTTCACTGCTGCGCACATGAAAGCAAGTAAAGCTACAAACAGTTTGAACATTACTGTGGGAGCCATAAATATTAAGAATGTTAAATGTTGTATTTTCTGTTTATTGGATTGTTTTGCATTAGTTTATTACAGTGATTATGGTTTGGGTTGGTCACATGGTTATGGGCGGTGGTTCTCTAGTTTAATTAAGACACCTCTGATGTGTGTGTGTTTGGTCCGGTAGAGAGAGGGTGTGGGGGTCGCAGTATTCTTTGTTGACCGCCACCTTAGTTAATCGCTGTGATTTATTTCTTTGTTTTGGATTAAGTTAGTATACGTTGTATTAAGTTAAATTTATTCTTTTTCAATAAAGTTATAAAACGTATAATTTTGGATCTCAGCGGATTTTTAATGTGCGCGTCGGACAAAGAGGAAAGGCCCAACTTCAGCCTCTCGGTGACTTTTTTTGGTGGTTTTTGAAGTCATCACAATTACAGTTGTAGGAGCCATTTTAAGCACTTGTATTTGTTCGGGCACTAGGTGGCAGCATTGGGTAATCTATGGCACTGCTTATTTAAGTGGCAACCTTTCTGCAGGTGACAGGTGTTGCTGGTGGGAAGGTGAACACAGTTTTTGACCGTTCACTGTTCATTGATTGTTCACTCAATTCTTACATCTAATGTTGGACAGAAAATGAAAGACGTTGCTGTATGGATAAGCCACAATCGTGCATTGGGAAAGAGCGGTGAGCCCCGCAATTTGTGGACTTATTGAGCACTCTTAGTAATAAAAGAACAAAACAAACAAAAGATGGCTTGGACTTGGATTTTGTGCACGAGTATGACAGCGACGACGACGCGTCAGGAAAGTTCCGATTAGCAATACCTCAGGCGCTTTAAGCAATAGGCTTAGCACCTTTACAACAGTGTTTGAACACGCTGTATAAGTACGAATCCATTTGGCATTTTACCATTTAACAGATTATTTTTTTGGTGTTTTTCAAGGGCCACATACAACCCAACTTGATCTCAAGTGGGCTGGGCTAATATAACATAATTAGTCCAAAGAAATACATGTCACGATGCTTACATTTAATGATCTGTCCTTTTAAAAAAACAAACAACTTGACTTTTTGTGCAGTTTTAACAATATTTCATCCCAGTTACACATTTCACGCATTTTTTTATTTAGTTACATTTAGTTAATATTTCTACTATATATATATTTCATATAGAAAACGTAATATATTTTATAAATATATGTATATATTAAATAAATCTGATATACAGTTTTAATGGACTCTGCCAATGTGTCCCTTTGTCTGAGATTCTGTTTATAGCTAATACATTATTTATGGTGAGAATCTCACTTTTGAAAGCCTAAAACCAGCATGGTTTCAGCACAATAACTCATTAATTTGACTCAGGTGTGTTGGTACAGGAATACATGGAAAACCTGCTGGATTGCGGCCCTCGTAGGACCAAATTGAGTAGCCCTGGCATAGAGGATAGCACTGGCCACAACAGACTCCTAAAACATTCTAAGCAGTGTTTGGCAGATGTTAAATGACCTTAGCCGCCTCAAAAAATAGTCATCAGAAAACTGAAGGTGGCAGGTCTCTGTGCAGTAGCTGACAACACACAATGCTGCAGGCGCACACACACTGTGGTCTTCTGGTCAGGTAGTCCACAATCCAGGACACAAGAGAATCATCCACCTGCATGCTGTCAGTTTCTCACCCAGGAGGGTCGGCCTGATGATATTGAATATACTGGAAAAGTAAAAAAAAAAAAAAAACATGATCCTCTCAGCAACATCTAGTCAGCAGTACAAAACATAAAAATAAAAATAACTAAAGCTATGAACAGTAGGGGGCAGCATATTACCACAAAGCAGTCGTGTTGGCGTCCACTGCCTATTAAAAGAAACAAGAAAATTTACATTTCTAGAGGACATATGATAGGATTATTATTTATTTATTTTTTAATCTTTCAAATGAAAAAAATTAAATGAATTAAATGAAAAACACCACATTTATGTGTATGACTAACAAGTGCCCAAAGTTAAAACAAACAAACCAAAGTAGTTGTTCATTCTTACTATTAAAAATATTTCCTGGTGATCATGTTAAAGGAGTGTTGTGGTTTGTTCAGCCCCAATCAGCAGAAGATCCAGGCGTCTCTTTTCTGTTCAATCCGGTTGAATATTAATAACTTGCCAGAACCAATATGGCGGCACCGTGGACGTACGAGGCGGGGCCAGTGCAGCGTCTACGTCTTCAAATAAGTTCCAATCAGCTGAATCTTATCAAAGTCAGTCGGCTCTGCTCCAACTCGTATTTCTACATTAACAAAATGAAGATTTTATTTGTGATGCTTATTTCCTGAGCAACCAAGCTCTGAAGAGCACATTTAAGTTTCAATTAAGTTATGGTTAAAAAAAAAAAATTGTTTTTTTTTTTGTGGAAACGTTACAAAACCAAATACATTAAAACATATTTGTTGAATAGTGACATTAAATTCCTGTAATATTTTATATTCATGGATTGTTAAGGGGTTAATTAAGTGTTTATACTGACTGGAAAAAAACAGAGCTTCATACCTTTTTTTTTTTTTTACTGTTGGTGTTGCCGGTCGGTGTTAACATTCACTGGAGTGTCCTATGATATGCAAACACCCTTTGACCCTTTCGGGCTAAGCCTGACCGGGCCTCATGGGCAAAGGCCCGGCCACCAAGTGCTCACCTCATTGCCCCACCTCTAGGCCTGGCTCCAGAGGGGGACCCGGTGACCCACGGCGAAGGAAACCAGTGTCCATTGTTTGTGTCATCATATGGGTTCTTCGAGCCGCGCTTCGTCTGGTCCCTCCCCTAGACACCTGTTTGCCATGGGTGACCCTACCAGGGGCATAAGGCCCCCGACAACATAGCTACTAGGATCATTAGGACTCACAAACTCCTCCACCACGGTAAGGTGGCGGCTCACAGAGGTGTTTTTTTTTTTTTTTTTTATTTGTATTATTATTAATTTATTTTTGTTTAACTTCAACCGTTGTGTGTAATTAAATTAGATGTGTTTGTTAAATATGATGTTGTTTGTTGAGATCCTCTGTGTGTTTGCTGGGAGTCATTTTGGTGTCTCTGTATGTGTTTATATTGGTAGGGATCAGGAATTTTTTTATAATTCCTCTCTTGAGTTTTTGATTGTATCTTTTAAAGTCCTCATTTTGTTGCTGCAGCAGATTGATCTTGATTTTCATGGCATCACATGTGGATTCAAAGAACTTTAGCTCTTCCAAATCCTCTTGGAGTATCTGATTTTGTTCTCCGAGCTCCTCAGTTTGTTTTTGCTGAAGTTCCTTCTTATTTTCATGGATGTGGAGTTAAATAACTGCAATCCTTTTAAATCAAGCCTTCTTCATCAATTCTAGAGTCAAATATCAGTAATCCTAATTCCTTTGGGTTCTTTAAATTCATCATTTTGTTTCTGCAGCAGATTAATTTTGATTTTAAGTGGAACACGTGTGGATTCAAAGAACTTCAGTTCATGCAAGTTTTCTCTGAGTTTTTGAGTTTGTTCTTTAAAATTGTCATTTTGTTGCTGCAGTAGATCGATCTGGCTTTTCCTCACATCACATGTGGATTTAAAGAACTTTAGTTAGGGTTTAGGGTTAGGGATTGGAGTTTTTTCTTGATAACCCCCCTGAATTAGCTCAATAACCGAAACTCTTTGAATAGGGAGCCAAAGGCAATGCACAGTCCACCGCCTGTCACTCTGGGTCTCGATCCCCTATGGAGTCCATCCAATAGAGGAGAAGAAAGGAAAGTATTGGAGCCAGTGAAGGGAGTAAAAAGCTACTGGATTTTGGCTTTCTCTGTTTTGGAGAGTCTTTGCAGTTGCAGACATTTAGGTCTTTTGCACTATAATTAAAGCTGAAATTGGGTACATACCCTGTTTGATAGGTGAAAATTTAGGACACATCATCAGTAGTGGACCCTGGGATCACGGGCCATTATCACTAGACACCTTCACCCAAGGAAGGCCCTGCCAAGGTTGATCAAGCCCCGGAGTGTGTCCCATGACCAAGGAGTTCCTAAAATGCTGTGGGATACAGGATACTGAAAAAGGCATGAAAAGACATGAATAGCGAAGATTCAACAATCCAAAAGAGAATTATTCAGACAGGCAGGGTCATTCACAAGAAGGCAGAAATCAGACTACTTATCAAAGACAGGCAGGGCTCAGTGGTCAGTCCAAACATGGGTCAAAATCCAGAAAAGGCAGAAGTCAGGGAAAAAAATCCAACAGGGAATCAGACACAGGGAAATCCAGGAGACGTAGCAGGGTTGGTAACAGGAATCTAGAAACAAGAGACAATTGCTGGATATCAACAGGGTAAGCTATGTTGACCATCTGGCAGGGAAGCAGAGACTGGAGTGTGTTCAAGTAGGACGGGGAACAGGTGGGGTAATCAGGGCGGGTGGAACAGATGAGCTTGATGAGGAAGTGCAGGTTCCTGCAGACAGTGATCCCTGCAGAGCAGCAATCATGACAGAAGGTGATGAGAATTCCATTAAGGAATGGCAGTGGTTTGGTGAAGTTAAAGATTGCCTTATCTGCTCCATTCAGTCAATTACTGTATGTTGCTTGGTGCCAGTCTCTCTGTGTTGTATCCCATGGGTCGTTCAAGATCTGTGGAGAAGGTAAGGGGATTTCCATTAAGAAGTGGCAATGGTTTGGTTTCAAGATCCATTTCAAGATCCAAATAGAAGGTGGTGAGATTTCCACTGAAAAGTGGCAAAGATATGGTGTGTTGGGTCCGAGATGATAGTAAGGTTGTGACTGGACAATTTTCAGTGGTTGCTTCAAGAAGTGGATAAGGAGCATGTGAATGAATTATGTTGGAAACTGGAGTTTCAGAAGATATTCAGTTTTTGGAGCTTGTTAGAGATGAGTCCCACTCTCCCATTGGTGTATGGCATAAAAGTCATGTAGGGCAAAGATAGAGGGGTAACAAAGTGGAAGATGAATAATCAAGGATCAGTGATGGGAAATGTGACTACATCTCAACCAACACCGTGCCGGACTGCCTTGGCTCCTCCCTCCCCTCTACAAGAATAAGGAAGGAGGGCAGAAGGAGATCAGAGAGAAAGTAAGAGATGGACTCCCTTTGAGTTGAAGAGACCTGGTTATCCGAAGGCTCAGGCTGGTTAGGGATTGGCGTTTTTTCTCAATGACTCCCCCTGAATCAGCTCAATAACGGAAACAGTTTGGATAGGGAGCCAAAGGCAATGCATGGGCCACCGCCTGTATATTTAGCAAGGGCTTGCTGGTCAGTGTGCATTCCCTGGGTTCTGGGTGGCCCTGGTGGACCTTTAGCTGTCATGGCAGAGTAGGCAGAACGTTAGATGCTGACATTGTGAGTACCTTGTCACTTCCATCTGTTAGGTGTTGGCAATTTTATGCTCTCTTTGGACTTTTTTGCAGCTGGGTGGACAACTGATCAGGAGTCATGTGGCAGCAGAGTAAGGGGAAGATCGTTGGCAGTAGTGCTTAATTCCTCCTCCTGTGGAAACCTATATACGGGTAAGCATCTGGTTCCATTAAGGGTGATCCTTGATTATTGATATCAGTAACCTGCATTCGTGGATGTGTGTTCCCATGAGCCGACGAACGAGTTCGCATTGAAGAGCATCACATTCCGGCAGAGGACACTGCTGTTTTGTTCCGGGCTTCTTTTTGTTTGATTTTCCAGTTCAACAGTTGGCCCCGATTGCTTCCTGGGGTAATGGGTGTGGCACTATAGAGGATTACTTGGCATTGCCGCCCGTGTTTTTTCTTATTTATTCAGAGGGCACTATGCTTATAGTTTTTGTTGTTTTTGCATGTGTTAATCTCCTCATTGTGTTTAATGTTGCAACTCCCAGCCGGACCACCCACTTGCTGCTTGGGTACACAGTAAAAGGAGACTTAACCTTAAGAATTGTTTTTTGTGATAATTTACTGATTATGTGTATAAAAATAATTGTTAAATTGTGAATTTGTCTGCCCTGGTGCATTGTTCGAGCCTGTTATGGTTTAAAGCAAACATGACTACAGGAAGTGATGAAGGACTGAGAAAAGTAGAAGAAGATTTTAAATTTTTTTTTTTTTACTGGAGTGTCCAGTTGGCATTGTCTTCCATTTTTCTCTGCTGGGTTTAAATATAAAACCACCACAGCTTTGCCACCTTGCCACACAAGGAATCTTTTCAAGTAATTATCTGAAATTAGTTAAAAAAAACTCTGTATTAAAAAAAAACTTTTCAGTACTATGTTTCTTAGTGGTAACTTGCTTTTTCATCATTGGAGTACCCTCCAGCTTTGTAAGAGCAGGCCTCTGTGCTTTCAGGTGATACAACCCTGCTGCCAAAACTGGTCATCTTTCTGAAGAAGGTGCATGAATTTATACAGCTGCAACATCTAGTCAGCAGTAAAAACATTAAAATAAAAATAACTACTAAAATAAAATAGCTATGAACATAGGGGGAAGCATATTACAATAAAGCAGTGGTGCTGGTGTCCACTGCTTATGAAAAAGGAGTGAAAATGAAGAGAAGTGCCTCGTGCACCAGGGAAAAGTGTAAATGGCTAATGCCATCACGTATCAAAAAGGTATAGATATATTGTTTATAATATGGTTTTATTTGTTTTGTTCATATTATTAGGGTGAGTTTGTCATGTTTTTCATAATTTCAGATACCAACTGCACCTGTTTCCAAGATTGATTTTGCATCAGCAAAATAACAGAAGAAAAAAAAATGATGCTGGTATTGCAGAGAGTACAGGTAAGCATCTTTGTAAATCAGTTGTCTTCCTTTGTTTCTGTTAACTTAAGTTTGTTCAACAATTAGATACATTTTTGCAGTGTTTTATTTATTTATTTTTTGGCCACCTCTACAGGCAAGACACCTGAGAGTCACATGACACATCTCCACAACTGTACAAACGTAAGAAAAGATTCTGAAATGTACGTCCAGTTTTTTGAGGCCTTACAAATAAACTTGCCAAGAAGTGCTGCCTTGATGTCCAGGGCACCATATTACAAAGAGTTTATCCCCAAGTCTGTCTCCTTGTTACCAAAATCACTTCTTGAATACCGAACACCAGAGACTGTGCAGCTATCTCCAGAACAACTACAGGCAGCATGCAGGGATTTCTGTTTGAGGAACTCAGTGAGTCACAGGTACAGGCAGTAGAGGAGGAAACCAGAGCCCAGAGTTCATCCACTATCTGGTACAGCCAAAGAGCAGGAAGGATTACAGCCTCTAAACTAAAACAAGTTTTACAGAGCAGTCAAAAAAGACCATCCAAGGCTTTGCTCAAGTCCATATGCTACCCAGAAATAAAAAAAAAACTATCTTCAGCAGCAATAAGGTATTTATTATAGAAAGGTAGGGGAGGAGTAATATTTGCACTCACTGGTACTTTAGTGGAGTTTTCTTTCAGGCAGGGGTATACTTCAACTCAAAAAGTATGTTGTGCACCAGAAAAATCATCATTTTATACACAGCTTACTCTTCTACATTTCAGATATGCTGTAAATTCGTAGCAACAGCTCCGATGCTCGACGACGAGGGGTTTTCCTGTCTGGATAGTGGCCTTTGGTTAAACTCAAGGTGGCCATACATGGGAGCCTCACCGGATGGACTTGTTTCATGTGACTGTCATGGAGCCGGGGTGTGTAAAATCAAGGTAAAAACTATTTCTAAAGACATTGTGACCACTACAGCAGACTTTTAGCACCTCACAGTATAAATGTAACAATTATCATTTTGTCTTCAAATCTTTATAGAATATATTGTTTGTGTTCCTCACAACATGTAGCTGGAGTTTTGGAGATGCTCTTACTTTTTGTGGGACAGTTTTGGACCAGGTCTTAAAGGTGTAACGTTTCAGTTACACCCTTAAGACCTGGTCCAGATGAAAACTTTCTTACTGTGGAGCACACCTAGTTGACTGAAACATAAACATGCTCTCACTTTCCATCTTTCTATCTTTTACAAATTTATTTTTCCATCTCTAATTTTCATCGTCTCATCCTTCAGTGTCCACAGAGCAAACGGCATGAAGTCAGTCTGAGGATGTGTGCTGGACAGCCTGGCTTTTGTCTCATTTAGGATGGAGACACTGTGCAGCTGGATAGGAACCATCCTTACTTTTATCAGGTCCAGGCTCAGCTTCACATTGTGGATGTGCAATATTGTGGTTTTGTTGTCTGGAATGAAAATGATATTTATGTTGAAAGAAATCTGCCAGATGATCAGCTCTGGGACACTGCAATTCCCAAAGTTCAGCAGTACTTCACATGTTGCATCCTACCCGAAATCCTGGGACAGAAATTCACACTTGAATAAGTTCCATAAAATCTAATCACAAAATGTATTTAGTTCTATTTGGCTGATAACTTTAGAAATATTTAGAAAATTGTATTGGAAGTGTTTCTCTCTGTATTTTCTTTCTTTTCTAGACAGATAGGTTAAAAAAAAGTTTTTCACCACCTTGACATGTTTCTGCTATACCTGTAGCTTTCCTTTGAAGGGTCACATGATGTTATGATGCCTCTTGGATTTGTTTCATCCTTGCTTGCCTGGCAGCAGGGGGCGTGTTTGTGTAGGACAACATCCCAGGTGTGGGATAAGGTGCGTGCTTCCTCAACTCTGTTGATGGTCCCTGACCAGAGTTAGTTTCTGTTGTTGGTCAAACTCTTTGTATTGGAAAACATGTTATATCTGTTACAATAAATCAATCTAAGATTGTACTGTGTTCTTTAAAGGTTTTCTAATAAATTTCAAATAGCAGCACATACAAACGTTATTGTAAGAAATGTTACAAGATGAGTAAACTTAAAAAAATATACTTGTATTTATTACAATCAATAGCAAGTTATAAAACTCATGACAGGTTAACTAATGACACAAATGTTGACAAAGGTTGGTATTTAAAAAGTTCATTGAACAGCTTTAAATTCAAGGCATTTTGTTAAGTACTTAATTACTGTCATCCTGAACAATTATAATGTACAATTATGACCAGTAACAGTATCAATAAAAAGTCATTTTTCAAAAAATTAGCAATACATGTACAACAATTACAACTTTAAACATGTGTCCCAAAAAACAGGGATTCCCTGAACATTACTCCAAAGGGACAACAGACTCTGAGAGGTTGGACAGTGCACAGCAAATAGGCATTGCCCTACTCTACAAAATCTGGTCTTTTCTCCTAACTAAGCCTATTACCCTTTCTACAAGAATGCAAACACTTGCAAGTTTTCTTGTTCAACCTCATAAGCAAACAGCTGTTTTTCCCCTTTGTGAAAGGCGTCTTTAAAGAAGCACAGAAAAACCCTACACTGTCTTCAACTGTAAAGCCCCGATCTGCAAGTACAATATCTCCAGGTAACAGCTTGTTCAAGATACCACACTCCACTGTTATTTGTCACTGGCCCTCCCTCCCCGAGCATTTGAAATGTAAGTAACATAACCCTGAGGAGCAATGCCAATAAGGAATTTTATAATTGGACCAGGTTTGTGCTCTTGTCAAAAAATTGGTAGGCTTTTCAATAAATAATAATAATGGATTAGATTTATATAGCGCTTTTCAAGGCACCCAAAGCGCTTTACATTGTGTGAATCCATTATTCATCCACTCCTCACTCATACCTGGTGATGGTAAGCTACGTGTGTAGCCACAGCTGCCCTGGGGCAAGCTGACGGAAACGTGGCTGCCAGTCTGCGCCTCTCCGACCATCACCGAACATTCATCCACACATTCATACACCAGCGATGCCAACACTGGAGGCAAGGAGGGTTAAGTGTCTTGCCCAAGGACACAACGACAGATGACTGCGGGAGCGGGAATCGAACCGCCGACCTTCCGATCATTAGACGACCTGCTCTACCGCCTGAGCCACTGCCGCCCCAAATACTTCAAAGCAGTCCAATATCACTGCAACTTTAAGCCCAAAGGCCTTTCTGAATGACATAGGCATGGTTGATAGTATTACTTCTCAGTCAGGCCACTCTATTAAGAATTCTAGCCTTTCATGGAGAACATAAATCTTCAGCCAAATTTGAGACACAGTGGCTGTTGATACATTAAATTGGTAGGCAAGGTCTTGAAGTTGCAGATTTAATCTGAGACCCAAATGTACTATGATAAATTGTTCAAATTTGGAGAGAACTGACGATGATGATGTGGTGATGTTTGGTTCACAGAGCTTAAAAATTTGCACCAAAACTAAAACTTTGGGCAATCCAGTGTAAAACTTTGTTTTTTATTGTTATGGAAGGTTTCAGGAGTGAATTTAGTTGCTGAAACTTTTCCTCTAAGGTTGCAGATCTCAGATGTGTAGCCTTTCACTGCATCCTCCAGCCGTGTGAGGTCGACCATGGTCAGATCGGTCTGGTATGCTGCATCTGCATAAATTTATTAATGTGACTATTAATAATTGATTTAGCAAACTTCATAGTAAAACACAAACAAATAAATGGTGGCTTTACCTTTGAAACACTCCTCTTCATGACTCGGTAAGGCTTCATCACAGAGAGCATCCTCCAAATTGGCTGCCTCCCTCTCTGTGGCAGTACCGTGGTGCACCGTGCCCTGGCTCTTTACCCCCGCTGTCGTGATGCTTCTGTTTGTGGCTTCTCCTCACGCCTTTGGTATCCCAAATTAACAGTAGGGGCCCAGTCTTAGGAATTAACATTAGTTGCTATACTAGGGCAACCTTAAAAAAGTCAAATAAAGTAAAAAAAACAAAAAAACAAACAAACAAACAAACAAAAAAAACAAAAAACAAACTCCAAATTATAGCACTAAGCTAACTGCTAACAAGATTAGCCATCTGAAAGCAACTAAGTTAGCACAAAACTGCTTATGTTTGTCTTTCTGAATAATTGTCCAATTAAATGTCTGAAAATATGATTGAATAATCTATATAATCCTTACCTGTTAGAAAGTGGTCGCTGCAAACTCTGGCATTGTGATATCTGTGATTTTATTTTAAATAATATCCTCTCTGACTTTAAACTCCCCTGGCATGATGTGCTCTTTGGTTTTTTCAAGACTGACTATTCATTTGACAAAGAATATTATTTGATTAATCTTATTATAATTCTTGCAAAATTCTACATCCACAAATATAAATTTTCCAAAATTAAACCTCTCTTTTGTGTTTTTATGAAAGAACTTGAATTGTACTTTAATTCAGTGTCCTCTTCTAAAAATATTAAAGTCATTAAAACTATAAGGTTGTGCTCCCACTTTAATAATATTTTTAATTCAAATTAATTCTTTCTTTTACTTGTGACCCCTGGCATGTCTGTATGTACTCGTTTCTTTTTATTTATTTTATTCTTGATTATTTACGTTTTCCCTTCTTTGTCTCCTTTATACCTTTCTTAATTTTTATTATGTATATTTGTATATTGTCCATTGTTTATGTACTATTGTTGTTAATGTTTCTTAAATTGAAATAAAAAAAAACTCTGGCATTGTCCGTTTCTGCTCCTCCTGTTTTTAGCCGAAGATTGTTTATCCAGTTTTGTCGTCTTTTTTCCGTAAGTTTTTTTTAAATTAACTCCCTTGTGACACTCCACTTCCGGGAGACGAAAAAAGTTAATCTTTTTCCCGATTAGATCGATTGCAACAACCGTACACAGCACAGAATTTAGGCATTTTGACGCCGAGGTAACTGAGGAAACTGTGTTCTGTGAAGCTTTTTTTACTTCCTGAACCCCATCCGCATTTCGTGACGTCGACGCTACGTCAGATGAAACCCAGCAATGTGGCGGCGCCGTGGACGTACGAGGCGGGGCCAGTGCAGCGTCTACATCTACACTCTCAGGTAAGTTCCAGACAGCTGACTCTTACCACAGTCAGTCGGCTCTGCTCGAACTCATATTTCTACTTTAACAAAATGAAGATTTTATTTGTGATCCTCATTTTCTGTCAAGTTGTTTCTTCAGGTAAGAACACTAGATTAAACTCCTTCTGTTTTTTATGTCTTTTGTTTTTCACTGTCAGTGCTGCTCGATAGTTTCATTTTCACTACTAGTCAAAGTGTGTTACTGGACAGAGTTTTTTTCTTTTTTTCCGTTTTAGACCGACTTTTTTAATTTAAGTTATTAGTCTTTTCTATCTATTTCAGTGCATCACAAAATATTATTTGTTTTCAGTAGCTGCTGACTATAATATTTCTGTAACTATAATCTTCTGGGTTACATCATGATCATGTCAGATTGTTGCTAAGCGAACTTCGGCATTGGAAAATGCAAACTTTAATGGCGGTGGTATTTTACAACTTTTCTGTTGGTGAATTTCCTTTGTTTTTGTTTTGGATATGATTATATGTACTATCTACCATTGTGTACATTTCTGTCATAAAAGACAAGACACTGGTCACGAGGAAAAAATAAATAAATAAATGGTGACATGGCAGTGTGCACCAAGTAAATGGTCCATTTGGCATCTGGATGGGGAAACATGAAGGCTGAATGAACTGTCACCCATGACAGGACATCCTGGTGACAGTAATTGAGGTCTTTTTTGTCGTCGTAAACCAGGGATGTCCAGCTTGAGGGCTGTAATCCTGCAGGTTTTTTTTATGTTTGCCTGCTCCAACACACCTGACTCAAATTAATGAGTCATTGTCTGTGATTTCATAAGCTGTTAGATCCATTTAATTTGAGACTGATGTGTTGGAGCAGTGATACATTAAAAGCTTAAGTTGGTCCCTTGAGGACCAACTTTGGACGCCCCTGTAACAATTAACACTGCATTCAATATCGATACCACTTCATCCATTAAGGGTTGTGGGAAAGCTGGAGCCTATCCCAGCATAGGATGAGAGGCAGGGTACACCTTGGACAGGTCACCAGTCCATCGCAGGACCAACACCAAACACTCATATATAACATATAAAATTAGACTAAAAAGCAATGGATACAGCTTTGTAATATATAGTTTTAATTCCCAGTGCAATTTAATAGCACAATTTAAAGAAGTTTTATTTGATTTGAATCAATCAACAAATCAATTAATCAACCCTGAAATACACTAAATATAAAAGCTGAAATCCTTCTTTTCCCTGCAGTGAAATATGCCCTGACATTGTACCAGACCGCCACTTCTGGAATCCCAGAGTTTCCAGAGTTTGTGGGTGCTGGAACAGTAAATGAAGTTCAGATGGGTTACTGTGACAGCACCATGCAGACAGCTGAACCCAAACAGGACTGGATGCGGAAACTGTTTAAGGATGACCCCCAACAACTGAAGTGGTATTCTGAAAAGTGTCTTGAAAGTTTGCATTTCTTCAGGGCCAACATTGATGACCTGTGGCGTCGTTTAAACCAAACCAAAGGTAATGTGTCATATTACATGTTTAACTTAACCTGATAAATATTTGTTTTTTTTTTTCCCTCTGAGCATTGAGTACAAACAGATCTGCAAGAAACATGTATTTGAAAAATTGTAGATTACAGTCATGTCAAAGGACATTTGAAGGTAAAATGATGATGCATTTGTAAAACTGTTCACACAGTCAGCTTCTCATCCTAAAGCCTTTTTCAGTTCTTACAAACTGAAAAGAATTTCAGACTTGAAAGCTGTTGTTGGAGCAGCCATTTACAGGGGACAATGAGCCAGAAAAACATTAGAAAACAAGTTAAGCTGTCCATGAGGACTGGGAGATGTAGTTGATAGATTTTGCATTCACACAGGTCTGCTCTGGCCTCAAAGGATGTCACCATAATACTGCAGAACCTTGGATATTGTTGAGTAGTTTCCTGAGATATTGCTGGAATATTCTTTGACACTGTTAACGATATTGTCTGGCTGCTCACATTCACTCCCATCTTCATATTTGTTTATATAAATCCCTGTTATTACAGCTGTGTTAACTTATCATAAAATATAATCATTTAAAACTGGCAGCCACAAGAAATTATGGAACTGAATTATCTCCTTTTATTTAATTAATTATGGTTTACTGTCTACTATTTTAAACAAGATATAGTAACGGAAACATTGAAGGTCCTTTCCTAAGTAATCACCTAATTTAACTGGCTTTTATTGTGGCTGCTACCTAGAAACTTCCAGGTCATCTTATTTAGTAAGGATCCTTCTTTATCAAAATTCTTAGCGTCGTCGTATAGAGGGGAAAGGGGGAAAGGTGAAGACAATTCTAAGGGCCTACTGCCCATTAGAGCCCACACACATCCCAGGATCTATGACTAAATTATTATGCATAGTTATAACTAATATATATATTAATACTAATGTATCTGAGTTAAAACAATGCCACAAAGTCACCCAATATTTCAGCATTTCAATAGCCTCCTCCTCAGCCTCCTCATGGGAATATGTGCGAGCGAGCAAACTCCCGCATTTAAAAAAAGACTTGAGAGGGAGGGCAGGAGTAGGAGCAGCAGAGCCGGGGCCCAGAATATTAGACACTTCTTCATCAAGAATGTTGAGAGTAAAACTATAGAGGGCTGAAACGATTTCTTGCTCATTTAATCATAGTCTGTGACCGCTAACCTTAGATGGGTCGATGAGGATGGAGCTACAGTGGACTGTGTTTCACACTCTGTATCTCGGTCAGCGCGACTGGAACAAGAACATAGATGATTTAATGGCGCAGGTCTGGTGAGAACTGAAAACTGGAGGAAGAGATGCCGAATCTAAATGTCTGCTGTTAAACTGAACTAAGCTGCCACAACAGCACGAAGTCAGTGCACCAGTAGCATAAGCATTCACTCAGTTAGGTGGCTGCATTGAATTGTATTATGACGCATTCAAGTTCAGTAGTTATGAGCATTAGACGAAGGTCCACTACGTTATTATACTGTGTTCAAATCAAGTCTTGTAAAATTTTGTTATTGGTGAGACACTTGAATAGCTTAAATGAAAAAACAAATAATAATAAAGAAATTCAATGTTCAAATATTTTTGGTTGTTTTCACAGCAATTTAAAATAAAAGACATCAACTATGTTTGCCGTACAAGGTTGACTTCATTCAATTATGTTTTCCTTCCTACAAGAGGGAAACTAAACTGCTGTTGACATGGGTCTTATGCAGGGGGTAATTCCACAGAGCTTGGCCTCCACATACATGGCAAAGTAAAAGTGTTTGCTAGAGCCATGGTAACTGAGAAGCCCATTTAGATTTTGTGTAGTCCAAGACTAGGTTAGTTCTTCATCAGTTTCCATGAAACACAACATTTAATGTTCACAAAAGCAATATATAAAGGAACAATAAGCCTTTATGCTCTGCTGCTCCAGAATCAGAGGTGGCCGCTTCATTTGAGTCCGACCCAGCAGCAGACCCTCACCCCCTGCAGTCCAATGAGGCCTCTGAGGGGGAGTGAGTGCGATAGACACTGGTTGGCTGTTTTAGTTTATTAGTGAACTGCTGTATATTGGTAATTACTAAGACATTAATCAACCCATTAGCTATATTAATTATATAATCAATAGCAAAATATAGGCTAAATGTATTTATAACCCAGCTTAAGTCGCTGTCCTTGTTGTTGACAGAGCCAGGCCCATGTCCCCAAAGCAAGGCTCCTTCAGATAGTAAAGGGAATTGTTTAAGGGACAAAAAACAGGACACTTCAAGTTATTTTTTTTCCACATTAGTGCTTGATTGTTCACAATAAAATACCCACTATATATTTGTTGAGCGTTTTGTTGAAAATGTATTTGCAATCAGACGTGTAATAACGTGGTTAAAGTAGATATAGGTACCATAGCATGAAAATCAGAGAAATGAGACAACTAATAATACATCATTTACATAATAATTCTACTCCTACATTGTTAAGAAGAAAACAAATTGGATTACATCAGGCACTGTCAAGAACACTAAAAATCATCATAATACACAGATGTAAAAACGTGGCAACAATCCTGGGGTAGAGGGGCCCATGGCCGTATTCTTTCTGAGGCCCAGAATTCCTAGCAACTTCCCTGCCTGTCAGAGAAGGATCCCACAAAATAAAGAAAAGGCTACAAAGAGCATTCAGACAGCTTTAATGATTTGAGGATAAATTTTCGGCCACTTCAAATGGTAACAAACCCTCATATCAAGTAAACTAAAAGCTAAAGTCTCTGGTTCCAAGCAGCTAGCATTAGCAAACTTCTTGATTTGATCTCTAATTCATCTCTTTAATGGGACAATTTGATTGTCTCTTTTTATGTTCTCATTTTTTTTAATAATGCATTTGTTTCTATACTTAAGGTAAATAAAACTTAATAGGACTTCTAGTGTTCGATTACACCAGCTAATGTTTGCAACATGATGTATTTATCTTTATTATCATAAATCGTTTGTACAGTTTCATTAATCACGCTAAAATGACTAAAATCTGCTGTGGTGATATCATGATGTTGAAGTAATTTCCTGACTCCTAAGTAAAAAAATGTGATATTTTCCTTTTGAAAACCCTAAAAATTACCTGGTACCAATGAAACTGTGATTGCTGGAATTTGGCAGGTTTGCTTCAATCCTTCTCTGTCTTCCAGGTCCGCAAGTCTTACAGAAGATGAATGGTTGCTCGTGGGATGATGAGACTGGAGAAATAAAAGGGTTTAATCAGTATGGCTACAACGGTGAAGACTTCTTAGTTTTCGACCTGCAGACACTGACGTGGATTGCTCCTGTAACACAGGCTGTCATCACTAAACTGAAATGGGACACTGAGAAGGCCAGATTGGAATACAATAAGTATTATTACTTCCACATGTGTCCTGACTGGCTAAAGAAGTATGTGCGCTATGGGAAGAGCTCTCTGCAGAGAACAGGTAAATTAACTGACCTTTGTTTTATTTATTTATTTTTTTAAACCTGTCCTGTCCATCATCATAGCAAGCAAAATGATAATATGGTTGCTGTATCGTAATGAACAAATTTGCTCTGCCAAGGGGAGGCCTATGGGTAAGGCTCCTCTTGATAATCTGATTCATTTATTTATTTATTTACATTGAATCACGGAATCTATGTAATCTTGCTGGACCTGACTGGAGGGGACAGAAAATGATGGAAAATAGCAAAAAGATGAAAAAGGGAAAGAAGAAAGGAGACAAAAACATCACAGACAGAAGGAAACGACCCTTCAATCCACACCATTGTCAGACAACAAACTGTTACACCTGTACATGAACACACCATAAAATTTCCTATAACTTTTATAAAAAACAAAAACAAACAAACAAACAAAAACGAAAAAAACGAAAAAAAAAAAAACAGCTGCTAGTCATTAAGAGTTTTTAAATAATAACCAAATCAAAAAGACATATCATGAAAGTAGCATAACAGCGACCAGATACTAACTCACAGGGACCTGGGCCCTCAGCAGCAGCCCCAGAGCTCTAACCCAAGCTACCCCACCACGAAGACGACTCCAGCCCCACCCGAAGGGTGGCAGAGGAGAGCCCCAGCAAGAGCCCCCCACGGTCTTGGGGCACAGGTCCCAGTGGACCAACATTGGCAGCCGCCGGCTCCACCAGGGACCGGCCACCCAGGGCAGCCCAAGTGAAGGGCCCAGGGCCCCAGGAGCCCAGAGGCGGCCACCCCACCCCCCAAAGGCAGAGGGCCTGCACCATGCCTAGGAGGACCAGGCCCCCCCAGACAACCACCCGGCGCAGGCCAGCACACACCCCGATGTTCCAGCCGCACACCCCGGGAACCAGGGTGCCATCCACCCCCTCCCCCCACCCCCCACCTACTCCAATCTGCACCCCATATAACCCATCGCTCACACCCTCCCCTGTGCCATACCCACCAGCACCCACCATCACACAGTCACGTCACACATCCACCCCAGGCGGACCAGAGGACAGCGAGCCCCAAGTACCCCCCCGCCAATGACCCAGCACCCACAGAGCCAGCAGCCCACCAGCGCAGCCACCCCGGGACCCGGCCCCTGGGGCAACCACCTCCCCCCACTCGCCCCCAGTCACACCCCGGGGGAACAGGGGTGTGAGAGGTCCTCAATACCCTCTCCCTCCTGACTGTTTATGTAGTGTGTGTTGTTTCCAATTAAAATTGAGGGGCAGTGACCGCAATGAGCCGGGAGCCGAGCCACCTAAGTGGCCCTGCCTGACATGCACCACATGACATGCCCCCCAGGTGTTGTTTGTGTGTTGTGTTTCTTGTATTTGGGTGTCTAGGTGCAATTCAAACTGAGAGGGGAGTCTCCATGGGGTGCATCCAAGGAGACCACTGAATGGCCCTCTCTGCTCTATCCCACATGGCGTGCACGCCTCCCAACTCCCTATGTGTGTGTGTGTGTGTTTGTGTGAGAGAGAGAGCGGGAAATAAGAGGGGTCTGGGGATGTAAGTCCAGAGGGAAGTTTGCTTCCCTCTGGATGTTGAGCCTCTAGTGGCATTAGGCACCCCCGCTCCCCAGGAGGTCCCCCAGGGCAAGACAGGCCAGGAGAGGCCGCCCCCACATCTGAGCCATACAGGGACTGCAGCCAATGGGCCGCCACCGAGGTACCTACCTCCCACATGCCTAACGGGGAATGAGAGGACGGGGACAGCGGCAGAGCCCAGACCCACGGCACACCACTCCCACTCCCCGCCGGCCCGCCCAGGTCCCCCCCACAAGTGCACTTAACCCCACCCCAAACACACACATGCACACATGCACACACCTATATCCTTGCACACTCCCGCTCATCCTAACACACACACACCTCCTCACCCCCACCCACACAGTATAAACACTCACACAGCATACAACCCTCCCAATCTCACACCCCAGCCCCCCCTCCCTCCCGCCATGCCCTATAGGAGACATCCCCGGCGGACCAAAGAATGGTGAGCCCCAGATCCAGCACCCACCGCCATCCCCACCTACCCCCCATCACCTCCTACCCAGATGCGGCCGACTGGGCATCCCCCAAGATCAGCAGCCTCTCATCAGTGCAGCCGCCCAGGTTTCCGGCCCCCAGGGCAACCACCTCCCCCTGCCCGCCCCTGGCGGCGCCCCGGGGAAGAGGGGTGTGAGGTGTCCCCATTGTCCTCCTCCTCCACCCCGCTCATGATACTTGTTTCACTTTGTTTATGACCATGACAACTGGTCATCATCATTTTGTTTTGCAGAGCGTCCCTCGGTGTCTGTCCTCCAGAAGAGTCCCTCTTCTTTAGTCACATGTCACGCCACAGGTTTCTACCCGGACACAGCTGACTTGTACTGGAGAAAAGATGGATATGAGTTTCATGAGGGTGTGTACAAAGGAGAAATCCTCCCCAACCCTGATGGGACCTTTCAGATGAGTACTGAGCTTAATATTTCATTAATTTCACCTGAAGAGTGGAGGAAGTATGACTGTACATTTCAGCTGTCTGGTGTAGAAGATGACGTCATTACCAAACTGGAAGAAAAGGTGATCAGGACAAACTATGGTAAGACAGGATAAGAAGTGGTGGTGGTTTGTGTTGTTGGTTTGTCTTGTTTTTGGTTTATGTTCTTGGTTGTCATCACATTCTGAGGTTTTGTGTTCATGGTCATGTTTAGTTCTGTGTAGTTCTTGGTTTCTGCTCATTAGTTCACCTGGTCTGATTATTCATTCACCTCACCTGTGTCTAGTTAGTTCCTCTGTGTATTTATACTCCTTGGTTTCAGTTGTCCTTTCTTACACCATCCATCCTGTTTCCATGTGGATTTTTTCTGTTGTGAGGTTCTTGTTTCTCTGTTCATGGGCTAAACACTCCTGCCTCTCCATCCTGCATTTGGGTCCTCATTCCTGCCAAACCATGACATATACCTAACCTAACTATGTTATCCTAAGCAAAATGGGACAAAATAAAAAAAATAAGATGTATTCATTCAACCACAGTCAGTATTTCTGGTCTTGAGCTCCTCACCTTTTCCCACCATGGAGGTCTTTAGATGTGTACAGCCAAAGCCAGACCAAACGTGACTAGTGACAACTACAAGTAGACATTAAGTAAACAGCATAAAGGCAATGACATAAAGGAAAAATACATCTTGTTTCTTGGTTATTAATTCTTTATCTGCAAATAAGAAAACCAAAGATTCAGAAGCAGTTTGATGCAACATCTTGCAGTTCATAATAAAGCTTTATAAAGTTTTACTTTTTCAACCCGTAATTTTTAGGCAAAATGGTTCCTTCCTGGAAATAAAAACAGAAAAATAAGAAAATGTACATCTCACCCAAAAACAGTATTAAACCTTTTAAATTTTATGTTGTATTGCTGTTTGTGACTGAACCCTTTTCTTCTTGGACCTTCTCAGTTCCACCTTCAACGTTTCCAGTCAGTCCTGTTGTTGGAGCTGTGGTGGTATTACTTGTTCTCCTCCTGGTAGTTGCTGTTATTCTCTTTTTAAAGAAAAAAAATGGTGAGGAACAACAAATATATTTCTGACACAGAAACTGAAGTAAATGCTAACAGTTATTATGTAAAGTTACATGAATATTTTATTTTTACAGTATCGATCATCTGTGATTCAGGGTTCCGGCTTGTA
Source organism: Melanotaenia boesemani (assembly GCF_017639745.1). Taxonomy (NCBI): domain Eukaryota; kingdom Metazoa; phylum Chordata; class Actinopteri; order Atheriniformes; family Melanotaeniidae; genus Melanotaenia; species Melanotaenia boesemani. The sequence goes on from NC_055698.1 coordinate 28,907,313, forward strand.
AAACAGTGAGTTTTCCTACTTTATATTCATCAGATTACTCTGTATTTGTGTAATAATGACTGATATTGTCTTCACCATAACAGGAATGATATGACCATTTGTCTTGACAGGTGAAGATTAGAAGAAGATGCTGAATTCTCCTGAGTGGAGAGTCAGGAAATCCACGTTGTTCCAAACACAGTTATCTCTGACAGAGTTCATGTTGGTAAATGGGATGTAGACACTTCACAGTTGAGTCAAGGCAACCAGTGCACATGCATACAACAGGAAAATATCCTGTATTGGGGATATATCACCTCCTGCAGACTGACCTGTTGGCATGGTGATGATGAAGACCTCGGAGTGCTCAGCTGCAGAACTGCAGCTTAGTAGGCAAATACAGGCTTGTGTTAGAGTTTTTTATGCTCACAAGGTTAAATATCTGTTGATACTTAATATTGTATCTACTTATACTGTATCTTTAAGTAAAGAAAGTGTACATGTTCATTCTTTTTTCTCCTTTTATTTAATAAAATGAACAACACTGCTCACACCAGACGGATGTAGCTCACTGACTGACAAACTAACAGCAGATTGAATTTTTGGTATTAATCACAATTTACAAAATTCTACTATTTCACTCTTTCCAATCTAGCTTCCTGTTTTTTTTTTAGCAGGTAGGTAGGCAAGTAGGTAAAGCCACAAACAGTTTGAACATCATAGTGTTTGAACTTGCTGTATAAGTACGAGTCCATCTACCTTTTTTTTGTTTTTCAACACAACTTGATCTCAAGTGGGCTGGACGAGTATAACATCATAATAACGTATAAATAACGAAAACTCTCCATATTTACTGTTTTTTGGAAGGTTTTATTTATTTCTTTATTTATTCTTTACTTGACCTGGCTGTCTCTGTTTCATACTCATACATCACATTTCCTTTCTTTGGAAGAATATAAATCCTACTGTCTAATACTGGATCATCTAAATGTGACAGACACTCTTCATAGTGATGTCCTCTAATGAATCCATAAAACAAGTCTTGTTTCAGAGACACAAGTCCAAAAGTGTGCAATATTTATGTAGAGCTTATATTTCACCACAATTGCTAAAATTCTGATTATTTCAACCTTTCTACAGGGAAGTTGTCCATTAAATGTCAACTTTAAAACATTTAAAATAATTAGTTTGTCAGTGTTGTCAGGACTTAATTAAAAAAAATAATCTTTTAAACATTTTCAAACCAAAAGTATTCTCACAGATGTTTGTTTGGAACGTTTATACTTGTGCTGCTGAATGCAAACATAGTATCAGTGAGTGTTTGGGACGAGGAGTGTAGAAGAAGGATTAGATCACAGCAAACATCTGCTCTACTTGAGATTTAAAAAAATAAGAGAACGAACAAACATCATGGTCATTTTAAATGAATAAATAGTTGTAACCAAGTTAAAACACACTGTTTCAATAATTCTCTTAAATAGTTTGTATTCACATTGTAATTAATATAAATTAGAACAAATTAGAATAAATAAATTAGAACTTGACATGGAGGCAGCATGGACATGGAGAATCTGGACACAGGAAGCAACTAAGTATTCACAGATAAATAGGTAATTAAAATCCAGATGTGAAACAATTTAAAAGCTGACAAAATTCAAACTATGTTGGTATCATATGAAGATTCTTAACTCTATTCACCAAAAGGAAATATGAGTTTATTTTGATGCCAACATTTATGTTCACTGAAAACACCTTGTTAGTTCAGAAGTAGTTCAAGCAGGTTTTTTTCCTTTTTCTGAGGGGGTGTAGCAAGGAAGGATTCAAGAATAGAAACCACGAGACAGAATGACGCAGAGCTTTATGGCTTGCTGCTGCAAAAATATGATAATCATGTCAAACAGTAGTTACAGTGTAACAAAGCGGGTATTGTTTGATTTCTGTATACGCTTGGTAAATAAAGTTTTCAATTCTTCAGGTGCTGCAAAATATATTTTCCTTTGTGTCAAATTCTCTCTCTTATATGACCTGGTGTGTTTTGGACTTTATCAGCAGACATGCAGAGGCCAGTAAGCAGAAAGAGAAAGATGTAAATTAAACTGTTTACGCAATAAAAAGTGTAAAGTTACTAGAGGAAAACACAAGGAAGAAGCTGCAGTAATAATAAACATTTATTTTTAGTTTAAATCTAGCTATAAAAAGAAATGCAATACGTCAGTATGAGCTATAGACACACCTCAAATATTCAAAAAATGTAAACAAAGCAGGAAATGTGTAAAACAAACTCTTCACCTGAGTTTATTTACTCCCAGCTACCAAGACAAGATGAGACTAATAACCCTCCTAATCCTCTGTCACACCACATCTACTGGTAAGGTCATAATAAAAACTCAAGAAATAAGACATCTGCATTAATTCTCTAAATAATATGAAGATTTAAATTTTATTCATTAGGCTATTAATATCTTAAAATTTAAGAAAAATAACAAGAAGCAAGTGCACATAAACAGCTGGAAGTGTACAATTCAGTTCACAGTTCAGTAGTACAGTAGTAAGTATTATCCTGTGGTTGGTATATTTATAAGATTTTATTTGTTCTCTGTGGTGTGAAGAAATGAAACAAAGTTAATTTAAATAGCTGTATTTGTGTGTGAAACACAGTGAAGCACTGAAGTTTTATGTGATGGTATCCTCTGGAGTCCCAAAAGTCCCAGGTTATGTGGCGATGGGAGCCCTTGATGGGGTTATAATGGGATACTATGACAGCAGCATGGAAACAGCAGAACCTAAAGAAGACTGGGTTAAAGAAGGGTTTAAGAAAGCAGAATCTATCCTGTCTGACAGCTCACATCCATTACATCATCAGTTTCAGTTTCTTCCATCTGGCTCATTGCTTAGACTTCCATTAGCAAAGACTAACAGATATAAACATTCCTTTGTTCCTTCTGCTATCTCTATCCTCAATTCCAGGAGGAAAAGGTAGCTGCCTAGAGTCTTGAATGAATGAAACTTTTATTGTTTTTATTGATTATACTCGTTTTTAACTTTCTTATATATGTTATTTGTGTTGCTTCTCTGCTGTACAACCAATTGCCTCCTCGGGGGACAAATAAAGTGATGATTGATTGATTGATTGATTGAAAAGTAACCAGAGATGATCCAGAAATGTGGGAAATGCAGGTGCAGTACTGCAGACAGTATGAGCAGATCTTCAAAGATGAAACATTCATCTTCATGCATCACTCAAATCAAACTGGAGGTATGCTGCTAACAAAGTGTTTTTGTTTTTAATGTATTTAATTATTCAGTTTTGTTGATTTATTTGTTTAGCTTTGTTTGCTTTCTCCTGTGTATTTACTTAATGTATTGTTTCAGGTTTGATGGATTTTTCCTTGGTTCTTCATTTCCTTGCTGTTTTGTTTTTCAGCTCTTTTTAAAAGAAAACTCATGACTTTTTTAACCTTGTTGGAAAACATCAAGGAGACGAAAAAGACAAAAAAAAAACCAAAAAAAACAAAACAAAAAAAACCCAAAACGCTGAACTGAATAAAACTACTTACCCAAAGCTGTGATGTCTGCAGAAGTTGAAATAACCATACATACATACATACATACATACATACATACATACATACATACATACATACACACATACATTATTTATTTCAATTTGGAAACAAACCTCTGCATTTCACCCATTTCTAGATTAACTAGACGAGTAAGCTGGGGATATGTGAGCAGCCTAAAATATATTGAAGTAATATCTTGTGTCTTATGATACTAATATGATACTTCTAATTAACCTTATGTGAAGCTATAAGAAGCCATACCCAGTGAGGCGACCCCTAACGGCAGCTAATTCAGCAGCCATCTTGCTACCTGTCTCTTCTCTGAGAGCTCTCCAGCCAGTAAAAGTCAGTCTATTGTTGACTCTTGTCTTATCTCTTGTCACTGTCCTTTTCTCTCTTTCTTTTCCTTGCTCCTTTCAATAATGTTTCTTGAGTTTCATTGGTGGATCCATTCAAAACTGTCACTGTGTTAATATCCAGTTGCTGGCGTGTGGTGCAAAATACTGCTTAATGGAAAAAAAGTTGTGAGATGTGGTTTCTCTATGGGACGTTGCTGGGCAACAGCTACAGAAATGTAGTTAATAAATGTCACTTTGCCATCAAAACCAGTCAAAACACATATTTTTAAGCTCAAAAAGTTACATGGTGCTACTTAAAGAGGTATTTAAAGTAATTTTTGTGTAACGTTGTTTTAACACCAGTCACTACTGCAGACCTACAGCTTAGTATAAATATGATCACATTTTTTAATTTTCCCACCTAACAGAAACTACTTCTCAGATTTTTCTATATATATTTGGAGACTTATTCCAAGTAGCAGCAGCATGCAAGCACATTAAACATGTGTTTTCAACACTGTGTGAAACGCAAATTAAGCTGCAGAACCGTATTGGAGCCCTTATTAACCAAAGGATAAAAAAATTAAAAAAAACTCAAACAGATTTCTGTTTCCCAGAAATATATGATGACATGATATTTGTCTCTGGAGATTGGGAGGTGAAATGTGTTTTGTTTATCACCTTTTGGTGCATCGTCACCCCTGTCCAGAGAAGTAATGTGTGAACTTCTTTCTCCTCAGGTGTCCACATTGTCCAGCAGCTTATGGGCTGTGAATGGGATGATGTAACTGAACAACCTGCTGGTTTTAAACGGTACGGTTACAATGGAGACGACTTCCTTGCCCTCAATATGGATACAGAGACATGGACCACTGCAAACCCACAAGCTGAAATCTCCAAACAGGAGTGGAATAAAAACAAAGACAATAGCAGATTTTGGAAGAACTTTCTAGTGATGGTTTGTCCTTCTTGGTTGAAGATGTATTTAAACTTTGGGAAGAGTTCGGTCCACAGAAGAGGTGAGTTCAAATTAGCTGATGCTTTCACCCCTTCTGTTTTTATGACTTAACCTCACTGTTACCTGGTAAATTACATTCAAACATGATTTCACTACTCTAGTTTTCCTCAAACCAATGTTTCCACCATCCTTTTACTTTTCTGCTACGTCCTCCTTTGTGCTATTCCTTGCTCTACTTCACTTTCAAATGGTAAAGGTTAGGAGTTAAAGGAACATGATGAGGGGTTTAAATGAATGTGATTGACGTGATAGTTTTTAAAAACATAATTAGTGTTGGAAAAGAGCAAAAGGTTCTGGGTCATGTGTTTAATTTCTTATTAGTTGCTAGTTGACAATGTGTCATGGTCTCTGCTTGATGCAAAACAACTGTGCACATGAATCATTTAAAAATTGGCCTTTTGAGATTTTAAATGATTCTTACCTTCCTTTTTTCCTTTCCCACCACATGCACTGAAATGCACACACCCGGATACAACTTAAGACATTTTAAAGAACTCCTTCTGCTCACAGTGACTGTCACATTTTGTCCTATGGGAAAAATCATAGACCACGACCAAGACATGTAGCCTCATGTATCCTGTCTCTCCAGATCTTCCCACAGTGTCTCTCCTCCAGAAGAGCCCGTCCTCTCCAGTCAGCTGCCACGCTACAGGTTTCTACCCTGACAAAGCCGTGATGTTCTGGAGCAGGTTCGACTGTGTGTTTCAGCTGTCTGATGTCAAAGATGACATCATCATCAAACTAGACAAAGCACAGATTAGAAGAAACTGGGGAAAACCTCAAAATACATATAATGAAGGTAAGAAACGTTTCCAGTGTAAGGAAGACGGCCTCCCAGCACCTGCTCACATCAGTTAATCAATCAGTTGTTTCCCTTCTGAAAGTCAATCAGTAAATGTTATGAAGACATCATTTAATGTTGTTTTAAACTGCTCTTGCCTACATAGCTTAACCACTAACCCACTGTCCCTCGTCTTTGTTTGTAAGCAGGGGAGTCCTCTGACATGAATGTCCCCATCATTGCTGCAGTGGTTGTTCTTGTTGTCATCATCAGTGCTGCTGTTGGATTTGCTGTTTATAAAAGTAAGAAAGGTAAGACACATTAAAGAAAAACTCAACTGAATAAAAATCATTCCAGTTAATGAGATGGGGAAAATGTCATTTGAATAAATTCACATTTTTTAATGAAAAATCTCTAATTATTTTTAAATTTCAGAAAACGCCCCCAGACCTTGTAAGTATAACTTATTTTATTTTCTGATCTGACTTTTATTTAGTTGATAATACACAAAGGATGATGTGTGTATTTGTATAGAATTTTACTTACAATCAGCCAATGATTATTTGACTAACGATAGATTTTGCCGTTCTGTAATGGAAAATTTATACACATAACCCTTATAGTTTGTATTCTACACTTTGTATTGTTAAAAACCCTTGGCTTGTGGTTCACTCAGGGAGGAGAATGACTGTGTACCCAGATAAGAATTTAGTGAGCTTCTCCCTTCCACGTTTCACTCCTTAACATTTCCCTACAATGTTATCAGCTATGTAGAAGAATTTACTACAATGACCTTCGACCTCGATGTTATCAGCTCATGCTCTGACTATATTAACCAAAGCACACATGTATCTTGAGACTCGCTCAGCCAAACCTTATTTTGACTGTGTGTTACTCATTGCTGATCAGCTCTTAATAAAACTACTTTGTTTGATTCTCACTTAGTGTGTGATCTTTGACAATAAAATTCCACGACAGTTCACAGCTGCTGATAACACTGAGTTATCTGAAACACTGAACCCAACGACCAAATCAACACACACATCCTGCACACAGTGAAATGGGGTAATTTTGTCTGCAGATAAGAGCAGAAAAGATTTTACTCTCATTAACACCTTTTGGAGTTGTAACTAACTTTTTCTCCTGTACCTGTCTAGGAACTTAACAGTTACCAAAGCAAAAATGGCCAAACTCTGGTGGATAACAGACATTTCCTAGTAAACTCGGTACAGAAGAAAAATCAGTTGGAACACGTTTTTTCTAACTTCAGTCTGTGAATATTAAAGTGCTGAACACCATTAATGCATCTTAGCACTCCTGCACTAATTTATGATGTACAGCAACGACCTCTTTACCCCTAACTTCTCTAAGCTCTTTGAATATTGTTGAGCTACAACATGTGCATAATGTACAGAACAAATCAGTAAAGTTATGTTAATAGAACCAATTTTATTTACAATATAAAAGATTGAGTCCAACATTGTTATCACTGTGGGAGTCACTGTGTCTTTCTTTGATTTAAGCAATCAGAAAAAAACTTAATCTTTGGAAATACTTCCAGAATATTTTCCAGAAACTAATGAAGGTTTAATACAAAACAGCTAGAGAAAGATTTGGTGTTTAAATCAGCTCAGCTTAAACCACGATTATGGTGTAAATGAAGGGCTGTGGTACAGCATATTAGTGCTGTAGTATGCATACTTAAAGCAACTGATATAGTGAATATAAGCTTGTCAAGATCAGTTATTATAGGTATTGTCCATATTCAGCTCAAGGAAAAATGTGGAAACAGAAGTCGTCCAGAGAATGAGGGCAATTTTTCTGCAAAGCCTTGGTGGACTTAATGAGACTAAATCATCCACTAAATGGTCTGAGGGTCACATTGCAATCGCTTATTTATTTATTTATTTTTAAAGATGCAGCATGTAACAAAATGAAAGACCAATGACAGAAAAAATAAATATATAATTAAAAATTCCCAAATGAACAAGCAGCTGTGTGAGAAGTGAGAGCCCTTAGATAAGTAACAGTGTTCTTTGGGATAAGTAACACCTTAAACGTACCATATAAGACAATAAAATTTCTGAAGTAGTTACCTGTAGTTCAGTCATCGCTATACCTGAGACCACTGGATCCACTCACAGAAAAAAACAAGTTTGTCTGAAAGCCACCGTACATTCACAACTGTTCTTGGCTAATTATTTCTATGTCCATCTTTACCTCTATATCACTAATTCTTAAACACTGTACTATAAACTTTATTGAATATTAAACAATTATATACAGAACATAGCAGAGGTATATTACAAAGAATAATCACAAAATATGGTAAACTAAATTACAAATAATTAAGTTAGAAGCAATTAAAATTACATATCCACATACACTGCCTCCTCAAAAGAAACTCACGTGGATTTAACTAAGCAAAGAGAAAAGAGCCTCCTATTGGATCATTTCTGTATGTATGATTATGGTTTAGCTGCCAAGTTATTTAATCCTAACTGATGCTGTGAGTAGGTTTTTATTTCTTAAACAATCAAGTCAATACAAGAGAGGAAATATAATATAAATATAAATAAAAACAAATGTTCCTATTCACAAAACAAGCGTAGATTCAAATTTATTGTTAGAGGGTTTTTAATCTTTCATCTTACAAGGAAGCAAAACTTGGACTGAAACTAAAAGCCAGTTAGTCCAGATTATTTTCAGACAGGGATGTCTGCAACACTCGCTTTATGTTAGAAACAAAAGATGTTTCATTTTGTTTTACTTATTTCTTTTTATTTCTGAGTAACTGGATCTCAGTGACCTTAGTTGCACGTCTTGGCTTGTACAGTTGTTACAAAGTGCACAAGGAGAAATCAGTCTAGAACAAATAATGCAAACTTATACAAGTTTTCATTCTGGGATTATAAAGACAATTTTATGAAAGAATTGTTGCTAGAAAAACTGCCACTATAATGCAATTCCTTCACCTCTGCCACTGCATATTTAATTTGTATAAGTGCCCTTAAAATGGTTATAAGAATCATATCCAGTGCATCAAAGTCTGTTTCTTTCCTGCACAAAGGGAAACAGCTTCTGTAACAACATGCAGGAACAGACAGAAATTAAAAACCTTTGACAGCAGAAAAAACCCAGCAAACAAAGGACCACATTGTGGTAAAAAATAAACCAGAATAATTGTAAAACAAGAATTATAGATAAATTTGTTCACTTGTTAAAGTGGCTCAAAGGTGACCACACCTGAACGTCTAAACCAGGAAACATCTTTGGACTGAGCAAACTTGTAAAACAGGGCTCTTCTCTTGCACCTCATTCTAGTCCAGCCATCCAAGCAAGGATGAAGTTAATGACATTACTCCTCTTCTGTCATGCAGCACATGCAGGTAAAATTAATGCAAATATATTTTCATACTCTATAACCAGCTCTAAATGATTTATAATTATCTCATTTTTAAAAAGCTAAAGGTACCACAAATAAATATGAAATATATGTGCAGTAAATTGTCACATGAGCTCAAGTAAGAACACTGATGTTAGAACCAGATTATATATCCTGTAACATCCTACTGCAGGACGCTGTTATGCCTTTATACAGCCTCAAATAGTAGATGCTGCACGTTTCCAGAGATGATTTAATGACGGGTGGTTTAGCACACTTTATAATGATCCTCAGAAGAGTATTTCATTCCAAGAAAGATGAGCTGCACTTGACCATCCAACAGGGTCCCCAAAAAGCACAGGGGGTCACTGAGTCTTTGACCGTTCAGAGCCAGTGTGATTCAAATTAAGGTCATGTCCATACAAAGATATGTTGTATGTATGGTCATAGATAGTGTAATATAACTATTCATTACCTTACTGTTTGTTACTTTTAAACAAATATTATCACAACTTTGTGATGCTTATCCACAATACACAAATAACCTGTGGAGAGGCAGAATAACCTATTCATTTTATTGTGTTTTAATTCATGAAGCTGCATACAACACATCTGTGTATTATGACTGAACATGTTATCCTTGTTCATCCAACAGTGGAGCACTCTCTTCGTTTTTTCTTCATTGCCTCTTCTGGAGTCCCAAACTTCCCAGAGTTTTTGAGCTCTATGGAAATTGATGAAACTGAGGTGGCTTACTGCAACATCAGTAAAAGCATCCTGGAACCAAAACAGGACTGGGTAACAAAACTTTTAAATGAAAATCGTTACATCATGGAGATGATGAGCAACGAGTGTTTTGAAAAACTTCCCATAATCTTCAAAGCCGCCCTTAATGGTGTGATGCAGAGCTTCAAACAGAATGAAGGTACAGTTTTATTTTTGCATTTTTACTTTTAAACTACTTTAAAATAGTGTTACTGAATGTCAAAATTATCTTTACAAAAGAGCAGAACAATCCAGGTAATGAGTTTCTGATAAGAATCTGCTGAGGTGGTGAGCCATAGACTAACTGGATTTTAAATCCACTCAACTTGTAGACTATTTTCTTTGCATTTAGATAACTTATTCAAAATAACTTAGAGACGTTTAAACATCTTACCAGACAGGCCAGATAGGTCTAACAAACAAACTGAATCTAGATCTAAATCTGAATCTAATTTGAATCTAAATCTAGAACCAGATCCACCATATTCAGAATTCTCAAATCTATTTGATGGATGTGAAGTTGTGACAAATGTTGGGTTTATCTCTTTATCTACAATAGAAGCAGTAAGTTTGATTTATTCACATAGTGAAGATAAATGCACTTACTGTACTGTAATGTTATTAAATTTAAATTATTAAACCTGCCACACTTGTCTCTTTTCTTCTTTTCTCAGGTGTTCACATCTTACAGTTGATAAGTGGCTGTGAGCTGGATGAGAATACTGGAGAGGTTTCTGGTTTTCTCCGGGCTGGTTATAATGGAGATGATTTCATGACATTAGACATGACAACATTGTCTTGGACCTCTCAGCAAACACAGGCTGTCATCATCAAACAGATATGGGATGCTGACAAAGGTTATATAAAGGAGAATAAGAAGTTCTACATGCTGATCTGCCCAAAGTGGCTGAGGGGCTCATTGACATTGGCCAACATTTCCAAAGAGAGAACAGGTAGAGTCTATGTTCTGATACATGTACAGAATTTGCATTTCATTTTTTAAAATAGTGTGATTGGAGTTTCATTAATTATTGATACAGAGTTTAAGGAAGCAGATTTACTTTAAATGTATTTTAGCTCTGTGTGGTCTTAATCTGATTTTGTAATATATGTGTGTGTTCATTGTAGTCAATACTCAACAAACATACAATCTTACAGGATGCAAACTGAGCTATGCTTTACATTCACATGCTAGTTTTGTTTTTAGGACGTTAACATGCTGACTAGCTGTTAGCTAGAAGCTGCAATGCTGAATATCACAGTCACCCACACTGCAGAACCTGGTGGTTCTCTGGTGGAACTTGTACCTTCTTTGGTTGCTACTACTACTACTACTGCTACTACTACTACTACTACTACTAATACTACTACTACTACCACTAATAATAATAATAATAATAATAATAACTATTATTTTATTTTATTTTTTTAATCTAGAAATAGTAGGGCACCTTCTGTGGCTCTCAGTTGATGGGAGAGGTTAATATGTCCTATATTTATTTGAAAACCATTAAAGTCTTTAAAAGTGAGCAGTAAGATTTTAAAATTAATGCAAAATCTAACAGGAAGCCAAGGTAAGTGTGATCCATGTGTCTTGTAGTCTTGTATAAACAAGCTACAAGTCAGCTGAGCTGTTCAAGAGATAAGATTAGTGTGAGTGATGGAGAAGATTGTGTCAGTGAAGTAAAAATGGAATTTCAACCTGGGATCTAAATGATGCAAGAAAATGTTGTGATCAACAGTATCAAAGGTGCCGCTTATATTTAACTGAAATTGAGCAGTCTGCTCCACCTGCACTTACTACTATACTCAAACCTCTGGCCAGTAGTTGTTTAGCTACACAGTGTATAATAACTGTGGAGCAACAAAGAACAGACATGTTCATTTTGGTGCCACCAGCTCAATTTCCATCTGTATTCTAGTCCTCACATGGCTGACAAGATAATCTCCAAAAACATTAGGATGTATTTCTGTGTCCTGGGTAACAATACATGCCCTTTGACAAAATGTGAATGGCCTCAGCTCATTTAGAGATGGCCCAAGGCATAAACAAACTATGTGGCTATTTGAGGCCTTGCGCCACCATGAGGCCCCAAGTGTGCTAAAAATGTCATGATAAGCATGAAAAGAATTATAGTAATAAATACAAATATGTAACTGAAAGATTTTAATAAAAATGATAATACACACAAACAAATCTGATAATACAAACCATGAACAATATGGGTTTAATCGGTTCCTACTACAGGCTGCTGCCTCTGTTGTTGCTTGCAGCTGCAGACGACTCTTGAATCTTTGAGGTTCACTAACATAAGAAGTTAAAGACAAATTAGCTAGATTCTTGAGGCATTTTGTAGAGGAACATTTGCATGTTTTTGATACAAAAAAGCTTACTGGTTAACTTGTTTACTCTCAAGGCAGTATCTTTACAGTTGATGTCTTATTTTTTAAATGTATGATTTCAGTGTATCAAGCACCAGTAACAATTCATCACTGGTGGTGCTAAGGTGGTCTGGGGAACCCTCAAATTCTGCGTTGGGGAACAAAGAGGCACGGGGCAGCCCTGAGCTCATTCATACTATCCTTGCATTATTCTACATTGCTCTGTATCTTTACATTTCTCACCCTATCATCAGATCTTCCAAAAATATCACTCCTCCAGAAGACTCCTTCCTCTGCTGTCAGCTACCATGCTACAGGTTTCTACCCTGACAGAGCCATGATGTTTTGGACCAAAGATGGAGAGGAGACTCACAAAGGTGTGGACCATGGAGAAATCCTTCTCAACTACGATGTAACGTTCCAGATGTGTGTCAACATTGACCTCTCATCATTCACACCTGAAGACTGGAGCAGATACAGCTGTGTGTTTCAGCTCTCTGGTGTCAAAGATGACATCATCATCAAACTAGACAAAGGAGTAATCAGGACCAACTGGGGTAAGATGGAAGTCAGAATCATAATATTTTAAGGTAGCTAACTAATAACCTCGTTAAACCAACATCCCTGGTCATGCAAGTCATTAACAACAGATTGAATTGTATCAACTCAAATTCAAGTCAGTCTTATTACAATGTTAGGGCAGACAAGTATGCAAGGCTGTAGTGGGTCTGTCTGTCTTTTCAATCCATCTTCTCCATCTATCTTATCCATTCATCCATCCAAAAAGTCAATATCTTAACAAGTGGATAAATTAATGTAACGTAATAACGTTTATTTATTTTTTTTTGTCCTTTTTGGATTGTAACTCCTCCCTGAGCCGTCACCTTACCATGGTGGAGGAGTTTGCATGTCCTGATAATCCTAGTGGCTATGTTGTCGGGGGCTTTATGCCCCTGGTAGGGTCACCCATGGCCCCGGAGGTGGGTCACTGGGGCCCCCCTCTACAGCCAGACCTGCAGATGGAGCACGGAGGTGAGCACTTGGTGGCCGGACCTTTGCCTATGGGGTTCAGTCGGGCTCAGCCTCAAAGGGTGACATGGGCCCCCCCTCCCGTGGGCTCACCACCTGCAGGAGGGGCCTTAGTGGTCGGGTACAGTGTGAGCTGGGCGGGTGCCGGAGGTGGGGTCCCTGGTAGTATGATCCTCGGCTGCAGAAGCTAGCTCTAGGGGCGTGGAATGTCACCTCTCTGGCAGGGAAGGAGCCTGAGCTGGATATAGTTGGACTCACCTTTACACACGGCTTGGACTCTGGAAACACTGTCCTTGAGAAGGGCTGGACCCTCTTCCATTCTGGAGTTGCTCTCGGTGAGAGGCGCCGAGCAGGTGTGGGCATGATCATTGCCCCCCAATTTGGAACCTGTGCATTAGGGTTTACCCCGGTGGCCAAAAGGGTAGCCTCCCTCCGCCTTCAGGTGGGGGGACGGGTCCTGACTGTTGTTTGTGCTTATGCACCGAGCAGCAGTTCGGAGTACCCACCCTTTTTAGAGTTCTTGGAGGGGATGTTGGAAAGCACTCCTTCCGGGGACTCCCTGCGTTCTGCTGGGAAACTTCAATGCCCACGTGGGCAATAGCAGTGAGACCTGGAAGGGGCGTGATTGGGAGGAATGGCCCCCCTGATCTGAATCCGAGTAATGTTTCATTGTTGGACTTCTGTGCTCATCATGGTGTGACGGGGCCAAAGAGGGCGTGGGACTTATTTTAATTAGGACATGGTTTATTAATTTTTTTAACTGCATGTTATTTTATTTGTGCTTTCATTTATACTTTTAACCCATGTTTTACTTGTTTTATATCCTTGGTTTTATGCAGTATATTATATTAGTTTTATTAACACCCTCTGAGGCAAATCAAAAGTGGCCGAAACCAGAAGTGACTAGAACCAGAGGCGATTCAAGAACGCAAGGTGCCAGGGAAATGGGTGACAAGGCGGGATCTCAGAAAAGCAGAGGGGGCCGAGAACGCAAGGTGGGACTTCCAGAGGAATAGCGGGCAGATTGCGGGAAGGAGCACAACAGCCAGCTTGGAACCCATGGCGCAGTGACTCAGCCCCGGGCCGCAGGAACACCGTGTCTTCCCAAGAAAAGAGTGAGTACATCTTCCTGTCAGTGACAGTGGCTTGAAGTGAGGTGCCGGCTGTCGGGCAGGCAGAAAGGGGTGGGGGTATCCCCCAGAGAAACAGAGAACTGCCGTGTGTGAGTTCCCTCTTCTTTACAGGACATTGGTGGGCTAGGCCCTACTATGGAGAAGAGGCGCATGGACACAGGAAGTGTCGGCAAGACCCCGCTCGGAACGCTGCCCGAAGCTGCATACTTGGACAGTACGGAACACCTGAAGGGCCAAGACTAGAAGATGATTCAAATTCTTTTTTTATTTGAATAAACTGTTTGTAAACCTTTTACCTTTTTAGTGTGGCTTTTAACCCTGTTCTCCCCTGATCCGAAAAGAACCCACGGTGGCGGCCTTTATCGGCCACGCTGCCACCTGTGACAATTGATTGTCCATAACGAACACCTTGTTCAGGCATAAGAGTGTCCACATATGCACTTGGCACCTGGACACTCTAGGCTGCAATTCGATGATCAATTTTGTAGTCATATCGTAGCCGACTCATCCCAGCCAAGTGTGAAGCGGCCGAAATGAGTTTTTTCCGCAGGGTGACAGGGCTCTCCCTTAAAGATAGGGTGAGAAGCTCGATGATCCGGAAGGGGCTCAGAGTAGAGTCACTGCTCCTATGCACTAAGAGATATCCAGATGAGGTGGCTCGGGCATCTGGTCAGGATTCCTCCTGGACGCCTCCCTGGTGAGGTGTTCTGGGCATGTCCCACTGAAAAGAGGCCCCAGGAAAGACCCAGGACACGCTGGATGGACTACATCTTGCGGCTGGCCTGGGAACGCCTCGGGATCCCCCCAGATGAGCTGGTGAATGTGGGAGAGGGCAGTCTGGGTTTCCCTACTTAGGCAGCTGCCCCCACGACCTGAAATTGTGAAACTGTTTGAGGGTACTTCAGGGTTCCTTGTGAAGTTTTAAAGAAAGGAGAGTGAGCCAAAAGTTTTACAAAAAGACAATGAGAAAGGTGGCTCGGAAACCTTTTGTTGGGACCAAATGGGGCTAAAATTTAAAGTGGAGCTTGTCATAAAGCAACATGCTGGATAGCTGGATGACACACACCTCTCCAACTACATATACTGGACAGATTCTTGTTAAAACCATACTGGGTTTGAGCACCGAACAGAAACCTCATGACTGGGTAAACTGCTTGCTCCATTGTTTACTTGTGGTAAACAAGCTGTTTTCAGTCCTGGCCAATTGATGAACTGGCTTTTCTTCCTATTCCTACTTTCGAAGAAAATCACCCCCTAGTGAGCAGTTGCTGTAACTGCGTGACGTTAAGGCAGTTTGACCAGCTTGAGTGCACTGTGAAAGATAACTAAACCAAAGGAAGGTGCAGATTTATTGCACCTTTAAAATAATTGTCTTGGATCTTTCTCGCACAATATTAGCTATTTTGGTTTATATGACCACCACTTCATTTGCTGGAGGTAAGTGAGCCTCCAAATGTTGAATATGAACAGTTTTCAAGTTCTGCCAACATGACAGGTAGTCAACTATTCTGCTCTAGTAACAAAGCAAAGTTTAAGACTCCTGCTAGCCAATCATAAAGTAGTGGACTTGGTATTTGTGTTCCGTGGCTGTCAATATTTGTTTTTGTATTTTCTCTCTTCTCCTCACCTTCTCCTCCACACACCCCAACATACAAGGATGAAAAGTACTGGAGCCGGCGTGTGAAGAACAACGAGGCGGCGAAGCACTCGCGGGATGCCCGGCGGCTGAAGGAGAACCAGATCTTGGTTCGCTCCGCCTTTCTGGAGCGGGAGAATGCCGCCCTTCGCCAGGAGGTGGCTGACATGAGGAAAGAGCTGGGCCGTTGCAGGAACATCATCAAGAACGAGAGCCGGCACGGGAACTTTTGAGGCGGAAAGAGATGGAAGAAGATGAAGGAAGAAAGGGGCGGGAGGGGAAGAGGAGATTAGAGAAGGGTACAAGGCAACCCATCAACAGCAGCACTTTAGTTGAAGTGGTGAGGGAGAAGGCTGGTGTAGATCTGCAGTAAGCACTGTGTGACACCGGGCGCAAGCACAAGTGTGTTCAGAGTGTTTTAGTGCGTGCGCTGTGCTTCTGGATG
Organism: Melanotaenia boesemani; assembly: GCF_017639745.1. Taxonomy (NCBI): domain Eukaryota; kingdom Metazoa; phylum Chordata; class Actinopteri; order Atheriniformes; family Melanotaeniidae; genus Melanotaenia; species Melanotaenia boesemani. The sequence goes on from NC_055698.1 coordinate 28,923,770, forward strand.
TCATGACAGGAAAGCACAGTGGCACCATCTTTTTTTCCTAGTTTGACTCTCTTTGTACCTGCTGCTTTGCTGAATCCACACAACGTACTGTATCATCACCTTGTGACACCTCGGCAGCTTCCGTCACCCTCGGTGCTGTGCCTACGCCTGATGTCGCACGGCATTTTTTGCAGGTAGTGCGTTCCGGCCGCTGCTCTAGCCAGTTTAAACAGAGTGTTGAATTCACAATATACCAGTGAAATCTTACTTTTTAAACTCAAGGCATGGACACAAGCCAGGAGAGGTCAGATATGTGATTTTTTTTCTATAAATAGGACAAAAAAAAAATGTATATTTTTGAACTTGGCAGGAAGGCAAGACTAGTCTAGCAAAGAGGAGGAGGAGGAAGTAGGTTTTCATCCATTTAAGGATTATTGTATATTTTTCTATTAGCAAATATATTTAGGAGGAGGATTTTGGAGATAATCTTTTGTATATTTTATATAAGGGGTTAGGGATGGGTTGTTAGCTGGACAGTCACGGGGCCACATGATAAAGCGCTTTTTCTCTTAGCTGTTTAATGCTAAAAAACAATTTTCAATGTTACAGAGCTGGTTAGTTGGAGCTGAGGTGTAACAGAGAATGTATCACGGTTGAATCAGGTATTTCACACAGTGCGAGACAAGGCGAGGTATATTAGTAACGATTGTTTTCTGTTTCTTTTGTTTTTTTTTTTTTTTTTTTTTTTTACGGTGGTCTGTGTGCCATATTTTGCTTGACAGATTTGCTCTACCAAGGGAGACATGTTATATTCATGGCTGCCCTTGATATTTTTATTGTAATCTTATTTTCTTTAGTCTTATATGTCAGTGCCGAACCTGACAGGGAGATAGAGGAAGAGAGAGAGAGAGAGAAAAAAAAAAAAAAAAAAAAAAAGGGAGAAAAGGACAGGATTAAAATGTGGAAATAACAGTTGTCTATGCTGCCCAGAACATATTACAAAAAAAAAAAAACAACAACAACATTAACTACCACAGTACTACATGATACCGAAAAAAAGATAGAATGATGATAGTATAAAAAATTACAATAGTCATCAAACGTACCTGCAGATGAACGTACCAACACACAAACATCAGCTACATCTAGTGAGAAGCGGATGGAGAGACGAGCACGTTTGTGAGCATGCAAGTGTTAATATGCATGTGTGGCCATGCAACAGGGAGGAAATGTGTACCCGCAAGGGGGCAGCGATCACGCCGCACCCCGAAGCATCAGCGGGGGACGGGGGAGCCCGAGGCCCCAAAGGCCAAGCAGATCCACAGAGCACCAAGCCCGGGACAGCCAAAGCAGACAGAGCAGCGGCCCACCCGGACCAGAGCAGAGGGGTCCCCAGACCGGAACCCCCGGCGCGACGGGGCAGGGGCACCGGGCAGCCCAGGGCGATGGCGAGCAGGCCCAGCGGGTGCCGGGCGCTGCGGCGCGGGCCGCACGGAGGGCAGGCGCCCCACAGGCCCACCACCCTTTCCCCCCAGCAAAGCCCCACCCAGGAACCCGACGGGGCCTGACCGCCCCAGGCAAAATCACCGTGGGCCACGCCAACCCAACACCAAGGCTAGGCACCCCAGGAACAAGAACATGTCCGCAGGTCCCCCCCCCCCCCCCCCCCCCCCCAAAAAAACAAACAAACAAAAAAAAAAAAAACCTCTTTGCCCCAACCCTTATCCCGGGACACGAGGGTGTAGGAAGACCCCGGCCCCCCTGCCCCCCAGCCTGAGTTGTGTGTGCATGAGTATGGGCTATTTATAATGCAATTAAAAACTGGAAGGAGCCATGAGATGGTGATGGGTCCCACTGCTGCCAGGCAGCAGGACCCCCTCAGGACTCCCTCAGTGTGTGTGAGTGTGTGTTATGTGTGTAGTGCAGTACTGTTAAATGTGGTAGTGTCTAACGTAAATAAAATCGGGGGGAGAGAGGTCACAAAGGGAGGGGATGGCGGAAGGGCCACCTCGGTGGCTCCTTTCCGCCCACCCACAGCCCATGTGCCCATCCCCCCGAGGCCCTAAATGTATATTGATTGTTTTCTGTTTCGAAGGAAGCGAAGGTGAGCTAGAAAGAAGAAACAAAAACTGTTTAAGAATTTTTTTTTTGTTTGCTTTCCTTGTGAGCTTGTTTAAACACTTCAGTTCTTATCTTATTTGATTCCTTGTCCAACTTTAACTATTAATAGAGTTTTTGTTGAAGGTGAAGGGGAAAAACAGAAAAACAGGAAGTAATTAGCCATCAGAACAGGACAGGACATCAGAACAAAAAAAGGGGTGTGCTAAGGCATGACGCGAAGCACACCTGCCGTTGTAAAATCCCTGTAACCCACGGATTCAAGGGGGTTATTGCTTTTATAAAACGGTTACCCTTCATATTGCTTATAAAATATAAATTTAATTAAAGAAACACACACATACACAAAACAATTTAACAATTTAGCAATTGTAAACAATTTACAACGGAACAGGTAAGTTGCGCTCAGAGCTATTGGTTGCTAGGCAACGCTACGCCCGTTGACACTGGCGCAGGAATATTTTGTGATGAGGTCTTACCGGGTCTATGTGTGGGTTACACTCAATTTATCACGGCATGGAACGCTGCTCAGCCAATCACAATTAAGGATGAGAAACACCCGTTTTATAAGGTCAAATAGATACTTCCCTACATCTTGAATGGGAAATTACTGAATCCTGGACAATTAAATGTCATCAGGTTTGTGTTTAGATGTAAAACCCAGTTGTTCATCCCATGGATACGTCTTTGCTCTGCCTCTTAATTAGATGTATTGGGCTCCTTTTCAGACAAATTTTATTATCCACTGATGA